>NC_064634.1:266197599-267635099 GCF_023864275.1 Schistocerca cancellata
CACAGGTAGATGCCGTGTTTCTTGACTTCCGCAAGGCGTTCGATACAGTTCCCCACAGTCGTTTAATGAACAAAGTAAGAGCATATTGACTATCAGACCAATTGTGTGATTGGATTGAGGAGTTCCTAGATAACAGGACGCAGCATGTCATTCTCAATTGAGAGAAGTCCTCCGAAGTAAGAGTGATTTCAGGTGTGCCGCAGGGGAGTGTCATAGGACCGTTGCTATTCACAATATACATAAATGACCTGGTGGATCACATCGGAAGTTCACTGAGGCTTTTTGCAGATGATGCTGTGGTGTATCGAGAGGTTGTAACAATGGAAAATTGTACTGAAATGCAGGAGGATCTGCAGCGAATTGACGCATGGTGCAGGGAATGGCAATTGAATCTCAATGTAGACAAGTGTAATGTGCTGCGAATACACAGAAAGACAGATCCTTTATCATTTAGCTACAAAATAGCAGGTCAGCAACTGGAAGCAGTTAATACCATAAATTATCTGGGAGTACGCATTAGCAGTGATATAAAATGGAATGATCATATAATGTTGATCGTCGGTAAAGCAGATATCAGACTGAGATTCATTGGAAGAATGCTAAGGAAATACAATCCGAAAACGAAGAAAGTAGGTTACAGTACGCTTGTTCGCCCACAGCTTCAATACTGCTCAGCAGTGTGGGATCCGTACCAGATAGGGTTGATAGAAGATATAGAGAAGATCCAACGTAGAGCAGCGCGCTTCGTTACAGGATCATTTAGTAATCGCGATGTTAGATAAACTCCAGTGGAAGACTCTGCAGGAGAGACGCTCAGTAGCTCGGTACGGGCTTTTGTCAAAGTTTCGAGAACATACCTTCACCGAAGAGTCAAGCAGTATATTGTTCCCTCCTACGTATATCTCGCGAAGAGACCATGAGGATAAAATCAGAGAGATTAGAGCCCACACAGAGGCATACCGACAATCCTTCTTTCCACGAACAATACGAGACTGGAATAGAAGGGAGAACCGATAGAGGTACTCAAGGTACCCTCCGCCACACACCGTCAGGTGGCTTGCGGAGTATGGATGTAGATGTAGATGAGTGATCTTAGACAAATTATGCAATAAAATTTATGTCGTTACTTCCTTAATACCTGCTAGATGCATCCATCTAATCTTCGGCATTCTTCTATACCATGAGGGACAGTCAAATACAAACTGAACACCAATCATGACGGGACCATTGAGTTGTTTCATTCAAAAGTAAGACATCTGAGTCATTGAGGACGAGGTAATTTAATCCAGTTTCATGGCAAGTGGTCGGACGCTGAAGTATAAACTACCGCACCCGCTTCTGCACTTTCTCGCCAGACTGAAACCAAGAAAACTCCGAGCTGTACGGAGGATGTTGCAGTGTTTACCGAGCAAATTTCAGAAGTGTACTTTTCGTCCGGTTGACAGTGTCGGGATGGGCGTTGTCATGCAACAGTAGTATTCCCTCGGACAGCATTCCTCCGCAGTTTCTGCTAAGTGTCTTCATAGTTCTGCCCACTGACTGTGGTAAAAAGCTTGATAAAATCGACGACCAGAGGTCTCCTCCATTTTTAGATGACGGTCATCATGCCCCTACCGGAACTTCTGTGAATATCTATGGATTTCTTTGTCTGGGGAGACGTGGAATGTTTCCACTGTTGGCTTTGCCGTTTTCCCTAAGGCTGCCGGAGTGCTGTCGGGCGGAACAATCTTGCTGCACTAGGGACGCCTCTCCCCTCCCCCCCCCCCCCCCAATTCCCGCCACACTACACTGACAACCGCAAGAAGGCTAAGCCTTAGTAATTTGGAAGGCTACGCTTCAGTGACTTTGTTACGAAATACTGAAATATCCATACAACCCGGTTCTTTTGCCGTGTCATTTTAACGCGGTAACGTGAGGAAAGACACGACGTCGGTTTCACCCGGCCGAGGATATCTAAGGGTGGATACCTGTGGCAGATCCGTCAGTGGCCGACCGCGTTCTACGAAACATAAATTAATCATCTCGTCTGCCGGTGGGTTAAATGCCTTCAAGCCTATGTTATTTACTTTTGAACTGAATCATTTCATGATCCTGTTTTGGTGGGTGTTCGGTTTTCATTTTATTTTCCGATACAATACGTCTCATAGGCTTCTATCCTCGTTTGGTCTAAACTGCTTGCCTTCCAGATTCCGCTTCCGTACAAGGACCTCCAGAAAATACTTCTAACGTATTTGCATTCGATATTAAGAAAATACTGTCTTTCAGAAATGCTTTTCTTTCTATGCCTAGACAGCATGTTACATCATATGCACTACAGTTATTTTGCTAACCCTTCAGCAAAATTTAGCTACTACTTTTAGTTTCCGGTTTCCAATTCCAGTATCCTCAGCGTAGCCGTATTTCATTCGACTACCTTGCACTACCCTTGCTTTACTTTTGTTCGTCTTCATCTTATAAAGTCTCTTCAAGATGCTACCAGTTCAGATTAACTGCTCATCAAAGTCATTTAACCTCAACGGTCTAAATTCCGCTCCACGAATTTATTTCTCAAATCCTTCCATAGTTTCCTTCACAGTTCTCTGAGTGTATAACACAGGGAATAGGCAACTTGCTCTAAATATAGAAGAAACTTTAATGTTGCAGAGCAGGAAAAACAGTCATGTAACATTCGTAACGTGCTGCTTGACACAGTCACATTGATGAAATATTTACGCTTAAGGTTGCAGCGCAATATGAAATGCAATGAACACGTCAGGTTGAAAGTCGGGAAGGCGAATACTCGACTTCGTATTATTGGGAGAATTTTGGAAAATTGTAGCTAATTTTAAGGGCGACGGCACACAGAACTCCAGTGTGACCCAGTCATGAGCATTGCTCCAACGTTTTGTGTCCCTAATAGGTCGGATTAAAGTAAGACATCGAAGCAATTCGAGGCGTGCTCCAATATTTGTTACAAGTAGAATTTATTAGCACCCTAGTATTATGGAAATGAACTGAAATGGGTATCCCTCACGGGAAGACGACGCTCTTTTCGCGAGTAGCTATCGCGGAAATTTAGACAAGTGGCGCTTGAGACCAACTGCGGATATATTCTACTGACGCAAACGTAATTTCGCGTAAGAACCACGAATATGAGAGAAATTAGGGCTCATACGGAGGCTTATTGAAAGTCGATTCTCCCACGATCTATTTGTGAGTGGAACAGAGAAGCTAATGACTAGTAGTGGTACGTGGTACCCTCCACCACGCACCGCACGATGGCTTACGGTGTATGTATGAAGATGCAGATGTAGACGTAGACTACAAACCAGTCTTACTCGCTTCTTAATTGCTTGTTACCATAATGTCTTTGACTCTTATGGCACAATCTGATTTCTGCGCACGTTGTATACAACCTTTCCCTACCTGCATTTTATCCCTGCTGTCTTCAGAATTCGCGAGAGTGTAATCTAGCCATATTATTATAAGCTTCGATCGTACGAAGAGTCCCGAATCATTATCTCTCCTTCTTTTGCTATTCACGGGTGATATACGGAATGATGCCTGGAATGTATCAGCCCACTTTTCTGCAGTTTTACCGCCATGCTCACTGCATGACATAACTGGCCCAGGAAGACATATTTTGTTCTTGACTGTGGTGGAAACTGGGTTCTTTGATCTTTGAGAGGGAAGCTCTCTGATGTGGCAGACGTCTTTCCTTCAGACTACAGGGGAAGATTAGCGACGTTTTGACGACACTCTTCCGCTGAAATGGGCAGACCTCTCCATCTCTGAGAACTCTCCATCTCTCTCCTTAATACGATTTAGTGGGGTACAAAGAAGGAGCCTCCTAGATGATTGTGAGCCTAAAAACAGACACAATCGGGCGTACCCTGGAAACGGTGAAAGATTTCACCGGCTAATCCTTCTACCAACAGATCAAGTTAAAGTCCAAAACCAAATTAACATCAAGATGTAACGGCCTTTATTAAGACCACCCCTTGTGACGATCTCGATAAATATTGAGGGATTCTCTAGTCATAAGAGCGTTTTATTAGCAGACATGTGCGATAAGCATAAAGGCGACGTATTGTTGGTGCAGGAAACACACCGGGGAGCCACCAGCCACAGACCTAAAATAGCAGGAGTAGATTTGGCCATTGAAAGACCTCACGACAAGTATGGGAGTCCGATTTTCATGTGACCCGGGCTCAACGCAACGTCAGCCGCAATGACAGAAGTAAATAACACTGAAGTACTTACCATTCGCGCCCAGAAGTTCTCTGTGACGTCTGTGTACAAACCACCAGATGTGGACTTTGTTTTCCATGAACCAAACAATTTTACATATGACCATATTAATTTTGTCATGAGCGATTTCAACTCCCATGGTGAAGCATGGGGATATAATGAGACTGATGAGAATGGTGTACAGCTTGAATCCTGGGCTGACACTAAAGACCTACAACTCATTCATGACCCAAAAAAAAGCCAGCATCGTTCAACAGCATAAGATGGAGAAGGGGATATAATCCTGACAACATCTATGTGAGTAGGAAGTTGGCAGCACAGTGCATGCAACTTGTTGAAGAACCTATCCCAAGTACACAACACAGACCCGTCATTTGTGTTGTGAATGCCATGGTTAAACCAGAGGAGGTGCTTTTCCGAAGACGGTTTAATTTCAAAAAGGCAGACTGGCTGAAATTTAAAGAGCAATTGGACGAAGACATTGAGAAAATCCCTTCTCGACCAGATGAGTATTGTAGATTTATCGATCTTGTGAAAGGGATCTCAAGGAAAAACATCCCAAGGGGTTGCCATACCCAGTACATCCACGATCTGACCGGCAGCAGCAAGGTCTTACTTGACAGGTACCAAAAGCTGTTCACTCAGGACACCTTCAGCGAAGATACAAAGGAGGTTGGGGAGGAACTAATGCGGGCTATTGCTGAATAAGAGATCACGGTGGTGCAAACAAAACAGCAGACGTGCATGGAAATTGCTGAAAAACTTAAGAGGGGACCCAACTGACCACCAGCAGAAGAACAACGGGGTAACAGCAAATCAGATTGCTAGCCAACTTCTGAAGAATGGGAAAACCAAAGGGAAAAGAGAAAGGGAAATAGTCATACCCCAAGAACAAAAGATTACGGACTCCTCAATGCTTCATTCACAGCAACCGAACTGGAAGACGCCATTGAGAGTAAGAAACTGAATAAGGCCGCTGGAACTGATGACCTTAGAATGGGGCAGATAAAACAGTTTGGGCCCAAAGCTCTAAACTGGTTACTACAAATGATGAACACCTGTATTAAAGAGCTTAATATTCCAAAACTATGGAGGCAGGCGAGAGTATTGGCTTTTCTAAAACCTGGCAAGGAGATAAAGGACCCCAAAAGTTACAGACCAGTGTCACTTCCATGCCATCTCTTTAAGATACTGGAGCGGATGATTCTCAACCGGGTGGCAGAAACTATAGATGGAAAGCTCATAAAGGAACAAGCCGGTTTCAGAGGAGGAAGATCTTGTTGTGGGCAAATAGTTAATCTGACGCAACATATAGAAGATGGGTTTGAAAAGAAATTAATAACTAGAGCAGCTTTCATAGATCTTACTGCTGCATACGACACGGTAAACCACAGAAAGCTATTGCGCAAATTATATCACCTCACAGGGGACTGTAGGTTGACGATGGTTATTGGTAGTCTTCTGCAGAATCGAAGATTTTGTGTCTCCCTAAATGGTAAGAACAGTAGATGGCGACTGCAGAGGAATGGCTTACCACAAGGAAGTGTACTTTCTCCCATCCTTTATAATGTGTACGCTAATGACCAACCTGTACCTCAAGATGCAAGACTGTTCGTATATCGTGACGACACAGCTGTGGTGGTCCAGGGGTCCATTTGGATGCAACATCTGGAAATCTCTCTAGAGCGCTTGAAGAACTGGCTCAATACTATGATGCCAATCACCTCAAGCCAAACCCTGACAAAATCCAAATATGTGCTTTCCATCTGCGCAATAGAGAGGCTGGAGTTGAGCTCGATGTTACATGGCAAGGTAAGAAGCTAAATCACTGTCCAACATCTAAATACCTTGGGGTTGTACTTGACAGAACGCTTTCCTTCAAGCAGCATTGCCAAAACACCAAGGTTAAAGCCTGCTCCAGGAATAAAATCATCCGCAGGCTGACAAACTATGAATGGGGAGCTCAACCATCAGTACTGAGAACATCAGCACTTGCTCTGTGTGTTCCTGCAGCAGACTATGCAGCGCCAGTATGGGAAGTATCTGGACATGCTAAACAGGTTGATGTAAGTGTAAATGAGACAATGCGAATTGTTACAGGCTGTCTCAGACCCACACCAACGTGTAATTTGTACCTACTTGCTGGAAATGCCCCATCCAAGATCAGAAGGCAGGTGGCAACAGACGCTGAGAGAACCAAGAAAGAAGCAGATTCTCGACACCCACTGAATTGGCACGTCACTCAGGCTCGGAGGCTTAAGTCTAGAAATAGCTTTATTGCAAGAACCAAGATCCTTGACGGTTCACAGGAAGATAATAGAGTCCGCAAATGGGAGAATGAACAAACCGCACTGCAGATAATACCAAAAGAGCAAATGGCACCTGGAAACAAACTTCCTTACACAGTGTGGAGAACACTAAACAGGCTGAGGGCTGGTGTACCCAGATGCAAAACTAATCTGTGCAAGTGGGGACTGCTGTCTAACGATGACGACGTTCTTTGCGGATGCGGAGAGGTACAACACGAGGCACATCTGATCTTGTGCCGACTACTGCCGGAGCCCTGCAGTTTTAATGACCTGCTACAAGCCAACGACAAAGCCGTAGCGGTGGCTAACTATTGGAAAAATAAAATTTGATCTGGACACGGAAAAGTAAAGTAAAGAAAAGTATACGATTTAGTGTGCGCAGCAACCCATCAAACAGACAGAACTCGAAAACATTACAGTTTTTAAGCATCCTCTACCATGTGTGACTTATACTTTATACACATTCTGTCCCCATATCTCAGTCCGACGTTGCGCTTGTCTGCGGCTACATTTATGCCTTGCTTTCACTTTAGAACGCTCATAATGGAGAGTCCTTGACACTTGGCTAAGTCCAGCGTGGTCAGATTGTTGGAGTTTACGCACGGCACACATACAGCATGCCACGTAAATAAATAACAGCCCCTACATTTTATACAGTAATATTTAACTGTCGCTGAAACTTGGGGATTGGTCTGGTGTATGTATGTCCTATTTTTTCTTCGTACTTATGATAAAGTCTTCGTTGGGTGTAAGAATCTTTTCTTTCAGCAAACAACTGCAAGGTAAATGTGGATATTTGCATAAACAACAGCAACAATTTGTTAGGAAATAAGTTGGCACTTATAATGTGACCAAGTGGGAAGAAAGTGTAGGCAGTTTCATAATAGACACTAAAATAGTTTACTTGCCATCAAACGTAGAAAATGTTTGTGACCTATATATGCAATTAGACCGCTCCGAAAGTTAGGGTAACATGACTTTGGGCGTCTGCCACACTCCACTGAGCTACAATTAAGGACTGGGTATGTTACCAAATTCTATCTCTACCTTTCACAGATAAAGTTCACAACAAAACATTATTACATCCTCGATGGTTTACGTAGAAGTGTCCGACAGAACAACCATTCATCTCGCTATCCTGGGTGCTTTCCATTGGGCTCTGAGAGCTGCAATAACGTGTATGCCCTCCATGAGCCTTTATCACCCCAGGAAAATTACGTGGCTTGCTCCGTATGAGTCTACGCAAGTCAACACGTGGTAACAGTTTCCATTCTTCAGTGGGAGCCCATGAGATTTCTTTGAGAGTTTGTGGTTGAACAGAACGACCAAAAACACGACGATCGAGCGTGTGACACATATGGAAGATGGGGTTTAGTTTGGGACTCACCACTGGCCACACCATTACTTCAATGCCCAAGCTTCGCAAGAGATCCCTGCTGACGCCAGGTGTATAGGTCCTGGCATTAGAAGACACTCAGTGCCACCAATCTACGCAACAGCCACATCATGTTCCAAGTCGATAAGTTCGATGTACTGTTTGGCGACCTTGTACAATGACAAGACCAATATGACTGTCTCCAATGAAGCCTCCCCACAACATCAGAGAACCATGGCAGGCACGGATCACCACTGGTTTCTGCACACTAACATGGGCATTATCTTCTGTCAACAATATTTTTCACCCGTTGACATGGGAACGGTAGAACTGTTGGAGATCCTTAAGAAGTTGTCGTGTCAAGCGGGGTACTAGAACAAGACGTCTGGGTTGTAAGATCTTTTCTTGTAACCGGCTCATTACAGTCTGATCGGAAACAGCGGCTCCAGTGGCGCTTCTGAGAAGTTGTTGCGGTGCTCCGATGATATCCATACGACGGCGCAACGCACAGGTGGCCAGATATGGATCTTCACGTGTGACTGTCATGTGTCGACGATCTTGTCCAGCTCGCTTTGTGTACTGCCTGACACCCTATAGCGTGTCCATAACCTAAGAATGACACATGGAGAGGCATTGTCATCTGGCCGAATGTTCATCCTCTTTGGATCAGAGAGACTGTCCATGCAACTTTGCTCGCTTCCTTCTGAGGGCTCATCTGTCACTATAATGCGTAACACAGACAGTAAATAGCGAATGATTCTAATTATTGCCAACACTGTAACTGAAGATCTCGGGCCATGTTACACTGAAGAGCCAAAGAAACTGTTACACCTCGCTAATACCGCGGAGGTCCCCCGCAAGAACGTAGAAATTCCGCAACACGACTTGACAAGGACTCGACTAATTTCTGAAATAGTTCTGGAGAGAAATAACACCATGAATCCTGCAGGGCTCTCCATAAATCCGAAGGAGTAAGGGTCGGGAGGGGGGGGGGAGGAAGTCTCTCCTGGGCAGCATGTTACAATGTATCCCAGATAAGCACCATAATCATGTCCGTGGAAGTGTTTAAAGTCAAAAGTGTTGCTGAATCCACTCTGTAGCAATGCTGGACGTGTGCGGTGTCGCATTGTCCTGCTGGAATTGCGTAAGTCCAAATGCAGGTGATCAGATATGTTTAAGTACTTGTCACCTATTTGGAGTCGTATCTACAACTATCAGGAGTCCTATATCCCTCAAACTACACTACTAGCCGTTAAAATTGCTACACCAAGAATAATGCAGATGATAAACCGGTGTTCATTGGACAAATATATTATACTAGAACTGACACGTGATTACATTTTCACGCATTTTGGATGCATAGATCCTGAGAAATCAGTATCCAGAACAACCACCTCTGGCCGTAATAACGGCCTTGATACGCCTGGGCATTGAGTGAAACAGAGCATGGATGGCGTGTGCAGGTACAGCTGCCCATGCAGCTTTAACATTATTCCACAGTTCATCATGAGTATTGACTGGCGTATTGTGACGAGCCAGTTGATCGGTCACCATTGACCAGACGTTTTCAGTTTGTGAGAGATCTGGAGAATGTGCTGGCCAGGGCAGCAGTCGAACACTTTCTGTATCCAGGAAGGTCCGTACAGGATCTGCAATATGCGGTCGTGCATTATCCTGCTGAAATGTAGGGTTTCGCAGGGATCGAATGAAGGGTAGAGCCACGGGTCGTAACGCATCTAAAATGTAACGTCCACTGTTCAACGTGCCGTCAATGCGAACAAGAGGTAACCGAGACGTGTAACCAATGGCACCCAATACCATCACGCCGGGTGATACGCCAGTATCGCGATGACGAGTACATGCTTCCAATGTGCGTTCACCGAGATGTCGCCAAACACGGATGCGACCATCATGATGCTGTAAACAGAACCTGGATTCATCCCAGAAAATGAAGTTTTGCCATTCGTGCACCCAGGTTCGTCGTTGAGTACAACATCGCAGGCGCT
Source organism: Schistocerca cancellata (assembly GCF_023864275.1). NCBI lineage: Eukaryota > Metazoa > Arthropoda > Insecta > Orthoptera > Acrididae > Schistocerca > Schistocerca cancellata. The sequence continues at coordinate 266,207,520 of NC_064634.1, forward strand.
CCTGTCTGTGATGCAGCGTCAAGGGTAACCGCAGCCATTGTCTCCGAGCTGATAGTCCATGCTGCTGCAAACGTCGTCGAACTGTTCGTTCAGATGGTTGTTGCCTTGCGAACGTCCCCATCTATTGACTGAAGGATCAAGACGTGGCTGCACGATCCGTTACAGCCATGCGGATAAGATGCCTGTTATGTCGACTGCTAGTGACACAAGGCCGTTGGGATCCTGCACAGCGTTCCGCATTATCCTCCTGAACCCACCGTTTCCATATTCTGCTAACAGTCATTGGATCTCGACCAACGCGACCAGCAATGTCGCGATACGATAAACCGCAATCGCGATAGGCTACTATCTGACCTTTATCAATGTCGGAAACGTGATAGTATGCATTTCTTCTCCTTACACGAGGCATCACAACAACGTTTCTCCAGGCAACGCCTGTCAACTGCTGTTTGTGTAGGAAAAATCGGTTGGAAACGTTCCCCATGTCAGCCTGTTGTGGGTATCGCCACCGGCGCCAGCCTTGTGTGAATGCTCTGAAAAGCTAATCATTCGCATGTGACAGCATTTCGCGTCTGTAGCACGTAATTTTCGGGGTGTAGCAATTTTAATGACCAGTAGTGTACAAACGCCCCACACAATTACAGAGCCTCAACCAGCTTGAACAGTCCTCTGCTGACATGCAAGGTCTATGGATTCATGATGTCTCAATATCCGTACACGCTCATCCGCTCGATGCAATTTGAAAAGAGACTCATCCTACCAGGCAATATTTTTACAGTCATAAACAGTCCAATGTCGGTGTTGACGGGCCCAGGCGATGGTAAAGCCTTGTGTCATGCAGTCATCAAAGGTACACGATTGAGTCTTCAGCTCCGGAAGCTCATATCGTTGAATGGTTCACTTGCTGATACTTGTTGGTGCCCCAGCATTGAAATAGGCAGCAATCTGCGGAAGGGTGGCAGTTCTGTAACGCTGTGCGATTGTCTTCAGTCGTCGTTGGTCCCTTTCTTGCAGGACCTTTCTCCAGCCACGGCGAAGTCGGAGATTTGATGGTTTACCGGATTCCTTATATTCACGGTACGCTCGTGAAATGGTCGTATGAGAAAATCCCTACTTCATCCCTATCTCTGAGATGCTGCGTCCCATCTTTCTTGCGCAGACTACAACACCACGTCCAAACGCACGTAAATCTTGATAATCTGCCAACTGCGCCAAACATTTGCTGTCTTATATAGGCATTGCCACCCGTAGCACCGTATTCTCCCTGTTTACTGTATTTGAATACGCATGTCTATATCAGTTTCTTTGACGCTTCAGTGCATAAGACCACGGGTACGTCTGTATCATGAAAGATTTAACATACCAGACACTGATAAAAGTGTTCTCCTAATTCGTTTGAACAGTGCACCAATAATATCACAGTAACTCTGAAATATTACTGTTTGCGTATTTGAAAGAAATATGTAATGTGTATATGGATTCCAATGTTACAAAGTTTTTAATGACATAAACCCAGTACGGTACAAAAGCGAGTACAATCTGTGTATGAAATCTGCGCCTGTCGATTAAGTTCAAGTGCAACTGCTGATATCTAACAAGTACCTGAAATGGTCGTGTAGTCTGACAGGGGAAAGACAAAAGGACATGCAGAGTATATTTATGATGACGTTTGTTTTAAAATCTACGTCTTCCTTTCACCACTCGTACTAGCTTCCTAGTATTCTATATATATATATATATATATATATATATATATATATATATATATATATATATATATATATATATATATATATATATATAGGGTGTTTCAAAAATAACCGGTATATTTGAAACGGCAATAAAAACTAAACGAGCAGCGATAGAAATACACCGTTTGTTGCAATATGCTTGGGACAACAGTACATTTTCAGGCGGACAAACTTTCGAAATTACAGTAGTTACAATTTTCAACAACAGATGGCGCTGCAAGTGATGTGAAAGATATAGAAGACAACGCAGACTGTGGGTGCGCCATTCTGTACGTCGTCTTTCTGCTGTAAGTGTGTGCTGTTCACAACGTGCAAGTGTGCTGTAGACAACATGGTTCATTCCTTAGAACAGAGGATTCTTCTGGTGTTGGAATTCCACCGCCTAGAACACAGTGTTGTTGCAACACGACGAAGTTTTCAACGGAGGTTTAATGTAACCAAAGTACCGAAAAGCGATACAATAAAGGATCTGTTTGAAAAATTTCAACGGACTGGGAACGTGACGGATGAACGTGCTGGAAAGGTAGGGCGACCGCGTACGGCAACCACAGAGGGCAACGCGCAGCTAGTGCAGCAGGTAATCCAACAGCGGCCTCGGGTTTCCGTTCTCCGCGTTGCAGCTGCGGTCCAAATGACGCCAACGTCCACGTATCGTCTCATGCGCCAGAGTTTACTCCTCTATCCATACAAAATTCAAACGCGGCAACCCCTCAGCGGCGCTACCATTGCTGCACGTGAGACATTCGCTTACGATATAGTGCCCAGGACTGATGACGGTGATATGCATGTGGGCAGCATTTGGTTTACTGACGAAGCTTATTTTTACCTGGACGGCTTCGTCAATAAACAGAACTGGCACATATGGGGAACCGAAAAGCCCCATGTTGCAGTCCCATCGTCCCTCCATCCTCAAAAAGTACTGGTCTGGGCCGCCATTTCTTCCAAAGGAATCATTGGCCCATTTTTCAGATCCGAAACGATTACTGCATCACGCTATCTGGACATTCTTCGTGAATTTGTGGCGGTACAAACTGCCTTAGACGACACTGCGAACACCTCGTGGTTTATCCAAGATGGTGCCCGGCCACATCGCACAGCCGACGTCTTTAATTTCCTGAATGAATATTTCGATGATCGTGTCATTGCTTTGGGCTATCCGAAACATACAGGAGGCGGCTTGGATTGGCCTCCCTATTCTCCAGATATGAACCCCTGTGACTTCTTTCTGTGGGGACACTTGAAAGACAAGGTGTACCGCCAGAATCCAGAAACAATTGAACAGCTGAAGCAGTACATCTCATCTGCATGTGAAGCCATTCCGCCAGACACGTTGTCAAAGGTTTCGGGTAATTTCATTCAGAGACTACGCCATATTATTGCTACGCATGGTGGGTATGTGGAAAATATCGCACTATAGAGTTTCCCAGGCCGCAACGCCATCTGTTGTTGAAAATTGTAACAACTGTAATTTCGAAAGTTTGTCTGTCTGAAAATGTACTGTTGTCCCAAGCATATTGCAACAAACGGTGTATTTCTATCGCTGCTCGTTTAGTTTTTATTGCCGTTTCAAATATACCGGTCATTTTTGAAACACCCTATATATATATATCTGTGTGTGTGTGTGTGTGTGTGTGTGTGTGTTTTGAAGTTACGAAAACTTTCGAAAGTTTACTGTTAATGGTATTATGTGATTTCAACTGTATTTGTGATTTTGCTTTTATTTAGGTACATTTGCTATTCACTAAAGAAAGCGGAAATACAATTTTAGTTGGTCCTCGCAAGTGTTTCGTCATATATCATGGATGTGACTTCATAATATGAAACGTCATCGTCAATGACCACAGTGGCGAATCACGCGCTTGAGAAAGTGCAGATATTTTTATTAGTGACTGAGGACGGTATAGTGGATAACATTACACCAGTATATACTTCATTATCAGATTAATAAGGAGTGGTATGTTGTTAGCTTGGTTAGTACCTCCAAGTACATGTAGGAAGAGCCATTCTTTGTTATTGTCCCCTGGGCAGCAGGCCAGAGGCCGAAGTGTGGACACGTGGACTCAAAGTTGTTAGTCAATATTGACAAGTGTAGCCCACTTAGTGGCGCTATTATGGCCGTGCAGAAAGCATGAGGTAATAAATTACGTGACTTGTTGCTTGAAGACTATTAGACGAACAGAAAACATACTAACATACTGAAGTGGGTACATATTAAGGCACCAATAATATTGCAGTAACTGCACTTATACCCCAGACACTCGATACATACCAGACAATCTTAGCTTCATTAATTTTTTTTTCAGACAACATAGTTATATAGAGATAAACAGCGATTAATTTACTGATAATCATGTGACTGTCATTTTGAATAGTTGATTAGCTTCATTAGTAATAGTATGCTGCAGCACATGCTGCAAGTACTCATGTTTAATAGTTTGTAACTATCATCATGAAAGGAATGCACACTGTTCCGTTCATGTAAGACTGTTCTCTGTGGGATACATCTGTACGAAATTATAGAAGATATGTACTGTTTGAGTATGTGTGTTAGTCACATCCCACTGAACCAATGTAGCTGGTATACTATATATATATATATATATATATATATATATATATATATATATATATATATATATATATATATATATATATGGTTCGCAATTTTGTTGATTCGAAATTAGGGATATTTCCTTGGTTCACAGAAATCTAATAACAATACGAAAACAGCAAAGCTCACGTGCCAAACATAATCTTCAATGGTGACTCTCTGTAACTGCCTGTTAGGTTCAAGAAATACCTTCTCTTTCTCACATTCTGAATTTGCGTTGGTTCAGATCATGAAATTATTCGACTGTCGTATTTTTATTGATATATTTGCAGTAATGTTGGGCAGGAGGAGGAATAAAATTAATCAGCGACCTGGTCATTAGTGACGATGGAGCCTTAGATAGAATTCTGTGAACGATGGGAAGGAAATTATATGAATTATTTTCGAAGGAACGATCCCATCATTTGCTTTCACCACTTCAGAGAAGCAACAGAATATTTTAAGTGGTGGGTGGACGTAGGTTTGTGCCGTCGTGCTCCGGAAACTGAGTTTGTTACTGACACAAAGCAGTGTCGCTCGTCACGTTTGCGCTACTGATCAAATATGAATTCTCAAAGATCAAATAGTGGCAATTCACAAAAGCCTGCAACGGCAAGGGCAATGATTTCTTTTCGGGCCAATGAATCTACAAGATAATGTCAATCCTTATGGTAAATCAAGGTGCGATATACGCTTCAGTGAAACTTGTAAAACTGACACCAACATCAACCGCTGTTTCAAGCTAACAGCAACAGAACGTCAAGCCAACGCTGTTGTAAAGCTCAAAAGGCGCGTCACGTTCCATTAGATGCTTAACGCCAATGGGATTTAATGACATCTAGTTTTCTTCTTCTAAACCTGATCTGGTAGTGGAGATTTCAGTATTAGTACTGCCCCACGTGGAGGAACTCGACTGGATAATCGGACAGATGTTTCGTCAAAAATCTGTACTTCACTGGGTCAAATTCTTTGTGTGCTTTACGTCCTCTTCAAGATGTAACACGTTGGATAATCGTGCCTCGCGGCCAACGTCAGGTGGAAGAGTAGACATACGTTGGCCAGATGAATAAGCGGTAAATATTTGTACAGTCTGTTTCGTAAATAGTTTTCGCTTACCTTATCATTATATATATTATTAATCATGTCAACATCCCTTTTTCTCAAAACATATCAATCGTTTAGGCATGATTGAAGTATCGTCATAGAGGTTTTTTAACTAGTTTCTACACTGCACACCGACTTTACGCTGGAACATATTATTTGAGGAAAATTTTAACGCGTCACATAAATTTATCAGTCATACCCAAAAAGGCATCCTGAATGCCGAGGTTCATAACTGTATTTTACGAAGCTAACTTATTAAACGCTAACTGCCTTGGAGCAGTGGTAACACCAGTTCCCTTCAGGTCACCGAAGTTAACCGCTGTGAAGCTGGGCTAGAGCTTGGATGGGTGGTCATCCGGTCTGCGAGCGCTGTTGGCAAGCGAGGTGGACTGAGCCCTTGTGAGGCAAACTGAGGAGCTACCTGATTTAGAAGTAGCGGCTCCGGTCTCGTAAACCGATATACGCCCGAGAGAGCGGTATGTTGACCGCATGTCACTCCATTCCGCGTGCAGTGACGACTGTGGGCTGAGGATACGACAGCCGATCGGTTCGGCCTTCATGGCCTGTTCGACATATTAAACACGAATAAAAGACTCCCTTTTCGTATTATTTTAATACAACTACCATTTTATAGTTTTAAAGTACTTATTAACTGGATAATTTGTGCACAGCATTGTCATAGATAAAAACGATCACCACTGCGGTAGTTCATTACCTCTGCCCATCGGACAAACTGACTTTTCTAAACAAATATACTTTGCTAAACGACAAACATATTTGTCGTTGTCGCTTACAATTATGATTTGCCTATTGCTAATACGACTTAAAGTGCTTACAGAAACTCCGAAGTGCAATTAAAATCTCAAAATACATTTAGAGATTGTTGTAGCCTTCGTGCTATACCATGTAAAAAGCAAACACTACTTTCTGTCACATCCATTTAGTACTTAGTTATTCCTTGCATTTTGTATTCGTATTTCTTATTAAAGGTCTCCTCAGAGACAAGCATATGTAAATAAATATTATTGTCGAAAGTTAGAAATTAGAACAGCAGGCGTCAGTCAAATATTGTCATGAGCAGTAAATTGCATTTATTTACGTGTTTTATTTTGTGTTTGTATTTGCTCATTAACTATTAACGTTCATCAACAATAGAACATAGACCTATGGTGGCTTTAATTTTGGCGGGCATGTTACTTCGCTGGCGCCAATAACTACTTGGATTGCCGATATCGATCTGATCATATGTCGCGGTAGGGTCTTTGATCGAGGCACGTGAGATTGGTTTGGAGGGAACTGATACGGTCAGTTGACTGGAGGGCACATGGCGGGCAAGTTGTAGGCTTTGGGGGGACTCCTGCTGTTCGGTACGGGCCTCGAGAAGCCGCGAAAGGTTAAATCGGTCGGAGGCAAGCCTTGCCGGCTCGCTTAAGGATTGGTAGCGGCGAGTTGCGGGAAGAGCAGCTGACATCGCGTACAGCTTCCTTGGCAAGTTCCCGGCCGCCTCCGCAAGCTTAAATGTAACGGCAGCTCAGGGAACTCCTCTACGCATTGGTGGCAATAACACCCGGCTTGGAATCTGGGAAGTGACGGCTCCTTCTTATCCCAGTGGAGTTAAGTGTTGTTTTCTTATTTATAGGTTACTTGACATTGGAAGGCCACGTCTGTGACATTGTGAAACTGGACCTGTTATCTTAATGAGCCTCCGAGTGATTATGTGTATGATCATTGGTCAGTACAACAGATCGCAACATGTTGTTCCAGGGCATATTCCGTACAAGTGTATGAGTATCCTCTGTTATGAATCGAATCGACGAGATTTGTAACACAGACCGAGTCTGGGGCAAAGCACTTTCAGCAGATGAGTATGTAATCACTGCATCACCAGGAGCTGATATTTCGTCTTCTGGTTTACATGTAATTTTGAAGAATTGTAAGCTTGTGAATTGTATGTGTAGTCACTTTCCTGATAAATTGAGATGCGCTACATTTTAGGCATTCTCGTCTTAGTCTTATTTGCGTAGATTACTATTCCGTTCTGATGTGTGTCGAGAGGGTAGCTGTGGCACTGGACGACACGTTCCTGTTGCCTCGGACCGCAGCAGACACGTGTCTGCTTTTTGCTGCGGCTGCACTTCCGTCGTCGCACGGCGTCTGGGTTGGCCGTCAACCTTGTTCCTCCACCAGCCGCGTCGTGCCTCACACTAAGTAAAGTTTATCTTTCGGTGTGTGCCACGGTGGAGTGTTGCCGATTTATCGGGAACCATTATTCTGCCCTATTTGTTGAATTCAGTAAGATCATGAGCAAAGAAAGCAGGTGTTTACAGATGTGAAAATTACCGAACAATCAGTTTAATAAGCCACAGCTGCAAAACACTAACACGAATTCTTTACAGACGAATGGAAAAACTAGTAGAAGCCGACCTCGGGGAAGATCAGTTTGGATTCCGTAGAAATACTGTAACGTGTGAGGCAATACTGACCTTACGACTTATCTTTGAAGAAAGAATAAGGAAAGGCAAACCTACGTTTCTACCATTAGTAGACTTGGAGAAAGCTTTTGACAATGTTGACTGGAATACTCTCTTTCAAATTCTAAAGGTGGCAGGGGTAAAATACAGGGAGCCAAAGGCTATTTACAATTTGTACAGAAACCAGATGGCAGTTGTAAGAGTCGAGGGACATGAAAGGGAAGCAGTGGTTGGGAAGGGAGTGAGACAGGGTTGTAGCCTCTCCCCGATGTTATTCAATCTGTATATTGAGCAAGCAGTAAAGGAAACAAAAGAAAAATTCGGAGTAGGTATTAAAATCCATGGAGAGGAAATAAAAATTCTGAGGTTCGCCGATGACATTGTAATTCTGTCAGAGACAGCAAAGGACTTGGAAGAGCAGTTTATCGGAATGGACAGTGTCTTGAAAGGAGTATATAAGATGAACATCAACAAAAGCAAAACGAGGATAATGGAATGTAGTCGGATTAAGTCGGGTGATGGTGAGGGAATTAGATTAGGAAATGAGACACTTAAAGTAGTAAAGGAGTTTTTCTATTTGGGGAGCAAAATAACTGATGATGGTCGAAGTAGAGAGGATGTAAAATGTAGACTGGCAATGACAAGCAAAGCGTTTCTGAAGAAGAGAAATTTGTTAACATCGAGTCTAGATTTACGTGTCAGGAAGTCGTTTCTGAAAGTATTTGTATGGAGTGTGGCCATGTATGGAAGTGAAACGTGGACGATAAATAGTTTAGACAAGAAGAGAATAGAAGCTTTCCAAATGTGGTGCTCCTGAAGGATGCTGAAGATTAGATGGGTATATCACATAACTAATGAGGAAGTATTGAATAGGATAGGGGAGAAGAGAAGTTTGTGGCACAACTTGACCAAAAGAAGGGATCGGTTGGTAGGACATGTTCTGACGCATCAAGGGATCACCAATTTAGTATTGGTGGGCAGCGTGGAGCGTAAAAATCGTAGAGGGAGACCAAGAGATGAAAACACTAAGTAGATTCAGAAGCATGTAGGTTGCAGTAGGTACTGGTAGATGAAGAAACTTGCACAGGATAGAGTAGAATGGAGAGCTGCATCAAACCAGTCTCAGGACTGAAGACCACAACAACAACAACAACATGTGGTTCAAGGCATGTTCTGCAAGACCGAAGTTCCTTCTCGCTATAGCTACTATCTAATTACTCGTTTAAATCTTGCACCCTAATTGATACTCACGGAACGCATTAAGGCCCTTTACTTACCAATATAAACTGTTGAACCTATCCCCTGATCCACAGCCATTAGCTAACTCCAGTCACTGTGAAATTTTCCTGCTTATTTCTTGCTGGCTGTGATAACCATCTGCTAAAGTTATAATTTTACCTTGTATTTTGGGCAGTTGTATTTTTATTAAGGGTCATTGTTTACATTTCTGTTGGCGAGTACCAGTTGGGGGTCACATTTAACCCTGGAATGGTACCCTTCGTCGATACGTCGAACATGCAAGGATGTTTACTGTACTGAGCCACAGCACCGCTGCCTAGCATCGTGCGCACTCAGCTATGCTTCGAGTGATCAGTAGTCTACGTGACCCTGGTACGAGCAGTCGGCGGCACGCAGCCCCTGCTGAGTTTCCTTCAACAGTTTAGATGTCGGTTCGTCGATACGACGAATGAGTAGAAGTAAGAGAAGAAACCATATTAGTCAGAGCGACTAACGGGTAGCATTACAGAATAAAATTCCTTCGTTGATATGAGGAAGGGGTAGCAGTAACAGCGCACATTTACTAGAAGTGGTGTAGTTCCATTAGTAAATTCGTCACATATTTTGGTAGTAATAACAACACTCTTCACTTTGTCTGGGGAAAATGGCTTCGAGTAGAAGATGCTTGGATGATGACGAAATTAGAGCACTTTTAGAAGAAATTTGGGCGGCATGCTGTCGCAGGTGGGAGAGGACTCTGATGAGTTGTTGAACATGTCAGAAGAGGGCGACCCTTCCTCGAGTTCAGAGTCAGATGGAGATGAGACCAATCGTCGACCCATCGACGACGTGAAAGAGAAAATTGCAAACCACATCATTCAAGCCCCAACGTCAACTTCTGAATCCATACAGAAAAACAAACGAACAGGGCGTCATGAAAAAAGGTTATCTGAAACTAACAGCCCAACCAATACACCACCTCTTGTGTCACCTGAGATCAGTGAAATTCTTAGTACCTAGAAAGGTAGTAGCTACAGTTGGAAGACAACACCCATCAAACAACCTGGAAAAACACCTTCACAAAGGAAGTAAGATATGCTGAATTCGAATCCCTGTTTGGATTGCTTGTCATGAGTGCTGCTAAAAAAGGACAATCACATATCAGTTGACGCTCTGATTGATACAACAAAGTCCGGAGAACTATATCGAGCCGCAATGTCATCATCAAGATTCAAGTTTCTCACAAATTGCTTGACATTCGATGACAGAGAAACGAGAGCAGAAAGGTGAAAGGTAGACAGATTGTCACTCTTGTCTGCCATATGGGACCCATTCCTTATAAATTGTAAAAGCAACTTCAGACCAAGCCCTTATGTTACTATCGACGAGCAGCTGGTTGAATTTCGAGGCCGTTGTCCTTCCAAGATGTACATTCCATCGAAACCCAATAAGTATGGGGTTATAATTTTCATGATATGCGATCATTCAACAAGCTACATGTTCAGTGCTGAAATATACACCGGCAAAACAACGCTCTCAAGAGAAAGGTCCTTTAGGGAATTCATCGCTACTAAACTTGTGGAGCCTCTGGCCAATTCTAACCGTAGCTTGACGTGTGTCAACTGGTTCAGTAGCATAACCTCTTGCAAAGACCTTACTCACCAGTCATGGAATAACTGTGTTTGGGGCCATAAAGAAAGATAAGCGAGAACAACCGAAGGATCTTACAGATCCCAAGTTCATGAATAAGGGCCCAGGCTCAAGCTTCTTCTTGTTTTCCAAGGACATCACCATAGTGTCGTTCAAACCAATCAGGAAAAATAAAATGGTTATTCTTATTTCTACGATGCATTATGAAAACAACATAAATGAAGAAACTGGCAAACCACAAATTGTAATGAATTATAATTCTACAAAAGGAGCATTGGATTCCTTGGACCAAGTGTGCAGAAATATGAATTGTGGTAGAAAAATTAGACGTTCGTTCCTCTCCCTCTTCTATAACTTGGTGAACAAAGCTACTCACAACTCCTATGGCATCTATGTTGCCAATCTTCCGGATAACCAAAGAGCATCTACAAAGTTAGCATTCGCCATGACATTGGCTCACGAATTGATGTCGCCTTGGATGCACATACGACTCACACAACCAGTCCCAAGATTGCTCAACAGTATGATATGCAGATGCCTGAATGTGATGCGACCAGCTGATAACAGCCACCTACAACCTACCCAAAAACTTAGTCATCTTCATGGCAATAGAACTATATGTGCATAATGTCCTTACAAAAAACGAAGAATGACAAAATCAAATAGCGAAAAGTGCAATAAAAATATTAGTGTGGATCATAAACACATGCATTGTGGAGATTGTTTGGCTTCTTTGTGAACTCTTTGATATATATATATATATATATATATATATATATATATATATATATGTGTGTGTGTGTGTGTGTGTGTGTGTGTGTGTGTGTACTCGTAATTTACCGAGACTGATTGGCTGTAGTAGTATGTAAAGTACGCGTTCAAAAGTATTTATTTACTAGTGTTCAATTCACGAACATGCATGATGAGGAGCCCCTGAAGAATAGGTGTTTCTTTTTGTTTCTAAATCTCTATATAGTAATGTGTTACTTTTATTCTTACAGTATTACTCTGATTGTTACAGTGGAATCTATTGTAATGCTTATTAATGCATAGATATAATGTTCTTATCTTTCTGATTTTCAAGTGATTGTTGCCCAAAAGACAGAAGGAATTTAATTCTTTGCTCTTACATTAATAAACATCGAACCAAACCTACTTCTAAAATACACTACTGGCCATTAAAATTGCTAGACCGAGAAGAAATGCAGATGATAAAAGGGTATTCATTGGATAAATATATTATACTAGAACTGACATGTGATTACATTCTCAGGCAATTTGGGTGCATAGATCCTGAGAAATCAGTACCCAGCACAACCACAAGGCACGTACGGGACATGAAACATGCGGTCGTGCATTAACCTGCTGAAATTTAGGGTTTCGCAGGGATCGAATGAAGGGTAGAGCCAAGAGCTGTAACACATCTGAAATGTAACGTTCACTGTTCAAAGTTCCGTCAACGCGAAGAAAAGGTGAACGAGACGTGTAACCAATGGCACCCCATACCATCACGCCGGGTGCTAGGCCAGTATGGCGGTGACGAATACACGCTTCCAATGCGCGTTCACCGCGATGTCGCCAAACACGGATGCGAACATCATGATGCTGTAAACAGAACCTGGAATCATCCGAAAAAGTGACGTTTTGCTATTCGTGCACCCAGGTTCGTCGTTGAGTGCACCATTGCAAGCGCTCCTGTCTGTGATGCAGCGGCGCAGTGCGGAACCGCGGGACTGCTACGGCCGCAGGTTCGAATCCCGCCTCGGGCATGGATGTGTGTGATGTCCTTAGGTTAGTTAGGTTTAAGTAGCTCTAAGTTCTAGGGGACTGATGACCACAGAAGTTAAGTCCCATAGTGCTCAGAGCCATTTGAACCATTTGAATAATATCAGTTTGACACATTCTTCCTATGTGCGTTCACCGAGATGTCGCCGAACTCGGATGCGACTATCATGACGATGTAAACAGAACCTGGATTCATCCCAGAAAATCAAGTTTTGCCATTCGTGCACCCAGGTTCGTCGTTGAGTGCACCATTGCAAGCGCTCCTGTCTGTGATGCAGCGTCAAGGGTAACCACAGCCATGGTCTCCAAGCTGATAGCCCATGCTGCTGCAAACGTCGTCGAACTGTTGGTGCAGATGGTTGTTGTCTTGCAAACGCCCCCATCTGTTGACTCAGGGTTCGAGACGTGGCTGCACGAATCGTTACAGCGATGCGGATAAGATGCCTGTCATCTTGACTGGTAGTGATATGATGCCGTTGGGATCCAGCACGGCGTTCCGTATTACCCTCCTGAACCCAGCGATTCCATATTGTGCTAACAGTCATTGGATCCCGACCAACACGAGCAGCAATGTCGCGATACGATAAACCGCAATCGCGATAGGCTACATTCCGACCTTTATGGAAGTCGGAATCCTGAGGGTACGCATTTCTCCTCCTTACACGAGACATCACAACAGCGTTTCACCAGGCAACGCCAGTCAGCTGCTGTTTGTCTATGAGAAATCGGTTGGAAACTTTGCTCATGTCAGCACGTTGTAGGTGTCGCCACCGGCGCCAACCTAGTGTGAATGCTCTGAAAAGCTAATCATTTGCATATAACAGCTTCTTATTCCTGTCGGTTAAATTTCGCGTCTGTAGCACGTCATCTTCTTGGTGTATTAATTTTAATGACCAGTAGTGTGGTACTTTACCTATATCCCCATACTGGTCCTCATTTGAACCCTTATTTCGAAATTTTTATATGTTATTCTTTGTAAACGAGTATTACATACACTCTGAGTCTCAAATCTACATAAATTGCTGTTACAGTTGATTATACACATGGAAAGTAGTGGTGTGCGTCGAATCGACGAATGGGTGTTAGTAATCGTCAAAAATTCTTTGGTAGTATTCCAGGGTTAAATTGCATGTCCTCCTAACTTACCTTGTTTTGGGCAACTGTATTTTTCTTAAGGGTTATTGTCAACGTTTCTGCTGGTGTGTACCAGTTGGGAGTCACATATTAAGGCTTATACATTGTCAAGTGCTTTCCAAGAGCCCAATCAGTGGCTTCACTTCTTACATTTTGTGTATTTCGAATGGGCGTTGTCCACTTGTGTAATGTGGTACCCATGCTTGGAAATTGTTAGTACATTTAGTGTCTGTCATTGTAATTCATTTTACTGATAAAATTGTTTTTTTAACCCACTTGCAGTCACGCCTAGTACGTATCACTTTTTTCTTGTACGAGGGCAGTTCAATAAGTAATGCAACACATTTTTTTTCTCGGCCAATTTTGGTTGAAAAAACCGGAAATTTCTTGTGGAATATTTTCAAACATTTCCGCTTCGTCTCGTATAGTTTCATTGACTTCCGACAGGTGGCAGCGCTGTACGGAGCTGTTAAAATGGCGTCTGTAACGGATGTGCGTTGCAAACAACGGGTAGTGATCGAGTTTCTTTTGGCGGAAAACCAGGGCATCTCAGATATTCATAGGCGCTGGCAGAATGTCTACGGTGATCTGGCAGTGGACAAAAGCACGGTGAGTCGTTGGGCAAAGCGTGTGTCATCATCGCCGCAAGGTCAAGCAAGACTGTCTGATCTCCCGCGTGCGGGCCGGCCGTGCACAGCTGTGACTCCTGCAATGGCGGAGCGTGCGAACACACTCGTTCGAGATGATCGACGGATCACCATCAAACAACTCAGTGCTCAACTTGACATCTCTGTTGGTAGTGCTGTCACAATTGTTCACCAGTTGGGATATTCAAAGGTTTGTTCCTGCTGGGTTCCTCGTTGTCTAACCGAACACCATAAAGAGCAAAGGAGAACCATCTGTGCGGAATTGCTTGCTCGTCATGTGGCTGAGGGTGACAATTTCTTGTCAAAGATTGTTACAGGCGATGAAACATGGGTTCATCACTTCGAACCTGAAACAAAACGGCAATCAATGGAGTGGCGCCACACCCACTCCCCTACCAAGAAAAAGTTTAAAGCCATACCCTCAGCCGGTAAAGTCATGGTTACAGTCTTCTGGGACGCTGAAGGGGTTATTCTGTTCGATGTCATTCCCCATGGTCAAACGATCAACTCTGAAGTGTATTGTGCTACTCTTCAGAAATTGAAGAAACGACTTCAGCGTGTTCGTAGGCACAAAAATCTGAACGAACTTCTCCTTCTTCATGACAACGCAAGACCTCACAAAAGTCTTCGCACCCGAGAGGAGCTCACAAAACTTCAGTGGACTGTTCTTCCTCATGCACCCTACAGCCCCGATCTCGCACCGTCGGATTTCCATAAGTTTGGCCCAATGAAGGACGCAATCCGTGGGAGGCACTACGCGGAAGATGAAGAAGTTATTGATGCAGTACGACGTTGGCTGCGACATCGACCAGTGGAATGGTACCGTGCAGGCATACAGGCCCTCATTTCAAGGTGGCGTAAGGCCGTAGCATTGAATGGAGATTACGTTGAAAAATAGTGTTGTGTAGCTAAAAGATTGGGGAATAACCTGGTGTATTTCAATGCTGAATAAAACAACCCCTGTTTCAGAAAAAAATGTGTTGCATTACTTATTGAACTGCCCTCGTACTTGGGAATTGTATAGCTCTGGTTGCAAGTCTTGGTTTTAAGGGTACAAATTGTTAAAGTTTGTTATTAATCAGCTGTGCCTATTCAAGTATTTAAAAGACTGAGCGTTGTTACGGTTTTAACAAAGTTTGTTGAACTGTATTTATAATATTGTTGTTAAACAATAAGATGTATTCTATGAAACAACAAATGACGAAACATGTAGCCTCCCTTCAACGTATTTTACTTAATACTATCCCAACCCTTGTTGTGAAATACCAGACATGTTTTTTTTAAATACGTTATTCAACATAATAATATTAATACATCATAAACCCACCATCTTATAAATTAGTGAGTCATAAATATTTACAACATAATACAGCTAAACTCCTGCATAGTTACAGTCATGCCACCGGATCTACAAAACTTTATCTTGGCCATGCCCATCCAGCCAACCTCAGTGTACGTGCCCCTGGCACTAGGCTGGCCTGAACTTGAAATCACTGCAGGTACTGTTACAGATCTGCAAACCCAGCAGGTTAGCCGAGAGCGGTAATGCGCAGCTTCCTGAATTTCGGTAGGGGGGGGGGGGGCAGATCGAATCCGCCCAGCGGATTAATGACGAGGATCGGTGTGCTGGCCCGCCTGGATGTGGTTTTCAGGCGGTTTTCACATCACACGAGGTGAATACCGGGCTGGTCCCCAAGTCTCACCTCAATTACACGCTCACAGACATTTTCAATACGTTCACATGTTTCATGACTTACACTAGATGCAGAGAGCTGGGGTACACTAATTCCATCCTGGGGGTATGGGGTGAAGGCAGGAAGGGAATCTGGCCACCCCTTAAAATTAACCATGCCAAATCCGAATTAACCGTGCCTACCCTGCATAACAATGTGGGACAAAGGTGCTAGGAAAAGAAGAAGAAGACAGTTAGATATTTGCAAAATGACTAAATCCTACTTACGAAACTAGCTAACTACAACTGGTGATCATTGGTGTGCTTGTGTCAAACCCCGCTTTGTTTCACACCTTCCCCCTGTTCCAGGACGTGGTGCTTTCCGACCGTCATGGCGATCGGCCAGTCCGCGCCCCAGCAAAATGGGATAGGTGCGAGGAATATCATTTTATTTCCTACGAATCACTAGTTCCTCCTTCGATATTCTAGAAGGATTTTGATGATACCCCAATGGCGAGACTGTCAATGACTCTGTTGGTGTTTGGATCTCTGATCAGATGATAAGTGTCTCTGTTTGGTAGTTGTGGCTATGTCATCGAAAAGGGACACTCGTTGATCACATAGTCCTGAGTGCCTTCTTCAGCGCCACCGTCACACGACGGGGTAACTATCCTTCTGAGCTGGCGAAGATATGTTGGGTATGGTCCATGCCCAATAAGGAAGTACAGCAACCCTTTACTTGGTTTGAAATGTGTGAGTTGTAAGGCAGCAGCTGGTAAATCCTTCGTTCTGTGCCTTCATTACCCCAATATTCTTGCCATAAATCTTCCCCCTTTCTTTTGTTTGCGAATTTATCCCCTGTCCGAGCCCCCAAAACTTGTTCAGTCTTTCCTATTTTCGCTTTCTTGACCCAATACCAAGCTGCTGGTTCCCTTATTTTTGTGTTCAAGGGACAAATGCCCAAGCACTGCTTCTCACCAGGTGTTCAGTATGCCGAAACTGAACGCAGAAAAGCATGGTGCACTGCACCCTCCTCACAGCCATGTCTGGCATGACCCTCGGGAGCCTGCGTGCCTAGACTCCTGACGTGTAACCCACAATGGAGGTTAGAATGGTGTTATAATATAGTTTGATTAGATCTGTGGGTAGGTAAAACCTCCTATGCCCAATCGTAATTAAGTTATTCAGTACCTGTAAAGACCTCTGGGTCACTGTATCGATGTGCTGGGCAAAACTCAATTTTTCATCTATAACGACACCCAAGTATTGGGCCTCGCGGCGCCGAATAGCTGGTGAGCCCTCGATTCGTACTGTTGAATTCCTGGACAGTTGGCCCTTTAATAACAGGTAGGTGGGTTCATTGGGTGCTATCTTCATTTTAGTTGTTTGGCAGCATTGTGTCAAATTGGTCATTGCCATTTCAATCTTGAGCTCTAGATATTCGTGGCTGAGGTCGTCTACCAACAGGAGCATGGCGTTCGCATATCGCCCCTAGCGCATATGCACTGCTCTCCAGGCTGTCCAGGAGAGGCTCCATGTTTATATTCCAAAAGAGTTGCCCCAGGACAGTGCCCTGTGGACACTCATTTGTGATCTATTTGCCAACGCCCCTTCCCCTTAAAATAGCTCCCAAGACAGCCATATAGCGGCACTGGACACTCTTTCTCCCGAAAGCAGGAGAAGAGTGAAGGGCACCACAGGTTGTCAAAGGCGCCACTGATGTCAACCATGATGCCAACTACGTACTTATGTGGGACGACCCACAGACCTCAGCAGCGAGGGCAATTGCGTCAGATGCAGATCGCCCTGACCGGAAGCCGAATTCCCTGTCGCTCATCCCCGCAGTACTCAGTGTGCTGTCAATCTGTTAACCAATAACCGCTCTAGCAGTTTGCCCAACAGGTCCAAAAGACAGATCGGACCTTAGGATTTTACTTCTTTTAGGTCTTTGTCTTGGCCTTCTTTAATGATGACTTCATTGGCCTGTTTCCAGATGGAAGGAAACATCCTTAGGCGCAGTGTTTCCAGTTGAAGAGAGAGGTATTGCACCACATTCGCTACAATGCCGTCTCTTTAAAGATTTTATATGAGCCGCCACTTCATCCTCGGAGAACGAATACACCACAGTGTCATTCACGTATTCTCTCAGATTTGCCTTCCTCATTAGACACTGCTCTTCTGTATCCTCCATTATAGTCAGGGAGTAGGGATCGGAGGAGGACCTCAGCAGTTTCCTGACAGGATCCCGTCATCCGGTTCCCAACCCTGACGGTGGACAGCACCATAGGCGCCCGGATTTTTTCTCTTATTATCTTGTACGAAACGCTCCAGGGATCGATAGCCAATTGGCTCTGCACATTCCTTTCCCTGATTTGTAGCCTTCTGGAGCTGCTCCTTAGATTCTTTGTATATCTGCAACCACCGCTGTTTATCTTCCCAGACGACATTTCGCTGGTAGTGTAGGTGGGGGTACCAGACATGTTTACGATACCAGGGAAAAGAACACTGTCAGTTAGAAGCATCCATCGAAAAGGGTGACTGCAGATCAATCACCTGCTTGGAGAGAAAGGTAATATTCGCACACCACGATTACACTTATTCCAGTTACTGCCATTATTGAAAAAGTGCAGAAGTTTCGTACCGGTCCAATGATTTACGTGAAAGCACTTCTTTAAAAGAGTCATGCGAAATTACTAACTGCTAGTTTCTTACGACGATTCTTGTGTAACGCCAGATAATGTGGATTTACTATTCACGTCGTTGCGGTCTGAATGGAATTTAAATCACCCAATACAGTACTCCTCTGGTTATATGTTAGTCGCTCTCATTTTCAACACAAGAGGTATCCGCGAGGTACTATGCAGTTTCTGATCTAGTGCTGGTTGTCACATTACAAATCCATAGCTCCGGTGTTCGAAGATCTGATGATGGTAAAGATATACTGCCTCCCAAGGTCCATGCGTAGTAAAGAACTATGGTCGCAAACCGATCTTTGTGTTTAGGACAGATTTTGTTAGTCGACTTTATACAAGACTAGAACGTCCCAGGATTGTCGAGCATAGCCCGCATCTCGTGGTCGTGCCGTAGCGTTCTCGCTTCCCACGCCCGGGTTCCCGGGTTCGTTCCCGGCGGGGTCAGGGATTTTCTCTGCCTCGTGATGGCTGGGTGTTGTGTGCTGTCCTTAGGTTAGTTAGGTTTAAGTAGTTCTAAGTTCTAGGGGACTGATGACCATAGATGTTAAGTCCCATAGTGCTCAGAGCCATTTGAACCATTTTTGAACCATTGCCGAGCATGATCGAAACTCTATCAGCATGAAATGTACCAGATAACATTACGGTCAGCATTAGTTTTGAAACTATTGGCTCACGAGTTAGAGGAAGTCAGAGACATATCACCCTTTACACTGTAATTCCTGAAAAACGAAATGTTGTTACGTTTTGATATCCATTTACATCTAATGTTGACTATGTATTCCATGGTTGTTCAAGGTTGCATAATGGGTAAAATACTATGTTTGAGTTATGTTTCAATTAATAGATTCTGTGTCCAAATCTTTTCAAGGTAGTGATGGTTGTTCCTCCGCTACCGTTGTCCATCTCTGCTGCCTCACCATTGACTTCTACGTCAACGGTGAATTGTATGGTGTAACATATCTTCCATTTCCGTTCTGTTTCTTTGCCTAGTTACAGAAATGTAGGCCATACTGTTCTACATAAGACACCTGCTCTGAGGAAAAAGTGCTGCATGATGCGAGCGAGTAATTTTTGTTTCACTGTGTCAGGCTTTCAGAAGTCTGTACTGAAAGTCGATCTGTCCACTCACGAACTCTCAAATTACATATGATCGTCACGAGTACTGGCTTCGAGTTGTCTTCCATGCCGTGACATACCTCCGGCGTGCACGTAGTATGATCAGAGTGTGTGAAAAAATGACAGCTAAACATCTGTGCAAAAACACCGGCCGGTAATAAACAGCACCTATGATTAAAGAGTTGTGCACGCAACTCCCCCGTATCTTCTCATTTCAATTCATATTTCATGACCACAGCGATTAACGTTTCAAAATACCGGCTATTTTCGCCGACAGCTTTCCCCATCGATTGGTCGACGTGGCACTGTTCTCGCACCTACCCTCAGCCTTATCAGCTTCCAGACAGAATTTCCTCAACGAGAGTAATAAATCAAACAAATTAGGTACTACGTCTTTACGTTCGATAACCTCTTGCGCCAGATAACTAGGCACTTACTGGCGCATGCCGTGACCGCGTGCATTTCAAACAATTTCTCAACCACGTTATCGCCTCATTGTATTTTAAGACAATGTAACAGCTGCAGTCCAGTGCAGCAGTTTTTACATAGGAGCGATCGTCACAACTAAAAATTGTTTCATGCGGGTCTCGCTATAGCTACGCAAGGAAAGCAATTTTTGCCTTCTGTTTCCTTTGCGCACGTGCTGCCTTGTGTTACAAGGGCAGCAGTCGAACGTTTTCCGTACCCAAAAAGACCTATACAGGACCTGCAACATGCGGTCGTGCATTAACCTGCTGAGATTTAGGGTTTCGCAGGGACTGAATGAAGTGGAAAAGCCACGGGTCGAAACACGTCTGAAATGTAACGTTCACTGTTCAAAGTGCCGTCAATGGGAACAAGAGGTGACCGAGACGTGGAACCAATGGCAACCATACCATCACACCGGTTGATACGCCAGTATGGCGATGACGAATACACGCTTCCAATGTGCGTTCACCGCGATGTCGCCAAACACGGATTCGACCACCATGATTCTGTAAACAGAACCTGGATTCATCTGAAAAAAATGACGTTTTGCCATTTGTGCACCCAGGTTCGTCGTTGAGTACACCTTCGCAGGCGCTCCTGTCTGTGATGCAGCGTCAAGGGTAACCGTAGCCATGGTGTCCGAACTGATAGTCCATGCTGCTGCAAAAGTCGTCGAACTGTTCGTGCAGGTAGTAGTTGGCTTGCAAACTTCCCCATCTGTTGATTCAGGGTGCACGATCCGTTGTAGCCATGAGGATGAGATGCCTGTCATCTCGACAGCTAGTGATACGAGGCCGTTGGGATCATGCACGGCGTTCCGTATTACCCTCCTGAACCCACCGATTCCATATTCTGTTAACAGTCATTGGATCTCGACCAACGTGAGCAGCAATGTCACGATACGATAAACCGCAATTGCGATAGACTACAATCCGACCTTTATCAAAGTCGGAAACGTGATGGTACGTATTTCTCTTCCGTACACGATGCATCACAACAACGTTTTACCAGGCAACGCCGGTCAACTGCTGTTTGTGTATGAGAAATCGGTTGAAACTTTCCTCATGCCAGCACGTTGTAGGTGTCGGCACCCGCGCCAACCTTGTGTAATGCTCTGAACAGCTAATCACTTGCATATCACAGCATCTTCTTCCGGTCGCTTATATTTCGCGTCTGTAGCACATCATCTTCGTGGTGTAGCAGTTTTAATGGCCAGTAGTGTAGTATGGTGTACTACATAAAACTAATTACTTGATTCCGAGGTGAGGTAGCTATTTACCGGGGAGTAACTTTACCTAACAGGAAGGACTCGTGAAATGCACTTACCTCGTGTTCTGACTGATTTCGTGTCGCCGATACTTACGTCAATGTGATTTCTACCTTGAAATATGCAAATAAACTAAATAGAGATGTGTCTATATAATGGGAAAGGACAGTAATTTTGTTGTAATAGCCGCATGGAGTTTTATACATGGCCGCATGGGTGGAGTTAATCTCTTTGGTAACCAGAGTGCTTGTTGTTAAATGTCGATGACGTCACATGAACTGGCTGGCCGAGTTATTCACTTATACCGCTGCAACTGCAGTGTGTGCATAATGAGCTACCGGATGCTGTCTTCCCATGTGTGTATATACGAAGTAAGTTAACATGTACCATAACTTTTGCGTTTTTCTGCAATTGCTAAAACTGGCTTAGAGTGGATTACCCGTATCGCCAGTTGTTCTTCTGTGGAGACCACATTTATGATGTGAAAATAATCATCTTGGTAGCTATCTCAAGATGGCTACGTAAGTATTAAGGAAATTTTTATGTCAGAATTCAAATTAATTTTATGTAGGAACCTTTGTCTTATCTTCGTAACAAACTGTATGTAATACCCAAAATAGCTTTATATCCTCATTCTTGTTTGCAAGCGATTGTTATCAACTACTTTGCTTAACTGTACTTACATTGAAATGTTAATTTTATAACTGTCAGTGGTTCTGATTCACTCTATGCCAGACTTCACAGTTCAAATCACTAATTATTTAAGCAGAGTATATACAGTTAATTACAGTTTTCAGTTCAAACTAGTAAAGTTTCACAGAATAGGCTAAAAGATACTAAGTTGCGCTGAACTGGTTTCATTATACGAATTTCACGTATCACACCGAATGTAGAAATCAGTCATAAGTTATCTTGTGAACAAGTGGCAGCACCTACGTTTCCATCCACAGTTGCTGGATAACAATTCACGTTACATTTAGAGCAATGCGTTTAGAAAGTTTGGTACCATTATATTCAGAGTTTTGTAGTGTCATACTGCAGTCAGGAAGTTCAAGTACAGAAGTTAAAGTCTAAACATTAGATTAAAATAACATTCGAACATTACACATTAACGTTCAAAACGATAAACTGAGTGCATGCGTTGCGACTTTTTAAGAATCCTCACGGTACAGCGCACATAAACAAAATGGAAGACGATTCTTCGTCAAATGAAAAATGCAATTATAAAGAAGAATACTAACCAACAACCACATTTGTAGCCACACCCACCGGCCGGTGTGGACGAGCTGTTCTAGGCGCTTGAGTCTGGAACTGCGCGACCACCACGGTCGCAGCTTCGAATCCTGCCTCGGGCATGGATGTGTGTGATTTCCTTAGGTTAGTTAGGTTTAAGTAGCTCTACGTTCTAGGGGACTGATGACCTCAGATGTTAAGTCCCATAGTGTTTAGAGCCATCTGAACCATTTTTTTTTGTAGCCACACCATAACTATAACTCTAAGTACGAAGCATTACTCTGTTAAGATAAAATGTTGTGTATGGATTGACGGCACTAACTTAGGCGTGGTTTCCACAATCCAGCCCGGATATTCAACGAGGTGTGACTTACCTGTATGAGATTCAGGATCCTTCGTCACGCTACCAAAGAGCTTCCGTACTTCGGTACGACGACACATGCATGAGTCTTGGCGCAAGCGAATGCATCAAAAACAACCCTACTGCGTGGTCAAGGAATAGAATGCGACATTATAATTTTACATAAACGTAAATAGCCTCAAGCACTCCAACATGGACAGCTTTCACTGTATTGGAATCAATATTCTGAGATCAGTGTCTGTGCAAGCGATAAGGGCTTCTAAATAGAAGCATTTCTCAATTCCTCTTTTAACTAAAGAGTAGCAGAAGTAGCTGTGGAAGGAAACTTACTTCATAGTTACAACAAGTGTAAAAAGGCTGCAAAACTAAAGTTGTTACCGAGAAACTGAACTAGATTTCGTACACCTGGGAGTGAACTTCGTACAGAATGTTCGAATTCTCCGGAATGCATCACAAGGACAGCACCTCAGGCTGCTGCTAAATCGTTTTTCTGCGATATCCTGTCTTCCAGAAATCCTTGTCGAGCGAGCCAGTTTCCTGGAGGACTTTTTTGCGAGTGTGGAAGAAATACTGACAGAACTGCATGTTTGAGTAGTGCCTGTATAAGGCAAGGAGCTGTGTTCTAGACCCATTCCGACACAAGGATTCGATCGACAGAAATTTTAGAAACAGCACACGTCCTATTACTTAGTTTCAACCCGTTCTTCAAACTGGAGTTAAGTCAGGCTCAATCAAAGCAGAAAACAGTCAGAAATTACGGAGGTGAAGGATACGGGGCACTAGGTTCTAAACTGGGTATAAATATTTTCCCCCTTAGTGCACCAGTCTGTCAGAGTCTCGTCTCACGTATCTAAATTAGGCTCGTCAACTACACAGTACAAAGATTTCCGCTATATTCCGAAATCAGTTACTACATGATTGAGATGGCAGTTTGCTCCACTTACCGACCAACATGCGTAATAGTTTTAATGACCTTATTATGAGATTGAGGTCAGGATTTGTAGCTAAATAATCGGCGTGTCTGACTGCTGTGCAGTAGTACGTGGAGTCCAATTCACGGTTGTGCCTGGAATTTATTCTCGGTGGAAGACAGTTACAGGGTGCCTTCAATTTTGCTAACGCATTCCACAATGCTCTCTGAGACGTGGCTGGCTCATGATATGAGTTGGATTAAACCTTGGTTACTATTCTGTGTTTAGTCTCCCGCAGTTTCTCAATTATGCTGATATCCACTCTCTCCGCGAGTGGCAGCAGCGGTGTATCGATATTTCCCCCTTGCACTATCTTTGGCCAGAAACTTATAGTTTCAGGCTGTGCTGTATGCGAACAGTTGGTCGTTTGGCGTAGAGCTGCGAGGAAATCTCCGCGGCGGATAGTTTGGCCGGGACCGCTGGCGGTGTCTACGCGCGGTTGGAGTGTGTGGTGCTGCTCCCATTGCTGCAAGGTCCATGGCTCACCGACCCTGCACACGAGAGTTGAGTTTTGACTCAATCTACCAGCAAGTCACGACTGTTCACATTGTCTCGTTAGGATTTCGTTGTCGGCTGTTGGGACATTCCAACGAGCAACAACGTGTGTTTTCAAGTTGGCAAATTTTAGCCACCCTGCGGTGGGGTTTAATTGTACTTGGTTATTTTCAATAGAAGTGCACCAGCGGAATCTTCTGCCTTGTGGCCGTTACCTGCCCTTGCCGTTGACGTATATTCAGGCAGCGTATTTTCCCCATCGTGTTGTCGCTGTCCAGCATGGTGTGTAGTTTGACAGCTCAGTGTATAATTGGTTGCGGGCGCCAATAATTTCTATGTTGTTCAATTGAACTCCCTGTTGTGTGCTGGTCAGGTGGAGCTGAAGTTATCTTGTCGGTGGGTCCGTTGACTGTTTATCGGTTGGATTGTCGTCGGATCGAGAATGGCTGCGTCGACTGCCTGTCTCACCTAAGTGAGCGTTATTGTTTGAATTCCAGGATAACCCTCGGAAACTTCTGAGCGCAGTTGGGTGTACTGCCTTTTCTTATATGTTCTTGTTGTTTCTACACTCCTGGAAATTGAAATAAGAACACCGTGAATTCATTGTCCCAGGAAGGGGAAACTTTATTGACACATTCCTGGGGTCAGATACATCACATGATCACACTGACAGAACCACAGGCACATAGACACAGGCAACAGAGCATGCACAATGTCGGCACTAGTACAGTGTATATCCACCTTTCGCAGCAATGCAGGCTGCTATTCTCCCATGGAGACGATCGTAGAGATGCTGGATGTAGTCCTGTGGAACGGCTTGCCATGCCATTTCCACCTGGCGCCTCAGTTGGACCAGCGTTCGTGCTGGACGTGCAGACCGCGTGAGACGACGCTTCATCCAGTCCCAAACATGCTCAATGGGGGACAGATCCGGAGATCTTGCTGGCCAGGGTAGTTGACTTACACCTTCTAGAGCACGTTGGGTGGCACGGGATACATGCGGACGTGCATTGTCCTGTTGGAACAGCAAGTTCCCTTGCCGGTCTAGGAATGGTAGAACTATGGGTTCGATGACGGTTTGGATGTACCGTGCACTATTCAGTGTCCCCTCGACGATCACCAGTGGTGTACGGCCAGTGTAGGAGATCGCTCCCCACACCATGATGCCGGGTGTTGGCCCTGTGTGCCTCGGTCGTATGCAGTCCTGATTGTGGCGCTCACCTGCACGGCGACAAACACGCATACGACCATCATTGGCACCAAGGCAGAAGCGACTCTCATCGCTGAAGACGACACGTCTCCATTCGTCCCTCCATTCACGCCTGTCGCGACACCACTGGAGGCGGGCTGCACGATGTTGGGGCGTGAGCGGAAGACGGCCTAACGGTGTGCGGGACCGTAGCCCAGCTTCATGGAGACGGTGGCGAATGGTCCTCGCCGATACCCCAGGAGCAACAGTGTCCCTAATTTGCTGGGTAGTGGCGTTGCGGTCCCCTACGGCACTGCGTAGGATCCTACGGTCTTGGCGTGCATCCGTGCGTCGCTGCGGTCCGGTCCCAGGTTGACGGGCACGTGCACCTTCCGCCGACCACTGGCGACAACATCGATGTACTGTGGAGACCTCACGCCCCACGTGTTGAGCAATTCGGCGGTACGTCCACCCGGCCTCCCGCATGCCCACTATACGCCCTCGCTCAAAGTCCGTCAACTGCACGTACGGTTCACGTCCACGCTGTCGCGGCATGCTACCAGTGTTAAAGACTGCGATGGAGCTCCGTATGCCACGGCAAACTGGCTGACACTGACGGCGGCGGTGCACAAATGCTGCGCAGCTAGCGCCATTCGACGGCCAACACCGCGGTTCCTGGTGTGTCCGCTGTGCCGTGCGTGTGATCATTGCTTGTACAGCCCTCTCGCAGTGTCCGGAGCAAGTATGGTGGGTCTGACACACCGGTGTCAATGTGTTCATTTTTCCATTTCCAGGAGTGTATTTGTATGGCTTCTAGCTGATTTTTAAATTAAGGTTGTTTTGCCCTTAAGGCATAAGATAGTTTGGGCCTTCAGCCTAATTTAAGGAACTGATTTAAGATAAGGCCTTCTGCCTTTTAAATTTCTGATTTATGTTTGAATTTTAAGTTATTGCCTTTTTGACGATCTTAAATTAAATTTTAAGTTAAATTTTAAATAAAATGGCATGAGATTGTATGGCGTATTGAGCCTGTTATTAAGTTCCTAAAATTAATGTTGTTTTTTTTATTTTCTTGGCTCTTGTAATATTTGGTCAAATAAATAAAGTTGCATGTTCGAGTGTAACTGACAGCCGCTTATTTTGGCCCCTTTCCACAATTTAAACTACCTATCCTGTCCTGCGTGATAGTAAGGCGTCTCTCTGCTCTTCGACTGCCGATTTACTAGCAAATTTAAAGAATAATTGGCCGGCCCGAGTGGCCGAGCGGTTCTAGGCGCTACAGTCTGGAACCGCGCGACCGCCACAGTCGCAGGTTCGAATCCTGCCTCGGGCATGGATGTGTGTGATGTCCTTAGGTTAGTTAGGTTTAAGTAGTTCTAAGTTCTAGGGGACTGATGACCACAGCAGTTAAGTCCCATAGAGCTGAGAGCCATTTGAACCATTTGAAAGAATAATTACATAATAGCTGAACAACTTAGAAGCATACACCTATGATCATTTTAAACCCTATGCATTACAGATTAGGAAATACGCTTGCTCAATATATTCGCATCAGAACTGATGCCTTAGCGTTGCCAGGAACTTGAGAAAACTGTACACCCTCTCTCCCGAAAAAGAGTTTTGTATTTACTCCGAAATAAAACCTAGAAATATGAGGACTATTTGGAAAGTAAGGGACGACAGGTTGCGAAATGGAAAAAACAGTGAAAACCAAAACTGTTTTATTTGCAACGGTTAGCTACACCTTGCAGCTATTTCTCTACGCAGCCACCGCTAAGGCTTAGACATCTGTCGTAAGTTGTACCAACTATTGAATTCCCTCATTATAGAAGACAGCCGCCAGTGCGTTTCGATGGTTTTCCACTCTGAACTGCAGCTCGTAGCCAGCGGTTCATTTGAGCAGAGATGAACCGCAGGGGTCGCCAATTACGGGCTGTATTGTGGGTGATCAAACACTTCCCATCTAAATGCTGCAGGAGCATCTTCATAGCCCCTGTAGAGTGCGGCCGGGAATTGTCGTGTACAACGAACCACATGACAGTTATGTTACGTGGATTGCATAGATTCAATCGAAATCTTTCGCCAGGCCCCCATACTTGGCGGGAGACGCTGATTTCTAGCCATCTTTACGTTCTCACTGTGAGCTCAGAACTGAAAACAGTGTCATGATGCGATCGGCGGACGTACTAGATACAGTACCCAATGCATCGGTGCAAAGCTTCGTCAGATTTTCCGTTTCACGACCGATCGTTCCTTGCTTTCAGAATAACCCCCTAACTTCACAAGTGCACATTCATTTCATATTCCATGACAAGAAGTGGTTAAATGTAACTGATGGGTAGCTGACTTCCACACGGTCGTTTTTAAAACATTGTGGTACACTAAGTGCTAGACTGCAGTCTGTGCACTTGTATCTGCTTTCTTTCCTTATCTGCTAGCCACTCTCTTTATTTCCATTGCCAGAGGGAACTTTATAGTAATACTTGGCGTTTAATTTGTTGACAGTGGGTGGTACCTTCTCTGAAAAATTGCACCAAAATTTTTATCTAGCTTAGTGGCTGGAGGGTTGGTTCCAGTAATAGAATACCTCCACCCGCATCTACCATGTTCATGCTTTCTTTCTTTTTGTATAAGTTCCACTAGAGAAATTATCTGCTTGGTGGCATCCTTGTACTACATAAAATCATTCGCATTAGATATTAGTAAAGTAAGAAGGAATTTTGTTTCTGCTTCACTGTTTTTCTTGCAAATGGGCATTACCTGTAAAGCTGATTCACACCTTCATTACAAGTCTTGTTCATGTGAGTTTATAATAATGTTTGGCTTTATTGTATATGTTGAACCTCCTTTTGAACGGACAGAAATCTCGTTGGTGGTTGCCTGATGCTTTGCGGAAGCATAAATGAACTTTATTTTTCTGTCTGAGCGCTAGAATAGCACCCTTCCTTAAAAATATGCTCCAGTTTCCTTGTTTTGAAGCTTGTTGGTAGGTCTTTTCTGTTCTTCACCTTCATGACAGTTCTCACAACTAGTGTCTTGTGATGATATTCCTACTTGTTCTGGAAAGGCACGCTAGTTAACTGACTCCTCTAGCAACTGACAGATAAATTATTAAGTATTACGGCTGCCCCATAGCCGACAGTCGCGTAACTAGTGGGGTAACCTATTTCAGCGAATGGAAAAGCTGTACCCTTATGGGATAAGGGTGCGGTCCAACGGCCGATATATACGCTCCCGTACGGGCACGATAGTGAGTATTCATTCCCGAGAGGAGGTACTTGAGGGGAATAGCGGCTCCAAGGTTTTGGATATCGAAAATGGCCGGGAGAGCTGTATGCTGACCCCACACTCCTCCATAACGCATCCTAATGACGAAGTTGGTAGAGGACGACACTTCGGCAGGTTGGTACTCTGGGCCCATATGTGGTCTTAGACTGCTATCGGATACAGAAGTAGAGACATGCCATCGGTGCGCTAGGTACACAAGTCGATAATAAATATTTTCGTACTGGGTTCTGGATATACAAAGATTTCAAAGTACAGTGTCATAAGGAGTGATAGTACAGCGAAATAATGATTTAATTAATCAACACGATAATCATAATTATTGAACTATCGATTGGTTTGGCTGTCAGTAAAATTGTAGATTATAAAATGTATTGACGTGTTACTACCAGCCGGCCCGGTGTGGCCGAGCGGTTCTAGGCGCTACAGTCTGGAACCGCGCGACCGCTACGGTCGCAGGTTCGGATCCTGCCTCGGGCATGGATGTGTGTTAGTTAGGTTTAAGTAGTTCTAAGTTGTAGGGGACTGATGACCTCAGAAGTTAAGTCCCATAGCGCTCAGCGCCATTTGAACCATTTTGTTACTACCAGGTACATATATTTTAAAGCCGAAATTTCTGAGATGTGATAAAAATCGGAAAATTATTTGTAATTGGCTTAGGCGTCACCAATGGTGGCCAGAATCAGTCAACGCTTCGTGCCGATTCCAGAGAGAAGCGGAATGCATAAGATATTAAAACCACCATCAACCGAGTGGCCGAGCGGTTCTAGACGCTACAGTCTGGAACCGCGCGACCTCTACGGTCGCAGGTTCGAATCCTGCCTCGGGCATGGATGTGTGTGTGTTAGGTTTAAGTAGTTCTATGTTGTAGGGGACTGATGACCTCAGAAGTTAATTCCCATAGTGCTCAGAGCCATTTGAACCATTTTGTTACTACCAGGTACATATATTTTAAAACCGCAATTTCTGAGATGAGATAAAAATTGGAAAATAATTTGTAATTGGCTTAGGCGCCAGCAATGGTGGCCAGAATCACTCAACGCTTCGTGCCGATTCCAGAGAGAAGCGGAATGCATAAGATATTAAAACCACCATCAACCAAGTGGCCGAGCGGTTCTAGACGCTACAGTCTGGAACCGCGCGACCTCTACGGTCGCAGGTTCGAATCCTGCCTCGGGCATCGACGTGTGTGAGTGATGTCCTTAGGTTAGTTAGGTTTAAGTAGTTCTAAGTGTAGGGGACTGACGACCTCAGATGTTAAGTCCCTTAGTGCTTAGAGCCATTTGAACCATTTGTGAACATAAAAGGGAGAAGTATTGGAAGTACTGCTTATGATACTGTCACGCACTGGATGATGTGATTCCAGTCGCTGCTAATTACGCGAATACCAAAAGAACTGTTGCAACAAGAAGCAATCAAAAGAAATTTATTCTGATTCTGATCCTATGACCGTAAATTTCAAACCCAAAATCCCAAAGCTCTACGTTATTCTAAAAACAGTGTTTAGTGTTAGGTAGCTGCATCAAATGGAGAACTAAAATGTTGGTGGAGGTGTGGGACGATGGTGGACGGCAGGCAGTTGGGGGGGGGGGGAGCTGTGGTGGGGGAGGGGGCGTGTCTCCGACAGCCTCTTGTATATTGACAGCAGATAAACGACGGTGAGTCCAACATTTGTGCCCCATGAGGCACTACTGGACCTTCAGCTTTTCTTGGAGCAAAACGATTACCATTTGTCTCTCCTTTTGATGTAATTATTTACGTGACAGAGATGACAGCACTAAAAAGAAGGGGGGAGCGAGACTAAGGTTAATTTCACGTCGACTAACGGATCATTAGAGATGGAACAAATTCATTGTTTCATCGTTTCACGTAGTTTTGAGAGGGAAATCGGGCGTGTCCCGTTAGAAAGAATCGTACTAATATTAATTTTCATTTATATATTTGAATATGCAGATGTCGACAATAATCAAACATAATGATGACAGTGAAAATTTGTGTCTGACCAGGAAACTCGAACCCGGATTTCCTACTTACGGCGCGTGGTATCCGCCGACAGTGCACTAGCGACTTTCAATAAAAAAGTCTCTCCTCAACGGGAGTATACATGATGGATATAAGAATACAGGTTGTACACACATGGTCGAAGACATGCGGGTGCTTGGGTCTGGCAATGAGTCGTGCGCGGATAGACAAATGGTAAGGCCACCGCTCACGAAGGAGGGAAATCTGGCCCGGAACAAATTTTGATTGTCGTCGTTCCATAATACAGCTGATTGTCGTCGATATGTGCAGCTGCGAGTACGTTTAATGTATTCCACAGCGACTGTAGGTGTCGCAGTGCCTGCACCTTCAGACACTCACACACATACCAAGTCGCATTGCCTCGTACATCCTTCAAAATAACCCAGGCACTTCAGTATCACAATATTTATCTTAAGCTGTTCAGAAAATTATCTGCATTGCCGAAAGGTGATCTGAACTGCCGTTCCTCCGAATACAAGTACAGTGCCGTACCGTTGCACCAACACTCTTAAGTACACCACGAAAATACATCGTTCCAACGGCTGGAGCCCTCCTTATCAACATTAAGCAAACCAGTTACAATCGTAATACTAACTGTACCGACCGATTGTCTAGCAAGTGAGAAACAGTTGGTTGCACATCCGACGAGGTTTTTTCGGCATCCACTATACCTACACTACGCAAGCCAACTTATGGTGTTTGGCTGAGGGAACTTTGTGGAGCTGAGTCAGTTCCCCTACCCCGTATATTATTCTCGAATGGCCTGCGGAAGTACCGTAATAGTTAAACTACCGTGGCGGCTCAGTTTTCCATCATTTTACCTCCATGATCTTTCCGGGAGACATACGTAGCAGGAAGCAGTACACCTGCTACTAGAACACCACATACGATAGTGTCTCCAGTTAATGAGGTGAGAGATGTTAGTAAGCATCTAACTTCATGTGGGCTGATAAACAGCACAACTATGTACTGTGGCTTAGCAGAAGAACATGGATATATCCAAAGTTTAATAACTCACACTTTTCCCAAACATTCATTAGATGTCTTGTACAGCTTGTGAGGTAGTGTACTGTGTACGATTTAGACGTCTCATTTCCCATCTGAGAGCCTCCACGTGCACCAAAATACAGCTATATTCTCCCCAGTGCCACAGTGTTCACGTTCAATAAAATGGTCATTTTGATATGGCGAATAAATAATCGCTATACGCTGAATCCGAAATAATGTGACGACGCGCCGAATGCATTTAACAGAAATGAGTATGCATCTGTAATATGTACCAGCATGTCCGCTGAAATCAATAACTATGCATATTAGGAAAATGAGCAGGAATTTAGATCGGAATTCATTGTGCTCATTATTGTCAATTATCTCACCACCAAATTCGCGGAAAAATTCGCTAAATGAATGTTTTACTCGACACAGATTGAAATATAGCAAGTTACACAGTCGGGAAACAGCACACGGCTGCATATATGGGTGTATAAGTCTGGTATAATACTGCAGCAATGTAACTCACTCCCTATCTGCTACCGTACACTACAATGTCAGCAAAGTACTGCGATCACATCCGCACGAGAAAACCCTACATTGTTCAGCTGGGTCGAAGGCGCTCACGCGTGGTCCATGTAAAATTATAGTCTTCACACCCACGAGTTCTCATAAGTTATTGGTCTTGGGTTGTTATTTATATTTGTGTTGATAAAATATAAATTTTTTTGGCTAAATGCAGAATAAAATTAGTTTTAAGGCGGAATAATTCCCGCATTGCAATGCCTCAGAGGCTGAAGATGTTTAGTAAATAAACGGACAAATTTCAAGAATATGACATATACGCCTTGCATAGGTGCGTGTCGAGAAAAGTTGTGAGGTATGGAAGGGACCCCCTGGTTCGAAAACCGTGTTGGAAAGATTCTGAAGCGTTCCTATCGTGCTTTAATTAGCTTTTAATTTAGTTATGGAATTTAAAATAGGTATCGAAAGGAAACACTTTAAGGATTCTATGGGACTGAATTTCTTTGCTTGCACGCATGGTGAACCCATTTAAATATAGGATTAGGCTTTTAACATCTCCTGTTAAGTTATTGCCCTTTGTTATATCTTATCAGTCTCTAATAGTAAGGCCGAAGTGCAGAAGCGCGGAAGTAACCTGGATGACGCTTGACTGCATAAGTTAAATAACGTTCACAGACACGAGTAAAAATACTTTGCAGCCAAGAGTACATGAAATATGCAGGTTCAGCCTAAACAATAGAATGTTTAACAATCAAGCACTGAAGGCTGATGACCGTTTCGTCATCAAGTCAGTTTGAAAGTCCGAATATTATACACTGTGTGATCAAAAGTACCCGGACACCCCCAAAAACATACGATTATGATATATGGTGCATTTTGCTGCCACTTATTGCCAGGTACTCCATATCAGCGACCTCAGTAGGCATTAGGTATCGTGAGAGAGCAGATTGGGCGCTTTGCTGGACTCACGGACTTCGAACGTGTCGGGTAATTGGGTGTCATTTTCGTCATATGTCTCTACGCGAGTTTTTCATACTCCTAAACATCCCTGGGTCCACTGTTTCCGATGTGATAGTGAAGTGGAAACGTAAAGAGACACGTACAGCACAAAAGCATACAGGCCGACCTCGTCTGTTGACTGACAGGGACCGCCGACAGTTTAAGACGATCGTAATGTGTAATAGACAGACATCTATCCAGACCATCACACAGGAATTCCAAACTGCATCAGGATGCACTACAAGTACTATGACAGTTAGGCAGGAGAGATAAAACTTAGATTTCATGGTCGAGCGCCTGCTCATAAGCCACACATCACACAGGTAAATGCCAAACGTCGCCTCCCTTGGTGTAAGGAGCGTAAACACTGGACGATTGAACAATGGGAAAACGTTGTGTGGAGTGACGATTCACGGTACACAATGTGGCGATCCGATGGCAGGGTGTGGGTATGGCGAATTCCCGGTGAACATCTTGTGCCAGCGTGTGTACTGCCAAAAGTAAAAGTCGGAGGCGGTGTTATTATGGTGTGGTCGTATTTTTCTTGGAGGGGATTTGCAATCCGTGTTGTTTTGCGTGTCACTACCACAGTACAGGCCTACATTGACCTTTTAAGCAGCTTCTTGCTTCCTACTATTGAAGAGCAACTCGTGGAAGGCCATTGCATTTTTCAACACGATGGAGAACCTACCTGTTCGTAATGCGCGGCCTGTGGCGGAGTGGTTACCCAATAATAACATACATGTAATGGACTGACCAGGACAAAATCCTGACCTGAATCGTATAGAACACCTTTGGGATGTTTTGGAACGCCGACTTCGTGCCACGCCTCACCGACCGACATCAATATCTCTCCTCACTGCAGCACTCCGTGAACAATGGGCTACCATTCCCCAAAAAAACATCCACCACCTGAACGTATGTCTGCGAGAGTGGAAGCCGTCATTAAGGTTAGGGTAGGCCATCACCATTTTGCATTGCAGCTTTACCGATGGAGGGCGCCACGAACTTGTAAGTCATTTTCAGCCACGTGTACGGATCACATAGTGTATTTTTGCATACCACTTATCAGGAAAGGATTATCCGTGCAATCAAGACTGAAATGAAAGCAGCTTTGGCTCACACATCCGTTGTTCTTTAAAACAGCGACAAATTACAGGACACAGAACTCTGCTCTATGTAGCATACAGAAAGACAAGAAGGACAATTACGAAATATACTCGGAGCCTCGATGATTGCCACAGATGCAGTTTTCTGTATGAAATCAGGCTTCCATTGTGTCACTGTATCCTTTGCGTGTAGTCGATAGCAACGCATTACAATGTTTATGTGTTATTTAGTAATGAACACAGAGTTTTTCACTGTTAGTGTATATGAATGTTGTCATGAATTTATGCTATCGTTCGCCATAAGAGGAAATAAACATAAATCAACACTATACTGCCCCTAGAGCAAACAGAGCTTCACGGCTGATTTAAACGTAGCCGTAACCTCACAGATAAACAAAATTAGCGTAAGACATTCAAAGAATTCGAAATTAAAATTTCCAGATACAACCAGAAGTCCTATGAAGTTTTGATATTATGATAAATCAGCAAACGGTCAGAGCAATCTGATCAGCTACACTGTGAGCACAAAGTCACCGAAACGGATGATGACTGAGAGAAGCTCGAAATAGTACATTTTTTCCCCAAAGTGGTTTCTCTGAGGAAGATCGTAAAATCGTCTTACTTTAAATCGTTGTACGAATGTCAGAATGATCGATATCGAAATGCGCGACTACAGGATTGAAAACCAACAGAACTAGCTGAGCAGAGGGAAGTCCACTGAACCTGAGGGTTACTCAGGCCATTCTACATAGGATAAGCGAAAGAAATTTCACGTATTCTAGCAGCTGCCTATCTTAAGTTGCTGGAGCAGTGACGCGTTCATTATAAGGGAAAATGTATTGATCATTGCTGTTTTCAAGAAGGATCGCAGAACAGACCCACAAAATGATAGGCCTATGTCAGTGGGACAGTGTGTTGTAGGGTTTGCGAATTGTGTTTCATGCACGACTGTTGCACCACTTCTTGAGACAGAAACACACATGCACTCCACAATCGTGGCTCGTGTTCGCCCGCAAGATCAAGGAGGCTATAGCCACCGGCGCTCAGGCTGAAGCCATGTTCCTTGTCCTCCAGATGTTAGATAAATTGTCACGCTGTCGCATAAGGAACGACTACGAGCATAATAACAGGCCAATTTTGTTCCTAGCAAACGGCAGAATGTCACTGTCAACCGAGAGACAGCTTCAGTCAATAGCAACTTTGAGTCTTCACCAAAAGAGTGTAGTAGGACCATTATTTATCACAGTAATGACCATGTTAGGAAACTGCTTCGTAAGCAAAGACAGCTTCATGACAAATTCATGTGAATTCAAAACCTAGATGAGAAACATAAACTGAAGGAAGCGACTATAAGCGTAAGAAGAACGATAAGAGTAGTACTAAATGACACTGACAGTCAAATCGATCTGAGTAAAAGCCATAGGAGGTTTGGGTATTACATAAAATACGTAAACTGACCGAAATCATCCACTTAGTCACACAGGGGCCATATTGTCACCGCAGCGGAAGAGGACAGAAAGTGGGCTGAAATACTGAATTCTGAGTTTTGACATTGTTTTACCGTCGAACATCGTAATACGTTCCCTCCTTTCGGTCGTCATTCCAACGGTTAAATGTCGGATAATGAGATAAATTATCGGGGAATAGAACAGCAACCACAGTATTAGTAGTGGAAATGCGTCAGGACCTGGTGAGATACCTTTAGTTTTCTACGGAGGTCATGCAAAAAACATTCTCGCCTACTGGCAGCAGTTCATCGAAGGTCACTGGGGCTACGAAGGGTACCTAGCGACTGGAATGAAGCTCAGGTCATTCCATTTTTCAAGAACGGACACAGGACAGAAACACATAATTAGAGGCCTATAGTGCTGGAGTCAATGTTTTCCAGAATTATAGAATTTGTTATATGATAACGAATTATGCCTTTTCTGGAGAAGCAGTCTCCTCCAGAAAATTCAACATCGATTTAGCCAACAGAGAGCTTGTGAATTCAGGTCGCTCTGTCCCTCCACGAGATCCAGATTGCTGTAGGTTGAAGTCGTGTACCCAGGTATCAGGAAGGCATTTAACACCATCCCACAGTACTGTTTCGTGAAATAAATACGAACTCACCGAGATTAGGATCAATTTACGACTGGATTCCCGATTTCCCCGCAGAGAGAACTCAACAACACTCTTAAGAAGGCATCAAAATAGACAGCTGTAACGTAATTTCAGTTCACCACAAGGCAGTGTGATAGGATCTTCCCAGTTTATACACACACACACACACACACACACACTCACGCGCACACACACACACACACACACACACACACACACACACACACACACACATATATATATATATATATATATATATATATATATATATATATATATATATATATATATATATATATATATTGGGGGTGTTAGTTGACCAGCAACCGAGCGCCTCCCCTAGTGGCGAATGGGGAAATGCCTCGTAGATACAGGTGGTACCGAGGAAATGAAAGAAATTAAATACTCGGACCGGACCAAAACTACTAATAGCGTCTGTTCCCGAAGTGGTTGGCTACAAAAGGCGTCTGTTCCACATGTCACTGACGGCCGCAACCAACCTCCTGACCTGGAAAGTCAGGTTGTACTCGGCACCATGCCATATATGCAACTACTAACATCATGATTATACAAGGAGAAAAGTCTTATTACCTCGGGCCCCAGTCAATAGACTGAGATCGTCGTGAGCATCGGATTCCGGGAGCTCACGGACATCTTGAGAAGAATTGGAGCTTGTCAAACCCTCTCAAGATCAAATGCAAACACTACATTGGCACACTCAACGTGAATACACTGATGAAGACAGGAAAGATGAAACAATTAACAGACACTCTCGAAAAATTTCAAATCAAAATAAATGCACTGCAAGAAACACGATTCACAGTCGAAGACCATTTCAACATGGACAACATTAGAATATACAAAGGAAAACCATTGAGACAACTGAAAACACTACGGCTTTTTGTCAGAGGATTTGCGGTACACAGGTCAATCACGGACAGCACAATCGACTTATCGTCACCAAACGAAAGAATCAACACCATCACAGTGAAATCACCCAACAAATATAGCGCAATAATCAACTCACATGCACCGACTAATGACTACAACAGGAAAAACCCGGACGAAATTGATGTCTTCTGGACGAAAATGTAAGAAATTATCAGGAAAATTCCTGCACATACAGTCAAATTAATACTGGGAGACTTCAACACTAAACTCAGAAAAGAAAAGGAATACAGACATACCACGGGAAAACATACTCCACACAAGGATACAAACGGAAATGGGAAACACCTGATAGACTTTTGCAAAACCCACGACCTCGCCATTATGTCAACAAAATTCAAGAAACCAACACGGGAACTTACCACATGGAAATTCCCCAGCGAAAAGAAAGAACTGCAATTCGACTACGTAATAGTTCACAAAGAGTGACAAAAAGAAATTTTGAACATAGGCGCACGTAAAAGCTACTTCGATTCAGACCGCCACCTACTACAGGTCAGGATTCGTTTTTTGCCAAAGAAAAAGCTAAAGAAGAACAAAACTGTTAGACCAGATCCAGAATACTTTACTTTAAACCAGACACAAATATTAGACAAAATTATAATGGAGAAAACGACAGACTGGACACAACTTTCAGGGAGAATCCGAGAGGCCATGAAACTAACACAAGCACCACGCACAAGAAAACACGGTTGGTGGAACCACACATGTGACCAAGCTATGGATCAACGAATCAGTGCATGGAAAAAAATTTAGTAGCCATAAATCCCCAGAGAATTGGATAAACTTCCTCAAAACACAGAAACAATCAAGCCAAATCATTCGCAGGGAAAAACAACAGTATGAAAACGGCGACTGACGGAGATCGAATCGGACTTCACGAAGAACAATACAAGAAACTTCTACAGAACGTTCAGAGAAAATATGACTGGATGCCAGCCGCCCAACTTGTGCTTCAGAGGACCGGATCGAAACCTAGAAACCAATACCAAAAACAATTGTAACATTCCGACAAAGTACTTCGAAAAACACCTCAACGCGAACCCCCCAATGGAAGAACTGATGACAGAAACGAGTACGTACAATCCAGATAGTGAACCTCCAACTCTAGAAGAAGTTAAAGAAATAATCAAGTCACTGAAGAATCGTAGAGCACCAGGAGAAGGCGGCATCATGGCGGAAATCTGGAAGTTACAAGACCCAGTACTCACCAAAGACATCCACAGGATCTTGGAAGATGTCTGGGAGGTCATGATATTTCCTCACGACTGGAAAACTACCCTGATACGCCCATTACACAAAAAAGTGGCATGAATGACCCGAACAATTACAGAGGAATATCGCTGGTACCGATCACATACAAGATCCTCCTTAAAGCTTTATTAACAGACTAGAATGCCAGACCGACCACTTGATTGGGGAATAGCAAGCAGTCTTCAATAAAGGGCGGTCTTGTGCGGAACAAACTTGGAACCTGAAAATGATTTTATAACACAAACAGAACCTGATCATTACATTCGTCGACTTCAAAAAGGCGTACGACTCTCTCGATCGCAAAACTCTCTTCAACATTCTAGCTGAATACAAAGTAGACAACTAAATGCGGACTGTTATAGAGCAAATTGTGGGGAACTATTAGAGCCCCTTGAAATTCGCACAGGAGTCCGACAAGGCGATGGCCTCTCTGCTCTCCTTTTAAATCTGGTGTTAGATGAGGTAACAAAAGAATGGGAACTACCACAACAGAGTAAATGCCTGGCTTTTGCAGACGATTTGGTGATTGTCACGAAAGGTATAAACGAAACAAAATAAGCTATTGAAAAACTGCACGAAATCGCTTCTAAAACAGGGCTACAGATCTCTTACGAAAAGACACTGTTTATGAGCACAAAGAAGCTCTCATCCCTGAATACAAAGTACCTCACGATTTACAAAACGGCAAACTTCAAATACCTCGGTGAAACACTACAAGTGTGCGGACATAACAGAGACTCAAACGATGAAAGGAAATCTAAACTGGAAAAGGCATACAAAGTAGTGTGGAACCATTACAACAAGAAGTCTATCTCATAAAAAGCCAAATTACGCCACTATTACACGGTGGTGCTCCCCGAAGCACTGTATGCAGCAGAGACCACACTAATCCTGGGGCATACACGTATCAGACAATTAGAAAAAATAGAACGGAAATTACTTAGAAAAATATTTGGTGCAACTAACAGCAATGGAATATGGATCAAGAAACCTACAGAGTAACTATACATACGGAGACAATCACAGAAAAGATTAGAAAACGCAAACTCTAATTCTATCGACATCTATACTGAGTGCCATCACACAGATTGACCAAACAGCAGTACAGCGTGTTTAGTTGTTAAAAATTTCTATGTCCTGCCGAAGATATTTACAATTATAATGGTTTGAGACTTTTTGAAGAATAGTGCTTTGGTTTGTTATCGCCACTGTTGGGCACATTAAAATTTTATATGTTCCTTCAACTTGAGGAAGTTGGTTGATGATCGTAGAATTACCAAACGTTATTCTATGATGTTGCAGTTTCAACTGATCAAACACCAGCAAAAATTTCTTAGTAGGCAACTAAATATCACTGACTCGTGGAATTATCTATTGCCTTCCCTGGCAGGGCACCAGCTTTTGTGTACTAAATATTTGACACCACACTCTTATCATAATTACCGACAGCGACGTTACAAAAAGCAAGAAGATATCCACGCTTACGTACAACAGTCGGTTTTCAATTAATGCATTCCTACCACTTGCAGATTTTTATATGACTTGACGATACTGATTCTTTGAACAAACTGTATCCTATCTTATTCTAGTAATCACTGTAAGGGGAACATACAACAGGGAACAGTTTCCCCTCTTTAACAATGATGAACTTTGTGCTCATCAGCATTAAGCATTGATTACCAGATGTTACTACACTTCACAAAATTTGCAATGCAGAGATGTTCATAGATGTTCCGAACTTGTCAACAGAAGGACTGAGACAAAACTAGCGTCCTTTATGAATCACACTAAACTCAAAATGCAGTACTACTGAAGCTTTGATAGTGTTCTAGCAATTAAATGGTTCAAATGGCTCTGAGCACTATGGGACTTAACATCAATGGTCATCAGTCCCCTAGAACTTAGAACTACTTAAACCTAACTAACCTAAGGACAGCACACAACACCCAGTCATGTCCTAGCAATTACTCTTCGGCATTAATCGTAAGCATTTTTGGTGACCTACAGCAACCGCTAGCGTGATTACATCAGGAACTTCATGTACATCGACACCCCACATTCCGCATTACGGCGCGTGGCGGAGTGTGCCCCGTACCATTACTCGTCATTTCCTTTGCTGTTCCACTCGTAACTTAAATAGGGGAAAATGTCTATATGCCTCAGGATCCCTGATTTCTCGTATATAATCTCTGAGGTCCTTATGCGCAATGTATATTGTCGGCAACAGAATCCAATTCAAGCGGGTGTTCTCTAAATTATTTCATTTCGAACGTCATTTGAGTTCCCGAAGCATCTTTGTAATAGTTGTATGTTGTTCGATCCTACCAGTAACAAATCCAGCAGCCTGCCTCTGAATTGCTTCAATGTCTTCCTTTAATCCTGCCTAATACGGATCCCAAATACTAGAACAATACTCAAGAAAAGGTCGCACTAGCGTCCTGTATGCCGCCTCCTTTGCAGATGAACCATAATTTTCTAGAATAG
Organism: Schistocerca cancellata; assembly: GCF_023864275.1. Classification (NCBI taxonomy): domain Eukaryota; kingdom Metazoa; phylum Arthropoda; class Insecta; order Orthoptera; family Acrididae; genus Schistocerca; species Schistocerca cancellata. Next base: position 266,249,054 of record NC_064634.1, read on the forward strand.
TCCCTAAATACCGGAGTCGACCATTTGCAAAGGTCACATGATTGTTCATATCACTTTGCAGCGCTACACCCAGATATTTAAACGACTTGACACTGTCAACCAGGACACTACTAATGCTGTATCCTAAATTATGGGTTTGTTTTTCTCTACTGAACTGTTTTAACTTACTTTTTTCTTCATTTGGAGGTAGCTGACATCCGTCGCACCAACTAGAAATTTAGTTTAAATCTTCGTGTATCTTTCCACGGTCATTCAACGTCGAAACCTCTCCATACATCGCAGCATCATTAGCAAGCAACCGCAGATTGCTGCCCCCAACCCCACTCACTTTCCGCCAAATCATTTATGTATATCGATAAAAACTGCGGTCCTATCACACTTCCCTGGGGCACTCCAGGCGATAATCTTGTCTCTGACGAACACTCGGAATCGAGGACAATATGCTGGGTTCTATTACTTAAGAAAACTTCGTTCCATATCCTCGTATATTTTTTAACATCCTGGAATCGGGCACCTTGTCAACGCTTTCCAGAAATCTGGAAATATGGAACCTACCTGTTGCCCTTCACCATAGTTCGCAGAATGTCAAGTGAGAAAAGGGTAAGCTGAGTTTCACAGGAACGGTGCTTTCTAAAACCGTGCTGATTCGTAGATATAAGCTCCTCGGTCCAAGAAAACTTTTTATACTTACACTGAGAATATGTTCAAGGATTCTGCAGCTAACTAGTTTAAGGATATTGGTCTGTAATCTTTCGGATCAGTTCTTTTGTCCTTTTTCTATACTGGAGTCACCTGCGCTTTTTTCCAGTCGCTTGGGACTTTGCGCTGGGCGAGAGATTCAAGATAAATGCAAGCTAGGTAAGGGGCCACTGTTTTAGAGTTCTCTTTGTAAAATCGAAGTGGGAGTTCATGCGGGCGTGGTGATTTATTAGCTTTCAAATCCTTCAGTTGTTTCTCTGAGCCGGGCATACTTATTACTATATCGTGCACACCGGAGTCTGTCCGATGGTCCAATAACGGTACGTTCGTACGGTTCCCCTGTGTCAACGATTTCTTGAATGTGGAATTTAAACTTTGGCTTTTATTTTGCCACACCAGACAAGTCAAGAAATGATTGTATGGAACATTATACTCGCTTAGCTATTTTACACAGGACTGGAATTATCTCGGGTACTTTCTCAGATGTTTTTCTAAAGAAAGACGATGGCAGTAGCTGAATGCTTCGTGCATAGATCTTATCTCGTACGCACGAATCTCTACTAACCTTTGCTTGTCATTTGCGTGTTCTATTTTGAATGATACTATAACAGCCTCTGTTTCCCCAGCTATTCCCGAATCTCGTTATTAAACCGTGGTGGGGGTTTACCGTAAATATCAGTCTGCCAGAACTCGAAGAAATTTGTAAAAGTTCTGCCATTCGCACAAACTGGGCACATCTTATGACGAATTTTGATTCTCTCCGTGTTGAGTGTACTGCGAATATGAAATCTCATTCACCAAGGACTTCTCAGTGGGCTGGACACTGCACCAGCTTCATATATATTCTAATCGTTGCAAGGAGACGATGCTAACCACTAAATGATCGAAGTAGTCCAAGTGTTCGGTTAATGAGGTGCTTTTACGCCGTATAACTGCTTTAAAATGATAGAGGAGGTGCAATCAATTTAGCACTGACTACCAAACCGTGGCGTCTTTGCAAATTATTAGTTATGAACAAAAATACTGATTAAACTCTGTCATTTTCATTCTGCTCCGCAAATAGCATCCTCAATGCACTGATGTGCAAATAGGAACACCTACCGAATAGGAACACCTACCGAATAGGAACACCTCCCGAATAGGAACACCTAACTCTATACACAGCCTCACGTTTCCCTCGAGACCTAGCAGAGAACTGAGCCAGGAACTTCGAACACTTGAAATACCAGCCACCCTACTGAGTGTAATACACGAATCACGTGTCTCATTATAAGCAAGCAGCTAATTATACTACACAAGGTGCTGAGTCACAGTAACCTTTCGGGTAAACGGAAAGTGGTGTGACAACAGAGAAAAGCTGCAATTAAATTTTTGTGTTATGTGAATCTTATTGTGAATCAAGCATATGCTCTCGAGCGTAATGACTAACTGCATTTCAAATAAAGTTTCCGTTTTTCCTTCTCTTAGAGTTTATGATTACAGTATAACATCGACTGACAGTTATATGCTCCACCAAATTTGTTGGTTTCTCCTATATTATCATATACTGTTTATTTTTGTATTGGCAGTGAAGCATGTGAGTTATGATTCCGGAGAATTAAACACTGGCTATAAGAGCAAAGATACATTTTGGCTGTAGCTGTAAATATCTTGTGGCAGACCGGCTTAGCCCATATCGCCATCGTCTGATTCCCTGGTAGCTATACATACGACTAAAAGAAGGCGATTTACAGACCAAAAAATGAATAACTGGTCCACATTTTACTTTTGTGATGCCAACGGGCGTGCCGCCGTGTATCGTGTTTCCGGGGTCTGTTGCAACGCCACCAACCCGCAAAACAGCACCTTTATGTGGGACATCGCTCCTGCTCCGCAACCGTACCTGCTGAAGGTATCGGAACTTCGCCTGGCCTGCAGGAAGCAGGATGATTCCGAGGGTGTGCACAAGGGCAGTGAAGGCCCTCACATCATGGACATTTTGGTGCATCCGCAGCGCCTCTCTCCTCACCCGATCCGAGTCCACATCGCTAAACCAATAGTTATCCAGTAGTCATACACCATGCAGATTTGACTGCCCTTGCCCGACGAGCAACACATAGTTCCGTTTCCACCAATACAAGTGGACTCGACGTCTCCCTTGACACCCGGAACCAAATGGCTCTGATCACTATGATCATCAGTCCCCTAGAACTTAGGACTACTTAAACCTAACTAACCTAAAGACATCACACAACACCCAGTCATCACGAGGCAGAGAAAATCCCTGACCCCGCCGGGAATCGAACCCGGGAACCCGGGCGTGGGAGGCGAGAACGCTACCGCACGACCACGAGCTGCGGACACCCGGAACCACGGTGCATCGCAAGCCGCAGCACCATCTGTAGACACTGATACTGGAAGTCCTCGTACTGCTCGTGAGACGGAACTTCAATTATCTGCTTACTTTTTATGTACAAAAAGATAGTCGTTTTCGTTTGAAAGAGAACATTTCAATAGCTGGCTTGACGCAAAGACTTACTTAGGTTGTTTCCCAAGAAGTATAACATGTCAAAAAAAAATACTCTTTATTTCTCAAGAAGGACTTTTCTTATTAGTTTTGTATGGCTAATGGGTCACAGTAGTTACGTTTGTGGCACAGACTCATTGTGTCAATAAATGGAGTGCAATCACTGAGTTACTAGGAAAGTGCCCCAACATTTCATAGTTCACACACCAATTCCTCTCCGATCATCGAAGTTAAGCCCCATAGGGCATGGTTGCTTGTTGGATGAGTGGCACTCTGGCTCGCCATGCACTGTCGACCTACCGCGATACACTTAGCCTTGTGATGCCAATTGAGGAACACCTTGACCGAGAAGTAGTGACTCCAGGCCACAAGTACTGTCAATGGATGGGAGAGAGGTGTGCTGATCCAATGTCCCTCCGTATCTGCATCCAATCGGCCGAGGATGTCATGTACCTGGTCGCACAGAGCTTATTAGCTCTGTAATCGAGGAAATTCTTTAGGAGTTATTTCATGGCAAACTGAAAATTAAGTGTACGTGATGACTTTGTAATGGAGAACTGCTTGGAAAAATTGTTAATTTTAAAATCATACTTTGCTGTTCGCATAATCCACCCAAAGGTATATTTTAAAGGGACACCTCACGTCTTTGGCACCAGTTTCAGTGATTTAACTTAACCAACATGGGTCTCAATTCATGAAGTGTTACTCATACAAAATGAGCACAAAGTTCATTGATGTAATAATCACAGTAATTCTGCAGATAATTTCACAACAAACACTATTGTCCATTGCACAACTGAAACGTCAGTCACTACAGGTTTCATGTGTTACAGTTAGTTAAGGAATCAGCTCATTGCAATCCTAATTTCACTGTCCTTAAATTTACCGACCATTAGTTATTTGAACAAATACGTGTACTTCGAGTCATACATATCACATATAAGGACACAAATCAATAACCAAGGGAAAGTTGGTCCTACCACACAGATAGCAAGACAAATATTCGCTAGGCACTCTTATTGTCCAAATAGAAAATTGTGCCCTATTGTTTACGGTTCGGTTTGCTTTTACTAAGATGAGATAGCTTATATCTGCTGATACAATTCGGTGCCGGATTTGACCCCTCTACAATTTCCGACTAACAGATTATATACCCCATTTAACAGGCGTATCTTACATGTTACTGGTAGCTCGTCGTCAACATCATCCACACAAATAAAAAAAATTGTAGACTCCTTCGAATCTGCTTCTCACTTACGAAGCACTAGCTTGATCACAAATGATGAACGTCTTAGCACACGTTAAGTGAAACTGCCTGAAGCCGAGATAATAGCTGGACTCAGATGTGATGTTACAGGTATGTTGAAGCCTTCAAAATGACTCAATGTAAAGATTTAGTATAAAAGTTGTCAACTATGGCCACCTTTATGACACAGTTATATATGCAGAAAATGTTTAATAGTGCAGTTGCCTATGCCACAGGGCATTTGTAAAAAAAACCGATAGCCGGCTTTAAAGTCTTCAGACAGCCCAAAGAGTTCGGAGTCTTCAGAAGCCGATACAAAAAATTTTCCTGTCGTGGAGCAGCTGGAACTATCACCATCGCAGTATATGATTTGCAACTCTGTGATCATCGACTTACTTCTTCAGCAGGCGCTGCATTATCTTGTTTCATTAATTATATATTTTCTTGTGACTGAGATTAAATATTCTTAAAAGTTATTATGTTAAATATGACAATGAAAAAAATTTGCGTTTTTCAACTGAAAGATATTAATTTTACCCATCAATTACAATAGGTCATATTTTAAGTATGTGAGCAATTTGCGTCTCTGATTTAATCAATCTTACAGAAATTTGAGTGTTCAATACAACTCCACCCCGCTATTAGTATGCTATGATACTCATTTCATGAAGTTAATGCAGCTAAGGCTAAAGGTTCTAAATTTGTTATTCAAGTGCAACAGAAAACAACCACAATGAAATTCTGTAGCAGAATCTCAAGAACGACACTGAGTCTATGTTGTACATATTGTAGAAAAAACAAGCAGCCCATGATAACTATCGCCCCGTACTGGAATGTCACAACCAACATAACTGATTATTGTATTGGTATTATTAACTCCCTAATATGGGTTTTTCATTTATTTCAGATTTTGTTTTAATACTGTTATGTAATTTTATTTTTTACCAATGTTTCTGAATCTCTATTTTAACTTTACTGCTGTTTCAAAATTACTATTTAACTTTACATAAATGTAATTTAGAATTGTGAGAGGCATGAATCGTCTTGTCTTCCACGTGACTGATCTGTCCGATACTGCTCTGGCGACAGATCATTTCTCAAGAGTCAACGAAACTTAATAAAATACAGTCTATTACGGGGCCCTAGCACGGTATCTTGATTGGGTCTCACTGAAATTTCTATTACTCTTACCTGTGGACATGTGATTAACATAAAATGAAAGGAATATTTGTGAGTAAGGTAGTAAATGTGTAACTTATTCCACAATTTGCATATTAAATCTTTAAGAGATTAAACGTTCATTGCTATCAGTTTCAATTCATGTAGTCCCTAAATGGTCATATTAATGAGAGTAACTAGTTGATAGGGGTAGCAATTTGGTTATGACAGTTCACTACCATTGTTATTAAATCCTGAAGTTATATGACAGACATGCAGCGAGGGCACGAGGATGGCAGCGAATGATGACAAGCAGGTTTCTGGAGCAGAACGGCCGACATAGGGTTTGCTTTTCCTATACGCGTTAATCAGTTCTCACGCTTATTTGTTCCTATAGCGATGCTCCTTCATTTATTCTTACTGCAAGCAGCGGTGGTAGTCATCGAAGCAGTGGTGTAACTTATTTGTCAGAGAGATAAGCTTTCGTCTGAGTCCGTCCATCTATGAATATATGAGTCCAAAAGTTTGAATGTATTTTGTTCTGGACTCCTTGACCAAATGATTAGGAGTATTCTGTTCTGTACTTTTTCCTGGTGACAGTTTTAAACGCTCTTGAAACTTCTGGCCAATCACCCGATTTACAGCCTACACTTGCCAGTGACATAATTTGTTATGGTTTTTCATCCTCCCTCCACTGCTTCTGCAAAAAATAATCCTGTAGTCATGTTCTTTACCGCCGTTTGTGTCCAAAATAACTTGCGTCGTATCGTCTGTTAATGAAAGATCAAACTTTTTCCGCCGGTGCAATTTTGCTGTTGTTACTACGAAAAGAGAAAAATCGTCCTACTGTGTCGACGCCAGTTTGGCTGGCTACAAGCCACGCAATAAAGCCACAGTAGGTGATATTTTTGGTACACTTTTTAAATATGTTTTCGATACACACCCATATTAGAGTTTTTCACTAATCCCTCTCACCACTATGCAAGTTCCCCCCTCTAACCTGAGGGGTTGTTGTAAGGCCCACAATTTAGATTGTGCGTGGAGGGAGGGGGGGGGGGGGAGGGACAGTGACAGTTGGGTAATTAGCACCACAAATGCGTTCTGCTGTACTGTTCTGGACAATGACGGTATCTGGCATGATACGAGATGGCAGCTGCCTGGCTGCATGACCAAAGGCCAATTCTCCTACTTTTGCTTGGCCACAAATTCACAGTCAGCCTGTATGGGACGCCACCTCCTACGTCTCAAGGGAACGACATCTGTGGCAGCCCTTCGCACTGCATAGTGCTCATCCACCCCTAGTGGCGTAGTGTTTGGCTTTTCAGTACTTTATACAAAACACACAAAATTCCGTCATACTAGAAAATTAGAGTGAGTCAGTAACGTCCCAGGAGTCATTGTCACTTAATTGGATGAGATGTGGCTAGCGAGAACGGTTAGCCATTTCTCAGAATCAAATGATAATAAATTAATTTTATCTTGAATATCAAACTGACTCTTGTTCTAGGAGTTGGATAGGGACTTTCTTCTATTTTCGCCGGCCAGTGTGGCCGTGCGGTTCTAAGCGCTTCAGTTAGGAACCGCGTGACCGCTACGGTCGCAGGTTCGAATCCTGCCTCGGGCATGGATGTGTGTGATGTCCTTAGGTTAGTTAGGTTTAAGTAGTTCTAAGTTCTAGGGGACTGATGACCTCCGAAGTTAAGTCCCATAGTGCTCAGAGCCATTTGAACCATTTGAATGTTCTATTTTCTGTACGCCTGCGACGTAAATTATTGATTAGTGGTAATAATATTGGTAATAGATGCAATAACTTTTCCTCAGTTGGTACTTCAGTTACATTTATCATGTAAACAAGAGCAAATACTGTCTGTCCCAGTGAAACATATACTCTATTAGGCATAAAATTAAAATCGTAATAATTAGCCAGTCAGCAATGTAAATGACATTTTTCTAGTGTAGAAAATTACGTATAATGATCTTTTATCCTAAAATTGTGTTTGGTAATTACTGAAAAACTTCTACAAGCGTCAGATGGCGATAGTCCATATTTTGTGTCTCCTGTTCCATGAAAATTATAAGCTACAATAGATGCTGCCAACACCTCATCTCCACATTACAGACAACACTACCATTAAAATTCAATGTGTTTTACTTGGAATATGGCTACGTAATAGCGCAAAACTGTATTTTATATCAAGCAAATAAACTATTTAGATTTGGGTGAAAAATACTTTCAAAAATAACATCACCTTCAACAAATAAAAATACGTTACTAACTTAACTGTGGAAATGGCGGTAACATCAAATCTCTCTTCTCAAAAAAATTTAAAATACAAAATATAGTTACTATTTGTTTGTGACGCCCATATCTGGGCATGTACTTGTGATAGTGAGTACGCTGAAAACACAATATCTAGCAAAATAAGCGAATAATAACATTTTAAATAACTCACTCTTGTATCGTGAAACTGAAATTTCGCTGCACGGCTTAATTCCTACTAGACCAACTCGATACGCCTGTATGGGTAAGATTCTATTAGCGCAGCAGAGTACACATTCGGTGGCGTATGGTCTGCAGATAATAGAATGTATCAGATAGATTATATAATGGTAGGACATAGATTCAGGAACCAGGTTTTAAATTGTAAGACATTTCCAGGGTCAGATGTGGATTCTGACCACAATCTATTGGTTATGAACTGTAGATTAAAACTGCAGAATCTGCAAAAAAGGTGAGAATTTAAGGAGATGGTACCTGGATAAAGTGACTAAACCAGAGGTTGTATAGAGTTTCAGGGAGAGCAAAAGGGAACAATTGACTGGAACGGGGAAAAGAAATACAGTAGAGGAAGAATGGGTAGCTTTGAGGGATGAAATAGTGAAGGCAGCAGAGGATCAAGTAGGTAAAACGACGAGGGCTACTAGAAATCCTTGGGTAACAGAAGAAATTTAATTTAATTGATGAAAGGAGAAAATATAAAAATGCAGTAAATGAAGCAGGTAAAAAGCAATAAAAACGTCTAAAAAATGAGATCGACAGGAAGTGCTAAATGGCTAAGCAGGGATGGCTAGATGACAAATGTAAGGATATGGAGGCTTATTTCACTAGGGGTAAAACAGATATTGCCTACAGGAAAATTAAAGAGACCTTTGGAGAAAAGAGAACCACTTGTACGAATATCAAAAGCTAGATGGAAACCCAGTTCTAAGCAAAGAAGGGAAAGCAGAGAGGTGGAAGGAGTATATATAGGGTCTATAGAAGGGCGATGTTCTTGAGGAAAATATTATGGAAATGGAAGAGGATGTAGATGATGATGATATGGGAGATATGATACTGCGTGAAAAGTTTGACAGAGTACTGAAAGACCTGAGTCGAAACAAGGCCCCGGGAGTAGCCAATATTCCATTAGAACTACAGACAGCCTTGGGAGAGCCAACCCTAGCAAAACTCCACCATCTGGTGAGCAAGATGTATGAGGCAGGCGAAATACCCTTAGACTTCTAGACAATATAACAGTTCGAATCCCAAAGAAAGCAGGTTTTGACAGTCATGAAAATTACCGCACTATCAGTTTAATAAGCCGTTGCTGCAAATTACTAACACGAATTCATTACAGACGAATTGAAATACAGGTAGAAGGCGACCTCGGGGAAGATCAGTTTCGATTCGGTAGAAATATGAGAACACGTGAGTCAAAACTGACCCTACGACGTATCTTAGAAGATAGATTAAGGAAAGGCAAACCTACGTTTCTAGCATTTGTAGACTTGATGAACATCAACAAAAGCAAAACGAGGATAATGGAATTTAGTCGAATTAAGTCGGGTGATGCTGAGGGTATTAGATTAGGAAATGAGGCACTTAAAGTAGTAAAGAAGTTTTGCTATTTGGGAAGAAAAATAACTGATGATTGTCGAAGTTGAGAGGATATAAAATGTAGACTGGCAATGGCAAGGAAATCGTTTCTGAAGAAGAGAAATTTGTTAACATCGAGTAGAGATTTAAGTGTCAGGAAGTCGTATCTGAAAGTATTCGTATGGAGTGTAGCCACGTATGGAAGTGAAACATGGACGATAAATAGTTTGGACAAGAAGAGAATAGAAACTTTAGAAATGCGGTGCTACAGAAGAATGGTGAAGATTCGATTGGTAGATCACATAACTAATGAGGAGGTATTGAAAAAATTTGGGAGAAGTTTGTGGTACAACTTGACTAGAAGAAGGGATCGGTTGGTAGGACATATTCCGAGGCATCAAGGGATCACCTATTTAGTATTTGAGGGCAGCGTGGAGGTAAAAGTCGTACAGGGAGACCAGAAGATCAATACAGTAGGCAGATTCAGAAGGATGTAGGTTGCAGTAGGTACTGGGAGATGAAGAAGCTTGCACAGGATAGAGTAGCATGGAGAGCTACATCAAACCAGTCTCAGGACTGAAGATCGCAACAACAACAACATGGTCTGCAGCAGTGTTTCGGTGTGACAGAACTGATGACAGTCTGCACTACAGAGACAAACTAAAGAAATCATCTGGAGGCCAGTGTTGTAGCTGCTACATGCTCACAATTTTATGGTGCATCACCGGGTGGCATGTATTGATGCTGCAGCCAGGTTTGTCTATATTGCCAGCCTACACTTCTCAGACATACATGGAAGTAACAGCAACAATAACTAGAGCAACTGGCAGAAGTCGCTGTGTCAAGAGGCTGACAAGTCTGAGGATAACCCAGGTATTTTGCTGTTTGCTATTGCTGGCAGAAGGAGTCGACATAAGCCACAGTTCAGAGGAGGGCAGAAGCAATATATTGGCGGCCAATATTTGAGAAGAGAAAAGGAACAGTCAGGAAGGTGGAGTGCCGCAAGGCCCAGTAGTGTATGGAGAGTCGCAATGGACACTACAGGGAATGGTGAAACTGACAGTTCTCACTGTAGCATATCGACCATATTAGGGCAAAAAGTACGCTACAGTGGAAGTGAATTGCAACACAGCTAGCCACAGGCAGGCAAGAATATTATAAGCTGCCAAGCAAATTACGGCTGACAGAAATGTTGAAGCAGAACCAGCTGGGCGAGTTACAGCAACAGCCGATGCTACAAATACACTAATGTAGGCCCTAGACATAGTCTGGAGTGTATACGTAATCTACCATTCGTGTTTTAAAATTTTTTAGTCTCCTTATCACAAAAATACACTACGTGAGCCTGTGACACCAGGAGCGAGATCCCAGAATGCAGTACAAGGCCCATTGTTCGACCACAGGATGGGGCAGCATGCTCTGAGCCATGAGAGCAGCTGCCACAGACCAGAGGGTCACATGCTTGCCGGAGGGAGGTCACAGCCGCCACCTGCTCCATCGTGCTGTCATCACGGTCGCAGCTCGAGACGTCGCTGTCAGCAATGCTGGATGTCTATTGTTAAGCTTGAAATGCAACTGGATGCCTCCATCAAGCTTTTCCTAGCGTACTACAGCTGACAGCCGAAACAAAAAACTTAATTAAACAAATATACTGTTAACTGAGCATCTCATTTCACTCTACAGAGGTGACAGTCCACGAGTCATTTGCCACAGGTATCAGATCACTGACGTCACCTCCTTAGACCAACACCTGAACCTACAGCCTGTGGTATGGCGACTCCAAGACATTTTAATTGTATTTTGGCCATGGAGAAAATGGTTGAGAATTTTGCAAGTAGATATCGTCGTGAGCAGAGAACAAGTGGATTTGTCTAGTTACAGAGGTAATGAAAGTCATGTGCCTGTTAGAGGCACATATTGTAAACTTGAGAGCCATAGCTCCAGTAAAATGGTATGCTTGTACCTGTTAGGGGCATATCACTAGGCGATGCTTGGAGTCGAAATGGCTCATGATGAGATGCAAAAATTAAGCAAATCTATTTCGCATTCTTGTCTTCTGAATGTTATTTCTGAAAATAAGTGTCGTCTAGGACAAAGCTTCGACAGAACCAGACACACTGGAAGCAGTACACATATTGTCAGAAAAGATAGTACAATAAACAGCAGATAATACAGAACTGAGTAGGTTGGTAGACTCGCAGTCATCACTAGGTTGTGTAGATTTGTCAGTCGAAAGTTTAATTTCTCCTTTTTCTGGTAAGGCAACCCGCAGATGTACAGGCCTTTGTAGGAGACGTTGGCATTCTGGCTGACTTGAAGGCTGGTTTCATAAGGAATTATTGAGTGCTGCAAAACTAACAGAGGAAGCTAAATCCTATGTAGGGATAGAGAAGATCTTGAGGGAGCAACACATTTGAAGAATTTAAGGAAGCTTTAATTGAGAGACATACGGAACGATATATTGCCTGACACTACAAGGAACAATAGGGGTAATAACTATGAGAAATACGGACACCGTGTAACAATTTGCACACAGGATAATGAAAATGTACCTACGAATTAGGGCAGGATGGTGCAGTCAATGAAATAATTTTGTAAGAAATTGAGCATTGGGCACTAGACGCTTTTATAAGAGCGTAACATAAGGAATTGTCCAGATGTGTATGAATAGGGGGCCCTACGGATTTTTGCACAGCTGTGCGGCTAGCTATACAGTGTGAGGAGATTGATTTCTCGACTGGAATGCAGGGTACAGGGACAGTATTTGCTGCTGAATAAAATGTTTCAGGTTCGTACGAATGGAATATAGAAGGAGGCTTAGTGTAATGTGAGTAAAGCAAGAGGAAGTAATAGTTTTAGAAGCAGAGGACCGGGAAGGAATAAGTGTTAAACGTCCGTAGGAACGCAAGAGCCACCTATGGCCATACCAGTAAGATTTGATGCAACCAAATCGTATGCAGAGGTGGATTGTGTGATAAGAGGAATAGTAGCAAGAAAGACTGCTGGATATTATTGGAAGCAGGGGCGAATGTGCTGGTCGTCAGCATTGGTCTGGTGGGACGTGAGGAATGAGATAAACGAGAATACAGAAGACGTGGTGTGGGAATAAAGACTTCACACCAATGGAAATAGTGGACGTAGACTTCTGCCTGGACACAGTTTAATTTAAACAGTGTATAGAGATTGTGCCACACGCGAGTGAGGGCTACGACATGATACTAGGATTAGATTTCTTATATCAGCATTGTGTCATAATCGATCTTGGCCAACATAGGATGAAACTCGTTAGAAAAATGTTTCAGCTAGGTGAAGCAATTGCGAGTGTGCCGATGTCACGAGGGCAGCCTGTCACTAAGGCCGAACCAATTAAACCACAATCGACTACAATAAGACTTGATTTGCACGTTTGTGTATACTTTGAAGTAGTATTAACTCTAGCTTTCCTGTAGGAATTTTGTACGTATTAGAGCCATTGGAAGAGAATTAAGTATTAGATCAGGTGGGTTGCTTGGTTAAAAAAGATTTTGTACGTGTGCAACAAATAAGGGGTGAAAAGAGAGTACTTGTGAGTCGTGCTGCGGCTATCTTTGGCGCTATTTGTAGGTTTCTGTCCTCTGTTGGAAGCCAGACTGAATCGTTTAGTTGACATGGTTGCGGTTGTTTGTCTTCATCTCGTGTTGACTGGCACCACTTGGTTTCACAAGCGTTGCCTGTCCGCTAGTGGCAGCAGCGGCCATTATCGATATGTAGTAACTGTGGGCCGGCCGTTGTGGTCGACCGGTCCGTGGCGCTTCTGTCCGGAACCGCGCTGCTGCTACGGTTCGAATCCTGCCTCGGGCATGGATGTGTGTGCTGTCCTTAGGTTGGTTAAGTTTAAGAAGTTCTAAGTCTAGGGGACTGATGACCTCAGATGTTAGGTTCCATAGTGCTCAGAGCCATTTGAACAATTTGAGTAACTGTGCGTCTGTCTTTGGGCGACGTCGTGGCTCTTCTGGGTCGATTAGGTCGAGGCAGTGTGAGTTCGGTTGGGGACTCAGGAGGAGCCAGGTCCGCGCAGTGCGGGAACACGGCGAGACCGCTGGCGGCGAACATGGACTGCCGAATCGAAGGCCTGTGGTCACGAGGGTGCACGACCTCGTCGTAAACCAGATCCTGCATGTTTTAAGTTGAGTGCATTTGGATTCAAGTAGAGAAAACTCTACCATTGTGAATTCTAGGTGATTCTCCAGTGATTTGGGTTCGTATTATTGCTCATAGTGTTGCCGAGGAGAAGAGCAGCGAGTGGAGTGCTTGGGGAAGGCGGATCTGATTAGCTTTTCTAGACTTCTAATTATTTATTGCTTTTAATTTCTCATTATTTGTTAAGTTCAAACAGCGGTATCGCTCCTGCTTTGTGGCCGCTAACGCCCCAGGTTTCTTCATTGTAGGTTGGTTGGCGATTCTTCTACTGTGGTGGAAGTGGTTCCTTTCTCATTCCGGGCGCTCTAAGCACAGTATTTTGTGGGCGGAGTCCAGACCGCCGGTTCCGGCTTTGGCGTATTTTTGCATCATTGCATTTGGTTTATTTGACGTCAGGTAGCCTCAGCAAGATTATCATTTGTCATTCGTTAGACTGCCACTAGTATGAGTTACCATCTTATGAAGTGAATGCAACTCTTGGCTGCCTATCTCATCGCGCCCGAAAGTGTTTTTTGCCGGACCTACGCAAAGGTCGATTCCTGGTGCACCGTCTGTAACTGGCCCTTGTGTTTTATTATTGTATTTGCTGTTTTATTGTATGTTTCTAGGTTGTTTTATATAACTGTCATTCCTCACGTTACAGCAGGTTAAAATGGTTGTGCTACCAACTCTACCATCATTTTGTCTCACCCGTTTGCTGATCAGTTGCCTGTCTTTTTAAATTAACCTTGCTATTGCATTGCTAGTTTACAGTATGTTTGTTAATTTTTTTTTTATAACTGCCGCTCTTGGCGTTAAAGGCCTTCAGCCGTGACTGTGGTTACTTGCCTTTGAATTCTAATTGGAATCACATTGGCTTGTTTCTAAAACATTATTTGTTGTGTCTGTAGTTTATGGTCATTTGGTAAATTGTAACACATTGAAAGCACTATTAATTACACAGTAGTTTATTCCTTCATTAATAACGTGTGATATCTTTATTTATTACCGTTTCTAAATAAATGTATGTAATTGCAAAAGGGAACCAACACTAAAGGATTACGGCCCCGTCCACAATCGTAACCGAACCCTGCCTTCCTTGATTGCCTGGTTTCAACTCGTTTTTGTAAATAATTTTAGCTCAGAGGACATGGGATTAACAAAAGGGTTATTCAAATGGCTCTAAGTACCATGGGACTCTACATCTGAGGTCATTAGTCCCCTAGACATATAACTACTTATAACTAACTAACCTAAGGACATCACACACATCCATGCCCGAGGCAGGATTCGAACCTGCGACCGTAGCAGCAGCGCGGTTCCAGACTGAAGGGCCAAGGACCGTTCGGCCACAGCGGTCGGCAAAAGGGTTATTAATCGGTAATATGGATATCCTGGAAGAAGAAGAATGGGACAGGAAGAGTGTTAGCAATAGAGAATAACCGAACAGCATTGAAACTGCATTACGATGAAACGTAAAGCATCTAGAGAGAAGCAATACGGAACGGATGGAAACATTACTTCTGGAATTAAAGGATGTATTTTTTCCAAAAGAACCTATACCAGCTAAGCATGTTACACAGCACTACACGCGATTGGGAAATGAATCACCAGTCTACGACAAATGATGCAGAATACTTGGATGTACCTACGCAAACCATGCGGAATACATAGGTACTTACAGCCAATTTTAGAGGAATTTGTCTCTCAGAAACTGAATGATAGAATACTTGAAGAAAGTAATAGTGCCTGGGGGGAAGGAAAAGTCGTTGTGCCAAAAAATCGATGGATGGAACGTCGAAATACAGGTTTTGTTGTGATTATGGACATCGAAATATGGAAACCATCATGGATGCGAACCACAGAAACATTTAACATTTAGGGTATTGGAAATATTTTTCAACAATGCATTTGAAGAGTGGTTATCACCAGACAAAGTTTACACGGCGGAATCGACACAAAACAGCATTTTCGTCACCCTGGGCATACTATCAATTCAGAAGAGTGTCATTCGGATTAAAAAAGGCAAGTTTCAGATATTATTGGCTGCAGTACTCAGAGGTTTAACGCCACAACAATGCTTAGTGTATCTCGATGACATAATTATCTCCGGGAGTGATATGGAACAGAATAAACAGCTATTACGGAAACTATTCCTAAGGTTAAAGGCAATGAAGTTAACACTGAGTACAGAAAAGTGTAATTTTGTGATGGAAGAGGCAGCATACCTATGTCATTTCATAATTAAAGATGATGATAAGACATCCCCAAGATTAATTAGAGCTGTAGTCAATTTCCTGTACCATAAACTGTAAAGCAGTTCACTTGTTCTTAGCAGACGCTAATTATTACTGCCAGTTCGTAAATGTACTCGTATTGCCAGACCGTTAACACACTTGTTAAAAAAGGATAATAAATTTCGGTGCTCAGAAGGGCGCCAGTATGGTTTTGAGGAGCTAAAAGAAACCTGAACATTGAATCAGGTATTAGTATTTCCAGATTTTAACAAAGAATTTGTTTCATCATGTTATGCATCAAATCATGCTCTTGGCTGTGTGTTGCCATAGGAGGCAGAAGGCATAGATCATCCGGTTTCTTAGGCATCAAGACAACTAAATTCTACAGAAAGAAAATTTTCTACAAAGTAGAAGGAAATGTTAAGCCTTATTATGGAATCACACATTTCAAACGTTATCTGTGTGGTAAAATGTTTAGAGTAACAACAATGCATGCGGTATTACACTGGTTGTTGAGGTTAAATGATCCTTCTAATAGGCTAATGCAATGGCAGTCAGACTACATGAATTTGATTACGAAGTTACCATAAACCTGTGAAAAAGCACGGAAATGCGAATGGCTTAAGTAGAAAAGCAGCAATATTACATACCGGGGACAATGAGCATAACGAATAGCAATCTGAACACAGAACGGGTGGCGAATATATTCAGCATTTTAAGCAATCATAGTTTTGTATGTAGGATGGATTGCTGTGAAGAGAAATCAAGTTCGGACTATGGATAGTTTTACCAGGGAACGGAAGGAATAGAATGCTACAAGATCATGATCACATATTATCGGCTCATAGAGGCTGCTTATGTGCCAACAGAACAGTAGCAAAGTGTTATTGGTGGAGTCACAGACAGACTGTAGTAAACCAATACACGAGGAATTGCATACAGTGCGTACTGGATGGGGATTTTGTGTCGAACAACAGCACCATTGCTGAGGTTACCTGAAGCATTAGCACCATTCCACTTTCGGGGATTTATGTTTTACGTTCATTCAATAAAAAAACCTGCAGAGAATGAGTACGTGCGCACAATCATAGAACATTTTACAGGATACTTTGAAATGGTGGCGATGCCAAACCAGCAGGCAGTAACAGTAAACTTGAGGTCGGATTATGCAGGTAATATCTGCCTCTGCTGACGAGGAAGACATTCGAAGGATGAACATCGTAGGAGAGCCATTTTGACTTTTTTCGACCGTGATTGTCTCAAGAAATATGTAAAGGTTTTTTTTTTAAATTACCTCTGCCAGTCACATACTTTGTCAGTTATTGTATTACTTATTTATTTAGCGACATGTTTCGACGGAATACCTCTTCTTCAGGCTAAATGGAACTACAAAAATTGTTTTGTGATGCCATTTAGCCTGAAGACGAGGTATTCCCTCAAAACATGTCGCTAAATAAATGTGTATTACAATAGTTGACAAAGTCTGTGACTGGTAGCGGTAATTTAAAAATTCCCTCAAAACATGTCGCTAAATAAATGTGTATTACAATAGTTGACAAAGTCTGTGACTGGTAGCGGTAATTTAAAAACTAAAAAAAAAAACTGTACATCATATAAGAGATTAAGCAGTGGGCAAAAGGGTACAAAGTCGTGAGTGACTGGCACAAATTGAAAAGATGTACAGAATAATGCACCACTTTTACTACAACTTTCTGGAGACGTAATGCGGTATGCCAGAGCAATAGAAGACTAAAACTTCCCTTTTTATTTCAACGTAGACGCAGCATCAGTGAGAGCTGATGGAGTGAGAGTTCACATTTCCGTTTCTGTACCAGTATCAGGGGAAACAAACACATAATTAGTGCTACATAGTACATGCCTATACTGTGAATTGGGAATACTGAAGAAATTTGTAAGAGTAGAAACGCAACGAGTATTCTTAATTGCAAATGACAATAGAGGAAGGAAAGTTACAAAAATGCGGCCCAGGGGAAATCACAGACTTCCCGAATATGGTAAGAGAGGCAGCATTCCTGCGCAGTGGAATTGGTAATGGGAAAACACGAGGTAGAAGAACACAATAAACAAGTGATAGAGCCGGACTGGTAGGCGCATGGATTATAATCTACCTTTGACAATATGGTAGTAGTGGGTAGTTGTTTCGTGCTGGGGAAACTTACGTCACCAAAGAGGCTAGAATTAAATGGGAGTATTTTGTTATCAAATAGAACAGCGTGCGAGATAATGGCTCCTACTTTCCATCTGCTCACCGCGATTTCAGGAATAGGTCATCTGAATATTTCGCTGCCTCACTTGTATTGAACAGAGGAGCCTAACCAGATGAAATCAAATTCTAAGACTGGAATTAATGCAGCCTATAAATACGCTTCTGCAATAGCAGGAGGAACGAATCTCCCTGGAAAACTTAGTGAAATATGTAATTTTATATCGTAAAAATCACTACCGGAAAGAGACAACATCAACTAATGTCATACCAACCACTGCGGCAGCACTCGTTCTGCTGAGTATAGTCCGTGTTTCGGTGCGCAGAAGACGAAGCACCAGTCATCGTTCAGATTCCAGTGGGTTGGATATCCCGAGCATAAAAGTAGCAAAAGTAAGATGAACGCACGAGGGGTGGTATTAAGGATAATTGATTCATTTTAGCTTGTAAATTTGGATTAGAGAGTTTAGTGTTATTGTGTAAGAAGCCTAGTAATGATATAAGTTCCATGGTGTTTGAGTTAAAGGAGCAGGGCAAGGGGTCCTGCAGAAATATGTAATATTAAGTGTTAGGGTTAAACAAACCGATTGTTAGAATTACTCTTAAGAGACGAAACAGGTCCAGAAGGATTGATAGCTAGAAACTGTAATGTAGAAAATAATCTAGTTTGGTCGGCACCTGGGACTGGGTCTTGATAAAAAAGAGGGCAATGTAGCATATCATCGATATTTGGTCAAAAAGTACGCCAGAGTGAAAACGAGGTTCAACAGAGACAGCCACAGGCATGCAAGGGTGTTACGAACTGTGAAGTAAAACCTGGCCAACTAGCGCTGCAAAGCAGAGCTACCTGTGCGTGGAGTAGCAAGAGCCGATGCTACTATACGCTATCAGGAAGAACGGAAGCCTCTCCTCACTTGACACCAAGAATGTGTTTGGCGTATGTGCCTTAAGTCCTAAACGAACATAGCCAGAGACGTATAAGCACTCTGCCATATGTGTATTAAAATAGTCTTTTCTCGGTATCACAACCTACACCAAGAGCCTGTGACACCAGGATCAACATTCCAGAATGCAGGACGGGGTCCGCCGTTCGACCACGGGGTGGGGCAACCCGCCCTGAGCCACGAGAGCAGCTGCCACCGGGGAAGAGAGCAGCCCGCTCGTAGGAAGAAGGTCACGGACGCCTCCACCGTGTCGTCAGCTGTGATGCTGTGCTGTCATCACGGTAAAAGTCAGAGACGTCGTTTACAGCGGCATTCGAGTGACGCCACGCTCGGATACACTCTTAGCGCTGTCAACAATGCTGCACATTTATTGTTTTGCATGAGAGGCAACTGGACGCCTCTATCGAGCTTATTCTGATGTACTAGAGCCAAGGGTTGGAATGAAGGAGTTAGTTAAACAGATCTACAGTCGTCACAACATCTCACTTCACTCTCCATGGGCGACAAACCACGAGAGGAGGGATGTTGTCTATTTCTGGTGTCCAGAAGAAGATGGCAGCCACAGCCAAGGTGATTATTGCTGGAATGTAGTACACAAATTTTGTGCTTTTATGTCCTACCAACTTGTTAGGGTGAACATTTTGTGTGGCGCTACAGAGTAGGCAGCCAGAAAATTTGTGTTCTTGAAAATGATACAACCGTTACAAATTATGAGAGCTGTACTACATTTAGGGGAAAAGAGAGTGATTTCTACTTCTATACTGTATTTTGCATTGATACAGAGGTCATGTTTCTGTCACTGTATGTGATAATGTGTTTTATGTATTACGCTAATGGTGTGATCTCAGTACATTAGGTAGCCCTGTGTATTAATGTTGTCATGAACATCTGGTGGAGGTTCTTAGTAATAAGGAAATAAATCTCGGGTGCACTGCCTGGTATGCGTGTGCATAGGACACAATATTTCGGCAATCGACCATGTTGCCATCATCAGGTGCGTTGATGTACTGTACTTCTGCGCACCTGATGATGGCAACGTGGTCGATTGCCGAAAAATTGTGACCTATGCACACTCATACCACGCTGTTCACCAGAGGTTTATTTCGTCATAAAATACGCCTAGAGAAATTGAAGAATCACTTCTTAGTGATAGTATGTAGCTCTAGTTATGGCATTGTTTCATTTAGCATACTCTGTTATTCCGACTGACAATTTATAAAGGTACTGCAGGATAACGTATACAGAAACATCGACTTCAAAAAAAACACTCGCAATCGAAAAACTTTCTAAATCCGACGAATTTGGCGGCACCGTTCCAGACGTTGTACGCTAAGATGCTTACTGGCTGACGCTACTGATTAGTAACAACTTCATAATCTCATTGATGTCTGATCATGTTAATAATCATTTTATAAGACCGTTATTGATTTTTTCGTCAGCCAACAAACATCTTTGTGTAAAACGAGAACCATTAGCTCCAAGAATGCAACAGTATGACCGCTTTGACTACCTTAAAAGGATGCTAATATTACATCAAAATGAATATGTTTAAATTATGATTAACTATGTGCAATTTAGTGAGGATGCGATAGTATTTGGCCAAGGGAGTGCATTGGTGGCCAGTTCTTTGCTGAGCCCAGCGCTATATCTTGCCAACTAGAACACCCTCCGGTATGGTGGAATTTCTGATCAGTTGCTTTGGATTTGTTCAAATGGTGCAAATGGCGCTGAGCACTATGGGACTTAACATCTGAGGTTATCAGCCCCCTAGAACTTAGAACTACTTAAACCTAACTAACATAAGGACATCACACACATCCATGCCCGAGGCAGGATTCAAACCTGCAACCGTAGCGGTCACGCGGTTCCAGACTGTAGCGCTTACAACCGCTCGGCCACCCCGGCCGGCTTTGGATTTGTGCCCAGTTGTATGACACTAGGGCCAAATAAGATTATTGTCTCAAAATACTACACCTGCTAAGCTGAAGTTTATTACTATTATTATTATACTGTTATTATTGTACTGTGTCCATTTCTGGACAGAATATTGCTCATTTGATTATAAACTGTCAGTCTTTCGACTGGTTTGATGCGGCACGCGGCGAATTCCCCACGAGTACCTTCCCTGCGGTTACCTCTTCGTCTCACTGTAGCTCTTGGAACATGCGTCCACAGTAATTTGCTTCATATATTCCAGTCTCTGTATTCCCCGATAGCTGTAGCACAAAATTTCAAACCCTTTGATTTTCTTCTTTTCCAGTTTTCCCCCTGTCCATGATTCATTACCATGCAATACTGTGCTCTAAACGTATTTTCTCAACAGTTTCCTCCTCAAATTAGTTCCTTAATTTGATACCAGTAGACTTCCGCTGGCCAGGAATGCTCTCTTTGCGTGTGCTAGTCTGCTTGTTATAACGTCCTTAGTTCGTGTACAACACCATAGGAAGACAGATATCTTACCATCGGTGGCCGCAGACGGCCGCAGAATTCTTCAGGTAGCCTTTATCGGTACCTTACCGCAGCCACTGGAACAGTTGTCTCCAGATACACAGTATACAGGCGACTGAACAGACATGGTTTATTCGCCCAGAGACCTGCAAGGTGCATTCCACTGACGCCTGGTTGCAGGAGAGCCCGTAAGGTGTCAAGAACACATTAAATGGTCATTGGAACAGTGGTCCCAGGTTACGTTCACGGACGAGTCCAGGTATAGTCTGAACAATAATTCTTGTCGGGTTTTCATCTGGCGTGAACCAGGAACCTGATACCAACCCCTTAATGTCCTTGAAAGGGACCTGTATGGAGGTCATGGTTTGATGGTGTGGGGTGGGATTATGATTGGTGCATGTACACCACTACATGTCTTTGACAGGGGAACTGCAACAGGTGAGGTGTATCGGGACGTCATTTTGCACCAGTATGTCCGCCTTTTCAGGGGTGCAGTGATGGATGATAACACACGGCCCCACCGAGCTGCCACCGTGGAGGAGTACCTAGAAACAGAAGATTTCAGGCGAATGGAGTGCCTGCCTGTTTTCCAGACCTAAACCCTATCGAGCACGTCTAGGATGCTGCCGGTCGACGTCTTCAGACCCCTACGACACTTCAGGAGCTCCGACAGGCACTGGTGCAAGGTTGGGAGGCTATACCCCAGCAGCTGCTCGACCACCTGATCCAGATTATGCCAACCTGTAATTGGGCCTGTGTACGGTGATCATATCCCATATTGATGTCGGGGTACATGCGCAGGTAACAGTGGCGTTTTGTGGCACATGTGTTTCGGGACGGTTTTCTCAACTTATCACCAATACCGTGGACTTACAGATCTGTGTCGTCTGTGTTCCCTTTGTGCCTATGCTATTAATTAGGGCCAGTTTTGTGTAGTGGCACGTTGTGTGGCACCACAACCTGCAGTTATCCTTAATTTATGAGCGTGAGTGTACTAATAGGTATGTGGTTAGCAAAGGAAAGATTTCGTTGCAGAGCAAACAATGAATTTAACAGATTTTACCTTAATCATGTGACAAACAGTTCGAAAAAATTACATAATCGTCAATAATTTCATTACCCACATTTTATAATCCATGTTCAACCAATATTAAATCTCCATGACGGACACACGTTCAGAAAGTCCGGTCCCACTAATAATACTTCTAGCTTCCATCACTGCAAACTATAAACTTGTAATTGCCAGTACTTCCAGTCACAGTGTCTCTTACAGAGGGCATACAGCGCTGTCAGTGTTGTTAATGAAGACTATCGCGCTGCATAGCGCTGCCAACATACAAACAGGTTACTTACAGTGCCTTCGTATGTATCTTTCGGCTAGAGGCAGTCGTCAGCCGGACTCCCTCAGCGTTTCCTGTGTTTGCGGGGCAGAAGCTGCTTCCGGACGTGAATCTCTGTGTCAGAATGAGTTTGTACGTCAGACTTATCTGCTCGTTCCGAGAGGAAATCCAGCGTTGGCACGCCTCATGGCTCAACATCCATACATTCGTTGTGTTCGAAACCATCTCCCTACAGTGGTGTCTGCCGCTAGGGCCTGTTGCTGGCTCTCTGCAGCTAGATGGCGACATTTGCCTCATCAATAACGTATCCATCACTCTTCAGTGGTAGCATATTGCGATCCTCTCGTCAGACGTAGCAGACGTGATGGAATCGAAGGAGTAGTATTGTGTATTGCTTCGCCTGATACATTCTGGGAGATCCGTCGCTGCAAGAGAACGCCGGCCGGGATGGCCATGCGGTTCTAGGCGCTACAGTCTGGAACCGCGAGACCGCTACGGTCGCAGGTTCGAAACCTGCCTCGGGCATGGATGTGTGTGATGTCCTTAGGTTAGTTAGGTTTAAGTAGTTCTAAGTTCTATGGGACTGATGACCTCAGAAGTTAAGTCCCATGGTGCTCAGAGCCATTTGAACCAATTTTTGCAAGAGAACATGACTCTCCTGCCCACATCCTGAGAATGTGCGCGGTTGTCTGTCGCACATGATAAATGCACAACAGCCGATGATTTTTGTGTTGGAAGGAACTTTTTTCGTGAGTTCCAGGTTGACTTGTCTTACTCCACTAAGTATGGGATGTGTTGCAGTAGTCTACCACTTCTCAGGATGACGGCTAATGGCAGCTTAAGAGCGAAGATAATGGAATCAGTGGTACCTCAAAAAGTAGCTCGAAAGCCTGGAGGGTCATTAGGGTAAGCCTATCTGTTCAACGGTATCATCGCCGATAAGTCCATCTGAGTGCCTGAACTGGGGTTCTCCGGCAGTGCTGGTAACCACCTCCGTGCAGGCTTCTCCGCTGCTCTTCCGAACTTTACAGACACTGGCCAATGATGCGCTGTGGACCTGGATGCAATTCACGCAACATGTTTTCTACTTCAGATGCTTAGAGTTGTGTATATCCAACTTCATAGTGATATCCCTACAGGAATGTACCATGTTCCACCAATGAACTTGTAGTAATCGACTCTCGCCTGCGGGAAACAAACAAGCTCACACACGACACTCGATGGTGGGACGCTATGCACACGTCTTCGCCGCTCCGCCGCTGTCGACAAATTTATACCTAAGCCACGAATCTGTCGTTAACGAATGTTACTGTAAATTGAGACCACGTTTGGACATAAATTCGACGTTAATAAATGCTACTATACACTGAGATCGTGCTTGCACAACACCCATCACAGAAATCATGTCATCCAAACACCAACGTTACATTGTCTTATATCTCACCGTTTTAGGCAATGACATTGGCAATGGTCAAAAATATGTCCACACCAGAGCATACATACTGAAATTTTCATCACCACCGGATGAAAATTACGTTATGTTCCGCCCATCCTTCCACTGGACTCTCGCTGACTGACCTATTTCCAGAACAGGTGTCTAGACATACGAAGGAATAGAGAAATTTATTTTAACGAATGGTTATGGAACTAAGAATATGGATCTGTTTTGAGTTAAAAAGGTGTTTTGGTTTCGAAACTCACTTATTGTTCCATTTCCAAAAAAATAAAAAATAAAAAAACATTGTGGCAGAGGAAATGCGAGGGCAAGTGCCGTTATTTGAGAATTGGGGAGGGAATTTTGAGGAGAATGAAAGTTGACAAATGTGATTCTGTCAACGGTGCCCAACGCTTCAGAGCAGCAATTGTACTGAATGGATTGTGTGTTGAAAAGGGATTATGTGATGAAAGTAAAACAAGGCTAATTGAAGTTAGTCAAACTGAAGTAAGTACTGCTGACAGAATAAGATAAGGAAATGAAACGATAAAAGCAGCAACATAACACATGATGGCCGAAATATAGTGGATATAAAACGTAGATTGCCAATAGCAAGAAAAACTTTTCTAAAAAATTAAAATTTATCATCATCTCCCTCCGTGCCTATCTACCAATCTCTCCACCTTCTGCATGAACTGAAGTCCAGTGCCACGGTTCTGTATGCATGTATGAGCTACTGTCAGGAGGGATTTTGATCGCATTTTCAGTCATGGATGAACTAGTTTATGAGCAAGGATTTTATACATAAAGTATTGTGTCTAGACAAGACAGCCTAGACACAATGAGAGGAAGCCGAAAGGCACGCGCTTAAACTCACGCAGGCTGGCGTGAGGTCTGAAACAGGATACGTAATGAATGCTATAAAGAAAAGTACGTAGCTTATGGAATACTTAACTTTAATCCACATTTGTAGAACATCGCTCTTGATGATACATTAATAGAATCTCAATATCAATTGAATACGGCGCCTTGCTAGGTCGTAGCAAATGTAGCTGAAGGCTATGCTAACTATCGTCTCGGCAAATGAGAGCGTAGTTGTCAGTGAACCGTTCCTTGCAAAGTCGGCTGTACAACTGGGACGAGTGCTAGTCAGTGTCTCTAGACCTGCCGTGTGGCGGCGCTCGGTCTGCCATCACTGACAGTGGCGACACGCGGGTCCGTCGTATACTAGCGGACCGCGGCCGATTTAAAAGTCTGGCGGTGACACCACATAAAGCACAGTTTTTAGCGTAACTGACTGTACTATAATGAATTAAAGTCCTCTGCCACTGTGTAAAAGATGCCATTTCCATCAATTGGTGAATAGCAGAGTTTCTCGGAATTATGGCAGCTGGCATGGCCTAACACTGCAATATAGTGGATTCCAATGTTACGTGGGAGGGAGTGTTTTGTACAAGCGTTACGGGCACGTGACACTACCTCACAATGTTGCGTGGCGGGGGCACTTCGTATCTGTGTTATGTGGCAGAGGGTGTTTCATACCAGTGTTGCATGACGGAGGTGCTTCGTGCGAATGTCATGTAGCACAGACTACTTCATACTAACGTTCAATACCAGAGAGTTACTACTGCCAGTGTTGTGTGGCCGAGGATACACTCTACCGATGTTGGGCCGGTCAAGCTGAGAGGAGCGCCAAAAAGTCCACAGCATATCGCAATAAGTAGCGGCTGTTTGATGCGCGAAGATGAGAGCGGTGCCGAAGTGCAACATGTATAGACGGTGCGTAACACACCAACGAAAAGTGATATCGGTGAATGTGTACGAGGTAAGACTGGAGTAATGGAGGAGGGCATCGAGTTATAACTCCCTTGAGATGTCTTGTGTTGAAACATGTCCTCTATCAAGCTCTGTGCTTACCATGTTGCATGACAGAGGTGCTCCAAGCCGACTGTGTATGTCACAGGTTACGTCTTACGAATATAGAGTGAGAGAGGGTCTTACGTACCACTGTTCTGCCGCAGTGTATGTTACACTGGAAGAGAGAGCTTAGGACCTACGTTACGTGACAGTGGGTGCTTGGAACCAAAGTTGCAAATAAAGAGGGTGCTCTGTTCCCAAGTTGTGCGGCTTAGAGTGCTGCGTAAAACTATTGTGTGGTAAACAACGCTTCATATTACTGTTACCTGGTTGAGAGTACTTCATATCAATGCTGTGTGATGGACGGGTGCTTGCTTGCAGTTTTACAGGCAGAGGTTGCGTTATAACAATGTTTGTGGCAGTGGATGCAGTATTCTGTGGCCCAGAGTGGTATGTAAAACTGCTGCATGGGAAAGGTTGCAGTATTCTGTGGCTCAGGCAACGGCCTTGCCGCAGTGGATACACCGGTTCCCGTCAGATCACCGAAGTTAAGCGCAATCGGGCGTGAACGGCACTCGGATGGGTGACCATCCGGGCCGCCATGTGCTGTTGCCATTTTTCGGGGTGCACTCAGCCTCGAGATACCAACTGAGGAGCTATTCGACCGAATAGTAGCGGCTCCGATCAAAGAAAACCATCATAACGACCAGGAGAGCGGTGGGCTGACCACACGCCCCTTCCATCCGCATCCTCATCTGAGGATGACACGGCGGTCGGACGGTCGCGATAGGCCACTTGTGGCCTGAAGACGGAGTGGTATTCTGTGGCACATGGTGCTACATAACAATGCTCCATGGAAAACGCTGCTCCATACGAATGTTGCCTAGCAGTGAGTGCTTAATACCTTGTTCCATGGCAGAGAGTACTTGGTACTAACGCTGCATGGTAGAGGTCGATTCTACCGATGTTGATTGCCAGAAAATCGTCCGTAGCGATGTCATGTTTCGGAATGAAGGAAGAGGTTACAAAGAGAATGTGTAAAGAGCAGTTTAAGGAAACAAGACACGTGGAAAAAAGTAAGTAAAATGTTTAATAATTCAAAACTAATCATTGTAGTTGTTAATACATTTATTCCATTGTGACAAAAGACGGCCATTACATTCATGGAAAAACGTTTGCAGTTGCTTACAGAACCATGATCGTACCCAGGCGTCCACCTCTCCGTCTGAAAAAATCTTCGTTTCCATGTGTTTCTTCAGGGCTCCAAAAATTTGAAAATCCCGTGTGCAGAGACTGTGAGTGTATGGGAGGATGTGTAAGAGATTTCCAGTGAAACATATGTAGTGTAGTGGAAACAATAAGTGGGCGCGCAGTATCCATTATTTTGCCGACCGTCACCCTTCGTGGGCGTTTGGACTTCATGCCACGCGTTCCTGAAACTCGACGAGCAGCGTCCCTTGCAAAGAGAAAGGTCATCGCGACTTTCCCGGAACTGGCTTTCCTGTTGTTTCGATTACGGTGCAGAAATTTCATTGGCTCTCTCCCCTTGCGATTTCCATGTGTTTGGAGCATAGGAGAAAGGATTCGTGGCCGTTAATTTGCTTCGGACGAAGAAATACATTCCTAAGGACCATAACGGTTCCGTAGGAAACGGTAAAAGTATTTCCATGATGGCATCATAGTTGAAATAAATGTATTAATAGTTATTGCGACTAATTTCCAAATAATAACGAGTTAATCTACTAATTAACATGTGTCTCGCTTTCATCGATTCTCTTTTGTAGCTCGTGGCGAACTGGCTCTGGAGTCGTGGGACCAGCAAGAGGCTATACCTTGTTTCGGGATTTTAATCGTAACTCTGCGCAGTGGCTTGTAAACTAAATTATGTCTAAGTTGACTCGTCCTCAGGTAGTATATACTGTTCATGAGAAGGAGGATCAGGTTGCTAGTCGAATATAATATTAAGTTCCAGTAATTATTTTCTTAATGTATTGTATGGAGCGTGGACGATAAAGTCAGATATGAACAGAAGCTTTTAAAATTTGGTGCTACAGAAAACTGTTCAAACATGAATCCAGGTACTGAATCGAGTTTTGAATAAAAGTAATAGAGGCGCAACTGGTCTAAGAGGAAAGATCTATTGGGGACCAATCCAGAGGCATAAAAGAATAGTCAGTTGGGCAATGGAAGGCGTTTTGATTCTAAAAATTATAGAGGGACACTAATGCTTGAATCACATTAAGCCCACAGTAAGCTTGTTAAAATGGATGTAGTGTGCAGTACTTAGGCAGACATAAATAGGCTGAAACATTAGGACTGACTTGGAGAGCTGGTTCCGATCATTCTTCGTATTGCAGACCGCAATATATAAGGCACACACACACACACACAGAAACTCTCTCTTCTCACTCACTCTCTCTCTCTCTCTACCTCTCTCTCTCTCTCTCTCTCTCTCTCTCTCTCTCTCACACACACACACACACACACACACACACACACACACATAGGTGGTGATATAATCAGAGAATGGAAGCACACTGCAAGCCCAGCAGTGAAGGTAAATTAAAGAACGCACTTAAAAACGTTGCTGTTTATCACTGATTCATTTACTGTTCAGCTAAATGAGGATCTGGTTCAGTGTTCTGCGAAGTATCTCCAACAGACGTGCTCTCAGTATAAAATGAAAATACCTACTCAAAATACCAGTACTTTTAGAGGAAATTATCCAATTGGAAGATTAGTAACACTACATAATGTCAAAGACGCCTTCGCAGTGGGATGCACAGACATACATCTAATAAATGAAGGGGGCATATTTCCACTTGGGCTGTAGTAATTTCACTGTTTCTTAGTTCTGCAACTACCTTCGGCTTTTTACGTCGTTGACGAGTATTCAGCCGGCACAAAGTGCCTTAGGTACGAAGATGACAGCGTATTTTCATGACGAACTCCATCCCGTTCGCATTAAGTTTTTAGCCAGCGCCGGTGTGATTCCATAGGAAATAACACATGTGGTTTCCTATCCTAATCTTCTTCAATCCGAATTTGCTGTTCGACTAAAAACATCTCCTCACTGATAAGACATTAACTAAATTTTCTTCCTCGATTTGCCTAAAAAGGGCATTCTATTACTCCGACATTTCCAGCCTTTAGATAGACGTTCATAGTTATTTATATGTGACACTTATTTTGCCCTTTTCGGGTGGTTTCTTCACTACGACAGTCTTAACTATCAATTTAAACAGTTTCTTTCATCACATATTGTAGAAGAAGACGTTTACAAGAAACAAAAACATTTGCAATAATAACGATTAACTAATTGAAAGTAAATATATTACTGACGCAGCCTCAAAGGAGTTACCGTATGACATCGTAATTCTAATAAAAGTATGCAGTAGAACATGTGCTTTCCATTACAAGAAAATCAAAAATAAGAATGGATGAATGAAATGCGCGTGTTGCGATATCCAGTCAGATAATCTCCATAATGCACGCCCAGACTATAAGTCACGAACAGACCGCTGTTGCCAGCCACGGCCGCACGTATCGACAGCCGTTAACGAGTAAAAGCATCGGACGTCACGTCCCGCCACGAGCAAGTATCGACAAAACGTCCGATTACCGCCTGAAAAGTCCCTCTGCCAAAGGACCCCTGCGGCATCGGTCGGGTGCACGTATAGGTAACCAGCTTAAGGGCGCGCGGCAGGGGCCAGCGGCGAAACCAAAGGCTGTGGCAGCCCATTGGAGGGCGGGCCGCGCTGGTGGGCGTGTGAAATACACGGCCTACACACACGCACACTTTGAAAGGTCCCTCACCTCGAGATAATCCCAGGAACTGCACAGCCAATCGCTCAACTGGCACAGTTATTTGCTGCCTTGCAGATATGTCTGCCCGCCGAACAGAGCGGCAGTAGTATTTTTACACTCTGGTAATTCGCTTCACGAATTGGATGAGAACGTTTACATTTTTACTGGGAAAGCACATAGACTGTGTAAACTAATGTGCAGTTGCTGATCCTTTCCCTTTCCTTTAAAAAAAAAAAAAAAAAAAAAAGGAATTTTCCATCATCAGTCTACTGACTCGTTTAATGCGGCCCATCAATACTACCCCTCAAGTGCCATCCTCCTCATAGTACAGTACCTCTTACGCACCACTGCTACAGTTATTTCTCCGATATATTCCACTCTATCTCCGTCTACCCCAATATCATTTCTCCTCTACAGCTCTCTCTGGTATCAAGGAAATAATTCCCTGATGATTCACTGCTAGTTTTAGCCTTCATCTACTGTTTCCCACATACCACTTTACTCGCCAGTTGTGCAAAGATCTTCCTCATCTTTGATCAATTCATTTAATGTCCCTCATAATTATGCAACTCTTTATCTATAACGCACAGAGTACGCGAAGGAACTTGTCCCCCTTCTTACAGCAGTGTACCGTAGGTCTCTAGAAGAGCGTAACGTTCCAAAGGATTGGAAAACGGCACAGGTCATCCCCGTTTTCAAGAAGGGACGTCGAACAGATGTGCAAAACGATAGACCAATATCTCTAACGTCGATCAGTTGTAGAATCTTGGAACACGTATTATGTTCGAGTATAAAGACTTTTCTGGAGACTAGAAATCTACTCTCTAGGATTCAGCATGGGTTTCGAAAAAGGCGATCGTGTGAAACCCAGCTCGCGCTATTCGTCCACGAGACTCAGAGGGCCGTAGACACGGGTTCCCAGGTAGATGCCGCGTTTCTTGACTTCCGCAAGGCTTTCGATACAGTTCCCCACAGTCGTTTAATGAACAAAGTAAGAGCATATGGATTATCAGACCAATTGTGTGATTAAATTGAAGAGTTCCTAGATAACACAACGCAGCATGTCATTCTCAATGGAGAAAAGTCTTCCGAAGTAAGAGTGATTTCAGGTGTGCCACAGGGGATTGTCGTAGGACCGTTGCTATTCACAATATACATAAATGACCTTGTGGATGACACCGGAAGTTCACTGAGGCTTTCTGCGGATGATACTGTGGTATATTGAGGGGCTGTAACATTGGAAAATTGTACTGAAATACAGGAGGATCTGCAGTGAATTCACGCATGGTGCAGGAATTGGCAATTGAATCTAAATGTAGACAAGTGTAATGTGCTGCGAATACATAGAAAGAAAGATCCCTTATCCTTTAGTTACAATATAGCAGGTCAGCAACTGGAAGCCGTTAATTCCATAAATTATCTGGGAGTACGCATTAGGACTGATTTAAAATGGAATGATCATATAAAGTTGATCGTCGGTAAAGCAGATGCCAGACTGACATTCATTGGAAGAATCCTGAGGAAATGCAATCCGAAAACAAAGGAAGTAGGTTACAGTACGCTTGTTAGCCCACTGCTTGAATACTGCTCAGCAGTGTGGGATCTGTACCAGATACGATTGATAGAAGAGATAGAGAAGATCAAACGGAGAGCAGCGCGCTTCGTTACAGGATCATTTAGTAATCCGAAAGCGTTACGGAGATGATAGATAAACTCCAGTGGAAGACTCTGCAGGAGAGAAGCTCAGTAGCTCGGTACGGGCTTTTGTTGAAGTTTCGAGAACATACCTTCACCGAGGAATCAAGCAGTATATTGCTCCCTCCTACGTCTATCTCGCGAAGAAACCATAAGGATAAAATCAGAGAGATTAGAGCCCACACCGAGGCATACCGATAATCCTTCTTTCCACGAACAATACGAGACTGGAATAGAAGGGAGAACCGATAGAGGTACTCAAGGTACCTTCCTCCACACACTGTCAGGTGGCTTGTGGAGTATGGATGTAGATGTAGATGAACGAGTTTCTTATTTTCCCATTTTTACTGAAGCCGCTGCTTCGCTTCCACACAAAACTGTAAAAGTCGTATGAAATATTTCCTCAAATTTAGGTCCATGCCTGAAATTAATATACTTAAGTTAACGGGGAATTCCCTCTCTGTCTGTGTGCTTGTCTGTTTTGCTGCATCCGACGAATTACTCTGTTTCCCAAGACGTCTACTGTGTAGTCCCTAATGTTGTTATTGATAGCTAATTCTTTTCTTGTACCGCTCATTATGTTCGTCTTTCTTGGACTTACACTCACTCGATGCTCTGTGCGTGTTACGCAGTTCTTAATATGCCGGGTGAAGGAGGACGTCAAGGGGTTAACTGCGGATTTGAATGAGGAGAGTCAGGTACTGATGTAGGGGTGCAGGTAACAGCATGGGCAGGTACGCAAATAAGAGCATCTGAACTGTCCTGGACACGCTAGAAACATGATCTTTGTGTGTCGTCTTGAGGTTCTTTGGCTGCATTATCACCACTGGTTTAACAAAGAAGTACAGCGAGTTAACCCTGAACATACCAAACCTAAAGCGTCAACGTTGGTAGCCAAGCTGCGGTGCTCTCGGAACACCACGTTGTTTTCTTAATTTCTCAATATAGTTGCGTAGAAAGTAACTCAGCTTTACCTCCTTGGATGTCTAAAAGTACACTTGATGCTGACGTGTTGCCTTATCGTCAAACCAGATATACTGAAGATTGCGTGCCATAGCAGCACCAAAAACTGCATGACGCATGTTTTCTTCTCTTGTTCATACTTTACAATTTGATTCCTTTCGGCAACAAAGAAGTCCAGTAGCAGTAACACACAAGAAACTCTTTGACTGACTCTTACATGTTCAGATTATCATTCGTTGATAGCAGCGTTTGCAATATAATACTGAACAACATGTGACACTTCAGCACTGGTGAAGGTGTCTGTAGAATCTACAGTTTGGGCATCAAAGAACACGTTGAAAACTTCGGACTTAAGGGTGCAAGATCACTTGTGCGCTTTTGCCCGGGAGATCTTTTGACAATGTTTCAGCGACAGCGGCATATCGCTGGGAGCAACGTGTCCTTTTTCGTCCTGACTTAGCAATAAACTCATCTCCTTCACCACCCCTCCATCACAATTTTGTCTGGTAAAGTTACTTTCTTCTGAATTCACTTCATGATTACCTTCCTATTCAGGAACATCTCGTTCTGGAATATAGTCTTGATCACGTTCGCTCAAGGCATCTTTCGGCCCATTGAGCATCCGAAAAATGTCACCATCTAGAATTTGTTTGTGGGCTCTCACATTATGAAAAATAACAGAAAAAACTTACCAATTCACACTCACGTTCAGAAAAAAAGACTGGAAATAGGACGTTCATACTCACGGGTAGGTGGTGTTGCTCCACTATAGCGACGTTGACCTTGAAATCGCGGGCCGACATGGTTTAAATGCTAATCATTTCTGCAGAACATACTAATGTACAAGCCCTGTGAATAAGAACGTCCTATCTCTAGTCGTTCTACGTGATCTGTTCTCTTCTGAACGTGAGTGTATGTAACGTAGTATAGAAAGCGTGCTCCCGCAAGGACCTTAAGTGCGCTTCTCTTTTTTTCGTATTTATGAGAATCAAAAATAAACTGATCCTTTCAGCTGCAGGAATATCGCCAAGTCACTCACCGGGGTCGCTAGAGAACCCCACTTGGTAAGTTAAGGGTTGACAGATGACAGAGAGGTCTGCTCCGGACTTCACGGAGAGGTCACACGAGCTCACACTGAAGGTCTCCCAGATGATGATATTGCTAGATGGAAAAAAACGGTGCACAGCTTTCACCGTGATAGTAAGTGGAACGATGGGATAGCAGATCTGCTGGCAGAGAGAATAAGAGGGACCTCAGACACGCATTACAGTACTCCTGTTATTAGCTGGCGTTAGAGGAAATCCTTTCTGAAGTTAAACTCTCTATGCAAACAGAGGGAGATTAAAGTAAAATAAGCTCGAAATACTGGAAGTCTGCCTCTGTAGCTGAGAGGTCACCGGTACTGCCTGCCATGAGGCGGACTGGGGTTCGATTCCCGGCACTGCCAGGGATTTTACCCTGTTGGGAGACCTGGTAGGTGCATTCAGGCTCATGAGTCCAACTGAGGAGCTACTCGATCGAAAAGCAGCGTTTCCAAGGTCAGGAAATCCGACAACGTTGGGGCGTTTAATGAACAAAGTAAGAGCATATGGACTATCAGACCGATTGTGTGATTGGATTGAGGAGTACCTAGATAACAGGACGTAGCATGTCATTCTCAATGGAGAGAAGTCTTCTGAAGTAAGAGTGTTTTCAGGTGTGCCGCAGGGGAGTGTCATAGAACCGATGCTATTCACAATATACATAAATGACCTTGTGGATCACATCGGAAGTTCACTGAGGCTTTTTGCAGATGATGCTGTGGTGTATAGAGAGGTTGTAACAATGGAAAATTGTACTGAAATGCAGGAGGATCTGCAGCGAATTGACGCATGGTGCAGGGAATGGCAATTGAATCTCAATGTAGACAAGTGTAATGTGCTGCGAATACACAGAAAGATAGATCCTTTATCATTTAGCTACAAAATAGCAGGTCAGCAACTGGAAGCAGTTAATACCATAAATTATCTGGGAGTACGCATTAGGAGTGATTTAAAATGGAATGATCATATAATTTTGATCGTCGGTAAAGCAGATGCCAGACTGAAATTCATTGGAAGAATCCTAAGGAAATGCAATCCGAAAACAAAGGAAGTAGGTTCCAGTACGCTTGTTCGCCCACTGCTTGAATACTGCTCAGCAGTGTGGGATCCGTACCAGATAGGGTTGATACAAGAGATAGAGAAGATCCAACGGAGAGCAGCGCGCTTCGTTACAGGATCATTTAGTAATCGCGAAAGCGTTACGGAGATGATAGATAAACTCCAGTGGAAGACTCTGCAGGAGCGACGCTCAGTAGATCGGTACGGGCTTTTGTCAAAGTTTCGAGAACATACCTTCACCGAAGAGTCAAGCAGTATATTGCTCCCTCCTACGTCTATCTCGCGAAGAGACCATGAGGATAAAATCAGAGAGATTAGAGCCCACACCGAGGCATACCGACAATCCTTCTTTCCACGAACAATACGAGACTGGAATAGAAGGGAGAACCGATAGAGGTACTGAAGGTACCCTCCGCCACACACCGTCAGGTGGCTTGCGGAGTATGGATGTAGATGTAGATGTAGATGTAGATGTGCTGACCGCATGTCCCTCCATAAAGCATCCGATGACGACTCTGACAGAAGAGGACGCGGCGGTCGGTAGGCCCTGCTAGCTCCAGAGAGCGGATTTTTGCCTGACTGGCCACATGCAGGAAGATATATTATGGAGTGCATTTGCTACCATTCATTAGAGTTTTAGAGACTTGAACATGAAAATTATCAATTTTAACATGTACCTAAATGAATCGAGAAAGGAAAATTTAGTTCATGTACTGAACACCATGTTCATGTCTGTATAGAAATATTAAGAGTCTTACATTATTGGATTATTATTACAGAAATAATTTGAAGGATGGAAAGGTTAGCATGTATTTGAAGAATAATTATAAATTAAAAACGGACACAAAGAATTATTACCGAGAAAACACATGAGTTTATGTCCTAGTGAAGTAAACAGCGTAATTACATCACTGCCTGACCGCATGAATGTAATTACTATACTTTACAGATCGCCACTGGGATGTTTTAGAAATACGAAATCCTGTTTCATCACCTACATGACAAACTGACATAAATGATTCTCTGTGGTGATTTAATGTTCGAGGAAGAAGAAGCAAAAACATGATATGGATATATGGACTAAAGACTAGTTAAAGCTGTAAAGTTTCCCACCAGAGTTCTGCAGGGGAATAGCTCCTCCTCATATAACACTTTCTATGCGTGGACGCAGCCAAGAAAGGTAAGGTTCACAAACTTTTCAATGAAGCATTAGTCCACAATCGTCAAATATCCCTAATAGCTCTTATGATAACTCAAATCTTATCTAAGAAAAGAGCTACATTAGTTAAGAAAAATCACAACGGACTCTATTAGAAGGAACATGTAATATTTCGTCTGAGAAGAGATACAATAAGAAGTGGATGTAAATTATAAATATAATGTATTTGAAATTAAATTTCTCCAGACTTCTAGAAGCTGTTTTCCAGCGTAAACTGCTAAATTTCGCAGCCGTGGTGTATCAAAGAAAACATTAAAATTTTTTTCAGTACTATCGTTCGCGAAGGATGGGTTACACATCCGGTTACCTTGGTGTCTGTTTTACATTATATGTGATTTTATAACTGATGGGTGACTCATCCAGCGACTCTTGCACAATGATGATTCTCCAAAAGGGTGAAACGTGTGATTCACATTAAACACTTTCGCAGCCGAGACTGTTTTTCTCCTGAAAGAAAACATGGATAACAAAAGATATTAAAGTCTCACATAGCAGAAAGAGAGAGAGAGAGAGAGAAGTAAAACAAAAGTGCAGGATTAGTACAGATGTGCAATTGCTTTTGTATTATAGAAGATATTGACATTTAGTTAGCATAGATACAATATAATGAAATAGCTTGCAATTGTATCAAAGATTAATAATTCTGAAACTAAAATTAAAATTTGCAGGGAAACGGAAAAACACGTCAGTGAATACGATAATCTTGTAATTAAAAGTAGCAACGAGATAACCTATGGCAGCTAACACAGTAAATTTCTATATCAATCGTTTTCTAAATGTAACTGCAAGACTCGGTATAGTCAGTTCACAAGAAGAAAGTATCGCAACATATGCGTAAATCAACACTACAAACCTTCACTGTGTTCGATATCACTCTTTCTTGCATTAAAATCAGCAAAGTAAGTAACTGTCTTAAAATAAAACATTCTCAGCGGTTGATAATGTTTCAAGCAAAATGCTGAAAGCATGTTCATTTCATATAGTTCTTATATTCAGCTATGTATTTAATGCATTAGTTTCATAAGTTTTCTTTGGAGACGAACTGAAGTCCATCATTGTTACAAACCTTCCTTCTAAAATTTTTGTGAGTGGTAATATTTTAAAAATGGTTGTGTATGTCTGCAAATAGTCGATTCTAGGTCTCTTACACTGTCGACTGTGACCTATCCACTACCATTTTACTGTTCATGATTTAAAATCACTAAGTAACTAAATTTCACCTATAAGGACTTTTGTAATTTCTTTAAGCCATTTGACTACAAAAAAACACTACATTCTAACGGTAATGTTTGTGCCTTTTAAAATGTAATGAGTATTTAATAAGAAACATAAGGTCATGTTCCCTCACGCAGTTCTCAAAATGTTCTTCTTCTGAATAGGGACAAAAATGGTTCAAATGGCGCTATGTACCATGGGACTTAACATCTTAGGCCATCAGTCCTGTAGAGGTAGAACTACTTAACCCTATCTTACCTAAGGACATCAGAGACATCCATGTCCGAGGCAGGTTTCGAATGTGCGACCGTAGCAGCAGCGCGGTTCCGGGGTGAAGCGCGTAGAACCGCTCGACCACAACAGTCGGAGAATAGGGACAATTTACTACTTGAGTTCCATAGGACCAACTCCAGGACCAATCTTCTTCGTACTGCATGTAAATAATCTTCCATTTTACTCAGATAAATCAGAAATTGTTCTCGTAACTGATGACGCAAGCACCTTTATCAAGCTCTACAGAGCTGCAACACTAGGACGAGCAGTAAGAGGAATCCTGAGTTAAGTTTGGTTAGTAGCGGAGGAGTACTGGTGGGCGTGAAGTCGTGAACCATGCGTGCGTAGATCAGTCGATAGAGCATAACCTGCAGGAGGTAAGCTTGACAGGTCCTGGTTCGACAGAAAGTATTAATCTGCCAGGAAGTTTAAAATAAAATACAATTATATTTAACTGGTTATCAATAAATGATGTAACTTTACCCTTCATTTGGAAACCGCAGTTGATCAAATTCTGAACAAGGTAATGTGCAGTATTACTCCCCTGACTGTTCAAAATTCATAGTGGTATATTTAAATCTGATCTTGCATTAAAAATCATACTTTATAGGTCTTCTGAAACACTCAACTTCTGCAACATTTTCTCTGTTAGTGACTTTTTTTACATGAAAGTATTAAAAATAGCTTAAATTCCAAACTTTCATCGTTTGATGCCACATTGGGTACTTTTCTGAGGTAATTCCACGAACAGAAACGGGTTATTAATTTGGGAGAAGTGTGCTGACAGAATAATATCCGGTTTCAATCCTTAAACATAATGTAGGTAACTATAAAAATTGTACACCATAGCAACACCCTAAAAGTACATTTACTCTCCAATGACGTTTGATGTTAAGAGTCAAGCGTTATTTTAGCATAATATTAACCTTCATAAATATAACACTAGGAACCTATATAACTCCCGCTATCGGTAACCTCACTTTAGCACGGGAAAGAGCAAATCATACAACCAAAAAAATTTCATCACTTCCTCAGGTAGTTACAAGTGGAGAAAAATAATAAATTTTTTAAAAAGAATTGAAATAATTTGTTTTTAACAACGTTTTCTACCTCACAGATGAATGGGTACATAGCACCTAAGTGGTCGGGTTACATTTATCAAATTTTGTTCTACATTAAGACTTTAAGAAAATTCAGTTTTGTAAGTGGCCTACATATAGCCTTACTGTCACAGGGAAAATTTATTTTATTTTTAAAGCAGCTGCAAATTTCTACATTACGACTGTTTACCGCGAATATAAGTCACAGAATATTGAAAAGACTGAACGAAAGTAACAACTGGTCAACAACAGGTCTGAAAGTTATCTAAATAAATACAAATAAGTGAAAGTTATCGAAATAAATAAAAATTATTGACCGAAGGACTCTGTTTGTAATTGTAAGCATGGGCTGAGATAATAAGTAAACTGTTGTAATGAAATTTGTACTGTCGTAAAGTGAAAAAAAAGCTGCACATTAAATGGAATTAATTGTCGTAATAAAAGGGAAGTATTTCATACTGTAAAAGTTAGCAATCTGACTGCAAGGATTTTGAACAACATAAACTGCCTGAATAATTAACTTGGACGTGAGACCTACAGTAACTAGATTTGCAAAACTTGATCACAGAAATTGTCTCTGAATAACATACGTTGGCCCTGATTGAATAAATAGTTTCCCTATACCTCTGTTCTGCACAAATCTGGATAACGTGTAGCAGTACTGTTCTGTCTTACGCGCCGCTATGCTAAAGCTGTCAATTGCCGCATCTACACAGAGACCCTAGAGAGGTGCAATTTCTCTGTTAATTGCAAATCAAACTGTTTGTCGAACATACTTCGTTTGGTGATTCATTACGAAGAATTGCAACAGAAAGATTGGTAAGAAAATCAGATATTCCATAAATGACAATACTCTGTTTTTTATTCTTGTAAACTGAGAAAAAATGCTCTAGGCAGATTTTAAATTTAATGAATTCCTCAACATCCCAACAATATGTTTTCCTATCTTTCAAATCTAACAACTTCCAGTACAATAACAAAGTCATCTCGATGCCGCAGCAATAGTGAAAAAAGTAGTATCATTATTGCATTTACCTGACATTTCATTAGATTTCTTCCTTCACAAATCAGTTTCATAATCACGTCGATTGAACAAAATGATAAATTGAGACATAAACTTTGAATCATAATATTACTATAGCTTCCTCACTTGCCTAACTCTAACGTAGCAGGACTTCAACAGCACCCTCTAACAAAGCTAAACAGCGTCTGCACCATTGAGCTCTCGCGCATCTCAAGCATACTCACTTAACTTCTGCGATACAGCTTACAACATCGCTGTTCGCTCACAATCGATTCAGTTACCAAAAATTCAGATACCAAAATTATACCTGACACCTACCAGGTCTTGTAATTCCTCCTCATATTCCCTGACCACAGAAAGGTTGTAAATGAATCTTATCAATGGTGTCTTTTTATCCTGTGCTTTAATCCCTCTCCTGAATCTTTGCATATTTTCGGCATTGCTCCTTCGATGTAAAGGTTCCATAGTAGGGGAGAAAGCCCATATTTCTTCCTTACGCCATTGTTAATCCAAGGAATTAAGTCCTGGTCCTTTCTTATTGTTCTTGCTTCGTTCTTGTAATTATTTCCTATACCCGGATTTCCTTACAGCTAAAATTTATTTCTCTGAGAGTTATGAATAATTTGTATCTCTCTCGTCATCAAAATCTTGTGCTATCCCTACAAATACTATAAAAGAGTGTTATTCTCTTAACCTTGCTTCGATTATCAAATGCTACGTCAAAAGTATCCTACCTCCTCCTTGAGCTTACCTAATTGTAACAAGCAGATTTTCCACATTTTTCCATTCTCCTGCGTATTGTGAGTAACTTGGATGCAGGTTTTGGTAAGTTGATTGTGTTACTGCTTCCTTATCCATCTGCCATCGCAATCTTCGAAATTGTGTGGATTATTTTGTTCTGGAAAGTTTGATGATATATTACTAGTAACATAAAACACTTGAATAACTCTTAATGCAATTCCACAGGTTGCTTCTGAATTTCTGGAGGAATACAATCCCGATGCTACAGTTCTGTTTTAAATAACGACTTTGGTCTGCCCACTATCCATAACAGTG
The DNA here is from genome assembly GCF_023864275.1 of Schistocerca cancellata. Classification (NCBI taxonomy): domain Eukaryota; kingdom Metazoa; phylum Arthropoda; class Insecta; order Orthoptera; family Acrididae; genus Schistocerca; species Schistocerca cancellata. Next base: position 266,289,655 of record NC_064634.1, read on the forward strand.
ACTGGCTAACAGAAGTACTACCTCCAAGGAAGTTTGCTACAATCCTGTTACCTAAAAATGAAAGATAGTCTTCACGGATTCTGAGAGAGTTAATGTCACTGAAAATTTAAATACATACTTGTATCTATGTGTCGTTAAAAGGCTGAAAGGGAAGTGTCTCGGAAAGAGATTATTGTTAAGCCCCGATTTTGAGACAACATCCCGCAGAATGAATGTCTTCGTAGCCAGTCTGATAACACTCTCTTTCAGTACACCGAAGACTTCCAGTAAAAATCCGTAAGTAAAATTCACCAACAGCGAAGCGACATTTTGTGTATCTATGCATTAATACCGAATCACATAACTGAAAAGAGTTGCTACATCACAGAACTTAGTAATCGATTGTTGTCTACACTTACAGAGCACTAATTACTTAAAGGTACGCGGAAGAAGCTAGTGACACGTCTGTAAACTGGGGAAAACAAGAGTGGTCTTTGCCCTTGGAGAAGGATACATATCTTTCCCACATTCATCAGTATGATTTTGATACGATGTAATATTTGGTTATTATTGTTCTAAGTATGTTCAGACAAAATAAAAGAATACAGCTGTCTGCATTGTAAAACTCACAACAAAATTAATCAAATTAAAAAAATTATTTTAAAAAGAAAATTATATTTTCCGGCAAGGTGTCAGTTTTCTTCGCATCATAGATTCTTCTTCTGACACACACTGCGTTTTAAAATTTCACAAAAATTTAAAATAAACATCACAAAGTTGTAAAAAACAACTTTATCACGTTAAAACACGGGTGTTACGTAGCTATATTACATAACTACGCCATTTTATAATGAGTGACTAATATCCATCCACACATCTACATACATAATTCGGAAGCCACCGTATGGTGCTTGTCGGAGAATACCCTGTGCTACTACTAGTCATTTCTGTACTTGTTCCACTCGCAAACAGAGCGAGAGATAAACGTCTATCTATATTTGATATTTCAGTACCGGTGTTATTCTGATGACGATCCGCTGCGGCGACCACGGCCGTTACTAAACACATTAGGTGAATACGCAATGGTGAATAATGACTACCACCAGCTATAAAATGGAATGACGGCAATGAAAATTTGTGCCGGACCGGGACTCGAACCCGCATTTCCCCCTTATAGCGAGCGGTCCCCTTACCATTTGGCTATCCGTGCACGACTCATGGAGAGACCCAAACTTCCATATGTCGTCAACCAAAAGCTTACCATCTGTACTCGCACATCCATTATGTGTATTCCCGTACAGATCAGACGTTGTGTTTGAAAGTCGCATGCCCGGTATCGGCAGGTAAGTACGATGTTGCATATGCCTCCGTATGAGCCTTATTTTCTCTTACCTTATCTACCTTACGCCCAGTGTATGTTGCCAGCAGTAGAATCATGTGACAATTAGCTTCAAATGCCGGTTCTCTAAATTTTCTCAATAGGGTTTCTACAGAAGAACATCGCCTTCCCTCCAGGGACTCCCACTTGAGTTCCCGAAGCAATTAGATAACATTTACGTGTTGTTCCAACCTGCGGGTAACAAATTTAGCAGCCCGCCTCTGAATTGCTTCGATGGCTTCCTTCAAACAGAACTGGCACGAGTCCCAAACACTGGAGCAGTACCCCGGAGAAGGTCACACCAGCGTCTTATGTGTGACCTCTCTTGCAGGTGAAAAATTCTTTCCTAAAATAGTCCCAACAAACCAAAGTCGGTCATTCGCCTTCCCGATCGAAGTTCACACTTGCTCGTTCAATTTCATATCGCTTTGCAACGTTGCGCCCAGATATTTAATCGACTTGACTGTGTCACGTAGGAAAATAGTAACACAGAATTCTAAAATTACTGGTTTGTTCTTCCTACTCATCCACATTAAACTTACATTTTTTCATATTTAGAGCTAGCAGCCATTCATCACACAAACTACAAACTTTTTCTAATTCGTCTTGTATCTTCCTACAGTCACTCAACTTCGACACCTTACCTCACACCACATCATTATCAGCAAACAACCGCAGATTGTTATCCATACCGTTCGACATTTCATTTATATAAGTATAGAGAGCAGGAGCGGTCCTATCACACTTCCCTGGAGTACTTCTGGCGATATCCTTGCCTCTGATTAACAATCGCTGCGTGGACAACATACTGTGTTCTACTACTTAAGAAGTCTTCGAGCCACTCACATATCTATGAAATTATTCGACATGTTCGTACTTTCGTTAACAGCTTGCATCGGGGCACCGTGTCAAATGCTTTCTGGATATGTAGAAACATAGACTCTGCCTGTTGCCCCTCATCCGTAGTTCGCAATATATCGTCTGAGGAAAGGATAAGCTGAGTTTCGCACGAGTGATTTGCTTGACTGCGTTTAATTAGTTTTGGAAGTTGTCATCAAAATTGTTCAAATGGCTCTGAGCACTATGGGACTTAACACCTACGGTCATCAGTCCCCTAGAACTTAGAACTACTTAAACCTAACTAACCTAAGGACAGCACACAACACCCAGCCATCACGAGGCAGAGAAAATCCCTGACCCAGCCGGGAATCGAACCCGGGAACCCGGGCGTGGGAAGCGAGAACGCTACCGCACGACCACGAGATGCGGGCGAAGTTGTCATCGCTCAGGGGGATGGATATTAGGCGATGTATTGTTGAATGATAAGAAGACTGTTTATTTGTCACTGGCTGTTCGCCAGGGTTGCATCTTGAAAATATGGGTGTGATCACTGGTATTTATGGTTAGATCTAAATAGTATTTGGATTTACCCAAGTACTCATCATGTTCTTAATGTACAAAATGTTCTACCAAGAAACGACAGTTTGGTCAGTGCTTATAAAGCACTTATTGAGTGTTTGTACGAAATGATGTCCCAACAAACATATATCGCCGTCATTGTAAACCGTGTATCTACTATGGCTCGGAACACATCTAATGTAGCTGCATCCGTGTAGTGGGGCCTTGCATTTGGCAATACCACTTAAGTTTCCAACCAAAGCACAGTGGAGAAGAAATTGACCAGTGTCCCAAGATCCTCTGAACGTGTCAACCACAAGTTCTGTATCAACCACAACCCTTCACTGACCCAGTATCGGTCTGGTCGATATGCACCCTAAATGCGAGAGAGGAAAAAGTTAATCACACCAGTGGACTCAGCAAAATCTGATAACAACAATGAAGGCGTCCTGCAGTCCCCAAACATAAGCACATTCATAATTCTGGGTATCATCGAGGTTGTTGAAGGCTCTTCCATCTCTCACTTGACACCGTTGTTACTCCCTCTGGAACATTACTTTCCCAGCTGGAGCCTCTCATACTTAGCAAGTTATGAGATGATGCATGCCTTCTCCCGCCTCTACTGTATTGGTACAGCTCCTCAAGTCGCTTGGGTATTTACATCAACCAGACAGAACTAAGATTCTGCAGATCATCTGTATAATTACAGCTTGACATTATTTGTAGGTTCTGGAGAGTTTCATCACTCGGACAATGGTCTGTTAGGACCTGTGCTTTTGTTGCGGTTGTGTATGTTCAGTTAACGAATTAGATACGTACTCTAAAAAAAAAAGGAAATTTTGAGAAGATGAAGTTTTTGCAACATAACAAGGCTACATATTGCTGAAATCTGATGGAATGAAATGTCTTCAGATGGTCTTTATCCAGCAGCTGATGTCAGAAAGATAAAGATAATTGTCGTTTCCTCAGTGTAACAAAGAGGTAAACGCACTGTCATACCTCAAGTAATGCTAATTTTCAATATTGTCAATCGTGTCACTGCAAACCTGTTCAGAGCAAGTTGTTTCTAATTGTCCTCAACATCACTGTGAGATACTAATACGCAGCCACAACTTCGAACCACATACAGACTGCATCTGTTTCGCTGTCAGAAACTCCTAGTCATATTAAGAAATCGAAAACTATGTGAGGCTTTCTCTGCTTAGACTTTATTGTTACTACAACCGAAAAGCATAGTGTTTAATCATAGAGATGGAAAACGTCTTTTAGTCATTAACAGAATGAAATTAAAAAAATTGTGGCATCAAAAAACAAAGAAATTACGACTACTTCACAATAGAACAAGAAGTATATTGGTTGAATGAATTTCCACTCTCAAGTAGAGTGTGCGCTAATATGAAACTTCCTGGTAGAGTAAAATTGCATGCCATAACGAGACTCGAACTCGGGATCTTTGCTTTTCGCATGCAACTGCTGTATTAACCGAGCTCCCCACGAACGTATCACGTCCCGTCCTCGCTGCCATACTTCCACCTATACCTCTTCCCTTACTTTCCAAACTTCACAGAAGCGGAGACGTGGCTTACCCACAGCCTGGGGGTTGTGTCGAGAATGAATTTTCACTCTGCAGCTAAGAAGTTTCGTCTAAAAGAATGCTCCGCTACAGAGTGAAAATTCATTCTGGAAACAACCCCCTGGCTGTGGCTAGGACACATCTTCGCAATACCCTTTCTTCCAGAAATGACAGGCCCGTGTGTTTCGCAGGAGAGCTTGTGTGAAGTTTGGAAGGTAGGAGAGGAGGTACAGGCGAGGATAGATCGTGAGTCGGCTTTGGGTAGCTCAGTTGGTGGCGCACGTGCCCCTGAAAAGCCAAGGTTCCCAGTTCGAATCTCGTTTCGGCATACGTTTTAATCCGAAATAAGTTATACATACTGATAATTTAATTAATAACTACTTAACTACGTAATGAGTGCTTATAGACACCAGCTTCGGGCAGAGTGGAAGTGTAGGTAAAAATTTTTAATCAGACATGCATCTGAGTGATATATAAGAATTTGTGAAGAACATGCCACCTGCAGGCGTATTATAAGTGTTCAGATACGGTGACAATCTGCTTAAGACGAGTTTCAGTGTCGGTTCCACCCACAAATTTGAAAATGGTTGCCTCAAGAACTTTGTCACAGTTTGTTTTGCATAAATAAATAGAGAAGTTAATTATCCTGGAATAGCAGTAAACATGATAGTGTACACTAGACTTTGTTGGTATTAACAAGCTTCAATATATATGAACTGAAGCTTTTCGTTGTCCCATATTCATTACGTACGTGTATGTTACTCATGCGCCTGAGAAAATGTACCCATATAATAAAACTCTCTCAAGGTCAGAATTATTGGTAGAATCATCCGCATTAGCCAAAATGAATTTATGTGTGCTTCTGCCGCTTTTATATTTAACGCGTGTGGCTTCAGTCATTCTCACTGTTACTAGTGTACTTTATATTCTTGGAACGGTAGATTTAATTAATGTCCCGTTGTTACTTCCGTTCATATTCTTCACATAATATTCTTTACACCACCTCTTAATCTCATATTTGCCTTCTCAGATATACATGTCTCTAATTGGATTCTCTTTCAAAGGCTTCTTTCTGAAATTAACAGTTAGCATTTCGTTGGATTTCCTATGTCCATAAAATATACGACTTGTATCGAAGAGCGCTCTAGTGCTTCTCTCTGTGCCTGTACGCTGCGAAAGCGCCACTTGCTCAGCTCATTTTGCATAACATTAATTCTTAGCTGTGAGATTTCCATAATTTTATCTCCAATATACATCGCAATTCTGACGCCTAGGAAGAGGATAGTTCCAACATTACTACTTTTGATGCTTTTCTTTGAGTTTTTACTGTTCTTAATTAAAATTCATTGCTGGGCAGATTACATGTTCAATTCAATAGCTTTTCTCTGTCACGTTACTCAAGAAGGAAAATGATTTCTCTGATCCTTAGCACTGATAGGTGAATAATTTGAAGACATTGAGAAAGTATATGAGGACTATGAACACGTAATTCAGAAAGTAAAGGGAGATGGAAATTTAATAGTCACTGGGGTCTGGCATGGAGTTGCAGGTGAAGTAGTAGAAGAAAGCGTTACGGGTAAATATGGGCTTGGTACTAGGAATGAGGGAGAATAAAAACTATTTCAGTTTTGCAGTCAATTTCAGCTAGTAAGACCGAGTACTCTTTTAGAGAATCACAAGACGAAGAGGTATATTTACAAAAGGTCGGGAGTTACGGGAAAATGTCAGTTAGGATACATCATGATCAGAAAGAGATTCCGAAATCAGATACTGGATTGTAAGGTGTACCTAGGAGCAGAGTTTCTGAGAATGCACGTTTGGAACACAGCATTGTATGGTAGTGAAACATGGACTATGAGAAAAGCGAACCAGAAGAGAATCGAAGCTTTTGAGATGTGGTGCCACAGACGATTGTTGAAAATTGCGTGGAGTGATACGGTAAGGAATGAGGAGGTTTTGCGCAAAATCGGAGAGGAAAGGAATATGTAGAAAACACTGGCAAGGAGAAGGGACAGGATGATAGGACATCTGTTAAGACATCAAGGAATGACACTCATGATACTAGAAGGAGCTATACAGGGCAAGAACTGTAGATGGAGACGGAGGATGGTAATTCATCCAGAAAATAATTGAGGACGTAGGTTGCAAATGTTTCTCTGATATGAAGAGACTGGCACAGGAGAGGAATCCATGGCAAGCCGCTAAAGAGACTGATGACTGAAAAGAAAAGGGGTAAATAATACAGAAAGAAGGGTAATATACAATAAGTTGTTGTTGTTGTGGTCTTCAGTCCTGAGACTGGTTTGATGCAGCTCTCCATGCTACTCTATCCTGTGCAAGCCTCTTCATCTCCCAGTACCTACCGCAACCTACATCCTTCTGAATCTGCTTAGTGTATTGATCTCTTGGTCTCCCTCTACGATTTGTACCCTCCACGCTGCCCTCCAATGCTAAATTTGTGATCCCTTGATGCCTCAAAACATGTCCTACCAACCGATCCCTTCTTCTAGTCAAGTTGTGCCACAAACTTCTCTTCTCCCCAATCCTATTCAATACCTCCTCATTAGTTACGTGATCTACCCACCTTATCTTCAGCATTTTTCTGTAGCACCACATTTCGAAAGCTTTTATTCTCTTCTTGTCCAAACTGGTTATCGTCCATGTTTCACTTCCATACATGGCTACACTCCATACAAATGCTATCAGAAACGACTTTCTGACACTTAAATCTATACTCGATGTTAACAAATTTCTCTTCTTCAGAAACGCTTTCCTTGCCATTGCTAGTCTACATTTTATATCCTCTCTACTTCGACCATCATCAGTTATTTTACTCCCTAAATAGCAAAACTCCATTACTACTTTAGGTGTCTCATTTCCTAATCTAATCCCCTCAGCATCACCCGATTTAATTTGACTACATTCCATTATCCTCGTTTTGCTTTTGTTGATGTTCATCTTATATCCTCCTTTCAAGACACTGTCCATTCCGTTCAACTGCTCTTCCAAGTCCTTTGCTGTCTCTGACAGAATTACAATGTCATCGGCAAATCTCAAAGTTTTTACTTCTTCTCCATGAATTTTAAAACCTACTCCGAATTTTTCTTTTGTTTCTTTTACTGCTTGCTCAATATACAGATCGAATATCATCGGGGAGAGGCTACAACCCTGTCTCACTCCTTTCCCAACCACTGCTTCCCTTGCATGCCCCTCGACTCTTATAACTGCCATCTGGTTTCTGTACAAATTGTAAATAGCCTTTCGCTCCCTGTATTTTACCCCTGCCACCTTCAGAATTTGAAAGAGAGTATTCCAGTTAACGTTGTCAAAAGCTTTCTCTAAATCTACAAATGCTAGAAACGTAGGTTTGCCTTTTCTTAATCTTTCTTCTAAGATAAGTTGTAGGGTCAGTATTGCCTCACGTATTACAACATTTCTACGGAATCCAAACTGATCTTCCCCGAGATCGGCTTCTACCAGTTTTTCCATTCGTCTGTAAAGAATTCGCGTTAGTATTTTGCAGCTGTGACTTATTAAACTGATAGTTCGGTAATTTTCACGTCTGTCAACACCTGCTTTCTTTGGGATTGGAATTATTATATTCTTCTTGAAGTCTGTGGGTATTTCGCCTGTCTCATACATCTTCCTCACCAGATGGTAGAGTTTTGTCATGACTGGCTCTCCCAAGGCCATCAGTAGTTCTAATGGAATGTTGTCTACTCCCGGGGCCTTGTTTCGACTCAGGTCTTTCAGTGCTCTGTCAAACTTTTCACGCAGTATCTTATCTCCCATTTCATCTTCATCTACATCCTCTTCCATTTCCATAATATTGTCCTCAAGTACATCGCCCTTGTATAAACCCTCTATATACTCCTTCCACCTTTCTGCCTTCCCTTCTTTGCTTAGAACTGGGTTGCCATCTGAGCTCTTGATATTCATACAAGTGGTTCTCTTCTCTCCAAAGGTCTCTTTAATTTTCCTGTAGGCAGTATCTATCTTACCCCTAGTGAGACAAGCCTCTACATCCTTACATTTGTCCTCTAGCCATGCCTGCTTAGCCATTTTGCACTTCCTGTCGATGTAATTTTTGAGACGTTTGTATTCCTTTTTGCCTCCTTGATTTACTGCATTTTTATATTTTCTCCTTTCATCAATTAAATTCAATATTTCTTCTGTTACCCAAGGTATTCTATTAGCCCTCGTCTTTTTACCTACTTGACCTTCTGCTGCCTTCACTACTTCATCCCTCAGAGCTACCCATTCTTCTTCTACTGTATTTCTTTCTCCCATTTCTGTCAATTGTCCCCTTATGCTCTCCCTGAAGCTCTCTACAACCTCTGGTTCTTTCAGTTTATCCAGGTCCCATCTCCTTAAATGCCCACCTTTTTGCAGTTTCTTCAGTTTCAATCTGCAGTTCATAACCAATAGATTGTGGTCAGAATCCACATCTGCCCCAGGAAATGTCTTACTATTTAAAACCTGGTTCCTAAATCTCTGTCTTACCATTATATAATCTATCTGATACCTTTTAGTATCTCCAGGATTCTTCCAGGTATACAACATTCTTTTATGATTCTTGAACCAAGTGTTAGCTATGATTAAGTTATGCTCTGTGCAAAATTCTACAAGGCGGCTTCCTCTTTCATTTCTTTCCCCCAATCCATATTCACCTACTATGTTTCCTTCTCTCCCTTTTCCTACTGACGAATTCCAGTCACCCATGACTATTAAATTTTCGTCTCCCTTCACTACCTGAATAATTTCTTTTATCTCGTCATACATTTCATCAATTTCTTCATCATCTGCAGAGCTAGTTGGCATATAAACTAGTACTACTGTAGTAGGCATGGGCTTTGTGTCTATCTTGGCCACAATAATGCGTTCACTATGCTGTTTGTAGTAGCTAACCCGCACTCCTATTTTTTTATTCATTATTAAACCTACTCCTGCATTACCCCTATTTGATTTTGTATTTATAACCCTGTAATCACCTGACCAAAAGTCTTGTTCCTCCTGCCACCGAACTTCACTAATTCCCACTATATCTAACTTTAACCTATCCATTTCCCTTTTTAAATTTTCTAACCTACCTGCCCGATTAAGGGATCTGACATTCCACGCTCCGATCCGCAGAACGCCAGTTTTCTTTCTCCTGATAACGACGTCCTCTTGAGTAGTCCCCGCCCGGAGATGCGAATGGGGGACTATTTTACCTCCGGAATATTTTACCCAAGACGACGCCATCATCATTTAATCATACAGTAAAGCTGCATGTCCTCGGGAAAAATTACGGCTGTAGTTTCCCCTTGCTTTCAGCCGTTCGCAGTACCAGCACAGCAAGGCCGTTTTGGTTAATGTTACAAGGCCAGATCAGTCAATCATCCAGACTGTTGCCCCTGCAACTACTGAAAAGGCTGCTGCCCCTCTTCAGGAACCACATGTTTGTCTAGCCTCTCAACAGATACCCCTCCGTTGTGGTTGCACCTACGGTACGGCCATCTGTATCGCTGAGGCACGCAAGCCTCCCCACCAACGGCAAGGTCCATGGTTCATGGGGGAAGATACAATAAGTACAAGAGGAAAAAGGGAACGATAAATGCGGACGACAAGAATGAACGCTCGGACTGAAAAGGGTGTAAGACAGGGATATAGTCTTTCGGCACTACTGTTCAACCTATACTTCGACTAAGCAAGACGAGAACAAAGGTTTAAGAGAGTAATTAAAATTCAAGCTGAAACAATATCAATGATAAGATTCGCTGATGACATTATTATACTCAGTGGAAGTGATGAAGAATTACAGGAAGTACTACATGGAATGTACAGTTTAATGTGTACATAATAAAAGCTGAGAGTAAATCGATTGAAGACGAAAGTAATGAGAAGTAGCAGAAACGAGAACAGTGAGAAAGCTAACGTAGGGATTGTTGATCAGGAGATAGATAAAGTTAAGGAATTCTGTTTCATAGGCACCACAATTACCCCTGGTGGACGGAGCAAGGAGGACATGAAAAGGGGACTAGCATTGGCCAAAAGGGCATTTCTGATCAAGAGTAATCTACTGGTGTATTCGAGGAATACATTTCCGTGAATGTACTTTTGGAGCATACCGTATTACAGTAGAGAAACATGGACTGTGGGAAAACTGGAGCTGAAGAGATTTGAAACATTTTAGGTGTGGTGGTACAGAAGAACGTTGAAAATTAGGTTTAATGATAAGCTATGGAAAGTGAGGATGATAGGCCATCAGTTAAGATTTTACAGAATAACTTCCATGGTACCAGAAGGAGGCCTAGAGGGTAAAATATTTGGAGGAAGACAGAAATTGGAATACATACAGCAAATAATTGATGACGTAGGTCAAAAGTGATACTCTGAGATGGAAAGGTTGGTCCAGGACAGGATTTCGTGGCGGACCGCATCAAACCTGCTAGGAGACTAATGACTTAAAGACAAAAAGAAGAAGTATCCTACCGAAGTTATCTTTCCCGTTCTTCCTTACATCAGTTCACTAACATTCCATGTACCACGTGCCTCTGCCTTCCAGCCTTCACATTATGTAGTTTCTTTACGTTGAATTTCGATTTTTATTGCGTCCACGCAGTTTGTTCTCATAACATAAATGTGCCTGTGCTTAATCGAAAATTTTGTAGATATTTTCACCCTTCGTTGTTAGGAAGTTTCTGTAGTTTCCAAAATAGTACAAAGTTTCTGTCTGTTTCTCTTTTTTTTTCTGTCACTGAACACAAGTAAAATAAAACTTTTGGCTATTTTCACATAGTCTGAACGAAAACTAATCTTACTGTTGTGTTTTTATGGTCTTCAATCCCAAGACTGGTTTGATACCGTTCTCCCTGTTACTCAATCCTCTGCCAGCCTCTTCATCTCCGAGTAACTCTTGCAGCCTAGGGCTTCTGTATCCGCTTACTGTATTCATCTCTTGATCTCCCTCTGGAATTTTTAGAGCCCCCCCCCCCCTCCTCGTCGCCCTCACCCCCCCCCTCAAATACACACACTTCTCTCTAATACTAAACTGGTTATCCCTTGATAACTAAGAATGTCTCCTATCAGCTGAAACTTACTTCTAGTCAGGTTGTGTCACAAATGGCATTTCTCTCCAGTGCTATCCATTAGTAACGAGGTGTACCCACCCGATCTTCAATATTTTTCTGTCGCACCACGTTTCAAAAACTTCTATTCCATATTACGTCTAAACTGTTTGTCGTCCATTTTCCATTTCAATACGTGGCGGCACTCCATATAAATACTTTCAAAAAAGATTTCCTAGCACTTGCATCTATATCCTTGCCCTGCTAGTCTGAATTTTATATCTTCTTTGCTTCGCCCATGATTAGTTATTTTGCTATCCAAATAATAAAACACATCTATCACTTTCTTAGTCTAATTCCCTCAGCGTCACATGATTTAATTGGATTAGATCCCATTGTCCGTGTTTTGATTTTGTTGATGTTCATCTTACATCATCCTTTCGAGACATTGTCCACACCGTTAAACTGTCCTCCCAAGTTCTTCACTGTCCTTAACAGAATGACAATTTCACCGGCAAACCTCAAATTTTTGTTTCTTGTTCCTGAACTTTAATTCTTACTGCAAATGTTTCTTAGGTTTCCCATACGGCATTCTCAGTGTGCAGACTGAATAACATCTGCGATAGGCTACAACCCTCTCTCACTCCATTCTCAATCACTGATTCCCTTTCATGCCCCTTGACTCTCGTAACAGCCGTGTGGTTTCGGTGTAAGTCATAAATATCATTTCGTTACCAGTGTTTTACCCCTGCTACCCACATAATTTCAAAGAAATTATTCCAGTCAACTGTGTTTATGTCCCCAAGTCTACAAATGCTATGTACATAGGTTTGCCTTTCCTTAACCTATCTTCTAAGGTAAATCGTAGCTACAGTATTGCCTTGCATGTTTGTATGTATCTCTGGTAACCATACTAATCTCCCCGAAGGTCGGCTTCGACCAGTTTTTCCAGTCTTATGTTAGGAACTCGTGTTAGTATTTTGCAGCCGTTACTTATTAAACGGACTGGTCTGTAATATTCACACTTGTCGGCACCTGCTTTCTTTCGAACTGAACATGGTACATTCTTCTGGAAGTGCGAGGGTATTTCGCCTGTCTCATACACCCTACACACAAGATGGCAGAGTTTTGTCACGGCTGGCTTTCCCAAAGCTACCAGTAGTTCTGACGGAATGTCGTCCACTCGCAGGACCTTGTGTCGACGCAGGTCCTTCAGTGCTCTGTCAAATTCTTCTCTCAGTGTCATATCTCTCATGTTGCGTCGGACTGGTTTTTCATCTCAGCTCTTGATGTTCATACTACTCCTTCTCTTTCCTACAAAGGCTCCTTTAGGTTTCCCTTAGGTGATATCTACCTTTCCCCTAGTGAAACATACTTCTAACTCCTTACATTCGTCCTATAGCGATTTCTGCTAAGCCGTTTTGCAGTTTCGGTCACTATTATTTTTTGGAATTTTCTATTCCTTCTCGCCTTATTTAGTTTCTGCATTTTTATACTTTCTCCTAACGTCAGTTGAATTCAATATCTCCTGTGTTATGCAAGGCCTTCTACTACACTTTGTCTTTTTACCAATTTGATCCTCTGCTGTATTCACAACATCGTCTCTCAAAGTTACTCATCCATGTTTAGTCAATCATGGCCTAATATTCCGCCGGCCGCTGGTGGCCGAGGGGTTCTAGGCGCTTCAGTCAGGAACAGCGTGACTGCTACGGCTGCAGGTTCGAATCCTACCTCGGGCATGGATGTGTGTGATGTCGTTAGGTTAGTTAGGTTTAAGTAGTTCTAAGTTCTAGGGGACTGATGACCTGAGATGTTAAGTCCCATAGTGCTCAGAGCCATTTGAACCTAATACTCCTTCGGAAACTCTCAAAAACCTTTTGTTCTTTCAGTTTATCCATGTTCCATCTCCTTTTTTTTTTTGTTTCTTGAACCGAGAATTAGCGATAATCAAATTTTGCTTTCGGAAAAATTCTACCAGGCGGCTTCCTCTTTCATTCCTCCCCCCCCCCCCTTCCCAACAGTCCATACTGATCTACAATTTTTCCTTCTCTTCCTTTTCCTACTATCGTATTCCGATCGCCCATTACAATAAATCTTTCGTCTAACTTAAGTATCGGAATAAATTCATATATCTTATCATATAGATCTTCAATCTCTTTATTATCTACGGAGTCTGTTGACATACAAACGCGCACTGCTGTGGTGAATGTTGGCTTTGTGTTTATCTTGGCTATGATAATGCGTCCACTACGCTGTTGATTCTAGCTTACCCTCAGTCCTATTTTCTTGTCCATTATTAAATCTACTCCTTCATTACGCATATTTGTTGACTAATTCCCACAAAACCTAACTTCATTCTATCCATTTCCCTTTTTAAATTTTGTAACCTATCTGTGTAATTAAGAGCTCTAACATTCTATGGTCCAGTCCGTAGAAGGCCAGTTACATTTCCCCTGACGACGAATACCTCATGAATAGTCCCCGACTGCAGATTCGAAGGGAGGAGTAATTTATCTAGGTGGTGTTTTACCCAAGATAATGCCATAGTTATTTAACCACCCGGTAGAGCTGCGTCGTAGGGAAGAACTACGACTGTAATTTCTTCTTGCTTTCAGCCGTTAGCTGATCTATCGCAGAAAGGCCGTTTTGGTTGATATTACAAGGCTAGTTCTGTCAATCTTCCAGACTGTTGCCTCCACAACTCTCAACGGATGCCACCAGGTTGTCTGGCTAGTCATTTGATCAACCGCAAGGATGATGGTTCGTGGTTGAGCTAGTACTATTTTCTTACCCTTTTCTGCGTGTTATTCAGGTAATCAGATTTGCGTCTGAAATATCTTTCGGTATCTCCTAGTATCGAACGCTTGAATTTATCCTGTCACTGTCACGAGAATATTCTTCTGAAGATCTGTTTATTAAATTACTTCACCAGAAAGAATAAGCTGTTACTACCCTCAGACAAATTTCATCGACTTCTAGGCTTTACATTTCCTTTATCTATATATACCATCACTGGGTCTTCTATTTCTGTCTCATGAAACTCGCCTCCCGCTACATTCACTATTATATGGACAGCTACTGTCCGATGTACAGGCTTCCTGTCCACTCGTCTCATGTATTATCTGTTTGTTCTTTTTTTTAAAAAAACTTCCATTTCGTACCTCATATGTTAATATTTAACAAGAAAATTTCACTTTCCGCCCTGCCTCACACAGAATCACCGTCACTTATACTAGCTGACAGTGATATAAAAGACAGCGTTTGTGTACCAGCCACAGTGAAAATGAATCGTCTTTCAATATCTTCGTGGCTGTTGCACCGTAAATGAAAAAGAAAATATTAATATTTAGACATTCTCTTTCACTGAAGTACACGCTATTTTCTCTCCTACAAACGTTTTTCCAATTTCTCGTTATGCCTCTTTAATTTATTTACGTTTTGAATCTCAGAAATTATCTTTTATTTAAGTACTAGACATATCATTCTGTTTATACCTTGCATGGGAGTCTGTTATAACTAAGTGCGAAACAACACCTGGCCTCTGAATATGCCGTATAAGCTTGTTTGTGTCTGACCGTAACACACCATGGTCAAAGTAGAGGAGCCATTCTATGCCAGGTGTTAATTAATAATGAATTAATAGTTTTACCGCGTTTGTACGATAAACTGCATTGGTTCTGTAATACTCAATACGAACTATCGGTCTGTAATAAATCACATGATTTTCGATTTCCCTTCAGAACGTAGCCTTCGGTTCTCATTATGGCCTGACAGTGAAAGAGTATGAACCCTCTTGAGCGAACAGACCCCCTATTCTACATTATATTGGTTGGCTGACTTCCTTCTAATTTACAAGGCGGCAAAATATCTCACGTAGAAGTCCGCAGCCATGTTAATGTGCATCAGAAAACGCATTTTCATCCTATCCGGCTTCTTTTGTAACTTTATCCTTCCCGGTCATATGTCTCTAATCTACCTATCTCAGATTTCACATACATGTAGTTAATGTGCCTCCGAGTACGCGAACAGCACCCTAATGGATGTATCAACTTGCACGTCGCAGCAGTATATTATCCGTCACATTCCATTTAATAAATGCCCTTTCAGGATGACAACTAAGGGCTTTTAGACGCGGATATGTAAAGACGTTAATGTAGAATCGTCCCCTTCAATGTCTGAGGGAAAACAATAAATAACTTTTAGACACGGATATGTAAAGACGTTGATGTAGAATCGTACTCTACATTGTCTGAGTCAAAATAATAGATTTCTGGTCGCTTGGAGAGAATAATTAGAGAAGGACAAAGAATAAAGAGTGAGACAAAATTCTTTGCGGTACATGGAAATATTGCCAGAAATTACTTCATAGGAATGTCGAGTAGAAGAAATTACAACATTTAGGATTCACCTAGCTATATGTGTACAGTGGCTGCATGTATAGCACAATCAATGCTACGAAAAGAAAGCATGTTTAAAGGGAAGCAGAGATAACTGTTATGACGGCATCAAACGCCCATGTTGGCACAAAGAGAGAGGAGTACTGAAATGTACTGATAATCCCTCGACTAATCAACAGATATTTTCAGATTCATATCTGGACGTAAGTTCTTACTATTTTGCAGGTCAAGGTATACTCCAATAAAACCCTTGCATCAAAGTGTGATGCCCACTGGAATGAACTATAGGAACCCATGTTTGACAAGATCTCAAGACCCTACACAAGGAATGAAAAGACGAAACAGTCAAGAAACAATACAGTCATCTGGAGTAGTGGAGTTCAAATCCCCGTCAGGCCTTCTATATTTAGGTTTTCTGTGACTTTCCTAACTTCTCATTTAAGCCTAATATCGCAATGAAATCTTTCGACAGGGTGCGACTAATATCAATCCATATACCGACCAATCAGCGTTTATATTTCGTCTTAACTTACGTTCTCGTAGACAGAATCTTAACCCTGAACAATATTTACTCCTAATCTTCTAAATGTGGTCTGCCAAATGAGACATATTAAGACAGCGTGGGAAACCTCCTCATAAACTGTATTCTTCCTCAAGTTAAAAATTTCATCTGTATCATTTTATTACAACAGTGAGAAGTCGTAAATTCAGGTTCCCTGCAGAAAATTTATTCAATAATCCTTATGATTCCATTGATGGAGTACCAAACATTGTGTCAAAGACAGGCATCACAACAAGGCCGACATATGAATCAAAGTTATTTTCAGATGATACTGACATCATAAGCGAGAGATTCAGTGCTGAAATTGAAAGATGAAGAATATTTAATGCTGATCGTGAAAAATGAAACTTTCGTTAATGGTGAAGAATTACAGTACCGAAGAATACTGTTCAGGAATATTGCGTACTGAGATCTAAAAACTGGGCAGCTGTGGTAGTCAAAATACATGAAGCCTCGTGAATAAGTCGAGGTTCACAAATAATAATAGGGCTAAGAATCTCTTATATACCTTACTGTGACTCAATATCCGGGAAAATCGGTAGTCTCCGGCGGAAACATGACAACCAGAGAAGTTCGCTTCCATAATCAAAGAAGTCTCCTTTGTGAGGCAAAAGATGATACACCTTCCATACGTGATGGTCTACAGCAATTAAGCAATTTGGGAAACAACTACTTGTGACATAATGTGTACAGTTCTACGTTTATTCTCTATCTATTTCATTTGTTACAATCACCTTCAAACAGAAAAGTATTGCTCATCATCAGGGGAACCATACATATATTAAGGAAATGTATGGTTGCTCCATTCATGTATAACGTTTTTTCTGCTTGAAAGTGACTGTAGAATCAAAAGTGGTAGAGAATAAACATAAAATTATACTACTTCTGTTGTTGGGTGTTCAGTCCAGAGACTGGTGTGATGCAACTCTCCATGCTACTCTATCCTGTGCAAGCTTCTTCATATCCTAGTAGCTACTGCAACCTACATCCATCTAAATCTGCTTACTATATTCATCTCTTGGTCACCCTTTACGATTTTTACCTTCCACGCTTCCCTCCAACACTAAATTGGTTATCCCTTGATGCCTCAAAACATGTCCTACGAAACGATTCCACCCTGTAGTGAAGTTCTGCCACAAATTACTCTTCTCCACAATTCTATTCACTACCACCTCATTAGTTATGTGATTTGCCGATCTAATCTTCAACATTCTTCTCTAGCACCAAATTTGGAAGCTTCTATTCTCTTCCTGTCTAAACTATTTATCGTCCTTGTTGCACTTCCATACAAGGCTACACTCCATACAAATACTTTCAGAAAATACTTCTGACACTTAAATCTATAGTCCATGTTAACAAATTTTTCTTCTTCAGAAATTCTTTTCTTTCCACAGTCACTCTACAATTTGTATCATCTTTTCTTCGACCATCGGCAGTCATTTTTCAGCCAAAACAGCAAAACTCATCTACTACTTCAAGTGTCTCATTTCCTAATCTAATTCCCTCAGCATCATCTGATTTAATTCGACAGCATTCCATTAACCTCTTTTTACTTTTGTTGATGTTGATCTTATATCCTCATTTCCTCCTCTCAAGACAGTGTCCATTCTGTACAACTGCTCATCCAAGTCATTTGCCATGTCTGGCAGAATTACAGTGTCATCGGCAAACCTGAAAGCTTTTAATTCTTCTCCACGGATTTTAATTCCTACTCCAAATTTTCTTTTGTTTCCTTTACTACTTGCTCAATATACAGATTGAATGGCATCGGGAAGATGCTACAACCCTGTCTCACTCCCTTCCCAACCACTGCTTGCCTTTCATGCCCGCCGGCTGGAGTGGCCGTGTGGTTCTAGGCGCTACAGTCTGGAGCCGAGCGATCGCTACGGTCGCAGGTTCGAATCCTGCCTCGGGCATGGATGTGTGTGATGTCCTTAGGTTAGTTAGGTTTAATTAGTTCTAATTTCTAGGCGACTGATAACCTCAGAAATTAAATCGCATAGTGCTCAGAGCCATTTTTGAACCTTTCATGCCTCTCGAAACATATTTTTTTTCCGTCATCAGTTTTCTGATTGAACTGATTAGCACTAGTTACCTATGTCCTCAATATTTGCTGGATGTATTCCAATCTATGACTTCTTCTACAGTTTTGCCATCTACAGCTTCCTCTAGTACCATGGAAGACATTCCCTCATGTCTTAAGAGATGTCCTGTCATCCTGTCCCTTCTCCTTACCAATGTTTTCCACATATTCCTTTCCTCTCCGATTCTGGGCAGAACCTCCTCATTCCTTAACTTATCAGTCCACCTAACTTTCAACATCTGTAGCACTACATCTCAAATGCTTTGATTCTCTTCTGTGCCGGTTTTCCCATAGTCCATGTTTCACTATCATACAATGTTATACGCCAGACGTACATTCTCATAATTTCATCCTCAAATTAAGGCTGATATTTGATATTAGTAGACGTCTCCTAGCCAGGAATACCCATTTTGCCATTGCTAGGCTACTTTTGATATCCTCCTTGCTCCATCCGTCATTGGTTATTTTACTGCCTAGGTAGCAGAATTCCTTAACTTCATCTACTTAGTCACCATCAATCCTGATTTTAAGTTTTTTTCGCTGCTCCCATTTCTACTACTTCTTATTAACTTCATCTTTCTTCGATTTACTCTCAAGCCATACTCTGTACTCATTAGACTGTTTATTGCGTTCAGCGGATCGTGTATTTCTTCTTCACTTTCGTTCAAGATAACGATGTCATCAGCGAATCGTATCATTGATAAGCTTTCACCTTGGATTTCACCTCCACTCCAGAACCTTTCTTTTATTTCCATCATTGCTTCGTCGATGTACAGATTGAACTGTAGGGGCGAAGGGCTACATTCTTGACTTACACCCTTTTTAATACGAGCACTTCGTTCTTGGTCGACCACTCTTATTATTCCTTCTTGGCTGTAGTACATATTGTATATGACCCATCTCTCCCTATAGCTTACCCTTACTTTTCGCAGAATTTCGAACATCTTGTACCATTTTGCACTGCTGAACCCTTTTTCGATGTCGACAAATCCCATGAACCGTGTCTTGATTTTTCTTCAGTCTTGCTTCCAATATTAACTGCAACGTCAGAATTGCGTCTCTCGTGCCTTTACCTTTCCTAAAGCCAAACTAATCATCATCTAGCGCACTCTCAATTTTCTTTTACATTCTTCTGTATGTTATTCTTGTAAGCAACTTGGATGAAGGAGGTGTTAATCTGATTGTGTGACAATTCTAGCACTTGTCAGCTCTTGCAGTCTTTGGAACTGTGTGGACGATGCTTTACCGAATGTCAGATGGCATGTCGTCAGATCATACATTCTACACACCAACGTGAAAAGCAGTTTTGTTGCCACTTCCCGCCGTGATTTTAGAAATTCTGATGGAATGTAATCTATCTCTTCTACATTATTTGACATTAAGTTCTCCGAAGCTCTTTTACATTCTGATTCTAATAGAGGATCACCCATCTCTTGTAAATTGACTAGTGTTCCTTCTTGTATCACATCAGACAAATCTTCCCCTCAAAGAGGCTTTCAGTGTATTCTTTCCACCTAATCGCTCTCTCCTTTTCATTTAACAGTGGAATTCCCGTTGCACTCTTAATGGAATCACCCTTGCTTTTAGTGTCACCGATGACTGTTTCGACTTTCCTGTATGCTGAGTCTGTCCTTACGACATTCATTTCTTTTTCGATGTCTTCACATTTTTCCTGCAGTCATTTCGTCTTAGCTTTCCTGCACTTCCTATGTATTTAGTTCCTCATCGACTTGTGTTTCTGTATTCCTGAGTTTTCCACAAAATTATTGCACTTCCTCCTTTCATCGGTCAATTGAAGTATTTCTTCTGTTACCCATGGCTTCTTCGCAGTTACCTTCTTTGTACCTATGTTTTCCTTCCAAACTTCTGTGATGTTCTTTGGGGATGTCCATTCCTCCAACTGTACTGTCTACTGAGCTATTTTTTATTCTGTATCTGTAGCCCTAGAGAACTTCAACCGTATCTCGTCATTCCTTAGTTCTCCCGTATCCCACTTCTTCACGTATTGATTCTTCCTGAACAGTGTCTCAAACTTCAGCCTACTCTATATCACTACTATATTGTGACCAGAGTCTACGTCTGCTCCAGGAAACGCCTTACAATTCAGTATCTGGTTTCGGAATCTCTGTCTGACCATGCTGTAATCTTAATGAAATCTTCCCGTATCAACCGGTCATTTCGTAGTATACGTCCTCCTCTTGTAACTTTTGCACAGAGTATACGCTATTACTTGCTGAAACTTGTTACAAAACTCAGTTAGTCTTTCTCCTCTCTCATTCCTTGTCCCAAGTCCACATTCTCCTGTAACATTTTCTTCTACACCTTCCCCTACGACTGCATTCCAGTTCCCATGACTATTAGATTTTCATATCCCTTTACATACCGTATTACCCTTTCAATATCCGCATAGACTTTTTCTGTCTGTTAATCTTCGGCTTGCGACGTCGACATGTATACCTGAACTATCGTTGTCGGTGTTGGTTTGCTGCCGTTTCTGCTAAGAGCAACCCTATCACTGAACTGTTCACAGTAACACACCCTCTGTCCTACCTTCCTATTCATAACCAATCCTACACCCGTTATAACATTTTCTGCTGCTGTTGATGTTACTCTGTACTCATCTGACCAGAAATCCTTGTCTTCTATCCACTTCACTTCACTGACTCCTACTATATCTAGATTGAGCCTTTGCATTTCCCTTTTCAGATTTTCTAGTTTCCCTCACAAGTACAAGCTTCTGACATACCACGCCACCAACTCGTAGAACATTATCCTTCCGTGGATTATTCACTCATTTGCTCATGGTAACCTCCCCTTTGGCAGTCCCCTCCCGGAGATCCGAACTGGGGACTATTCCGGAATCTTTAGCCAATGGAGAGTTCATCATGACACTTCTTCAACAGCAGGCAACATGTCCTGTGTATACGCGATACGTGCATCTAATGAAGTTGTTCCATGGCCTTCAGCATCCTCATGCCGTTGATCATTGCTTCTTCTGCGGGCTTTAGCGGCATTTTCCCACCCCTAGGACAAGGCCGTTGCAGCATGAGGGGTGACTTCTTATGCCGGAAGTCTTCGGCCACCAATGCTGATTATTAATCAGTGTTTAAGGAGCAGCGGGATTCGAACCCAAGACCGAAGACGTTTTGATTATGAATCAAAGACGCTACACCTAGACCACGGGTACCAGCATTCGACTCTTAAAGCTGCCATCTGATTTCTGTACAAATTGTAAATAGCACTTATCTCCCTCTATTTGAACCCTGCCACCTTCAGAATTTGAAAGAGAGAATTCCATTCAATATTGTCAAAAGCTTTCTCTAAGTCTACAAATGCTAGAAATGTACGTTTTCCTTTCCTTAATCTATCTTCTAAGTTAAATCGTGAGGTCAGTATTGCCTCGCGTGTTCCAACATTTCTACAGAATCCAAACTGATCTTCCCCGAGGTGGCTTCTACCAGTTTTTCCAATCGTCTGTAAAGAATTTGTGTTAGTATCTGTCAGCTGTTACTTAGTAAATTGATAGTACGGTAATTTTCACATCTACCAACACTTTCTTTCTTTCTTTCTTTCTTTAGGATAGGAAATTAATATATTCTTATTGAAGTCTGAGGGTATTTCGCCTGTCTCTTTGGTCTTGCTCATCAGATAGTAGTGTTGTCAGGGCTGGCTCTCCCACGGCTACCATTAGTTTTAAAGGAATGTTGTCTACTCCCTGGGCCTTGGTTCGACGTAGGTCTTTCAGTGGTTTGTCAATTTCTTCGCGCAGTATTGTATCTTCCATTTCATCTTCATCTACGTCCTTTCGCATTTCCATTATATTGCCATCAAGCTCATGGCACATTTATAAACCCCCTAAACACACCATGATAGAATCATGAAAGAAGGTTGTATACATGGAAGAACCCTGGAGATACTAAAACGTTTGAGGTAGATTATATAATGGTGAGACAGAGATTTAGGAACCAGATTTTAAATTGTAAGACATTTCCAGGGGCAGATGTGGACTCTGGCCACAATCTATTGGTTTTGAACTGTAGATTAAAACTGAAGAAGCTGCAAAAAGGTGAGAAATTAAGGAGATGGGACCTGGATAAACTGAAAGAACCAGAGGTTGTACAGAGTTTCAGGGAGAGCATAGGGGAACAATTGCCAGGAGTGGGGGAAAGAAATACAGTAGAAGAAGAATGGGTAGCATTGAGGAATGAAATAGTGAGGGCAGCAGAGGATCAAGTGGGTAAAAAAGACGAGGGCTAGTAGAAATCCTTGGGTAACAGAAGAGATACGGAATTTAATTGATGAAAGGAGAAAGTACAAAAATGCAGTAAGTGAAGCAGGCAAAAAAGAATACAAACGTCTCAAAAATGAGATCGACAGGAAGTGTAAAATGGCTAATCAGAGATGGCTAGAGGACAAATGTAAGGATGCAGAGGCTTATCTCACGAGGGGTAAGATTGATACTGCCTACAGCAAAATCAAAGAGACCTTTGGAGAAGAGAAAACCACTTGCATGAATATCAAGAGCTCAGATGGAGAGCCAGTTCTAAGCAAAGAAGGGAAAGCAGAAAGGTGGAAGGAGTATATAGAGGGTCTATACAGGGGCATGTTCTTGAGGACAATATTATGGAAATGGAAGAGAAGGTAGATGAAGATGCCATGGGAGATATGATACTGCGTGAAAAGTTTGACAGAGCACTGCAAGATCTGAGTCTATACAAGGCCCCAGGAGTAGACAACATTCCATTAGAACTACTGAGAGCTTTGGGAGACTCAGGCCTAACGAAAGTCTACCATCTGGTGAGCAAGATGTATGAGACACGCGAAATTCCCTCAGACTTCAAGAAGAATATAGTAATTCTAATCCCAAAGAAAGCAGGTGTTGACATATGTGAAAATTATCGAACTATCAGCTTAATAAGTCACAGCTGCAAAATACTAACGCGAATTCTTTACAGACGAATGGAAAAACTGGTAGAAGCTGACCTCGGGGAAGATCAGTTTCGATTCCGTAGAAATGTTGGAACACGTGAGGCAATACTGACCTACGACTCGGGTTCGATTCCCGGCGGGGTCAGGGATTTTCTCTGCCTCGTGATGGCTGGGTGTTGTGTGCTGTCCTTAGGTTAGTTAGGTTTAAGTATTTCTAAGTTCTAGGGGACTGATGACCATAGCTGTTAAGTGCCATAGTTCTCAGAGCCATTTGAACCATTTGACCAACGACTTATCTTACAAGAATGATTAAGGAAAGGCAAACCTATGTTTCTAGCATTTGTAGACTTAGAGAAAGCTTTTGACTATGTTGAGTGGAATACTATCTTTCAAATTCTGAAGGTGGCAGCGTAAAATACAGAGAGCGAAAGGCTATTCACAATTTGTGCAGAAACCAGATGGCAGTTATAAGAGTCAAGGGACGTGAAAGGGAAGCATTGGTTGCGAAGGGAGTGAGACAGGGTTGTAGCCTCTTCCCAACGCTATTCAATCTGTATATTGAGCAAGCAGTAAAGGAACAAAAGAAAAGTTCGGAGCAGGTATTAAAATCCATGGAGAAGAAATAAAAACCTTGAGGTTTGCCGATGACATTGCAATTCTGTGACAGTCAGCAAAGGACTTGGAAGAGCAGTTGAACGGAATGGACAGAGTCTTGAAAGGAGGGTATAAGATGAACATCAACAAAAGCAAAACGAGGATAATGGAATGTAGTCGAATTAAATCGGGTGATGCTGAGGGAATTATATTAGGAAATGAGACACGTAAAGTAGTAAAGGAGTTTTGATATTTGGGGAGCAAAATAACTGATGGTGGTCGAAGTAGAGAGGGTATAAAATGAAGACTGGCAATGGCAAGGAAAGCGTTTCTGAAGAATAAAAATTTGTTAACATCGAGAGTAGATTTAACTGTCAGGAAGTCGTTCGTGAAAGTATTTGTATGGAGCGTAGCCATGTATGGAATTGAAACGTGGACGATAAATAGTTTAGACAAGAAGAGAATAGAAGATTTCGAAATGTGGAGCTCAGAAGAATGCTGAAGACTAGATGTGTAGATCACATAACTAATGAGGAGGTATTGAATAGAATTGTGGAGAAGAGGAGTTTGTGGCACAACTTGACTAGAAGAAGGGATACGTTGGTAGGACATGCTCTGAGGCATCAAGAGATCACCAATTTGGTGCTGGAGGGCAGCGTGGAGTGTAAAAATCGTAGAGGAAGATCAGGAGATAAATACACTAAGCAGATTCAGAAGTATGTAGGATGTAGTATGTACTGGGAGATGAAGAAGCTTGCACATAATAGAGTAGCATGGAGAGCTGCATCAAACCAGTCTCAGGACTGAAGACCACAACAGCAACAACATACCATCCACTTAATTGCTTTCCCTTCTTTGCTTAGAACTATTTTTACATCTGCTCTTGTTATTCATACAGGTGGTTCTTGTTTCTCCAAAGGTCTCTTTAATTTTCCTTTAGTTAGCATCTATCTTACCCCTAGTGATATATGCCTGTATTTGCTTGAGTTTGTTGTCTAGAAATCTCCGCTGAGCCATTTTGAACTTCCTGTCGTTCTCCTTTTTAAGATGATTGTATTCCTTATCGTCTCCTTCATTTAATGCTTTTTTATATTTTCTCTTTTGTTCAGTTAAATTTAGTTCCTCTTGTCTTACCGAAGCAATTCTACTAGTCCCCGTTATTTTACCTACTTGATCCTCTGCTGCCTTCACTATTTCACCTCTCGAAGCTACCCACTCTTCTTCTACTGTATTTCATTCCCCGTTCTTCTCAATAGTTACCTAATGCTCACTCTGAAGTTGTTTACAACCTCTGGTATTTTCATTTTATCCAGGTCCCATCTCCTTAGATTCCCACCTTTTTTGCAATTTATTCAGATTTAGTCTACAGTTCAGAACCAATAAATTGTGGTCAGAGTCCACACCTGCCCCTGGAAATGTCTTACAATGGTTCCTAAATCTCTGTCTATCTGAAACCTTCCTGTTTCTCCAGGCCTCCTCCACGTATACAACGCTCTTTCACGATTCTTAAACCAGGGGTTAGCTATGATTAATTTATGTGCAAAATTCTATATGACAGTTTCCTCTTTCTTTCCTTACCCCCATCACATATTCACCTGCTACTTTTCCTTGTCTTCCTTTTCCTACTATCGAATGCCAGTTCCCAATGACTATTAAATTTTCGTCTCCCTTCACTATCTGAATAATTTCTTATATCTCGTCATACATTTCTTCAATCTCTTCATCATCTGCAGAGCTGGTTTGTATATAATCTTGCACTACTGTGGTAGGCGTGGGCTTCGCGTATATCTTGGCTACAATAATGCGTTCACTATACTTTTCGTAGTAGTTTACACACGTTCCTATTTTCTATTCATTATTAAACATACTCCTGCATTGCTGTTCTTTGATTTTTTTTATTTATAACCCTGTATTCACCTGACCAGATGTCTTGTTTCTCCTGCCACCGAACTTCACTGATTCTCACTGTATCTAACTTTAACCTACACATTTCCCTTTTTAAATTTTCTAACTTACATGCCCAGTTAAGCGAACTGACATTCCACGCTTGGATCCGTAGAACATCAGTTTTGTTTCTCCTGATAACGACGTCCTCCTGAGTAGTTCCCGCCCTGGGATCAGAATGGGAGACTATTTTACAACCCGAATATTTTGCCCATACAGTAAAGCTGCACGCCCTCGGGAAAAATTACGGCTGCAGTTTCCCCTTGCTTTCAGCAGTTCGCAGTACCAACACCGCGCAAGGCCCTTTTAGTTAGTGTTACAAGGCCAGATCACTCAGTCATCCAGACTGTTGCCCCTGCAACTAATGAAAAGGCTGCTGCCTGCTACTCTTCAGAAACCACACGTTTGTCTGGCTTCACAACATGTACCCCTCCGTTGTAGTTGCACATGCGGCACGGCTGTCTGTATCTCTGAGGCACGCAATCCTCCACAACAACGGCAAGTGGTTCACGGGGGGCCTGTACATCTAAACACGTGGTACACACCCGACTTTCGGAGACGTGTATCATCTTTTAGTTACTGTACAGCTAAAAGGTGATATACGTCCCCGAAACCCTGCTATGTACCGTATTCTGAGCTATGTGGCGTGTCTTATGAAGCAGACTATTAGAAAAATGCAGGAGAGCTGGAAGGAACATCAGCGACTACAAGACTAGATTAACGAAACAAATAAACGGTTGCCGAGCAAGATCATCAAATGAAAGAAGACTAAAGGAGTCTTTTGATATGGCAATCTATTTATTAAGATATCACTGTCCCGCTCACACATAACAGCTGGAAAACTCTGAGGGGAACATTGGTTTCATGGTACAGTAAGGGCTCCGGAATGCAATTGAACATCGAAGTAGTCGGAGTGAGTCGAACTCCACAGTAGAGCAACACCAACAGTAACAGAAAACCTGTTTGGAATTCAGCGGGAGAACGCGGGCACTAATACAATTCACAACACCTGAAGATATCGATCGGGTCGTTCATCAAAATATCGTGCAGAAAAATGAAACAAACAGCTCGTCTGAACACCAGACTGCACTCTATTTATCACCCCGAGAAATACAAAGAGATCGTATTTTATGCATCTTGTGCCTTCAGCCGTACATGTGCAACGTTATCTCTGACCCGTTTTCTCTTGCTACAAGCATCATCACTGAATGACTAGCAGGAAAATAAAACGGGAAATATATAGAGGCAAACATATATTTGTTATGTGTGAAGAGAGGATCACATGCAGCGCTTACAAAGCTGTAAAATGAAAAAGCAAAACGACATCAACATCAAATGGTGCATGATGATACGTTCTGTACAAATAAATGTCATGATGAAGTGTCTACAGGCATCAAAACTGACTTCAGTGCGAGCCATACGGGTGTTGTCATGAATAGGTGTATACTGTCAGTATAACGCCAAAGATGGTGTAACGAAATCATATCAAAAGCAGAAGAACATCTATCATCACACACCAACGACGTTAATTTCAGGTCGAAGGTTGGCGTCCAAAATATTGATGTGCATCTATGGCCAAACATTATTTAGCCCAATCACAGTGGTATTCAATAACAAGCCCTTACTACCAATATATATAGCAATAATCGGTAATAAAAATGGAAATAATCATTGTACGTAAGTAGTAACTTCCTGGGATTTTTTTTTTTTTTTTTTTTTTTTTTTTTTTTTTTTTTTTTGCTAATGGTTTCATTTTGAAGTGACACACTGGTCCTAAGAAAACATTTTACTCATTCTTTTACTTAAGTAATACAATGGCTTTATACGCATTGTCCACTAACGCACTGTCAGTAACATGAAAGTGCCTTCTGTAACAGTAGTCAGAAGTGAAAAACATACAGCTATCAAACAGAGTTTATGTTACATCATCCTAACGAGTGAACACATGAAACATCTATGGAGTGTGACATAGCATATAGGAACATGATAATTTACTCTAAGCACAGAATCGTATATAAAAATAATATACATTAAAGAAGAGTCCCAACCAAGGCCACGGGCTACAACCATGTATTAAGACATGAGATAGATATGTGGTTGTTGTGATTACTATTGTTGTGGTGATTACTATCGGTACGGCTCTTTTACCTTACCGACAGTGGATAATACGTTAAAACAATTGAATCAGAAAGATATAGACATGAATGTAATTCTTTCTTAATCTGGATCAGAGTTTCATTGCACAATGTAGCGATGCTGTTCATAAAAAGTGATACGGGAAAACATTTCTTATGAATGTACCTATTTCCCTTTTACTTGCAGTGTATTACTGTATATTTTCATAATAAGTACTTATTACTGGATATCACTATGACAAGGCTAAAGCTTGTTTGGACACTGATATACTTCCATTTGCATGACGACATTTTTGGTATTATCTGTGACTGCCGGAAGACTTTCAGCTGATAATGGGGTCGTTGATCTGTGATGACAGTTGTTCCTACGCTTTTGTTGTTCTTCCATTATACAATGTTTGCTGTTATCTCCTATTCACGAAACAATCCGTGTGAATCACTGAAGTCAGTTTAATTGTTTCTATGCACCTCATCATGACATTTATTTATATAGAACATACGACAATGCAATATTTGATGCTAACGATGTTTCGATTTTCCACAGTACAGCTTTGTATGTACTGTAGGTGATTCTTTCTTCACACGAACCTTATACAGATTTTTCATTTCGCAGGGTATGCTACATATTTTTGTCGTTTTATTTTACTTCCAGTCCTCCCGTGAAGTCGTTGTTGTTGTTGTGGTCTTCAGTCCTGAGACAGGTTTGATGCAGCTCTGCATGCTACTCTATCCTGTGCAAGTTTCTTCATCTCCCAGTACCAACTGCAGCCTACATCCTTCTGAATCTGCTTAGTGTATTCATCTCTTGGTCTCCCTCTACGATTTTTACCCTCCACGCTGCCCTCCAATACTAAATTGGTGATCCCTCGATGTCTCAGAACATGTCCTACCAACCAACCCGTTCTTCTAGTCAAGTTGTGCCACAAGCTCCTCTTCTCCCCTATTCCATTCAATACCTCCTCATTAGTTATGTGATCTACCCATCTAATTTTCAGCATTCATCAGGAGCACCACATTTCGAAAGCTTCTATTCTCTACTTGTCCAAACTATTTATCGTCTACGTTCCACTTCCATATATGGCTACACACTTTCAGAAACGACTTCCTGACAGTTAAATCTACTCTCGATGTTAACAAATCTTTCTTCTTCGGAAACGCTTTCCTTGCCATTGCCAGTCTACATTTTATACCCTTTCTACTTTGACCATCATCAGATATTTTGCTCCTCAAATAGCCAAACTCCTTAACTACTTTAAGTGTCTCATTTCCTAATATAATTCCGTCAGCATCACCAGATTTAATTCGACTACATTCCATTATCTTCCACTGCTTTTGTTGATGTTCATCTTATACCCTCCTTTCAAGACACTGTCCATTCCGTTCAACTGATCTTCCAAGTCCTTTGCTGTCTGTGACAGAATTACAATGTCATCGGTGAACCTTAAAGTTTTTATTTCTTCTCCGTGGATTTTAATACCTACTCCGAACTTTTCTTTTGTTTCCTTTATTGCTTGCTCAATATACAGATTGAATAACATCGGGGAGAGGCTACAACCATATCTCACTCCCTTCCCACTGATTCCCTTTCATACCCCTCGACTTTTATAACTGCCATCTGGTTTCTGTACAAATTGTAAATAGCCTTTCGCTGCCTGTATTTTACCCCTGCCACCTTCAGAATTTGAAAGAGAGTATTCCAATCAACATTGCTAAAACCTTTCTCTAAGTCTACAAATGCTAGAAACGTAGGTTTGCCTTTCCTTAATCTTTCTTCTAAGTTAAGTTGTAGGGTCAGTATTGCCTCACGTATTACAACATTTCTACGGAATGCAGACTGATCTCCCCGAGGCCGGCTTCTACCAGTTTTTCCATTCGTCTGTAAATAATTCGCGTTAGTATTTTGCAGCTGTGACTTATCAAACTGATAGTTCGGTAATTTTCACATCTGTCAACACCTGCTTTCTTTGGGATTGGAATTATTGTATTCTCTTGGAGTCTGAGGGAATTTCGCCTGACTCATACATCTTGCTCACCAGATGGTAGAGTATCGTTAGGTGTGAGTCTCCCAAAGCTGTCAGTAGTTCTAATGGAATGTTGTCTACTCCCGGGGCCTTGTTTCGACTCAGATCTTTCAGTCCTCTGTCAAACTTTTCACGCAGTATCATATCTCCCATGTCATCTTCATCTACCTCCTCTTCCATTTCCATAATATTGTCCTCAAGTACATCGCCCTTCCACCTTTCTGCTTTCCCTTCTTTGCTTAGAACTGGGTTTCCATCAAAGCTCTTAATATTCATGCAAGCGGCTCTCTTTTCTCCAAAGGTCTCTTTAATTTTCCTGTACGCAGTATTATTTTTACCCCTAGTGAGATAAGCCCTCCCGTGAAGATGCTTGTAATAAATGAAACCAGTTCAGAAAGAAATTTGCTCATGCACAGGTGATGGCTCAAGATGCTTTACTTCATATATCTGGCGACTGTAAGCTGTTAACTTCATAACTTTCTCATAATTCAATCCGTATATAACGTAGCAGTGTCAGATATAAGGAGACCAACTTCGCATTGTAGCGAGACATAACCATCTTATACAGGGCGAAGTGAGAACGGTAATGTGATAAATAACGTATTTCTTTCTGAATATTGAAAATTATACGTGTTTTTTGTTATCATTAACCAAAAGTTTATAGACATTTAGATATTAGCGAGTCAAATATGTATGTGTATAGTAAACAAGTAAAGCGTTGGAAAGTAAAACGTTCCAAGTGTCATTTTTTCACAAAACACATATCAGTGCCACTGTGTTCTCGATACTCTGACGAATGTCCCTAGACTTGTCTGAAACTTCAAATGACGGAGAAAATGTTTGAGACATTCACTGCTAGATGGCGCATGGTCTTTGTGCCAAGCAGTGCTTTCCTCTGTAACTGTTAAGTGCCATGCATCAAGGTATCCTCCGTTTAGTTGATGCACTGTTTGTCTAGCAAGTAGAACCCATGTAAGCTTTTTTTGTACCACTAAAACATCTTCGTAATGGAAGGAGATAATCTAGGTTAAAAATAGTAAAAACGTTTTGCAAATATAGTGCCTCATTATTAATTGTACCTGAAACGAAAACTTCCTTATCGAGAATTAGAACCAGTCAGTTACCTAGTATTCTGCCTAGAAAGTTCTTAATCAGTTGTTTATTTTCTGACTTGTTTCTTTATTTTTTGTGGTAATGAAATGAGCAGCATGGTTGTGCGGTGTCAGAATACCTTCTAAATGTTTTAGATGAAAGTAAGTTATATACAAACAGAAACATGTTGTACGTTTGATTCTCCGGTCAACTGTGACATCTGGTACCTAGAACGTTTGACATTTCGTCTCCATAATTGCTGGTAATAGTCATTCTCTCACCGTTGCATGTCACTCACAAAACCCCTTAGGAACACAGGAAAAATAAAAGCGGTGTGTACATATAAGGAAGTCATTTGTGCCCGAACGTACGAGCATTTTCAGCGTGTGGCCCGATCACAACTGCGTGCCAACGAGCACCTCTATAGAGGCTCAAGGACGGTGCTTCATGCTCGACAGAGTGCTTTGACGTAAAAGAGCCAGATGTTCAGCAACAAAGGGCTGCCAACAGCAGGTGGGTTGAACGGGTAATGTAGTTAGAGCGAACGCCAACAGCGGTCGCAACGGTGCCGGCACTGCCGACCGATGCCGGCTTGACGGACGGCTCTGCTGGAATGCCTGCAGGCGAAATGACGGAAGCGGTCTGCGGCAAGTGGTCCGCCTCTGGGAAATCCCCATTCTGTGTACTGCTTTGCCCGCCCTGATGAGAGCGCCTCTGCCAGATCGATAGTGCCGCAGCCGCCCGTTCTGGCTTCATCAGCGAACGCATATTTCCTCTCTCTCTCTCGCTTTCGCTCTGTTAATTTAATTGGCGTACATGCAATTGAACTCAAAAGATTAACAGCGCGAGTATGGTACGCAATTTCTATATTCTCTTGTCCGCCGACATCCATTTTACACCCCTCTTCCCTATCTAATATTGCATTCCATAATCTCTTCCACTCTGCCGAGTGTTCTGAGGATCGTACCCCCATTCTTCCTTTTGTTGCTCGTGCTGAATTAACGTGTTTCAGCCATTTCTACGTAAGTGCCATGCAGTGCGGCATCTGCTATATAGTATTTTGAGGCAAGAAGTAAATAATGTGAATGAGTACTAAAGCGGCGGAAAATTCTTCCCCATGAATGTGCAGGAATTCACCGTTTACTTATTACTACTGTTAAAAAAAACTGGAAGGATTTTCTTCACCCCAAGTGACTGCAAACTTCGTAAAGAACAGACGTAGGCGTCTTTGATACTCTCAACACTGCGATGGAGAGAACATTCATAACAAGTTCTTAATTTTTTCTGACGCAATGCTATGTTTCTAGAGTGTATTTAACAGATTCACAAAATACGGAAACGAATCTTCAAAGGCATCGATACGTACCAGCACACTGAAAAGTCAACCTCTATAAAAAGTAGCTAACTAATAGTAGTTTCTGGCTGAATGAATCTTCTTCAGAACAGCATGGGGTAGCCGCGCGGTCTATGGCGCCTTGTCACGGTCCGTGCAGCTCCCTCCCCTCGTCGGAGGTTCGAGTCCTCCCTCGGGCATGGGTGTGTGTGTGTTGTCCTTAGCCTAAGTTACTTTAAGTAGTGCGTAAGCTTAGGGACCGATGACCTCCGCAGTTTGGTCCCATAAGACCTTACTACGAATTTCCAAATCTTCTTCATAAATTCCGTTTCATCAAGCAGGAACCTATGGAAGTTGACATGAGCTTAAATACCTTTAATAAATGGTGAAAGATTTTAGTTGTATTTCCCTGTAATTAATAGAACATTCAGAACAATTCGGCACTTGTTGCATTAGTAAACAGAAAAGACAGTGTTGAATTTTAGGAATAAGAAATTATCACTTTCTTACCTGAAGAAAGAAGGATACAGTCAAATACCGAGGACACTCATATCAAGTTGTAGCTTCTTATTTCTTATTCTTCATTACATAACAGTAACCACAGATCAAATTACTTATAATCGTCGATGGATCATCCATAAATACTACGTCAAATCAACAGCAAGTTTTATGAATAACGTGCCTCTTATATAAATATCTTATAGCCTTGATAAGACCTTTTTCTCTGCTGAAAGTATTTCCGCGTCATTAGTTGTCAATTTTACCTCCACTAGTGGTCAACACCACATTAGAAAATTTGAGCTTAACAGAGGCTGCGACATTGCTATACAGTTATATTGGTTGCTTGCCTCTCAAGGTATAAGTTATAGCTTCATATATAATGAATTCTTGGAACTGCTTTGTGTATAATAGGCTAGAATTAGACGTCGTGACTACCGTACTTCAATTTTACTTCCGCAGTGACCAGCAGTTAAACTCACAGTCGTATTATTATTCTTCAGAAAGCATTTCGTGGTGTTGTTATTCCTCATATACTATTTCAATCTACTTTCTACTTAATATATTATGTGTGCATTACTCTCCACTAAGAATAAATGAACGATATAGAAATTAAGAGTTCAGTTCATTTGTAACTACGTTTCATATTTGTCACAGGTAAATCTGGAGGATATCGTAGCTCCACCAGCTAAATGACGCACCGGTATGTGTTCCGCCCACTGACTTCAAACGGCGGCCTCATATCAGGTTAATGTTGCAACCACAGTCACGAAATTAATACTTTTTGTCCCAGTCACAGGGAAACACTTTTTACAATACCTGAAAAG
The DNA here is from genome assembly GCF_023864275.1 of Schistocerca cancellata. Lineage (NCBI taxonomy): Eukaryota > Metazoa > Arthropoda > Insecta > Orthoptera > Acrididae > Schistocerca > Schistocerca cancellata. The sequence continues at coordinate 266,323,447 of NC_064634.1, forward strand.
CCAACATGTGGCCTTTCCTCTAAACTGATTCTTTTCTTTGGTTTGGCGATCCATTAAATTTCAATGACGATTCCTTAATGAATTATTCACTCCGCAGTGCAATGTGCGGTGCTGTAGAATTTCGCGGCCAATTGAAATTGTGATCTGGACTTGGATTAGAATCCATAAGAATTTTTGGTCTCATGTCTGGGTCCGACACAGAGTTCTTACATGACACGAAATTTCTTAAGTCAACGCTTTAAACCTCGCCAGTCCAACAAATTCCGATACTGCGTTAATTAAAAGTAAGATAGTGGTTTAAATGCTGCATGTATTTTACGTAGTCTCCCCCCACTTGCGTACAGCGCACAGAACGTTCATACGACCGTAGAAACCGTTAGAAAACTTCTTCTTTGGGATGTCGTTCAACTCGCACATCACATTGTCTTGAATGTTGACTATGCCGCCAAAAAGTTGTCACTTCGTGTGAAATTAAGGAGAATGTCGTTCGTATTAATAATACCTAGTCTTGTCAACCCTTATGTTTTCTCCATAAAAACATTATTCCGCGTTTTCCATTTAAATCAAATTGTGGCAGGCATCCATGCGCCATTGTTTTAATTAGGAAATGTAGGTGTGAACGACATATTCTGCACACTTTTCTGGTTTTCAGAGCAGTCTGGAGACTGTCTTTAACATTTGATTTACACTCTGCTCCATTGCCATTTGATATACAACAACGTTAACACGCTACAGCAACAGATCAAATGCCTGTTCGTCACTGACTGGTCATACGTGCATCCTATTGTTTACAGTAGTTAGTTCAATCTGCCACTGTAGTTAGGGCGCTTGCGTCCCTTATACGCCTGGAATAAAGTCAGTCTCGGTATTTTTGGGCGTACGTCGTGTTCCTCCAAAGAACGAAACAGCAATAGTGAGGCACTGAACCGTAAGATCGAAAAATACTCAGTGCTTATAACTTCCATGTACTGTTCGTTTGGTTTTCGTAATATTATGGAAATTATGGAAAGGTTCTTGACTTCATCCACGGACTTAGACATTAGCAGTCTGGTCGTGGATGATTCTATTGTGTACAGAGAAGTCTCAATGCTAGAAGACTGTAGCGAAATGCGGGGAGAACTGCAAAGGACCGACGCTTGGTGCAGGGTGAGGCAGTTAACCATCAACACAAACAAATATAACGTTTAGCGAATAAGTGGTAGGAAGACCCTGTATTGTATAATAACACGAATGCAGAACAATCACCGGAAGTATTACTTCCATAAAGTATGTAGGAGTATGCGTGAGCACCGATTTCAAGTAGAACTATCTCATAAAATGGACCGCGTGTGACGCAAATACCAGACAGTGATTCACTGGAAGAATCCTCAGGAAATGCAGTCCATCGACAAAGGAAGTAGCTTTTACAAACGGTCGTCAGATCGATACTTGAATATTGCTCGTCCATCTGGAATCCGCAACAGGTAGAGTTGATAGAAAAACAGCAACACATTTCGTTACAAGTTGGCTGTTGGGTTTGGAAGCGTCTGACCCACCTTAAATTTCAAGGCGGTGGTTTACTGTTAATGAAATAAATAAAGAAACACTTCGGTCTGCCAACAATTTACAGTCTATTTGGAATGTCGAAACAGTGTTGCATTAACGTAGAAATTAGCTTTCGTTTGCTATTTCGTAACTAATTTCACCCGTGTTTCATCTACAATGTACTAAAAACAGTAGAAGGTACCCGACAAGATTGACGGATTTTATGCAAGTACTCTGTGGCAGAGCCTAAACTGGTGGCAACTCGCATGCTATTCAGGTACCTCACGGAGTACAGCAATTGTCTCCCATCTGATGTTTCAAAAGCTTGTAATGGAATCTAAAGAAGACATGCATGACTGAAACTCATCACAGAAAAAATAATGCAAGCTGAAATTTTGCATAAATTGTAACGTAGTCCTACAGTAATTTATGACATGATTTTAATTTTAGTTTTTGCTGTAGAAATATTCGAGGTGTACTCGTCTTCAAATTTTAAAAGGGTGTCAAGTGTCGATCGAATGCAGTAGTTTCAGTTACGTAGTAAGAATGTCATCGACTTTCTGGTTAGCTTCGCTTACTTTAAGATGATCTTTTCTGTGATGTACCAAAAAAGAGCTCAACACAAACGTTGCAAGTGATAATCGATAGTTGACAGCATTGTCGAAGGTCTGTCGCGCTATCTTCTTGTGTAATGTGATCTAAAATTCAAATCTACAGAAGTCAGGGAGATATGTCCCCAATTTTTAAAACGTTCTAGTGAATAATAAAGTTCCGAACAGAAACTCTTAAACGTTTATAGCTGATACTCATCTGCCTGGAGAAGAGTTAGATATTACAAAACACAATCGGGATATTCCTGTTAACAATGCTAGAACGCATAAAAGAATGACGCTTAAGATGCACTAAAGTCACTTTTCAGTTGATGCTAAGTTGTAAGTGGTGTTTGATAAATATATCATGCCATCAGTGTTTTATATTAAATTTACTATTTTATGTTCCTATGGAGAAACATATAAATATTCATTAAAATATTAATACCTGTCGGGAAATATAACACATGGAAGAAGAGTCACCTCCACTATCCACATATTAACCTCACACTGGCACAAAAACGAGTAATAGTGTTCAACCATAAAAATGTTCGATCATCTCGCCTGTGAACTGTAAGTTCTGGAATTACTGAAAGAATTCAGAGCAAATTGATGTCATTTCTGCTTAACAACTCCTTATACAGCAGTGATGAGCTTCTAAATAAACAGATTTTCTGGTTGTCTGAGATTTTCTGGTTGATTAATTGTTTTTTAATCTGGTCGTGTAAATGCCCATTTTCTAACTATGTTTTCACACACACTGAAATTATGTCTTGTGTGTAAACCTACTGACACGTTTCACATCATAAGGAGTTGTTGTGAAACTGACAGACGAAACATACAAAGAAACCAAAGTAAACTCGAAGAGCTGCGTAGCATCAATGTGATGATATTCCCACAAAGCACGTAGCAGAGACACACGTAAAACTCATTGCTCACAATCACGCTCGACGCACAGTACTTGAGCGATGCTTCTCTTATTTCCATGTCAGAGGCATTGGTCTCGCTATATTATTCACCGCAAAGCCATCAACAGCGGCGATACGTACCGTGGGGATAGGCGCGGAGCTCATGAATTTTCAGTTCGAGTGTCGTCCCAGGAGAATGACGATACACTTCCTCTTTTTTCCATCTCTTTCGGGCTGCCTATGCGAGGAAGAAGTAAAAGGACGAGCGAGACGCGAAATAATCATGCGGCCTTAATAGTGACCCCCTCCCTGTCTCTAGCACGGCACTGGCAGCAGCAGGGTAGAGAGGCGACACAAAGGGATGTTTCCAGCAGAGGTAGGACCAAGCGCGGGCAGGCTGGCCAGACGCAATTTGCCCGCACCGCTGTGAGCAGTTGTTAGGACGCGTCTCCTTCTGAATAATTTCGGCGCCCTCCCCCTGATGACTCGCCCCGGCGAGACCACGGCGGGTTGACCCGCAATTACGTTTCCAGGCGACCGTCGCACCTCTCCCTCCCCTCCAGCACCGCTCATTTCCCCTTCTCCACCCCTGACGCACCACCGGCCGCCCACTCAATGCTTCCGTTATTAGGGCGACCAGGGGGGGTGCTGCTCGGCGTCAGGTTTCGAGGTCACGGAGGTCATCCTTTCAGGGATCCCAAGGCCGGAGACGTTCTTTCCAGGAACTAGAACAATGTCTCCATTCTCGTGCACCCTGGGTTTACGAAAAGGTTTCTGTGGCCACCACGGTTACAATAGAATCATCTTCGTTGAAATGTCGCATGCTGTTAGCAAAATGCGCCGGCCACATCTTTCACAGTCCTTGTCGCAAAACACGGATTACAGGCTACGTAACATCATTTTGTACCAAAAAGTGATCTACTGACACCATCAACTACAGGATCTCTACATACGTATTCCTCGAACCTGCGTGAACTGTTTGACATAGGTCGTTTCCCATTCCACTAAGTACTAGGTCCCTTCTCAGGTTTCCTCGCGAAAAAAGGCAAGGAAGCTTATTCATCCAGAGGTCAGTCACTAAATGATAACAGATATGTCTATCCTTGAGCCATCTGTCTGGTGACTGGTCTGATGTGGCAAGCTACTAATTCCTCTCGTAACCTCTTCATCTCGGAGTGGCACTTGCACACTACGTCCTCAGTTTTTTGTTGGATGTATCCCAGTTTCTGTTTCACCCTATAGTTTCTATTCTCTGGTACCATGAAGGCTATTCCATGATGTTCTGGCACGTGTATCATCCTGTCCCATCTGCTTGTCAGTGTTTTCCGTATGTTCCCCTTTTCGCCGATTCTGTGGAGAACTTCCTCATTCCGTATCAGTCTGCCTAACTTTTAAAATTCTTCTACAGCACCACAACTCAAACCCCTCGATGCTCTTCTATTCCGGTTTTCCCAATATCCATGATACGTTATCCTACGTTCTCGGCAATTTTGTCCTCAAATTAATCCATATGTTTGATACCAGTAAATTTCTCTTGGGTATGAAGGCCCTTTAGGACAGTACCAGTCCTGTTTTTACTTTCCCCTTGCTCTATCCATCGTGAATTATTTTGCATTCAAGGCAGCAGAATATCTTAATTTCGTCTGCTTCGTGTTCCCCAGTTTAAGCGTTCAGTTTCTCGCTATTCTCAGTTACGCTATTTCTCAATACCTTCCTCTATCCCGGTTTATCCTCAGTCCATATTCTGTACTCACTAACCTGTACATTCAACACATTCTGTAATTCTTCCTCACTTTCACTGAGAATAGCAATGTCATCAGCTGATCTTATCACTCACATCCTCTGACCATGAATGCTAAACCTGCTCTTGTACCTTTCTTTTATTTCTGTTTTTGTTTCTTCTATGTGTGGATTGAAAAGTAGGGCGAAACATTACATCAATGTCTTACACGTTTTTTAATCTAAGCACTTCATTCTCGGTCTTGTTCCATCCTGTTTCTTGTACATATTGTACATATTACCCGCCTTCCCTTTAGCTTCCTCCTATTATTCTCAAAAATTCAAATAACTTGCACTATTTTACATTGATGAACGCTTTTCCTAGGTCGAAATATCCACTGAACATGGCTAGATTTTTCTTTTCTCATGCTGCCATTATCAAGCACAACGTGAGAACCGCCTCTCTGGTGCCTTTAGCTTTCCCAAAGTCAACCTGTCTACCAGATCCTCAATTTTTTTTCCATTCTCCTGCATATTATCATCAGCAGCATGGATCCATGAGCTGTTACAGTGCCTGGCTTTGAGAACAGGGATGCCTTGAAATCTATCCAGACACCTCAAATGGCTTCTGAAGTTTCACTCTATGAAACGTCCCCTTAGAAAAATTATACTTGACTGTGCTTAAACTGACACACGATATTTTTGGCGCAACGCAATCTGACTTTCAAAATTCCCTACAAAAGAATGGCCCTGACTAACATTAACCTATACGTTTCACAAATCACTTACCTCACAAAAATCTTGGTTACTCGGACTACTGCAATAGAGCGAGCGCCACTACTACCAGCTAAATAAAAGATTCAAACTACGGAAGGCACTAACTACTGATAGGCATAGTTTGCAAATGAAAGATTTTTATAGAGAACAGGCAATGTATTCACCTTGATAGTCATCAAAAGTCATAATTTATATAGCAGTTCATGACATCCAGTCTTACAAATTTCAAAATTCCGCCATTTCTCTCCCCACATCCACCACTGCTGGCGGCTCACCTCCAATTGCGCAACGCTACGCGCTGTTAACATCCAGCTGCCCAACACTACAATGGCAGACAACAATGCAAACTAGCCACAGACTGCACACAGCACAGCCAGTGATTTTCATACAGAGCGCTACGTAACGTTGCCAATAAGAAAACATGAACAGCCTACTTACATAGCCCCAATGCTCCCCACAAAAAATTTTACAAATTGTTTAGGGCAGTGGCCAATAATGATTTGATAAAATTTTTCATAATTACAATAACAAAGATATCAAATGCACACACTTATTGATACAATGATTGTCATAAGCTAAAATTTTCTCACAGTCCATAAAGACAGTCCTGACCATTCATCACAGTAAAATTGTAGTGTTGTTTTTTTTTTCTCAAAGTCTGAGCAGTAAAAGAGAATGCCCACAGAAGTAGTGTATTTCCATGCAGTCTTGAAGAAGTAGTGTTGTCCTTCCAACGGAAAGACAGTGCTGACTCTTGACATGCAGACAGGTAATGGGCCACAACAGAGCAAACCCACAGCAGAGTCAGTTGAAGTTTTGAAGAATATTGGTAGGTAGGTCGTCACAGAGCAGACCCACTGTAGTCCTGGTAAATAGTATGGTATTGGTGGGCCACCAGAGGTGCAGACCCACTGCAGTCCTTGTAGAAATAATGGTATTGGTGGGTCATCAAAGGTGCAGACCCACTGCAGTCCTTGTAGAGATAATGGTACTGGTGAGTCAGAAAAGGTGTAGACCCACTGTAGACCTTGTAGAAATAATGATATTGGTGGGTCATCAAAGATGCAGACCCACTGTAGTCCTTGTAGAGATGGCCAGCAGCCATCTTTTGTGACTGTGCAGGTGCACAATCACCATTGAAGGGTCTTGCGGATAATATTGCAAGTCCATAAACACCACTTGTGCACTCACAAAGTTCTTGGAATTGTCCTTAGAACCAGCAATGCTGTTATCCAGTCCCTTGCTGAATTATTAACACACGTGCAAACACTAACAGCCCCTATTTCTCACATATTGTCCATATATGTACTATGACCAACAGAAACGTGTGCAGTGAAATGGGACTTACAAGTTAATAATATGATGAACTGGTGTCAATTACAATTTTATAATATAAGAATACAATTACAAAGGTACAAAATACATCATTAAAGATCGTAACAATACAGATAACATTTGTGGTAATGCAAGCTTTACAAAAGAATAGAAATAAACATGTACACCAGTGTTACAATAATTATGATATAAGTACATACATAAAAGATCAGAATAACTTTCGAAACATCAACTTCACACATGAGCATTAAAACAGAACAGAATAAATACATCTACATCTACATCTACATTTATACTCCGCAAGCGACCCAACGGTGTGTGGCGGAGGGCACTTTACGTGCCACTGTCATTATCTCCCTTTCCTGTTCCAGTCGCGTATGGTTCGCGGGAAGAACGACTGTCTGAAAGCCTCTGTGCGCGCTCTAATCTCTCTAATTTTACATTCGTGATCTCCTCGGGAGGTATAAGTAGGGGGAAGCAATATATTCGATACCTCATCCAGAAACGCACCCTCTCGAAACCTGGCGAGCAAGCTACACCGCGATGCAGAGCGCCTCTCTTGCAGAGTCTGCCACTTGAGTTTGTTAAACATCTCCGTAACGCTATCACGGTTACCAAATAACCCTGTGACGAAACGCGCCGCTCTCCTTTGGATGTTCTCTATCTCCTCCGTCAACCCAATCTGGTACGGATCCCACACTGATGAGCAATACTCAAGTATAGGTCGAACGAGTGTTTTGTAAGCCACCTCCTTTGTTGATGGACTACATTTTCTAAGGACTCTCCCAATGAACCTCAACCTGGTACCCGCCCTACCAACAATTAATTTTATGTGATCATTCCACTTCAAATCGTTCCGCACGCATACTCCCAGATATTTTACAGAAGTAACTGCTACCAGTGTTTGTTCCGCTATCATATAATCATACAATAAAGGATCCTTCTTTCTATGTATTCTCAATACATTACATTTGTCTATGTTAAGGGTCAGTTGCCACTGTCCGCCGCTCGTGGTCTCGCGGTAGCGTTCTCGCTTCCCGAGCACGGGGTCCCGGGTTCGATTCCCGGCGGGGTCAGGGATTTTCACCTGCCTCGAGATGACTGGGTGTTTGTGTTGTCCTCATCATTTCATCATCATCCAGGAACGTGGCGAAATTGGACTGAGCAAAGATTGGGTAATTGTACGGGCGCTGATAACCACGCAGTTGAGCGCCCCACAAACCAAACATCATCATCATCTCTCAGTTGCCACTCCCTGCACCATGTGCCTATCCGCTGCAGATCTTCCTGCATTTCGCTACAATTTTCTAATGCTGCAACTTCTCTGTATACTACAGCATCATCCGCGAAAAGCCGCATGGAACTTCCGACACTATCTACTAGGTCATTTATATATATTGTGAAAAGCAATGGTCCCATAACACTCCCCTGTGGCACGCCAGAGGTTACTTTAATGTCTGTAGACGTCTCTCCGTTGATAACAACATGCTGTGTTCTGTTTGCTAAAAACTCTTCAATCCAGCCACACAGCTGGTCTGATATTCCGTAGGCTCTTACTTTGTTTATCAGGCGACAGTGCGGAACTGTATCGAACGCCTTCTGGAAGTCAAGAAAAATAGCATCTACCTGGGAGCCTGTATCTAATATTTTCTGGGTCTCATGAACAAATAAAGCGAGTTGAGTTTCACACGATCGCTGTTTCCGGAATCCATGTTGATTCCTACATAGTAGATTCTGAGTTTCCAAAAACGACATGATACTCGAGCAAAACACATGTTCTAATATTCTACAACAGATCGACGTCAGAGATATAGGTCTATAGTTTTGCGCATCTGCTCGACGACCCTTCTTGAAGACTGGGACTACCTGTGCTCTTTTCCAATCATTTGGAACCTTCTGTTCCTCTAGAGACTTGCGGTACACGGCTGTTAGAAGGGGGGCAAGTTCTTTCGCGTACTCTGTGTAGAATCGAATTGGTATCCCGTCAGGTCCAGTGGACTTTCCTCTGTTGAGTGATTCCAGTTGCCTAAACATCTTATAAAGAAAATAACATATTATCAGAAAAATTCTACAACATAACTGTTATTAGCTAAACACATTAAGACATAAAAAACACAAATTCACAAAGTGTAATAACACAAAAATACAGGACAGGGTTTGTTTTCAGTGTGACATTTGGTACTGCAGTCCACCCCAAAACTTCATTCCATATATCTTTCCTCTTATTTCAACATTTGTTTCCACCAAAAAAGTTCTATCCAAGCATGCTTGTATTTATATGTTCACACATTTCTAACCTCATTATTTATTTTCCATTATCTTACCTCATCATTTATTTCCAAGAAAATCCTACCTAAACCTGTTGTCCCTAAACCCTACTTTTTTTGTTCATATCCTCTTTCAAAATACTTTTTTGGCCAAACCATTTTCTTATAGTTTCTCAATGCATTTCTTCCAATTCATCACAACTTGTTGTCTTATATGGCCTACCCCATCTTAAGCTAACTTAAATCTACTGAGCTCAGATGCTAAACTAAGGGACGAGGCAATGCAGCAGCACAAAACAATTAACACAAACAGCAATGACAAAAAAATGCAAATTGGCAAAGCAAGCAACAATATTACATCTAATATAAGGCAATGAGCTGCAAAGAAGGAAAATAAATCAGTAGTAAAACTGGCTTAACAGAGTAATGTAAAGTGAAATTTAGTAGCACTATGCCTGGCAAACAGCAGCAGCAAATGCAATAACGTATATCTAAACATGACATAGCTCAAGCAGAAAAAATATTATACTAAAGACAAAAATGTAGACAAGGGAAATGTATATTCAGATCTTAATGTCTATGTAATTTAAGTGGTGCACCACAATTTATTGTACCATAAAAATTACCAAAGACTTGAAAGGTAAATTATGTATGTAGTTACTGTTATTAGTCCCTTCTTACTGTTCTTTTCTTTTCAAGTGCTCCTTTTCTTTCTTTCTTTTTTTTTTTTTTTTTTTTTTTTTTTTGAAGAATGTGGATCTTAAAATTATTATCTAACAGATCTCAATAGTCATAATATATATAGCAGTTCATACCATACAGTCTTACAAATTTCAAAACTCCGCCATTTCTCTCCCCACATCCACCACTGCTGGCGGCTCTCCTCCAACTGCGCAACGCTACGTGCTGTTAACATCCACCTGCCCAACACTACAATGGCAGACAACAATGCAAACTAGCCACTGACTGCACACAGCACAGCCAGTGATTTTCATACAGAGCGCTATGGAACGTTGCCAATAAGAAAATATAAACAGCCTACTTACAAAAGCTGGTAGTGGCGCTTCTGTCTGTGGACAGTGACGTTATGTGCAGTTATACACGGATGACATGTTCACAGAACCGCTTTCATCACATGACAGGCGTTTAATATCTGGGGTTTTCTTAGTTGTAAGAGAACCACTCCTAATCCTAGATGGAGTAAATTAATTTATATGTCCATGATCGGAAGTCCGATAAACTGATGGATTCCCCCTGCAATTATGGGATGACGTCGTTCGTCATTCCTCGCTACAAGAGCGACAATGGCACGGCGCCTCTCCACGCCAGACGTGAAGGGGTATATCTTTCAGTCTCTTTCATTATTCCTTCAGCTCAAGGCATCAGAAATATCATCTGCCAATCAGCATTCCTCTTCTAAAACTGGAGAATGACGTTTCGTCTTAGGCGACCAATCTGGAATTCTGTAGCATTGGCGTTTGGCGTTTGCTGTCTCTCTGTGAAAATCTCTGCAACTGCGTGCTACATGTAAAGAATGCGCAGGCTGGCCGCTCCCACACAATGAAGCTGAATTTGCTTTTAAGCCAAACACGGGGGTTTTTCCTCAGGCCCACGCAGTCCACTACACGGGCGGCCACTGGCTGACACAGGCTGGGTCGTCCTATGAAGGGACCGGCGTCCCGTTGTGCGGTTTCTCTCCCAAACTAAAATCTTCTGTGACCGTCATGTCTGGAATGTATTTGTGCACGCCAGCCTCAAGTATTTCAACCACGGTGCGCTTACTTGCTAATTGCATATCGTTTACATGAATTCATAAAACATTTACTTTATCTTATCGAGTTTGGGTTCGAATGAAGCGTCTTGATGTGTGGAATTTGATTGTGAGAGCGGAATATGTAAGCAATGAAGGTCAGCAGACCACAACGTCTTACATACCTCCCTCCTTCTGACAAAATTTTTGTCTGGGGTTTGTCAATGCCGAGGTAAACATTGACAAAGTCAGGCAAAAATTGTTCGTTTAGATTTTCCAATAAACTTTTCTCAGCCATTCTTAACAATTTTTTCTAATGATTTCTTTATAGCTATTGTTTCAATTTTTTTTAATTCTACAATTTATGTTTTGTTGTTAGGCAAATATAGGCTTCACAAAAGTTGTTATTTTTTGTTGTTGCCAGTATGTGTCTCTGTTTTCCTTTTTCATTTCCAAAAATTTATTTTTGCAATATTAATTTTTTGAAACTCGTAAGTGTACAGTGTATCATGTTTTAGTTTGGTTATATCTTTTCTTTAGTTAAGCTTGCATAAATGTTCGCAAAAGCTCTATTGAGATACTTTGTTTTATTTATTTAGGTATTATCTTCATTAGCTTTTCCTTTATGTTTTTTTTAAGTATTAAGAATGAAGGATAACATTTTTGAATGTTACTTAAAGTAGACAAATCCTTCACAAATACTTTTCTAATTTTACATATAAAAGAAATAAGTAGACTTTCCATGAGTTTGTGAGATTATATAACTATACTAACTAAGTTTCTTTACAAAAGGTTTGAGGTATCTATAAAGTATGGATTTTACATACATAATAAAAATAAATACTTTTACAAGATAGGAAAAAGGTACTTTTACAAATATTTTCTTAACTCTACATTTGTGTTTTATGATTTTTTTTTTTTTTTTTTTTTTTTTGGGTGCGTCACATCTGTGCTCGATGAACCCCACTGAAATGCTGGAAGGCGTCGACTCTTTTGTATGGGTGCCACAAATCATGAGAGAAACACTCTAACATGCAATGCCGGGTCTTACTTGTGATCATGGAATAGTACTTTTAACCGATGATGATGACACACCTGGGACGGTATGGCAGTTCGATGATTGTAGTTGGCTACTGACGATCGTCACCCAATTTTGTGCAGTGACGTCTTGGTACTACACACCTGGTTCGGTATGGCAATTTGATGATGTGGTAGGGAGAATACTGCTCATTTTGCTAAATCTATTTCTAGATAATGTTGGTTGGTACTACTTAATATTCCGTTTGCCGTTCGCTTGTATTTGTTTGACGATTCAAGGTTTATTTTTGGGGAGGTGGTTCTAGTAGTTGCTACGCCTCAAAGTTCATGGAAAGACGTTTGTAGCAATTTTCTTTGTGGCATAGGAGAGAAAGGTATCTTGCTGTCTTCCACCCTTCTTTGTCTTCCATCTTCTGTTCTTCTCTTCTTTCTTGCATTCTTCTGTTCTTCTTGGGCTAGGAATATGTGAATTTTAGTGTAAGAGTGATAAAGGATTTGTAGGATCTGATTGCCTTTCCCACTGTTACTTGATGAGTTTGTAGATCTTAGTAATTTTTTGTACCTTCATTGTCGTCTCGTCCTATTGTGATCCTCCCCACACTCTTCTGTTGTGTAGGAGTCTCGTGACGTATGAAATGACCATGCTGCACGTTGTCCTCCCATAGTCCAACCTGGTTACAACCTGCATTTACTGTGTGCGTTGGTCTTCAAGTTGTTGTTATTGCCTAAGTGCTTCCTCAACATGTCTGTACCCTCTCTGTCGCTATCTCAAAGCATCGGGTGTTAAGGGAGCTGGTGATTAGTGTTGGTGGCGATGTCTCTCTGACGCGTAGAAATATTAACAATTTTTGTTTTACATATATTTGTTGCTTACAAAAAAATCTCTGATTTTATATAATGCAAAAATTTTCTGATAGTGGCAAATATTATTGTATATATATGATATCTTTTCTTTATTCTAATTATGTCCTACTACTTCTTCATTCTTTTAATTGTTGTGTACCATTTATTGTTTGTGTCCATGTTGTAGTGTACTTGATGCTACAAGATATTGATAGTGTGTATTGTGACTCTTTTTTCTTTTAATTAATGTGTTATTTTTTTGATTCTTAATTTAAATTTTATTTAGTGGTTAGTATAAGATAGGGTGGACGTTACTTTGTCTAACCTCTTCCGCATTTTTCATTTCAATCTTTAAGTTTTGCAGTGTTTGGTGGCCTAATTTCTACTTGTGTTTTCGCTTTGCTGTGTTGTTCTTGTCTTTGTGGACCATAATTTCCTAGGTGATTATTCGCGCTCTGGTCTCGCCAGTTGCTGTTTCTATCATCGTGACCTCTTTCAAAGTACCCTTGACCGTTGGCATTTTGATTCATAGGTCCATATCCGCCACTGTATGAGTGTTCATTACAGTTCCTATTTAGGTACCAATTATTGCGGTTATCGTTTCTATGCCAATTGTCTCCATTGTGCCACTGTCCTTGTCTGTTAAATTGCCTGAGATTATTGGTGTTAGGATTACTACTATTATTATTATTATTGGAATATTCGTTCCTAGTCCTCTCCTTTTGCTGTTCCCTTTCCTTTCTTTTTTCTTTCACCCCGTCTTCTTTAAACATAAATTCAAGTTCCCTCAAAACCTCTTTGAATTCTTCGGTATTTTCATTTTATCCAACTGTTGCCTGTTGATACTTTACCGGTAATTTGATTCTACACAGACGTATCAGCTTTCCGTTACTGTATGGTTTGTCTAGGCATTGATTCTTTTTGTCCATTGTATCAAAGAATTTAACCACGCTTCTCTCTCCTGAGTTTTCATATGGTATCATCTGAATTAACTCGTATTTAATTTTGTTTTGCGCCTCCTTGGACCAATATCTTTCGAGAAACGCTGTTCTGAACTGTAGGTAAGACGTAGAGGTAGCCGCGATCTTTTGCATCACCTCTGCTACTGTCCCTGACATGTGTGCACAAATGAAGTCAAGTTTGTGAGCTACGCTCCAGTGGTTTGGTAAACCTACTTGAAACTGGTCGATGAATGTGCGTGCATGCAAGCTACCGTCTTCTTCCTTAAAATGTTGAAATTTTCTAACTGTAAGGAAGTGGTCTGTATCATATCTACTTATAAATCCGGTTTGTGGCTGATTGATGGACTCAAATAATCTGCCATTTCTTGTGTCGTTATTCTCTGGTGATCTACTGCCTGTCTGCTTATTCTCAGTTTCCTGACTCATATCCGCGTCATATCGTATCATTGGTGAACAAAAGTGTCGTTCGTGTGTTTCTACTGTCGTCGTTCGTGGTATAGTACCTGTGCTGCTATTATGTTGTGTCACTGGATATACTGGTTCAGTTGCCTGTCTTTCGATTGGTATCTGTTGAATGTATGTGTTCCGTTTATCTGGGTACTGTGCCTGATGCTGTGGCATGTCATGTATTACTTTAATCGTGGTTATCTGTTTCGATTTCTGCGCGAGTGTTACGTCTAGCCTAGGTTCTACTTGAACTTTCTTAGATGGCGCGTGTTCGTGTACTGATTTAATGCTTGACGTGTCAGTTGTTTCGCTACAGGTGTAATCGGTCTCGATCTTTTCTTCGATAGTTTGTATTTACTCTGTGCGAAACTTTTCAAACTGATCTTTGTTTTGAAGTTCTATTTTATTAATCCGCTGATCATACTTTTTCAGTGCAACCTTTGCGACCTGGCTTTGAATTGCTTATTCTTCCGAAATTTGTATTGCTGTTCGAGTGGCATTTTTCGTAAAACGTTCCACCTTTTTGCCAACGTTTACGATGTCCAATTGGACCTTCTCCACATCAGTGCGTAATTGCTGCTGACCTTGTGTTAGTACCTGAATTCTTTCTCTAGATTCTATCGCGTCTTTGTTTATCTGAGTGATCTGACTATCCATTCTGGCGATCCCTTCTTCCTTCTGTATTTTAACCTGTGGGATGTGTGTCTTAATAGCCTGATTGTCCTGTTTCAATTCCTGTTACGGTTTTGTTATCTGTGTATTCTGTTTCGTCATACTAGCGTTAATTTTTTGTAACATCTCCATGATCGTGTCGTGTCCTGTAACACTACCTTCTGCTGAACTATGTATTCTCGATCTATTGTTTTCCACTCGGTCAGTTACGTCGTTTACTGGGCTATGCCGTAGCGTTTCTCAGTTTGATAACTGCAATAACCCGTGCTGTCTGTGTTGAGGACTAGTTGCGTTTGTCATTGAACCATTACGTGGCGAAAACAACTCCGCATTCTGCCCTCCCTGTTGTGTATGTCTTGTGTTTCCAAGTACAGTTGCGCGTGTTACGGAACCTTTTCGCGCCGCTCGTAACTCCGCAAAATTTTGTGGCTGCTGTTGGGGCATATTTACAATATGTACGATAGGTTCGACGTATTCTAAGTGTTCCCCCTCTTCCTCAATGTCTACTTCTCTTTGAACCTTAGCTAACTGCCGGTTCATTGACTGTATTGGTGCGTATTCTGTCCCTGAATATGCGGCAAACAAACGCGTTTCCCGTGCTCGTTTCGCTTCTAACCTTTGCCATTTCCTACGTGGGTTGTCTATTTCTGGCTTTTAATGTGCCCTACCTCGAATTTCATATACTGGTAATTCGATGTTCTTATCCCTTCGATTCCCATCTGTCTGATCTGCTGATTCTGCAGCTCCCCGACTGTCCCATTCTCTGAGTCACCGTCTTTCCTATTTTCGGGTTCACCATCTGTCCTATTCTCAATAAGCTCGTTTACTTGCAGTCTATCTGGTTGATTCTCCCCTATCTTGTCTACTTGCTGTCTCTCACGTAACCTTTTGGCTTGTGCTCTCGTTAACATGGAAAGTTTTCAACACACCACAACCCTATCTACAAAACTGTACGACCACTTAACAGTTGGTTGAACCAACAACAACAACAACGTCGTGACTTCTCGGCTAATGTTCTGTCTGCTCTGCTACAGTCTTCAATCTCTACCTGTGCGCTTGCAAAGGGAGAAAAATGTTATTACTTAATTGTAATTTACATGATGCTGCATCACACTGCGTCTCTGCGTCACTGCGTCTGTGCCTATCACCTGAAAATTCTATGCCCTAACAGCAACAAAAAAATAGTAAAAAAATGCAAAATTATCCAACACAATAATAAATGCCCTTTTCCCTTCAATTCTGCTTTTTTCACTACCTGTATCTATTCTGATCCCAATCGTTGCAACTAGGTATTTAATAAATGAAAGAAAGTTCTTCAAAGTGCTACTGCTGCAACCTGTCATACCTAGCTATCCTGACACTTTCCTATCCTGGTAGCTTACCTATTTTACCTATCCTGGCAGGGTCGCCATTTTCTGAGGTGTGGGGTTGATCTAAGATTCTGTTATTCTGCGCAACAGATTAATCTGAGATGTACCCTTTGCCCTGTGGCTCCTCCAAGATGCAATTTCCACCCCCACACTACTACAGAAGTCAGACAGACGCTTCTAACGTTCTAAAGAGAGATTCCTGAAAAACTTTCAGCAATAAACATCTTCTGGAGTCGTCTGCTGTAAGGAAATGACACAAAGATTCACAAATTTTCTTACGTAACTAGTGGGATACTTGGGAACTGGAGTAGTGCTAGTTAGTGAAAAAAATACACTCCTGGAAATTGAAATAAGAACACCGTGAATTCATTGTCCCAGGAAGGGGAAACTTTATTGACACATTCCTGGGGTCAGATACATCACATGATCACACTAACAGACCCACACGCACATAGACACAGGCAACAGAGCATGCACAATGTCGGCACTAGTGCAGTGTATATCCACCTTTCGCAGCAATGCAGGCTGCTATTCTCCCATGGAGACGATCGTAGAGATGCTGGATGTAGTCCTGTGGAACGGCTTGCCATGCCATTTCCACCTGGCGCCTCAGTTGGACCAGCGTTCGTGCTGGACGTGCAGACCGCGTGAGACGACGCTTCATCCAGTCCCAAACATGCTCAATGGGGGACAGATCCGGAGATCTTGCTGGCCAGGGTAGTTGACTTACACCTTCTAGAGCACGTTGGGTGGCACGGGATACATGCGGACGTGCATTTTCCTGTTGGAACAGCAAGTTCCCTTGCCGGTCTAGGAATGGTAGAACGATGGGTTCGATGACGGTTAGGATGTATCGTGCACTATTCAGTGTCCCCTCGACGATCACCAGTGGTGTACGGCCAGTGTAGGAGATCGCTCCCCACACCATGATGCCGGGTGTTGGCCCTGTGTGCCTCGGTCGTATGCAGTCCTGATTGTGGCGCTCACCTGCACGGCGCCAAACACGCATACGACCATCATTGGCACCAAGGCAGAAGCGACTCTCATCGCTGAAGACGACACGTCTCCATTCGTCCCGCCATTCACGCCTGTCGCGACACCACTGAAGGCGGGCTGCACGATGTTGGGGCGTGAGCGGAAGACGGCCTAACGGTGCGCGGGACCGCAGCCCAGCTTCATGGAGACGGTTGCGAATGGTCCTCGCCGATACCCCAGGAGCAACAGTGTCCCTAATGTGCTGGGAAGTGGCGGTGCGGTCCCCTACGGCACTGCGTAGGATCCTACGGTTTTGGCGTGCATCCGTGCGTCGCTGCGGTCCGGTCCCAGGTCGACGGGCACGTGCACCTTCCGCCGACCACTGGCGACAACATCGATGTACCGTGGAGACCTCACGCCCCACGTGTTGAGCAATTCGGCGGTACGTCCACTCGGCCTCCCGCATGCCCACTATACGCCCTCCCTCAAAGTCCGCCAACTGCACATACGGTTCACGTCCACGCTGTCGCGGCATGCTACCAGTGTTAAAGACTGCGATGGAGCTCCGTATGCCACGGCAAACTGGCTGACACTGACGGCGGCGGTGCACAAATGCTGCGCAGCTAGCGCCATTCGACGGCCAACACCGCGGTTCCTGGTGTGTCCGCTGTGCCGTGCGTGTGATCATTGCTTGTACAGCCCTCTCGCAGTGTCCGGAGCAAGTATGGTGGGTCTGACACACCGGTGTCAATGTGTTCTTTTTTCCATTTACAGGAGTGTACATGAAACTAACCAAAGTTATTATATATTTTGCAAAAATTCTGAAAAATCACAATGGCACTTTTAGTTATGAAATGAGCAAGTTACATCCTGGTTCTTTTCGGAATGCGAAGTTACCTCTCAAGGATAAGATTCGCTAATTAAATTTCTATACAAAGTTTAAGATGGTTGTTGACTTGGCAGAGTGGCTGAGAGGCGCACGAACTCAACTTGAATAATTATGCTTTGGAATGTTGCTAGGTACGGTCGAGGCTGTCTTGTGTGAAATGGAGTGAAGTGTACTGTTGTGGAGGTAATATGGGGCTCGCAATAGCTTTAGTGCACAACGACGTAAGCTGTGATCACTGCTGTCTGTGCACCTTGCTGCTGACAAATAAGATAACTCTCGTTCTATCTGGATTGACCTTCGCCAATCAAACTCTCCCTATGCCTTTATGAAGTCAAGGTTTTCTATTCGCCCCTAATCTAACTATTGGCATGGTACGCCAGTCAGATAACCAGTCCACCACGATGCTACTCAAAATTCGCTCGCAGGCGTTTAACTATAACTCTGTCCGTTCACACCGCACAATAAGTGTGTCGGCCAACACAGTGAACAACGCTTAATCACAAGAGTAGCACTTCGATTCGCTATCGACAGAGGTGCTCTCCCAGTGAAGTACTGAGGAGAGACTTGTTCCTCGCTCCAAGAGCGACAACAGAACGTTGCCTCTCAACGCCAGACGTGAAGGCATATATCTTTCAGTCTCTTCCATTATTCCTTCAGCTGAAGGCGTCAGAAATATTGTCTGCCAATCAGCGTTGGTCTTCTAAAACGGGAGAATGGCGTTTCGTTTAAGGCAACCAATCCGGTAACCCGCAGCATTGGCATTTGGCGTTTGCTGTCTCCCTGTGAAAATCTCTGAAACTGTGTGCTATGTGTGAAGAATGCGTAGGCTGGCCACTCCCACACAATGTAGCGGAGTTTGCTTTTAAGACAAACACAGGGTTGCTCCCCCCTTTCACTCAGGCCCACGCTGTCCACTACGTGGGCAGTCGCCGGCCGACATAGGCTATGTCGTCATCTGAAGGGACTGGCATCCCGTTGTGCAATTTCTGTCCTGAACTAAAAGCTTCTGTGACTGTCGTGTCTGGAATGTATGTGTGTATGCCAGCCTTGAGTATTTTATCTGTGGTCCATTTACTTGTTAATTGCATATTGTTCATATTAATTCATACAACACTGACTTTATCTTA
Source organism: Schistocerca cancellata (assembly GCF_023864275.1). Classification (NCBI taxonomy): domain Eukaryota; kingdom Metazoa; phylum Arthropoda; class Insecta; order Orthoptera; family Acrididae; genus Schistocerca; species Schistocerca cancellata. Next base: position 266,342,640 of record NC_064634.1, read on the forward strand.
TCGAGTTTGCATTCGAATGAAGCGTCTTGATGTGCGGAATATGATTGTGAGGGCGGAATATGTAAGCAATGAAGGTCAGGAGACCACAACACCTTACAATGGCCTAAACATAATAAATCGACAATGAAGCATTTATCTAGGATATGCTAGGAAGTGGATGACCTTTACTTAGAGAGATGATTTCCGAAGAAAAACTTTCTTACTGAACAGTTTTAATTCATTAACGGTGACCTTCCGCTAGCCTTTCTGCCGTGAATTATTCACACATGTAATGAGTTTTGAATGAGTTTTCCTTGGAAGCGAAGGACATTTTCAGTGGTTCATAAGAGTGTCCAGTGCGAGCTGAATCCCTTTACGTCTAGGAGTGATTGTGTTTGCTGAATCAGTAACATCTGCTTAGATTAACCTAGCTTGCTATCTTTCAATAAAATTTCAGGTGGCGCCGTTAGGTGATGGTCATTTGACCATGAATTATAATGATTTGATAGTCATTGTGACCCACTCCACCAGAATTTCAGGTTTCCAATGTCTGGCGTGTGGTCCTCTTGAAACCAAGTCTGCTACGTTGTCTTTGCTCGGACAGTGTCTCAACTGAGTCGATATGGTATTTGTTCTTTTTGTTACTCTGTTGCATACAAACGCTTTCCAAGTGGCGAGATCATGTTTCATTCATCCAAGGATTACAGTGGAATCATTCCAGAATACCGTTCTGCTAAGTTCAGAAGTTGCGACCCCGCAAATAGTACTGTACTAGCCTGGCTCCTGTCAGTGCTGATAGCAGCTGAGGCCGAGGAAATGTAATTTTCTTCACGGGCTCTACTCTAACTACAAATAAGTTTACGAATGTTATGGCTAAATGTGATATAAACGGAAATGACGAAAATCATGGTACGTTTCCTGCTAACGTGTCGGGCTTTCTCTTGCCGAACACAGTGTAGTGACTCGGCGTGGCATGGACTCAACAAGTCATGAGATGTCCCCTACAGAAATACTGAGACATGCTGCCTCAACAGCCATCCATGACTGCGGAAGTGTTGCTGGTGCCGGATTTTATGCACGAGCTGACTTCTCAATTACGTCCCACAAATGTTCGATGGGGTTCATTGGCTCTAATTGTTTAGAATGTTCCTCAGACCATTGGCGAACAGTTGTGGGATGGTGACGTGACGCATTGTCATCCACAAAAATTCCATAGTTGTTTGGGAACGTGAAGCACATGACTGGATGCAAATGCTCTCCAAGTAGACGAATATACCAATTTCCATTCAATGATCGTTTCAGTTGGAAGAGATGATGCTAGGAATTTGGATGGCTGTCACTCACATGGGCTTCGTGAAACAGACAATGCTCCAGGAAATCGTGAAGTGTAGGACAGTCTTAAAGATGACTAAATCGCAGTTAGATATCAAAGTGAATCTGAATACATTTGTGACCTCAGATAAAAGAGGTACAACCAAAGACATAACGATATTTTAACATCTTAAAAAAACAGAAGTTAATGTTTCACAGATAATAAACATTCAATCAATGAACATCTGAATTAATAACTTCTGATCCGACTACAGCAAACAACATCTCAGATGATAGCATTGCGCTATAGCCATCATCCCTGAAGTCTAGATATCTGTCTCTATTTTATTTTTTGGGTTACGACGTCTTCTATGTCTTTTTCATTACGCAAATGTCTGTCATAAACTCGTATTCTCCACATATATGCAGAAAATGAACATAGAATGAATACCTCATGTTTGGTCATTCTTGTATCTCTGTTTAATGAATGTTTTACAGTTTTGCCAGGAACTTTATTTAAACGTTTAATGCAAATCATATTAAAAACTGTACTGATTTTAAAGTGGTCTGTCACATGTGTTAGCGGACACAACAAGTGAAAAGGGAATGAAAAGACGTTTGTGTGAAGAAGGCATCAATCATTCTTTAGAAAATATTTAACGACAGTCTGTTGCCGCCTGTCGTTAGCACACTTGCACAATATTTGCGTCTATTGTAAATGATCTTCAAATAAACGAAATATTATAACATTTGTTTTCTTTAATAAATTGTGTAATATTTTTGTTAAATGCGGGAAAGTGGTGAAGTTGAATCAAATCATGTCTGTAGAGATTAAGGACGATGTATTGGGGGCAGCCTTAACTGTAAATAGACATAGTATGAGATACTATTCTTTGTGTAACGTGTGTTAATTTGCGAATCATCATGTTGACCTCTGAACTGTTTTGAGCTGATGACTATTTCGTGTATTGTGATCACGAAATGGGCTTAGTTTTCACGTATCTTTGATGGCTATTTAATGTGGGGGTTTTGCTACCATTCTCTAATCCTCTCAATGTAACTTTAGTGCAGTTGATAAGGGTATTTTCTGTCCGTATTTTAATTGAATGTAAGGACCACTTCCCCTTTAATTGAGATGTCATTTCCTGAACAGAGATTCTTCAACATAATTATCTGTCATCTGAAACAGTTACAGACTTTGGAATATAACCCTTGTTATTAAATTAATCATTTATATCTTATTTTATATTTCCACCTAAGTTATAAATTTTCATTTCTAGCCAATGCACGGCCTTTTGAGTGCAGGATCACAGGTACATGTAATTATTTGTAAGAAATTAGCTGCGGGGCATGAAAGCAGAGGTGCACAGCTCGACTCTGTGGCAACATAGAGCTATTATTTTCAAACAGAGCCGTGCCGACCCCAAGTACCTAACGTACGAGTAACCACAGATAAAGACGCAACTGGTTTGCTTTTATGGGTTGCTGTTTAGAAGACATAACATCCCAATTACAAAAAACCTAACAAACAACCCTTTGTTGTAAAAGAAGTAGGAAAAGTAGCATGCATGTAAGTGCTACTAGATTGTTTTAAGCTAATCTGAAGTTTGTAAGTTTTGCGATATAGACTGAAGTATTATTCAGAAGTCATACTACAGCAAAGTCGTCTTTACCGTTAGCAAGATAACGGTACTAGGAGATTCGCGACGAGATTAAATCGTGTGAGATTTGTGATGGGACTTAATCTTCGTGATACTGAATAAGCACGAACATTCAAGGACACTGAAAAAGAAAAATCGCCGACAGAAAAACGATGATCAGTCACGAAGAACGTACAATTGCGCGGAGTTGTTAGAAGTTGTCGTCAAGGACAGGATTACTGATGCAAACGGAAGCAATTCCCTGAGTGAGAAATCGGTGTGCGTGCTCAGCGTAGAGACAATTAAGTACAAGGAACAATGAAATTGGATTCAAACTTTAATTCTTCGTGTCGTCTGCATGATTGAATAGATATTATCATGTGTATTAGTGAGAATTAATTGACTATTAGAATATTATGAAGTGAAAAGTGAATACATGGTTATTTAACAGTGAACAGTCATTCATTTGTCCCAAGATTACGACGCATTCTGCACATTGCTTAAGTATATGCTAGCTCTAGAATTACGTGGTGTGGTTATTGATCACGCGACGTAGCAACATCTTGACGACGGAATAACAATTTATCAACTTAACATCCTCGCAATTCCATAATGTGGTCACGACTTGGGTGATGGATTGAAGATTCAAGACTTTATATTATTAATATTCAACATCCATTATCTAACCAGATATAACAAAAAGAAGAACTACAGTTAGCCAGTTCGCGCAAGCTAAAAAGTCTGTCGCGGACTCATAACAAACGAAAATTGGAGGTCATCATTTCGGTCAAGGGAGTCATCACGTCATCGAGTGGTTCAATTGCCGCGTTCATCAGTGAAGAAGCACGAGCGGGTTACACATTCTGACGCCGTTCAACGTCATGCCGACTGGGACAACCGTCATTGCCGAGTCGTGTCAACTCTAAGGAGACGCAGACACCACAAAGAGCAACTACTCAGCAACAGTAACCATTAGGTATAGTCACAATCGCGAGAGGTAATGCCTGAAATTTGGTACTTTCGGCACACCCTTGTTACTATGGATATCGGAATACAGAATCCCCTATCGATTTCCGAAATGCAATGTCACGTGCGTCTATCTTCCTAGCCGGCCGGAGTGGCCGTGCGGTTCTAGGCGCTACAGTCTGGAACCGAGCGACCGCTACGGTCGCAGGTTCGAATCCTGCCTCGGGCATGGATGTGTGTGATGTCCTTAGGTTAGTTAGGTTTAATTCGTTCTAGGCGACTGATGACCTCAGAAGTTAAGTCGCATAGTGCTCAGAGCCATTTGAACCATTTTTTCTATCTTCCTAACATTCCGCATTCAAAATCTGTTTGTTCCTGTTGGGGGGGGGGGGGGGGACTTAATCACGTCGGAAATCTTCTCAAATAAATCGCCGGAGTACAAATAACTGCTCTGTCAGTGCACTGCCCTTTATACCTTCTGAAAGCGATACTGCAGCCATCTGTATATGTGCGTATCGCTATCCCACGACTTTTGTCATCTCAGTGTATAAAATGCGCCGTATGCTGTCTCAGTGAAGTTAGCTTTCAACAAGACAACACAAGACTATATCATGCTAGTGCTGTCGTGATCTGCCCTGGCTACCACGTTCCCTAAATCTCACTCACTGAAAACTTTCAGTCGTGCATAGATAAGAGAGCGTCAGCCACTAACACTGCAGAAACCAGGATAGAGTTTTATTCGTCATCCGAGCTCAGTTCGATTCGATGCTCTTTTAGCTTAGGGACATCTTTGCTACCGGGGGTGACAGGAACGTGATCTAAATTTCGTGCTATTTATACCCTCAGATCACATACAAAAGTAATTACATGCTTTTTTTTTTAGTATACTGTGTACTGAAGCATAATTTCCTTACTTGCTATCCTTGCTTCAACTGCAATTTTGATGGTCAGCAGCGTAATAAAAGCTGGTGATATGCGAGTAGGACTAGGATCTTCGGCGGTAATTCATTAGAATACCGCCCTTCGATTTGTGCTTTCACGGTACCAATCGAAGTGATAGGTGTTGCATTTTCCAGCTAGCCAGCCAGCCAGCCAGCCAGCCAGACAACGTGCAGCGGTCAAGCCAGCGTCGGTCCTCGCCAGCAGCGGTCACCGCCAGCAGCCAGCAGCGGTCTACGCCCGCAGCCAGCGGCGTCCCCGCCAGCGACACGCAGCGGTCTTCGCCTGCGCCGGCCCCAGCCAGCATCCAGCGGCTACCAGCGGTCCCCGCCGCCAGCGGCCAGCAGTGGTCCTAGCTGCCCCCACCATCCGCTACCATCCGCCACCATCCGCCAGCAGCAGCAGCAACAGCAGCAGCAGCAGATGCGTCCCCGCCAGCCAGCCAGCCAGCAAGCCAGCGGCAGCAGAGTGGGGCTTCGGCCCCAGTCTCCTTCATCTTTCTCCGTCCCTTTCTCCTCTGTGTCTCTCGTCGCCCTGCCCGTCTCTCGTTTGCTCCTTTGTCTAGTACTGTGTTTTTTCCCCCTTATCATAATGTCAACCCCCACCACCTCTTCTACAGCCACCACCACTGCCATTGTATACACCTCCCCCTCCGCTGCTCCCACCACTATCACGTGGTGTGCCACTTCACTCCCCCCTCGGTCCATCCGCCCACTACTCACTCTCTCCTCTCCCTCCCTATTTGTCGCCCCGTCCCCAGCTCCTCCCTCCCGCGCCTCCTCCGATCCCTTCCCCCCACTCCCTCCCTCTGCTCCTTCCGTTTCCGCGGCCCCCGCCAGGGTGGTTGCCCGGCGGGCTACGGCCCACGCTCCACTCTCCCCTTCATCTTCATCGTCCTCGTCATCATCTTCACCGTCGCCTTCGCCGTCGCCATCGCCATTGCCCTCACCGTCTCCGGCGCCGACTCCGGCCCCAGGACCTGCCACTCCCCGCCACATTCCAGTTGTTCCCATCCCCCACACCTCTTCTGCCGCCGTCAAGCGCCCCAGTGGCACCCCTGCCTCCTCTGCTCCCAGAAAGGCTCCGTCTCGTCCCCCTTCCCCCACCCATGATGCCATGGATGTCTCCCTGCCCGTCCCTGCCCCCTCTTCCTCCTCCTCTACCCCCTCCTCCTACCGCTACCTCCTCTCCCGTCCTGATCCCTCCCTCCTTGAAGCCCGGAACCTCACCCTTTTCCTTCGCCAGCATTGTCCTGGTGCCCCCATCTCCCTCCTCACTCCTCGCCGTGATTCGGTGCTCATTTCCTCCCCCAGCCCTACCCTCCACACAGACCTCCTATCCCGCATCCCTGTCACCCGCTTTGACCCTCATGCCTCCATCACCCGTGCTCCTTCCCCACTTCTCTCCCACCAACCCCAACCCCTGCGTTGCCCGCCAACCCTCACTTCCATGATCACTCAGCTCAGTCCGGCGATCACGGAGGAGGAGGTGTTGGCGGAGCTTCAGGCCCATCCCCATCTGGAGGTGCGTGCGCTTCGTCGCATCCACAACGCTGCCGGCCCCACCTGCCTTATGCAGGTTGTTTCTGAGCACGCCCCCTCCATAGACCGTCTCCTGAAGGAGGGTGCCCTCCTTTTTAACCAACGTTACAAAGTCGACCCCTCCCGTTCCCCTCCTCAATCCCTCCACTGCCAAAGTAGCTTGCGGTATAATGTGCACCCAACATCTGAGTGCCGCGAGGCCCCCACCTGCCCGCACTGTAGGCAAGCCCACTTTTTACGGCACTGCCCCAATCTCCAGTCCCCCCCTCCTGTAATACCTGTAACCTCCCTCATCCCACCTACTCACTGAAGTGTAAGCCCCGATCCCCTCCTACCACTCCCGAACTCACCGTTCCCATCCGCCTTCTGGACGCCCCCACCCCTCCCGGCAACTCCCTTCGCCCACCCCATACCGCTGAGGACATCATCAGATTCCTCACCATCGTCCTTCAGAATGTCCATCCTTTTCAGCGCCCGCACACCCTCCAACAGATCTACCTCGCCACCCGTTCCGTTTTCCAGCTCAAAATGTACGCCACCTACTCCAACAACCAGGCCCATTTCACCTTCTCCCATCTTGACACCCTCGTTTAAATCCCTATCATGGTGCGACAGCACCGTATCCTTTTCAACAACATACGCTCCCTTCCCGCCAACAAGAACCTCTTCCTGCACACCCTTGCCACCCACCACGTGGATGCCTTCCTCCTCAATGAAACCTTCCTGCAACCCCACCTCACAGTACACACTTCGCCCTACCTCCTCCACCGCTCCGATAATCCCCTCCCGATTGCGCGTGGCGGAGTTGCCATAGGGCACCACTGCCAGATCCCCGTTCGGCCCCAACCTCTCCTTACCGACCCCACCGAACACCTGATCCTTAGTCTCTTCTTCCCCGGCCTTACCGTTACCTGCGCCACCATCTATGTCCGCCCAAACGCTCCCATTCCCTTCGACTTCCTCTCCCACCTCGACCGTACCTTCTCCTCCTACGTGATCGCCGCCGACCTCAACATCCATAGCCGTTCCGCTGCCCAGTTATGGTGGTGGCATCGGTTCCTCTCCACTCTTCAAGGCGACCTCATCCCCATCCCCCAGCACACCCGTCCCGAATCCAACTCCACTCCCAATGTTATTCTCTCCTCCCCCAACCTCCTTGGTCGCATCACGGTGGATGTCCTGGAGCCTATTGGTAGTGACCATCTCCCTGTCCTGCTCACTGTTTCAGATGGACATCGCCCCCGACCTGACCCTCATACTGACCCTCCCCCTAAGTATGTCCATGACAATTCCCGTGCCAACTGGAATGCCTACCGGGATACCCTCTCCACCCAGGTCGATAGCCACCCTTTCACCTACCGCCACCCCGATGATGTCACCCATGCTGCCTCCTTTCTCCAGGAGACCTTGTCTGAGTCCGTGGAAGCCCACGTTCCTACTGTCGCCATCCACCCCCACCGTCCTACCTTACCCCCACAGGCTGTCCTCCTCCTCCGTGAATCCCGTCGTCTCTACCAGGCCTTCCTCTGCACGCGTGACCCGGACACACTACGACGCCACCGGCAACTCCAGCGACTCGTTCGTAATTTGCTCGCGGCTAAGAAACGCCGAGACTGGCGACAGACATGCACCTGTTTAAATGCTACCGTACCAATCAACTCGTCCAAGTTCTGGTCGGCCTTCCGTCGCCTTACTGGAACTAAACCCTCCCCCTATTATCCTCTTCTCCATGATGATCACCCTTTCCCTGACACCCTTAGTAAGACCAGTCACTTTGCCTCCTATCTCTCCAATGTGTTTTCCATCCCCGATGATCCCCAGTTCGATTACACCCTCTTCCCAGATATCCGTGAACGAACTGACACCGCTGTCCCTCCCCTCGCTCCTGGTTTCCAGTACTTGGACAACATTGCACACACAGAACTCAATGCCCCTATCAATACACAGGATCTCATTGCTACGCTTCGCACAAAACGCAACACCGCTCCTGGTCACGATCGTGTCACCTACCGTCACCTTCATGAAGCTCCTGTCTCTTTCCTCTCCACCCTGGCCAGGCTCTACAATGTAGTCCTGTTCACCAGTTACTACCCCGACGTGTGGAAAACCTCCTGTATCCTCATGTTCCTTAAACCTGGCAAACCGCCGTCCGCTGTCTCCTCCAACCATCCCATCAGTCTTACCTTGGTCTTCAGCAAGGTCCTGGAATCTATCCTCACCTGACGCATCCACCTGCATCTCCAGCACCGCCTCCTTCCCGTTACCCAGTGTGGCTTTCAGCCGTCCTTCTCTTCCGAAGATCTTCTCCTTCACCTCACTCATCTCCTTTCCGAACTGCTTAATTCCCGTCGCTCCACAATCTTCCTCTCCCTGGACCTCGAGTGTGCTTATGACCGCGTATGGCATTCCGGTCTCCTCTTCAAGTTCCAAACCTTCGCCCTTCCCATTAACTACGTCCGTCTGATCGGCTCGTTTCTCTCCCGCCGTCCTTCCTATGTCACCATCCATAACACAGATTCCTACACCTTTTTCCCCTCCGCCGGTGTGCCCCAAGGCTCCGTCCTCTCCCCCCTTCTGTACCTTTTGTACACGGCCGACATGCCGCCGCCGTCAGCCCCCGTCCACCTTCTTCAGTTTGCCGATGACACCGCCTTCCTTGCCCTTGCCCCCACCCTACAGCGCTCCCAACACCTTCTCCAATCCCATCTTGACCAGTTCACCGCTTGGTGCAACCAGTGGTTGCTCAAGGTCAATCCCTCCAAAACCCAGGCGATTATTGTAGGCAAAACCACCCCCTCCTTCCGCCTCCTTGATTTCTATCTCACCATCTATGGCCGTCCTATCGCCCTCACTCCCACCCTTAAGTACCTTGGCATCAACCTCGACCGTCGCCTCTCCTGGACTCCCCACCTCTGGACAATCCAAGCCAAGGCACGCGCCCGACTCAGTCTCCTCAAGCTCCTCTCCGGCCGTACGTGGGGTCTGGACCCCTCCACCATCCTCCACACCTATAAGTCCCTTATCCGCCCTATCCTTTGTTATGCCCATCCGGCTTGGATCTCCGCCCCCCCCTACCTTTTACAAATCCCTCCAAATCCTTGAACGCCATGCTCTTCGCCTCGCCTATCGCATCCGCCTCCCCTCCCCTACGCGGATCCTGTACGATCTCCTCCCCTTCCCCCACCTCCTCCATTTCCTTGAAAGGATACAGATCCTGTACACCTCCCATAAACTCGATCCTCCTCACCCGCTCGTCTCCCCGATGCTCTCCCACCCCCGCCCGCTGCCGTGCCTGTATTCCCATGTCCCATCAGGTCTTCATCTCTCCTCCCTCCTTACCCTCTCCCAAGGTGGCTTCCGCCAGCTTCCCCTCCCTGATGATGTCCTCCTCCCCTCCATCTACACCTCCTATCAACTTTGACCCTGCCCCACCCCCCACTACCACTGTCCTTTCCTTTAGGCACCCTCCCTCCGTTCTCTTCCCTTCCCTTATCTTTCCTTTTCCCCCGTCCCCTCCCTCCACCCCTCTTCCTCTGGGCTTCCCCTCCCCCTTCCTCCCTCCCCCCTTTTCTCCCCTGCCCGTGGCATCTCTGCTCTCCCCTCTCGCTCTCCCACTCCCCTTCCTCCTCCTCCTCTCTTGGCAGGTCCCCGGACTCGCACACGCATAGTGAACGTTCGCGCGCCGGAGATCATAGCCATCAGTGTCTCGTGTGTGTGCTTCGTTTTGTGTTTCGTGTTCTTTCGCAGTTACAACTCCACTGTTCGAATGTGCCGTCGCCGTCCTCCGTGTTCTGTGCGCCGTGTCAACAAGTGTTAGTGTCTTTATCGCCCAGCGTGAACGGCTTCATGTCTATTGTCTTTTGTCTCTACTTTTTTTGCCCGCCATTTTCATTGTATTGTCTATGTCGCCTCTTTGTCACATGATTGTACCACTTAAGGCTGAAGAGCGGCGTACTATGCTGCTGACAGCCCGCCTGTATGAGGTGATAAAATTACAATAAAGGAAAAAAAAAGAGTAGGACTGTGGGCTTCGCACAAACTAAAGTGTGTGTATGAGTAATTATAATAACTTGATGTGGCTCAATGGTCTAGTGCACGTCTTTCTATTGGGCAGCATGGGTACGTAACGTACAGCAGTTATCCAACGGGGAAAGAGTTCCTGAAGTTTAGCGTGGAATCCGAACCACTGGTACTTAATGGCGACACCCGTCATATTTGAGAAGCATTGACGAGGTTAAGAAGAACTCTGAAAAATCTGTGGTCAGACAGAGACTCGACCCCAAGACTGCTCGGTTTCCAGGGATGTGCTGTGCCACTAAAACACCAGAACCGATTTCAATGTACATAGACGACGAGTTTGACGAGTGAATTTGCGAATATCATACAAGTGAAATATATGAGCCTATCTTTTGATGCCGGCCGAAGTGGCCGTGTGGTTCTAGGCGCTGCAGTCTGGAGCCGCGAGACCGCTACGGTCGCAGGTTCGAATCCTGCCCCGGGCATGGATGTGTGTGATGTCATTAGGTTAATTAGGTTTAACTAGTTCTAAGTTCTAGGGGACTAATGACCTCAGAAGTTGAGTCCCATAGTGCTCAGTGCCATTTGGAACATTTTATCTTTTGATGGCATTGACTTAGTTGCTTAAATTATTTACATCGACAAGAGACTGTGCAGCTTAACATTTGAAGTAAATTTAAACTTGATATCTCCTCTCCTTCCTGAATACAACGGGTCATCACAGACGAACTTATCTTTTGATCACATTGCCTTTGAAGCTAATTTATATCGCCAAGGAACGTTAGACCTTGGTAGTTAACATAAATTTCAGCTTGATGCCTCCACCCGTTCCTCGGAAAAACGAAGTTTACGAGATGGACGTACAGATAGACGGACAACAAAACACAAAAAAAAGATCGTAAATTATAGTTATCGATTAACAACTATGGTGCCGGTCTCTAAGGTAACTGCCATTTTATGTAGGCTGGCTAAAATATCTGCTTATTTTAAAGTTATAGTTGGAATTTCGAAACATTTTTAGGTTTAGTAAGCATCCTACTTCATATGCACATATTTTTCTATTGGTAGTGCTAAATCATGAATATGCAGATGTAACTTCAATTTAACAGTGATCATCATGGAGAAAAAACTGAAAAGAAATTCTAGTATACAAATATACAACCAAACACGTGATCTTTCTGTTTATTACCGCGGCCGGGGTGGACGATCAGTTCTAGGCGCTACAGTTTGGAACCGCGCGACCGCTACGGTCGCAGGTTCGAATCCCGCCTCGGGCATGGATGTGTGTGATGTCCTTAGGTTAGTTAGGTTTAAGTAGTTCTAAGTTCTAGGGGACTGATGACCTCAGAAGTCCCATAGTGTTCAGAGCCATTTGAACCATTTGTTTATTACCTTTGCAGCGAAATTGTATATAAAGTGACACACAAAACACGAGCTCAACGCAAAATTTTGGATTCGTAGTGGAGTACAGAATGATACGGATCGAAACAAGGTGACATGCACAGCCAAACACCAAGTTCACTTGTCTTCTATGCTCGCATTCGTTCCTGCTGTACGTGCAGGTAGCCCGCATCTCGTGGTCGTGCGGTAGCGTTCTCGCTTCCCACGCCCGGGTTCCCTGGTTCGATTCCCGGCGGGGTCAGGGATTTTCTCTGCCTCGTGATGGCTGGGTGTTGTGTGCTGTCCTTAGGTTAGTTAGGTTTAAGTAGTTCTAAGTTCTAGGGGACTGATGACCATAGATGGTAAGTCCGATAGTGCTCAGAGCCATTTGAACCATTTTTTACGTGAAGGTAAATACATTATAACAGCACAGCCTGTGGAAATAGTATGATAAACGCGTGTGGTAACTAATTTTCAAAAACGTCTAGAATTATTAAAATTTTCAGATGATGTGTAACCTGAATCGTCATGAAATATTTGTTTCCGTCATCTGTTGACTTATGCTTGGGTTTGTAAATCTTATTCTCCAAACTTGTCTCCCCTTCACTCCATACTTTGCACTCAAAATCAAAATAAAATCACACAAAATGCACGAAACAAGAGACAACTTCAACGTTGCCTACTGTCTACGAAGCAGGCGACAATAACAAAGGTTTCAGAAACGACGAATTGTTCAGTTGACCTACCAAGCCTGAAAACCTCACAGATGTTCACAATATCCGCAAAAATAGAATCGACACGGCAAAAAGTCATCGTAACTGGCGTCACTGTCGCGTCGCGTCACTGTCGCACATTCCAGTTTCCCACACATTGCCATATCCCGTAAGTGCCGTTACATTACGGTAGACGCATGCTAAATTTTAAAAATTTTCCAACATTTCCCTTCATTAGTAATGTGAAACCTTCTTACTCGTCGAATTTCATGGTTCTAGGTGAACGGTAAGTTCATGGTTCTAGGTGAACGGTAAGTTCGCTATGTATTTTGATGACTGAGTGTGTGATGGTCAGCAGCGTAATAAAAACTGGTGATTTGCGAGTAGGACTGTTTATATGTTATATAAATGGCCGAGCCTTTTGACTGAATTGATTTATGACCTTAATTTTTTTCACGCTTCCCAGGATCCTTACATCTTAGCACAGGGTATAAATTTCAACTTCACTTTTGTGCCCGTTGCTGAGGAAAACGGGTCTAACAGTGGGACGGACAAGACAGATGGACAGACAATCAGCCATCCAACAAATAGATCCTACATGGGCACCCTGAAAATAAGCATTGTTGTACATATAGGCGTAGACTTTCGCGGCCATTGTCACAGTTAATCCAGTTTTGTTTTTTGTTTTTTTTTTTGTTTGTGACCGCATTGTCAATATGTAAAACTACATACTGTAATATTATTCGATTTTTGCATATGAGATATTTGTCATAAAAGGAAAGGACAGCCAACGAGCTGTAGTTCGTAAAGATGCTAAGCATCATAGCGCGAGAGTAGTTTCTTTAATACACTCCTGGAAATGAAAAAAGAACACATTGACACCGGTGTGTCAGACCCACCATACTTGCTCCGGACACTGCGAGAGGGCTGTACAAGCAATGATCACACGCACGGCACAGCGGACACACCAGGAACCGCGGTGTTGGCCGTCGAATGGCGCTAGCTGCGCAGCATTTGTGCACCGCCGCCGTCAGTGTCAGCCAGTTTGCCGTGGCATATGGGGCTCCATCACAGTCTTTAACACTGGTAGCATGCCGCGACAGCGTGGACGTGAACCGTATGTACAGTTGACGGACTTTGAGCGAGGGCGTATAGTGGGCATGCGGGAGGCCGGGTGGACGTACCGCCGAATTGCTCAACACGTGGGGCGTGAGGTCTCCACAGTACATCGATGTTGTCGCCAGTGGTCGGTGGAAGGTGCACGTGCCCGTCGACCTGGCACCGGACCGCAGCGACGCACGGATGCACGCCAAGACCGTAGGATCCTACGCAGTGCCGTAGGGGACCGCACCGCCATTTCCCAGCAAATTAGGGACACTGTTGCTCCTGGGGTATCGGCGAGGACCATTCGCAACCGTCTCCATGAAGCTGGGCTACGGTCCCGCACACCGTTAGGCCGTCTTCCGCTCACGCCCCAACATCGTGCAGCCCGCCTCCAGTGGTGTCGCGACAGGCGTGAATGGAGGGACGAATGGAGACGTGTCGTCTTCAGCGATGAGAGTCGCTTCTGCCTTGGTGCCAATGATGGTCGTATGCGTGTTTGGCGCCGTGCAGGTGAGCGCCACAATCAGGACTGCATACGACCGAGGCACACAGGGCCAACACCCGGCATCATAGTGTGGGGAGCGATATCCTACACTGACCGTACACCACTGGTGATCGTCGAGGGGACACTGAATAGTGCACGATACATCCAAACCGTCATCGAACCCATCGTTCTACCATTCCTAGACCGGCAAGGGAACTTGCTGTTCCAACAGGACAATGCACGTCCGCATGTATCCCGTGCCACCCAACGTGCTCTAGAAGGTGTAAGTCAACTACCCTGGCCAGCAAGATCTCCGGATCTGTCCACCATTGAGCATGTTTGGGACTGGATGAAGCGTCGTCTCACGCGGTCTGCACGTCCAGCACGAACGCTGGTCCAACTGAGGCGCCAGGTGGAAATGGCATGGCAAGCCGTTCCACAGGACTACATCCAGCATCTCTACGATCGTCTCCATGGGAGAATAGCAGCCTGCATTGCTGCGAAAGGTGGATATACACTGTACTAGTGCCGACATTGTGCATGCTCTGTTGCCTGTGTCTATGTGCCTGTGGTTCTGTCAGTGTGATCATGTGATGTATCTGACCCCAGGAATGTGTCAATAAAGTTTCCCCTTCCTGGGACAATGAATTCACGGTGTTCTTATTTCAATTTCCAGGAGTGTATATGCCTATGCCAAGACGCGTGTCCATTGTTTAAATACTCTAAATAAACACTTTGACCCGCTGGGCGCAGATATTTAAAATCATTTCCGCAGCGCTTGATAGCAAGAAACTGCGAAACAGAAGAAATAATAATCTACCTTTTGTTAAGAAATGTTGTAGAGACTTCATTATCCCTTGTACGTTTGGTCGCCGACATGTTGTGACGGACTACAAAGAATTGCTACAAGTTGTATTTTTATTTTGTGTAAAACTATGTGAAACGACGAGCAAACAATTCGGTAAGTCGGGTGTGGGTACAATGTACTTGTGCACACGCAAGGACATTTAATTATAAGAAGGAACGGACTACCAAAGCAGTGATTATTCGACTGCGCCATTTACAAAAGAAATATCAGAAGTAAGTCACGCATTTGTTGTGTATTTGTCAATGTGTGGACGTTTAAAGCCAATTTGTTCAAAATATATTAACATTTTACTATGCAGTAATATTCTTCTTATTCTTTTCTTTCACTAACCAAAAACGAAGTTGAAATTGTATATGAAATTTGTTAAAGGTTCGCTCTTTATCGTGGTGTCTCGATTGTATTTGGGAGACCACTAATGTTCAAATATGGTTCAAATGGCTCTGAGCACTATGGGACTTATCTTCTGAGGTCATCAGTCCCCTAGAACTTAGAACTTTTTAAACCTAACTAACCTAAGGACATTACACACATCCATTCCCGAGACAGGATTCGAACCTGCGACCGTAGTGGTCGCGCGGTTCCAGACTGTAGCGCCTAGAACCGCTCGGCCACCTCGGCCGGCAGACCACTAATGTGTTCAAATTCGATCTGTTAATCTTCCTCTTACGAAATTCCACTAATTTCCTTTCATTTCCATTTTATTATTCAAATATGTACCTTAGGAATTTTCATCGAAGATTGTGATTGCGTGAAGGCAATCCGGGTCAAAAAGTCGATTACTCGCGTAATCAATCCGTACGTCTCCTGAACACAATCAAGAACCGAACCATCGCTGATTAATTAATAATTTCTCTCTCTTTTAAAGTCGTACTAAAAAACGGCCACACAGTTTAGCCGCAAGTACGCAACCTAGCGTTAGGTTGCATTTTGTCAGTAAATATTACCAACCAACAGTTACAGCATCACTATTATTAATAAGCAAGTTCCCAACGCCAGATGTGGCGCCCGGACAGGGACACGACAAAAACTAATCTGTTCTTTTTATTTTTCACGCAACCAGCTGGGGAAGATTTGGAAACGAATCGCAGAAAAATCAGTAATAAGAAAAATCGCAGTACGAAACCACAACAGCCATAAATTGCAGCGCTCAAGACAACGAAAAGTGAGTACGACTTTTCATTACGTTTTGAAGCTTTGCGTACCAAGTATTCACTCGGCTAATGAGAATTAGTTCTCTACGCTTTATTCCTTTTCCTTTCGCTCTCTAAACTCCAAAGTTCCGTTTCCATTTTCCAGGTAGAGCAGTCTCTTTCACATCATTTCACTTAAAATATTTAGAATAAGTTAGTCAAAATTTCCATTGTTGTATATTTTAGTTTATCAAAATGGCCGTTGTCCATACCAGTGTCAGTGGTGTATAAGTGTTTTTCATTTGTTTTATCTCTCCAGTTGCCATATTGGCATCTTCGTCTGCTAGAGTTTCTATTGTTCATAACTCGCAGGCAATATCTGAGAAATCATGACGCGAAATCATTGGCGCGCCTGACAAGTGAAAATCATAAATTATCTTTTCTGGCTCGTGTGGTGTAACTACGCTAAACTGAAGATGGCAGATGAGCAACCCAGACAACTTAGACCACGCGCAATTGTAAACAAACTTCAGTCTCGTAGTGAAGGAACAACAGACGACGAAGCGACACGCGAGGTGTCGGCGCCACAGCCCGCCTCGCAACCGCGTGAATGCTCGTTGTCAGGTGTACTAAAATTGTTTGCTGATATGAAAACCAGTTTTGAAGCACACATGGGACACTTAACAAACAAAAGTGACAATATTGAAGTTCACATGGGTAATCTTAGAAGCCAAATAGCGGAAGTTGATGTCAGATTACAGGAACAGAACAGAGCTGTAGACAGCAGATTGTAAAGTTTACAATCGAGAATACAGGACACTCTAGTGCCAATGACCAATATAAATTCAGTTATTACTGACCTCCAAACCCAAATCTAAAGTTCGAATGACACCATGGAGGAAAAATTAAAGCCATTACCACTGCTTAGGCAAGCGAGCTAAACGCAAGCGTACATACAAAAATAGACAGTGTTCTATCAATGGTGGATCCCGCCGATACCAATATTGGTAGAAAGTTTACAGATTTGTAACCTAAGTCGATGTGTAACTCAGCAGCCAGTGACTCATTGAAACATTACAATGATTCCAGAATGAGATTTTCACTCTGCAGCGGAGTGTGCGCTGATATGAAACTTCCTGGAAGATTAAAACTGTGTGCCCGACCGACACTCGAACTCGGGACCTTTGCCTTTCGCGGGCAAGTGCTCTACCATCTGAGCTACCGAAGCACGACTCACGCCCGATACTCACAGCTTTACTTCTGCCAGTGTCTCGTCTTCTACCTTCCAAACTTTACAGAAGCTCTCCTGCGAACCTTGCAGAACTAGCACTCCAGAAAGAAAGGATATTGCGGAGACATGGCTTAGCCACAGGCTGGGGGATGTTTTGGAATGTAGGAGACGAGGTACTGGCAGAAGTAAAGCTGTGAGTACCGGGCGTGAGTCGTGCTTCGGTAGCTCAGATGGTAGAGCACTTGCCCGCGAAAGGCAAAGGTCCCGAGTTCGAGTCTCGGTCTGGCACACAGTTTTAATCTGCCAGGAAGTTTCATTACAACGATGTTTCAAAAAGAGCTGGCCAATTGGCAGAAGGTGTCAGTCACATTGGTAAGCGATTAGAAAACCTTGCTCAGCGAATATCCGATGTCAATAGTGACAAAAGGATCGAAGCTGTCACCGCAGGAATAAGCACCACACTTATTAGGGAATTTGAAAAGTAGATACAATCCAAGTAACAGTACATTGAAAGTAAGGTACACTCTGATCTAAAAGATGCAGTTAAATCCGCTCCAGTAGTAATCCTATCCGCTCCCGGTACTTCCTGCGACTCTAACCAGTGAATTAGGCGAAATCAGACGAGCCTTCAGCCACGATATTCCAGAATGGAAGCAACGGCTCTGGCTCTGACCACTATGGGACTTAACTTTTGAAGTCATCAGTCCCCTAGAACTTAGAACTACATAAACCTAACCAACCTAAGGACATCACACACATCCATGCCCGAGGCAGGATTCGAACCTGCGACCGTAGCGGTCGCGCGGTTCCAAACTGTAGAGCCTAGAACCGCTCGGCCATCCAGGCCGGCTGGAAGCTACGGCTGACCAGTGACATAGATCAGCCGAAAAGGCAAGTTATAGAATTGCAAGCTGACAATCAAAGCGATTGTTCACTACCGCCAGAAGAAGATACTCGTCAATATCCCGAGTATCAAGTACAACAGTAAATAATACGCGTCATATAACTTCAACGTCACGTAGTCATACCGATCAACTGACACTCGTTGAACTAATGCGAGAGGAGAGTGTGCTGAAAGACAGAGTTTTCCAGCCTTTTATACCTGAAAAAAGGAAATATACATCCCATGGTATTTCTAAGATCATTCACAGGTGCTTTTCCAGAATCATGGAACGACAGACAGCGAATACAGTTCATATTAGGATATGTACACGGAGATGGATCAATTTGGGGTACTGAAATAATTGAAAAATGTCACACCTACGTAGATTTCCAAAGGCATTTGTTGAATAAGTTTTGATGTTTTGGTATACAACAAAGAGTCCGAAAGGGGGTCTACAACGCCGAACCTTTTCAACACCAAGAAAGGAGGTTTGAGGCGTTATTTCGAAAAATATCTACGCAAAATTCAGTATTGTGACACGCCCATTTCAACCAAAGATGTCAGAACTTTCTGTGTCAATAAAGAAAAAGTTAGTTAATGTGAGGGAAGGGGACCAGGAAGCCTTTCTTTCCGTTTTGACAATTTGGATATGATCTATGAGGACGTGCGTGTGAGTGCGCGGAATAATTACAATAATGGACCGCCAGCTTCGCAACAGCACGTAGCAAACTGTGACAACGGAATGTCGTACCAACATAACACGGGACAACCAAACGCTCATAATAATTTCAACGGCCGCAATGGAAAACCAATAGTAAATATCCAAACCAGAATATGAAACTTCCTGGCAGATTAAAACTGTGTGCCCGACCGAGACTCGAACTCGGGACCTTTGCCTTTCGCGGGCAAGTGCTCTACCAACTGAGCTACCGAAGCACGACTCACGCCCGGTACTCAGCTTTACTTCTGCCAGTACCTCGTCTCCTACCTTGCAAACTTTACAGAAGCTCTCCTGCGAAACCAGGAGGTTCGCAGGAGAGCTTCTGTAAAGTTTGCAAGGTAGGAGACGAGGTACTGGCAGAAGTAAAGCTGAGTACCGGGCGTGAGTCGTGCTTCGGTAGCTCAGATGGTAGAGCACTTGCCCGCGAAAGGCAAAGGTCCCGAGTTCGAGTCTCGGTCGGGCACACAGTTTTAATCTGCCAGGAAGTTTCATATCAGCGCACACTCCGCTGCAGAGTGACAATCTCATTCTGCAAACCAGAATAGATACAACCTGAAAATCAAAACACACACCGACAAACACGGTAGCTCACAAATAAAACACAACGGTAATTACCAGTATCCGGACAACAGGAAATATAGTGGAAATCGTCACAAGGGAGAAAATGGAACAATTATAATGGGCCACAACAGTACACTCAGCCAAGTCACTTCACTCCCTCACATCAAATGAATTCTTTACAGCCTCAAAATGCGATATTCCCTCACAAAATCAACTAACAGTTCAGGAACAATAATCAGGACACCCGTCGCATGCTTTTCTTAACAATGCCAGTCATTATAGCCAAGGAAACCCGACCATTTCTTACAAACAGGCGAACCAAGCGTCAAACGCGATGTCAAATGACACACAATTAAGTCATGCACAGTTCGTATGGGATACGAATGCAAGTTTTCGGCCTTGCATGACACAAAATACTAATCAAGTAAAAATAACTGACATTCGAACTCCACCCAAGTCGGAAAACCATTAGCATCTTCTTTAAGCCTCCTTGGGGAAGCCTCGGAACGAAATTACAACACCCTGAAGTAAGCTTAGACGACATATTAAGACTAGCTCTCATATCTTTATCCACTCATGCCAACCTAAGAAAAAAGGCGAATGACAAACACATTAACAAAGTCTTATCGTATCGTATTAATGAACAAGTGCTATTAAAGACTCACTTCAAACCATCTTTGATTCATCATAAGTATCGCAAGTGGCACCACTTGTATGAAGGACCATTTATTATACTAAGAAAACCGCACATTGGCTGCTATCTATTAGCTGACCCTGTATCTGGACGAATGAAAGGATTGTTTCATCACGCAGACTTAATGAAATACCGAGTCAACCAATGAAGATATCACCTGTCGACCTACCTCCACAAGAGAAGTAATTTATGTCAGCATCTGAAATAAAAGATATTTATTGTAGGAGAGCAAGATTTGCCTTAGATGTAAGATAGTTTTAAGTTAATTGAGCCATGAACGGCCACAGCCAAAGAGCAGACGAATAAATAATGTAGTAGGGACGTGCTAAGTGCCTACTGCTACCTTTAGGTGTATGTATAGCAAAGCTTTTTCCTCTTGAATGAAGTAAATTAAAATGATCATTCGGACCGGAATGATTGCTCGTAAATAAAAGTTGATTAAGGTCGCTTACTCCTATGAGGTTAATGTTATGTTATGTATACGGAGTGTTTGACAACAATTTTTATGAGACCACCTGCGAAAAGCAGCAGACTATGGCAGCAGCTTCGCATATAAGAATCAAGTAAATCAATAACGTTCCAGGTAGCCGGAAAGAAGTGCGCAATTTAATTATTTACATTACAGTACGGATGAAACCGTAAGAGTTCATAAGAATTTTACGGCACAGTGCAGCTGAAATACTTACAAAGATCATTTACAAGTAAACTAATTTAGTACCAGAAGAAGCTACTTCAGGTCCTCTTGATACGACGACTGTTTCTTTTTTTCAGAACAGAAGACAACTACCAGACTCTGTTCGCTGCTGATTCATGGTGTAAGCAATTTTAGATATGTATAGAGAAATGCTTGGAGAGCTGAATCAGACGATACTGAGACTACTATATGAATTTACTTATGCTAACTACTTGTCATGAAAAACTATGGTGATAAGGAACAATTTATGTTAGGCTCATCATTTCATATGTCATTAACATTGTATCTTCAAATCTCTTCATAAAAGTCTATTGTGTTTTCCTCTAATCAGTATCCTTACCTCCCTACCCCAGCCAGTAGAGACCTGAATTTTACGGACTGACTGCATGCTTGATACGTACAGACTGTATGTATGCATGGCCGTGACACATTGGTTGTCGACAGGCTATGCTTATTCTCCGCGAACCTCGAATTCAATTAAGGTTTGTTATGTGAAATTGCACGACAGAAAACACCAAGATTCCCAACGAACATGAACCGTTCATCACGTAAACGAAGCCACATTGACTATGTCTTCAAACTAACGACTTAATTAACAGAGAGGAAAAAAAAGCTGAACTTGAGAAGAGTAATTATTGTAAAAATAAAAGAGTAACAAGATTTCGAACAAAGTGTAAACGTAAAGTGCTTTGGAAGCACAAACTATGAATAAGAGACACGTTTTTTCGTCAGGCCTTTTAGTCGCGGAGACTAATTTTTCTTTGTAATTAGTTTTTAGACATAATATATACCGAATGTTAACTGTACTTTGTAGTAATAATGCAGTCATCAATTTAGGGACACGTATATGCTGCTGCGTGTGAACCGACCATAGACAAGCAATAAACGGCCTCGTATGAAAGTGATGCGTGTGAACTTTAACATGACGACCAAATACTTGTGGACACTAAATAATAATAACGTTTGAACTGAAGAGGTGATAACTCTATGGACACGTGTGAAGTAATGTTATAAGTACTTGTACCACGAAACCACGATGTGGAAGGCCGAATTGTGCAAGTGAATAAGTGTTGTACTTACCGCAACCGGTACTGTATGCCTTTCCACGGACACATTGTTCGACACAGCTGCCGGAGTCGCCCGTCTGGCTGCTTCCGTAGTTCCGAGTTGATGAAAAACTGTAAAAACTCACAGCACGGCTAGCAGACACCAAACATTCTGCCTCTCGCAGAACACTGCGGCTAGCGTGGTGAAGCCGTCAAGTTACTATCACGCATGACAAACGGACGTAACACAGAGTACGCTGCGCACTCAACAAACCCCTTCGCACAACGAGCACGGGCGCCAAATATGTTTGAAATACTTTCAACATAAAATCCGACAAAACCATGAGTTAAACACTTATTTACCTTATAAAATCACCAAGACACTAACCTGAAAAGTCTTAAACTCGACTTTGACAATTGCTACTGAATTTATCGACCAGGCCAAGCAATGACGAAAACGTGTCGATCCAAATAAAACAAGAAAACTAAATAAATACGAGAACTAAGCACTCCTAAGAGAATGAGACCTTATGTACATTAACAGTTCTTGTCCTTGTCACGGTATACTGATAATTTTTACTTATGGACCGTCTGGTTTCCAAAACATTGCATTGAAACAAGCGTTCAGTTCATAGTGCTGTGGAGTGTGGAAAAAATACCGCAAACTGGCATACGAAGAAGAACAACGCAAAAATGCAACAGGAGCGTAATATGTAAGGAATTGTCCACGCTACCTACCACTGATGATGCTTTGCAGAAAATAAAGGCGAAACGCCTATGGCACTAAAATTGTGTTTTATTCAGTTGCTGCCAGACGGTCCATAAGTAAAAATTATCAATATACCTTGATATTTCACGCAACTGAGGAAGACAGGACTACAAAAGTTGAAGTTGTTATCCTTACCTAATCCACTTTTCTCTTAGACTAAGTTATTAGTAAGTAAGCACTTCTAATACATATTTTTCATGTACGAGAGCATGAATGGAAGCTCTAACATGTGTCAAGTGAAACAGAGACTGCCACCAAACGGCTCAACACGTTGCAGAACTATTCTTCCAGTTCCTGATCGCAGACGCATTTGCAACGCACCATCACAACCAGATAACCGCTTCAACTTCCACAGTGGAAGTTATGCCCTACTTTTCCTCCACTGTGAAAGTGCAATCAATTTCCCTCACTCAAGTGCAGTGCTACAATTTATACCCGAAGTTCTACCACACCCACTCATACTGAAGCTTTTTTTTATTTTTGCAAGTTATGAAAGCCACAAATCGGTTAAGTGCTACGTGTTTACTGCAAGAAATCTTCGTCCAAACCACGGTAAAATATTCCTGTAATATGTCGTTGTAAAACATGAATGTCAATTCTTTGCAATATATTTTTCCAAGAGTGCACACTGCACCCAGACTTCCTGCGAAGTAAAATAATTCATTTGTTTGTTATTTTTTAATATTTATTATTCCATGTATAATGTTACTATGTGTGTGTATCTTCATCCTGATTTCATTGTATCTTAATAAGAAATGAACATTTGTTATCTTTGTGTAATGTATTAGTAAAAAAGTACGGCTCAATTGTCATGTAATTACCCTATGAACAAGTTACCATCAATTTCAGGCGCACGAACGTATTTACCTGTTATTCTTTATGTCAACCCATTTGTCTAATGTCATTTATGAAATCTATTGCAAAGAATTTTAGCAAGTAATACTAACTTGATTCACGAAAGCAACAATATTACGACTAACAGTGAGTCGCGATATTTTTGGATTTCAGATATTTTGCATATGAGATATTTGTCAAAAAAGTAAAGGACAGCCAACGAGCTGTAGTTCGTTAAGATGCTAAGCACCACAGGGCGAGTGTAGTTTCCTTAATATGCGCCTATGCCAAGTCGCGCGTCCAGCGTTTAAACACTCTAAATAAACACTTTGACCCGCTGGGCGCAGATATTTAAAATCATTGCCGCAGCGCTTAATAGCAAGAAGTTGCGAAACAGAAGAAAGAACAATCTATCTTTTGTTAAGAAACTTCATTATACCTTGTTCATTTGGTCGCCGACATGTTAAGACGTACTACATAGCATTGCTACAAGTTGTATTTTTATTTTGTGTAAAAACTATTCGAAACGACGAACAAACGTTTCGGTAACTCGAGTGTGGATACAATGTACTTATGCACACTCAAGGACATTTAATTTTAAGAAGGAACGGACTGTCAAAGCAGTGATTATTCGACTGCGCCATTTACAAAAGAAGTATCAGATGTAAGTCATGCATTTATTGTGTATTTGTCAATGTGTAGAAGTTTAAAGCCAATTTGTTGAAAATATATTAACATTTTACGATGCTGTAATTTTCTTCTCATTCTTTTCTTTCTCTAACCAAAAATGATGTTCAAATTGTATATGAAATTTGTTAAAGGTTCGCTCTTTATCGCGGTGTCTCGGTTGTATTTGGGAGACCACTAATGTGTTCAACTTCCGATCTGTTAATCTTTCTCTTACGAAATTCCACTAATTTGCTTTCATTTCCATTTTTATATTCAAATAGTTCCCTTAGGAATTTTCATCGAAGATTCTGATTGCGTGATGGCAATCCGGGTCAAAAGGTCAATTACTCGCGTAAAAAATCCGTACGTCTCCTGAACACAATCGAGAACCGACGCATCGCTGATCAATTAATAATCTCTATCTCTTCTAAAGTCGTACCAAAAAACCGCCACACAGGACAGCCGTAAGTTTGCAATCTAGCGTTAGGTTGCATTTTGTCGTTAAATATTACCAACTAACAGTTACAGCATCATTATTATTAATAAGCGAGTTCCTAATGCCAGAATACTCATCGGTAACTTGCAACAGTGACTGAAACGTCGGTAGTTTTACTTATTAACAATGCGGTCACAAACTCCGAAAAACTGTATTGGCTCAGCATTTTACTTTTAGTTTTTTAGTGAAACTGAACCGTGGCTACGTTTCCCACACCCAGCAATGCACTTGTTTCGACACCATCTTTCGCATATTCTTCAGGACACTGAGGAGCGAGTCCAGCTTAGACGAAGCGCAGCTTTCGGTGTGGCCGTTTCGCCGCCATCTGCTGTGGCCACTACTATGGAGTGGAGCACGCGGGCCCAGGCGGACTCGCTAAGGAGAGGAAGACCTCTCCGGAAACTTCGCCAGGCAGCGCCGCCCGAGGCTCAGATCCATCCGCCGCAGTTTCCTTGGCAAAGCGCTGCGGCGCAAACTTTACGGGTGCACCCCAACCTCTTGTGTCGACACTGTTTCCTTCTCCTCTCAAGACACTCCGTTAGTACCACAAACAAAGTGGTCTTGCGTAGACTCAACAATCGACTAGTTGTACAGGAGAAAAGGAGAAGTTATTACTTTCTGTAAGTTTTACTGATATTTTATTTCTAATCATCGAGTGTCAGTTATCGGCGTTGAAGTAGAAAAACGTTTGACCGTGCTGAAGTAGTTACGTTTTTAAAACTACCTAGAAAGAAGCTTAACACTTTACGTCAGGACCAAATTGCATCCTAGGTATACTTCTTGGGTAGGGATATTTATAGAAATAGTTAAGTGCTGCCTTGCCTTCGGTGGAATAAATTTATTTTTTTCCTGCTTACGTCCGATGCGTTTTGCAAATACAACACCTTTTTCTTGGACTACTTTGACGCTTTTGTTTGTACCTTCGATTCAGTTTTTCATCTAGTAGTAAATGAACGACAGAGTCTTCAATTTAATGAGAAAAGTGTCACATACGGGGCTAACGAAAAAATAAAGTGTTATTATTATTATGGCATCGTTTTCTAAGTTTAGGAAGAGTGACTGTGTGGAATAATTACTTGTATCTTTCAGCAGCAAGCCAGATTTATTTAATTAATGTTTAATTTAATATACTGTAATGCGTTTCAAGCATGTTGTGCTGATCGTCAAGCGTTTGGGCGTAGAGATAAATTTTGCTTCAATGTGAAATGCCTTGACCTAAATTAACACACTATACTGCATCGTTCACTGTTCTTCTGCTGGAATGACTATTGGTATATCTGGAGGCAGAGGAGGGCAATAGGCGCCCACAGATCGCTGTTGAGTGACCTGACGTAACGTAACCTAAGATAAGCCTTCTGCTGCCGTCGTGATGTAAATCACTATCTTATCTTCTGTGGTTGACACCATAGCTTGAGTAAGATGCAAGTAGTTTCGCATCATTTGTTGTGATGCAATAATAGTGTGACACACTTTTAATCCTAGAACACTAAGTGAGGAATACGGTGAATTTCTACTAAACCATTGTAAATTATACGAGTCCAAATTTTAATGAAAAGGAATCACAATATCTAGGTTATGCTATGGTTATCAACAAGTACTAGATCTCCAGTGGTATGTTACATACCCAATTAAGTACACAATATCCTCTTTTACATCCTACTGCGATCGTAAATTTTGAGTTGCAACGCCAGTAGTTCACTTACTGTTTTCACGCTCCAAAGCTTCGTTTTCATTTCACACCTCAACAAGAGTATCATGCCTCTAACTGTAGTTCCTTCTCTAGATTGTCGCACAGATGATAAAATGGTAGATATCGAAATAGACGACAGAGGGATAGAGAAACAATAAAAATCGCTCAAAATCGGAAAGGCCGCTGGACCTGATGGCGTACCAGTTCGATTTCATACAGAGTAGGCGAAGGAACTTGCCCCCCTTCTTGCAGCGGTAGCGTTCCAAAGGATTGGAAAAGGTCACAGGTCATCCCCGTTTTCAAGTAGGGACGTCGAACAGATGTGCAGAACTATAGACCTATAACTCTAACGTCGATCAGTTGTAGAATTTTGGAATACGTATTATGTTCCAGTATAATGACTTTTCTGGAAACTAGAAATCTACTCTGTAGGATTCAGCATGGGTTTCGAAAAAGAGGATCGTGTGAAACCCAGCTCGCGCTATTCGTCCACGAGATTCAGAGGGCCATAGACACGGGTTCCCAGGTAGATGCCGTTTCTTGACTTCCGCAAGGCGTTCGATACAGTTCCCCCAGTCGTTTAATGAACAAAGTAAGAGCATATGTACTATCAGACCAATTGTGTGATTGGATTGAAGAGTTCCTAGATAAGAGAACGCAGCATGTCATTCTCAATGGAGAGAAGTCATCCGAAGTAAGAGTGATTTCAGGTGTGCCGCAGGGGAGTGTCATAGGACCGTTGCTATTCACAATATACAAAAATGACGTGGTGGATGACATCGGAAGTACAGTGAGACTTTTTGCGGATGATGCTGTGGTGTATCGAAAGGTTGTAACAATGGAAAATTGTACTGACATGCAGGAGGATCTGCAGCGAATTGACGCATGGTGCAGGGAATGGAATAGAATATCAATGTACACAAGTGTAACGTGTTGCGAATACATAGAAAGAAAGATCCCTTATCATTTAGCTACAATATAGCAGGTCAGTAACTGGAAGCAGTTAATTCCATAAATTATCTGGGAGTACGTATTAGGAGTGATTTAAAATGGAATGATCATATAAAGTTGATCGTCGGTAAAGCAGAAGCCAGACTGAGATTCATTGGAAGAATCCAAAGGAAATGCAATCTGAAAACAAAGGAAGTAGGTTACAGTACGCTTGTTCGCCCACTGCTTGAATACTGGTCAGCAGTGTGGGATCCGTACCAGATAGGGTTGATAGAAGAGATAGAGAGGATCCAACGGAGAGCAGCGCGCTTCGTCACAGGATCATTTAGTAATCGTGAAAGCGTTACGGAGATGATAAACTCCAGTGGAAGACTCTGCAGAAAAGACGCTCAGTAGCTCGGTACGGGCTTTGTTGAAGTTTCGAGAACGTACCTTCACCGAGGAGTCAAGCAGTATATTGCTCCCTCCTACGTATATCTCGCGAAGAGACCATGAGGATAAAATCAGAGAGATTAGAGCCCACACAGAGGCATACCGACAATCCTTCTTTCCACGAACAATACACTACTGGAATAGAAGGGAGAACCGATAGAGGTATTCAAGGTACCCTCCGCCACACACCGTCAGGTGGCATGCGGAGTATGGATGCAGATGTAGATGTAGATGTAACTAAAGCATGCAGTGTTGAGGCAGAGTAGCTGTTTGTCTTAATATTTACAATTATAGGTAACAGGTTTTCACACAGAGAGGATTTGATAAATTTTATATCAACTAACGTTTTAAGTAACTTTAGTCCCATGTTTCGTCACACATGAAACACTGTCGTAGCTTAGCTGGTTGAATTGTGATTAATTTTGGCCTTGTATGCTAAGTTTAGGAACAGCTCCACACCAGCAGAAGGCTTCACTGGACAGAGCACAATACATATTTTACGTTAGCTTAAATAGAGACATTTCATCATTGCGTAACATATGTCTCTGTGCACATACGTCTGATGATGAGCGGGACGTTGTTGAAACGCAGTGTAGTACATTAAATGCAACATAAAATAAATAAATTTGACAGATGGCACAAAAATACAAACTTGTAAAGTATTATTAATATTTGTCTACATTCGGGCACCAAATGTTCGTCTTCTCCAATGGTGGAAACCTTTCATGTTCACATTTACACTTCAGACGAATTAACATGATTACGATTGTACTATGTAACTCAAATGAGGTATTGAAATTTATGTTTTATGGATGCAGTCAATTAACAAATTCTATATTATGTTCGTTTACTTAGCATTAAACAACTTCAAGTGTATGTGATACAGTTAAAGGTTTTCACTAACGCAGAGGAGGATCATTTGTGCCAATGGGAGGCAATCACTAACACCACTTGATCAGTTAGTAAACGAATCCAAGGTAGCCAACTGGTTCCCAAAGAAGGTGGTTCATTCAAGCTCCGACTGTGGTTTCGAGGAATGTATTCCCATCTTCTTCAGAAATACGTGTAACTAAAATTTCACATTGGAAAAACACCAGATAATAAATACTGACTTTCGTTGTTCTTTAATCATGTAATAGACCCTTCCCTCGTTCAAGGAACATTGTTTCGTTCACTTAGCGCCAGGTGTTAAATTCAAGCAAAGATTACGCTCGAAAACGTCACTGCAGTGTGTGAAAATGGTGTTACAGGTCTAAAACACGTTGAACGTGAACAGGAAAGGAAAATTTTGTGCGTGATTACCACTAATAAATAAATTTATTGCGTCGAAGCCACAGCCACGAAATGTCTCTCAACAACGTAAGAAGACATTAAGAAAAATAACTCATTTCCATTTGTTAACCAATCAGTGTTACCGTCTCAGAATTCTAGATTTGTATTGCATTTCTATAACAGCTTTAAAAATTAAATTAAATGTACCTCATAAGGCATGAAATTCCCATAGAACGTTACCAAGGAAGGTGACTTCTGCCATAAAAAAAGCCGATCAATAGTTTGAATATTAAAACGAAGTTTTAACATCTTTTGCCCGGAACTGAGTCGGGGAGAAAGGCGCTTTTTCTAATGAGTCTTCGTTCCGAAAGGAACCGAAGGAAGAATTCAAAAGTGACATAAATTCTACATTTACAGGCTTTAAGATGAATGCACACGATTAACATGGGAGTCATTTCCTGCAAGTAAAAGAGAACTAGGTTTGTTAAAACCGTATGTCGGACAGGAATCTTCATATATGTAGACTTGAAAGGAAAGTTAAGTAAATTTCTATTCTCCCACTATGTTCATCTTTTACTTTCTATACGTCACATAATATTGTAACACATCGTAAATGGTAGGTTTTTCTTCGGGCTATTGTGGATATCACTGCTACTTTCTAGGGGCAGGCGCCTTTGTTGAGTCTGGAGATGATGACCCAATCTTTCTGTAGTCTCTCTAAATGGGTTCTGGTCAGGGCCTACTACGTTCTCTTACGGGTGAGTGATTTTGCCATGCTTCTCCAGCATCTGTTGGACGAACACTTCTGAAAAATCGTGGCAGGAAGCAGCACTTTATGGAGGAATTATATTAGCCAGAACAGGAAATGGCCAATGAACGTGCTTGCACTTTGCTCCCGACGTGGGTCGGCTGTAACGCACGGATGTAAAATTAAATTTCGAGGAGCAATTATGGAACTCGCAATAACGAGGAAGTCAGTGGTCAGCCAATATGGGGTGAGGGGGCGATTTTTGCGCCCTATGGGGTGTTCCAGGAGTACTGAGTGCTCCTCAACGATCAGTAAACCTGTTCTTGCATTGTGAAGACCCTTGAGAGTGCTCGCAAGTGAGCCATGTGTTGGTTTTCTAAACGAGTACTGTAGGTTAGTGAGAGGGCACGTGTTCCGCAGGAAGAGGGTGCGTAATAGACATTAGCAAGCTGGAGGTGGCATTTTCTGGGAGAGGCGTACTGGGCGTGGTGTAATAGATGACAATAAATTGCGTGTATCCTCATGGAAACTGTATAAGTTTTAATTATAATATTTCCCTTTCGACTTTGAACTGATGTCCAGGTTTGTTTATGGACGAAATTTTGGTCGGTGCGACTAGAAACCAGTTGGATGCGGTATACGTTAACCAATCTAGTGGTTACATGCCAGAATACTCTCTTACACGAAGGACTTCAAATACAACAGAGGAAGGCAATTTCGTCAGTTATTTGCTTTTGCCTGCTTTGCTACGTGTAAATGTTGTAAACAAAAGTGTGTGAATTTTACCCAAGCAACTAAATGTCTTTATGGGTAAACATACATCCCGTATCCACTTCCTACAACTGCAGACAACTGGTAACGAGATAGGCTTGATACACCAGTTGGATTATGACGTCAATCGAATTGAGTCATATCTAACGACAACCGAATTAATACAAATTTTCCTAGTCAGACAGGAGTCTTGTAGTAACAACGGATTTTATTTTCAGTAGTCGGTATGCTGAAAGAATCGAAAAAAATTCTTGTTTTCTTCTGCATTAGCTACGCAACTGCCATGTTATAGAACACCTGTGTAGTTGTGGCGAATTTTTTAATGTGTCACGTGAATGGCGCTGACTCAATGAACACTGCATCTTCTATATCGTGTCACAGCTGCTAGGTAAACCACCGCCGCCAATATGAACAGTGGTGTCCAACAAAACGTTTATAACAATGGTTGCTGTTTCCAACGACAATCGCTGACTACAAGAGCTGAATAGCCGAGAGAATAGAAAACCATTAGTCAATCCATCGCTGTGAAATAATAGAGGAGACAGCGGGTAGGCGGGGCCCCACGAGAAACACGGGGCCTGCAGAGAACTTGTGAATTCACACCCGAAGTGCATTGCCTGACATAAATCGTGAAAGCTCGACTACGTTCGCGGCCAGGCGGTAAATCAGTATGTCAATGATGACCGCTAAAATCCTAAACTTTGGCACTTCTTGTCGAGTGTTTGACTCTACTTAAATGCGCAGCAATGAAGTAATAAACCGATCTGAAATAGTAACCCACTCCCCGCTAGAGGCGCTCTGCAAATCATAGGGCCTGTAGTGATACGTACTGTTACGCACGCCACAAGGCCCTTATATCGCACTAGTTGCGGCAAGTACGGAGATGATCTCACTAACCGACCGCTGTGGTCGAGCGGTTCTAGGCGCTTCAGCCCGGAACCGCGAGAGTGCCTATGGTCACAAGTTCGAATCCTGCCTCGCTCAAGGATATGTGTGATGTCCTTAGGTTAGTTAGGTTTAAGTAGTTCTAGGTTCTAGGGGACTGATGACCCCAGATGTTAAGTCCCATAGCGCTCAGAGCCATTTCAACCATTTGATAAGCACACTGAAATCGCTGGCGGGTTTGAAAGCGAGTATTGTGAGCTGAATAATGATCAGCAAGAACTGAGTTGTTGGTTCTTGAGCTTTAAGTCACTCAGTCTCCTTCCGCAGCAATTTAATGGTTAAAATATCATAAAGACTTAGCATTTACTACATTGACATAACTAAACTGGTTATGCGACAAAAATCTGTCACTGAATGCTCATAATGAAATCTAAAGATAATACTCAAAGCAAATACAGGCACGCGCTGGATACGGTTGAAGAATTTTAAATTTATACACTCTGGCTCCTGATAATATGTTGAACTATCAGAATCGAGTTCTTTTCTCAGCATTTCCCACGATCTGAACCTCTGCTTTTCACTGATAGAATGCGAGGCAGTTGGTACGTGGCGGAGTACTTTCGTTACATGGGATGAAGCGGCCAAGCAAGCCTTACACGCGCTGATGAGAATTACGGAAGTACACACAACGGCAACGCTGAAGCAACTACTGCAACGTTATCACATTGCCCAGCACAGGACAATGTCAGCTTAATGTTGCTCCATTTTACTATGACTTTATTTTAATAATTTTAACAGTAGTTGCTCTCATCTCATCACAGATGAAGCTTTGACAAATGGTTTTAACGTTTTAATATCATTTATGTTTTGGCGGTTCTGGTATAATGCATTTTTGTAGATTTTAACTTTTAGTGTTAGTTGGGACACAAAAGGAAAATATGTACTATGATCTTACACTGACGCGCCAAAGAAACTGGTATGGACATGCGTATTCAACTACAAAAGTACGTATATAGGGAGAATACGGCGCTGCACTCGGCAACGCCTATATAAGACAACAAGGGTTTGGCGCAGTTGTTAGATCGGTTACTGCTGCTACAATGGCAGGTTATCAAGATTTTAGTGAGTTTGAACGTCGTGCTGCAGTCGGTGCACGAGCGATGCGACAAAGCATTTCCGTGGTAGCCATGATACGGCGATTTTCCCGCAGAGTGTACCGATAACATCAGGGATGCGGTAAACGTCAAGTATCCGACTTCGCTGCGGCCGGAAAAAGATGCTACAAGAACGGGAACAACGACAACGGAAGAGAATCGTTTAACGTGACAGAAGTGCAACGCTTCCGCAGATCGCTGCAGATTTCAATGATGGGCCATCGACAAGTATCAGTGTGCGAACTATTCAACAAAACATCATTGGTATGGGCTTTCGGAGCCGAAGGCCTACTCGTGTACCCTTGGTGGCTGCACGACACAAAGCTTTACGTCTCGCCTGGACCCGTCAACATCGACATTGGACTGTTGATAACTGGAACAATGTTATCCAGTCGGACGAGTCTCGTTTCAAATTCTATCGAGCGGATGGACGTGTACGGGTAAGAAGACAACCTCATGAATCCATAGACCCCTACTTGTCAGCGCGGGAAGTTGAAGCTGGTGGAGGCTTCGTAATAGTGTGGGGCGTGTGTAGTAGGAGTGATGTGGGAGCCCTGATACGTCTAGATTAATTACTAACTGATAGAAATAACGCTCAGAAACAGAATACATACGAATGGAATTTAACTTAAAGACTACTGGTAAGGAAGAGAGCTATTAAACGAGGAGCCGAAGCATAAAGCAAGATTATGGTTCCAGAGAAAAAATTATCCACCTTAGAATATTACTAAGCTGTAATTAGAAAAGGAAACAGATTCCGAGAATCAAACGATACGCGAAAACGTGGATTCACCCAATCAAAGGTACACCTACAAACAGATAGAAATTACAGAACAAAATGAAACTAATGAAAAGGAGGAATAAAAAAAGCAAGAAATATAAGCACACCTACATTCACACTGAAAAAATAAGACTAATAGCCGAAACCATACATAGTTCATCCACCAGGCTTGCACATTCCTAAGTTCTAGCTTAACGAAGAAAATGCCTATAACAACCGAGTAATTGCAAAAAAGGCGGCCGGAGTGGCCATGCGGTTCTAGGCGCTACAGTCTGGAACCGAGCGACCACTACGGTCGCAGTTCGAATCCTGCCTCGGGCATGGATGTGTGTGATGTCCTTAGGTTAGTTATGTTTAATTAGTTCTAAGTTCTAGGCGACTGATGACCTCAGAAGTTAAGTCGCATAGTGCTCAGAGCCATTTGAATTGCAAAAATCCTAGCTGTCCCTGTATTGAATAAATTATACCAAATGATTACCAACAGTTAGAGCTGTATACGATATGGAGAAATACGTCAGCGGGGTTAAAACTTACATTCTCCAGTCTCTGTAGGAATGCCACTGTAGCTGAGCCCACGGGCATCGTAACTCACCAAAGTCCCGGGAATGAGTGAGGAGTACGACACAAAAATCGGGGTCCACGTGAGGTAGCGGGAGTGATCAGAGGATACCGTTGACGAACCCTATAATCTTAATCACAATAGCGCTTCGACCATGAAGGGTGAAACCTCTTTGTCTCTCTCTAATTCTATACAAAAGTTGGTAAAAGTGCCACAGCAGCAAACGGAAACTATCCCCACATCTGCACACTTTGAATGCACAATACGGAGTCACACTCACTAACTCTGTCACACAAAGTCGAAAGGAATGGGATATAATACAACATTAAGAGATCCTAAATAAAGATGTGGAAGGTAGAGGAAACACAGATACTTAAGGAAACTCCATGTATACAGTTGAACCGGATGCAAACCAGACTTGACTGTAGAGAATGCGTGAAGCGGTGGCGGATAAGGACACACAGCTGGACAGTCTTTACCCCAACAAGTTGTACTACATATACCGAATGTCTGAGGTGCTAAGGACATTGAAAATGAAGTTCACCTGAGCAAAATATTGCGAAATGCCTCATATATAGACCATTTAATAAAACATATATGTTTTGTTAGCTACTGTTGGGCACTCACCTGTTTTTATATCCGCTCTCTTATTTTTAACAGAAACACTCCGTCAGTACTAGAAATGCTCAACTGTCTTGAAAGTGAATAAATCTATAGCCAAAGGTCCACTGCTTAGGACATTCTTATTTATGAAGCATATTCCGTCTTCCCATCATTAACACGTAATCCTGTTCCTAGCAACATTTTTATATTGTTTTCTTGGTTTATAAGTTTTATTCTTGCGCTTGCTTCTGCTTTTAAGATATTACCTTCAAAAATCACACATATCAAACATGAATGGATGTGTAGCGGGCTGTTGTTAGTCCTGTTTCATCTATGGCCTCGCTTACCCCCTCTCCCTTCCCACTTCTCGTGTCACTGTGTCCCACAAGTCCTGTATAAAGCCCACACGGCAGTATTTTAATTTCAGTCTATTTTATCATGCAATGACATGATGCGCATTTTATTGACGCAATTAATACAATTTAGTGATTTTCGGAAAGCATAAAACTAGAGTTTAAATGTCACGACAAATCTGTTTTCGGATTAATTAACACATTGGATGATCGCAATGAACTGCCAAAACCGTTAATGTGAATATTTGTATCAATTACGCGGGCTTGGTATTATAAATTAATATACAGGGTGTCCCAGCTATCTTGTCCACCAAAAATATCTCTGGAACAATAACAGCTACTGGAAAACGACTTTCACCGGTGTCAATGTAGGGCTGGGGCCATGAATGTACATATTTGGAAACATTCTAAAACGAAAGCATATGTGTTTTTTAACACAAACTTATGTTTTTTTTTTAATGGACCTCCTATATTATTTCTTCAGCAAGCCATAGCACGACAAAGCACATACACAATGGCGTTGATTGCATCGAAATATTCCCATTACATCCCGAGACATTAAGACGCGAAGTTGACGCTTGAAACACCCGACATGCGCTGCTAGCGCACGTCTTGAGGCTCAGGCGTGAACCCCATGCTGCCCGTAATCGCGATGTGATTGACATTCGTAATCACACTTCCATACTTATCAAGAGGTCCGAAACGAATAATACGGTCTGCTGCCATCCTGCACTAACGTCGTACATTCCAGCAGGTATTTATCCCATAGGCTAGAGGTGATGCGGTTCTGTAACATATCTGTGTACCGCAACGTTAGTCACAAAGTTAATTTCGCTTATCGTTAATCCGTTACTAAAAAGGTAATGCCGTTCAACGTTAAAACTTTACTTTACTGTAGATCTAGCGCAAGTGATAGTTAATCATTCACTCGTAATAGTAAACTTCCTGTTGATGGGTTTAGTGAAACGAGCAAGTGGACTAAATATTTTACCGTTGTTTAGGTAAAAATGTTTTGATTTGGGAAGTTCAGGTAGGACATAGAAGATGAATGTAAACATGTTTAACCAATTAGTTTTATTATCGCATAATTATCAATGTTATGTTTATCTACTGCGTTAAATGACAAATTGTTGCAATCAAATATTTCTTAACATCACTGGGTAAAATGGCCCTTTGTAGAAACTTCCACTGTGATACCAGCACTACATACTAAACATAGCGTTCACATCTCATGCTTAAAGTGATGGCCATTGGCTTCCATACATAGGGTCACTCTACGGATGAAGGATGCCCTACTTCGTGCTACTGTTTCCTCTTTGATGGCTGTACAAGCATCAATAATGCGTTGCTTCATGTCCTCTGGTGTTGTTGGTTCATGTTGGTAAACAGCATCCTTCACTGCTCCCCAAAGAAAATAATCCAGCGGTGTAAGGTCCGGAGATCGGGCAGTGCACCTAACTGGGCCACCTCGTCCTATCCACCTACCAGGAAACTTGCGGTTCAGAAGTCGTCGTACTCGTAAGGCGTTATGTGCAGGGCATCCGTCATGCTGATACCACATGACCATACTCCGGTTCAGAGGTACGGTGTCCAAGAGAACAGGAAGATCGTGTCGTAAAAATCTGGAGTATTGTCTGCCATTTTGGATGCCATTTATAAAGAAAGGTCCGATAATGGTATCTCCAATAATCCCACACCAAACATTAACTTTCCACGGACGTTGATGCTCTACCTGACGGATCCATTTTGGATTGTCTGCGGACCAATAATGCATATTCCTCATAATGACAATTCCTTTGTTGGAGAATGATGCCTCGTCGGTAGAGAGAACATATGCAAAAAAATCTGGATTAGACAGAAATTTTTGCTGAGCCCACCGACAAAATGTTACCCTATTGCGGGAGTCATTTCCATGAAGATCCTGGTGTAAATGAATATGGTAAGGATGAAATTTATGACGTTTAAGAATACGCTGTGCACTTGATTTCGACACACCAACTTCACGTTCAATTTGACGTGTGCTGATTTGAGGATTCACAGCTATGGTAGCGAGCACAGCAACTTCAGCACGTTCATCTGTGCGTGTTCTAGGACGATGTCGAGGTCTTTGATTTAAGCTTCCCGTTTCACGTAGACGAGATGTGAGACGACCAAACATCCGGCGCGTAGGTGATGGCTTGTCAGGGAATCGTTTTCTCTACAGTCGTTCTGCCTGAACAGCATTTCGTCCACCTACAACAGGGTACAGTACAGGTATGTAGAGTAGGGTAGAAAACAGACATATTAACTTAATAATCATAATGTTCGCTAACAGTACTATAAACAAACAAGAAATCTCATAACGTATTTCCCGTCAACGTACATTCTCCATAGATCAGCAGCATTTCTACCATATCTTCATGTGTATACATTATACTGTACAGTATAAGTTCCACAACACAACGTTTATTCACAATGTGTACTACCTCCGTGCCGTCACTAGATTACTCTGATGCACGACTACACTAGCAAGCGGTGTACTGCACGCCAAAGCAACAACAGATGGGATGCTCGGAGGGTGGTGAAGTACAGGAGTTTGCATGGGTCGCAAACCATAAACAAGGCGAAGTGGTAACTGTGGCAGTAGTGGGAACTACGTTGGACACTTGACTAGGTAGAGTCAGGCCTTGCGCGACAGGCACAATGGGTCATATAACGCATTAGATAAACCTTATTTTTGGTGTGCAGGATAAATAAGACAACCTGACGGGCGTACACCGATCGGTACTGGTTCATATTGTGTTCGTAGATACGTAAAACGTGCAAGAGGGAAACCATTATGTGCTTATGAGAGTTGATGGCAGCAGACCGTATTAGTATGGAGGTGTGATTACACATGTCAATCACATCACGATTACGGGCAGCATGGGGTTCACGCCTGAGCCTCAGGGCGTGCGCTAGCAGCGCATGTCGGGTGTTTCAAGCGTCAACTTTGCGTCTCAATATTTCTGGATGTGTTGAAAAACACATATGCTTTCGTTTTAGACTGTTTCCAAATATGTACATTCATGGACCCCAGCCCTACATTGATACCGGTGAAAGTCGTTTTCCAATAGTTGTTGCTGTTCCAGAGATATTTTGGGTGGACAAGATAGCTGGGACATCCTGTATAATAGTTTTCTGGGACGTATGTGACTAATTATTAACTAATTTCACATTTTGCTTGCTTATACACTCCTACACACGCACACAGGACCTCAACCACGCACACGGATGGACGCACGTGACATATAAGCTAAACCAACCAGTTAGTGCCCCCTTGAATTTAGTGGAAATAGCAGACAACTCCTCAGGTAAACGAAGGGCCGAGGTTCTGCGTCTGTGTTCAAACATCGTCAACGGAAGTAGCAGTTACTTCAGGCGTGCCCTATAGAAGTATGTTGTGATCCTCGTTGCTCATTTTGCGCATTAATTATCTGACAAAAAATAGTAATACTAAGAAACTTTTGGCCGATGAACCAGTTATGTGTTATCTGGAGAAAATATCTGCTCAGATATAGAAGATGAAAATTATTTAAACTTACAAACTCTGGGAGGATGCACGGGACGCAGAATCAAAGACTTTTTTCTAATGTCATAATTACCGGTGAGCATGTTTTGACATGGTAGAGAGCGTAATCGCCCTCAGCCCTTGCGAAATTGCGCATGACATGGTGACTAATCAGGAGAATATAAGAAACGCCCTTCATGGGCAGTGGCAGTTGTTAATCTATTTCGCCGGCCGCAGTGGCCGAGCGGTTCTAGGTGCTTCGGCCGGGTACCACGCTTCTGGTCCGGTGCAGGTTCGAATCCTGCCTCGGCCATGGATGTGTGTGATGTCCTTAGGTTAGTCAGGATTAAGTAGTTCTAAGTCTTGGGGACTGATGACCTCAGATGTTAAGTCCCATAGTGCTTAGAGCCATTTGAACCGTTTGGTTAATCCATTTCACCTACAGCGTGTTCACAACCTGGGAGGTGACGATCATCCACTCACGGAACACATTTCACTGTAATACTCCCAACAGTGCCATATGTGTCCTACGTTTCTGTTCTCTGTGCTGTTTACAGATGAAGCATAGTTCGGACTTGACGGAGTCTTCGAAATCCATAGTTCGCATGTTTAGAGTGAAGTTAATCCACATTACTTGCGACATCTTGGGTTGTCGGATGTTCTGCCGGATATCAGCGTCGTACTTGCACGATATTTCGGTCACGTAGCTCGGGACCTTCATCAGGTGCGACCTGAGACTGCTCCTCGAGTGGACCTGGTCCAGTATTTATGCCTATGGCCTTCCCCCTCCACCAATGGGTGCAGGCGTTTCCTCTGTGGTCCGCGCCCATTCCCTGCGACCTGCTGGAGCGTTGCTGCTCCGTTTTCCGTCCGCTGCGGTTCTAGGTGTTCCCTCTGCGGTCCGCGCCCACCAAACCCGCTCCTGGGGGTTTCATCTACGGTCTGGGGTACCAAGCATTCCCCCTGAGGTCCGCGCCCGCTCACCACGACCTGTTGGAGCGTTGCGATTATCAGTCGCAATTCTAACGTGAATGTGTAACTACATGTTGGTGATGACTGTTTAATTGGGCCATATCTCTTACCTAGCCCATTAAATTATAAGCACTATTACAATTTCCTCCTCAGAGCATTACCACAGTTACTGGACGACGTGCCAAAAAATGGTTCAAATGGCTCTGAGCACTATGCGACTTAACATCTGAGGTCATCAGTCCCCTAGAACTTAGAACTACTTAAACCTAACTAACACACATCCATGTCCGAGGCAGGATCAGAACGCGTGGTTCTAGACTGAAGCGCCTAGAACCGCTCGGCCACACCGGCCGGCCAGACGACGTGCAACTCTCTACAAGACAGTGTAGGTCTATGTTGTTCCAGAAAGCCGGGGCGCCGACACGTTTCAGTCATCCTATGTCGTGGCATATTCGATCGCCTGGTTTGACCCCTCAGCATTATTTTGTGTGGCGAGAGCTCTGCAACCATGTTTACAAAACGCCCGTTGAACCAGATGAGAATCTGGCTGCCCAGGTACTAGCAGCAGCAACAGGAACTGCAGTCTTCGACCGTGTTAGACAGAATATGACCCACCGACGAAATCTGTTTTCGTAAGTCACTAGAGGTATTTTAGAATGTCTACTGTAAATGAAGTAAATATGTTGTGTTAATGTCGTTGTCTCTTGGTAATACAATATTAAAACATGTTTGTATTGCTTTTCGTCCTCACAGGGAAACACTTTAAAAAGTATTTTCATGGTCCCATGCAACCTCCCACTGTTTGTTAGGTTAATTTTCAGCCAGAGATAACTCTTTCTACTAGTTTAAAAAATCCTCACAGAATAATATGACATTAGAGAAAAATATTTGTTTCAGTGTCCCGTGAGATTCCACAGAGTTTGTCGGTTATACGATTTTCATGCTGAATAGCTGGCTCCTGATAGGATAGCCTTTCAAAGTGGCGCAATGATCGACCACTTAAATATGTTAAAAATATAATAGTGAGCACTTTACAAAAAGAAAAACTAGTATTATTCAATAACTACATTATCCATAGGAATCAGCAAACATGTACAAATATGTCGGTGTCAGAATTTCTGGAGGTATGAAAAGGAATAATCAGTCAACAAAGTAGAGTGCTTACGATTAATTTGTGGGTCCTATGAGACTGAAAGCATACAATACAGGAAGGCATGAATGCCGAGAGGTATGTCTGAATAACGGCAAAGCGTCGCGGAATGTTGTAAAATCTGCAGTGGCTAACTTGTTACTCGATACCAACTATCCCGCTAAATTCGATAATAAATGAAGAATTCGGTGATATTCTTGAGCTACCTACGTTCCGCTCCCTTGCGGCTTGTGAAACGACTAATGGCGGCAGACACAGTGGCATTTAAGCAGTTCACAGTTGTACTCTTTATACAAGATGGGAACGGAGAGAAACCCTAACCTGCAGTACCATGCTACTGGCTTCGCTGTGGTTTGTAATGTATGTGGAAATAGATTAATTATATGTAGTTAGGTTTTTCTCTTCTGAGCAATTATTTCGACTGCTCATGTGTTTTCGTACATTTTCCCGACGAATGAGATGGTTGAAGTTCTCTCGGGCATGCAGCCGGGTTGACTGGTTGTTGTAGAACGAATTTTCGATGGCGCAACGTGCCATCATCATCAGATCACTCCTGTTGACTGACGGCCTAGGCCGGTGCGGGGTGTGGTAATATATACCTGTCGCCTCTCCCCTCCACTGACTCCGCGTATGGACCGAGGGATGTGCAGGCCGCGGTGGTGGGGGTAGCTTGCGCTGACGAGTTGACAGTTGGGCGTCAGTACGCATGCCGCCTTCGGCTGGTGTGGTGCCTCGTTGCGCTACCGGAATGGAATGACCAGTCTAATGAGTACAGAGTATGGATTGAGAGTAAATCTAAGAAAGACTAAAGTAATGAGAAGTAGCAGAAATGAGAACTGTAAGAAACTAAACACCAGGATTGGTGATCACGAAGGAGACGAAGTG
The DNA here is from genome assembly GCF_023864275.1 of Schistocerca cancellata. NCBI lineage: Eukaryota > Metazoa > Arthropoda > Insecta > Orthoptera > Acrididae > Schistocerca > Schistocerca cancellata. The sequence goes on from NC_064634.1 coordinate 266,384,045, forward strand.
ACCTAGGTGGAAACATGAACCATGACGGACGGAGTGTGGAGGACTCAAAAGCAGACTAGCACTGGCAAAATGGGCGTTCCTGCCCAAGAGGAGTCTACTAATGTCAAAAATAGATCTTACGTTGTGGAAGAAATATCTGAGAATGTACGTTTGGAGCACTTCATTGTTTGGTAGTGAAACATGGACTGTGGGAAAACCGGAATAGAAGAGAGTCGAAGTATTTCAGAATGTTGAAAATTAGGTGGACTGTTAAGGTAATGAATGAGGAGTTTCTCCACAGAATCGCTGAGAGAAGGAAGAACATGGAAAACGCTGGCAAGAACAAGGGGCAGGATGGTACTTGGTTCAAATGGCTCTGAGCACTATGGGACTTAACATCTATGGTCATCAGTCCCCTAGAACTTATAACTACTTAAACCTAACTAACCTAAGGACATCACACACATCCATGCCCGAGGCAGGATTCGAACCAGCGACCGTAGCAGTCGCGCGGCTCCGGACAGAGCGCCTAGAACCGCTAGACCACCGCGGCCGGCGCAGGATGGTACTAGATGCAGCTTTAGAGTGTAAAAATAGTAGATGAAGACATAGATTGGAATGTACCCAGGAAATAATTCAGGACGCAGGTAACAAGTGCTACTTTGAGATGAAGGGTTTGTCGTTATTGTGTACATAGTTCCGCGTAGTCAGCGCGCACACAACTTTCCCAATAGAGAGCGCCCCGCAAAGCACAACACCGCAGGCGCAGCACTCGTCCGTCTCCGCACTACGAGATGGCGCTGTCTTAGAGACGTACCAAACTTTGCTTCCGCCGATCCGCGTATTAATATGTAACGCATCCAATGAGATTGCTGCTAACGTTGAACCTTTTCTCCTCGCAGATCACACTCGCGCAGTGATACCTGAACGCGCGAGGTATTATAACAAGTGTACAGACCTCCGATTAGTCAGTCAGCATTTGTCTGCACCAGTCTGCATCAGTCTGCATTAGTCTGCATTTGTCTGTACCAGTCTATAGTCAAGTTTCAGTCTGCACCTAATAAGATAATCATATTCCTGTACATATCCATGAAGAGAAATGTATAGACACTTTGTCAAGTATCAGAGACATGTGAGAGTAAGATTAACGGACCAAGACCAAAGGAACTTCAGATTGTCAATTGTAAACAGCATCCAGAATCAAGTTACGTAATATCTATGCTTTTTATTATTTTAATAAATGTGTGTGAAAATTAATCAATTTCTGTTTAAAGTTGGTCACTGTCAATCTGCTACTCTAAGCGTGCAAGTGTCATTTCTATGGTCTGACATAACGGCAGAAGATAAACACGCCACGATAAGACCACGAGACATATTGTTGACAGTCGCCTACTTCGCTAGAGCAACAAGTCAAATAATCTGATGGTGTGTGTCACGAAGGTCTTACAGTACGCATACCACAGTCGTATTAAAGAAATTCGTGGCCTGCAGCATCTAACCAGGCAGAAGAGTGATAACTCAAACAAAAAAGAGACAAAAAGTAATAATCAAAATGGTTCTAATGGCTCTGAGCACTATGGGACTTAACATCTGTGGTCATCAGGCGTCATTCTATTGTCATTAAGTGAATCCATAAATGAGCGGCACATCGGACCACTCTTCTTCAGTAAACCAATCCATGTGGAGATGTGTCATTGTGAACGACATTTACTGCAGAGGGATTGTCGTACGGCAAGTTAATACTGGGTCTCAGGCAGTCTTGACACAACAATACCGTTGTTCGTTGCTTGAAACCAGGTTATCAAAAGGAAGTAATGCAGGGAATACACTGAAATGTTTGTGTGTTAGAAATTAAGATTGGACCCTACATACTGATAAGCCCGTGTCAATACTGTCAGTCACAGTATGTGTTTACAGGAGCGTTCGCCTCCTGGTTCAGGAACAGGAAAGCGTCTCTGGAACTCGGGAGAATTTATGTGCCAACACATGCATGCCGAAAGACGCCCACTGCGGATGGAAAAACCTACTGGTTAGAACCGATATGGTATTTTAGTTCTGATTAACCGGTATTTTTCGGTATTTATTTGGTCACTGCCGCAACATGTGTTTTTATTTTTCTAGAAACCGGGTAAAGAAAAAAGCCTAATATAAATTAACCATAGCAACAATTTTTAGTTTCTAAATAACTCTATTTCAAAAAACGAGCAATTTTTATTCGTAAAAGTTGCGTTTCTTTGACATACGGCATTATTAGAAAAACGGGAAAAGCGGGCAGTGCAAACAATAATGTGCCTTTTACATCGTGGTGTGGCCTTTTAGAGGGTACGTAGGTACATGTAGCGTGCAACGCTTGTCTCCTCTTGTCTGTATGGTAGTTTCTCACTGCCATATACCTAGTCTTCAAATATTTTACGAAGTGCAGTATCAGTGAAGTAAAATTGTCCATTTGCTTTAAGAGACTGAAAACGGAAGGAGTCACAACAAGCCTGCGTTATAATGTAAGGAGAAAACTTAAAAACTTAAAGAGTGCATTTACAATAAAAGTAGAAAGCACCTGATCGGCTGGCTGTGTCTACATAACAGGCCTTCCTTTCCTAGTAGCCCCTCAAAATGCAGAAATTAATACGATGAACTGGGTTCTCCGACGTCATTTTTCATCCTTTGCAACTGACTTTTCGTAATGTCCAATTACTGGCATGATCCCCGTGTTAAACATGATTTTGTAGGTGAGTTTCAAAAAATTAGAATTGATAGGAAAGTGTTGGTGATCCGTCCGCCTGCTTAGCTTAGAGTGGCGGCACGGTAGCGCAGCGTGTTCGGCCAGAGGGTTAGCTTTCCTCTGTAGTAAAAAACTGAGTTAACCGATCAACGACGAACTTAAATGGGTGTATTATGGCGTCCGCCCCGAGTAGATGCAACGAACTAAAGCGGACAAAAAAAAAAAAGAAGTGGGTACGTGCTTGCTTCCCCTACAAGGGACCCGGGTTCAATTTCCGGCCGGGTTGGAGCTTTTCTCCGTCCACGGACTGCGTGTTGTGTTGTCCTCATTATCATTTCGGTTTCATCACCGGCATGCGAGTTGCCCAATGTGGCCTCGAGTGAAAGAAGACTCGCCCTCGGTGTCCCAACTTCTCCGGATGCGTCCTCCGGGTCGCCGGCCGGAGTGGCCGAGCGGTTAAAGGCGCTACAGTCTGGAACCGCACGACCGCTACGGTCGCAGGTTCGACTCCTGCCTCGGGCAAGGATGTGTGTGATGTCCTTAGGTTAGTTAGGTTTAAGTAGTTCTAAGTTCTAGGGGACTTATGACCACAGCAGTTGAGTCCCATAGTGCTCAGAGCCATTTGAACCATTTTTTTTCCTCCGGGTCGGCAATGCCGTACGATCATTTCTTTTACCGGTGATCTTTCATAGTAGTCAACCACCTTCCATTTTCCGATAAAAGCAGCGATCGGTGGAACAACTAAGTTTTCTTTTATTTGCCCATTTCATTGAATATTTTGATTCAATGTATCTCGAAATTCTGTTCGATTTCTACGTTCATTAGAGAAAATAGTAGGAATAAAAAACCGTTTTTTTTTCATCGGATTTAACATTCCGGTTAAACGACATAACCGAAAACCGGCTGTTTCGGCGACAACCGCCATCCCTAGGACAAAGGTGAGCGCTAAGAAACTAAAGAGTGACGACCTAAAGGGCTGGTCGCTTGGCGTAGTGTGACAGAGAAACACAAAGGCATTCGCATGTTGTGTCTTCTCCTTGTGTACGTCGTGTTTATCATCCCGCCGGTCTGCTTGCTGCTGCTAGTGGACTTCCTGCTCACGTTAATCTGTACGTCAGTTTGAAAACGGCGAAGCTCCATTTACCATTTTATGTCTGTGTTTTTTTCCGACCTTGTAATGTCAGATTACTAATCACTTTTGGTGTGATCCGCCGTACGACATGATCCCTATGTCAATCAATTCTTGCCTAAAGTCAAAAGTGTGTACGGTAAGGGATTATAGCTGGCACGCCACAGCTGTTGCTTCGGCTTATGAAGGAGGTGCCATTACGACGTTTGTTGATCAGAGCTCGAAGCCGTTACTAAATTTAATGACTGTGCAGCACCTCTCAGCCGTGCACTGAGTGTTTTCCTTTGATTAATGGATCATATTTTATGTACAGGTAAAGTGCTTTCAGTAATGTGTATTCAGTTCGTTCCTTCTGCTTTCTCAGAGCGTCACGTGCTTAAGACTAACTTTTCTCTGCTTTAGAAAGTTTGTATTTTTCTCTTATTACGCGTCTTGTTCTGCAGCTCGACTTGCTATACATACAGTGGACACCTAGTGTAAGCGTAAAGTGAGGGCCTCCTGGACCCACTTGTGCGTGCCTGTTTGTAGGCCGGTATATGTCTGCTAGTTTTTAAATTTTTATTTTCAAATTTATGATACGGATTTATTTTCTTAAAAGTTTCTTGTTTATTGAATATTAACTGTTATGGTGATTCTGCCGTCTATTTTTAAGATTATATGGTGGTCTGTAATTTACTGAAAATTCTTAACAAATAAATCATGTTTGTTGTGCTTTAAAAAAATAGATTTTAAATATTTCTGAAATCTCCCTAATCTACCGTTTGTTTTAATTCTTTTTGTTAACTAGCCCCCTTAGATAAGTTATGATTATGGTCTCTAGTTTTAGGTATTAGAGTAGATGATGGTATCAGAATGAATAAAACTGTAATTTAAATATTAGGGCAAATATGTTTATGGACTAATTAACACGTTGTGAAATTGCAATAAATTGCTGTAACCGGTTATGCAAATATTTTTAGCAATTCGCATTACATATATTCACTTACGTTGGCTATATGCTATTCTTGAATTAATGCCTTTAATGTTGAAGCAAGTATAAGAAATTACAAATTTTAGAAAAAAAATAAGCTGCATTAAAGTATCGCTGAGAAAACAGCGACATGTCTGAATGAAAAGAATACAGACTCTCTGGTCATAAGCAAGAACATCTGAAGCGATGAATGTTTGACGTGAGCTTGATTCACTATCAGGATACCTTTAATTCTTCGTAATGTTTGCTAAAAAAATTTTCGTGGTATAAGAAAGAAAATTACTACACGGGAAACCCGCGGTCCACCGACCAAATTTTGAAGATCTTTCAGGGATATTTTTTCAGTATTTGGGTCTCTATTGATGAGTTCATGTACTGTTTTCACGTGTGTTTTAGAATTATACACAACATGCAAAAAATGTTTATGTCATCCATTTTGCTCAGCGTTTATGAATTATTTATTCAATACAGAACATAAGTACTTCGCGCACAATGAACGGTAGCTGTCTAACTGCTCCACACAGTGTTTTCGCAGTTTTCCGCTATTCACGTTTTCATTGTAGCCCTGAATAGTGGAAGCCTTAGTTTTGAAAGAAATATTCAGTATATTGTTAGTGTAGTAGAGATTAAGTCTCTGTCAAGTTACATTTTATACGAAGTACACACAGTTGAGCGTTTCTTATTTTGCGCTGTATGTTTTGATCGGGTTTTCTCCAAACAGCTGCTGTTCATCACGTAGTACCTGGTTTCTCGCTTGCAAATATTGTCGCTCACTTTCAGCCTCACTTTTTGGTCAACCAACCAATATTCCCGAATTTGACAAACGTTCTGAGACCTATGTACAAAGAAAATACCTCAGATTTAATGTTATGAAATAATAAGTGCTCCTGAAACATGTTCAGCTACAAAACACACCAGGTTAAAGCTAAGTCATTTCTTTCAAACCATTGATTAATAGCGTAAGGTGAACGTAAGCTAAGTAGAAAATCTTCTTACGTTGTTCAGGGATATTTTGTACGTATTTTGGTGTAATGTAACCATGATCTCCGGCAGCTCGTTAAAGAGTTCCTGCCTCTTTCGCTTTGTGTTCATACTGTATTAGATGCTGTGCATGGATCAATGCCCGTGCCATTGTACATATGTTACATTAAAGCAATAGGAGAAACATATTATTCACCAAATTAGCGTCAAATAAGTATATTACTGAATTGTGATTAGGTCCTACAAGTAATGTTCTTTCGTAGGCCTTAAGAAAAAGCACTGGTTTATCTAGTGCAAACTCTTACGAGTCTGCCTGTGGTTTTAACTATTTAATGAGTAAATCGAAACAGTAAACTATAGGAGATGGTATGTGTACCTGCATCGCCGTAGTACAATTCAAAATAAAGCCACATATATAACGTAATTCACTTAATGTTCTCCTTAGACGTTTAGGGTAAACACGGTGGTTATAATCCGGAGTCTAACTCACGAAACAATGTTAAAGATCAGGTGTATGTTGCAAAACATGATACCACTTCCCACATAACACTTTGTCGATTGCCTCATTAAAACATGTAAACTATAGAGAGGTAGATAATAGTTTGCACTGGATACACCAGTACTATTCATTAACAGATACGAGATAACATTGTTTAAAAGACTCATTATAACTGGATAATGTACCTGTGTGGCGATATAGTCACGAAAAATATGTCTCACCTAGTGCTTGAATATACTTCAGAGTTGGCATTGGCACTGATTTACACAAAGCATCCAAGACAGTTTTCATATCATTGTCTGTCTCAAATTTCATATCAACAAGCTCTAACAAGTTAGGGCCTGCAAATGTGTTTAGTCTGAGGACCTATAATTTCACAATTGTCAACATAATAGGAATGCATGCATGCAGGGGGACGAGAGAGCTGAGAGAGAGAGAGAAAGAGAGAGAGAGAAAGTGAGAGAGAGAGAGAGGAAAGGAGCGTATGTTTCGACAGGAATTTCTCAGGTGTCAAGTATCGAAGGTTTGCTGCCACTTGATGCTTTTTTTCGGGGATTAGCGTGGCAACATCCGGTCTGTCAGTAGTAAGGCCCGAGCGGATACTCATGGAACTGGCCCGTAGCCAGGCCACTGACGTACACATCGCATTACGAGACCCGAGCGACGTGTGTGTCGTCCTTTGCGATCGGAAGATTTTTAACAGTGTAATCTCGAGTGATGGGCGTTTCATGATGGTATTCCTTGCGCGATTGGAATGAAGCAGCATCGCAATTCTTTAAATATTCCATATGTCACCTTCTGTGCCACAAATTGTTTAAATAAAAAATTTTTCACATATTGTCTAAATGGTTTAAACAGTATTCCATACAGTGCTATCGATATCCCAACAAATTCTTTATATTAATATAAAACCTATATTCCTTACATGGAGTCATATAATATAAACTGTTTAAATAATTTTTCCCCAGATATTGTCCAAATTGTTTAAGCAATCTTCCATATTTCCCACCAAACTCTTTAAATCAATAAATAACTATATTGTCTAAATTGTTTATACAATATTTCGAGCACTGCAATCACTTCCCTTCAACTGAATGACCAAATGAGTCTTTCTCATGCCAAGTTTCGGGAGGATGAGGGAAAAGGGAAGGCTGGGGCGTTTCCCAGAGGTGGAATTTAATGAATTCATCGATTTCATTAATTGGTCAATCAAACATATCAAAAGTGTACGTGTATCGTCGAGGCGAGTTCCCGGAGGGATGGAGGAGGGGGAGGAGGAGGAGGACTGAGAGGAGTGGGGAACAATAGCTCAAGGACCTGTCAATCAAAAGGGCAGATTATCCCCAGAGGGTCTTAATCCTTTTAGCAGAACAACAGGTTAAAGACCTGAAACTTCCTGGCAGATTAAAACTGTGTGCCGGACCAACAGTCAAACTCAGGACCTCTCCCTGTTGTGGGCAAGTGCCCGACCAACTGAGCTACCCAAGCACAACCCACGACTTGTCCTCAGGCTTTACTTCCACCAGTCCCTCGTCACTTAAGGACCTGTCAATCAATGGAGAGCAATGTGTGCTGAGGCCCCCTAGCCCCCTTACTTTGATTCGGTGTGTCTGGTATGCCGACAGATTTGTTGCCGGCCCTCAACTGGGATCTCTCTAACCAAAACATGGCCATTACTGACATTGAGACAGAACTGGCTTTCATCAAAAAACGCAACGGACCTCCACCCTGCCCTCCAGTGGGCTCTCTCTTGACTCCAATGAACTCGCAAACGGCGGTGCTTTGGGTTCAGTGGAATGCAACTTAAAGTCTTGGAGCTGTCGTTGAAGTAACCGATTTCTAACTGTTCGTTGTTTCACTGTGGTACTGAGTGTTCCTCACATCGTTGTTGCAGATGCAATGCTATGCGCCACAGTCTTACGCCGAATAGTAGGGCTTTCCCTCTCAGCAGTGCCTCATTGCTCTCCCTAGCCCAGTCTTCTTGCGGCTGTACGTTCTTGTGACCACCGTTGCCAGCAATCATGTTCAGTAGCTACATTCATACCAAGACTTTCTTCAGTATCGCGTTAGGCACCCGAGCTCCTCATAGCCCTATTACATAACCCCATTCAACCTCAGTGAGGTGTTGATAATGGCGTCTTCGTTGCATTAAGGGCATTCCTGACTCACATCATAATCACCACGTCCAATCTGAAACGTAATGAATTCTAACAACCGTTACAGTCTCTACTTAAAGTAGACTTAGTTTGCATCCTTATAGTGGCACTACTAGCGCCATTCTTATGCGAAAAGCGAAAAATGTGAATGACATCATGTTTCATATGTAGAAAGATGCCCACCAGTTTTCATTTACTACCGCCCAAGTTCATCTTGACGCTATGATTTTTTCCATCAGTGTATATTTAATTTCTTAATGCCAGTTACTTTCGTAGTAGCGTATAGGGAAACGTAACGGATTATGTGTGACTGGTCAGGAAGATACGACAGTTACCTACCAGCCAAACAGTAGTGGGTATTCTCTATCTATGGATATTATCACATGCGATCCATGGATGTGGTAGCACTGCAGACTGGGCAACTGCGTACTGGATTCCCTTCAATCAAGATGTAAAGACTACAATCTTCTTACCACTCGAAGACTCCATTGTCTTTGATAAAGTCTAGAAGCTTTTTAGATGTGAGTTCAGTATTAAGTAATAAATTATTGTGGGCAGCTTACATAAGGAATTCTTGGGCTTGTTCATTACCTACCAGTCTAGAGGATGATTTTACCCAAATGGACGCCATTGGTTTGCTTCGATTAACACATTCAAGATAAATTATATCGAAGTCCACCGTGTCTTTATTGGACTCTTCCTCCATTAGGTGTTCCAAGTAGATTCTGGAGCGTTGCTAGACACTGAGAGTATTAATGGGATTTTGGAACAAAGAGTTTAGAGGCTTAAAAAATAGCAACAATCTGAGTAAGAAAAACAGACGCAGTTTCTTGTTGGCAGTTATAATCAATTAGTTCGTAGATGCGGGCAGAAAAATGCGCATCCGCGGCTATTCCAATTCGTTAATTTGAGTTCATCTATGCAGATTCGAACTGAAGATGGCTATATTTTCTCCAAATGTTTATTTGAAATAATGAGTTTTTGGAATGTTTCCATACCCAAAAATCCACAAAGTGCGCTTCAGTATTTACGATCAGAGTGAAACGGTCACTCTCAGATTTTGGAATGAGTAGTGACTTCGACATTTCGCAGGATCACGCAACTTCATTCACACTGGGAACCGATGGCTGGCCCTCTCATGAATTATCATACTGCTGGCGTGTGTAATTCATGGAAGAGATTGTGAACCGGGTGATTTATGTACGTTGTTTATTCTGTTACAAAATGGGCTGTTAATACTTTGCACCAGTTATGTATCGGTGTCTGAAATGCTTGAATGAAGAGGACGTAGACGAACGATGTTTTCATCGCCCACAGGCATGTCCTGAGGACAGCCTATGTTTCTTGTCAAGCTGTCTGATGGTGTCGTCACTGAATAAACGTCGGCAATATCCTAGCGTCGATCTAATTTGAAATCGGCACAGAACCAAAAATTTTGAGAGATGGGTTCCCAGCCAAGCCGCAGTGAACCGTCGTATGAAGTTCGGTGCATTTTCACACGAAGTCATTACAGTGATGGTGTGCAACGTCCAGTTAACTCAGCTGTTGAGGGTCACTTCCAAGAAACGGATGTGCGATTTTAACGGCGTTTCTCTGCAACCTAATGACACCAGATTTTTGAAGATTCGTATTTATCCTACAAATAAAAACGTAAGTGGTTTTTTTCGTTGGAAGAAGGGGTGAGTACTTACAATTTCCGTGGTATAATATATTGAACAAAAATTAAGAAAATCTACACAGCGGTGCGCTTCTATGACAGTGTTGAGTTCTTTCATGGGCAAGTCATTAACAGCAACAATATTCAACACATCGAGGTTACGACTGAAGTGAGTGTGTGCACGTGGCTACTTTTGAGCCTTTTTCTGTTAAGACTACCACGCAACGAATTTCACTATATTTGCAATGAAACGTAGGATCGAAGTAAACAGTTCGATCCTGATTCGAGAAATGATACTACTGCTCACGTTCTGATGCAGAACTTGGACCAATACCGAAGGCCTTTGATAAACATAGGTGGTACCGCATTAAGTGGATTCTTGAGTTACGATTATATGGCAAAACGAAATGTGTTTACTTAGCATTGCTATTTTACTAATTTATGAAAGATTTTATCCTGTATCGCAAGATAACAGATTTCTCTAAAAAAAAGTGGAGACACTAGGTTTGTTGAAACACAACCGTACTTATTTTCCTTGGTGAAATGAATAGTTACGTAGAAAGAATCTGAAATTTGAGACATAGATGATATTTCTTTCGGAAATGTTGTATACCCTCACCCCGTACTACCCCTCCACCACCCTCACTCTTTACCATTCCTCCATCTATAGGCAAAAAAATCCTGAATGGTCGTAGAAAGTAATGTAACGACCATAAAGAAGTTGGGAAATGTGAAGTCTTTAGGATAAATATGTTAAGATAATATAGTTTTCAAATGATGGTATATTCTAAACCAAAACAGCAAAAAGTTAAGGTGTCGTACACTAGCGTGAAGGTTCTCTCTCTCTCTCTCTCTCTCTCTCTCTCTCTCTCTCTCTCTCTCTCTCTCTAGCTCCCACCTCTCTCTCTGTCTTTACGCATAAGAATAAGTGAACTAAATCCACTGCAACAGAAATTTTCCACCCTTATGACTTATGACAAAGAGTTCTATTCAGCCACATTTTTCTCCAAACACAATTTGCGTGTCCTGCGATAGGAACATCCCATAAAGTTACAGTGAAATAAATTATAGGTTCAAAAATGGCTCTGAGCACTATGGCACTTAACATCTGAGGTCATCAGTCCCCTAGAACTTAGAACTACATAAACCTAACTAACGTAAGGACATCACACACATCCACGCCCGAAGCAGGATTCGAACCTGCGACCGTAGCAGTCTCGCGGTTCCGGACTGAAGCACCTAGAACCGCTCGGCCACCACGACCGGCTAAATTATAGATGCTAGGGACTTGAAGCGGGTGCGATGAGTTATCTGAGCGCTGGGCATATGTGTGTGGCGAAGGAGCGGTACCGCTTGCAGGACAAAGCCACCGCAGATTCGCGGAAGTTCACCACACAGGGCGCCACAACACAGGCGCAGCTGGGATCTCGTGAGCAGCAAGGACACCCAGCGGTGTTCCCCAGAGTAGCTATCGGAGAATGAGCAGCATGCACTGCTTCAGTATATCAGAAAGGTCAGATAATTACAGTCCGCGCAACAAACTTACAAGAGAAAATAACTTAATATCGCGTTAACAATGGCACAAGAGACCCGGAAATTAGAAAAGTAATAGCTAAAGTACGAATCCTCTGTGGATGTTCACCCTTTGACTGTGTAACGCTTTAATCAGAAATGTTTACCTAGCAGGATGTGCCATCTGCCCATAATTCTGTATCACTGCTTGATGGCACTAACGATTAATAGAAACGAGATAAAGCTCATCTCTCATGTAGGTTCCGTGGCAGGTGAAATGAATAGGGGGAGTTACATGTCTTCATGATAACTGACAGCAATGTTAGAGCACGTTTCTGCTCACAAATCTCCCATCAAATTTATATTTCCTCTACAGTTATGAAATGTTTGCACACATATTTACACGTGTGATGACGGTGTGTTAGTACGTGGACCCTAACTGTCGTACAATTAGTCTCATTGCATGTCAACTGTAGCTAACAAGTTTCATCCCAGATACAAGCTGAACTCGTACACCCATATGGTGAACAATGCAGTTCAGATACTCAGTGAACTTCACCACTTTGTCTTTGCAGTGGGATAAAACTAAAATGTATCACCAGAATACTTTCGGTTTTAAAACTGCAGAACTGAACACTCTTCTCCAAAATTCTCCATAAGTAAACTATCAACCTGGGGTGAGACGCAGCTAGCCTTCCATCTGTTCAAGACGCTGGTTATCAAAATAAAATAAAATAAGGAAGTGGTGACTAGCTCATATCTAATTATTGAGGTTGTGTCTTCCTCAGATTTCGGGTCATCCATGATAAAGAGTCAACAACTGATACTTAAGTAAAGACGGAGACAGCGTCAAAACTAACTGGTACAATAAAGTTGTTAATTTTTAAGTTCTTAACCTATTAATAATAGTTGCTGTGTTACGGGAATGAACTTCATAGTTCCTCATAAAAGATACAAGAGCGACACGAAATATTTGCATCAAAGTTAGAAGATATGTGATTCACTGTAAAAGTTTACTCTTTCAGTATCTACTCCAAGTATGGCTAACTATTTCCGGTTTCTTGTGAACACTGTATATTCTGGGAGCCTTAGATATGTTGGATGGATACCCCAAAGTTCAGAAAGAGAAGCAGATTTTGTTTGAACAGAGGCAGTAAGGTCCTTGTCCATGTTACCATAAAGTATACAAATGTGTACTAGGAAGTAAAAATGTGCTTGAGATACAGAAAGGAATGTCGCCGATCAATGCCACACACAGATACAAGTTAAGTTTTAAGATCACAATGTTCATAAAATGCAATGTGGAAGGTGTAGGACAATCTGAGTATCCTAAGTGGCATTATTATCTGTGTTAATCAAAGCACTGCTTAACTATACATTACTTTAGAGAAAATTATTTCAAATAAATCTAAATGAGAAGCCTGATGGTCAAGTAATGTTACAGCGGGCACTGGGCTACAATTTCGTCCTACTCTGTATTGAAATTTGGCAAGTAAAAGATGTAGATCTCTCAGGAAAATAATGCCACAGAGTCTATAAAACTATCTTTTTTTTAAGAACAGTATATTGCTTCAGAATTCTTAAAGTACAGCATTCCTGCATTATTCCTTTTTCCCAGTGATCGAGCAATATAGGCATCGGGGAAGTCCTGAATTGTCATTTAGTGTATGGTATATGCTAGAGCACCCTTCATGTTTTTGGCACAGAAATGGCGTCCTGTTAATGGTGTCTTGAGCTGGTCAACCAAAGAAACCTGGCCCGAAACGGGACTTTACGGGGGCTGATGCAGCATTACCATGTCGTTTTAGAGAAGATCGTCCATAACCATCAAAGCGATGAGGCTAAGAGCATTATCTTGCTGGATTTTTCTGGATCTGGCGATGTGTGATCGGAAGTGCACGACTCTTTTCATCCATTTGAGAACTTTCACATTAGCGGCATTGACGGTCTGCACGGCAGGCACGAACACATGGTGGATAATACCGCAACTACTGTGAGACACCCCGCTAAACCCCCAGGACAGGACGGAAGTTTAAATTGTGGGAAGGGGCCAAAATAAGGGGCTGTTCAAATGGTTCGAATGGCTCTGAGCACTATGGGACTCAACATCTGAGGTCATTAGTCCCCTAGAACTTAGAACTAATTAAACCTAACTAACCTAAGGACATCACACACATCCATGCCCGAGGCAGGATTCGAACCTGCGACCGTAGCGGTCGCGCGGTCCCAGACTGAAGCGCCTATAACCGCTCGGCCACATCGGCCGGCCAAGGGGCTGTCAGTTACACTCGAACATGCAACTTTATTATTCGATCGGACATTTGAAGAATCAATATTTTTTTAAACACACAGCTTTAATCTTTGGGACTTAATTGCCGGCTGAAAGCCACTTTAATTTAAAAACGGATGAAAGCCAATAACTTAAATGCAAGCATAATCAAAAAATTTAAAAGGCAAGCCTTACCTTACAACAGTTCTTTGTACAGGGTGTTACAAAAAGGTACGGCCAAACTTTCAGGAAACACTCCTCACACACAAATAAAGAAAAGATGTTATGTGGACATGTGTCCGGAAACGCTTAATTTCCATGTTAGAGCTCATTTTAGTTTGTTCTTCCACCTACGCTCAATGGAGCACGTTATCATGATTTCATACGGGATACTCTACCTGTGCTGCTAGAACATGTGCCTTTACAAGTACGACACAACATGTGGTTCATGCACGATGGAGCTCCTGCACATTTCAGTCGAGGTGTTCGTACCCTTCTCAACAACAGGTTCGGTGACCGATGGATTGGTAAAGGCGGACCAATTCCATGGCCTCCACGCTCTCCTGACCTCAACCCTCTTTCATTTATGGGGGCATTTGAAAGCTCTTGTCTACGCAACCCCGGTACCAAATGTTGAGACTCTTCGTGCTCGTATTGTGGACGGCTGTGATACATTACGCCATTCTCCAGGGCTGCATCAGCGCATCAGGGATTCCATGCGACGGAGGGTGGATGCATGTAACCTCGCTAACGGTGGACATTTTGAACATTTCCTGTAACAAAGAGTTTGAAGTCACGCTGGTACGTCCTGTTGCTGTGTGTTTCCATTCCATGATTGTGATTTGAAGAGAAGTAACAAAATGAACTTTAACATGGAAAGTAAGCGTTTCCGGACACATGTCCACATAACATCTTTTCTTTAGTTGTGTGTGAGGAATGTTTCCTAAAAGTTTGGCCGCACCTTTTTGTAACACCCTGTATAGGTTGAAGGCCCTAAGAATCAGACACTTCGAGAGTAAACAAGATACATTCAAATTGGCTGAAGGCCTAACAGTCAAAACTCCAAAACTTTAATTTTTTTAAATATCAAAGGCCTTATGTGAAACAGTTCTTTAGTTTAGGCTGAAGGCCTTAAGAGCAAAACAACTAAAACTCAAAATAGATTGAAGGCCCAACACTTAAAATTCCACAACATTAAAATTTTTAAAATGCCAAAGGCTTTACGTGAAACTTCTTTGAACAAGGCTGAAGGCCTAAAGAATCTTACGCCTTAAAGGTAAAATAACCTTAACTACAAAAAAAAAAAAATCGGTAGGAAGCCATTCAAGTACAAATAACAAGAACAAAAAAAAAGGCGGTACACCCAAGGGCGCTCAGATGTTCTGGGTTCGGCCTGGAATTCAAACACTAACGCTCGCTTAGGTGAGACAGGCAGTTGGGCCAACCATTCACGATCCGACGACAATGCAACAGACCGATAGTAAACGGACCAAGCGACAGGATGTCCCAACAGCCCAGAATGAAATTCAAACGACATAATGTGAACAGTTGGGGCTGGCTGTTAGACTGAGTAAGCACTTAACTTTCGTGTCCAGGATCGGTGAGCCACGGCCTCCCGCAGCAAAGGAAACAGCCCCTCACACTCCGACCGCACATGGGCCCTACCACCGTCACCAGCCAGACACGCGCCACGGAGACATCCTCGCTGCTCCACGCCAACCGACCAACTGCCCAAGCCCGGAGACGGTGAAAGGACCAACCGAACGACCAACTAGCGTTCGTCCGGCTCCAATCTCCCTCCGTCGGAGAGTTCATGTGTGTCGCGAGCAGTCAGCGTCCCCGACTTCACTGCTGCTGCGTAACAACTGCACTGCTGGTCATTCTCCAACTACTGCTGGTCCGTCCCGAACTGGCTGCCAGACACACGACGACCTGGAAATCTACATCTACATCTACATCTACATCTACATTTATACTCCGCAAGCCACCCAACGGTGTGTGGCGGAGGGCACTTTACGTGCCACTGTCATTATCTCCCTTTCCTGTTCCAGTCGCGTATGGTTCGCGGGAAGAACGACTGTCTGAAAGCCTCTGTGCGCGCTCTAATCTCTCTAATTTTACATTCGTGATCTCCTCGGGAGGTATAAGTAGGGGGAAGCAATATATTCGATACCTCATCCAGAAACGCACCCTCTCGAAACCTGGCGAGCAAGCTACACCGCGATGCAGAGCGCCTCTCTTGCAGAGTCTGCCACTTGAGTTTGTTAAACATCTCCGTAACGCTATCACGGTTACCAAATAACCCTGTGACGAAACGCGCCGCTCTTCTTTGGATCTTCTCTATCTCCTCCGTCAACCCGATCTGGTACGGATCCCACACTGATGAGCAATACTCAAGTATAGGTCGAACGAGTGTTTTGTAAGCCACCTCCTTTGTTGATGGACTACATTTTCTAAGGACTCTCCCAATGAATCTCAACCTGGTACCCGCCTTACCAACAATTAATTTTATATGATCATTCCACTTCAAATCGTTCCGCACGCATACTCCCAGATATTTTACAGAAGTAACTGCTACCAGTGTTTGTTCCGCTATCATATAATCATACAATAAAGGATCCTTCTTTCTATGTATTCGCAATACATTACATTTGTCTATGTTAAGGGTCAGTTGCCACTCCCTGCACCAAGTGCCTATCCGCTGCAGATCTTCCTGCATTTCGCTACAATTTTCTAATGCTGCAACTTCTCTGTATACTACAGCATCATCCGCGAAAAGCCGCATGGAACTTCCGACACTATCTACTAGGTCATTTATATATATTGTGAAAAGCAATGGTCCCATAACACTCCCCTGTGGCACGCCAGAGGTTACTTTAACGTCTGTAGATGTCTCTCCATTGAGAACAACATGCTGTGTTCTGTTTGCTAAAAACTCTTCAATCCAGCCACACAGCTGGTCTGATATTCCGTAGGCTCTTACTTTGTTTATCAGGCGACAGTGCGGAACTGTATCGAACGCCTTCCGGAAGTCAAGGAAAATGGCATCTACCTGGGAGCCTGTATCTAATATTTTCTGGGTCTCATGAACAAATAAAGCGAGTTGGGTTTCACACGATCGCTGTTTCCGGAATCCATGTTGATTCCTACATAGTAGATTCTGAGTTTCCAAAAACGACATGATACTCGAGCAAAAGACATGTTCTAAAATTCTACAACAGATCGCCGTCAGAGAGATAGGTCTATAGTTTTGCGCATCTGCTCGACGACCCTTCTTGAAGACTGGGACTACCTGTGCTCTTTTCCAATCATTTGGAACCTTCCGTTCCTCTAGAGACTTGCGGTACACGGCTGTTAGAAGGGGGGCAAGTTCTTTCGCGTACTCTGTGTAGAATCGAATTGGTATCCCGTCAGGTCCAGTGGACTTTCCTCTGTTGAGTGATTCCAGTTGCTTTTCTATTCCTTGGACACTTATTTCAATGTCAGCCATTTTTTCGTTGGTGCGAGGATTTAGAGAAGGAACTGCAGTGCGGTCTTCCTCTGTGAAACAGCTTTGGAAAAAGGTGTTTAGTATTTCAGCTTTACGCTTGTCATCCTCTGTTTCAATGCCATCATCATCCCGGAGTGTCTGGACATGATGGTTCGAGCCACTTACTGATTTAACGTAAGACCAGAACTTCCTAGGATTTTCTGTCAAGTCGGTACCTAGTATTTTACTTTCGAATTCACTGAACGCTTCACGCATAGCCCTCCTTACGCTAACTTTGACATCGTTTAGCTTCTGTTTGTCTGAGAGGTTTTGGCTGCGTTTAAACTTGGAGTGAAGCTCTCTTTGCTTTCGCAGTAGTTTCCTAACTTTGTTGTTGTACCACGGTGGGTTTTTCCCGTCCCTCACAGTTTTGCTCGGCACGTACCTGTCTAAAACGCATTTTACGATTGCCTTGAACTTTTTCCATAAACACTCAACATTGTCAGTGTCTGAACAGAAATTTTCGTTTTGATCTGTTAGGTAGTCTGAAATCTGCCTTCTATTACTCTTGCTAAACAGATAAACCTTCCTCCCTTTTTTTATATTCCTATTAACTTCCATATTCAAGGATGCTGCAACGGCCTTATGATCACTGATTCCCTGTTCTGCTCTTACAGAGTCGAAAAGTTCGGGTCTGTTTGTTATCAGTAGGTCCAAGATGTTATCTCCACGAGTCGGTTCTCTGTTTAATTGCTCGAGGTAATTTTCGGATAGTGCACTCAGTATAATGTCACTCGATGCTCTGTCCCTACCACCCGTCCTAAACATCTGAGTGTCCCAGTCTATATCTGGTAAATTGAAATCTCCACCTAGGACCATAACATGCTGAGAAAATTTATGTGAAATGTATTCCAAATTTTCTCTCAGTTGTTCTGCCACTAATGCTGCTGAGTCGGGGGGTCGGTAAAAGGAGCCAATTATTAACCTAGCTCGGTTGTTGAGTGTAACCTCCACCCATAATAATTCACAGGAACTATCCACTTCTACTTCACTACAGGATAAACTACTACTAACAGCGACGAACACTCCACCACCGGTTGCATGCAATCTATCCTTTCTAAACACCGTCTGTGCCTTTGTAAAAATTTCGGCAGAATTTATCTCTGGCTTCAGCCAGCTTTCTGTACCTATAACGATTTCAGCTTCGGTGCTTTCTATCAGCGCTTGAAGTTCCGGTACTTTACCAACGCAGCTTCGACAGTTTACAATTACAATACCGATTGCTGCTTGGTCCCCGCATGTCCTGACTTTGCCCCGCACCCGTTGAGGCTGTTGCCCTTTCTGCACTTGCCCGAGGCCATCTAACCTAAAAAACCGCCCAGCCCACGCCACACAACCCCTGCTACCCGTGTAGCCGCTTGTTGCGTGTAGTGGACTCCTGACCTATCCAGCGGAACCCGAAACCCCACCACCCTATGGCGCAAGTCGAGGAATCTGCAGCCCACATTGTCGCAGAACCGTCTCAGCCTCTGATTCAGACCCTCCACTCGGCTCTGTACCAAAGGTCCGCAGTCAGTCCTGTCGACGATGCTGCAGATGGTGAGCTCTGCTTTCATCCCGTTAGCGAGACTGGCAGTCTTCACCAAATCAGATAGCCGCCGGAAGCCAGAGAGGATTTCCTCCGATCCATAGCGACACACATCATTGGTGCCGACATGAGCGACCACCTGCAGATGGGTGCACCCTGTACCCTTCATGGCATCCGGAAGGACCCTTTCCACATCTGGAATGACTCCCCCCGGTATGCACACGGAGTGCACTTTGGTTTTCTTCCCCTCCCTTGCTGCCATATCCCTAAGGGGCCCCATTACGCGCCTCACGTTGGAGCTCCCAACTACCAGTAAGCCCACCCTCTGCGACTGCCCGGATCTTGCAGACTGAGGGGCAACCTCTGGAACAGGACAAGCAGCCATGTCAGGCTGAAGATCAGTATCAGCCTGAGACAGAGCCTGAAACCGGTTCGTCAGACAAACTGGAGAGGCCTTCCGTTCAGCCCTCCGGAATGTCTTTCGCCCCCTGCCACACCTTGAGACGACCTCCCACTCTACCACAGGTGAGGGATCAGCCTCAATGCGGGCAGTATCCCGGGCAACCACAGTCGTAGTCCGATCGGGGGATGCGTGGGACGAGCTGGCCGTCCCCGACAAACCCCCATCCGGATCCCCACAGTGATGCCCATTGGCAACAGCCTCAAGCTGTGTGACCGAAGACAACACTGCCTGAAGCTGGGAGCGAAGGGATGCCAACTCAGCCTGCATCCGAACACAGCAGTTGCAGTCCCTATCCATGCTAAAAACTTGTGCAAAGAACGTCTGAACTAATCTACAGAGAGCTCAAACAAAACGACAAAATTGAAGCGGTTATTAAAATACAAGATTGCCTAGTAAATGCAGTAATGCTGCCACTTGTGCACTGCTGACACACTGCTCGGCGGCGGAAGGAGACTACGCGATTTAACACTATTCGAGTACTAAAACGTGATGCTACAACTCTCAAATACTATAATACGCCCGAAATTTATGTGGTAGAGCTAGGAGTATACGACTTGCTGCTGCAGCTGCTTATCCAACGGCGGCAGGGAGCACACTGACTGACCAACCGACACTGGCCGTTCAAAACGAAAACAGATGACAGACGACTACGCGAATTTACACTATTCAGGTACTAAAACGCGATGCTACAACTCTCAGATACTATAATACGCCCGAAATTTATGAATTAAACAATGCAAGTACCAAAAACACGCAAAGAAATTAAGAATTAAACTATGTAACAAATGAGTGAGCTAGGAGTATACGACTTGCTGCTGCAGCTGCTTATCCAACGGCGGCAGGGAGCACACTATACTATCGGTCACTCCATAGTTAGTGCGACAGAGCACTTATCGATATGCGCTGCTGCTGCCACTCACGGGAAAGTAAGGCAGGAGGTTAGTGACGCCAGTAAATGGAAAAAGAAAACGAGGCGGCAGTACTGTACATTTCACATAAATATTCTCAGCATGTTGTAGTCTTCGGTGGAGATTTTAATTTACCAGATATAGACTGGGACACTCAGATGTTTAGGACGGGTGGTCGCGACAGAGCATCGAGTGACTTTATACTGAGTGCACTATCCGAAAATTACCTCGAACCGACTCGTGGAGATAACATCTTGGACCTACTGATAACAAACAGACCCGAAATTTTCGGCTCTGTAAGTGCAGAACAGGGAATCAGTGATCATAAGGCCGTTGCAGCATCCCTGAACATGGAAGTTAATAGGAATTTAAAAAAAGGGAGGAAGGTTTATCTGTTTAGCAAGAGTAATAGAAGGCAGATTTCAGACTACCTATCAGATCAAAACGAAAATTTCTGTTCCGACACTGACAATGTTGAGTGTTTATGGAAAAAGTTCAAGGCAATCGTAAAATGAGTTTTAGACAGGTACGTGCCGAGTAATACTGTGAGGGACGGGAAAAAACCACCGTGGTTCAACAACAAAGTTAGGAAACTACTGCGAAAGCGAAGAGGGCTTCACTCCAAGTTTAAACGCAGCCAAAACCTCTCAGACAAACAGAAGCTAAACGATGTCAAAGTTAGCTTAAGGAGGGCTATGTGTGAAGCGTTCGGTGAATTCGAAAGTAAAATTCTATGTACCGACTTGACAGAAAATCCTAGGAAGTTCTGGTCTTACGTTAAATTAGTAAGTGGCTCGAAACAGAATATCCAGACACTCCGGGATGATGATGGCATTGAAACAGAGGATGACACGCGTAAAGCTGAAATACTAAACACCTTTTTCCAAAGCTGTTTCACAGAGGAAGGCCGCACTGCAGTTCCTTCTCTAAATCCTCGCACAAACTAAAAATTGGCTGACATCTAAATAAGTGTCCAACGAATAGAAAAGCAACTGGAATCACTCAACAGAGGAAAGTCCGCTGGACCTGACGGGATACCAATTCGACTCTACCCAGAGTACGCGAAAGAACTTGCCCCCCTTCTAACAGCCGTGTACCGCAAGACTCTAGAGGAACGGAAGGTTCCAAATGATTGGAAAAGAGCACAGGTAGTCCCAGTCTTCAAGAAGGGTCGTCGAGCAGATGCGCAAAACTATAGACCTATATCTCTGACGTCGATCTGTTGTAGAATTTTAGAACATGTTTTTTTCTCGCGTATCATGTCGTTTTTAGAAACCCAGAATCTACTCTGTAGGAATCTACATGGATTCCGGAAACAGAGATCGAGTGAAACCCAACTCGCTTTATTTGTTCATGAGACCCAGAAAATATTAGATACAGGCTTCCAGGTGGATGCTGTTTTCCTTGACTTCCGGAAGGCGTTCGATACAGGTCCGCAGTGTCGCCTGATAAACAAAGTAAGAGCCTACGGAATATCAGACCAGCTGTGTTGCTTGATTGAAGAGTTTTTCGCAAACAGAACAAAGCATGTTGTTATCAATGGAGAGACGTATACAGACGTTAAGGTAACCTCTGGCGTGCCACAGGGGAGTGTTATGGGACCATTGCTTTTCACAATAAATAAAAATGACCAAGTAGATAGTGTCGGAAGTTCCATGCGGCTTTTCGCGGATGATGCAGTAGTATACAGAGAAGTTGCAGCGTTAGAAAATTGTAGCGAAATGCAGGAAGATCTGCAGCGGATACGCACTTGGTGCAGGGAGTGGCAACTGACCCTTAACATCGACAAATGTAATGTATTGCGAATACATAGAAGGAAGGATCCTTTATTGTATGATTATATGATAGCGGAACAAACACTTGTAGCAGTTACTTCTGTAAAATATCTGGGAGTATGCATGCGGAACGATTTGAAGTGGAATGATCATATAAAATTAATTGTTGGTAAGGCGGGTACCAGGTTGAGATTCATTGGGAGAGTCCTTAGAAAATGTAGTCCATCAACAAAGGAGGTGGCTTACAAAACACTCGTTCGACCTATACTTGAGTATTGGTCATCAGTGTGGGATCTGTACCAGATCGGGTTGACGGAGGAGATAGAGAGGATCCAAAGAAGAGTGGCGCGTTTCGTCACAGGGTTATTTGGTGACCGTGATAGCGTTACGGAGATGTTTAGGAAATTCTAGTGGCAGACTCTGCAAGAGAGGCGCTCTGCATCGCGGTGTAGCTTGCTCGGCTGGTTTCGAGAGGGTGCGTTTCTGGATGAGGTATCGAATATATTGCTTCCCCCTACTTATACCTCCCGAGGAGATCACGAATGTAAAATTAGAGAGATTTGAGCTCGCATGGAGGCTTTCAGACAGTCGTTCTTCCCGCGAACCATACGCGACCTGAACAAAAAAGGGAGGTAATAACAGTGGCATGTAAAATGCCCTCCGCCACACACCGTTGGGCGGCTTGCGGAGTATAATTGTAGATGTAGATGTACCGTAATAGAAGATGACAAAAAATAAATGGGATAAGCGATAGCCATGCACTGCTCCCACTGAAGTAAATGGTGAAGGACATCAAAGGCAAGTTTCCTCGTCGATGCCAGGCCACATTTCGAATAGCACCGAAAGACCTGCCATTGAGCCAGACATTTAGTATAAAATGCCTTCTCAGCCATTGGAAACCTCTTGGCAGATATCACAATAATTTTCAATGTTGAAGTGAACGCTGCACTGGGGCTGGAACTAGACCACCAAACAGACGCTGACACGGGGTAACTTCAGAGGAAACTGGGTTAGGTCGCACTGCGTAGCCAACAGCCCCCAAAGCTGTGTCTGGTCACACTGCGTAGCGAATAGCCCCCAACAACCAATCCAATGGATAGCATGCGTTGTATGAATTGAACTGCAGACATAGTTTTGTGGACTAACCTGATACACTTTGTATAAAGGATGTAAACCGACCCGTAACTAAGGTTCACATAGGGGAACTTCAGAGAAAACAGGGGTTGGACAAGCTGGATAGCTACAATCCGTAACAACTAGTTCCTCAGATAGAATGTGTTGTCAGAATTGAACCACAGACAGTTTCTTGGGCTAACCTGATACATGCTGCATCAGGGCTGGACGTGGACCTCCGAATGGAGGTCCCCTAGGAGGAAATTCAGAGGAAACGGATGTTTGTCATACTGGCAAGCTAACAACGCTCAACAACTAACCCCAGCAGGTAGACAACACTTCACTGAATAGGAGTGTGAGAAGAGAAGTGGCTCCATTGTTTTCAACGCATTATCCCACATTTGACAAGAGAGGCTCAACACATTGAAGCTTTCATCCAAACCGCCCACGCTGCCGGACAACTGCGTGATCTGCAGCTCACGTGAAGTCTGATCCTCGCCAGAGACACGGGAGCGTGATAGAAGCTGCGTTCCCTCCAAACGCAGCCCAGACACGACGCGAGCGCCGTGTTTTCCTCAGAACAAAGGCGACGGCCGTGGCGCTGCGAGGCAGGCAGCTCGCTCGCTGTTGTGTCCGCCTCTGCATGTCGCCGAGTCGCGTACACGCAAGCAGCGCGCAGCGCAGCCCCAGCGCCGGCAGCCAGAGCGCGTTTTCGCGTCGCGCCGGCCAACCCGCCGCTAATCCGGCGGCGCTAATCTGCCGCGCGCCCGCCGCCTGCCGCCGCTCTCACGGCGGCTCACGCGCGCCGTATGTCAACACCGCGCCGCTGCATCTGCTGCAGTGCCCGTCTCAAGCGCCTATACCAGAGTGGAGATGTGTTCACGGCTCTTGGTCCATCTTGTGTAACGAGTGCGTAATTATGTTGCGTAGGGTTTGTCGCAGGAAAGTATTCAGCGCTCCCCTGTTAAAAAGATGTGGCTCGCACGCGCGCGCGCGCGCGCGCAAACACACACACACACACACACACAACATGTTCAAATGTGTGTGAAATCTTATTGGACTTAACTGCTAAGGTCATCAGTCCCTAAGCTTACACACAACTTAACCTAAATTTTCCGAAGGACAAACAGACACACCCATGCCCGAGGGATGACTCGAACCTTCGCCAGGACGCACAGATACATAAGCACACACACATACACACTTATATATAAGTGTGTATGTGTGTGTGCTTATGTATCTGTGTGTCATGGTGGAGGTTCGAGTCATCCCTCGGGCATGGGAGTGTGTGTTTGTCCTTAGGAGTATATATATATATATATATATATATATATATATATATATATATATATATATATATTGTGTGTGTGTGTCCATTGATCGTGACCGAGCCAAATATCTCGCGTAATAAGCGTCAAATGATTAAACTACAAGGAACGAAAACTACAATGAACCAAACTCGTCTAGCTTGAAGGGGGAATCCATATGGCTCTATGGTTGGCCCGCTAGATGGCACTGCCATAGGTTATACGGATATCAACTGCGCTTTTTTCAATAGGAACCCCCCTTTTTATTACATATTCGTGTAGGTCGTAAAGAAATACGAATGTTTTAGTTGGACCACTTTTTTCGCTTTGTGATAGATGGCGCTGTAGTAGTCACAAATATATGGCTCGCAATTTTAGACGAACGGTTGGTAACAGGTAGGTTTTTTTTTTTAATTAAAATACAGAACGTAGTTATGTTTGAACATTTTATTCCGGTGGTTCCACTGTGATACATATACCTTTGTGAACGTATCATTCCTGAGTATGTATCCTGTTATAGCGTGATTACCTGTAAATACCACATGAATGCAATAAATTCCAAAAATGATGTCCGTCAACCTCAATGCATTTGGAATACGTGTAACGACATCCCTCTCAACAGCGAGTAGCTCGCCTTCCGTAATGTACGCATTGACAATGCGCTGACGCATGTTGTCAGGCGTTGTCGGTGGATCACGATAGCCAATATCCTTCAACTTTCCCCACAGAAAGAAGTCCGGGGACGTCAGATCCGGTGAACGTGCGGGCCATGTTATGGTGCTCCGACGACCAATCCACCTGTCATAAAATATGCTATTCAATACCGCTTGTCCGCAGCTCGTGGTCGTGCAGTAGCGTTCTCGCTTCCCGCGCCCGGGTTCCCGGGTTCGATTCCCGGCGGGGTCAGGGATTTTCTCTGCCTCGTGATGACTGGGTGTTGTGTGACGTCCTTAGGTTAGTTAGGTTTAAGTAGTTCTAAGTTCTAGGGGACTAATGACCATAGATGTTAAGTCCCATAGTGCTCAGAGCCATTTGAGCCAATACCGCTTCAACCGCACGGAGCTATGTGTCGGACATCCATCATGTTGGAAGTACATCGCAATTCTGTCATGCAGTGAAACATCTTGTAGTAACATCGGTAGAACATTACGATAAAATGGTGGCCAATTATCCTTCCTCTCATAATGCCGCACCATACATTAACCCGCCAAGGTCGCCCATGTTCCACTTGTCGCAGCCATCGTAGATTTTTCGTTGCCCAGTAGTGCATATTTTGCCGGTTTACTTTACCACTGTTGGTGAATGACGCTTCGTCGCTAAATAGAAAGCGTGCAAAAAATGTGTCATCGTCCCGTAATTTCTCTTGTGCCCAGTGGCAGAACTGTACATGACGTTCAAAGTCGCCACCATGCAATTCCTGGTGCATAGAACTATGGTACGGGTGCAATCGATGTTGACGTAGCATTCTCAACATCGACGTTTTTGAGATTCCCGATTCTCGCGCAATTTGTCTGCTACTGGTGTGCGGATGATGTCGTCCAGGATACCGAGCAGCATACATAGCACACGCCCGTGGGGCATTTTGATCAAAATAGCCATACATCAACACGATATCGACCTTTTCTGCAATTGGTAAACGGTCCATTTTACTTCTGCCAGTATCTCGTCTCCTACCTTCCAAACTTTACAGAAGCTCTCCTGCGAACCTTGCAGAACTAGCACTCCTGAAAGAAAGGATATAGCGGAGACATGGCTTAGCCACAGCCTGGGGGATGTTTCCAGAATGAGATTTTCACTCTGCAGCGGAGTGTGCGCTGATATGAAACTTCCTGGCAGATTAAAACTGTGTGCCCGACCGAGACTCGAACTCGGGACCTTTGCCTTTCGCGGGCAAGCGCTCTACCATCTGAGCTACCGAAGCACGACTCACGCCCGGTACTCACAGCTTTACTTCTGCCAGTATCTCGTCTCCTACCTTCCAAACTTTACAGAAGCTCTCCTGCGAACCTTGCAGAACTAGCACTCCTGAAAGAAAGGATATAGCGGAGACATGGCTTAGCCACAGCCTGGGGGATGTTTCCAGAATGAGATTTTCACTCTGCAGCGGAGTGTGCGCTGATATGAAACTTCCTGGCAGATTAAAACTGTGTGCCCGACCGAGACTCGAACTCGGGACCTTTGCCTTTCGCGGGCAAGCGCTCTACCATCTGAGCTACCGAAGCACGACTCACGCCCGGTACTCACAGCTTTACTTCTGCCAGTATCTCGTCTCCTACCTTCCAAACTTTACAGAAGCTCTCCTGCGAACCTTGCAGAACTAGAATTCCTGAAAGAAAGGATATAGCGGAGACATGGCTTAGCCACAGCCTGGGGGATGTTTCCAGAATGAGATTTTCACTCTGCAGCGGAGTGTGCGCTGATATGAAACTTCCTGGCAGATTAAAACTGTGTGCCCGACCGAGACTCGAACTCGGGACCTTTGCCTTTCGCGGGCAAGCGCTCTACCATCTGAGCTACCGAAGCACGACTCACGCCCGGTACTCACAGCTTTACTTCTGCCAGTAGGTAGGAGACGAGATACTGGCAGAAGTAAAGCTGTGAGTACCGGGCGTGAGTCGTGCTTCGGTAGCTCAGATGGTGTCGGCTTTCAGCCGTGATACCGTGCGGACGGGCTCGGCGCGCCGGGCAGTGCTCCGCAGGTGTTGTTGTTTACCCGCTAGCGCGCGGTCGCGTCGTTGTATTGCCGTATAGTACCTGTACCGACCCGACATGGCGTTCTCATATCGAAAAGCTACAATCAAACTAACGTTCAACGCATCGTACACGAGACCGAAGGCCCATGAAATTGAACGGTTTCTACGAGACATCATGCACATAAAACCACAAGAACTGATAGGAATTCATCTGTCTATTGTAACCAGCACAGTGTACCTCAAACTGATTGACGAAGCAGCCTGCGACAGATTACTCCAACGATCTGCAACCGGCTTTCGCTTCTGTCACGCAGACGGTAACGTGAGCGTGGTCGGAGTTGACCATGCTGGTCTGGGGGTGCGTACCGTGCGCATCTTTGAACTACCGTTCGAAGTTCCTTCCAACCTAGTCGTTGATGCGCTGCGGCCATACGGCACAGTTCTGAGCCACACAGAGGAGAAATGGAACACATTCGAAACGTACCCTGTCCTTAACGGGGTACGACAAGTGCGCATAGAACTTAAGAAGCACGTTCCATCATATGTTTTCGTTGGTGGCTGCCGCGCAATTGTTATCTATGATGGACAACCGAGGACCTGCTCGGGCTGCGGCCAGGAAGGCCATGTTAGAACTGAGTGTCTGCAGCGCCGCCTCGTACAGGTGCCCCGCAATGAACTTCCCCAACGAGCCACTATGACCTCTCTCCCGCTCACATACGTGGAGGCGGCACGACATGATGTGATGGATGTGATGGATGATCCAAACCTGCACCCTCCTCAAGCCGCTGCCGGCTCCGTTGGAGAGTCAGCGCCGTCGACGACGCCGCAGCCCAACGGTGCAGAGGTTCCTACAGCCTCTGCCCACCGCAGCGTCGTGGGCACCCACCCACCGTCACTGTCGGAATCGGACACAGGGATTCCTAGCGACCGAGACTGTGTCGAGCCCCGTCCTCCAGTGGATGTCGAATCTCGGACCCGAAAGCAAAAATCACCCAAGCGACACAAGAAGAGGCGATTGTCAGCTGAAGAACAGGACAGGGATGTGAAGCCGGCGGAAGACATCGACTTCGTTGATTCGTCCACAATTGCAACGGCCTCCAGTGGCATCATTCACCAGAAGGTGCCTGAAGACAAGGAACACTCTCCTAAATCTGGTGGCCCAGAAAACGAGGCGCCTTCCGTCGACTCCCTAAATGTGGGCTCCCGTGAAACCGACCAGCCCCCAATGACATCACAATCGTCTCTTGGTGATTGGGCAGACGATATGGAGGCAGATGATGCACAGCAAACATCGACATCTCCATCAGAGCCCATGGCTGACATTGAGCCCGGAGGGCTCTGCCAGTCAGGGCCTCATAAGGCACAGTAATGCACAGCATGCAGATGGATGGCTGTGCGGTGTGTGAGATCACTGTGGGCTTGCACCGGCACACTGCCTCCGCCACTTGATATGTCTCAGTCATACCGTGTGGGAACAGTCAATGTAAATGGTGTCCACTCCACTGTCAAGACCCGCATGTTACACGACATGATCAGAGCGGCAGACTTGGACATTACCCTTCTCCAGGAGGTCCGTCCCGAGCTGCGTTTAGACCTATATGGCTACACCACCTACAGCCTACCCTTATGTGATGGTGCAGGAGGAACGGCCATACTTCTCCGAGATGGCATAGACGCGACGGACGCGACGTACTTGCCGAACGGGCGAGGGATCGCACTCACACTTGGCGCAGTCCGCCTCATTAACGTCTACGCTCCCTCCGGTAATTCGCACCGTGGTGACAGGCATGTCTTCTATTCGGAGGAGGTAGCCCCACTTTTGCAAGGCAATATGGACCATTACATAGTGGGCGGCGATTTTAACAGTGTTCTGCGGCCCGAGGACCAGATACCGCATTACGTCCCATGCCCGGCTCTACAAGCATTGATACGTGACCTCGCGCTCCACGACACATGGCTCTTACATCATGGGACCCAGAGTGGATATACGCACTTTACCAGCCATTCTGCCAGTCGTCTGGACCGGATATACGTCTCGCGTGCCCTCCGCACAGCAACCCGTGATGCAGAACTCTGGCCGACGGCCTTCACGGACCATCTCGCGTACATCTGCACTGTCACCTTACCCCGACAACTCACAAGACGCAGCAGGGGCCCGTGGACGCTGAACGTCTCCCTCCTTCGCGAGGAAGCGTGTCAGCGAGCAGTCACTGACACGTGGCGTCGATGTATCGGGCGCCTGCCCATGTATGCTTCCACGTTGCTGTGGTGGCTGGGATGTGTCAAACCTGCACTCCGAAAGACCTTGATGGCCTACGGGCGTGACAGATCGAACTGGCAAAGGGCAACATCGGAATTTTACTATACAGCGTTACGTGAGCTGGCGACGCAGCCGCCGTCTCACGAACGTCAGATGTCCGTACAACGCATCAAAGCTCGTCTACTTCGCATCAGGAGCGAGCAGCTCGAAGGTGTCCGCATCCGTGCGCGAGTGCAAGACTGTATCCCCAACGAAACAGCGTCAGTGTATCACATTGTGCGCGAGAGGCGCCACCGCAAACGTCAGCTCATTACGGCGGTAAACACTGAGGAGGGCGGCCGCGCAGTGACACAAACGGACATCGCGCACACGTTCGCCAGACACTATGGGACCTTGTATATGGAAGATCCGCGAAATGTACGTGATTATGACGAGCTGTTGCACGATTTTCCCGCCCCTCGGGACGTGGCACCCGATGATAGTCTGCTGTTGCCCATTACACCCGACGAGCTGACATCGGCCTTGGCACGTGGAGCACCGAACAAGTCGCCTGGACCGGACGGTTTACCCCTGGAATTCTACCGCACTTTTTACCACCTTATGGGTGACAAGTGGCTCCAAATGTTTCAAGACCTGATCCGGCCTGATTTCACTGTCCCCACAGAATTCACTGAAGGCATCTTGATCCCAGTGCCGAAACCGAATGGTGGTTGTAGGTGGCAGGACTTTCGCCCACTCACACTCCTCAACAACGACTACAAGATCTTCGCCCGTATCCTCCGCGCGCGTCTCCACACCGCTATCGGGAAAGCCATCCACACCGATCAAACATGCTTAGGTGGTGTCAGCAACATTCATACGGCGTTAGGAGCATACCGCGACGTAATTGCTTTGACGGCGGCCTGCAAAATACGAGGCGCCCTTGTCGCCGTAGATTTTGACCACGCATTCGACCGCGTCGACCACGGCTTCTTACGCGCAGTTTTGCAACGCATGGGCCTCTCTCCGGAGTCTGCACAGGTGGTCCTTCGACTGGTCCACGGAGCGCGCTCCCGCATGATGGTCAACGGTTATCAGTCTGGTCACATTGTTGTTGGACGGTCAGTGCGACAAGGGTGCCCCCTGTCGGGTATATTATTTGCTGCAGCGCTTGAACCAGCTTTACATGGTCTACGACAGCGATTAACTGGTATCTCCTTGCGGGACGAGACCTTTCGTTGTGGTGCATTCGCCGATGACGTGGTGTTCCTGGCCAGATCAGAGGATGAAACGCATATGGCGCTACAGTGGCTACGCCAGTACGGGGCGGTCGCTGGGAGCGTCATCAACGTGAAGAAGACAAAATACATGGATGTCGGAGGGGGGCTTTCCCACACAACGGCGGTGCCCTTTGACAAGGTGCCCGTACTCAAGTGTTTAGGAGTGCAATTCTATAGCAATGTCCGCCGCACGGCGGCGGCTACGTACCGCCGGCTCCTACACCAGACACGTGCTCTGCTGCAGGACAACAAACTGCGTCGCTTGGATATGCTTCTCAGAACACGTTATGTCAACACCTATCTTGTCTCAAAACTGAACTATTTTGCGCATATCCTTCCCTTGACGGCTACGATGGCCGACAGATTTCAAGCAGCATATGGACATTTCGTAAGCACCGGTCTGGTTTTTAAAGTCCGATACGCCACCCTGACGCTGCCGCAGCGAGCGGGCGGTATCGGTTTAATTCATGTATATAACCGTGCGCGATCGCTTTATCTCAACACTATGCGTCGCCAGTGGACCTCTGCCCACGCCACTCTGACGGGCACCCTGATAGCGGAAGTGACACCACACTCTCTGCATCCCCCGGTTTCTGTAGGACACATTTCACCGGCACTCACCCACATCAGAGAGTTCTTGATTGACTTCAGCTACTTACGGTCAGAACTTCCGACGACACGGAAGCCCAGCACAAAAGACTATTATCGCCTCTATCAACAGCAGCAACCTGTAAATACGGTCACCCACAGACACTCTGAAGTTGCCTGGAACACGGTGTGGCGAGCGGTACACACGCCTTTTCTACCTACGACGGTGCGTTCATTGTGGTACGTGGTTGTGAATGGGAAGTTCGCTACTCGTCAGAGGCTACATTCCATACATCTGACGGACGACCCCTTGTGTCCGACATGCTCCGTCGCTGACTCGGATGCACACCGTCTGACTTGTGCCGCTACCAGCGAGTGCTGGCTACTGACGCAGCGCATGCTGGCGTTACTCTTGCGGCGATTGCCGGAGTCTATCTCCCCTGATGAAGTATTGCGCCCCGACAGCGTATACTTTCCATCAACGAGAACGAACGCCGTTAACTGGCTAAAAGGCATGGCCGTTTACTACATGTTTTGCGATGCTCCCAAAGGCACACTCGACTTTTGGTCCCTATTGATGACGACACATGCAGCTTTCAGCCGCCACCCGAAGTACAGAACTCGTTTCGCAAATTATTTAGGTTCATTATTTGCGGATCCTCCTGCTCACTGGGGCGTTCCGGGTATGAGACGCTGACAATGAAGAAGAATCCTGGAGCATATTGATCCTCTACGGACGGAATAGGGGGGAACCCCTCCCAACAGACGAGAAGACGACTCGGACGCACGGCTACGGCAGTTGTAGGATCTTTCTTTGTAATGAATCACAAATAAATATATAAAAAAAAAAAATGTTATAAAAATTAAAGAAACAAATAAATAAAACAACATCGACAAACCCACTACATCCTCTTCCTGATCCTCCGATCCTCGAACTCGAACACGTTGCTTGGGCGTGGCGGCGGGATGGCCAGGCTTCGGGTGTCGACCCCTGCCCTACCCGTCGTCCTGCTCCTGCAGCGGTTCATTAGATTAAAAAAAAAAAAAAAAAAAAAAAAAAAAGATGGTAGAGCGCTTGCCCGCGAAAGGCAAAGGTCCCGAGTTCGAGTCTCGGTCGGGCACACAGTTTTAATCTGCCAGGAAGTTTCATATCAGCGCACACTCCGCTGCAGAGTGAAAATCTCATTCTGGAAACATCCCCCAGGCTGTGGCTAAGCCATGTCTCCGCTATATCCTTTCTTTCAGGAGTGCTAGTTCTGCAAGGTTCGCAGGAGAGCTTCTGTAAAGTTTGGAAGGTAGGAGACGAGATACTGGCAGAAGTAAAGCTGTGAGTACCGGGCGTGAGTCGTGCTTCGGTAGCTCAGATGGTAGAGCGCTTGCCCGCGAAAGGCAAAGGTCCCGAGTTCGAGTCTCGGTCGGGCACACAGTTTTAATCTGCCAGGAAGTTTCATATCAGCGCACACTCCGCTGCAGAGTGAAAATCTCATTCTGGTCCATTTTAACACGGGTGATGTACCACGAAGCAAATAGCGTCCGCACTGGCGGGATGTTACATGATACCACGTACTTATGTTTGTGACTATTACAGCGCCATCTATCACAAAGCGAAAAATGTGGTCAAACTAAATCACGAATATGTAATAAGAAATGGGGTTACTATTTAAAAGAAACGCGGTTGATATCAGTTTGACCCATGACAGCGCCATCTAGAGGGCCAGCCATAGCGCCATCTGATTTCCCCCTTCGAGCTAGACGAGTCTCGTTCTTTGTAGTTTTTTCTTTTGATGTTTATTTCGTGAGATATTTGGCCCGGTCACGATCAATGGACCACCCTGTAGAAATAACATAATTGGTCAGAACCACGTCAAATTGCTACGGAATATCATCGGAAAAGGGAGAAAACGTATGACTGAAGATAAAAAATATTGTGGAAATCTATCAATAGATGACTTTTTATGTGTCAGAATGTTGTTGTTGTGGTCTTCAGTCCTGAGACTGGTTTGATGCAGCTCTCCATGCTACTCTATCCTGTGCAAGCTTCTTCATCTCCCAGTATCTACTGCAACCTACATCCTTCTGAATCTGCTTAGTGTATTCATCTCTTGGTCTCCCTCTACGATTTTTACCCTCCACACTTCCCTCCAATGCTAAATTTGTGACCCCTTGATGCCTCAAAACATGTCCTACCAACCGATCCCTTCTTCTAGTTAAGTTGTGCCACAAACTTCTCTTCTCCCCAATCCTATTCAATACCTCCTCAGTAGTTACGTGATCATGTGTCAGAATACGTGAATGAAAAACGCCTGTTATGCTAACGACCCATTGAATTTGGTGTGAACAGTCAGGAACCGGCTTAAAATCCCATCGCGTCTGCGACATTCACCATGACTGTCTCAATGCGGGATCGCGCTCTGCTTGTATGGCTGTATTACATGAATGATGACTGTGCTCACGTCGCTCTGCAGAAATTCCGGACACTGATGGGTTTGAAAGAAATGCGTTGGTCCGATGACTGCCGCGAGTCTGGAGAAAATGATCCCGAAATTGGAAAAGACGGTTGCTTTCGGTGTTCAGCCTGGTAGAGGGGGAAAACGAATTGATTCGACGTCAGTGGAAGCAGTGGCCACAGCAATACAGGAAGGGACGAGTGGTGGTACGAAAACGTGTAGCGCACGGAGAATTAGCCGAGCACTGGACATACCCGTGAGCATGGTGCGTAAAATCCTACGAAACATCCTTCTTTGCTGTCCATTCGAAACTGTCCACGTCCATGAGTTGCTTCCTTTTGACCTGCCAGCAATAAAGACCTTTGCTTTAGAATTTCCTGCTTACTTGAAAGTGGACAATGATCGGCCGTGAAAGATTTTGTGGACAGACGAATCCCACTTCCATCTGACAGGATATGTCAAAACACAGAATGGTCGAATATGGGCAACGGAAAACCCGCATCGTTTCATCCTGAAAAGTCGCTCTGGAGTGCGGCTTTACGACATCATTTATCATAGGGGCATATTTTTTCGAAGAGACAGGTGTTTCCGGTCCTATTACCTGTACCGTCACCGGAAACCGCTTTGAGTGTGTTTTGCGCAGTCACGTCATTCCAGCTCTTCAACAGCGTTGATGTGTCGGTGGGATCAATTTTATGCAATATGGCGCACCTCTGCACGTTGCAAATCCAGTTAACCAGCTGCTGAAGCGCAGTTTCGGAAATGCTACAGTTATCAGCCGCCATTTTCTACAGCCTGGCCGTCCCGTCACTTGATCTTAATACGTGTGACTTCTGGCTGTGGGACTATCTGAAAGATGTGTTCAGTGTTCCGATTGTGAACTTAGCTGCATTGAAGGCACGCGTTGCGCAACACATTCTGAATTTGACCCCGGAAACGCTTCGATCAGTTGTGGAACATGCTGTTTCCCGAATTCAACTTTTTGCAGAAAACTGTGGACAGCGTATTGAACAGTTTTGGGCAAATCACACGGATATTAATAATTCTGTTGATATATTTTATGCCGTTTTTGGCCCTCAGGACAAACAAAAATCGATTTTTCCCGTCCTTGCCGTGGTGGATGGGCTTACGTAACTAAGAGTATCAAACCTCTACATCCATATACACTGAGTAGTAAAATTTGTATAGCGTCAAACGTACACATTAGGCATTGTTGTGTGATTCATTTGTCATTTGTGGTCGACCACTACTAAGGTATGATACTTACAGCGCCATCTATTGCTGCATTTTGCAACTATTTATCTTCCTTCTGCCACACATTTTCCACCTTTTCCGATAATATTGCGTTGCAATTTGACGTCATTCTGACCAGTCGTGTTATTTCTAAAGCGGTTTGAAAGTTAAATTATAATCACCCTGTATATAGGGTGATTCAGCTGCCCCTACTGATAGGTTCTATGCAGCTTGCAAAACTTTCAGATACTCTCACGCCCGCTGCGCGAAAACTACACTACTGGCCATTAAAATTGCTACACCAAGAAGAATTGCAGATGATAAACGGGTATTCATTGGGCAAATATTTTATACTAGAACCGACATGTGATTACATTTTCACTTAATTTGGGTGCATAGATCCTGAGAAATCAGTATCCAGAACAACCAACTCTGGTCGTAATAACGGCTTTGATACGCCTGGGCATTGAGTCAAACAGAGCTTGGATGGCGTTTACAGGTACAGTTGCCCATGCAGCTTTAATTCGATACCACAGTTCATCAAAAGTAGTGACTGGCGTATTGTGACGAGGCAGTTGCTCGGCCATCATTGACCAGAAGTTTTCCATTGGTGAGAGATCTGGAGAATGTGATGGCCAGGGTAGTAGTCGAACATTTTCTCTATCCAGAAAGGCCTGTACAGGACCTACAACATGCGGTCGTGCATTATCCTACGAAAATGTAGGGTTTCGCAGGGATCGAATGAAGGGTAGAGCCACGGGTCGTAAAACACCAAAATTTTTACGTCCACTGTTCAAAGTGCCGTCAATGAGAACAAGAGGTGACCGAACGTGTAACCAATGGCACTCCAAACTATCACGCCGACGAATACACGCTTCCAATGGGCGTTCACCGTGATGACGCCAAACACGGATGCGACCATCATGATGCTGTAAACAGAACCTGGATTCATCCGAAAAAATGACTTTCTGCCATTCGTGCGCCCAGGTTCGTCGTTGAGTACACCATCACAGGCGCTCCTGTCTGTGATGCAGCGTCAAGGGTAAACGCAGCCATGGTCTCCGAGCTGATAGTCCATGCTGCTGCAAACGTCGTCGACTGTTCGTGCAGATGGTTGTTGCCATCTCTTGACTCAGGGATCGAGACGTGGCTGCACGGTCCCTCAAGCTATGCGGATAAGATGTGTATCAACTCGACAGCTAGTGACACGAGGCCGTTGGGATCCAGCACGGTGTTCCATATTACCCTCCTGAACCCACCGATTCCATATTCTGCTAACAATCATTGGATCTCGACGAACGGTAGCAGCAATGTCGTGATACGATAAACCTCAATCGCGATAGGCTACAATCCGACCTATATCAAAGTCTGAAACGTGATGGTACGCATTTCGCCTCCTTACACGAGGTATCACAACACCGTTTCACCAGGCAACGCCGGTCAACTGCTGTTTGTGTATGAGAAATCGCTTGGAAACTGTCCTCATTGCAGCACGTTGTAGGTGTCGCCAGCGGCGCCAACGTTGTGTGAATGCTCTGAAAAGGTAATCATTTGCATATCACAGTATCTTCTTCCTGTCGAATAAATTTCGCGTCTGTAGCACATCTTCGTGGTGTTGCAATTTTAATGGCCAATAGTGTATTAGTCCCACAGAAATAACGAACAGCACGTTTTTGAAAGAAATTTAATGTAGTTAATTTCTGTCCTTGCATACGCTTTCGCTGGAGGCCACGGATTTGAGTTATTCAAGAAAAACGCATTTTAAGGTCACTCTTGTATGTATCTCTCGAATAGTTCGGGAACTACGGCCTCTAGTAAAATCGGATCCCGGTACAAATATAACTACATTGAAATTCTATGAAAAGTTCCTGCTCATTTTTTCTTTCCTGTAGGACTAGTAGTTCACATGCAATGATCAAGAGATGTGAAAATTTTACGTATGTTATTTGAAGACATTGAGGGTTGCATAACTCGGCCACTTTCGATAAAAAAATTACGGAATTTATTGTGAGACATCCTAGAATATTTTCACTTCAGCCCCTATAGTTACATGAAGTTCCGATAGGTGGCGGCGTTATATGTACGCATCAAAACGGTCCCTATAACGGAGGTAGATCCCAAGCAGAGAGCTATCACTGAGCTTCTTTTGGCGGAAAACCAGAGCATCGCAGAGACTCATAGCGTTTGCAGAGTGTCTGTGAAGACTTGGCAGTGGACAAAAGCGCGTTGAGTCATTGGGCGGGGCGTTTGTCATCACACAAGGTCGTAAAATACTGTCCGATCTCCCTCGTTTCGGCAGACGGCACACAGCGGGTGGACACTCCCATTCGAGATGTCGACTGATTATGAGCTGAACGTAACAGTTTTTTGTCGTAGGTTGTCACAGGCAATGACACATGCCATTCAGCATTTCGAACATGAAACAAAACAGCAATCCATCGATTTTCACCACGTCATCTCTTCTCGAAGGAAAAACATAAAAACCGACAAACTCATGGTCACGAGATTCTGATACACTGAAGGTGTTATTCTGTTTGATTTCCTCGCTCTCTGAGCGACGATCAACTCTGAAGTGTACTGTGCTGTCCTCAGAAAACTAAACAAACGACTTCAGCGTGTTCACCGCCAGAGAAGTGCAAACCAACTTCTGCATCTCTATGACAATGCGAGACCTCACACAAGTTAATGCACCCGAGAGGAGATCACAAAACTTAATTGGACCTTTCTTCCTCATCCACCAAGTAGCCTGGATCTATCACTTTCAGACCTCCATCTGTTTGGCCCATTCAAAGATGTAGTCCGCGCGAAGTACTATATTAATAAGAGGAATTTACTGATGCAGTAAGAAGTCATCTTCGACGTCGACCACCAGTAGATTGGTATCATGTGGGCCTACAGGCCCACCTAGTAAAAAGATTAGGTTGAGTAACCGGCTTTTGTAACCAAAGAAGTAATCGGATTACGTAGAGTATAAGATAGGGGCGTAGTCTTTCCCTCTGCTTTCCAATCTGTATGTCGAAGAAGCAATTATGGAAACTAAAGAAAGGTTCAGGAGTGCAATTAAAATTCAAGTGAAAGGATATCAATGATACAATATGCTGATGACACAGATGTCCTGAGTGAAAGTGAAGACGAATTACATGATCTGCTGAATAAAATGAACAGAATAATGAGTACAAAATATGGACTACGAATAAATCGGAGAAAGCCGAAAGTAATGATAAGCAGAAGAAGTGAGAAAAGCGATCAACTTAACATCACGGTTGATGATCACGAAGTAGATGAAGCAAAATAACCCACGACGGTCGGACCAAAGGTGGAAATCACTGTCATTGGCAAAAAAAGGGCATTCCTCGCCAAGAGAAGTCAACTAGCATCAAAAATTGTCCTTAAGCTGAGGAAGAAACTTCTGAGAATGTACGCTTGGAGCACAGCGTGGTATGGTAGTGAAACATGGACTGTGGAAAATCAGAAATGAAGAGAATCGAAGCATTTGAGATGTGGTGTTACAGTAGAATGTAGAAAATTAAGGAGGCAGATAAGGTAAGGAATGGGGAAGTTGTCCAGAGAATAGGCGAGAAAAGGAATATAAGCAGAACACTACCAAGAA
The DNA here is from genome assembly GCF_023864275.1 of Schistocerca cancellata. Taxonomy (NCBI): domain Eukaryota; kingdom Metazoa; phylum Arthropoda; class Insecta; order Orthoptera; family Acrididae; genus Schistocerca; species Schistocerca cancellata. The sequence goes on from NC_064634.1 coordinate 266,422,629, forward strand.
GAAGGAAGAGCGTAGTAGGTTATCTGTTAAGAAAAATATTTTTGTGGTAAGTTCCTGTGGGACCAAACTGCTGAGGTCATCGGTCCCTAGGCTTACACAGTAATTAATCTAACTTGAACTAGCTTAGGCTAAGGGCAACACACACACACACACACACACACACACACACACACATCCATGCCCGAGGGAGGACTCGAACCACCGACGGGGGGTAGCCACGCGAACTGTGGCAAGGCGCTGAGACCGGGCAGCTACCCCGCGCGGCTCTGTTAAGTCATCAGGGAATAAGGTCCATGGTACTGGTGGGAGCTGCAGAGGGTAAAAACTGTAGAGTAAAACTACGATTGGAATACACCCAGCAAATAACAGAGAGCATAGGTTGCAATTTCTTCTCTGATATAAGTTATTGGATAGCGATATGCACATAATTATACAGACGGCGGTAGTATTGAATACAAAATGTACAAAAGGTTAGTGCACTGGCGCGACTGACATTTATAATCAGCTGATTCACGTTAAAATGTTTCCGCCGGGAATTAATGTACTTTGAACGCGGAATGGTAGTTTGAGATTGAAGCATGGGACATTTCACTTTGGAAATCGTTATAGAATTCAATAGTCCGAGATCCATTGTGTCAAGAGAGCATGGAGAATTTCAAATTTCTGGTTTTACCTCTCGCAGTGGACAACGCATTGGCCGACGGCCTTCACTTACCGGCCGACAGCAGCAGCCTTTCCGTATAGCTGTCAGTGCTAACAGACAAGCAACACAGCGTGAAATAGCAGCAGAAATAATTGTGGGATGGTGTCTGACAGCAGATGACCTACGCGAGTGCCTTTGTTAGTAGCATGACTCAGCGCTATTCCAGAGCTCGTGATCATGTCTGTGGATCCAGGACGACAGAAAACGGTGGCCCGGTCAGGTGAGTCCCGATCTCAGTCGGTAAGAACTGATAGTAGTGTTCGAATGTGGCTCAGATCCCACGAAGCCATGGACCCAATTCGTCAACGGGGTGCTATGCACCCTGGTGGTGGCTCCTCAGTGGTGAGGGCCGTGTTCACATGGAATGGACTGGGTCCTCTGGTCCACCTAAATCGAGTATTGGCTGATTTTTGGCTACTTGGAGACCATTTGCTGCCATTCATGGGCATCAAGTTCAGATGGTTCAAATGGCTCTGAGCACAATGGGACTTAACATCTGAGGTCATCAGTCCCCTAGACTTCGAACTACTTAAATAACCTAAGTACATCACACACATCCAAGCCCGAGGCAGGATTCGAACCTGCGATCGTAGCAGCAGCGCGGTTCCGGACTGAAGCGCCTAGAACCCCTCGGCCACAACGGCAGGCTCTTTCCAAACATCGGTGGAAGTTTCCTGAATGAGATTGCGCCTTGTAACCGGGCCGCAGTTGTTCACGACTCGTTTGAAGAACATTCTGGACAATTCTAAAGAACGGTTTTCATGTGTTTGCAGAAGAGCCAACACCGTGTAGCTAGAGGAGGCCGAAATGCTCGCGTTTAAGCTCACGCAAACTGGCGTGAGGTCTGGAACAGGACAATGTAATTAATATAGCCAATAAGGTACGTTGCTGCTGGAATACTTAACTTTAATCCATAATTGGTGTACATCGCTCTTGACGGTACATGTTTCACAATCTCAATATAAACTGGTAATGGCGCCTTGCTAGGTCGTAGCAAATGACGTAGCTGAAGGCTATGCTAACTATCGTCTCGGCAAATGAGAGCGTATTTGTCAGTGTAGCTTCGCTAGCAAAGTCGGCTGTACAACTGGGGCGAGTTCTAGGACGTCTCTCTAGACATGCCGTGTGGCGGCGCTCGGTCTGCAATCACTGACAGTGGCGACACGTGGGTCCGGCGTATACTAGCGGACCGCGGCCGATTTAAAGGCTACCACCTAGCAAGTGTGGTGTCTGGCGGTGACACCACAGGTTTGACCTCCCAGATCGCCCGACATGAATCTCGTCCAACATTTATGTAGCGTATTGTAGAGGTCAATTTGTACACAATAACGTGCACCTGGACGCTTTCGAAACTACGGACGGCTGTGGAGGCGGCTATGCTCAGTATTTCTGCAGGGGACGTCCAACGACTTGTTAGTCCGGCCACGTCGAGACACTGCACTGCGCCGGGCAAAAGGTGGTGTGACAACGACTGGTAGCCAGGGACTCGCATTGTTAGCCAATCATTGGATTGTAATAATGCTTAGGAAGTTTACCGTTTGTATAAACAAATATTTCTTTTAAATCGAACAGTTCCTATTGACTGTAACATACTAAAGCTAGGGTAAATTCGAATGCCAATGGTATTTGTTGCAGGATTCTAATATGGGTCGTTTACGATGTCTATTTTGAAGAGATCCCACACGGACACTTGTACAATATCTGTAGTAGCAAACACAGTCACCAACAAACTTTACATATTCACATACTCCTTTACCTTTAACCCAAATCAATACAAACTCATTTACAGATATTTCCCACTTATTACGAGTATACAAAAACAATGCAGATGGAGGCATATAAGCTGATTTACCAAAGTCTTTATTTGCAAGTTCTGCCTTATGGTAGGTACGATAGGCCATAATGTCTCTATCAACGACACTTTCAAGTCCAGGAACACTAGGTAAACCTGTACCTCCACGTACAATGGCTACTGCCAGATAGTATATGCTACTACATATACTATATAAGCGAGCGAGAGTCGCGCAGAGGCTCATTCGCGCTGCTGCTGCTGCACAGGCAATTGCATTGATCGCCGCCACGATGCCTTACAGGAGAATTCGTCGCCGTTATAAACATACAGTTTATAAAACCATCGAGAACATAGAGTTCGCCACAACAGCTGGGGATAAGAAGAACCGCATACCAGTGAAGACTGTTGCTGCTACTGCACTTGTTGACGGACCTTGTGTTTTCTGTGGTTGTAGACTTTGTTTTAGTATTGACATTTATGATACATTCTCACACGGTAAAGGTTGGCTCACTGTAGCCATTGTACGTAGAGGTACAGGTGTACCTAGTGTTCCTGGACTTGAAAGTTTCGTTGATAGAGACATTATTGCCTATCGTACCTACCATATGGCAGAACTTGCAAATAAAGACTTTGGTAAATCAGCTTATATGTCTCCATCTGCACTGTTATTGTATACTCGTAATAAGAGAAAAATATCTGTAAATGAGTCTGTATTCATTTGGGTTAAAGGTAAAGGAGTATGTGAATATGCAAAGTTTGTTGGTGACATGATGGAGAACACAAAAAGCGCTTTCACTAATTATGTGGATTTTGGCCAGTAACGACTGACCATCACGAGTTGTGTTCAAAATGACCAACGGTAGCGGTAATAAAGGCTTCCACTCTGGTATGCAACGAATACTACATACATGCCCCCACATGTCCGAACAGACTGCGGTAGTACGTCGTTGCATATCATTGGGTGTAATTGGCACGTTCTTCTAGACAGTGACTTTCAGCTTTCCCCACGGAAAGAAGTCTACAGGTGTACGGGTCGACCAACGTACAGGTCCGCTGCGTCAAAGAAGACATGCTATAGTACTTCGTGCACCGTCGGCTGAACAGCCTTCATGTTCGTACCACAGGTTCCTCCTAGTTTCCAGAGGAACGTCTCCTAGTATCCGCGGAAGATGGTTTGTTATCAGATAGCAATACCTGTGCACGTTCTTTGTTCCGCCTATGAAAAATGTGCCAATGAGCTAATGGTTCACTATCCCACACGACACGTTTACACTTCACAGACGCTGCAGTCCACCAGTTATTTTCCGTTATGTGTCCTTTCGAGGTAACATGCTTCGATGAAACTTCGAAAATACGTAGAAAGAAATACTACGGTATAGTACAGATGATAACTGAAATAAATAGTAAGTGAGAGAAACGTAGATTCGCTCTTATTCAAAGACCATAATTACACTGAAGTCACCATGATTTATGATGATCCTGTGAACATTTAAAAAAGTGGGACATGGGTCTTTACAGGGCGTGTGGGCACCACAAAGAGCAGTGCATGGTTTGAAACCGGGGTAAGCAATTCTTAGGGTAGACGTTCCATTCCTGCAACAATTTGGTTGAGAACGCCGCATGGTCATTGCTGCATGTGGGTCCTCTGCAACACGTCTGACCAAGGCATCGAAAACGCGCTCGATGGGATGCACGGTGGGTTTATGGGCAAGCCAGCCCTTTCGCTTAGAATTCTCTCGTTTCAATAGCTTCTCACGCGGCGCTGTTCGATCTCATCTCGCATTATCATAAATAAAATCAGGCCGAATGCAACCCTGACAAGCACAGCGCGAAGAAGTACACCATAACAATATCGTCGACCGGAGAGTATCCCTTGTCCAAACATTTGTATGTCAGTACACACGTGCAACATCATGCCTTCCTACACCATTACACCTGTGCCATGAAAGCAACCCTCCTCTCCGTATGGCGGTACGTCCGGAATCTGTTCTCATCCGAGAAGAGACCGCCACCCCACTGCTTGTTGGTCCAGTCCTTAGGGCACGATCACGAATGGTGTCGACGGAACGCAAAGTAGTGGTCGTCTTGCAAAGAGGCATGCAGTCGTAGTGCTACTGGGCAGTAGGGATGTCACTGAAACACCCGGTTTTCGGTTGTACCGCGTTTTTCAACGCCAAAACTTCAAAAATTTCGTTTCCCTCGATTTCAAGTTATCAGTAGAATCAAAATACTAGATTAAATAGACAAAAAAGAAAACATTTTCCTTCCATCGTTCTCAGCTTTTCACGAAAAGTAGTAATCACCAATATTCTGCTATGGGCTCGAATTTTTTGAAACTCTGATCAAATTCCATGTTGTAATCGAGGACCATGCCCCTATTTGGTCATTACGAATAGTCAATACTAAAGGCTGAAACTTGAGGCTGAAGGACTAGCCGCGCAGGGTAACCACGCGGTCTGACGCACCTTCTCACGGTCCGCGCGGCTCCCCAGGTCGGACGTTCGAGTCCTCCCTCGGGCGTGTGTGTGTGTGTGTTGTGCATAGCGTAAGTTAGTTTAAGTTAGATTAAGTAGTGTGTATGCTTAGGGACCGATGGCCTATACAATTCTATCCCTTAAGATCTTAGCACAAATTTACAATTTACAAATTTGCTGAAGAACTCTGTCGTGTTCATTTGTCCATATTCAAGGGCTACAGGATTATAAAGGCATATCTTGTAGACACAGCCAGCAGATCAACTGATTTCTATTTTTATCGTCGCTGTATTGTTGTTGCTCGTCACCTTTCTTAATCTACCAGACTTCATAAAACATCTTCAGACTACAGATGGTGCCATTCTGTAATATAACTGATGTCCGACGACGAAACCGAGAATCTACCATATAGATCAGATGGAGTAAGTTTGGCACACTGCGTAACGTGTAATAGGATACACCACATGGTAACCGTTACAATACTGTCTCAGCAATGCTGTACCAATTCTTACGCCACGTGCACGTGTCTGTTGCACGTCTCTATCGGCATTGGCGTTAAAATTGCACTGATTGTGTATTCCATTTTCTGGTACCATTGAATATTTGAAAGCAATTTAAATTTTACGAATAAAAATTACTTACTTTTTTAAAAAAGGGTTATTGAAAACTGAAAATATTCGGTAGTGCTGCTGTCGCTAATTGATATTTTGGTATTCTTTATCCGGTTATTAGTTAACAATAAAAAACACCTCTTAGAATTGAGGCCAAAGGAATACAGAGAAGTACCTGTTGTTCAGACTAGAATGGTATTAACTGGAGAATGCGTGCCCTGAATTCCTGTTAACTGTGCTTGCAACTGCACCAACTATTTGACGCGTGTCCCTTCTTGCTTGTTACGCAATGCAGAGGTCAGTTGGTGCTGTAGTTCAGCGTGGTTGACCGCCTCCTATCCTTCTGGCAGCAGTGTTTGTAGATCGAAACGCTCCCTGTGCTCCTGACACAGTATGTATGTATGTGTGTATGTATGTGCGTATTGAACCGGGGACCTAGAAACGACGCAGAGGCTTCGTCCCGCCGTAGCCCTCAGTGGTTCACAACCCCACAACAGGCCACAGCAGTCCACCCACCCCACCGCCGCCCCTCACCAAAGCCATGGTTATTGTGCGGTTCGGCCCCAGTGGACCCCCCGGGAACGTCTCATATCATACGAGTGTAACCCCAGACGTTCCCGAGGTAGAATAATGATGGTGTACGCGTGCGTGGAATCGCCGACATAGTGTATCTTGAGGCGGAATAAGAGGAACCAGCTCGCATTCACCAAGGTAGATGGAAAACCGACTTAAAAACAAGCCACAGGCTATCTGGAACACCAGGCCTCGACAGCAAACCGCGAGGCGGATTCGCACCGGAGACCGGCACACCTTCCCGCTCAGGAAGCACCGAGTTAGACCGCGCGGCTAGCCGGGCGGGATAGTGAAACAGTGCTGTGAACAATATCAGACTCACTGGTCACACTTCGTCTTTCTTCCATCATCCCGATGATTCTTCCCCGTGTGAAGTCATCCAAATGTTGTCTCCGGGCCTGTTTGTGAGGCACAACACCGCTGAAGTGCATCGTCACTGGTCGTTGATTGACAAACACTGCCTCTCTCCGTTCCTTCAACTTCTTCGTGTTACCGGGTCAGCCCCATTTGGCGCTCTACTCTAGCTCACCTCACGCCATGCCACGCCTCCAGCTTTCTGCACACACTTGAGAGACCTCTCGAAACACTCTCCGGCACTTCGCACCAACTTCAGAAGCAAGATAAATTAAAATTAAAGCACATTTATTGCAATGAAATCGAAATAACTATAGCAAAAACACCGTCACTTTACAGCTCTATACACTGCTTGTCGTCTTTTCTGATTTTTAGACATCTCTTCCGCAAACACCGTAAGGGTATACACTAAAGTATCCGGACTCCCCCAGAAACATACGTTGTTCGTATTAGGTGCATTGTGCTGCCACCTACTGCCAGGTACTCCATATCAGCTGTATCACTAGGCATCGTCAGAGAGAAGAATGGGGTGCTCTGCGGAAATCACGGCTCTCGAAGGTGGTCAGGTGATTGGGTGTCACTTGTGTCATACATCTGCACGCGAGACTTCCACACTCCTAAACATCCCTAGGTCCACTGTTTCCGATGTGATTGAGCAGTGGAAACGTGGAGAGACACCCACACCACGTAAGCGCACAGGCCGACCTCGTCTGTTGACTGACAGAGACCGCTGACAGTTGAACAGGGTCGTAATGTGTAATAGGCCGACATCTAGCCGGACCATTACACAGGATTTCCAAACTGAATCAGGATCCACTCCAAGTACTGTGACAGATGGCCTGGAGGTGAGAAAACTTTAATTTCATGGTCCAGCGGATGCTCATAAGCCACGCTTCACGCCGGTAAATGCCAAACGACGCCTCGCTTGGTGTAAGGAGCGTAGACATTGGACGAGTGAACAGTGGGAAAACGTTGTGTGGAGTGACAAATCACGGAACACAATGTGGCGATCCGATGGCAGGGTGCGAGTATGGCGAATGCCCGGTGAACGTAATCTGTAGCGTGTTTAGTGCCAACAGTAAATTTCGGAGGCGGTGGTGTTATTGTGTCGTTGTGTTTTTCATGGAGGATGGCTTGCAGCCCCTGTTGTTTTGCGTGGCACTATCACGGCACATGCCTACATTGATGTTTTAAGCACTTTCTTGCTTCCCACTGTTGAAGAGCAATTCAGGGGTGGCGATTGCATCTTTCAATACGATCGACAACCTGTTCATAAATCAGGCCTGTGGCTGAGTGGTTACACGACAACAACCTCATTTTAATGTGCTGGCCTGCACAAAGTCCTGACCTGACTCCTATAGAACACCTTTGGGATGTTTTGGATCGCCGTGCTTGGCCTCACCGACCGATATCGATACCTCTCATCAGTGCAGCACTCCGTGAAGAATGGGCTACCATTCCCCAAGAAACCTTCCAGCACCTGATAGATGGTATGCCTGAGAGAGTGAAATCTGTCATCAAGTTTAAGGGTGAGCCAGAACCGTACTAAATTCCAGTATTACCGATGGATCGCGCCACGAACTTGTGAGTCATTTTCAGCCAGTTGTCTGGATACTTTTGATCACATAGTGCATATTCCATCTTATGTGACTGAGTAAATGTCTTATTTACACTAGATACAATGAGCTTTATTTTAAAGCACGATCGGTGGTCTTTATAGCAATGGTGGTTTGTGTTATGCACTGTTATACTGAAGTAATCAGACAACGAGGATTCTTGAAATAAAAATGAAATCACATAATCGCAGAATCCATCATACAGGGTGGGGAAAGTTCCACATGGTTCATTCGTAAATAAAGCAAACCGAAAAACGACGAAACAGGAAGACTTAGATGTAACTGAGCTGTAACTGCTACGTCTATGATTTCTCTCTGTTAGTACGATGCTGTGGTAACGACTATGCGTAAATGGTTCTGGCTGAACTCAGGGTAAAGTATTTTCGGATAGTATAACTTATTTAATGAATGGCACTGGAGGATGGATTCAGATAAACGCAACCATGCTCGGTTTATTTCAACGTGAAATCTATAATAAGACGTCACTTTGTTGTAGTAAATGAGGAAGAGAGAGGAGAAGCAAATATGGAAAATTTGGAAAGACTATACATGACACAGGATTTCAGGGTTCCTATTGTCTCTCATGTATAAACATTACTACGGCTCTCAGAGCATTCTCTCCTGTTGGTGCACGAAGTTGTAGTTGTGAGAATAATACTGATAATGGCTACATTCAGAATCTGTAGATTAGGAAATAAGTGTGTAACACCCTTTAAAAAGTTAACTTCCTCAACATATTCGAACAAAAGCCTCTACTGATAGTCGCTAAAGGCATTCCCAATAAATATAGAAGAAAAGATTCACTTATAAAAACACTCTTTGCATTTCGTTAGAGAAAGAGGAAACGTTAGAGAAAGAGCAGCGAATTTCGTTTTTCTCTTTCTTTCGCCTCTGGCCATTATTTCCCGCAATCAGGTTTTATGAATTAAGCACCATCCAATATTTACAGATTGCATCCAGATTTAGTATAGCGAAATAAATTACCAATTTTTAATTTCATTGCGTAATTAACGTTTTACTGGTAGCGCTTTGGTCTGTTTGAACGAGATTAAAAATGCAGTATGGTTGTGCAAATTTATTCACAGTAAATGAAATTCTGAATTGTATTGTGTGATATAGTGTGCTTTTCGATAGACTATAACTGGCGGCAGTTCTCTCTCCATTATGCATTCCTTTCAATGTCTTAGCGTTTCTTTACTGACCTCTGGTGAGTTTGTGCTGCGTTAATTTTTGTAAAGATACTGAATGTCTTAATCCTACTGAAAATTTAATTGACACCTGACTTTACCTAAAGACATTTCGTAAGTGTATTGTACAGATATTTCTCTCAAACAGCAGTAACTGAAAGAATGGCAGCCTTGTACCGTTGTACAGTCAATGGTTGCTGCTTAGCCGATTCAGAGATACGCTAAGATTTAATATCCTGAAAATACCTTTTGTTGCTAACATCACAGCCACATATTTCCAGTGAATAAATACTCTTGTCAGAGCACAGGAAAGACGAATATGTTCCTCTTCCAAAGACTATGACATAAGAATGGAGAACCATTTGTCTCAATACTCATTTCGCTTTCCTCATAAAATATTTAGGCACACGGACATTTTCTCTTACTTTTAACACAGATATTGCCAAATCGTTTAACGCTGTCTCTCTTTGAAGTTACGACTTCATACTCAGCACCTTCCTCGCACTGCCACTGTTTATGTACCTCTGCCTTCCACTGTCTCCTTCTTCTCCTGGGTATTTACAGTGTATCCCACTTTTACTGATCTCCTATCTCGCTTACATTGTCTCCATTTGTCCTTCTTTTCCACTGACCCTGTCCCATCATCCCTCGGCAGCTTAAAAGTACTGTGAGTCCAACTTATACTTTCCTCTATACCCCCGTGTCTAAAATTTCGCTCAAAGATGCTCCCTTCCTTACACATAGGTGTAAAAAGGTTTCGTTTCTACTTATCTGCCTTTTTGAAATCTATTGTCTCTGGCCTCTTTTGTTCCCATTTCTCCAATCTCTCTTACTGCCTCTGTTTCTCACTGACCATCAATACCACTTACCTCTTTGGCTATCATCTTCATCAATCACTGTTTCTCTTTTAGTGCTACTTTTCATTTCCCTCCGCCTCCCCTCTCTTCCTCAACAATTAGCACTGTATCCTACGTCTTCCACCGTCATTTTCTCACTGCTACTCTCTGTCAGCAACATAAATCGTTAAAATGTCAACGTGCAAAAATTTTTGGCAAGGAAGGCGTGAAAGGATATAGGTTGTTCCCCACTTTTCTGTCAGTTTCTTTTGAGGAAGAACATGTTCATCTCTGTTGAGCTACTAGAGAATCATTTTTTGGCTGGTACCCTTCTTTCCCCAGCCACAGCAGGGTGTGATACATATATGATACGTATACAAAACGAATTCTGAGGACCAGCAATGTTTCGACAGTCAAATTACATACTTCGACATGTTTATATATCTTCACACACATATACAACACATAAATAAATAGTGTAATATCAAGTTAACACAGAATCTTTGCTTTATACTTTTTTCTGCACTTTGATCATCGATCGCAATTCATCGGAATCTCCCGAATTGTGATTAGTATGTTAAAATAGTAAATATATTATTAGAAAAATTTTACTGAATTTTCAGTCTGTCTTACATAATTTCTGGTAATAATTTTAAGTTATTTACTGGCCTGTTAAGATTCTTTTAGCGGATTTTTTGTCACTGAAGTACCAGCTAGGGAATATTTGGATAGGCATGAAATGTCTATTACACAGAGAGAGCAAATCATAAATTTGTATTGATGAAAAACTACTCACTAAAAAGGATATTTTGTGACCTCAAAAATTTTACGATGGTGCTAGATCCTTTGTCATATATTCACTATGTTGGTTAAAATGACATTTAGGTATCAGATCGAATATTACGCACATACTTTACGCGCATAAATGCGGTGACGTTGAACTTCTGGATCTAGGTAAAGGATAACGATATTAAAAAGGACTTTCGACGTTCGCCAACAACGTCTTAAGAAGATATGTTAAAATTTTCGACGAATTGCTACGAATATCATTTACAGAAATGTTTATCCTCACCACTGTTACTTTTGGTGCCCAAAAATCACGGAGTTTCGGCGTATCTTGATAAGGGATAAATGTTTTAGAAAACGAAAAATGACGTTTCTAGATGGATGTCTGAGGATTGTACTATTAAAGTGGGAGCCATTTGCTATGGTAACTTGTTTAGGTAATTGTAGCCTACTGTGCAAAAGTGATTAAAAATCTCTTTTTGCTGTTTTCTGCATAATTACGGTAATTTGAAGCTCATGTTCTCGATAAGGATAACATATCGCATAAAATTTCTAAGTTCCCCGAGAATATCATCTTATGAACATACGGTAAAATTTATTACTATCTGCAAAAAATAAAAATTTTATAAGCGACCATTCCGTATAGGTAATTGTACCCAAAAATTAAGGTTTTTCGGGTTGCTCAGGGACAGCGTATGAAAATATGGAGCTTATATAAACCGCGTAACGCAAAGGAACAACGGATTTCCTCAAATTGACTGGGCTCGAGGAAGTGTGTAATAGACCAAGTACTGTAGGGTAGCTACAGTCTGCCCGTCTTCCGATAGGTAAGCAGGTAGTCGCTAGATCAAAGGCTGTCCAAAACACTTGACGCCTCATCTCTGTGAACAATAGCAGGCGAGACACGAACCACTGAAAAATCGAGCTTCCGCGCGGAGCTTTTTGGAATATATTGATAACATGCACTGTCGAGCATGGATCGAGAACTTCTTTATACAGCAGCTCCGAATTCGATCTTCCCCCATAAAACGTAGAATACAATCCGCAGCACGATCCCCATTGTTACCTTAGTGTAGCAGAGAAAAGGTAAGACAGCAGTACAGCAAAGTTATAAGACTTGTCTCTCCCTGTAGCTAACACCTACGTTCCTCAGTATTTTGAACATCTTTCACTATTCAACATTGTCGAAAGTTTTTCCAGGTCGACAGTTCCTATGAACGCTTCTTGATTATTCTTTAGTCTTGCCGCTGTGGCCGAGCGGTTCTAGTCACTTCAGTCTGGAACCGCGCGGCAGCTACGGTCGCACGTTCGAATCCGGCCTCGGGCATGGATTTGTGTGATGTCCTTAGGTTAGTTAGGTTTAAGTAGTTCGAAATTCTGATGACTGCAGATGTCAAGTCCCATAGTTCTCAGAGCCATTTGAACCACATAGATCTGTCTTGCTGGTGACTTTCCCTTTCCTAAAACCACGCTGTTCGTCATCCAACTGATCCTCAATTTTCTTTTCAGTTCTTCTGTATATCATTCTCGTCAACAACGTGGGTGCATGAGGTGTTAAGCTGATGGAGCGTTTATTCTCGTACTTCTCAGTTCTTGCTGTCTTGGGAATTACGTGGGTGATATTTTTCCGGAAGTCAAATGGTAAACGGCCAGATTCATACATTCCATATATGAAACGTCCCCTTAGAAAAATTTATGAATTACTGTGCTGATAAACCTCTTACATTATTTGCTTTTCAAGCAGCTGAGCAAAACTGAACGTACTCAAACATTCACTAAAGTGACACACAATACTTTTAGCGCAACGCAATGTGACTTTCAGTAAACGCTACTTTCCTCACAAAAATCTTCGTTACTCGAACTACTGCAATACAGCGAGCGCCACTACTGCCAGCTAAATAAAAGATTCAAACTACTGAAGGCACTAACTACTGATAGGCATATTTAGCAAATGAAAGATTTTGATAGAGAACAAACAATGTATTTACCTTAATAGTGTTGAAAAGTCATAATATACATAGCAGTTCATTACATCCAGTGTTACAAATTCCAAAACTCCGCCATCTCTCTCCCCACATCCACCACTGCTGCCGGCTCACCTCCAACTGCGCAACGCTACGCGTTGTTAACAGCCAACTGTCCAACACTACAATAGCCAACAACAACGCAAACCAGCCACAGACTGCACACAGCAAAGCCAGTGATTTTCATACAGAGCGCTGTGTGGTGTTACCAATAAAAAAACCTATACAGTCCACTTACATAGCCCCCATGCTCACCACAATAAATTTTACAAATTGTTTTGGGCAGTGGCCAATACAGATTTGAAAAAAAAATTCATAATTACAATAACAAAGAAATCAAATGCACACACTTATCAATACGATGTTGGTCAAAGGCTAAAATTTCCTCACAGTCCATAAAGACAGTCCTGATCATTCATCACAGTGAAATTGCAGTGTTTTTCTCAAAGTCTGAGCAGTAAAAGAAAATGCACACAGAAGTAGTGGATTTCCATGCAGTCTTCAAGAAGTAGTGTTGTCCTTCCAACGGAAAGACAGTGCTGACTCTCGACATGCAGACAGGTAAAAGGCCACAACAGAGCAAACCCACAGCAGAGCCATTCGAAGTTTTGGAGAATATTGGTAGGTAGGTCATCACAGAGTAGACCCACTGTAGTCCTGGTAGAGGTTACAGTATTGGTGGGCCACCAGATGTGCAGCCCCACAGCAGTCCTTGTAGAGATTGTCGTATTGGTGGGCCACCAGAGGTACAGACCCACTGCAGTCCTTGTAGAAAGAATGGTATTGGTGGGTCGTCAAAGATGCAGAGCCACTGTACTCCTTGTAGAGATGGCCAGCAGCCATCTGTTGTGACTGTGCAGATGCACAATCACCATTGAAGAGTCTTGCGGATAATAAAGCATGTCCATAACCAGCACTTGTGCACTCACAAAGTTTTTGGAATCGTCCTTAGACCCAGTAATGCTGTTATCCAGTCCCTTGCTGAATAATTAACACACATGCAAACACTAACAGTCCCTACTTCTCACATATTGTCCATATACTATGACCAACAGAAACGTGTGCAGTGAAATGGAACTTACAACTTAGTAATATGATGAACTGGTGTCAATTACAATTTTATTATATAAGAACACAATTACAAAGGTACAAAATACATCACTAAAGAACATGACAATACGGATAACATTTGTAGTAATACAGGCTTTACAAAAGAATCGAAATAACATATGCATCAGTGTTACAGGAACTATAAGTACCTACATAAAAGATCAGAATAACTTTTGAAACATCAACTTCACACATGAGCAACAAAACAGCAAAGATAAATAATGTCTAAACAGCTTTACAAAGTAAATAACATATTATTAATGCAAATTATATTTGAGGATAACAGTATTCCTCATCATAGTGAATGTAGCTGAGTATTAGAAAAATTCTACAACATAAATCGTATCAGATAAACACATAAAGACAAGATGAACACAAATACACAAGGGTATACAAACATATAGCGGAATAATACAAAAGGAAAGGACAGGGTTTATTTTACTGCAGTATTTTGCAAACAAAACTTTCATTACTTCTTGGGGATCTCTCTTCATTCATCATTATTCCCAAAAAGTCCTATCTATACCTTCTTTCTGTATTCTATTCATATTTCTTTCAAAATAATTATTTCTCAGTGTACAATACTTATTTTGGCCCAAATCTTTTTCATATAACTTCTCAATGCATTCTTTCCCTATTGTCCATAGTCACTTTCTTATATATGTAGTCTACCCCCTCTTAAGGTAACTTAAATCTACTGAGCTCAGATGCATAAACTAAGTGACGAGGCAATGCAGCAGCACAAAACTATTAAAACAAACAGCAATGACAAAAAAATCGAAATTGGCAAAGCAAGCAGCATTATAAAAATTAGCAAAGCAATTGCTATATTACAACTAATATAAGACAATGAGCAGCAAACAATAAAAATAAATCAGTAGTATAACTGGCTTAACAGAGTAATACAAAGTCAAGTTCAGTAACATTATGCCTGTCATAGAGCAGCAGCAAATGCAATAACTTATATCTAAACATGACAAACTGAAACAGAAAAAATATTACAGTAAAGATGGCCATGTATAGTATCTATGTCACATCATAGTGTCTATGTAATTAAAGTGGTGCACCACAACAACGTATTGTAAAAAAAATATTACCATGTACTTGAAAAGAAAATTATGTATGCAGTTACTGTTACTAGTCCCTTCTTATTGTTCTTTCCTTTCCAAGTGCTCCTTTTTTGAAGAATGTGGATCACAAAATTATTATTTAATAGATCTGTTGACAGAAACTGTTCACATTAGCAAATGCATTTAATTTTATTTTATAAGACCAATGCTGCAACACAGCTGGAAACCAGATATCAAATGAAATAAGCATCTATGAAAAGCAAAGCATAAAAATATCATTCAATAGTCATGTGACATTTCATAAGTTAGTAGTTCTCTCAACTCTCGTAGAAAGACGCTTGTCATAATCAGGTGTGCAGATGTAAATATCTTTCCAAGTAATGAGCGTGTCGTATTTGCGATGCTTTCTCTAAAGGAATGTCAATGGCGAGGATAATGGCCTCTTTTTTTTCTCCCCCTAGTGGCTTTCTTTTGTCAGACGACTACCTCTCATCTAGGCGCCCAAAACGCATTACGTCAAGGTAATTTACCTTTCTTACTGAAATATTTACGACAGTAGTTTCTGCTACAGTGGCAGTCTCATATAAAAATATTTTCACAGGTTGAGAATTTGCGTTACAAATGTGTAGAAACAAAATCCTGTAAATATAACAGTGTCCATAAAATTTTCGTTGCCATTGTGATACATTCAGGCATTTACACACATTTCATAACTCTTTAAAGTACGATTCTTGGTTTCCGTCATGCTTTTTCACAAACCAGAATCCCTAAGCCCTACTCATTATTCATTACCTTATTACACATATACATATTCGTCGACATTTCTTCAGTATTTCATCATAATAAATGCATATCATAATAAACATTCCTCAACAGCATAATACACATCGTCGTCGTAATAATAACATCATAACACCTCAGTCAAATCTCAAAAACGTCGTAGCTTTCTGCAATAATTTCAAAACCTAAAAAAATTATCTGCTCATTTAAATAGTGTCATCTACCTCAAACGTACTTTAAAAATCATGATCCCATATCAAATGTATCATTCAAAGCTCTCATAGTATCACAATGGTTCCGAAAATATATGAACAGTTCACTAAGCACAGACAATATACAATTTCATCAGTATGAAGTTATCCAACTGTGTAATTCCGTAAACATGTGTCACTGATGTAGTAAAAACAATGTTTGTCTCTCAGTTAAATTTTCAGATAGCTGTGTAAATTGTGTGTTAGAGAAATATGGTACTGATGTGTAAAGTTGTATAAGCAAATACCATTAGCTAGTGCTCCTTGTGCTAGCCACACACATGGTGCACAAAGTAAGCGTGTACCCCCCTAAGGATTAATGTAATTATACCCTCAGGTGTTATAGATTACAGCAATGGAATGAAATGTATAACAGAAAACTTTCTTTGTAATTCAAAAATCTTTAAAAATAAATGTTTTAAGTATAAAATTAATATTTCAAATACGTGTACTGTAGCGATAAACTGTGCGTCTTGTTGTAAGATAATCTCTGTGGAAGTGTCGTAGTTATCGTCCTCCGAAAGCTAAGTTCTGCAGAAGTCAATGTACTTACCTCATGATAAACAAAAGCGAAATGCCATGCGTATAGATATCGTAGTTATTACGTACAGTACCGTGATCAAGGAAGTACTACACTGTAACGTATTGTTGTGCTACAGAAAAGGCTGTCTTATTGTAGATATACCACAAAGTTACTACTAAAACATGTTTTACATTCCAGAAGAATTAAAATAAACTGTGCAGATATAAAGCAGATACAGCACAAAAGCAACAATGTAAATTGTGTCACACATTAGTAACGTCGTGATATAATCGTGTAGCTGTCAAAGAAACCAAATGCTAAGTCATCTTTAATCCCATAGAAAGTACTTCAAATAAAGAATGTCTTTTCAAGTAAACCAAAATGTTGCATGAAAATCTCATTAGCAGTACCAGTATATGTTCTAAGTATGTAAGCCTTATAGTCGTTACGTAATTGTGCAACTAACAAGCAATAATGTACACACACAATAACACTGTGACGTCTGTTCACTATAACAATGGATTCGTAATTTCTGGTTAAATAAGTTCTCTTGGTTCTTGATTGGATATTTAACTTCAAACATTCTTGCATGGCAACAGTTTCTCTAAGTCTGACAATGCATACTAGAAATGTGAAGTGAAAAGTTTTATGGCAAAGACAAAGTTAAAAAGCAGATTATCTTTCAATAAACGGTTTTACATGTGAAATGTGGTGTAAAACTTTACTCTTCCTAGTACGCAGAGTTTCAACTTCAGCGCAATTATTATGTGGTATACGTCGGATTCTGTAAGGTCCATTGTAAACTAGAAAGAATTTGTGACTCAAGTGTTTCTTCTTATGTGACATCTTTAATGAGAACTTTCTGACCAATATATAATTTCTTTGCATTTGCTTTACCGTGTAGTTTTCTCCTTTTGTCTGCTGCAGATTTTATATTTTTAAGAGCCAAATCAATTATGTCTTTGTGTCGAAGTTTACGTGTATTCGGGAAAGGTACAATCTCTCTGATTCAGTTCGGTGGTTCTCCATTCATCAGTACAAGAGTAGGTGGTAAAGCAGTGGAATCATGAGGCACTTAATTCAGCACATTTTGAAATAAGTCTAAATATCTCTCCCAATGCTGATGCTTTCTGTGACAATAAAGTCTGCAAAGCTTATTGATTTCTTTCATAATCCATTCAGACGGGTTACAATGTGGTGCGTACAATGAAATAAAAACAGGTTTGATTTTATGATTCCGAAGCATGCGTGACCAAATAGCAGACCTGAATTGCGGTCCGTTTTCTGAAATGACTTTAGCAACGTGGCCAACTTCACGTAAGAAATTTTTAACAGAGGCGTTGGATACAGACCGTCCAGTGGCTTTACGTAACGGAGTGAAAGAAACAAATTTTGAAGTAAGTTCAACAGCGACTAGAACGTACGAAAATCCATTCGATGTTCTGACAAGGTGTCCCAAGAGATCAACAGAAGCAAATTCTTTTAATTTAGAAGGAATAATAGGAAACAACGGAGCACGATGTGAGATAGCGGATGGTTTCGCCTTATGACAAAGTTTACAAATAGACAAGACTCTTCGAATTCTCTTTTCCATATTGTTAAAATAACAAGTCGTTCGAAGAATATGATAACATTTTCGTGGACCAAAATGTGCGTAGCTGAAATGAATGTACCAAATGAGCTTATTAACCAAATCGTCTGGAATGCAAAGTACCCATAGCTTGTCATCAACAGTGCAGCGTTTGAAGAGTATGTTGTTTCTAACCAGGTAATAATGCCGAATCTGAGTGTGTGTCTTTTATGCCATTTACTTTTGATGTCTTTCCAAATCGGATCTTTATCTTGTTCGTGAGCAATGTCCTTTAAAGATGTAGTGATGAACGTTTTCACAGGCAACTTTCTGAATGTAAATAATACTGCAATTTTTCTCGAGGTTGCCTTCTGTGTTACTTTTCTCAAGCCCAGACGGTGCGCGTGACAGTGCGTCCGCAACAATGTTGTCCTTGCCGGGAATGTAGACTACTGTGAAGTGGAGTTCTTGCAGAAACAATGCCCAACGTTTTAACTTGTCATGATTTAATTTTGAAGACATAAGAAATAGTAATGCACGATGATCACTGTATACTTTTACGTGCTTACCAGAAAGAAAGAAACGGAATTTGTTAAATGCCCAAACGATAGCTAAAGCTTCTAATTCAGTAATGGAATAATTTTTTTTCAGATTTTGTTAGCACTCGGCTAGCAAAAGCAATGGTTTTCTGAACAGAAGTGTCATTTTCTGTGGCTTCTTGAAATAAAAGGGCATCAAGACCGACTTTAGAAAAATCCGTGCTGAGAGACAGATCTGGATGAGCTAGTATTGGCGAGTTAAGTAGCGATTCTTTCAAAGAATTGAATTCCAACTGTGCTTGTTCGTCCCAGTTCCTAATAGTATTTTTTCCAGTGATTGAACAAACTTTTGGTGTAACTAGAATTTGCATATTGAGAAAACGACGGTAAAAATTTACGAGACCTAGAAAACTGCGGACTTGTCTTTTTGTGGATGGAACTGGAATGGCTCTGATTGCTTCTAACTTTTCAGGATCCGGCTGAATGCCTTCAGAAGAAATAATATGTCCCAAAAACTTCACCTTTGTCCTACCGAATTCAGACTTTTCCAAGTTAACTGTCATTCCAGATTCTGCAAAAATATGTAACACACTGTTGAGGATGCGATTGTGTTGTTCCCATGAGGCTTCTGCTATCTGAATATCGTCCACATTTAAGGTGATGTGACGTTTTAAGAACTCAGGTAATATGGAATTTAGCCTGCGAATGAATGCTGCCGAAGAAATGTTCAAACCAAAAGGAAGTTTCCGAAACTGACAACAAACGCCGAATCAATGGAAAGCTGTGTATTTTCTACATTCTGGATGAAGTTCGATCTGATAAAAGCTGGATCTGAGATCAATAGAAGACAACACTTTTACACCATTAAGATTTTGAGGAAGTTATTCTAACGTTTGCGGCCTGTCTGTTTCAGGAATGATGATAGTATTGATTTGTCTCGAATCTAAGACAAGCCTGGTCGATCCATTTATTTTCTCAACAACATGTAATGGATTGTTGTATGAGCTTACTGCAGTCTCAATAATGCCCTCGTCAAGCAGATATTGTATTTCTGTTCTAACACGGTCCCTATAATGTGCTGGAATTACGTGTGGTCTAACACAAAATTAAGTATGCTCACGAACACGAAATTGGTATTGAAATGCCTTGATTGTTCCTGTTTTGTGAGTAAAAACTGTGGAATGTGCTTGTAAAATCTAAAAAAGGTCTTGCTTATCACAGTCACTACAATTCTCAATTGTTTGAATTGTATTCTGAATTAACTCATTAGTATCAAACGCGTCGTCGATATCATCCCTGTCAGTACTTGCAGAGTGATTATTAGTGTCAAGTTCCGTCGAAAATTCCGAACTGTTGTCTAACAGGAGGTAAAGCCGATTAATTTCTTCGTTATGGTTTGAGAGCCAATCTTCAAATTTCAAAGCTATTGACCTATCTTCTTTCTCTAAACTTATTTCAGCATCGTGAAAGTTTAAGATTGCCTTGTATTCATTCAAAAATTCTACTCCCAATATAATATCCGTCGACTATAATGGAACAATAAGAAAGTTCATAGAGAAGCTGTGGCTTTGACAAAAGAATTCTAAGTTGGTTTGTTGGCGTACGTCTACACTTTTTCCAAAGATTGCACCTTGTAATTTAATCTTACATAACAGAAGTGTGGGACAATCGTTCGATTTGTTGCATTTGCTAAAGGCTGTTTCACTAATTACTGAAATGGGACTGCCAGAGTCAAGTACTGCCGTAAATTTTACGTCATTTACTGTAATATGAATCACAGGATATGCAATGTTATGTTTTACGTCGTGCTCCTGGAGTAAGATGTCCCTAATGTCTTCCATTTTTACGTAATTACTAGCTGCGGCAGCTGCGTCGTCAGTTTCATAAGTACGTTTTGTGGCTGCCAGCGATATGAGTCATTGCCTATTGTGTCTTTGTTGGCGCTCGTCATTATTGGGATTTGGAGACCCATCTTCTACAAATTCACCTTTTTGAGAGGGCCCTGCTCTGTTGGAATCCCGCCAGTTCTGATGCAATTCAGCTCTGTCGCTACGATCATATCGTCTGTCGTCATGTCGGTAGATTACATAGTTTCTTTCTTGTCGGTAACGTGGTGAAGAATTTCTCCCTGAATCGTAACTGCGCGCTGGACTGTTGCGTCTAAAGTTATTCTGTCTCCCTTGATAATAATTACTTTGGTTCACATATTGTCTCTTTCTCTGATTGTCTCTGTGATAGTCATTACCGCAGAGAGGTGATCTTTCCCTTTGGTCGCGATTTGTGTTGTGAGAATAGCCTTGTCGTGTCCAGTTATTATTTCTTTCATCGCGGAATTGCGACAGATGTGACCTGTAATTGTCGTGTTCATGTTTTCGCATTCCGCGATTGTCAGTGTCAATTTCTAATTCTTGTAAGAGTCCCTGAAAAGCTTCAATGTCGTCTTTTCAACGTCCTGCCAAAATAATATGTCGTAAATGTTCAGGTAGTTTGATGAAGCAAATGCGGATGAGTTCTGAGGGGCTGTATGGGTTCGACAGGTACTGAATCTTGTGCAACATGTCTTCAAAATATTTCACAAGACTGGAAAATTCAGATTGTTCGAAATGTTTTATCATTATGATGCTATGTTTTACTCGGTCTTGTGTAGCTTGAGACCAATATGCTGAGAGGAAGGCATGAAAAAATTCTCCTTCACTGTGACAATCGTGAATGACCGATCGCATTCTTTCAGCTGGTTCATTATCTAAGTAGCTACACATAAATTCTAATCTGTGTTCTAATGACCAGTTGGGAGGAAAACGATGAGAGAATTGATGGAGCCACGCTTGTGGATGAATGTCGTTGCCAGAATTCTTAAATGTTTTAAATTTATGTGTAGTAATGAACAGCTTATAGTCAAAATCATCGTGTCGGCGAGTCGCATATCGGTCATTGTTACGTCGTGTTGGCGGTTCCATCTCAAAATTCGATGCACCTTGCCAGTTTCTTTCATAGTTTCCGAAATGCTCTGTGTTATTATTTTGCGGCTTTTCCGTATTTCTAAGTCCCTCTTCCACTGTTGGAGCGCGAGTGTCCTCTGAAATACGTAATTCTTGTATTACCTGTGTCAGGTGATCTTGTACTTCCCGGATTTCTCTTTGGTGATGAGTATTAATTTTATTCTGGTTTTGTTTGAATTTCCTAATTTGTTCGCACTCTTCTATGTCATTAAAGACTACCAGTTTTGTGTCATTCCGATTATCATCTACCTTCGTAGATAAATTATTTAGCTGATCTGAAAGTTCAAATACTTTCTCTGATAATGAACTAATTTCCTCCATGTGTCTTTCTGGACCAATTTTCAGATTATCTACTGTGTCCTTTAAGTTTTCCCGAGTTTTTGCAAGTTGCGTAACCGAATCGGTAGATGCAACTTAGTCAATTTTAGCTTGCAAGGTCACATGATTTTCATGAACAATAGTTTGCAGTTTTTTTATGGTTGCTTCGTGATTCTGTAATGCATTTTCATGCCGCGAAAAAATGGGTTGAAAATGCTCACAAATTTGTGTTTTTACGTCATTACAGTCTTTTGACATATCGATTCAATGTTTTGTAACTCAGTAGTTAAATCCTCACGTGTTTGTTCAATCTTATGTTCCACTGAGTCTAACTTTTGAACCTTTTGTTCCATTGCGTCTAACTGTTGCTGTGTTTGTCTCTGGTGTTGTTCCATTGTGTCTAACTTTTGGAGATTTTGTCCCATTTGTTTCTGATTTTTTTCAAGCGTTGTGTCCAACTTTTGTAGCCTTTGTCCCATTGGTTTCATTAACTGTAATAACAATGCACTGGTGTCTGAAACTTGTTCCTCAGTGCTTTTCGGCAGTGAAGTTGCATCGGCAACATTCACATTTTGACAAGCAGAAAATGTGTCTTGACTTATTTGAGAAAACTGTGAGAACCCAAAACCTGAACCTACAGTATTTGCAAGATCGTGTCCTGTCATTTCGGATTCATGGGGCGAGCTGTTGCCGACCGATCGATCGATAATGCTTCCCTGTTCACTAATTGTTTCACTG
The DNA here is from genome assembly GCF_023864275.1 of Schistocerca cancellata. Lineage (NCBI taxonomy): Eukaryota > Metazoa > Arthropoda > Insecta > Orthoptera > Acrididae > Schistocerca > Schistocerca cancellata. The sequence goes on from NC_064634.1 coordinate 266,445,483, forward strand.
CCTACAACATTATTTGCAGCCCGCTCCATTTCCCTATGCACAATTACCAAATTACTATGTTGAACATTAGTTAATTCATTACAGAGTGGCACTAACACACTGCTTTCGTCTTCACTGTCATTTCTCAGTTTACTTTGGAGCCTAGTATTACGTTTTTCACACGCCAGTATTGCCACAATATTTCACACGATAACACAGAAAAGCACAATTTGAAGAGCAAAAATAAGAAAACACATTAACACAGCACTGAAAATAATATATAGTTAATCGCTGGCGCAGATGCGAAATACTTGGTGCAAATCTACATGCATGCCACAACTGCTTTACTGTACAACAATGAAAGACTGCAACTACAAAGGTGATTCTCTCTACAATTACGCGCTAGCAATAAACAAAAGCTACACTAATTACACAAACTACAAGAAAAAATCAGAAGATTCCAGTGAGGTATCCTCGGCTAAGGGTCGCCATATGAAACGTCCCCTTAGAAAAATTTATGTATTACTGTGCTGATAAACCTCTTACATTATTTGCTTTTCAAACAGCTCAGCAAAACTGAACGTACTCAAACATTCACTAAAGTGACACACAATAGTTTTAGCGCATTGCAATCTGACTTTCAGTAATCGCTACAAAGAATGGCCCTGACTAACATTAACCTATTCCTTTCACAAATCACTTACCTCACAAAAATCTTGGTTACTCGAACTACTGCAATACAGTGAGCGCCACTGCTGCCAGCTAAATATAAGATTCAAACTACTGAAGGCACTAACTACTGATAGGCATAGTTAGCAAATGAAAGATTATGATAGAGAACAAACAATAGTGTTGAAAACTCATAATATATATAGCAGTTCATTACATCCAGTCTTATAAATTTCAAAACCCCGCCATCTCTCTCCCCACATCCACCACTGTTGGCCGCTCACCTCCAACTGCGCAACGCTACGTGCTGTTAACAGGCAACTGCCCAACACTACAATAGCCAACAACAATGCATACCAACCAAAGACTGCACACAGCACAACCAGTGATTTTCATACAGAGCGCTATTTGGCGTTACCAATAAAAAAACCTATACAGTCTACTTACACACACACCAACGTTAGTAGTTGAGTTGTTGCCTCTTATCCCAATGATTTTAGAAATTCTTATAGATTGTTATCCATCTCCACTGACTTATTTGATCTTAAATCTTTCAAGTCTGTTTTGACTTCTGATCCCCTATCAGCTCCTTATCGATTCCTGTTTCTTTTTCTATTGCACGAGATAAGTCTTCCCCCTCGTATAGGCTTCAGTTTACTCTTTCCACCTATTCGCTCTCCCTTCTGCGTTTAACACTGCAATTCCCTTTCCAGTCTTAACATTAGCACCTTTGCTTTTAGTTTCAGAGAGCATTGTTTTGATTTTCCTATATAATGAGTCAGTCCTTCTGATAACCATTTCCTTTGCGGTTTCTACATGTTTTTTATGAATCCATTTGGTCTTACCTTCTCTTAAATTCCTGTTAATTTCATTCCTAAGTGACTTGTATTTCTATATCCCTGAATTTTCTTGAACATTTTCGTACTTCGTTTTTTCATTGATCAACTGAGGTACTTCTTCTGTTACTGTTTCATTGCAGTTACCTTCTTTGCAACGACGGTTGTCTTTCCAGCTTGCGTGAATGACCGTTGTAGAGATGCCCTTTCCTCTTAAACCGAACTGCCTACTGAGCTATTGCTTATCACAGTATCTATAGTCTTAGAGAACTTACCGAGTATCTCGTTATCCCTTAGTATGAGCTGTGTTTCTTAAGCAAGGTACACAACGGAAGGTTAATTCAAAAAAGTGAATTAATTTTCAGAAAGTACATACTTCACACTATTTTTCGACATAGTTGCCAAGTTCCTTGAAACACGTATCATACCTCTCAACCAATTTTAAAATACCCTCTTCACACAAACTTGCCACCTGCTCAGATAACCAAGAGATCACTGCTGTTTTCACGTTATCGTCATCGTTGTAACGGTTGCCACTGAGGTGTTGTCTGATGTGAAGGAACAGATGGTAATCACTCGGCGCAAGTTCAGGACTGTAGCGTGGGTAGTCGTTAACTTTCCAGCCAATACGGTCCAATAAATCGCGAGACTGACCTGCAGTGTGAGGTCTTGCATGTCATGGAGAAGAACAATTCCCTTTGTCAGTATGCCTCGTCTTTTGTTTTAAATCGATCTGCGTAGCTTTATCAGGGGATGACAGTGTGCTTCTGCATTGATAGTGGTTCCTCGTTGCATAAAGTCGACCAACAAAACACCATGCCCATCCCAAAACACCAACGCCATGATTTTGCGCTGGGACAGAGTCTGTTTGGCCTTCACCTTTACAGGGGAGTGATTGTGTCTCCATTCCATGCTCTGTTGTTTCGATTCGGGCATGATATGCGAAACCCATGTTTCGCCTCCAATTACGATCTGACTCAAGGAGCCGTAATCTTCTTCATGACAACGAATCAAGAACCTCATCGCACATTCAAATCTTTGTTTTTTGTGGTCCTCTGTTAGGAGTTTAGGGACCAAACGGGAGCTCAGTTTCCTAAACTTTAGATGTTCAGAAATAATGTTGTAAAGCACTGATCTCGACACGTCAGGAAATTCCTTTGAGAGATCTGTTATTGTGAATTGCTTGTTCTCACAACAACCGAAGCCACCAAATTGTCTGTAATCAAAGAAGGGTGACCAGAGTGGTCCTCGTCATGGACGTTGTTATGGCCATCTTTGAATTCTCGTACCAACAAACGTACTTTGCTTTCACTCATAACAGTATCACCGTACACTTCACAAATCTGTCGATGGACTTCCACAGCAGACAGCTTCCTTGTTGACAAAACCCGAATCATTGAGCGAACCTCATACGCGGCGGGCGAGTTGATAGTCTTAAACATTTTGAAAGCACAGAACAGAACCGTACAGGTTAGCTGCAAGGCTGAAACTGAGTACAGTTGCTCCCGAGGCATGCCGGTACACGACACACGGGCTCGTTGCGGTATGCGCGCGAACTACTAGTGTCTACAACAAAACGGATCTTACTTAAAAAACTCGCCTCGTACTTCCATATCCCACTTCTTCGCACATTGATTTTTTCTGAGAAGTCTCTTAAACTTCAGCCTATTTACTCTTCATGACAAATAAATTGTGGCCTGAGTCTATATCTGCTACAGGTACACCTTACAATCCAATATCTGATTTCGGAATACCCCTTCTTTCGAGTATACCCCTTCTTCTTGTGATTCTTGAACAGAGTATTCGTTATTACTAGCTGAAATATATTGCAGAACTCAATCAATCTTTCCCCTCTTTTATTCCTAGTACCTAGACCATGTTCTCCAGTAACCCTTTTTTCTACTCCCCTTCCTACAACTGCATTCCTATCCTCCATGACCATTAGATTTTCATCTCCCTTCACGTACTGAATCACCCGTTCAATATCCTCATGTACTATCTCTTCACCTGCTACTTGCGATGTCGGCATGTGTACCTGAACTACCGGTTTTGGTGTTGGTCTGGTGTCGAACCTGAAGTTAACCACCCTGTCACTGAACTGTTCACAGTAACTCACTGTTTGTCCTTCCTTCCTATTCGTAATGAATCCCACTCCCGTTGTATCATTATCTGCCGCTGTTGATATTTCTCTGTACTCACCTGACCATAAATCCGTGTCTTCCTTCCATTTCAAGTCACTGACTCCCACTAAAGTAATTTCAGTATTTCTCTTTTCAGGTTTTCTAGCTTTCCTATCACGTTCAAATGTCTGAAATACTACGCCCCTACTCGTAATTTATTCAATCTTTTTCTCATGTTCATCTCTAATTGGCAGTCACCTCTTGGAGATGCTGAGAGAGGACTGGTCCGGAATCTTTTGCCAATGGAGAGATCATCATGACATTTGTCCATTACAAGCCACATGTCCTGTAGACACACAGTAAATTTCTTTACTGCAACGTTCTCCACTGCCTTCTGTATCCTTATGCCGATGATCCTTGCTGATTTCTCCGCCTAAAGGGGCATTTTCCCACCCCAAGGGCAAGAGGGTGCCCTCAACCTCTTTCCGTTCCTCCGTCCTCCTTGAAACAGCCATTGGCTCAATGACAGGTGACGTCTTATGCGAAAGCCTTCGGCCACCATTTATGACGACTTTTTTTAAAATATGTGGGTTGGTGGGGTTCGAACCCGGGACGGTCCACATTTTGATCACTTATTAGGGACGTTATCGCTTGACCGTGGGTTCCTTATAGCTGCTCATGAGTACAAGAGAATTCGCATTTCCGAGGCAGGCGTGAAGAATAAGATTCCTGCCGATCAGAATCTAGTTTTTCACAAATGCACAAAGACAAATCCTCAGCACTGGCTTTAGCAGACGCCGATCGGCTCTCTGTCACAGTTCCTTTGCACTACGCACTGTAAATTTTGTAGCCTATTTATTTTGTAAGCAATTTAAGTAGCTCTCTTTCTCCAAATACAGCCTCGTGACCTTTTCTTAAGCGTTCACTTCCAGTGGTCATCTTCAATGGAGATCCTGAAGCACAGATTGCTAGTTACAAAGGCTACATTGCCTCAGCCGTAGAGTCTTAACACAACGAAACACCGACGAGAGAAACTCCTGGTACTGTCCCTTGAGCTGCGTGGGAAACCCTCTGTGTGACATCAAAGTGAGCGTTCTGATTAAATTGGCCTTGTTCGTTTGAATAAGGTCCGTATTCATAATTCTCCCAACTCATTTATAGCGTGTGCAGAGTTTTTTCATGTTTTTTATGTCCCCCACTACATTCCATGGAGTTAAAAACGTTTTTCTTCTGGCATTTCCCTGAAACTTATTGTTCATCTCCTCCGTGTCTATTCAAAATAAGACCTATTACAATACTTGCTTAGTATTCTGTACATCAAATAGCCCAGAAACTTACTTATTTTACTCGTACAGGATGCGGCAGCGTTCATAGTAGAATATTAAAAACACGCCATCAGGCAGTGACTGTCATTTATTTATTACCTCTTATGTCAATTAACAGTTAAAGATATGCCATTTACTAATGTGTAAGTCATTGTAGGTTGCGTGTATTACTTTTTCAATATGACTCCTGTCAAAAGATGGCCTCTTCTGCACAACACATTCATCTAGGCGGCGTTGGAAGCATTCCATAACTCGGCGTAACGTATTCCCTGGGCAGTTCTGATGCAGTCCTTCAACTGAGGAACGGTGGCCAGAATTCGCATGGATTTCTTGTTACGGACATTTCCCGGAAGAGTAATTTCTCGTTTTGGTGACATTTCCTGGCCCCCGTAACTGACCTGACCTTTCATGTGTACGCTTTTTTCTTTGGGGCTACCTGAAGCAAGACGTGTTCGGAACACGTTGTGCCACCATTCCTGAGTTGAAGGATCGCATCAGAACTGCTGTCGGCAATTTCACATGGAATACGTTGCGCCGAGTTACGGTAAGCTTCCAGCGCCGCCTAAATGAATGTGTTGTGCAGAGGGGGCATCATTTGCAGGAGTCATATTTAAAAATTAATCCACGCAATGGACAATGACATACACATTAGTAAATATCATACTTTCAACTATTAGTTGACATAATATGTAATAAATAAATAACAGTTACTGCCTGAAGCTGTGTTTTTAATATATTACTATGAATGCTGCCGCACAATGTATTATTTACTGCACAGCATAATTTTCACCTCATCTTATTTAGATCGACTCTTCACCAAAATTGTCCAGTGACAAATCTTAGAAAGGACTTTGCCATTCCAGATCATTGCATTCCTTTACATCTTCCCATCATTTTCTGCGACTTTTATTTTTTTATGCTTCAGATGTAGTTTAACAACTGCGTCTGCTTGCTGTTGATTTTCTTTGGGCACTTGTTTCAAAATACTCAAGATCTGTAAGAGCATGCGATACAGCAATTCGTAATAGATGTATTTACTTATTTGGTCAACTACGCTAGTAACCGAAATAGAAATAAAAATAATTATTTTATGAAATGTCACCTATCAGCTAATATTAACACAAAATGTCTCACAACTAATGAAAATATTATGAATTTGAAAAATATCCAAAAGCAAATATCAATAAATTAATTTTTTAAGTAAATCTTATTCGTAAAAAGTGTTTTATTGCTGAAACTTTTTAACTAATGAATATTTTCTTAAATACATCTCCGTCTGCCGAAGTTAGACTATTACATCAACCTTCGCCCCCTATATCTTGTACCTGCATCCAGTGTACGGTTTAATCTTGTGTCTACATAGATACCTTCCGAGACGCTTTCTCATCTAGTAATTTAATGTGCACACACATCCGCTCGCAGGACGAAACTACTAGCGTGTTACTCCACAAGATACTGTCAAGCGTATCGGACCGATATCAGATATTACTACAGACGATACTGAACGTATAAAGAAGGGCAGCTGCATGGATGGTAACAAGCTTGTAAGATGCGCGAGATAGTGTCACTGATGTAGTGCAAAATCTGAAACGGCGAAAACGTGTTTGTAATATTTTTTACCACCACCTGATTTTATTTCAGTAACAAGGGTTGTAATCGTAACTCAGCTGAATATATTAATTTTTGCACATGAACTGAACTGTTTGGAGATAATAAATTTTTAATTAACAGTACAACATTTTTAAATGCAAAAAATATAAAAAAGGGTGATTGGTAGAAGCGGTAATGATACCCCGTACCAACGGTTCGTCTGTCCGTGAACTAGACATTCTTTCACTTCTTTCTCTGACTCGAACCCGGATTTCCCGCTTATCATGTGAAATCTCCTTCTTTCTTGTTCTTGCTTGTTTTTGTTTCGTGTTTAGGCCCAAACTATAGCACCAGTAGCATGGCCGCGTGGGATTAGCCTAGCGGTCTGAGGCGCTGCAGTCATGAACTGTGCGGCTGGTCCCGACGGAGGTTCGAGTCCCTCCCTCGGGCATGGGTGTGTGTGTTTGTCCTTAGGATAATTTAGGTTAAGTAGTGTGTAAGCTTAGGGACTAATGACCTCAGCAGTTAAATCCCTTAAGATTTCACACACGTTTCAACATTTTTGAACCAATAGCAAGTAGTAGATAAAAATGTGTAATATAATGTAATCAAAAGGAGATATGAGGGGTAGCATCACCGCATTATTGCCACCTCTCTGTATGAAACTATCCTAATCGCCATCTCCAGCGTTATTGTTGAGTTCTGGTCTAGTCACTGTTTGATCTCTTTCTGGTGACCGATCATATTTTCCCCGGGACCGTCGAAATCTCAAAGTTCGTCTCCTCAGGCTGCCTGTAACTCACTGGAGTTATTTCTGTCGTTTAACTCTTTCGTTCTCGCGTTCCTTTTCTTTTCTCGTCCGTCAGCTGTAGCTCCATCTTCGCAAGGGACAAGGGTTCGTAAATGCCATTACATGAAAATTTGCTTTTGCATTCCTATACTTGAGAGTTCGTTAAAGACGATTTTGCTGTCTATTCAGAAAATTCCAAAAGTTCTTAATACTACGTTCTGTATTGGGGAGAACGTGATACATTGCTTGTCCTTTTAGACATTTGGAGGTGTTTATATATGCATCCTGGTAATGATCGTCCTTCTGGGAATAACTGATTACCAAGGGTTACGGTGTGTAGTGCGCGCTAACATCCAAAAGATGTTCGGTCTCACATGAGGCTCCTCTTCGCCAAAATGTCTTGGGCTCAAACTCATCTAGAGCTTGAACCGCACGTGTCGCATCACACGCGCTAAATTAGACACTTTTGATTCTTGGGTTAAATTGTCTGGCTGATGGCAAGTTTGCGAAATTGTATGAAACGAAGTTAATGTAACATATAATAACAGTAATAATAATATCGGGAGCTAAATTAACGACCCATAGGTGACGTAGACCACACAGTTGCGCTTTGGTTAGAATGATGTTCATTCAGAAAGAAAACTAACAACGAAAGTGGTCGTATTTAGAATTAATATTACACTAGAGCGCATATCCATTTGACACAGTTCGATCATTCACAATCTCAACCCGAAACAAATTTCCAATACTTTACCTCGAAATTTACAAAAAAAGTTAGAGTTCACTCCAGGCGCGTGGTCGGCCAGTGTGGCCGAGCGGTTGTAGGCGCTTCAGTCTGGACTCGCGCGATCGCTACGGTCGCAGGTTCGAATCCTGCCTCGGGAATTGATGTGTGTGATGACCTTACGTTAGTTAGGTTTCAGTAGTTCTATGTTCTAGTTGACTGATGACCTCAGATGTTAAGTCCCATAGTGCTCAGAGCCATTTGAACCAGGCGCGCGGCTGCTCACCATTCAGAGACAGAGTCCAGTGATACCACACAACACGAAATTTTCTAAATCGTTTCACTTCCTAGCTGCCTAAGACCGACCGTACGCCTTCGTGTCTGCATCCGAACTGTACTCTTTGGTATCTAGATCAGCACTGTCCGTCTTTTGCTTCTGCACCAGTTCTGTCTCTCAGCCCGTCTCCGGCCACGTTTCCCAGGCGCCGAATATCCTCCCTCTGATGACTAGGGCAGTTACCTTTGCTGATCCCGTCCATGTGATTGACTACAGCTTAATCTACGTTAATTCAAATTGTAACTTATTTAAGTATTCAAAGCTAGATGACTTTCACGTATTAAATAAAGTAACAGTAAAATGCATTACATAATAAACTTTACATTCTTTTACATAAAACCAATACAATTTCCTTATTAACTTTGAATGTCACAGCCAGTAGCCGTGCACCAACGTGCGTTCTGATAAATAAATAAAGAATAAAAGTAAGTATTATCCATTAAACTTTACAACAAATGTTCTATTACCTAATGATTCAATAAGGTGTAATGCTGTCATCGTTCAATGTGTTTGTGAAGAGGAAATGATGATCTGATGCTTAACTGAAAATACTGATAGTTTAAATTTACCATATATTTTAAACAAATGAAGTTACAGAGTTGACATTTACAACATCTGACATTTTAATGATGCGCTTGTATATGAAATGTCGATCGTTGAGATCGACTAAAGCGTTCAGGTTTTAGCATTCAGGTTTTTGTTATAAAACTTGTGATTTTAACTTCAACTGTAAATCTTAAACTGTTCTAGATATGAACAATACTCATGTTATGTTGGGATCACCATGAAAATTTTTGAAGGATGGTAGATTAAAAAGGCTGTGGCTTCATTTCCTCCATTACTACAAAATTAAATAGTTTTCATAAATGTTTTCCTTTATGGCCGATCTTAGGTCTACCATATTTAACACTGATAGTCACCTTGGCCACAAACTATTTCTACTGGGTTTCCCTATGACGAATGTTCTCGTCTGTCTCACTCACACACTTTAGCGCTTAGGCTTCAATATACAATACACGCATGTGAGTTTCCCCATCTTGTGGTGGATCTGCGCCCTTTGCGGCACACGGTCCTGTACGACAGGGTTCTTTTAACAAATCATGTAGGCTGACTCATTCGGCTATATATTTAAATGAGAGCGCAATGCTCGTTAACACACAATAGTGCTATACGTCTAACTGCTTCCCATATTTCAAGCACTGTTGCTCAGGTAAATTGTTATTCATCCGTATCTTGCACACCATAGACTGCACAGAGGGTAGAGTCCGCTAAGTGTATTGTTTGCAATTGGTGGTTTTGTAAGTAGGCTGTATAGGTTTTTATATTGGTAACTCCTTGTAGCGCTCTGTATGAAAATCACTGTCTGTGCTGTGTGCAGTCTGTGGCTGGGTGGCATTGTTGTAATATTCGCTATTGTAGCGTTGGGCAGTTGGCTGTTAACAGCGCGTAGCGTTGCGCAGTTGTAGGTGAGCCGCCAGCAGTGGTGGATGTGGGGAAGTGAGATGGCGGATTTTTGAGAGCGGATGATCTGGACGTATGTCCATCAGAAACAGTACATTTGTAAGAATAGATGTCATGAACTGCTATATATATTATGACTTTCGAACACTATTAAGGTAAATACATTGTTTGTTCTCTATCATAATCTTTCATTTGCTAACTATGCCTATCAGTAGTTAGTGCCTTCAGTAGTTTGAATCTTTTATTTAGCTGGCAGTAGTGGCGCTCGCTGTATTGAGTAGTTCGAGTAACGAAGATTTTTGTGAGGTAAGTGATTTGTGAAACATAAAGGTAAATTTAGTCAGGGCCATTCTCTTGTAGGGATTATTGAAAGTCAGATTGTGTTGCGCTAAAAAAATATTGTGTGTCAGTTTAGTGTTGATCAGAATGGGTAAAGAGCGAAATGTCTGAGTACGTTCAGTTTTGCTCAGCTATTTGAAAATCAAATAATGTAATAGATTCATCAGCACAGTAATTCAATAATTTTTCTAAGGGGACGCTTCAGTTTGAGTGGAATTTCCTGCTGGTCACATACGTGGTCTAGCCATATCTGTGTGATAACCGCCAATGCTCAGCGTCAGCAAGCAATAACTATTCATAAATATCAGGTGGCAGCACCAGCAAATGTTGATGAGTTAGAAGGCATGATGGGCGAACGCGGAAATAGAGAAGTCATTGTCGTAGTATGGAAACAGAGCTATTTATCTGAAGTCTGAAGGGCCATTCTACACCGTTTGCCCAGTTGCCTGTCTTTCTGAGATTGCCGACGCCGTCCCGCCGTTGCAGCGCTGCTTGCGTGGCCTTTTCAGTGTCGCATCCCTGCAGCCCCTCTCATCTGTCTGTTCGGTGGACTCTTTTCTTCAGCCTACTCAGGAACGGTCACCGAACAAGGCGTCTGATGATTTCCGTCTTGGTGGTTACCCGATATTCCTCACAGGGTACGGATGATCGTCTGTGCTCTTTCGCGCATCCGCCTTGCCTTTTGGTCCTCGTTTCGATGCGATACCCGTCGCTTATTTTGTATTTTTGCTGTGCATGTCACGGTCTCCCATTGTCACGATCTGACAGTGTGCTCTGCTCCTGTGCCACTGAGTCGTCCACCTCCTGTCATCCAACATTTTCACCTGTTACCTCTGATTTTGGTAGCCCAATGATCCGCTATGTCAGGAGGAGATTCTGTCTAGGTGGTAGGCATTGATGTGAAGCGTTTCCCACTAGCAGTCACTCCTTGATTTGCTCCTCGGCTTGTAATGCTTCTATTCCTGTCCGCCAGACTGCTGCAATGTAAGTCACTGGTAATGTTAACATTTGCGTCGAGTCAACTGCGCCTCCCACTGTTGATTGGGCCACACTGCTCAACAAAAACTTCAGACCATACGTGTCCTTCCTAGCCACAACCTGATCACGTTTGAGGCTGCCCTTCAAACATTACGATATACACTCCTGGAAATTGAAATAAGAACACCGTGAATTCATTGTCCCAGGAAGGGGAAACTTTATTGACACATTCCTGGGGTCAGATACATCACATGATCACACTGACAGAACCACAGGCACATAGACACAGGCAACAGAGCATGCACAATGTCGGCACTAGTACAGTGTATATCCACCTTTCGCAGCAATGCAGGCTGCTATTCTCCCATGGAGACGATCGTAGAGATGCTGGATGTAGTCCTGTGGAACGGCTTGCCATGCCATTTCCACCTGGCGCCTCAGTTGGACCAGCGTTCGTGCTGGACGTGCAGACCGTGTGAGACGACGCTTCATCCAGTCCCAAACATGCTCAATGGGGGACAGATCCGGAGATCTTGCTGGCCAGGGTAGTTGACTTACACCTTCTAGAGCACGTTGGGTGGCACGGGATACATGCGGACGTGCATTGTCCTGTTGGAACAGCACGTTCCCTTGCCGGTCTAGGAATGGTAGAACGATGGGTTCGATGACGGTTTGGATGTACCGTGCACTATTCAGTGTCCCCTCGACGATCACCAGTGGTGTACGGCCAGTGTAGGAGATCGCTCCCCACACCATGATGCCGGGTGTTGGCCCTGTGTGCCTCGGTCATATGCAGTCCTGATTGTGGCGCTCACCTGCACGGCGCCAAACAAACATACGACCATCATTGGCACCAAGGCAGAAGCGACTCTCATCGCTGAAGACGACACGTCTCCATTCGTCCCTCCATTCACGCCTGTCGCGACACCACTGGAGGCGGGATGCACGATGTTGGGGCGTGAGCGGAAGACGGCCTAACGGTGTGCGGGACCGTAGCCCAGCTTCATGGAGACGGTTGCGAATGGTCCTCGCCGATAGCCCAGGAGCAACAGTGTCCCTAATTTGCTGGGAAGTGGCGGTGCGGTCCCCTACGGCACTGCGTAGGATCCTACGGTCTTGGCGTGCATCCGTGCGTCGCTGCGGTCCGGTCCCAGGTCGACGGGCACGTGCACCTTCCGCCGACCACTGGCGACAACATCGATGTACTGTGGAGACCTCACGCCCCACGTGTTGAGCAATTCGGCGGTACGTCCACCCGGCCTCCCGCATGCCCACTATACGCCCTCGCTCAAAGTCCGTCAACTGCACATACGGTTCACGTCCACGCTGTCGCGGCATGCTACCAGTGTTAAAGACTGCGATGGAGCTCCGTATGCCACGGCAAACTGGCTGACACTGACGGCGGCGGTGCACAAATGCTGCGCAGCTAGCGCCATTCGACGGCCAACACCGCGGTTCCTGGTGTGTCCGCTGTGCCGTGCGTGTGATCATTGCTTGTGCAGCCGTCTCGCAGTGTCCGGAGCAAGTATGGTGGGTCTGACACACCGGTGTCAATGTGTTCTTTTTTCCATTTCCAGGAGTGTAGATACCCTGCATCTCTCCTCTATGTTGATCGTAGTGCAGCTGACAAACCTGACAATTACTTCTAATTACTGTGCAGAGAGCGCTACAAAACATGTTTTCATCCAATTTATTTGCTAACCAGCAAGCATTCCAAGAGAAATGGTGTAATTTTAGTGTGATTGCCATCTCAAATGAAATGAGAAAAGGAGTAATTCTATTGCGACATTTACAGTGCGCTGTAGTACATTAGGACAAGATAATTGGCGGCTACTGAGTTTGACATTCGTTTTGCTATAAAAATCATTCAGGTTCACGTTGTAAATAGCGATTACTAGAGGAAAGAGCGTAAACTGCAGTCTACTAACATTGCTTAGTACCATGCTGGTAATGGAGAGCAGCGTAAAGCTAACAGCGTGCAGAATACGGAGCCCAAGTAACTTTATACTGCTCCCAGTATTTTTCACACCTTTCTTTCCCGATTTCGAGTATATCTTGCTTAAATCCACTGTACTTCCATTTCACAAACACATATTACGGCAAAGAGCTCTCTTTTCGACACTCTAATCCCTTGTTTCATGTTTCTGACGTCTTTCTGTCGTTGTTTCCTGTGGGATGCCAGTATTCTTGAAACCCCACAACGCACTTCCCGTGTTCGAGTACATCTTGCTTAAATCCACTGTGCTTCCATTTCACAACCATATGTTGTGGCAAAAATCTCTCATTTCTACACTCTAATCCTTCGTTTCATTTTTGTGACGTTTTTCTGTCGTTGTTTGCTGTGGCACGCCCGTACTTTCGAAACCCCAGTTTTAAACGTTTCGGTGGGTTTTTAAGTGAACCATAATATAACAGTCCCCTCGTCTACCCCCACGACAAGGCAAAACGTTGATTCTTAGGTTGAACCCCATTAAACCTACAAAAATGTATTAATACAGTAATCCTCATAATAAATATGAAAGACTCAATAGTTATTTTATAGTCACATTCAGTGAATTCTTGCGGTTTCGACCAGCAGAACACACGTCAAAGTGTTGAACCTTACTGTTCAATTGATACACGGAAGATTACGACATGAGGCGGAACAGAATAAAGGTTTAACACAATGTTTTACGTTACAATCATGTACTTTAAATTTCTGTGGAAGTAGAATGTTAAGCACTTCAAACCAGCAGCTGTACGATGACGCTTAAAAGAAACAGATAACGATCACTGAGTGTCTTAACTGAAAGCAAGAGTGATTTGGGCGAGTTATCCATTGGAGTAGTTAATGAAATTCATGTAATATAAATTCTATTTGCTAAGATGTTTCTGTACAGTCTGTCACTAACAAATGCCACCTAGATTAACTTCGAAAGAATTATAGTAGCTTGAAAACATGTGGGACAAATGTTGCATGAGACAACTGGGCCAATTTTTTTAAACGGTATTCTATAGATTGGTACTTATTTTTTGATATAGGCTATCAAGACGAATCCAATGATGTGTAACAGTAAGGTCTTTGAAGGTCAACGGAGGTCACAAAGGCGGCATGAACGTCCATTTACAGAAGGTGTTCGAAGTGATGACCATTGGTATCATTGCAGTGCTGCAACCTTCTTATCATGGACTGAGTAGTATTCCTTATCACTTCGGCACTTATCGAAGCACATGCTCTGACAATTCTCTCTCGTATACTGTGCAAATAGTAAATATTCGCCGAACACGGCGTATCCATTGACTTATAAACACCATTCGACGGTTCGCAATACAGCACTAATAGGAACGGTAAGACTAGTATCGTCGAATCAAGTGAATGTGAATCACGTATTCCTTCGAAAAAAAATTCGATATGCTTCTCATTTACGAAGAATGCCAACGGAATTCAGTGAGAGTTAGAGACTTATACGCTGAAAGGTATCCTCAACGTACTCACCCTACACGTCGTACACGTAAATACAGTATGTGTATGATAAATTGAGAAGAATTGGATCTTTAACGCATCGGAAACATATCCGGCGAAGGAAAGTTACTAATGAGGAAATGGATATTGATACTCTAGCCTCTTTATTTCGGGATCCTTGTGTTAGTTCGCATCAAATCGCAAGGGAATCTGGCATGAGCCAGAGTAGTGTAGTTCGTGTTCTGCATCGCCATAGGATCTTACCACATCAGTCACAACAAAGAATGAACTGGTACGGATTGTATGCGTCGCATTGAGTTTTGCCGATGGGCTCCACTTCTGATTCAGAGGGATGACACATTCATTAATTTAATTTTATTTACTGACGAGGCTACATCATGAACCATGGAAACGTTAATTTGACTAATATGCATTATTGGGCAACTAAAAATCCATGAGGCTGCCCCAAGTTGCACAGCAAAGACCGTGGTCGGAGAATGTAGGGTGTGGAATTCTAGAGGACAGAATTATAGGCCGCTGCTTCATCGAATGAAATCTTAATGATAGGAAGTACACCACATTCCTGAAAGAAACATTAGGTTTGTTATTGGAAGAAATACCTTTAGGTACAAGGATCAGAATATGGTATCAACACAGCGAGTTTCCGGCACATTTTTCGCTGATGGCTAGAAATGAGTTGCTGAGACAATTCCCAAATTGTAGGATAGGACGTGGAGGAGAAGTGTCGTGGCCAGCTCGTTCACCAGACTTGACGCCTCTGGGTTTTTCCTTGTGGGGATTCGTAAGTGATATTGTTTCTAAAGACGTTCCACCTGCACCTGAAGATATGCGAGAGAATTTTCAGAGCATGTGCTTCGATAAGTGCCGATGTGATAAGGAATACCACTCAGTCCATGATAAGAAGATTGCAGCACTGCATTGATACCAATGGTCATCACTTCGAACACCTTCTGTAAATGGACGTTCATGCCACCTTTGTGACTTTCGTTGACCTTCAAAGACCTTACTGTTACACATCATTGGATTCGTCTTGGTAGCCGCTGTCAGAGAATAACTACCAAACTATAGAATCCCATTTAAAAAAAAATATCTTTTAAGTGACCCCACCTAGCTACCAAAAGCCAACGTTATATTATGGCCCTCGTTGTCCCATGCAACTTTTATCCCACAAACTTTTCAGTTCCTATCGTACTTTTGGACCCTTGGTGACAATAGTTAGTGACTCACCCTGTACATTAAGTAATAATTCTTCAAATATTAGTTATTAGTCTTCACGTATTTACACCAGATACCTGACTTTGTACACGATGTATGCATTATGCAACAGAATTACCCTCCTGCTGTTTGCGTCACTGCCTGATTGAATGAAAAGGAACAGTCATATGTGTGCTGCTCTGTGTAGTTACAGCATGTATTTCCTTTTGCTTCTTGAATGTCTAGCCTTGCTTTAAGTTTCGCTCAGAGAGGAATATAATTTTTCATTAGCCCTAAACAGTTGGGTGCCCGCCTCCTAGGAGACTGGTCGCGTATGTGGTTGCCATGTGGAAGACAGCATTCGACTCTGGCCATTGATAAGAATTTTTACATGAAGGAAGGCCCGGTACGGGATGCAATCAGCCTTGCGATGACGGATGAGGAAGTAGTGGCACAAAGGTCTGGAAAATCGGTAAAATAGCCTAGAAACTGTTGCACTGACCACATGCCCCCTCATACCGCAGCTATAAGACGCCCCATGGCATAGGTTAACACAGTGGCGGGATGGCCACCCCTTGGGCCTTCCCGACTTGGACCTTTTTCACGGTACAATCACATTAGTGTGACCACCGCTTATGTTCGACGTCATCGTAGAATAACCACTGACCGATTGTAGATTGTAAATTAGTATTGGAGAGTATAAATCGTAGCGGGGCGACGCGGTAAATAGTACAGTGGTTGTAATGCGGAAAGGGCGATTTATCTGACGTGCAAAAGGACAGCATCATTTTCTCTCGGGCCAAGGCTGGAAGCATTTCCGAAACTGCTAAGTTTGTAAATTGTTCGCATGCCGCCATGGTTAAAGTACATCAGGCATGCCAAATTGCGCCATCGACATTTGCACGCCAATACTGCAGCTGTACGTCCACTGAGCGGTGAGAGGTGGCGTTTTCAGGTGAATCAAGTTTTAAACTCCACCCTACAAACGACCGTAGGCGTGTGATACATGAAAAGTCACAAATAAAACATCCTGCAGTAATCATCGGAAGAGTCCACGCCGGAGGAGAGAGCGTCACGGTCTTGGGAACATTTTCGTGGAATTTCCTGGCTTATCGCCTAGTTCTTGAAGGCACAATGGATCAACACAAGTATGTAACTATCCTCGGGCCCCTTGTCCTCCCCTACATACAGTTTGTTAATTAGTTAGTTACATATTCCAAATATCATTTGAAAGATTCTTTTACCGAAATGATGTGTAACGAGCTAATTTAAAAGAAATGTATACATGATTAGTGTTAACCTTAACGAACAAATGATCATTTTATCCTCCCCTCATGCAACTACATTTATAAATAATTTTTTTTAACTAGCTAGCAGTTTTCAAGTAGAAATTCGTCAATGAAATAGAAGAAGTTGCCCAGGAGAAATAATTTTAAATTACATTTAAAACTGTCAAACATTTTGTATTATTGGGCAAATGAACAAACATTTTTAATGGTGCATATTGAACTCCTGTCTGAGTCACTGACAGCCTTATCAGTTGGCAATAAAGATTATTTTTTCCTCTGTTGTTGTAGGTATGTACATAACCGATTTTTTCAAATTGTGATGGATTCTTTACGACGAGTTTCACTTGCAAAAATATGTTTCTCCTCAGCACAATAGCATCTACCAGCAGGACAATGCAACGAGTCACAGAGCTCCCACAGTAAGTGCATAATTCGAAGAGCGGCAGAATGAGTTGGCCGTGCTCTACTGGGTATCAACCTCCCAGGATTTAAACCCAATGGAGAATGAGTGGGACTACCTTGGTCGGGCCGTTCGCGCCATGAATCCTCAACCGAGAAACCTAGCGCATGTGACTTCGACACTGCTGTAGACATGGGCATACATCCTGTCGGTATCTTCCAGAACTTCGCTTACTTTCTCGTAGCAAGTCTCGCAACTGTTCGCGTTGCAAAATGTGGTTATTGGCTTTGCACAAGTGGTCTCATTAATGTGGCCAGACAGGTTATAGTCGTATGGGTCAGCTAATCAAAAGCATCTTGTTAAATATTATGTGGAAGAGAGCTTTCACATTCATATTATTATCCCCGCAGTATTTCGTTCATCTTCGAAGTCCACTGTGAACATAGAGTAACGTACCTAAAATAGTAGCCCCACTACGTTCAATAGAACATTTCACAAATTGGAAACAATGGTACCTTTTCAAATGGTATATATTTCTCTTCGCACTTTGTGAGGGCATTATCATTCACATCTTGAGTTGTCTACATAAACTCCATATTCGTGGGTTGGTATGATATTATTGTGATCTTCACTCCGAAGACAAGTCTGACATGCAAGGCTATCCTCTGCAGAGCTCTTAATTTCTGCATAACTACTGCAACATGCATCTATTTGCACCTGCCTGCTCTCATCAGGCCACGGTTTACAGCTGTTAACACTAGACTTCCTACCGTTAACAAATTGATGTTTCCCTGACGCCCTACGATGTGTTCTATAACCCGAACCTTTGTTTTAGTCAAGTTAATCCACAAGTGTTGAGAGGCACCCACATGCCTTGCTCATACTGTGGCATCAAGCAGTCAGGCCTGCAAGGTGAGTGGTCTGCCAAGCGAGTTGATTCATTCTTATCTGTCGAGTAACATGAACTCTAGTACTCACAATAAAGTTACAAATTATCCTCCTGTATGAATAATGCACAACAGAAACACTCATCTGACTATCAGTAATTTACAGAACTCTGACTGTTCACTACGCACTGGCAATACCACATTTTCTTTTTTTTTTTATTTAACAGCTTTTATCAGCACGTGGCCATCGCACTGAATATGAGTGGCGCACACATTATAAATTCTGTATATCATGACAACATACAATTCGAAGGAAAAGGCCACCAATCTTTTTCTTTTCACTATCTTATTTATTCCGATAAATTCTATAACCTAAACACACAAGTTCTATAACCTACAACAATGACACATGAGAAATTCCGCCCAGTGGGCATGGCTTTACATTGGTGATTCTCTATCTTATGGTCTCGTAATTATTCAACGCTACAGTGCACTTTCTGGATGGGACGGTGGATCTTTTCGCTATATCTCACACTTCGACTCTCACAACCATCATCACGAAACTTTCCTCCAGACCGAGCGGTACAAAAGGAACACGCATAACCCACTACCTCTGCAACTACCTAGCTACTCTCCCATGCATACCACACATACCCAAATTACATAACATACACCACACTACAACATGGAATACAACACAATAAATAGTCACAACACTATCACTTTCAGCTTTCCTCCTTCAATTGGTATTTATCCCAGTTTCACACGACACTGCCCCACTTCGTAATTCTTCTTTCCTACTATGAACTCTGGAGATATATGCACGTCTTCCTGTGCAATGCAAGCCAAGTGGCGTTGTTGGATAGACGGCTGACTCACCGTGCTTCTCTCTCAGAGTATTATAGTTTGAATCAAGCGTCACACGGAAACATAACATGGAAAGAAATATTAAGAGCATATTCATCACACACGCGGGTCCTCAACTGATACCATGGACGAGTACTTCTCTTTATCCTTTGTTTCATACACAGATTGAGATTCACACAGTACTGACTACGTGGAAGTACTCGTCTCTAATTTCAAGTCCTGCACACGCCATTCCTTAAATATTCCAACTTATAATACACACGCTAGTAATTTCAGCTTAACTTAAGTACATGGAAGTATTTCAACTTATTGCTACACGTGGTTTCATTGTGACCGTTGGTCCGTTCCGAAGATTACTATGATCCCATTAATATTAACTGCCTGACATTTAATTCTCCCCACAAAAGTTCCTGAAATAGAGAAATCATTATTTCAAACTACTCTTAAATATTCCACATGCATACCATGTCTCCACTCTTTTGTCTTTACGGAGCACACCTAAGACAGGTCTTTAGAGCACAAGATCCAGCGGCAGAGTGCTGAAACATGGCCGTTCTTCAGGTTCTCTCGCACCTCTGCCGAAGTGGGGGAGCACCTTGCTACCGTATTGGTCAGCCACATGTCAGGCGCTCAAAGCTCAGGTAAACTTCATCTCTTTGGTCCCAAAGAGATGAAAGGATCGTCTCAAAGATGATCATATATTCCCATTCACTATCTGTGGTTAGCAGACGACCATACATTCATTCATTTCACAGATCTCACCAGACTGGATGTCTGGATTTATTTTGTGGGAGTGCACATGTGATCAATTAAATAAAAAAATTTGTCATGTGATCAATTAAATAAATAAATTGTCATTCTTTCCCACACTGGTATCCGGCTTCGCTGTATTAATTGAAATTGAGTTATTTTACAAAAAAAGATGTGTTGTTCTGAGCAAAATAATGAGGTATGTTGTACCTATTTTCAACGTCAGGCGGTACTATACCCTTTCAGTGTCTTTATCGCAATTTCGACGCGCTTTGTTCTCGTTATTTATCTGATTTTCTCATCTAATCTTGCTATCCCGTTGCTTTACATTACAAACGCCTCTAATCTCGACTGAATTTTTTATCGTCCACATCTCATTTCCATACGTGGCCATACTCCAGACAAATTCCACGAGAAGTGTGCACTGTATTCAAATTAATACCAACATAATAATGGAGTTGATTATGACACATGGAAAAAGTTGACATCAAATTTCCAAATGTTGTTACTATTTCCAATAGCTTTCTTACTATCTCAGAGTGTTCACAGCATTCTGATGTGTTCCAGCAAGTACAGCGCCACGCGGTCATCGTGTCTCTTGTAATGTGAACTTTGGTCTATAAAATTTTCAGCATTCGTTTTCATATTCGTAAACCCTCGAACAGAGTTACATGTACTGTTATTCATTAGTTCTATAACTATTTAAATTCAATAATGGACTTTTCTCAAATATTTTTAAAACGTTTACTTTTGCAATGACCATCTTCAGATATAAAAATAAAATGAAAGTAAACTTTAATTAATAATAATTTCTTTAGATGGCGTAGCAATATATTTGGAATTAAGCACCACCAAATTGTATCCTAATTTGAAGTTACATAGACTGCCATTGTCTGAAAGATAAAGCAATAAAACAGTACCGTATCAATCATGGTTCGTGAGAAGTCACCATTTTCAAAAAGAAGAACGCAGCCAGAGTTGTACAGTGATTGTAACCACATAAAATCAGTTATACAAATATTATATTGAAACCAATATGAAGGATGCAAATCTATATGTTATCTATGATTGATGGGGCAAGGACAAAGGTGGAGTGGGAGATAAAATACTGATACATGTGAAACGTCCCCTTAGAACAATTATACACGACTGTGCTTAAACTGACACACAATATTTTTTGGCGCAACGCAATCTGACTTTCAAAAATCCCTACAAAAGAATGGCCCTGACTAACATTAACCTATACGTTTCACAAATCACTTAACCTCACAAAAATCTTCGTTACTCGAACTACTGCAATACAGCGAGCGCCACTACTGCCAGCTAAATAAAAGATTCAAACTACAGAAGGCACTAACTACTAGTAGGCATAGTTAGCAAATGAAAGATTTTAATAGAGAACAAACAATGTATTTACCTTAATAATCATAATATATATGCCATCCAGTCTTACAAATTTCAAGTCTCCGCCATTTCTCTCCCCACATCCACCACAGCTGGCGGCTCACCTCCTACTGCGCAAAGCTACGCGCTGTTCGCATCCAGCTGCCGCTGCCCAACGCTACAATGGCAGACAACAATGCAAACTAGCCACAGACTGCACACAGCACAGCCAGTGATTTTCATATAGAGCCCTATGTAACGTTGCCAATAAGAAAACATAAACAGCCTACTTACATAGCCCCCATGCTCCCCACAAAAAATTTTACAAGTTGTTTTGGGCAGTGGCCAATACAGATTTGAAAAAAGTTTTCATAATTACAATAACAAAGAAATCAAATGCACACACTTATCGATACAATGTTGGTCAAAAGCTAAAATTTTCTCACAGACCATAAAGACAGTCCTGATCATTAATCACAATAAAATTGCAGCATTGTTTTTTTTTTCTCAAAGTCTGAGCAGTAAAAGAGAATGCACACAGAAGTAGTAGATTTCCATGCAGTCTTGATGAAGTAGTGTTGTCTTTCCAACTGAAAGACAGTGCTGACTCTTGACATGCTGACAGGTAATGGGCCACAACAGAGGAAACCCACAGCAGAGTCATTCGACATTTTGAAGAATATTGGTAGGTAGGTCATCACAGAGTAGACCCACTGTAGTCCTGGTAGAGATTACGGTATTGGTGGGCCACCAGAGGTGCAGACCCACTGTAGTCCTTGTAGAAATAATGGTATTGGTGAGCCATCAAAGGTGTAGACCCACTGTAGTCCTTGTAGAAATAATGGTATTGGTAGGTCATCAAAGATGCAGACCCACTGCAGCCATCTGTTGTGACTGTGCAGGTGCACAATCACCATCGAAGAGTCTTGTGGACAATATAGCAAGTCCATGAACCACCACTTGTGCACTCACAAAATTTTTTTTGGAATGTCCTTAGAACCAGCAATGTTGTTATCGAGTCCCTTGCTGAATTATGAACACACGTGCAAACACTATCAGTCCCTACCTCTCACATATTGTCCATATACTATGACCAACAGAAACGTGTGGAGTGAAATGTAACGTACAAGTTACTTAATTTGATGAACTGGTGTCAATTACAATTTTATAACATAAGAATACAATAACAAAGGTACAAAATACATCATTAAAGAACATAACAATACAGATAACATTTGTAGTACAGGCTTTACCACAGAATAGAAATAAACATATACATCAATGTTACAGGAATTATGAGATAAGTAGATACATAAAAGATCAGAATAACATTTGAAACATCAACTTCACACATGAGCAACGAAACTGAACAGATAAATAATGTCTAAACATCTTTACAAAGTAAATAACATATTATTAATGCAAATTATATTTGAGGATAACAGTATTCCCCATCATAGTGAATGTAACTTAGTATTAGAAGAAGAAATAATTCTATGAAACTACACAGAGACAGGAAGAAAACAAATACACAAGGGTACACAAACACATAGTGGGATAACATCAAAAAGGAAAGGACAGGGTTTGTTTTCAGTGTAACATTTGATACTGCAGTCCAACCCAAAACTTCATTCCATAGATCTTTCGTCTTATTTCAACCTTTGCTTCCAACAAAAAAATCCTATCCAAGCATGCTTTCTGTATTTTTCTCGTACAACCTCTCAGTGCATTTCTTCAAATTCATCGCAACTCATTCTCTTATAGGCTACCCCCTCTTAAGCTAACTTAAATCTACTGAGCTCAGATGCTAAACTAAGGGATGAGGCAATGCAGCAGCACAAAACAATTAACATGAACAGCAATGACAAAAAATTCAAATTTGCAAACTAAGCAACAATATTACAACTAATATGCAATGAGCAGCAAACAAGAAAAATAAATCAGTAATAAACTGGCTTAGCAGAGTAACACAACGTGAAATTCAGTAACACTATCCCTGGCAAACAGCAGTAACTTATACCTAAACAGCTCACGCAGAAAAAATATTACAGTAAAAACAACAATGCAGATAAGGGAAATGTATATTCACATCTTAATGTCTATGTAATTAAAGTGGTGCACCACAAATTATTCTACAAAAGAAATTACCAAGTACCTGAAAAGAAAATTATGTATGCAAGTCCTGTGAAGGAAAATGTCTTTTTGTGCTTCTTCATTTTTTTTAAACTTATTTTTTACTGGATCTGTAGGCATAAAATATCTATATTAGTACATTCATAAAATTTTATTTTAAACAATGCTGCAGTGCAGCTAGAAACTAGATATTAAAGAAAATGAGCAAATAAATACATAAAGCAAGCCATATGGCATTTCTTTCAACTAGAAAGACAGTAGTCATAATCAGGTGTATAGACATAAAAATATTTCTCGTCATTTCATTCGGCATTGCAGTAAATATCATAAATTAAGAGCTCCACAGTGTTATCATATTTTCAAGTTTGAGGATGTCGTATTTATGATTATTTCTACAAAGGAATGTCAACAGCGAGGATAATGGCCTCCCTTTCTTTTTCTACCTGTGCCTCTGGAAAGGCACACCCTAATGGCTTTTTCTCCAGGCGTCTGACACAGCTGGGTACCCACGACGCATTACGTGCAGGTGGTCACTTACCTTTCTTACGGAAATATATACGACAGCAGTTTCCGCTACAGTGACAGTCTCATATAAAAATATTTCACAGGTCAAGAATTTGCGTTACAAATCTGTAGAAACAAAATCCTATAAATATAACAGTGTTCAAAAAGTTTTCGTCTGCATTGTGATACATTCGCGCATTTACACACATTTCATAACTCTTAAAGTACGATTCTTGGTTTCCAACATCCTTTTCCACAAATCAGAGTCCCTAACCACTACTCATTATTCCTTACCTTATTACACATATATATATTTGTCGACACTTCTTCAATATTTCATCATAATAAATACGTAGCATAATCAAATTCCTCATATAACATCGGCTTATTGATCATATTTATACCTCAACAGCATAATACACATCGTCGTCGTAATAATATCATAACATCTCAGTGAATTCTCAAAATCGTCGTAGCTTCCTCGAATAATTAAAAAAATTCTCTGCTCATGTCAAAGGTGTCATCTGCCTCAAACGTACTTTAAAAATCGTGATCCCATACCAAATATATCATTCAAAGCTCTCATAATATCACAATGGGTCCAAAAATATATGAGCAGTTCACAAAGTACAGACAAAATACAATTTCGTACGTGTGAAGTTATCCAACTGTGTAGTTGCGTAAACATCTGGCACTGACGTAGTAAATAAAAAATGTTTGCTTTTCTGTTAAATAATCAGGTAGCTGTGTAATTCTGTTTTAGAGGAATATGGTACCGATGTGTAAAGTTGTATAAGCAGATACCATATTAGCTAGGGCTCCATGTGCTTGCCAAACACATGGTACACAAAGTAGGTGTGTACCCCCCTGAGGATTATTGTAATTATACCCTCAGGTGTTACAGATTACAGCACTGGAATGAAATGTATCATGGAAAACTTTCTTTGTAATTCAAAAATCTTTAAAAATAATGTTTTAAGTACAAAATTAATCACTCAAATACGTGTCCTGTAGCGCTAAATGTGCGTTTTGCTGTAAGATAATCTCTGTGGAAGTGTCGTAGTTATTGTCCTCCGAAAGCTAAGTTCTGCAGAAGTCAATGTACTTACCTCATGATAAACGAAAGTGCAATGCTTTGCGTATAGATATCTTAGTTATTACGCTTATTGTTGTGATGAAGAAATTACTGTGCTGTAACGTATTGTTGTGCTACGGAAAAGGCTGTCTCATTGTAGCTATACCACAAAAGTTACTGTTAAACATGTTTTACTTTCCAGAGGAATTCAGAAAAACTGTGCAGATATAAAACAGATACACCGCAAAAGCAACATTGTAAATTGTCACTCATTAGTAGCGTCGTGATAAAATCGTGTAGCTGTCATATAAACTAACCACTGTCTCATCTGGTATCTCACAGAAAGTACTTTAAATCCAGAATGATAGTCAGGGCCATGACTAACAGTCATTAATGCCTTTCGAGTCACGGGTGCTGTGCAGAAGTGTACTCGCCAGTTGTTTTGCACAGAGGCTCTCCTGCAAACACACCAACATGATTACACTGTGAGCTAATTTATTCGTAGATACGAGAGCTAACATAGTACAGCAGTCGCGCCACATCAGTGCTTCATTTTATATAGTCTCCAAAGGATTACACACGTACATAGCTAAAAAAACACGCATTTAATACTGTCATCACTAGGAAGCGCTTAACAAAATGTTTTCAAAAAGAAAACAGAATACTGAGTATATATGGACGGCAGAGACATATTTTCATGTCGCAAATGGCATTAGCGTCTTTTCCGCAGCTCCTGAGTGTTTGGGTGGACGTACAGTCAAAAGGATCATGTCACGCTTTTCTATACACCAGCTCACTCCCCAGACTTAAATTCGAATGTACGAACGAATTAGAGCGCTCTTGGCCATAAGTTCCGTACCTTTCCGATACCATTATCCCTTAACGAAATCGGGTGTGAGATAGTCCTCTGCTCCCCGACCACCCAACACTCACCATCATTATAAGCTCGTAACTAAACTTCGAAAAGAAAACAATTTTATTTAAATACTTTCATTTCTAGTATGACGAAAGATATATAACATTAACTTTTGCCGTTGTTTTATAAATGGCGAGCTGATGAATCAATGAGACATTTGGTACCACTTATTTTAATAGATTTTTTATAACGTGAAGAAAGAATTGTCAGTGCATCGCGATGCTGCCTACTACATTGAAAATAAACATGACCGTTCACATCGAGGGAAGACACTTATTACAAAACTTGATTCACCTGCAGCACTTCTCTCCCTAGCGACACGTGATTCACTCACAACTTCCTCCCCCCCCCCCATTTAAAATCAACTAAATTAAAACGTGTGCACAGTCGTACACCTACTGTTTGTAAACGACTTGATTATTGAGCAACTTATTCTGAACTGACAGATATACAAAGACTTCAAACTGCCAATGCTTTCCGTCTCGCCACCTACGTTAATAATAATAATAGTAACAATCCAATGTAGGTGCTATAGCAATACGAATTGCATTGTTACTGGTGTTTTGCTGTCAGTTAGTTCGCTTACTGATGCGGAGTAAGTACTGAAGCAATTTCTGGACTATGGCGGGAATTACGTAGAAGTTAGAAAAATACTTTAATGAGACATTTAACTTATGCGTTGCTGCACTCGTAGTTAGCTGCCATTACCTGTCGACTGGCTTTTTAAAGCTATAAGTCGTATTGACAAGTTTTTCGTTGGAATTTCAAAATGGTGTTGTGTGCTGTCCTTAGGTTAGTTAGGTTTAAGTAATTGTAAGTTCTAGGGGACTGATGACCATAGATGTTAAGTCCCATAGTGCTCAGAGCCATTTGAACCATTTTTTTCAATTTCAAAACATTTTCACGTTTATTAGGCTTTCTACTTTAAATATGTAAATTTTGTTATTGTTATTGTTAAATATAGAATATGCAGATGAAACTTCAATTTAACTGTAATAATCACAGAAAAAAATTGAAAAGGACTTCTAGTGTCACAATACTGTATGTAAGCGAAAATGTGATATTTCTGATTATATTTCTTTTGCAGCCAATTTACATACTGTAAAAAGAAACAAACGAAACACGAGACCAAAGCATCATTTTGCATTCATAACGATGTACAGTGAGATGCAAACCGAAACATCGAGAAATACACAGTCCAACATTACATCCACTGCATTTTTATGCTCACATTCATTTCCTGGTTTACCTGAAGTAGAATCTTTCCCAACGTCACAGTCTGTGAAAATAATACGAGAAATGTATGCAAGAAATCTTGAAAAACTGTAAAGTTACTACAATTTTCAGATGATGTGTAATCTGAATCAGCATCAAAGACTCCATTTATATCGTCAGGAGACTCGTCAGTGGCTTTGTAAATCATTTTCTCCAAACCTTTCTCCTCTTCAGTGCACATTCTGAACACAAATTCAAGAGAAAAGTACACAAAATGCATGGAACAGGGAGATCTCGAACGTCATCTATTGGCTACGAAGCAAGAGACAATAACAAAGGTTTACAAAACGGATTAATTGTTAAGTGATACCGGTGCTGTTATCTGCAAAGCCTGCAACTTCGCAGATGAGTCTGAAAACCGTAAAAATCGTAACTGGCCTGACGCAACATTAAATGTCTGCCGCACATGCTTATTTCCCACAAGCGAAATAATATGACGTCAGTTGCACGCTCCAGTGTCTTGGACATGAGACACACACGCCTCCATTTTGCCGTTATAGATACGTGGTATTAACTAGAAAGTATGCACGTACGCGATAGAGTATGTGAGAAACTTTCGTTCCACAAAATGTAGCCCCCACGTCATTAAGTCATTTCATGCTGCTGCTATTTCAAAAAAAAAAAAAAAAAGTAATTAATCGTAACCTTTAACCTTTATAATTGTGTTACACTATTACGGAGCAGCCATAATATTAATGACTTTTTTTTAAAGTAATTTAGTTTGATGACTGAAACACAACTGAAAATTTTTCTTTACCACTCAGAAAATCACACTTTGCCCCTCATGGAGTAATTATCGCCAGATTGGGAGCCACTGCTCCGCACTGACATATTGTGGTGCCGAAGTCACCTAAACAGACCACTGCTTACCTCCGAATGCTACTTGTCCAGTAATAGCAGGCAATGCCGAAACGATACTGGGCAGTGTGATCCACAGTATGTGGATCGGTTGTACATCATGTTCCCCAAGCGAAAACGTCACAAACCGTAATGGCACTCAGTATACCATCGTTGAAGGACAACCCTGAACCGTAATGGCACTCAGTATACCATCGTTGAAGGACAACCCTAAATATCATTTATCACGCAGATCTCACGTCTTACTCGCATTGTTGTACTACATGCTTTCACCGGAAACCTTTCAGGCAACGCGACGGGTTAACGCCATGGAGCTTCGCGGCATCCGGCTTGGGTGAGACTAAACCCCTGCTTTTTCTCTTTATAACTATACTCAATAGGAAAGATAAGGTGAAAGTTGGCAGGTCGGAGTAATATTACTGCCGAAAATCTAATGAGTCTATGTTTCATATAAAATGATAACGAGGCATGACTTTGGTGATCAACAGCGGTCTTGGCTAGCGAAAGAAAGACGGCACCAAGCCGTCACAACCACGAAGGGCACATGGAACTGCAACCTCTTTGGCGTGCGACGTCGAAGATCGGAAGAATATTGAATTCCTAGCAAGATACACATGTTTCTGATGAAGCTGTCTAATGTTAGAGTGAGTTTGGGGACAGATAAAGAGAGAATGCTATAGCCAGCAATATAGCCAGGTATATTAAGAGGCAGTTGGGCAATGACTATTATTGTGCATTGTGGTGCAGAAATTATGTCTTAAAGTGCTACAGCTTACTGCCCCTTTAACGATCAAGCATCTGCAGCTCTATTAATGTGGTTTAGCAGACGCATAACACGATTCCATGTGACAAAATTTGTCGTAACAGAGCTGACACGGGATTAACCAAAGCAAGATGACGTTCACGTAAGTAATGTCATAAGAGTTATAACAGCCGCACGGGATTAGCCGAGCGGTCTGGGGCGCTGCAGTCATGGACTGTGCGGCTGGTCCCGGGGGAGGTTCGAGTCCTCCCTTGGGAATGGGTGTGTGTGTTTTTCCTTAGGATAATTTAGGTTAAGTAGTGTGTAAGCTTAGGGACTGATGTCCTTAGCAGTTAAGTCCCATAAGATTTCACACACATTTGAACATTTTTTAGTTATAACAGCCTCATCACCGTAAATAACTAAACAGCCACGACATTCGAACAGTGCATCATGCTTTTTGTGAAGCTGAAAACCAATTTAGTTATGTGTGCCAATAACTGGTGCCAAATTTGATTAAAGACTTTCCTGCCCTGGACGACAGTGATTATTAAGAAATGGAAATTAAATGTCTCCTGAATGAGATTTTCACTCTGCAGACGAGGTACTGGCAGAAGTAAAGCTGTGAATACCGGGCGTGAGTCGTGCTTCGGTAGCTCAGATGGTAGAGCACTAGCCCGCGAAAGGCAAAGGTCCCGAGTTCGAGTCTCGGTCGGGCACACAGTTTTAATCTGCCAGGAAGTTAAATGTCTCCTGTTCGCATAAATCTACGAACACAGTACTGCCTAATCTCTCTCTCTCTCTCTCTCTCTCTGTCTCTCTCTCTCTCTCTCTCTCCCTCCCTGCTTAAAATCTACAACTACTCTTATTTATAGAGGATTGCACAATCATGGCAGCATTATCCCTGTGAAAACGTAGTGGCTTCGATATTCCCTTCTGTCAGAACATCAGAGATTTGCTGTCCACAGCAAGTCTCGGCCCCCAGGTATTGAGCTCGCCTGACGTTAAACGGTGGTTCGGGTCGGGCAGCCAATATATCGGGAAATGCTTACCGGGTGCACGTCATAGAGCTGCTTCGAACGGGCCAGGAAAGTGCTGGCGCTGCAGGAAGGCTCGTGTGCAGCCAATATGAGGCGCTTTATTTTAAGGTCAAAAACGTGGGATAGACCGTCACTATGGCGCTGTGAAGGAGTACCTAGTCATTCGTTCGAGGCCCAAAATTTGTAACCCATTTGCAGAGATACTCGCGAGAAGAACTCGATGTATTCACTGTAGTGTGGCGTAACGAAGTCACGCCCAATACTCTGTCAAGTGCTCTTGAAATTTGCTTAAAGAAGGGTGATTCCCAGTGTCGGCAAAGACAGCTACCTACGATAGTAATATTTACAAAAGGAAAGACCGAGTATCAGCTGGAATCTGTATGAAGGTGTACAATTTCAACAGCTACAGCTGGTAGCTGTGTGACAATTTCAGAAGATATGACTGCTACAGGCTTACAGCTTCGTCGGTAAGGCTACCTACCATCAAACAATTACACAGCCCCGACGGACAAGGTGATGCGTGGACCGACAGGGAAGAGTTTCATATTGAACTTTTATGCTCTCCTGAGGCCAGATAGTACACAACTGTTGTAACTGGTCTTTGATATCCAGCATACTGGCACTGGGATGGAATTGACATCCGACTGGTCACACACATGTTGTGTCGGGAACGTGTCTGGAGATCTTTCCGTCCAACGCATGCAGGCACTGAAATAGAGTTCATAGCAGAACGTTCAGTGTGTGAACGAGTACAGTCCTGTTGGAAAATGTCTTCACAATATTGTCCCATGCGAGTAACACATGGGATCGCACCATATGCAGGGTTTCTTATAGTTCAAGTTTCGCTTTTTCAGTGGGCCGTCATGAGAAACGAGTTATCATAGGACAGTTAAAGTTTGTGGAAGGTTTTGTGAGACCTGCGGAAGAGAAGTAACGAATAAACTATTCAAAGAAACACACTTTTTATTTCCACATGAGATAGTGGAATTTTTGTTAACTGCGTGTAATGTAGACGTTCGAGGTAACGAACGTTGCTCAATGTGACGAACAACTGCATCCACAACAACCTGGCATCTTACCAGATATTACTCTGCTGCTGGCAGAAACAACTGTGGAACATGGAATATTCAGCTGTTGTGACACAGCTCGGCAGTCTTGATGATCGCCCAGTGCGTCCGGCATTCTCAGGCATGCACCATTAACCTCTTCAACAGTTCGTGGGGCCATTGGCCTTCGGCCTCTACCAGGGCTAATACCCAAATCAACAGTTAATCGGAACTTACAAACTTCCAAATTCATATTCTTCAGCATCGATGTCGTAAGAGGGTCTCCCCGTACTCCTTCACTGCGTCGATTCTCGCGAAGAAGAGCAGCTCACTGCCGTTGTTTCGATAAAACACTTTTATGTCCTGCTCACCTTATCCAAACCAATGTTTACTGTCTGCAACTGCAATGCACTCTGATGCTTGTGTTTCAGTCCAACGTCTCTGTTGTCGCTTGGCAGGCGCAGATGTGAAGGGGTTGAGGCGTTGTTGGTGCACAATGCGGCCACCCAACTCTGTGATGGTTAAACGTGGTCGTCCAGCAAGTTCACGACGAGTAATCTGCCCTCGCGTTCACATGCAGTCCAGCATCCGATTATTGCCACATCCTAATGCCTCACAAATCTGTATACCGAACGATGTGAGCAGCCGGCCAAACGGAGACTCACAATGAAGAACCATTAACGCTCTGTCAGGTGATGATAACACTGTGACCATGCACTGCGGAGCAGAGCTACGTTTCCGATATTGCACATATAGGCCATATCATTCTTAGAGCCGGATTCAGACAATGTTTAATGTGTTTGAGGAACAGGTAGTGTTTATTCATTTTGCACAGACTTAGATTATCTTCAGCCGGAGATATTTTTATACTGTATGTTGAGCGGTAACAGCTGTTACGTCAAACGTATAATCGTACCCAGAGTACTGTGTTAAATTAAGTGTTGCTCTATATTTATAGCAGCGTCAGCATGGTTAGCTGGGTGGTAACGTGCTCGCCTTCCATGCAAGCGAGGCCGGGTTTGATTCCCGGCCCTGTTGGAGATTTTCTCCGCTCGGGGACTGAGTGTTGTTTCACCGTTTCATCATCGTCACCGGCGCGCAAGTCGCCCACTGTGGCGTGGACTGAAGTATGAATTGCACTTGGCGGCCGAACTTCCCCGAATAGGGGCCTCCCGGCCGATGATGCCATTCTCTCTTTTCCGTTTCTTTTTTATGGCAGTGAATTCGTACACTTTTAATTCAACGATTAACTGTTTCATGATGCGGGAAACTTCGTAAGCTATGTAAGAAAACGTTGGTTTGATTAATATAGAGGGAGATGCTGTTCAATTAACAGACTGTGCAAGTGTTTGTATTTAAAGCTCAAATATAAAGATTACGGTCTCACGGTTAAGGCGCTCAGTCCGGAACCGCGCGACTGCTACGGTCGCAGGTTCGAATCCTGCCTCGGGCAAGGATGTGTGTGATGTCCTTAGGTTAGTTAGGTTTAAGTAGTTCTAAGTTCTAGGGGACTGATGACCACAGTAGTTAAGTCCCGTAGTGCTCAGAGCCATTTGAACCAACCATATAAAGATTACACAAAGTTAGTATAGTTACACAGAAATCACATCGACAATGTTTCATTCGCAGGCTTCAAAGAGAGTTTATGAAGCGTACAGGACTATACACATTCGAAGTCCAAATAAGGAATTTCACATAATCTCGCATGTTAATTTCATAAAGGCAGCTAAATATATGTTTACACAATGATTGTTTTGCAGTCGTGTAATCACACAATAATAGGCATTATTGCCTATTTGTGCGCAATTACAGATGCACTCTACCAAAACTAAAATTTGGTACTTTTGATACACATCATAAATGACGTGGTAAATGGTAGAATTACCGGTAGAATTGCTTTAATTGGTAGTGAAAGAAACATAAATAATCGGGAGAGAAAATGGGAGCTGAAGTTGTTTGTTTGTTTGGTTGGTTGGTTCTTTGTTTTGCACGTAATTGGAACTGAACATAATTCAGTGTCAGTCGATGATATATTATATATCAGGATAGAAACAGTATTATATATATATATATATATATATATATATATATATATATATATATATATATAAGTTTTTTTTGTAATCAACAGACTGTTCTTAGAGTTTCCTGTTATTATCGATAAATACAAAAGTTGCTTACGAAGAACATGTTTTATGTAAATTCGATGAAGTACTGTCTGGTACCGCGTGCCACGGAATTTGAATCCGCGCCAGACGTCATGGACGTCGAAGACCCCTAGAGGTCTCTACAAGAACGCGCCGTAAGCCGTGGCGGCGCGCGCCTCCTGGCCCACATTTAGTGTGAGGGCGAAACAGTGGAACACGTTGTCCCAGCGGCCAATAGCGGCGTCCCCGATCGTGTATTTAAGCGCCTGCCTCTCGTTCAGCAAGGGAGTCTAATCGACGTCTTGACATATCGCCTGGACAACAGACAGCGTGTTTACCGTTCTTTGTTTTCATTACTAGTTAACGTCTTGGATTCGTTTGGTTGTCTCTGTCACTTCGTTGCTTATTGCGCGATGTCGTCGTAAGGTCTCTCTCGATGGTCCGTCGTTGTTTCGTGTTCGTCCTTTCCGTTCGTTTGGTCCCGCCGCGCGTTCTCGGCCACCCCATGGTTACAACATACTGAATCAATGTTTGGCATATAAATTTGTCTAGCGTTTTCTTTATTTTATCTTTTTGTAGAGGAAACTGCGTTATATAGCGCTTTATCGTTAATCTGTTTTTTTTTTTTTTTTCTTCAACTTCTGGCTATTTCACGTTACAAACCACCACCAGTTTACAAGTTAAGTCTGAACTAAGCATTAACAGTTTCAGTTTTGCTATAAATATTGATTATTCTTAAGTTATAGACAGAGGATAACCATGTAGAACAAAAAAAACTCTGTAGGTACCCTCAGTCAGTTTCTACACGGTTCATCACTTCCAGTTTTTAGAGGAATCTAGTAAAACAATGATCGCATATTGCATGGGGGCTTAATTAAAAAGAAATAATGAGTAAATGCAATACTTTTAGTAGCTGTGTGACCGGTTACGAAGTCTCGTAACCGGTTGGCCCTGACTAGTATTAGCACGCAATCTGACTGCATAAAATAAAAATAAAGAATGACAAGGAATTTCCATTAATACAACTGATTAATTAAGTCCCTTGCAACTATAAAAGCTACGAAAAAACAAAGCACAAGTGTAACTGTTCTGTGTGTGGTAGTGTGACTCAACGTACATGTATCTGTTTCGGTTCTTTCTCAATACGATAAATATTTTAAACACCATTTACAATGAACTAATTGAAAAAACAGAAATACTATAATTGAACATAGAAACAAGAATTACAAGTCTAATAAATGAACACGAGCCATATGCCTTGTTGACTGTACCTGTGAGCAAGAGGCATTGTCATTAAAGAAAACTGTAATACCTTTTTCCCTCGTTATGTATCGGCGAAAATTTTCCATTACACCAGCATCATAAATCAAAAGCCCATCTACTTTCTCAAATACACTCTGACAATTGCAACTTCTTCCATCTATACATTACACCAACCGAACCGTATCTACTCTCTCGCCCAACAGAACAACAAGTGCCCTCGACATTCTCTGAACTACTACTGCACCAGTAGAAGCGGCGGAATAATAATCTTCGGTGCAATCTATGGTGCTGTGCCTCAGTGTAGCCACCTTTCAATAAGTAAAGAAAGCGGTCCTTAAGAGGTAACACACAATTGATATGCAACAAACCCAACGTACAGGTTATACTGGCGCGACCTTAACTCAGCAAAGGTAGTAGCAATACTACCGTAGTTTACTCATCGCAATCTACCATAGGCTACGGTAGTTTTACAACTTTACGTGCAGTACATTACATTTATTTATGTTGAGGATCAAATGCGAGTCACAGCACATCAGATCTGTATCTGTAAAAACATAAACTGCACAACAGGATGAAGTTTTTTGATACAACCTATATATATCGATCCACTCCTCTTTTAAATATTTAATAATTTCTGTAGACTACTAGCGCGTAACCAGACTTGATTTTGCCTTCAAAAGTCTCCAATCAAGTTTTATTTATTGGCATTCTGAACGTGCCCATACAGCCGCCTGAACACTGCAAAAATAGTTCTACCGTTTGTTTTGACAATGAAGAATGTATGTTAGTTTCATCGGACACTGGTAAAAAGTTAAATAGTCTTAACAAAGGACAGCTTCCAGCACAAAACAAATTCTACATCGACAGTATACTGAAACGAGTTAAACGTTAATTAGTTGACGGAGGTACTGTAAACCCATCCGTTGTTGCGCAGTCGTCATCAAAAGGTAAAGTTGTTTCAGACCCCACCTCCGCCTGCGTCGACACCGACCTCGCCGACCGGAGTGTTACGAGGCGGTGATGAAAGTAAAGAAGAAAGTTGGCATTTGGAAGGGCGGCGCCTTGGGCAGGCCAGGGCGGGGCAAGACTGGTGACTTCCTAAACAGAAGCCCCCGGCTTCCCCCCCCCCCCTCCTCTTCCTCCACACCCTCTCCACAGACTCGCCAGGCGCCGTTAATTTGATTGCCGACGCGGCAAGGGTGGCGGTGGCACTTCGACTGCCTATAAACCTCGCCGTACAGAACCAAAAACTCCCCGGCTTGTTGCTGCGGCAGTGCCTCGCCGCGAGCGTCCGCCGTCCATTCGGCAAATTAAATTTCCTTACTCATTTCGTAGTCGAGGTGTCGGGCGTTCGCAAAAGGGAAACACTGTGCGCAAAAATGAGCAAAGCAAAGGCTGCTAACGGGTGTAAACAACGCGCAATGCACTTGTCTTTTGATGAAAATGAAGCTTCAAAAACAACACGGTGTTACGGTGTGGTGTCTTTCATCGTGTTATTCTTCGTATCCCTGTCGTCGAGCCTTGCACGTTTTCGCCTGTAGAGAGGTTTGTGCATATTTCTTCTTTGTAACTACCTTCGCCCTAAATAACACCTATCGAAAGTTAGCTTGCTGCCTAAGTTACGTTTTCTCCTTTGTCAACCTTTAACCTTATCTTCGGCAAGAGTTTCAACGATGTAATCTTTCAACGTGACACATTTATAGCTGTATTTTCTCCTTGTGTCAAAATAAACAATGTTATTGCTACCTCAAAAGCTCGTTTTTCATTCTGTTAAAACCAATATCACTCACAAAAGCATTATGGTAACTCTATACTAGAGTATTAGTTTCTTCTTGCAATGGAGCATGTTTTTCATCTTCTGTTGGCAATACTAACTTGCGCTGTCACATGCTTGAGATTAAATGACATTTCACTTTTATAAAATTGGCGCATACATCACGTGATGGATGCTATTGGAGCATTGACGGTCACCATTACCGCAAACGCATTGGCTACATTTACCCCTTGATATATCTGAGTGATGCTGATTGTCAGTTAACGTCTGATGACTACTTTTACAGTACATACTACTGGGTAGGGGAATGATGGTCAGTTGACTTTGCATGCATGTGGCAAGGATGGTGGGTGAAGGGATGGATGGCGATGTATGAGGGTGACTTCTTGGAGGCTTTGCTTGGACGTACATGTTTTCTTACTCAATAGTTTCAAGTTGCTGAGCAGGCGTTTTTCTTTTGGGAACAATTCCTGTCTAGCTTGTATTGCCAAGCCTCAACTTGCTTATTCACAACACATTCTTGTTGAATAAGTAGCACTTTTCATTACACGTCTCAACTTGTTTCGTCAGCGATATATGAGGTAACTTATTAAACTTGTGTTACAATGGTGATGTATTCACAATTCATCCCAATTTCATTTTGGGCTTGGGGTATTATTTGTGATCCACAAGCTCAAAAACCCCTAACAGCACGTTATGTTTCTCAGTTGTTGAATAAAATCAAGCATTTGCGTAAAGGCAGCTATATGTGTCAACTAAACATCATTGACCCACAGTCAATCGTATCTGAGGGTAATGGTAATCATTACAGCAGAGGTAATAGTGAACATCATTGCCCAAATAGTATTCACCATTAATTTACGAGATATGGGTCCATTTTATGTGGCCAGAGTGCCATGTGGTCTACATTGTGGAAAAGAATATCTTGGCATTATCAGTAGAAGACGACAAACAATTTAAACTGCAAAACGTTATTAATCAAGCATGGAGCCCTTAAAATATTTGGGTGACTTCCTAAAGTAGTTGAAAGTGATAGCTGATGACAAAGAGCTTGAGCCTCCTAATGACATCTGCATAAATACTATATTTGTTGGAAGTTCTAAGGAAACTAAAATGGAACTACTTGCGGAAACATAACTGAGAAAACTAGGAAATGAAAATACAGCCTGTAAAGAAGCGTAGAGTGATGTAGCATTGCTGATTGCACTGAGACTGCCATCACCAGAGGACGATACGCACAGGGATCAGACATGGGTGTAAGCAATTCAAGGTGTATGACGTGCAACGTACGATGGGTCGAAAGTAAATTAATTGCACCGGAATTGTGTAAAATCCAAAGACACATAACAGCAACAAACTATTATTGAGGGAAATTTCAATCAAACTGACAAGGGACACTTTAAGTGAAAGGGTGCAGTACTGCCCGACATTGAAAATAGGTACAACATTCTTCGTTATTCTTGTCAAAACAACATATTTTTTGTAATAATAATTCAATTTCACTTAATACACCGAAGCCGGATACCAATGTAGAAAAGAAGGACAATTTATTTATTTAATTGATCTTATGTGCACTCCCACAAAATAAATCCCTTCATCCAAGTCGGTGAGATCTGTGAAATGAATGAGTGTATGGTCGTCTGCTAACTGCAGATAGTGAACGTGCAATATATGATCACCTTGAGACGATCCTTCGGTCACCTTTGGTGGAATCAAAGACATGAAATTTACCTGAAATGTGGCTGACCAATACGGTAGCATGGTGCTCCCCCACCTCGGCGTAGGTGCGAGATGACCTGAAGAACGGCCATGTTTCAGCACTCTGGCGCTGGATCTAGTGTTGGTAAGACCTGTCTTAGGTGTGCTTCGTAAAGGCAAAAGAGTGGAGACAATGGTATGCATGTAAAATACTTATGAGTAGTTTGGAATAATTATTTCTCTAGTTCAGGAACTCTTTTTTTTTGGGGGGGGGGGGGAGAATTAAATGTGAGGCAAGTTATATGAAGGACATCGTAGTAATCTTCGGAAGTGACCAACGGTCACAATGAAACCACGTGTAGCAATCAGTTGAAATACTTGCGAGTGCTAAAGTGAAGCTGAATTACTGGCGTGTGTACAATAAGCTGGAACGCCACTTGGCTTGCATTTCACAGGAAGACGTGCATATATCCTCCAGAGTTCGTGGTAGGAAAGATGAATATGATATTAATATTACTTTGCGTGTTATGTTTCCGTGTGACGCTAGATTCAAACTCTGAGAGAGAAGCAAGGTGAGTCAGCCGTCTATCCAGCAACGCCACTTGGCTTGCATTGCACACGAAGGCGTGCGTATATCCTCCAGAGTTCGTAGTAGGAAAGAAAAGTAACGAAGTGGAGCAGTGTCGTGTGAAACTGGGATGAATACTAATTCAAGTAGGGAAGCTGAAAGTGAAGTGATTCTAACGTTGTGACTATTCTTTTTGATGTATTCTATGTCACCAGTGTGATGTATTTCATGTAATTTAAGTATGTGTGGTTTGCATGGGAGAGTAGCAAGATAGGTTCAGAGGCAGTGGGTTACGCATGCTCCTTTTTTTGTACCGCTCGGTCTGTAGTAAATTTTCGTGATGATGGGTGCGAGAGTCGAAGTGTGAGATACAGGAAAAGATCCACCATCCTATCCAGAAAGTGCACTGTAGCGTGAGATAATTACGAGACTATAGGATAGAGAATCACCAATGTAAAGCCATTCGCACTGGGCGGAGTTTCTCATGTGTACTTGTTGTATAAAATGTAATGGTGTGTTTAGGTTCTCTTTGAATCATAATAGAATTTATCGCAATAAAAAGGAAAGTGAAAAGAAAGAAATTGGTGGCCTTGTTCTTCGAATAGTGTGTAGTCATGACATCCAGAATTTATAATGTGTGCGCCATTCATATTCAGTGCGATGGTCACGTGTTGATCAAAGCTGTTGGGTAAGAAAGAAAATGTGGTATTGCCAGAGCGTAGTGAACAATCAGAGTTGTGTAAATTCCCAACAGTCAGATGTGCGTTATCCGTTTCCGTTGCGTGATATTCCAACAGGATGATAATTTGTAGCTTAATTGTGAGTACTAGAGTTCATAATCAGTCATTGATGTTACTCGATAAATAAGAATAAATCCACTCGCTTGGCAGACCACTCATCTTGCAGGCCTGACTGCTTGATGCCACAGTATGGGCAAGGCTTGTGGATGCCTCTCAAAAGCAGCGAAATATTGTTGTTTTTCTAAATTTTGTTTGTTTGTTTATTAGAACAGCTTGACTATGCAGTTAATGATTGTAGACATTAAGAGCTGGAAGTTTAATGCCGTGTCTACATAATCAGGTGTTTCTCTAGTCCACAGATTTTCGCACCATCATCCATAAGCTACACACGAGATAAATAGTTTATCTTGTTGTAACTGATGGGAGACAATGCAGTTCTGAATAGATTCAAAGTTCGTTGCCACACTTACTGATTTAGTACAAGTTATGATGGTAAAATATCAATAGGACGCTACAAATGCTGACTTTGCCGTGCACAAATCCTAACACAGCTTCATATGTTTTGTTATGAAGACTCTATGTCTCACATTGGTAAGATTATAAGTTTTGGTGTTACACATCGTATCACAATCACTACGTGGAAGCCAAGGTTAGTGGCTATGATGTGACATTACAAGCTGAAAAGACTCACCTTGCAGCGAAACAAGTGCTTAAGCCTTCGTGAGTTACAGTGGCGAGCGAGTGTGCCTGGACTTACCCCAGTTCACTGTTAGTAGCGCCACATCACCATAACGAGTCTGTGAGTAGCGCACAACTATTCTACCATAATTAAGAATAAAATTAAAAGTTGAAGTTACTTTTTCAAATTTTGTCAACATATGCTGTAATGTAATAATGTTTTAAACGTCAAGTCAGAGATTGATTAGAGCAATAGTTTACCTAAAGAGATCGTTTTAAGAAAAAAAATATGTGGCGCTAAATAATAAAGCTAGAAGGCCATAAACTGGTCATAAGATGCAAAAGTATATGAAAATTAACTGGTGCAAGTCTCAACGTGATTAAACAAAAATTGTGGTCAGAATCCCCGTTTTTAAGAAAAATTGAAGGCCCTAAACATTAGACGTACTAATGTGAAATTTTGTATGACGCTTCAGTTCAACATAAAAATAATAACTACGTGACCTCATTAAGCTACCTGTAACAGTTTTCGAATAATTTTCAGAAAACTAAATTTGAATCTAAACGTCATTATTTGTAGTAGATGAAGCATCTGTTATATTAATACTAGAAAGTTTTCGTTACAGCGCATAATAAAAGTTATAAAATGATAGAGCTATAACAAGTTTTAGAACCATGATGTTAACAAGAACCAACACAAGGTGTCTTAAAGTTATAGTTCAGAGATAATGATCTACTGTCAAATTAAGAATATTCTAAATTAATTCATAACTATGTTATTAAATATTGTGTGTATGAGAAAGCGGTCGTTTAAAGACTGCTGCCGTGTGCGTAAGGGCGTAAGTCAGTTGACAGCAGTTGTTCCCTTGGCCGTCTGCTGCGCGACATATATAAATACAGCCCGAGAGGCAAGAGTAGGCTTCAGTTCGCACCCAGCCACTGTGAGATCCGCGTCTGACAAACGCCGGAGTGCTCGCTGCCTTGGATGACGTCAGAGACAGGCTGTTGCAAAACGATTATTTTCAGTAATAAATGATAGTGAACTCACGAGGACTGTACACCGTCCTGGATCGCTTACATTTCGCTAAAGTAACTGTTAGTGTGCCGTCTGTGATATTTACCAATCAACGTGGCAAGTTGTGACATTATTATTCTCTTTTGTGCGGAGCATCTATTTTGATTATCAATCACGACAGAGGACAATTTGATTGAAACTTACCGTAGAGGTCGCCACTGAACTGCTCATAGTCCTATTTGGGACAGAGAGATATACTGTCAATATGAACATAATGAATATCACAATGTTGTGCATGTGAAGCTTGACCAAAATCATGAACCAATTGGAACTCTAAATCGTCATTTATGATCATAGTCTCGATCCCGCTAAGTAAATAGGGAATAGCAACATTTCTTTCAGTGGGCTGGACAAAGATTTGGACGTGCAGACTGCATACTATGGTCAGTATGTTCTCCATTGCCTTCTGGTTGACCACTGAAGTAGTTGCCAGGCCCTTGCAAAAGGCGGCGGACAATATTCAACAAAAATTTACAACTAGTCCAGACTGCTATAATAACCTGCGCCGCACGCCGACATTTGAAGGTGAAGGGTAGGCATGCAGCACGAAAGCGCATTCGTGACGGCTGGGCCCAAGTTCCACCATAAAACTCGCAAACGTTTGGACGTGACATCACAAGAGTCCTTAACAGGTCACACAAAGAGTGTCATTATAATACACACTGACGCACAAAGAGCGTAAACAACTAAATGTGCAGCAGAGCACGATACAATGAATTACAGAGCTCAATGAGACGATTAATTCGGAACTGCCTGTGGAACTGATGTATTTAATCAGTTGATGAGTGCAAAAGGAATGTGTAACGACTTATTGCAAAAACCATAATAACATTTACACCAACAAAGCCACAGCGAAGGTCGACCTACCAACTGAAAGCAATCCTTTATGTATTTAATTAGCTGATGAGTGCGTCTGAATCAAATGAATAATTAAATCTTGCGTTTCTTAATACACAAAACAGATTCACGAACAGCAATGCAGTATGTTTACAACAATTCTGTTTTATTCTTCTGTCTCAGATGCACGTTTTTAAGTGCGTGACTTATCTAGATCTCTCTGTATCACCTTCATATCTAAGTAGTTGCGTCAGTAATCCGTCGTTTCCGAGTCAGAACCTAATATCAGAGTATTGTGTTGCAGGCTTCTGACACAAATACTAATCCAACCACTCTGATCTGAAGTTAGTCCAGACGATCTAGAGTGAAATATATCAAGTATTTAAAAATGTGAAACTGAGACTGAAAAATAAATAAGAATAATTTTAAATATCAATACAGTTCATGTTCTCTTGCGACGAATATGTCGGCTATAATGACTGCAGCATATGTTGAAAAACATAAGCACACATTAATAACAACGTTGAGATTACCAGTGTGTGGTGTTCAACTTCCACTTTGATTAATTAATCATGTTTTTTTTTTAGTTTCGCCCATAATTCAAATTTTATCACACCTATATAAATTTGCATCACATCTGGGGAAACAGCAGATCATTAGCTATGAGACAAATGGCCACTTCTGTGTATATTGTCAATGTTCGAGGCACGGTTAAGACTAAATGTGGTACTTGTTATGTAAAAATTGTTGTCACTTTAATTAAGTTTGAGGGAGAACCATTCAGCCAAAAATTTATTGTAATGTGTCAATTCCATAAGAATTTCATCGCCCATCCTGTGATACCTCCACGTTTACGACAGCACCCCAGGAAAATATGTTCTAATTCGGACTGATGACATATCCAACTAGCTGTTGCTGCAGTTGTCGGAAATCTTGTGTCATTTCTTGGCCTGCAGTCAGCCTCCTTCACACGTTTGAAGAAGTAGGATCTGTGTCACACTTCTCAGCGATATTGACGCTTCACTTATGGACTTAGAAAATTTTGTATCTTTACTTTGACCTAGAATTATTTTTCCGTGAGTAAGCTGGCTTTTGAATGTTTTGCTGTGACGCAGACCTACAACTATGCAAGCGCATGTCGACATAGAATATTTCACATCTGTGGACACATGCCCATGGAATTATTTTACTGTATTTTTATTTAGTTATATTTATAGAGCGTTTGGAATATATATATATGGGGCCTCATGTCATGTTGTTGTTGTTGTGGTCTTCAGTCCTCAGACTGGTTTGATGCAACTGTCCATGCTACGCTGTCCTGTGCAAGCTTCTTCATCTCCCAGTACCTTCTGCAACCTACGTCCTTTTGAATAGTTTAGTGTATTCATCTCTTGGTCTCCCTCTACGATTTTTACCCTCCTCGCTGCCCTCCAATACTAAATTGGTGATCCCTTGATGCCTCAGAATATGCCCCGCCAATCGATCCATTCTCCTAGTCAAGTTGTGCCACAAATTGCTCTTCTCTCCAATTACATTCAATACCTTCTCATTAGTTATGTGATCTACCCATCTAATCTTCAGCACTCTTCTGTAGCGCCACATTTCGAAAGCTTCTGTTCTCTTCTTGTCTAAACAATTTATCGTCCACGTTTCACTTCCATACATGGCTACGCTCCATACAAACACTTTCAGAAACGACTTCCTGACACTTATGTCTATAATAGATGTTAACAAATTTCTCTTCTTCAGAAACGCTTTCCATGCCATTGATAGTCTACATTTTATATCCTCTCTACTTCTACCATCATCAGTTATTTTGCTCCCCAAATAGAAAACTCCTTTACTACTTTAAGCGTCTCATATCCTAATCTCATTCCCGCAGCATCACCCGATTTAATTCGACTACATTCCATTATACTCGTTTTGCATCTGTTGATGTTCATTTTATATCCTCCTTTCAAGAGACGGTCCATTTCGTTCACCTGCTCTTCCAGGTCCTTTGCTGTCTCTGACAGAATTACAATGTCATCGGTGTTCCTCAAAGTTTTTATTTCTTCTCCATGGATTTTAATTCCTACTCCGAATTTTTCTTTTGTTTCCTTTACTGCTTGCTAAATATACAGATTGAATAACATCGGGGAGAGGCTACAACACTGTCTCACTCTGTTCCCAACCATTGCTTCCCTTTCATGTTCCTCGACTCTTAAAAC
Source organism: Schistocerca cancellata (assembly GCF_023864275.1). Taxonomy (NCBI): domain Eukaryota; kingdom Metazoa; phylum Arthropoda; class Insecta; order Orthoptera; family Acrididae; genus Schistocerca; species Schistocerca cancellata. The sequence continues at coordinate 266,489,443 of NC_064634.1, forward strand.
TGCCATCTGGTTTCTGTACAAATTGTAAATAGTCTTTCGCTCCCTGTATTTTACCCCTGCCACATTCAGAATTTGAAAGAGATTATTCCAGTCAACATTGTCAAAAGTTTTCTCTAAGTCTAAAAGTGCTAGAAACGAAGGTTTGCCTTTCCTTAATCTATTTTCTAAGATAAGTTGTAGGGTCAATATCACCTCCCGTGTTCCAAAATTTCTACGGAATCCAAACTGATCATCCCCGAGGTTGGCTTCTACCAGTTTTCCCATTCGACTGTAAAGAATTAATTGTAGTATTTAGCATCCGTGGCTTATTAAACTGAAAGTTCGGTAATTTTCATATCTGTCAACACATGCTTTCTTTGGTATATGAATTATTATATTATTCTTGAAGTCAGAGTGTATTTCACCTGTCTCATTATTCTTGCTCACTAAATGGTAGAGTTTTGTTAGGCCTGGCTCTCCCAAGGCTGTCAGTAGTTCTAATGGAATGTTGTCTACACCTGGGGCCTTGTTTCGACTAAGGTATTTCAGTTCTCTGTCAAACTCTTTACACAGTATCATATTTCCTCTTTCATCTTCATCTACATTCACTTCAATTTCTATAATATTTTCCACAAGAACATCGCCTTGTATAGACCCTCTATTTTCTCCTTCCACCTTCCTGCTTTCCCTTCTTTGCTTAGAACTTGGTTTCCCTGTGAGTTCTTGATATTCGTGCAAGTGGTTCTCTTTTCAACAAAGGTCTCTTTAATTATCCTGTAGGCATTATATATCTTACCCCTAGTGATATGCGCCTCTACATCCTTACATTTGTCCTCTAGCCATCCCTGCTTAGCCCAACATTTAGCACTTCCTGTCGATCTCATCTTTGAGACGTTTGTATTCCTTTTTGCCTGCTTCATTTATTGCATTTTTATATTTTCTCCTTTCATCAATTAAATTCAATATATCTTCTGTTACCCAACGGTTACTACTGGCCCTCATCTTTTTCCTTACTTGATCCTCTGCTGCCTTCACTATTTCATCTCTCAAAGCTACCCATTCTTCTTCTTCTACTGTATTTCTTTCCCCCATTCTTGTCAATCGTTCCCTAATGCCCTCCCTGAAGCTCTCTACAACCTCTGGTTCTTTCAGTTTATCCAGGTCCCATCTCCTCAAATTCCCACCATTTTGCAGTTTCTTCAGTTTTAAGCTACAGTTCATAACCAATAGATTGTGGTCAGAGTCCTCATCTGTCCCTGGAAATGTCTTACAATTTAAAACCTGGTCCCTGAATCTCTGTCTTACCATTATATAATGTATTTGATACTGTGGTGTCACCGCCAGACACCACACTTGCTAGGTGATAGCCTTTAAATCGGCCGCAGGCCGTTAGTATACGTCGGACACGCGTGTCGCCACTATCAGTGATTGCAGACCGAGCGCCGCCACACGGCAGGTCTAGAGAGTCTTCCTAGCACTCGCCCCAGTTGTACAGCCGACTTTGCTAGCGATGGTTCACTGACAAACTACGCTCTCATTTGCCGAGACGATAGTTAGCATAGCCTTCAGCTACGTCATTTGCTACGACCTAGCAAGGCGCCATTATCAGTTACTATTGATGCTATAAAACATGTACCGTCAAGAGCGATGTTCACAAAGTATGGATTCAAGTTATTCCAGAAGCTACGTACGTTTTCTTTACTAGTCTCATTCAGTGTCCTGTTCCAGACCTCACGCCAGCCTGCGTGAGCTTAAACGCGTGCCTTTCGGCTTCCTTCATAGTGGATTGGCTGTCTTGCCAGTCCACAACAGTTGGCGACAAGGCCAATTCGCGTTCGTAACTATACTGCCCTGATTTACTTGTGTAATGGCTTCGCCACCATCTCCAGATGTACCGTCCGAATTTTATCGCTTACAGAACCAGCAGACGCTGGCCTTACTGGATGCCCTTGGACAGCTCGTCCAGGGTCAACGTGCAATGCAAAACGATGTGGCAGCCGCCACTCCATCGCTCACGCAGCCACAACACGCACTTGCACCACCTTTTTGTCCTTTTGATGCGGCACTGGAAAGCGGGACGGAGTGGTCACGCCAATTTGGATTCCATCTCGCCGCCTACAGAATTCAAGGTAACGATCGGCAGCCTTTTTTATTATCCTCCGTAAGGGTGCACACGTACCGTGTGATAGTCAAATTATTTCCCCGACGCGACGTTGCAACTCTGTCCTACGTCGAAATTTTGTCTGCTTTAAATGCATATTTCAAAGAATCAGTCAATGTAGTTGCCAAACGGTATACGTTCTTTCGTACAAAACGTATGGCCGGTCAGACTAATTGGGAGTGGGTGGCAACCTTGCAAATCGTTACTAGGGATTGTACTTTTGAGTGTGAATGTGGACTCCCTTATTCAGATACTACGGTGCGTGATGCAATTGCACAGAACGTTTGTGATGTTCGTATAAGGGAACAGATTTTGAAATTAGTCAGTCCCTCCCTTCAACAAGTGATGGACAAATTGTATCGGCAGGACACACTTGACTTTGCTCAGGAATCATTTGAAACTTCGCCACCCGTGTGTCAGGTTAACCGGCCCGCCGGGCGAGCTGCACGGAACAGTAAACAGTCCTTAAGCCCGGTCGCGCCAAAGCCACCTGGCTCTCAACCACGTGTCCTGCGCCAGCACGCAAATGCAGTGAAATCATGCCTGTGGTGTGCTACTAGACATTCGCGTGAGAATTGCCAGTCACGCCAAGCTATTTGCTTTTTCTGTAATAAAAAAGGACATGTTCAGAGTGTTTGCCAGAAAAAGCTCAGATCGGACTCTCACAACCATTCCAGGCCCTTTGTTTCGCGCCGACATTGAACCAAGGATTCTCAGGCTCGTGAAACTTCGCCTATGGAAATTCATGTAGTTCATTCCACTCCGCCCAGTGCTACTCTCTCTAACAGTGACTGTGTTCGTCCCACAAATAGTGTGCACCGACATCGCCGGAAATCCCGTCAAGTCGCAAGTGATTCTGTACCAGTGTCAGTTCACGTTGCACGAGACAGTCGCTCTTGTCGTTAGCAGGACAATAATCTTTTTGTAGATTTGGACATTAACGGCAAAGTGATACCATTCCAGCTCAATACCGGAGCTGCAGTTTCACTGATCAATCAAGACACGTACAAACAGCTGGGCACACCTCCGTTGCGTGTCGCAAATGTTAAGTTAAGTAGTTATTTAGGACGAGTGATCCCTGTGTTAGGACAGTGCAGCCTTCTTGCAACATGCAAAGGACAAACAAAACTTGTGTCATTTTACGTCCTTCGTTCTTCTTCTGCAGTGAACTTGTCTGGTTTCGATTTATTTCAGTTGTTTCACTTGTCTATAGTAAATCAGGTCCTCTCAGTGAACCAGACTGTGCCTTCAGACAGTGTTTCTCGTCTATGTGAAGAATTTGCAGACATTTTTGCACCGCGTCTTGGTTGCGCTAAGAACCATAAAGCACATTTAGAACTGAAAGTAAATGCGGAACCGAAATTTTTCAGAGCGCGCAATGTTCCCCACGCATTGCGTGATGAGGTCGCAAAAACATTACACGATTTGTAATTACAAGGTGTAATTGAACGTGTGCAGGCTTCTCTCTGGGCATCACCCTTAGTAATTTTGCAAAAACCTTCGGGAAAATAGAGACTTTGCGTGGACTTCAAGGCAACAGTGAATCCACAACTAGTGACTGCAACTTTTCCGTTACCCCGCCCGGAAGATCTATTTGACAAACTGTGCCCGGGTAAATATTTTTCGAAGTTGGACCTAGCAGATGCGTACTTGCAAATACCGGTGGACGAAGAATCCCAGCGCGTTTTGGTGGTTAACACGCATCTTGGTTTGTACCGATTCAAACAACTGCTATTCGGGTGTGCATCCGCCCCTCCATTGTTACAGCAATATATACAAACTGTTTGTGCGTCGGTCCCCACTGCTGCAAACTATCTGGACGATATTGTGATCTCCAGAAAGACGGAAGAAGAACATTTAGCCAATCTCAGAACATTATGTCAGGTCGTGCGACAAAATGGTCTTCGCTTGCGGAAGGACAAATGTGTGATTTTTGCTCGTGATTTGCCATATCTGGGACATATACTTAATGCCCAAAGCATACATCCCAGTCCAGAGCACCTCCGTGCCATACAAGACTTGCCGTCGCCGCAGAATTTGAAGCAGCTACAGAGTGTGCTGGGAAGAGTTAATTATTATCATCGCTAAGTGCGCCACGCCTCTTCCATTTCAGCTCCGCTTCATCGCTTACGCTGTAAAGATGTTCCGTTCGTCTGGACGACGGAATGCGAACGCGCTTTTCGCCAGTTGAAATCGGCGTTGCTTTCACATACTTGCCTTACGCCATTCGATCCCCGGAAGCCCCTTTTGTTGATGGTGGATGCATCGGATTTCGGGATCGGTGCTGTGCTTGCGCACAAAGATGGATCGCACGATCGCCCTATTGCCTTTGCGTTCCAAATTGCTCTCGTCTGCGCAAAGGAATTATTCATAGATCGAGAAAGAAGCATTGGCTCTCGTATTTGGTGTTACAAAGTTTCATGATTTCTTGCATGGTCGTCACTTTACCATCATCACAGACCACAAACCTTTGACATCGGTTTTTCATCCGACCAAGCCTGTACCTCCACGTACAGCGCAGAAATTCATTCGCTGGTCTATTTTCCTCTCGCAGTAGCGCTACGATATCTTGTATCGATCCACTGCTAAGCACGGAAACGCCGATGGGTTGTCCCATTTGCCTGTTACTGAGGACTGGGCATTCGATTCCTCCGAACTTGCTTGCATGTTCATTGATTCGGAAACCAATGACGTGGTCGAATCGTTTCCGATTGATTTTCGTCGTGTAGCTACAGCCACAGCTGCCGACCCTGTCCTTGCTACCGTTCTGCGTTTTGTTGCTACGCAATGGCCCTTGTCAACGTCACGGATCGGGGATCCGTTGGTTTGCCAATTTTTTGCTCACAAGGAGAGACCTTTTGTACTACGTGGTGTTTTGCTGTTGCGTTCTGATAATGAGCAGTCCAGGGTCGTGGTCCCACGTTCGTTACAGTCCTCTGTCTTACGGCTTCTCCACCAAGGACATTGGGGTATAGTGAGGACGAAACAACTTGCTCGTCAGCACTGTACTTGGTTTGGAATCGATGCCGCTATTACGAATATGTGCTCTTCTTGTATGGTGTGTGCCAAATAACAATCAACACCACCGCGGAAGTTCTTTGCATGGCCAAAAGCCACTTCCCCTTGGCAACGCTTACACATCGATTTTGCTGGTCCATTCTGGAATGCTCGATGGTTGGTTGTGGTAGATTCATTCAGTAATTTCCCTTTTGTTGTCCGGATGTCTTCCACGACGTCATCTGCCACCATCCAAGCGTTATCCGCTATCTTTTGCATTGAAGGTCTTCCACAGACTATTGTTTCCGACAATGGCCCACAATTCATGTCCGCAGAATTTCAGTCATTCTGCAAGGCCAATGGTATTCAACATCTGACGTCCGCGCCGTTTTCGCCACAGTCAAACGGTGCCGCTGAACGTTTGGTCAGGACTTTCAAGTCCCAGATGTTGAAGCTGAAAGAGTCGCATTCTCGGGAGGACGCGTTATTTCTCTTTTTGTCCTCGTATCGCTCTCAGCCCCGAGATGGTCGTCCGCCGGCTGAGTTGCTTCACGGTCGCTCTCAACGCACCTTGATGTCTTTGCTACATCCGCCGCATCAGGTTCCTGTGCAGCGGCAAACACCTGCTTTTGCCCCAGGCGACGTTGTCTACTACCGCAACTTTCGAGGTTCACGGCGTTGGCTCGACGGGAGCATTCTTCGCTGCCTCGGCCGCGCTATGTATCTGGTTTTGGGGGCCTCTGGTGAGGTGCGTCGGCATCAATCAGCTGCGCCTCTGTCGTCGCACGGGATCTGCCGCTCCCCGTCTGCTTTCAGCGACGGTGCCGTCTGGTCAGCGCCCTGGAGACCCATCTACTGGCTCGCCTCAGCCCCAGGTGTTACCGACGGTACCTTCCATTTTGCCCCATGGTGACGCGCCGCCACCGCCGGCGCCTGTTCTTCCGCCGGCGACGCCCGCAGTGGACGCGTCGCTACAACCGCCGGAGGCCTCCCTGGGTCACGCGTCGCCGATCGCTTCCCATGATGAGTTGTCCTCCGCCATGGAACTCTTTCCCGCTCCGGACCATATGTCGTCTTCGCCCGTCGGTTGCCCCGGCCCGATGGAGGCGACCCTTCGGCCCCTCCTGTCTCTCTAAGGGCGCATACACCGCATGTGGGCGTGCACCCTGGACTAGGTTTTCAGGCGTTTCCTAGCTCCCCTCGGGCCGAATGGCAGGTTGCGGGTGGCAGAGCCTCGCCTGTTGTTAGGCTCCCCACTTCGTCGCATACGCCAACATGGGGTCCTCTCCACGGCGGGCGGAAGCTTTATACCACAACCGTCCGCCGATTTGCGGGGGAGGAATGTGGTGTCACCGCCAGACACCACACTAGCCAGGTGGTAGCCTTTAAATCGGCCGCAGTCCGTTATTATACGTCGGACCCGCGTGTCGCCACTATCAGTGATTGCAGACCGAGCGCCGCCACACGGCAGGTCTAGAGAGTCTTCCTAGCACTCGCCCCAGTTGTACAGCCGACTTTGCTAGCGATGGTTCACTGACAAACTACGCTCTCATTTGCCGAGACGATAGTTAACATAGCCTTCAGCTACGTCATTTGCTACGACCTAGCAAAGCGCCATTATCAGTTACTATTGATGCTGTAAAGCATGTACCGTCAAGAGCGATGTTCACCAATTATGAATTAAAGTTAAGTATTCCAGAAGCTACGTACGTTTTTTTTTTACTAGTCTCATTCCGTGTCCTGCTCCAGACCTCACGCCAGCCTGCGTGAGCTTAAACGCGTGCCTTACGGCTTCCTTCATAGTGGATTGGCTGTCTTGCCAGTTCACAACAGATACCTTCCAGTATCTCCAGGCTTCTTCCATGTATACAACCTTCTATTATGATTCTTGAATCAAGTGTTAGCTACGATTAAGTTATGCTCAGTGCAAAATTTTACCAGGTGACTTCCTCTTTCATTCCTCAGTCCCATTCCATATTCACCTACTACGTTCCCTTCTCTTCCTTTTCCTACTATCGAGTTCCAGTCACCCATGACAGTTAAATTTTCGTCTCCCTTCAGTATCTGAATAATTTCTTTTATCTCAATATACATTTCATTAATCTCTTCGTCATCTGTTGAGTTAGTTAGCATATAAACTTGTACTACTCTGGTAGGCGTTGGCTTCGTATCTATGTTGGCCAAAATAGTTGGTTCTCTATGCTCCTTGTAGTATCTTACCAGCATTCCTATTTTCCTATTCATTATTAAACCTACTACTGCATTGCCACTATTTGATTTTGTGTTTATAACTCTGTAGTCACCTGACTAGAAGTCTTGTTCCTCCTGCCATCGAACTTAACGAATCCCCACTATATCTAACTTTAACCTATTCATTTCCGTTTTTAAATTTTCTAACCTACCTGCCCGATTAAGGGACCTGATATTCCACACTCCGATCCGTAGAACGTCAGTTGTCTCTCTCCTGATAACTACGTCCTCCTTAGTAGTCCCCGCCCGGAGATCTGAATGGGGGACTATTTTACCTCCGGAATATTTTACCCAAGTGGACGCCATCATCATTTAACCATACAGTGATGCTGCAGGCCCTCGGGATAAATTACGGCTGTAGTTTCCCATTGCTTTCAGCCGTTCGCAGTACCAGCACAGCAAGGCCGTTTTTATTAGTGTTACAAGACCGGATCAGTCAATCATCCAGACTGTTGCCCCCCCCCCCCCAACTACTGAAAATGCTGCTGTCCCTCTTCAGGAACCACACGTTTGTCTGGCCTCTCAACTTAAACCCCTCCGTTGTGGTTGCACCTACGGTACGGCTATCTGTATCGCTGAGGCACGCAAGCCTCCCCACCAACGGCAAGGTCCATGATTCATAGGGAAGGCCTCGTGTCATATTAGCCAAAATAAAGTCAGCTACAACTTTCACCAGTCAACTGTTGTGTAAGAGGATTCTATTTAAAAAAATGCATTTTTAATAATTAATCTTATTGATGGGCAACATATTTTATACACCAAAAGTATTTATCCAAAGTAAGTGACAATTTCCCTTATTTATTTTATCAAAGACTGTTGATATTAATTGATAATGTCGAATAGACTGCAAACTGTATGACCACGACCGCTATAATGCAGAGATGAGCTAAGGACACTATTCACTAGCTGTATTGAGACAGGAATTTGTTATCATAACGTCGCAACTGGAAACGAGAAAGAAAGGAAGATGAGAACTTTGGTTCTCTCCAGCAAACGCCGAGCAAGAACAGAGGTTCCGACAGACGGATAATCAGGATACACTCTTTCCAAATGTATCCTCATTAACAACGCAAGTGCTGTCCTATGTTAAACAAACGTCATTTTAGTTTCAAAGAAGCAGAGTAATTTTAATGGATGTAAGTCGTTTCTCTGTCTTTGCGAGGTTAGTTTCAGGTACAGTAAGTTTTCATCGCAGAAGTTTATCATCGAGAGAAGTTAAGCAAATGACTGAATACGATAGTAGAGATCATACTGTTATGAAGTATACTTCGTTCGACGAGAACATGTGGTTTGACAAGGTGGGGGTCAACGCGTGCCACATGCTGAAAGTATGCTCAACGGAGTGCACAGCACAAGGAAAAGGTGATCTCATTGGCACGGCACGCAGCATTATTCCAAACCGCCAATTTCTATTCCAATCCCAAGAGCAAGGTGGCCATACCGAACGAAGGAATGTCACAATTTTCGCAGAATAATTTTCCTTCGTATTTAAAGACAGTAAAGGAAAATTTGTCATGCCACTCCATTGTCTTAAACCAAATTATGGCACTGCTTTGAAAGAAAACAGACTCTTTCTATCACAGGAAATTGGACCTGGTATTAATAAAACGCAAGTTAAAGGGACATGCAAGGGCACGCAAGCAAAAGACCACATGCTAGCAGGTCAACGAACTCGCTACGATGAAGAGATAAAGCGTAATCATGGGTCCTCCAGTCAATGGTCATACTTTACGAATAGAAAGGTAGTTCATTGAGCGAGCTACCGGAAAGATTCTGTGACACGAGTATTCTCCCTGACAGATTTGATACCGCCCACCACGATTTCCTCTCCTGTGCCAACCTCTTCAACTCATAGTAGCACCTGCAACCTACAGCCTCAACTATCTGCTTGATGTATTCCAATCTTTGTCTTCCTCTACAGTTTTTGCCCTGTACAGCTCACTCTGCTACCATGGAAACCACTCCTTGGTGTCTTAACAGATGTCCTATCATCCTGTCCCTTCTCCTGGCCAGTGTCTTCCACATATTCCTTTCCTGCCCGATTATGCCCAGAACTTCCTCATTTCTTACCCTGTCAGTCCATCTTATCTTCAATACTCGTATGTAGCACCATATCTCAAATGCCTCGATTCTCTTCTGTTCCAGGTTTCCTGCAGTCCATATTTCACTACCATACAACGCTGTGCTCCAAACATACATTCTCAGAAATTTCTTCCTCACATGAAGGCCTATACCAGTAGACTTCTCTCGGTCAGGAATGAGATTTTTGTGGTGTCAACGCCAGACACCACACTTGCTAGGTGGTAGCTTTAAATCGGCCGCGGTCCGTTAGTACATGTCGGACCCGCGTGTCGCCACTGCCAGTATTTGCAGACCAAGCGCCACCACACGGCAGGTCTAGAAAGACGGACTAGCACTCGCCCCAGTTGTACGACGACTTTGCTAGCGACTACACTGACGAAGCCTTTCTCTCATTTGCCGAGAGACAGTTAGAATAGCCTTCAGCTAAGTCCATGACTACGACCTAGCAAGGCGCCATTAACCATATCTGGAGAGAGTCTCACTTGTATTAACAAGAGCGATGTACCACAATGATGGAATAAAAGTTGAGTATTAACTTAGCTACGTACTTTTCTTTATAGCATTAATTACGTATCCTGTTCCAGAATTCACGCCAGTCGGCATGAGTTGACGCGTGCCCTTTCGGTATCTCCGCCTTGTGTCTAGACTGTCTTGTCTAGACACAACAATTTTTGCCAGTGCTAGTTTTCGTTTGATGTCTTCCTATCATTTGTTAGTTTGCTGTATAGATAGTAGAATTCCTTAACTTCATCTACTTCGTGACCATCAATCCTGATGATAAGATTCTCTGTGTTCTCATTTCTGCTTCTTCTCATTACTTTCCTGATTTACTCTCAATCCATATTCTGTACTCATTAGAGTGTTCATTCCACTCAGTAGATCAACTAACTTATCTTCACTTTCACTCAAGATAGCAATCTCAGCACCATATCGAATCATTGATATCCTTCACCTTGAATTTTACTTCCACTCCTGAACATTTCTTTTATTTCCATCATTCGTTCTTCGATGTACAAACTGAACAGTAGGGACAAAAGACTACATCCTTGTGTTGAACCCTATTTAATACGAGCACTTCGTTCTTGGTGTTCCGCTCTTATCATTCCTTCTTGACTCTTGTACATATTGTATACTACCCATCTCTCCCTATAACGTCTCCTATTTTTTTCAAACTTTCGAACATCTTGCACTATTTCACATTATCGAACGCTTATTCCAGGTCAACAAATCCTATAAACATGTCTTGATTTTAGTCTTGCTGCCATTCTCAACCGCAACGTTAGAATTGTGTCTCTGGTGCCTTTACCTTTCCCTAAGCCAAACTCATCGTCATCTAAGACATACTCAGTTTTCTTTTCTATTCTTCTGTATATCATCCTCGTCAGCAACTTGGATGCTTGAGCAGTTAAACTGATTATGCGATAATTCTGGCACTTGTCAGCTATGCCAGTCTTCAGAATTGTGTGGATTGTGCTCTTTCGAAAGTCCGATGATAGGTCGCCAGACTCATACATTCTACACATCAACGTGAATAGTCATTTTGTTTCCACTTCTCCCAACAGTTTTGGAAATTCAGATGCGATGTTATCTATCCCTTCTTCCTAAATCCTACAAATTTCTCTTAAATTCTTATTCTAAAACTGTTTCCTCTAAATCGACTGCAGTTTTTCTTCTATCACATTATACAAATCATCCCCCTACTCTTCCCATCTACCCACTCTCTTCTCGTTGCACTCTTAATGTTACCACCCTTGCTTTCAACATCACCAAAGAATGTTTTGACTTTCTTATATGCTGAGTCAGTCGTTCTGACAATCATTTCCTTTCGATTTCTTCACATTTTTCATGCAGCCATTTCGCCTTAGCTTCCCTGCACTTCCTATTTATTTCATTCCTCAGTGACTTGTGTATTCCTGAATTTCCCTAATCGTATTTGCACTTCCTTCTTTCATCGGTCAACTAAACTATTTCTTGTGTTACCCATGGTTTCTTCGCAGTTATCTTCTTTGTATTTAATGCTTTTCTTTCCAACTCTTATTATTGCTGTTTTTAGAGCTGTCCATTCCTCTTGAACTATCCACTGAGCTATTCTTTATCGCTGTATCTAAAGCCTTAGAGAACTTCAAGCGTGTCACCTCTTAATACTTCCATATCCCACTTCTTTGCGTATTGGTTCTTCCTTATTAAGCTCTTGAACTTCAGCCAACTGTTTTGTGACCTGAGTCTATTTGTGTTCCTGGGTATGCCTTACAATCCAGTATGTGATTTCGGAATTTCTGTCTGACCATGACATAATCTAACTGACATCTTCCCGTATCACACGGTCGTTTCCATGTACACTGCCTCCTCTTGTGACTCTTGAATCAAGTATTCGCTATTAATAGTTGAAATTTATTATAGAACCCAGTTAGTCTTTCCCCTCTCCTATTCCTTGTCACAAGCCCAACTCTCTTCTAACTTTTTCTTCTACTCCTTCCCCTACAACTGCATTCCAGTCCCCATTACTATTCGAATTTTATCTCCCTTTACGTACTGTATTAACCTTTAATATCGTCATATACTTTCTCTAAGTTTTCACCTTCGTCTTACGACGTCGACATGCCTACCTTAACAATCGTTGTCAATGTAGATTTGCTAACAATTGTGATTAGAATAACCCTGTGACTGATATGTTCACAGTAACACACTCTCTGGCCTACCTTCCTATTCATAACTAATCCTACTCCCGTTATGACATGATCTGCCGCTGTTGATATTGCCCTATTCTCATCTGACCAGAGCTCCTTACATTCTTTCCACTTCACCTCACTAACCTCTACTGTTTCTAGGCTCAGACTTTGCAGTTTCCTTTTCAGATTTTCTAGCTTCCATACCTAATGGCATTCAATGCCCCGATTCGTAGAACGTAATCCTTTCGATGGTTATTCAATTTTTTGCTCATGATCACCTCCCGGAAATTCGGATGTGGTACTGTTCCAGTAGAGAGATCATCATGACACTGCTTCAATTACAGGCAACACGCGCTGTGGATACATTTTATGTGGCTCAAATGTAGTGGTTTCCTCTTCCTTCTACGTCCTCATGGCCTTGATCGTTGCTGATTCTTCTGCCTCATGGGGCAGTTTTCCACCCCAGGGAGAAGAGTGTCCTGAACATCTCTCCGCTCCACCGGCGTCTTTGACAAGGCCGTTGACAGAATGAAGGTGACTTCTTACGTCGGAGGTCTTTCGCCGGCAACGCTGATTATTAATCAAAGTTTAAGCGGTGGCGGGTTTCGAACCCTTCACGAAGACGTTTTTATTAGTAATCAAAGACGCTACCCCTAGACCACGGGTTCGGTACATAACAGACAGCAAAACAACGGCAACAAACATAGTACAGGTATAGAAATAGAGTCACAGTGCGACAACTCGTTTCAAAACAGGGATACAGTTCGAAAACGGATATAAAATGCAACAAAACTATGTTCCTTTTAGCTCCTTTTGGCCGATGTCGAAATTACTAAATAAAATTGTAGATCAGATTTGGCAGATCAGGTATTACAAATTTAGCAGATTCGAGGAAAACTTCGGGTGTAAAGCATTTTGAAGTCGTTGATAACAAATACGAGATCGATAATGCAATACTCATAGGCTGCCTTGTCAATGAGAGTGTTTATTACTCACAGATAGCCTTTCCCGTACAAAGCTATTCGTGCCTTTTACACCATTTGTAGAACTAGTGACGGTTAAAAACAAAGTGTGTGGTTTGGGAAAGGGGGAGTCAGCTCGAAATCCCTAAACACTACAGCAAAAAATTGTATGTTCATGCAAGTGTGACGGACTAATTAAAAACTATCCAGTCTGTACATCGGAAAAGCAATGATGAAAATAAAAGAAAGGTTCTGGACTCTGATTAAAATTCAAGGTGAAAAGATATCAAAGATTCGATTCGCTAATAACATTGCTATCCTGAGTGGAAGTGAAGAAGAATTACTTCATATGATGAACGGAATAAGCAGTCTAATGAGTACGGACAGAGTAAATCGGAAAAAAGAAGAAAGTAATGAGAAGTGAGAGCAACAAGAACAGCAAGAAACTTAACACAAGCATTCATGATCACGAAGTAGATGAAGTTAATGGATTCTCCTACCTAGGCAGCCAGATAACCAATAACGGACGAAGCAAGCAGGACATCAAAAGCAGACTAGCACAGGCCAAAACGGTACTCACAGCCAAGTGATGTCTACTGGTATCAAACACTGGCCTTAATCTGGGGAAGACATTTCTGAAAATGTACGTTTGGAGCCCAGCATTGAATTGTAGCAACACGTGGACTCTGGGAAAAACCAGATCTGAAGAGAATCAAAGCATCTACTACAGCTGAATGTTGAAAATTAGGTAGACTTATAAGGAAAGGAGTGAGGAGATTCTGCACAGAATCGGGGAGGAAAGGAATATGTGGGAAACACTGAGAAGGAGAAGGGACAGGATGATCGTACATCTGTGAAGACATCAGAGAATGACTTCCATGGTATTCGAGGAGGTTTTAGGGGTCAAAAACTGTACAGGAAGAGATCGAAATAGATCCAACAGATAATTGAGGACGTATGTTCCAACTGCTACTCAGAGATAAAGAGGTTGGCACAGAAGATGAATCCGTGGTGGGGCGCATCAAACCAGTCAGAAGAGTGATGACTGAAAAGAAAAAAGTATTACAATCCGCTCTGAAAGAGAACGGACTTAAAAAAACAGCAAAGCCGAACGGAAGGCACGATAGTTTTACAGCTGCATCTGTGGACACATGCGGAACTCCAGGCAAGCCATAAATTATGAGTAACACCTATTTTTAAGTCCTTCACAGTCATACACCTGTCGAGGCCCTTCCCATGAAGACAATGACGTCGAATGTGTGGGAGGCAGACGCCAGGTGGTGGGTTGTTTATTACGTAAAAGAGAACTGCAGTGACGTAATGAGAAACCGTGGGATGGGGGTGAAGCACCACTAACCTGTGGTCAACAGAAGTGGCTGTAAAAGTGAACATCACAAATACAGTGTCACAACTGCTTCTTATATCACGATTGAACTTCATAGTGAATGCATCGCTATGGATATAATTATAATTGATTTCCGGTCTGAAGAATTGTCATTCTTTGTTGTGGTACGTAGAATCAGCTATGATTTGGCTACATGTGAAACCCCTAGTAATTTCCATTCCAAAGTATAAAAACATTTAATTCACCGTTACGTTAATTTTAAAATGTTAGTAATTTATAAACTTATACAGATGTAACTTTTACTGTGCATACTGGATACAGTTTAATATGCACGCTTTCAGATGTTTTCCGAAGTGAATGATCTGTTGAGATCTGAGACGATAACATTTAAGATAACATACACAGAAGTCTGCAGCAGACTGTTGTCCATCGACTATAACAGGCGGAACTATAAATTAAAGGAGCAATTGATTCCCGAGAAGAAAACAACATATTATTATTCAGTTCATTACAATAAGTCCCGTTCATTTGGGTATAGCAATGTTAAACGTGTAAGGCTACTAAAAGTGAGTGCTGAAATTGGAAGAAAAGGGAATAATGGAGCGCGCTTGAGCGAGAAGAGAAAAGTCAACAGATCAATTATTCTCAATAAAATTGTTAAGTGAATCTATGTTTTAAAAATGTTTAGGGCCAGTTAGTGATGACAACACGAGGAACAAATGTGAAGCGTTTATTATAGTGCTAGGGGTAAAGAAAGTGGCTTAGTGAACCACATTAAAAGCCAGAACAACAAGACGAACTTGAAAGTTACAGACCGAACAAGAAGTCTTTCACATGTATCTTTGTTTTTAATTCGTACGGGTTAGAGAGTGGCAATGGATACTGCATTTTATCAATTTGAACGTTAAATCTAGAATAATGAATTTAAGTGTAATAATATTCGTAGGAATAGAGAACACATTAATATTATTTGCGTCAAAATCTGAGGAACTCACTATAAGCCATCACTATCGTTTCTGTATATATAGACTCGAGAAATGGCAAAAGGATGGTGCAGTGGTCGACGTAAGATTCATTTGTCAGATGCGGCTCATAATTTTAGCTTCGGTTCACTGCAACGTGTTGTAGAGAAAACGAGACTCAATGTTAAATATTCAACAAGTGCAAAAACAGTAAGTCAGAGACGCACAAACTGCACAAGCTTTGTTAAGATTTTATCCACCTCATACATTTAGGACGAGTTAAATGATGATCTCAGAAACAACGCAGTTTCCTTCATAATTGAATGGAGTCCAGATGTCTACGATACCATGTTAATTTGGACGTTTGTGAAATATACAGACAATTCTGAAGAAGTCAAAGCACTACTTCGTGACGCAATTCCCATAGCTGGAGATAAAGATAACACAAACGGTCGGACAACCTTTTTAAAAACTGGACAGCAACCTTTGAGTTATATTTTGGTAACGTTGTTTTGCATTGATAATATCAGCGTTACGTTAGCTAAGAATGTATCTTTCAAGACCTCTCTCTGAGATAATTGTGAAAAGTTGCTTTTTTCATTCAGTACATTTCGTTGCCGTATCTGATTTGCAAGAATCCCAGGCAATGACGAGCTCTGATACACAGTATTTACAGATATTTCTCTCGCTCTCCTTAACGCCAGCGTATATTATACTGATTTAAAAAAATTCTCAATTAAAAATATAACACCCGAGCAAAGCAACATGGTTAATACTTTCGAACAGTGTTAGTTGTGTCTTGCAACGATATAACGTCCTTTTATTAATTTAAAAATCCGTACGTAGTGGCTTATCTTCATGTTTTGATCCACGTACTGCCACTAATTAACCGATTCATTGTGATGTTTCACTCACGAGAAGTCTCTGCACAGGATCTGTGTATAGAGAGTAGAAGATTTATTATAAGTCTGGCAGTCAATTGTATCAAACCTTTTTATTTCACAAAGAGGGGGAAGTTAACAATTTAAATGTATATGACCATTACGTCGTAGAACCACTAGCTGATCAAAGTATTGCAGTATTTACGGGTTCACAGAATTTTAAGAAACATTGATACGACTCAAACCTAAATTTACCAAACTCCATTCCGAATGAATTCCTTGCGCCTTGGCAAGTTCGAATCACATTTAATCAGGAATGTACCTGTTACATTAAAGTGCAATTACTATGTCAACAGCGACCTTGTGAATGATTCAGGGTCTTCATCACAGTTATTTTTGATTCGCTGATCGTCACATGTCCTTGCTAGAAAGGTATGTAATAGACTTGTTTATAATTTGTGTTCTTTATTTAGTCACTAATTTGTGTAGGTTATTTTATAAATTATGTTTGATATCGTATCGTAACGTAGCGGATTTGAGTATGCTCGTAGCGGAAATAACGTACTTTCGGCAGGCAACACTGTCCACATTACAAAGCGTCAATCACGGCTGTATCGCCGCAACCAGTCACGGGGACCGGCGGTTGCACAGTGGGTCGCGCGACCAAATCGCCAGTGTGTACCACTGCGTGGTAACAGTCGCATTCTTCGTCTAACTTGCAGTTCCAATAAGGCTATACACAATGGCTATTTGACCGCGTGACCAGCTGTGCACCCGCCGACCCTTGTGATTGGTTGTGGCGATACAGTCGCGTTTGACCGTTAATGATGTGGCGATCTATCAGCGCGATTGCAGAGGGCCGTGATAAACAGTTTCCCCCTTGCGCTGCAGTGCTACATTGTTCATTGGTTTGTTTCTTGTGGTTGTTGAAGTAAGTGCATTTTCTGTGTAGTATTAAAAAATTTTGAGCTCTTTCCTGCTGCAAAAGTAACTTTCGATCTGGAACGTTTTACCATTAAAACTGATATCGTCCTTAAAATTTGGGGTTTCAGGTAACAAGTATTACAGCAGGAGGATGAAGAAACGTAACGCTTAGAAAGGGATGTGTAAAAAATTTGTTATTGACTTCGAAAATAAAACTGTATCGATGGAAACTAATGTTGGTATGTAATTTTGTTTTTGTTTATTACTCATTACAATACACTTTATATCTTGATGTTTTGCCAAGAACAGAACCTTCAGTGCTAACAAAATAAACTACCATCTTGTAAATTAGAGGGCTTGCGAATTCTCTTGGGCTTGGTGATTCGTACTTATTCTAAGCTAATTATTTCTAATATTTCATCCAGACTGAATCTATCTCACTAGCTAACGAAGTTATGAAGGACATAACATGCTCTAACCATTACTGCACAACAGACTTTCATGTTAAAAATCAATGAAATATTTGCCATTTCCTGGATAAGATACCGAAAGTGCACTCTTAAGTAGCGACGCGTCCTCGCTAACCTTGCAGTTATAAACTTTACATTTCTCTGTAAATTTTCTTTTCCACTGTACGGACGTTGCATGTCGTCTGTAAGAGCAAATACTTCATCTCTGACAAAGCAGAATGGAAGAGTGTCATTTGAAACACACGCAGGACAATGTTTTGGCAATTTTGAATTATTATCTTTGATTATTTTATAAACACCACCATTTCTACCAATTTGTGAATATCAGGTTTTTCCGTATGAACCTGCGTCTATGAATGGAAAGCAGTAATCAGGTTCAAAACTTACTCGTAACACCAATGAAAATACACTATTGGCCATTAAAGTTGCTAGACCTCAAAGATGACGTGCTACAGACGCGAAATTTAACCGACAGGAAGAAGATGGTGTGATATGAGAATGATTATCTTTTCAGAGTATTCACACAACGTTGGCGCCGGTGGCGACACCTACAACGTGCTGACATGAGGAAAGTTTCCAACCGATTTCTCATACAGAAACAGCAGTTGACCGACGTTGCATGGTGAAGCGTTGTTGTGATGCCTCGTTTAAGGAGGAGAAATGCGTACCATCACGTTTCCGACTTTGATAAAGGTCGGATTGTAGCCTATGGCGATTGCGGTTTATCGTATCGCGACATTGCTGCTCGCATTGGTCGAGATCCAATGACTGTTAGCAGAATAAGGAATCGGTGGGTTCAGGAGGGTAATACGGAACGCCGTGCTGGATCCCAACGGCCTCGCATCAGTAGCAGTCGAGATGACAGGCATCTTATCCGCACGGCTGTAACGGATCGTGCAGCCACGTCTCGATCCCTGAGTCAACAAATGGGGACGTTTGCAAGACAACAACCATGTGCACGAACAGTTCGAAGACGTTTGCCGCAGCATGGACTATCAGGTAGGAGACCATGGCTGCGGTTACCCTTGACTCTGAATCACAGACAGGAGCGCCTGCGATGGTGTACTCAACGACGAACCTGTGTGCACGAATGGTAAAACGCCAGTTTTTCGGATGAATCCAGATTCTGTTTATAGCATCATGATCGTCACATCCGTGTTTGGCGACAGCGCGGTCATCGCCATACTGGCGTATCACTCGGCGCGATGGTGTGGGGTGCCATTGGTTACACGTCTCGGTCTCCTCTTGTTCGCATTGACGACACTTTGAAGAGTGGACGTTACCATTTCAGATGTGTTACTACCCGTGGCTCTAGCTTTCATTCGATACCTGTGAAACCCTACTTTTCACGGCCAGAGGTGGTTGTTCTGGGTACTGATTTCTCCGGATTTATGCACCCCAATTGCGTGAAAATGTAATCATATGTCAGTTCTAGAATAATATATCTGCCCAATGAATACCCGTTTATCATCTGCATTTATTCTTGGTGTAGCAACTTTAATGGCCAGTAGTGTATTATCTTTCATTATTTTATAAACGGCACCATTTTTATCAATTTGTAAATGTCCAGTTTTTTCATATGAACCTGCGTCTATGAGTGTAAATCAGTAATCAGCTTCAAAAACTACTCGCAACACCAATGAAATAATTTTGGTTGTTGTGGTGTAAAGAGCCACGGTGTCCAGGTTTAACAATTCTTACAAGCTTCCCAACAATTGCACCAAGGCAATTCGGAAAATCAGCGTGTTTTTTTAAACTTTCCTGCTATAAAAATCCAGCGTTTGTCCGATGCAGGTGGCACGCATATGCTTTATAAGTTAGCCTATATTTCCTGAGACACGTATCTCATGATTAAGAGTATAGTGGAAATACCACATTTGACGGATTGATGCAGCTCTGTAAATTAACTGCCTGTAGCAAGGTACATGAAATAAGAGAATTTTGTTTTGCTGCAACCACACAGATACAGAAGAAGTGGAAGAACTTTCGTGACGGTTGCTCAAGAGAACTCAACAAGAGTAAAGCCTCAAAAAGTGATTCATCTGCAGAATCAAACATATGTATATTTTGACACGATAACTTTCCTGTCACCTGTAATTGCCACTAAGCCAGCCGTGTTGGAAGAAGCTGTTGTTCATACTGATGTGGCTAATGACTCTGATTTACGGAATGGATTTGCCTCCATTTTTCGTAACAGACGAAGAATGACATAAGAGGAGAAATTGTTTCAGTTACTTACAGCAAACATCAAGGAGAAAAATCATAAAAGTCTGAAGTATATGACGTTGATAAGCATTTTTTTAAATCCATTATTAGATTATTTGAAATTTGTGCCACAGCATTTGAAGATGGACGCTAAATTTGAAATTATGCCACTTTTGAAGAAGTGCAGGGGATCTTACAGTTTAGTAGAAAACTGTAATTTTCAGATCACTTTACGCATAACAGTGCCAGTATACTCCAACACACACGTGACTGGTCTTGTATCCACTCCATGTCCAAGTATATCAAATCGCGATGTTATATTTTCACCTTCATATTCTGATTCATCGGTGGTCATTGATTCATTCTCTAGGCAGCGTAAATATTAAAACGTTCGTGATAAACGTACTTGAAAATGTAAGTGCACATGTGAAATAAGCAATTTATTTTCCTTATCGCTATTCTTTCTTCTATTGATTTACTATTCCTCATGTGCATACTTTTGGTATTTTAGATTATCATTCGGCACAGCACATAACTCATCAAAAGATGTCACAGATATTCTGAGTCAGTGAAAGAATGCTGCAGGACTTTCTCTGAATTCCTTATAAATTGTAAAAAAGGAGAGTCCGTGTTGCTCTCGAGTAGTTTACATAGGATGCATCAAGCACTTTCGTTGATGTTCGTGGTGCCTGTATTTTCTTTTCAGTAGCAAAGCGAAAAGCAACGTTTCCTCGTCAGAACCAATTACTCAACAGGCTCGCAGAAGCACACGGACTTCACTTGCCACAGAGCTTCTGTCGCATGGTTCAGGCACGTGCCTGTCTAACCGCAAGGTTAAAACGCTTCATAGCCGCGCGCGGCTGTATCACCGCGACGAAGTCGCCAGAGTGAAATCATCCTTCGCGAGTCTTTTAACCTCAGTTTCTCAATATCGTCAGAGAAGCTAATCGTAAAAAAGCAACATTTTGTTACTAACAAGTATTAAATACAGTCGTACGAAACATAGGCAAAGTAGATTAACCTTTAGGTGAATCTCCCTTGTTGGTGAGAAGCAGAGCAACGCCTGTCTCGGTGTACGGGTATTCGGTTACAACCACAACTACCGCCAATCCGACTACTATTACAGAGTGTCTGTCCCGGAAGCCATCGGAGACCTCTGCGCTGGTGCGGAAGCCCATTATTGACAGCTGGAATTCCGTTATCACCAGTATCATCCTCTTTTCAGCTGCCACTTAACACGGTATGTGCCTCGGACTCGACAATGGCGTTGAAAAACGTGCTCAGGTGTTCTGTAGATACTGATTGTTTGTGGGATGAGTTCCATGATGCAATCGGTGGGAACTGTTTCTTTTCAATAGTGCACTTTTGTAGGTATCGTACTTATGTGACACCCCTGAAGCACCTTGACTTACTGTCTATTTGTACTTTGGTATCGAGCGCATTCTTGCGTTTACCCTTTCGTATAAGTTGGACAATAGTGGCGGTAATTTATGTGATTTAAATGAACGTAGTGCATCTACATTTACATGATATTCCGAAGGGTACCTTTTTGTGCCACTAACTGAGCCCTCCCATCTTGTTCCATTCGCGAATTGCGCGTGGGAAGAAAGATTGTCGGAAAATATATGTGAACGCAAAATCATCAAGACTGGTGAGGTTTTAATAAAGCTTGAAATTTAATCCGGATATCAATGCGAGATGCATTTATTAGTTTCCAGAACGAAACTCTGTTCCAAAATCTGGGAGAAAATGCAGAGAGATTCGGGTCGCATGAAAATTACACCAGACACATTCAGTATCTACGCTGCGCTATGGGGAAAGTAATACTACCGATAATAGTGGCAGTAAAGCGACGACACTAAATACAGTTTTCCCAAAATCCATCAACCAGGAAAAGAAAGTAAATATTCTAAAATTCTAATTACCGTGTTTACGCGAATCTAGCGCGCGTATGAAGTATTCAAAACTGGGGTGCGCGTAAGTTACGATGGCGCATTAGATTCGAGTACAAACTTGAATCTTTCACCAGTAAGTCTTACCCTGTGTGATCTGAAGTAGCTAAGCATGTATTAAACTCTAGCAAGAATAACTACTGAAGGTACGGTATATGTGAATTAAAGAAAGGAAGCTGTAAATCGGGTAAGAGATTATCGACTTAAAAGAGCTGGTGTGTGTTTCCAGTTCTGAATTCTGTTCGCAAGCTTCAGAACAAAATCCATTACTGCCACGAGAGGAAATTTTCTATAGTCATCGATTCAAATAGAACGGGTCTTTTTTTTGTTTTTTATTTGCTCGTTGAAATTTAGGTAATGTCTCGTACATCACAACGCATTGTTGTATTTCTCAACCTCGTTTCATTATTGTTGGCCTACTACAGTGCTTCGTGTTGTGTTTGCATTAGGTAGTCACGAAATGGAAGGTAAGCAGAGAAGAATATCGTGTGAAGATACTTTCAAGCGTAAAGTAATTCTTCATACTGAAAAATATGGTAACAGAAGGGAAGGAAGAGAGCTCAATGTAGCTGAGCGGAGCGTTCGCTTATGGAAGAAACAGTAATTGGGATTACAGTATTTGAAACTACCGCTACTAGACACATATCTACTGGACCTTGTAAAGGAAGACATGCTGAGGTTGAAGTCAATGTTATGGAATTCTTCCGAGGAGGAGGAAGAATGGGCAACCTGTAACCAGTGACACCATAACAAAAGAAGCAAAAGAGGTGGCAGTAGCTCTTGATATACCGATGCATGAGTTTAAGGCTAGCCGAGAATGGGTTATCAGCTTTATGAAACGAGCTGGTTTATCTGTGCGACGCCGTACAACAATATGCCAAAAACTTCCACAGGATTTTGAGAAGAAACTTAAGGTTTTCAACAGTATGTTATCACAATTCGGAAAGAGAACAATTTTTCGATAAGCCAAATAGGCAACGGTGATGAGACTCCAATTTGGGCTGATATGTTACGTAAATACACATTTGACGAGAAGAATACAAAAGAACTTGCCATCAAAAATCTGGGTTTGAAAAAAGAACTCGTAACAGTAATGCTGGCAATCACAGCAGATGAGAGGAGACTTCCACCTTTTCTAATATTCAAGCGAAAAACAAGACCCAAGACTCAAAAAATGAAGTTATTCCATGATGACACCACTATTCGGAATCAAGAGAAGGGATGGATGACTGAAACACTGATACTTTACTAGCTCCGAAACGTGTGGGAACTCCGTTCTGGTGGGCTTTCCATGCAACCATCAATGATTTGTCTTCGTGCATTTCGTGGTCCTGTCACTGACGACGTAAAAAAGATCCACAGCCTACCCAGTGACCTTTTTATCATTCCTGGGGCAATGACATCTGTATTACAACAGGTGAAATTAAATGTACTGTACCCTATATTATTGATCACTGGGTTTCGGCTGCCTGGAAACTCATCGAAGCACCAAAGATCGTAAAATCATCCAAGAAATGCTGTATTTCAAATACTCTGGATGACAGTGAAGATGATGTGCTCTGGAACGACACCGAGAATGGCGGGGAAGGAGGAAATGAATCTGTTTCTGATGCAGACTCTTCCGAGGATTCAAGTAATGATGACAATAGTGAAAAATGAAGAAAACGACTGTAATTTACAATACGTTTCTTTGAATGTCACGTAGGTTATCAAGTTATTCGTTTTTTTATATTGAAAATGTCACTTATACAGTGATGAGTAACTTAAAAATAAATTATTGTCGTTTCTTATAGTTCATGTATACATTCACCATTGTTTGAAATAAAGTTAGCAATGTAAAATAAATTTCAGCAATGCAAATTCCTTACCAGCAATTTGCTTAAATCACTTTTTTCATCAATTTAATTTTTAAAATTGGGGTGCCCATTACATTTGATGGCGCTTTAGCTTGTCGTAAATACGGCAAGAGCAGCCAGCAAGATGAGTAATTTACGAGTAGATATCTGCGGTGCACCGAAGCAGCTTAAACCGTATAATTCCCGGGCGCCGTTCGAGAATGGAACGGTACAGAAATACCTTGAAGGTGGTTCCATAAACCCTGTGCCAGGCATGTAATCTAGTTGCAGAGTAGTCATGTAGCTGTACAAACAAATGAACTGAGATGTTATTACTTGCAGTACGGTGTCGTCATTCCCAACCCTACGTTCTATTCAAATCCAACGAATTCAATAGCTGCAGTTATCAAGAACGAACGCGATGTTTTTGGGCGTTACATATGATCGATTTGTTACCTATCAGTAAATGAACGATACAATTGTTAGTTTGACGAGGAATCTCGTCTCCAATAGTTTAAAGTAAATTACTATTAAATTTTAACCGAATCGTTTATGCTAATTTCAGTTTCTATAATGCAAAAGGTTACTAACAAGATCACTCGTAAAGAAAGAAATAATAGACGTTTTTTAATAAACATTATTCTCTCAATCGCTTTCTCTTTACTCTCCACTTACGTAATGCAATTTGGAACTCACTCAGTTGCCGTTAACTTTGCTACTGAATGTTACAAATTTATAACGAACATTACTGCTAATAGACTTTATTTAATAGAGAAATTCAGAATCACATTACCGTTCATTTAGTTGCTTTGAAAATTTTTAGTTTATTTACTTTTTTGTGATCGGAAATATTTTATGCTTCCGCAAATGAAATTGAATGAAATTATTTTTTCAAATAATTAAATCTCTCTTACGTGCAGCATATGAGCCAGAAAAAGTTAAAACCGTTGCCTCCCAACCCCGAGGGAAATGCTATTAGCGTGCAGCTGAAAAATGAGCCGATATTATCATAGCTACGCTGGTGACGCATCACTTGGTTGCTGTAGTGAACTTTTTAATGCTCACTAACTGCATTGGGCTCCAAAAATCTTGAGGCTATTGGGCACAGTAACAATTAGATTCTCTGAAACTGCTTACACAATTGCTTCTTATATTGTCGCTACAGTTGTAAAGTTACAGAAGTTATCCGTAGATACGTATTATTTTAAGTTAATCGTGATTAAAAGAGACAAGCCTCACCTTAGGTTTGCGATCAGATCTCGGTAACTTTTGAGGCAGGTTATTATACACGTTGCTACCTTTCTAAATATCTATTATGTCAAATAACTTCTCCTTCCTTCTCCGTAATTCGTAACACACTGTCATATTACTTATGACTATCGCGCACCTCGACACTGGTGGCGTATCGAACACATGACGCGGTAACAAACGTATGTAAGCGGAACAGATACGGTAGAAGAATCACCCTAACGAACGTATGGGCTGCAAATGATAAAATCCATTGAGGTGCACGACTTTGACAAAGAACACATTGTTATTGCGCAGAGCGTGTGAAAATCTGTAAAACGCCGAAGCTTGTCGGATGTTCACTTGCCCCTGTCGTGGGCATCTAAGCAAATGACATGGTCAGTTTTCGATTGAAGTGGGCACGAGAACACCGGGACTCGACCATTGTTCATCGGACACATGTCAGCTCCTGGGGTGAATTACATTTTTGTACAGTAGGTCGATGGTCGTCTCCCAAACGCCAACATCGCCTCGAAAAGCGCAGCGCGCCACGGACGTAGGCTGGTGGCAGCAGTGTTATGCAATGGAAGACATTCCCTTGCGCTTTCATGGGACGTGCGGTAGTAATCGAAGACACTCGGGCAGCTGCGAACCACGCGCTTTCCTTCAAGCTTGATATCTTCCCCAACGGCGATGTCATTTTTCAGCAGTATTACTGTCCATGTCTCGGAGCTAGAACCTTGCTACATTAGTTTAAGCAGCATTGTAGCGAACGCCCGTTCATGTCTAGGCTACGAAATTCAGCTGATGTGAATTCTATGGAATTCATAAGGGTCACTGTCAGGCACTATCACCACTTACGCAGATAAGCAACCCGTTATATACGCGAATTACATGACCTGTTCGTAGACATCTAATGCCACATACCTCCACAAGAAACAGTCTTTTTTTGTTGTGCGGGCCTCATTGATCATACATTAGACCGGTAAGATTCTGTGGGTAATAAATTATAGCGACAAATTTCATGGCGATATTAAAATGGAGGCAGCCATCATCGGTAACAAATTATAGAGATAATAAAGCGTTTGTTCACAAATTAAATCCTAAATAAACACAATGCATTGCCCTAAAACATACCAGATAACACCCCGGGATCAGATATTAGTTCTTAAATCAACAACACTTATAAGCTTCTTGAAGTTTTCCCAGCAAATCGATTATTTTTGGAGTTTAAAAGGAGTATTATCAACTTACATACCAATTGACTAGTCAGCTGACAGGTTGTCAGCCATTCTGAAAGAGAATCGTCTTAAAGCACTGTCTCAAAAACTGGCAGGAAACCCAAAGAGATTCTAATCATACATATACCACACCAGTGGCAAGACGTAATCAATACCTTCACTGCGCGATAACAACTGCTTGAAATGCCACTAAAGCAGAGTTATTAAATACGGTTTTCCGAAACTCCTTCACCAAAGAAGACGATGTAAATATTTCTGAATTCCAATCAAGAACAACTGCCAAGATGAGATACATAGAAGTAGATATCCTCGGAGTAACGAAGCAGCTTAAATCACTTAATAAAGTCGAGGCGTCCGGTTCAGATTGTATACCAGTCAGATTTCTCTCAGAGTATGCTGATAAAATAGCTCCATATTTAGCAATTATATACAACCATTCGCTCACAGAGAGCACGTCGAAGTTGCCGAGCGGTTCTAATCGATACAGTCTCGAAGCGCGCGACCGCTACGGTCCAGGTTCGAATCCTGCCTCTGGCATGGATGTGTGTGATGTCCTTAGGTTAGTTAGGTTTAAGTAGTTCTAAGTTCTAGTGGACTGATGACCTCAGAAGTTAAATCCCATAGTGCTCAGAGCCATTTTAACCATACTGAACCTCACAGAAAGAGACGTACCTAAAGATTGGAAAACTGCTCAAGTCACACCAATACCCAAAAAGGGAAGTAGGAGTAATCCGCTGAATTACAGGCCTATATCACTAACTTCGATTTGTAATAGGGTTTTGGAACATATACTGTATTCGAACATTATGAAGTACCTCGAAGAAAACGATTTATTGACACATAGTCAGCACGGATCAGAAAATATCGTTTTTGTGAAACACAACTAGCTCAACGAATGTCAAATTCAGTCCATATTTTTAGATTTCGGGAAGGCTTTCGACACAGCTCCTCACAAGCGTCTCCTAACCTAACTGCATGCCTACGGGGTATCGCCTCAGTTGTGCGACTGGATTCGTGATTTCCTGTCAGAAGCGTCTGAGTTCGTAGTAATAGACGGATATTCATCGAATAAAACAGAAATAATATCCGGCGTTCTCCAAGGAAGTGTTATAGGGCCTCTATTGTTCCTGATCTATATTAACGACGTAGGTGACAATCTGAGTAGCTGTCTTAGATTGTTTGCAGATGATGCTGTCTTGTAAACTCATCAGGTGATCAAAACGACTTGCAAAATGATTTAGATAAGGTATCTGTATGGTGCGAAAAGTGGCAATTAACCCTGAATAAGGAAAAGTGTGAAGTTATTCATATGAGTACTAAAAGAAATCTGCTAAATTTCGATTACGCGATAAGTCAAGCAAATCTGAAGGCTGTAAATTCAACTAAATACTTAGGGCTTACAATTACAAATAACCTAAATTGGAAAGTTCACATAGATAATATTGTGGGTAGAGCAAACCAAAGACTACGTTTCATTGGCGGAACACTTAGAAGGTGGAACAGGTATGCTAAAGAGACGTTTCTCCGCCCTATTCTGGAGTATTGCTGTGTGGTGTGGGATCCGCATCAGGTGGGACTGACGGATGACATCGAAAAAGTACAAATAAGGGCAGCTCGTTTTGTATTATCGCGAAATAGGGGAGATAGTGTCACAGACATGATACGTGAACTGGAGTGGAAATCATTAAAACAAATGCGGATTTCGTTGCGACGGGATTTTCTCATGAAATTTGAATCACCAGTTTTCTCCTCCGATTGCGATAACATTCTGCTGGCACCCATAGAAATCTCATAGGGAGAAATGATTATCACGATAAAATAAAAGAAATCAGTCCTCGCACAGAGAAATGTAAGTGTTTGTTTTTCCGGCGTGCCGTTCGAGTGTGGAACGATAGAGGGACAGCCTGAAGGTGGTCCATTGAACCTTCTGCCAGGCACTTTATTGTGAATAGCACAGTAATCACACAGGACAAACAATTTGTGCTGTAAAATAACGTCGCAGGTTCGAATCCTGCCTCGGGCATGGATGTGTGTGATGTCCTTAGGTTAGTTAGGTTTGAGTAGTTCTAAGTTGTAGGGGACTGATGACCTCAGAAGTTAAGTCTCATAGTGCTCAGAGCCATTTGTAAAATAACGTTGCATTGAACACCAGCGATACAAATCTGCAATGGCTGAAAATGGTTATTTCCACTGACCGTTCCATGGATTATGGGGAAGATATTCGTCAGAGCCTCATTCTTCTGGGATTCAGTGGTCAAGGAAGCTGTGGTAATGCAATTAGCAGACAACCAGCTCAACTGAGACGAAGGTTTCCACCTAGACAGATCACGGAAGCCCCTGACTTTACGTCTGCGCTCTCAGTGGAAAAATTGTACTAGGTCTTTACTGACTGGCATTTCATCACGTGCCGTCTATAATAACGAACCAAAAACTTCGTAAGCTCTCTGCATTCGCAGACTGTGCACTTGCTTTGTTTTCAATGCATAACTTTTTATCAATGATTGACGTTCTAGTTAGCAACGTATTATCTTTGAAGCATGCACATTTGCTTCAAAGTGTAAGGTTTGTTAAAATTATTACGAGCGGCTCACCTTGGGGTTGGCTGAAAGGTTGTCAACCGAAATAGATGCACTCTCAAAAAATGATGGAGTAAAAGCACAAGTGACGTACACGGAGATCGAGGAGAGAATATGGAAGGATACAGGGAGGGTGCTGACTTTGAGAGTGACAGGGGGGGAAGGAGGTCCTCAATGCTACAAACCCGTATCTGCTTTGCCACCACACTGATAGCGGCTTGCGATAAGTGTCGTCATCGGAACGAACTCTGAGTATCCGTATCTGGCTGGTGGCACGCTGTGACGGTAGTTGATAAGTGAGTAACCGTCAGGAACGGCCCTAGGTCCTCCCTCGGCCCTTTGGAGCATGTGCTTGACCGTGCAGATGGCAGTACCGAAGAACGACAGACCTTGATGTCTTTACCAGCGGACAGTCGCAGTGCGAGGATACTTGTCCAAGACTGTGATTATGGCCCATTACACAGCAGTCACCTGAGCCGTGGAGGCTTGTCGTACTGTATCGATGTCAATGTGCCCTTATATTTGGGTCGATGATGTTGGACAGCCAGCGCAGCTCTCTCTGGCGAGGCCTGAAGGGCCGGCTCACTGCGCCCGCAATGACAGTATGACAGCATGATGAAGGGAGTATCAGAGGAGTAACTAAGCGGAAGGAAGGCCTTATGTAGCCACCCACATGTCTCCGTGTTGGCGTAAACTGGGAAGAATATGCTGGGATCACGTTAGCCTTTATTTGGCTTGTAGTGCCTTGGAATCTGAGGAGGGGATTCTTGAAAACCCTCCGAGCTGTCAGAGGAACGTTTACCGCAATTTCTGGGTGCCGCGGTTCTGTTTATTGGTACTGAAGTCCGCACCTCCATATAATTTGCAGGCTGAACTTTATAAGTTCATAAGACCTGTTAAATATTGAAATTAAATCTTTGTACATCACATATTTTTGAAGTTTTATCTGTGAATTTTATGTGTTATTGGCATCTTTAATCGGGGTTAATGTTGGTGTCCACCCCTACAAAGTAGTTCGTTGTGAAGTTCGTTGGCAATGTAGTATTTATGTGTGTTTGTTTCTGCCTGCCTTCCTTGAGGCTAATAACTATCAGTTGATATTAGTTCTGGCGCACGGTATTGGCCGATGTTTAGCATTATCACCATTTGTCTGTTTTTGTGGTGGAAGAGGACTTTCCTGCTGCGCAATGTTATCAGTGTCAGTGTTAAGAACCGTGTGACTTACGTTTAATTTGAACATTTAGGAAGAGTACTGCGCTCAACTGTAGCTGTCGTTTAGCGGAACTTTAACCGTCTCTCTGCACTTGGCGCCACTGTATCTTATTCATTGAGGTTAATGTACTGTTTAATATGCTTCAGGTCGCGTATGTCGTGTGCTTGGTTTATTTGAGTTGTTGTTTCAGCATAAGTTGCCCCGCTTGTGGTCAACAGAAGACAGATTTGGTGATCGAAAAGCCCAAGGTAACATGTCGTCATTCTGAGGAGCATGTTGGGTTACAAGAACGGTATGTGGACGAACTTGATCGTGTTGGAAAACACCCCTGGGATGCTGTTCACGAATGGCAGCAGAGTAGGTAGAATCACTGTATTGAAATACAAATTTGCAAGAAGGTTGCGTGAAACATCTACACTACATCTACATCGTTACTCTGCAATTCACACTTAAGTGCCTGCCAGAGGGTTCATCGAACCATTTTCATACTACATCTCTACCATTACACTCTCGAGTGGCGCGCGGGAAAAAGGAACACCTACATCTCTCCGTTCGTGCTCTGATTTCTCTTATTTTATTATGATGATTGTTGCTCCCTACGTAGGTGGGTCTCAACAAAATATTTTCGCATTCGGAAGGGAAAGTTGGTGATTGAAATTTCGTAAATAGATCTTGCCTCAAAGAAAACCGCCTTTTCTTCAGTGACTGCTACCCCAACTCGCGTATCATATCAGCGACAGTCTCACCCCTATTCCGCGATAACACGAAACGAGCTGCCCTTCTTTGAAAAAGTGCTAAGTCCTCCGTCAATCCTACCTGGTAAGGATCCCATACCGCGCAGCAATATTCCAGCAGAGGACGGACAAATGTAATGTAGGCTGTCTCTTTAGTGGGTTTGCCGCATCTTGTAGGTGTTCTGCCACCAAAGCGCAGTCTTTGTTTCGCCTTGCCCAAAATATAATCTATGAGATCTTTTCAATTGAAGTTGCTCGTAATTGTAATTGCTAGGTATTCACTCGAATTGACAGCCTTAAATTTGTGCGATTTATCGTATACCGGTACCCAAAATTTATCAGATTTCTTTTAGTACCCATGTGGATCACCTCGCACTTTTCTTTGTTTAGTGCAATTGCAACATTTTGCACCATACAGAAATTCTCTGTAGATGATTTTGTAATTGGAATTGATCGTCTTTTGAGTTTACTAGGCGGTAAATTACAGCGTCATCTGCAAACAGTCTAAGGGGGCTGCTCAAGTTATCACCTAGATCATTTATGCAAATCCGGAACAGCAGAGGGTCTACGTTGCGGAACGCCAGATATCACTTCTGTTCTACTCGATGATTTATCGTCCGTCACTACGAACTGTGACCTCTCTGAGAGGAATTCACGAATCCAGTTACACAACTGAGACGATACCCCAAATGCACGCAATTTGATTAATAGTTGCTTATGAGGAACGGTATCAAAAACCTTCTGGTAATCTAGGAATATGGAATCGATCTGAGATCCCTTGTCGACAGAACTCACTACTTCGTGCTTCGTTTTGCACAGGAACGATATTTTCTGAAGCCGTATTGGGTTTGTATCAATAAGCCGTTTTCTTCGAGGTGATTCGTAATGTTCGAGTACAGTATAAGCTCCAAAATCCTATTGCAAACTGATGTCAGTGATATTGGTCTGTAATTCAGTGGGTTACTCCTATTTTCTTTCTTGAATATTGTTGTGACCTGTGTTACTTGCCAGTCTTTAGGAACAGACCTTTCGTCACGTGAGCGGTTATATATGATTGCTAAGAAAGGCGCTATTGAGTCTGCATACTCTGGAAGGAACCTCATTGGTATACTATCTGGACCGGAACACTTGCATTTCTTAAGTTATTTGAGTTGTATCGCAACACCTAAGGTACCTACTTTTATGTCACTCATGCTAATAGCTGTTCTGGTTTCGAAATCTGGAATATTTATTTCATCTTCTTTGGTGAAGCAATTACGGAAATCTGTATTTAGCAACTCCGCTTTAGTGGCACCATCATCGGTAACATTTCCGTCGCTGTCGCACAGTGACGGTATTGACTGTTTTTTGCCACTGGTGTACTTTACATACGGCCAGAATCTCTTTGGGCTTCCTACCATATTTTGAGACAATGCTTCATTGTGGAAATTATTAAAGCATCTCGCATTGACGTCCGCACTAAATTTCAAGCTTCCGTGAAACCTAGCGAGTCCTGGAGATTTGCCGTTCTTCTGAATTTGGCATACTTTTTTCGTTGCCTCTGCGACAGTGTTCTGACGTGTTTTGTGTACCCTGGAGAATTAGTCCTACAAAAAAAAAAAAAAACGTTCAAATGGCTCTGAGCACTATGCGACTTAACTTCTGAGGTCATCATTCGTCTACAACTTAGAACTAATTAAACCTAAGTAACCTAAGCAGATCATACACATCCATGCCCGAGGCAGGATTCGAACCTGCCACCAATTAGTCCTGTCTCTTATGAAGTTATGCAGTATGAATCTATCTGTCCACACTGCATCTTAGAATTTGAGCCATATCTGGTCCACACTTACATAATTAGCTTGGAAGGAAAGGAGACTCTCTCTTAGGAAGGCAGTAAGCGAATTTTTATCTGCTGTTTTAAATAGATATATTTTGCGTTTATTTATAGTGGTTTCGGTTGATATGGTTTTGAGCCTCGCTTCAATGACCTTGTGTTCACTAATTCCTGCATCCGTCATGACGCTCTCTATTAGATCAAGATTATTTGTGGCTAAGAGTTCAAACGTATTTTCGCAACCATATACAATTCGTGTGGGCTCATGAACTAATTGTTCAAAGTAATTCTCAGACAAAGCGTTTAGTACAATTTCGGAAGATGTTTTCTGTGTACCACCAGCTTTGAACTTGTATTTTCACAAACAAATCGAGGTAGATAGAAGTCTCCACCAGTTATAAGTGTATGAGTGGGGTACTTACTTGTAATGAGATTCAAGTTTTCTTTGAACCGTTCGGCTATTATATCATCTGATTCGGGGGGTCGGTAGATGGAGCCAATTATTATTTTGGTACGGCTGTTGAGTATAGTCTCTACCCATAGTAACTGGTGGGAACTATATATTATAAGTGTGTGAGTGGGGTACTTACTTGTAATGAGATTCAAGTTTTCTTTGAACCGTTCGGCTATTATATCATCTGATTCGGGGGGTCGGTAGATGGAGCCAATTATTATTTTGGTACGGCTGTTGAGTATAGTCTCTACCCATAGTAACTGGTGGGAACTATATATTTCAACTTCGCTACAAGATAAACTACTACCAACAGACACAAACACAACACCACCAACTTTATTTAATCTATCCTTTCTGTAAAAATTTCAGCAGAATTTATCTCCAGCATTAGACAGCTTTCTGTTCCTATAACGATTTCAGCTTTAGTGCTTTCTACCTGCGCTTCAAGCTCTGGTACTTTTCCAGCACAGCTCACAGCTACAACAATTTACAGCTACAATACCGACTATCGTCGTTTCTTTGCCCTGTACCCCTTGAGACTGGGGCTCTTTTTGAATTTTCCCGAGACTGTCTAACCTAAGAAACCGCCCAGTCCACGCCACACAGCCCCTGCTATCCGTGTAGCCGCCTCCTGTGTGTAGTGGACGCCTGACCTATTTAGCGGAACCCGAAACCCCATCACCCTATGGCGCACGATGCTACAGATGGTGAGCTGTGCCCTCAACTCGCCAGCAAGACTGGCAGTCTTCAACAACTCAGATAGTCCCCGGAAACCAAAGAGAATCTCTTCCGATCCATGGCGACACACCTCATTAGTGCCGACAAAGCCACCACCTGCCCTGTGCCCTGTGCCCTTCATGGGATCCTTAAGGACCCTTTTCACATCTTGGATGACTCCCCCCGGTATGCGCACGGAGTGCACATTTGTTTTCTTCCTGTCCTTAGCTGCCATATCCGTAAAGGGCTCCATCACCCGCCTAATACTGGAGCTCCCAATGACAAGCAATCCCACCCTCAGCGCTTGTCCGGGCCTCTCAGGAAGACCGGCCACTGCCGCAACAGGCTAGGCCGCCCTTGCTGGCTCAGAGTACTTTCAGCAGTGGGCAGTGCCTCAAACCTGTTACGGAGGCGTAGAAGTACAGCCTTGCGGCTAGCACCAACCTTCGCCTTCCACCTAGGGATTCGCGATCCCTCCACGGTTCGCCAATCACCGTCAGGCAAGTGTCGACCGACAGGGAGGTCCGAACGCGTGGGCGCAGTGACATCAGAGATGCCAGGTGATGCTACAGGTTCCAGAGCGCCAAAGCGCTCTCCTCAGGTATCCCAGTGTCACCGCGGCCCAGGGCAACAGCCTGGAGCCCGTCGACCACGGCCAACACAGCTTCCAGCTGTTTGCGGACGTGACCAATTCCCCCTTAATCCGTACACAACAGGCGCAGTCCCTATCCATCCCTAAAAAATTTCTCCTCTCTTATATCTCACAAGCCCTTCAGAACTAACAGATGACTGACTATTACGCGAATTTACACTCTACTGGTACTAAAACTCTGTGCTACAACTCTCAAATACAGAATACGTCCGAAATTTGTGAATTAAACTGTGAAAGTACCCAAAAACACGCAAAAGAATTAAGAATTGAACTATGAAACAAATAAGTGAGTTAAGAGTGTACGACTTGCTGCTGGCTGCTGTTTATCCAACGGCGGCAGGGAGCATCACTGTGATCTCTGCCATATGAATTCGCAACCCAGACCATAAATCCAGGTGGAAGTCCTCTGTCTCTAGCAAGCAGCACGTTGGTTGCAGATCTTCAGGTTTTCTCCTTCTATCCAAAATACTGGCGCCGAGGCAGAATCGTCTTTCATGAAAAAACGCAACAGACTGCCACACTGTCCGCCAATGAAATTTCGCTTGACGCCAATGAAGTCTCAAATGGCGGTGGTCTGGGGGTTAGTGCAGTACACGCTACAGAGTGCCTGGCTCGGAGCTGTCCTTGAAGTAATAGATTTGCAGCAGTGGTGCTAACAGCTGCTCATTTTGCAGTTGCACATGCACTCCTATGCCCAGAACCATACGCCGAAAGCTATGCTCTTCCCTCTCGGCATGCCATTTGGCCGTCTGGAGCTCTGTCTTCTTGCTACCGTACACTCTTGTGGACACCGCTGCCAGCACTGATGCACAGTTTCTACAATCCTGCGAAAATCTTTTTGCGATATCCCAGAAGGAACATCCAGCTTCTCATAGCCCTATTAAACGACCTCGTTCAAGATCAGTGAGGTGTTGAAAATGGCTTCTTTGTCGTCTTGAAGGCACTCTTGACTAACATCAACTCATTACGCCCAGTCTGTAAAGTGCGATATAACTAACGGTCACGACCGTTACAGCTTCTGTATGAAGCATCCAGATCTGCATCCTGTTCTGTGTCTGCGCTTATAGCGCATTTCTAATGCGACTCGCGGGAAACTTCAGTAGATGTCATCTTCCAGTTGTAGAAACAAGCGTACCAACTTAGGTTTATACCACACTAAACTTTCTTGGTGTTGCAATTTTTTTCCAGCAGTGTATTTTCATTCGGCTAAATTTACTGATACTGTTTTAGACTACCACCGTATTTCCATTCACCAAGGTAGTAAAATTAATGTCTGGATCAGTGTATTGAACTTTCCAATTGAAAGTCCTTTTAGCATTTTACTAACAGTTGAATGAGATACGCCGCAATCCACTGCTATGGCGGCGACCGAGGTTTTCTAAAAGCGAGGCATAACTCAGGCGGAGAAGAGGTTGCCCTGCGTACAGTGAAGGGCGAATTTACGGCCGCCTGCCAATAAAAGTGCTAATCCGGCGTACACGCGCAAAGCGCCCCCAACAATTGCTCTGTTTGGCCGGGCGCGGGCTTTAATGAGCACTAAAACGCCCCCTGGGGGGACGCGGCCGATTTTACGGCAGTGGTCGCTGCCGCTGCCAGCGTCCGTTCATCAATTATCCGCGACACGGGCGCCGTAAACGTGACGCAGAGGACGGCCATCTGAAATACTTACCCGACGCGGCTTGCGCGGTAATCTTTACCAGGTGGAAATCGTAAACACAACTGAGGTCTGACCCTCTACAAAGCGTTACGATAGAAGACCGTTTCTCACCAAACACTGTAAGAGTAAACCTAAAAGCAATCATAGAGTTTCTGTAACAAGAACTATAAGATGGCAAGAACTATGCCCCTTACATGGAGTCATTAAAGATCACCTAACTGACGTTGAGCGAACAGTAGGGCTGAACAAAATGACTGACAAGGCACAATGCATCTTGTAGAGGGTACAGTATGGACATAATGGAATAATTAATGTCGGGTGATGGTTTTAAAGTAATTCACACGACATGAAAACTTTGTGGAAACGAGTCGATTTTCTGGACACTAGTTTACCCCAGGGAAGTATTTAGAGTTGACCGTGGCCGGCCGGGGGAGCGGCAAAGGGAAGCGATATAGGCAGCTTAGGGCGGCTCAAGCTCTGAGAAAGCAGTAACGGTGCGCGGCCCCCAGCCGCCTTAAGATGAGTGACAGTCAGTGGGTGGTTGACCCTGACTCCATGCTGGTGTACCGGGAAACTGACGGAGAACTTGTACGCCTGTTGATAAATGTCCGGCGTTCAGTTTTCTGTGAAACATGCAAGAAAGCCGCGCTAAGCTACGGTGCAGCAGTCAACAGACGTCAAAATATGCGTGTTCGTGACTATAGCAACTTCATGCTGAATTCACGGTCTGCAGAGTCTGAAGTAAATCAGGTGAAGAGTGACAGAATGAAATACATCGGCCTCTGATGGGAACATAGGACCAAGGAATTTGAAATACTCTCCTGGGAGTCAGAATTCCGGAAAACTTGGTGTTTGTGCAGACGCTAACCTTGATGGGTGGCCTGGGGGGAGCTAAATAGAAGAAGTCGAGAGGAAGGGAAATTTTGTGGGAATTTGTTCACTTCCCAGAGCAGGCATTGGTCGGCGCTGGGAAGCGACACATAATTAACGCAACTTGCGCTGTAATTGGCGTAAGTGATTTTGCTGGAGGGGTAACCGAGGCGAAGAGCAGACTGGCAGAAGTTCCAGTAGAGGTCTTCCGTTCCCAGCTTGCCTAGAGTGCGGATGTGACATTCTTTACTCAGCTTGCCTGAGAAACAGTGAGCATCTCTGCAGTTTAGGACTCAGCAAATGGAACGATTGAGCTTGGAGATAGAAAGTTTTCGTTCAGCTATGTACTGAGTCAGATAGCTGGGAGTGAATAGACGAGCGCAGCCTTGCAGCACCATGAGGTCCGCCGACGTCCACACAACGACGCCGCTCCGCCACGCTGTATTCGGTGATATTGCTCCCGTTCCGTTAATTTGTTGGATCACATCGGCGAAGTTTCCACGAGGCTTTCATGGGCCGTGTATTGTAGAATTCTTCTAGCACTTCGCCTTACGCCTGGGTCAGTCGATAGGAATTACTTTTGATTTATCACGCTGTACTCCACGCAAACACAATTTATTACCACTGCCTGTTAGGAGAGTCATGTAATCTGATGATTGAAGGTCGTGAGTTAAAATAAATGTGTGCTAATCGACTGCATCTGTTTTCAGCCAAGTAGTTGAAATCCCAAGTCACTTTCTTAATTAATTATATGTTCAAAATTTGCATCAGGTGTTCAATAGCTGAAGATAACATCAATGTCCAACCCTTTTTAATTAAAGGTATCAATTCTGAATCAATTAATGGCAACACTGCCACTGCAGTTCAATCAGGAGTCACAGGACCTTATTACTTTCATTGCGTCATCCGACATTGCGGCAGTTTTGCACTCACTGTTGCTCTGTTAGTCAATTACCTGGGGTGAACACACAGCAAAACCAGATAAGTGACGTGTGGGGTGTTACAGAACGAGTGGAAGCAGAATTTTCATGGAAG
Organism: Schistocerca cancellata; assembly: GCF_023864275.1. Classification (NCBI taxonomy): domain Eukaryota; kingdom Metazoa; phylum Arthropoda; class Insecta; order Orthoptera; family Acrididae; genus Schistocerca; species Schistocerca cancellata. The sequence goes on from NC_064634.1 coordinate 266,527,309, forward strand.
GAGTGAAATTACGTGAAATGTAATTTTCATGGAGAACGTATATTCTATCCCCAATAATTATCAATATGCAGTTATTTCGTACACTCGACAATTCAAGAAGAGATTATCATTAGTAATATAGGACGTAAATTATCTGGTTGTGTTCAGTTTCCCAATGATCAAAGTAATTATTGTCAACGTGTTACAGGTCAAGGCATATCTGTGTACTGGAACTCAGTTTTGCCGGTCACAGCGTTCGAATCGCTCAGGCGCGGAGCGTGGGGGACAGCAGGCACGCTGTCAGTGGTAGGTGGCGTGGGGCGTCTTCTGTTCTGCCGGAAGCTGTGCCGACTGCTGACCGCTGTCCGCGGGTCTTCGACAAAGCGCGCCGGACGCGGTGGTGCCGTCAGCACGCAGTTGACGGTTGCGACATGTGAAATTATGTTCGCCTTTGTGCATATACAGCGCAAACCGTGATGCAATTGAATACGAAGTGTCATTCGAAAGAAAGTTTCGATACGATTCCAATATGTGCAGATATGTCCAGTTAATTAAGTCTTTAGAGAGGTACAGCGACGAGTCGATCTGATTCATTGTTATTCACTAAATAATCTGTAACTTCCAAACTATTTATGGTAGCCAAGAAACCAAGTTCACGAATTGTCAATTCGCGTCGACAGAACGATCTACATATTTTGTAACATTGTTATTTATTCTGGTGAACACATTTCAATTTCACATTTAATTATATCACAATTTCCTTTGTTCGAAGGAAGACACAGTTTTACCAGGTATTATTACACACAACACACACTATTTTGATTTTAAGATTTGTTATTTGTACTGTATGTTTTCATTATTTAGGGATCAATTTGCGTAGTTTCTCATGAAAGCTCAATTTGATTAGAGAAACATATAGTCCGCCAATGGCAATGGACCCATGAGTCAATTTAATATTAAAATCAGGTACAGTAATGTTTGTATGATAATTGTTAAAGGTACTGCGGACAAAAACTATTTTCACCATCATCAAGTTCAAAGTTGGAAATTTTTTGTTTGTAGGCAAGCTATGGGTCATATAGACACATCAAAAAATGTTTTGCATCACCCCTTTTCCCAGAACCCCTGATGATAGAAGTTGACTGTGGATATTGTATCACAGACAAAGTCCCTTTGACTGTTCAGAGATGTCGCTAAACCCGCCCAAAGATGTAAACAACCCTGCTTAAGCAGCGCCTATTCGACAGAGGGGGTCCTACAGCTGATTAGTTCCAGTCATTCCACAAGGAAGGATGTACACGGCTCTTGTTGTCTGTGGTTCAACCACGCCTAGACGGCTGAAACGTCCCCTTAGAAAAATTATGAATGACTGCTCGGATAAACTTTACGTTATTTTATTTTCAAACAACTGAGCAAAACTCCACGTACTCAAACAGTTTTCTCTTTACTTATTCTCATCATCACTAAACTGACACACAATATTTTTAGCGAAATCAATCTGACTTTCAAAAATCGCTACAAAAGAATGAACCTGACTAACAATAATCTATAGTTTCCATGAATAACTTACCTTACAAAAATCTTCGTTATTCGAACTACTGCAATATAGCGAGCGCCAATACTGCCAGCTAAATAAATTATTCTAATTACTGAAGGCACTTACTACGGATAGGCATAGTTAGCAAATGAAGCATTTTGATAGAGAACAAACAATGTATTTACCAAATTCATGACATCCATCTATACAAATTTCCTTTTTCTGGCGGGCACACGTCCAGATCGTCCGCTTATAGTAACCTCGCTAAACTCTGGCATCTCTTTCTCCACATACACCACTGCTGGCGGCTCACCTCCAACTGCCCAACGCTACGTGCTGATCACATCCAACTGCCCAACACTACACAAGCGAATATTCCATGAATGAGTCAAACCAGCCACAGACTGCACACAGCACAGTCAGTGATTTTCCTACACAGCGCTACGTGATGTTACCAACATAAAAACCTAAACAGCCTACTTACACCGTCAACGTCGCGGTTCGATAGCGTCCGCTTTGTTACTTTGTGCTAGGAAGAGCTCTCAACAAGATAAGTGTCCAGGCGTCTCTGAGTGAACCAAAGCGATGTCGTTCGTACACGAAGGAGATACAGAAAGACAGGTACTGTCGATGACATGCCTCGCTCAGGCCGCCCAAGGGCTACTACTGGCTAAAAAAATGGCTCTGAGCACTATGGGACTTAACATCTGAGGTCATCAGTCCCCTAGAACTACTTAAACCTAACTAACCTAAGGACAACACACACATCCATGCCCGAGGCAGGATTCGAACCTGTGACCGTAGCCGTCACGCAGTACCAGACTGAAGCACCTAGAACCGCTCGGCCACTCAGGCCCACGGCTACTACAGCAGTGGATGACCGCTACCTATGGATTATGGCTCGGCGGAACCCTAACAGCAACGCCACCATTTTGAATAATGCTTTTCGTGCAGCCACAGGACGTCGTGTTACGACTTAAACCGTGCGCAATAGCGTGCATGATGCGCAACTTCACCCCCGACGTCCATGGCGATGTCCATCTTTGCAACTACGACACCCTGCAGAGCGGTGCAGATGGACCCAACAACACGCATAATGGACTGTTCCGGATTGGCATCACGTTCTCTTCACCGATGAGTGTCGCATGTGCATTCAACCAGACAGTCGGAGATGTGTTTGGAGGCAACCCTGTAGGCTGAATGCCTTAGACACACTGTCCAGCACGTGCAGCGAGGTGGAGGTTCGCTGCTGTTTTTGGGTGGCATTATGTGGGGCCGACGTATGCCGCTGGTGTCCATGGAAGGCGCCATAACGGCTGTACGGTACGTAAATGCCATCCTCTGACCGATAGTGCAACCATTTTGGCAGCATAACGGCGAGGCATTCTTCTTCATGGACGACAATTAACGCCCCATCGTGCACATGTTGTGAATTTCCATCAGGATAACGACATCGCTCGACTACAGTGGGCAGCATGTTCTCCAGACATGAATCCTATCGAACATTCCTGGCATCGATTGAGAAGGCCTGTTTGTGGACGACATGACCCACCAACCACTCTGATGTATTTAAGCCAAATAGCCCTTGAGTAGTGGGACAATCAGTGCCTTGATGAACTTGTGGATAGTATGCTACGATGAATACAGGCATGCATCAATGCAAGAGGACGTGGTACTGGATATTAGAGGTAGCGGCGTGTACATCAATCTGGACCACCATCTCTGAAGGTCTCGCTGTATGGTAGTACAAGATGCAAATGTGCAGTTTTCTTGAGCAATAAAAAATGCGGAAATGTTGCTTATGTTGATCTGCATTGAAATTTTCTGTACAGAATTCTTAACTCTCGCAACCGAGGTGATGCAAAACTTTTTTAAGTGTGTACTTCACTCTGAAATACGAATCTTGTAAAGAATTTCAGGAAACAGATAATGTCGCAGTCAGATGTTTCATTAAATTTGTGGAAATTATATTGTGTGAAGGACTGGTTCTCACATAAAGTCATTGTGTGACGTCAATGCAAGCACTATCGAGAACTAGGGAGCCGGAAGCATGGAGGGGTTGAACCGAACATTTATAAGGGTGGTGGCCACATTGCTTGAAGTGTATCCGTGTTAGGCTGTTTTGGAGTGCGGTTCATGTTGGCTGGTACTGGAGGCAGTTGAAAGGTTGTAGGTGGCGAATTGGTTACAAGAATTTGGATTATGAAAATGTCTTGACGTGAGTTTATTTTTCGTCAGCAGCTGTTTAGGATTCTGATTTATTCGACAGTGACTTAGTCTCAGATTACCCCGTGGGGATTCTGATTATTTTCAGCACTGATACGCACATATGGCTGTGACTTAGAGTTTGATTAGGCAGTTCTTTAGTGGAGTTAGTCTTCAGTCAGACTTCAGCAATTTGTGGCTGTAAACACCGATTTGTTTTTTCGAGCAGACGTTATTTATGTTACATTGTGTGCTGCTGACACATACAGTGGGGGCTCGAGCCGTCATTGTTCGATACAATTACTTTTCTGTTGATCACCATATGACGATTAAGAGCGAATTTAGAGGATAATAAACTTAAATACCTTTAATTGGGACATGTTATATGGTTAGAGCACCTAATTCAACCCAGAAGTTGTGTGAGTTCTCACTAGTTCGTCAGTAACTATTTTAGTAAATCATTCATTTAATTTAAGGCAATACCCCTTGGAAGATTAGCTGCCCCTAGATAAATGTTAGAAAATCATATCAGTACAGGGTTACAGGTATTTCATAGATTGCTTATCTACACATATATTCTGCAAGCTCCAATACAATGCACAGCACATGTAACCTCTTACCAGTATTAGCAGTTATGTGTATTAACCAACTTCAAATATTAGATGGTATGTGTATCGTGACTAAACATGGTTGCGGAGAAAGGAGAAATACTTTGATGATTTTGTGATGTGGATTTTGAGATGTGGATTTTGAGAAGACATTAAGGTATGAAATAGAAAAAATAAGGTACGATGTTGTGGTACGCAGTTTGAACGAAGTAACATAACTACCGGAAATAATTAAGTGGAGCAAAAGAAATTTTCTAAGACACTGCTTGAGCTATAGAAAGAATGGTGGCGCGGAAGAAAACCTCTCGAAGAAGAAGGAGAAGAGATCTAAGTGACGAGACAGAGATAAATGCATTATACACAGCTACAAAAAGCACAGCAAAAACCGGGAGGATTGAACAAATGCTGGACCTGTCAAGTGGGCAGCACACATAATTAACAGATGAAACTGGATGTCTGTGATATGTATATGTAGACTGAAGCGACGAATGAAAATTTGTACCAAGGTCGAGATTCGGAACCGGGTCTTCTGTCCACTAAGGAGACGAACTCATCATTACGCCTTCCTCTTCAATCCAAATACTTGTTCACGCTTCAGCCCACTTGAGGTTATTCCCCCTGAATCCGAACAGCATTACATAGGCTCTATACCTGCATTGGGTTAGTACCTGAGCATTGAATGAAAAAGAAGATCATGCCAGAAACCAAGGCACAGGTGCTTTAATCAAATGAGACATCATTACGGTCATCTGCATTATTACAGTCGGGCTCCAAGCGAGAGAAAAATCGCAGTCTAAATGCCCTTGTAATGCAACATAGTGTTTCTTACTCTTACGCGAGTTCGAGTGCTGAGCAAAAACATTACGACCGCCTACTTAATGGAGTGATAGTCAACCTTTGGGGCGCCAAAACAGTAGTAAGGTTTCGATGCGTCCTTGGTAGTTTTCCGTACGTATGTTGCAATGGTTGTAGGCTTTAGCTGGAGTCCGATATTGTCACAATTTTCTTCGATTGTGTTCAGATCAGGTAAATTTTGTGGCCAAGACATCAGCGAACCTGCAGTATCCATCTCCTGTAACCACTTTAACACGATTCTGGCCTACTGACACGGGCAGGTACACGATGGGGGATGCCTTCGCCGTCTACATAACCTTAAAAACTTACGTTCAGCACATATCTGTCGAGCCACTTCGTGAACACAAAATTTTTCATCGACTATTAGCTTTCTTAATGTGTGATACTAAGGTACCACCAACGCTGCAGAATACTGACGTTCATTTTCTGCTCTAGAAAGGAACCAACAACTTCGTTGAAGGATTTCACGTAGTGAAATTGTATTATACCACTACATATGTCTTCATCGTTATCCTGTAGATTACACTGTGCTTTTAAAGCTTCAAGACACGATAGAAACAAATGTTAAGTTGGCTCGTCGTCACCATCTAGATCAACTACAGTTTCCTTAAATGGTTTAAGAAATGCAATAAGCTTATCTAAATTTGTTCGGTGGCGATGACACCATGACGACTTCTCTGCAGTTTAATTATCCCAAAAGCCGGATTCCATGCTTTGTCCAAATTAAAACTATTATCTCAATGTATTAAATTATAAGCTAATCTAATCTCTATAGTTTCCTTCAAGACAGAATCCCAACAGGAAGAGGTGGATGTCAGGATTTTCACATCTATTTAATAAATAGAGATAATGTTTTATTTAAGAAAAAGCATGGAATCTGGCTCATGGGGTAATTCAGCGGCAGAGAAATCGTCATGATGCCGCCGACGCCGAACATACATCGATAAGCGAATCGAATGTCCGTACGCTTTCGCCGAAGGCAGTGAGTGTGTAAGCGTATCTCTTCGCTGCCGACCAGCGTCTATGACTCGTAGGCCTGCACCACCGCGTTGGAGCACATAAAGCCGCGCTTGGCACCTTTTCGTCGATCTTGCAACTTACGCTATGGATGACCAGGCAGAATGCAGTTGATATGTCAGGGGAAGAAATTAAATTAGCCCGAAATTTAATGAAACGGCTAATACGTAAGAATTTCGCTGGAAATATCTGTGCGTCATATTGCATAAACCAGCAGGGAAATACATCTGTCGGTAGACAAAAAGGCGAAAATGTTCCTCTTTAAAAGACTGACACAACAATAGGGAACCAGCTGCCTCATTCTGTCTCCCTCGCCAAAATTTTGGCACTCTAACATATACGTGCTCTTTCAACGTAGAAAATTCTGAATTTTTTCATCCAGTCCCTCTTTGTAGAAAAGACTTCATCATCTTCCTCCCACTGCCAACGTCTAGGTCTCTGCCCCACTGTATCGTTTTTCTCTCACTCATTTACAGTACATCCCACAGCCACCGTCACCTCTCTGGCTTACACTTTCTTTTAGTCTTTCTTTGCATTGCCACTATCTCCACCGTACCTCGGACGCTCAAAAGTTGTGGGTGAGACGAGGAGGAGAAGGTTTCCTAATAATTTTTTCCCTATATTACGAGTTTAAAATTTCGGTCCAAAATGCACCATCCCCGATACCCACATGTTAAAGTTCCCCGCTCTAGGAGGTCTTAACCCATCAAGCCTCGGTAACGTGACTACTCATCTCTCTTTCTCCTTTCCACTGTCTCCTCTCTGTTTTCCTCCACCAGCTTATGTCTCCATGCATCTACCTGTTTCTCTTGCAGCCACTGTCTCTCACTGACTATCTCTCTTTTGCTTCGATCTCTTTCTCTTTTAATGAGTCTATCTCTCTCATCGTCCCTGTTCCACTAGCAGTGTCTCCTCTCTTTCCCACCGTCATTGTATTTCAGCTGTTCTCTTTCAACATAAAAACTGCGAATGTGTTCGCATGCAAAAATTTATGGTGAGAAAAGCGGAATGAGGAATAAGGTAACTGGATCCCCCTTCTCCATCAGATTCTTTTCAAGAGCAGTTTATTCACCCTTTCGTGCCCCAGCAAGAGCATTTTTCTGTTGGTTCCCTTCTTTTCGCTGCTACAGCTTATATAAAACGAATCCTGTACGTCAGTAAAGTTTCCACAGTCTATTCATGCACTTCGGCACATTTATATATTTTGACGCATATAAACAACAAACAAGTACGCATAATAAAAGGTTAACCCAAAATCGTTCTCCTTACGTTTGTTCTCAATACTTTGCGCATCGACAGCAATTCATCGAAAATGTCCGACCTATAGTTTGTATCGTAAAAGAGTAAAAATGTTATGAGAGATATTTTATTGTGTTCTAGTGTTCCGTAATTTTTATCAGTCATTTTAAGTTATCTTCGGGCATGTTAAAACCCTTTTGGCCATTCTTTGTTACTCCAGTACCTCTTTGTGCATATTTGTATAGACGTGAAATGCGCATGAGTGTGTGTCATAGCTTTTTAGTAACGAAGAAATGCTGACTAAAAACATAGTCTGATGAACTTAGATTAATTGCGAAGATCCTAGACCAATTGCCACAGGTTGACAACGTCAGTGAAAACCACAATTACGCCTCAGACAGGATATTATGTGCCTATTTTACTAAGTACGATCAGTTTGATCTTAGAAACAGAAAATGATATCGAAAAACGTTTCGACTTTTTGAGAGAATATTATCTTAAGAAAAAACAGCAAAATTGTCCACGTTCTTCCATCAACAGAAATTATAGAAGTGGCTGTCCCCAAAACAAGTACTTTTCGTGCACAAAAATTGTTGTTTTTCGTGGTTGTCTCAGAAATCGTCAACGCAAAAATGGTGCTTTTATAATCCGCCTAAGGACCACCCTAGATCACACCTAATGCAAAAGAACCAACCGATTTGCTCACTTTGCGTCGGCTAAAGAACCTATGTAATTTTTAATTTTTGACGCTGTACCGTAGGATAGACAATCCCTCCGACAGGAGTACAATTGGTCGCTTGGTTGAGGGCAATCCGAAACAGTCGACCTCTTATCTCTGTGATCAGTAAGGCCCGAGATATGACACCCTGAATAACTCAATTTCCGTGAACGGCTTTTTAGAATATTGGTACCAAACGCCGTTGTGCACGGACCGAGTGCAATTGCGAAGATATGTTTAGTGCTTAAGAAGAAATTATATTTATTTTATATTTCATCCCAATGAGTATTTTTTTTGTATGCCCAATAATCCCCAAATTGTGTTATGTTCAAATCATGTGAAACATTCTTTAAAATAACAACAAAACTGGGTTGCTATGTTTGAAGATGGGGTCTAGCCACACATTTTGTCCTGGGGCCAGTTCAGGCTCTCAGCTACTCTGGGTCTAACTGAATTAAGGAAAGATAATCCACTTGGGAGAGTTTCTTTCACAAGCTGTTCGGGCAGTACTAGCTTAAATACCTTGTTTAGACTATGAGCCATGCATGGAGGACGTTGTATGTGACCTGACACCTAACAATATTATTGGTCGGGAATGTGACTATAGATTTTGGCAATGTTTTCACGAAAAACACCTATAGTTTCTAAAAGATCTTCCACTTCACTACGAATGTTAGTTCCAGTTCTTGGCTAATAGGGAAACTCTGAGCATATATATAAATATACTCAAATGCCAATCTGAATTGATGTGTATTCTGACAAATATGTAATGAAACACTTTGCAAGTGCGTGTCCATAAATCAGTTGTGGGGTTGGGGTTGGGTTGTTTGGACGAAGAGACCAAACAGCGAGGTCATCGGTCTCATCGGATTAGGTAAAGACGGGGAAGTGTGTCGGCCGAGCCCTTTCAAAGGAACCATCCCGGCATTTGCCTGGAGCGATTTAGGGAAATTACGGAAAACCTAAATCAGGATGGCCGGACGCGGGATTGAACCGTCGTCCTCCCGAATGCGAGTCCAGTGTGCTAATCACTGCGCCACCTTGCTCGGTTAATCAGTTGTACTTGCACAGATACCAGAGTGAATTGTATGCACTATATCAGGGAGCAATTTGCTGCATGCTTTGTCAGCTAAGGTTTGTACTTTCCTAGCTACTCGAGTATCTAATAACCACTGAATCATATATTTTTTCCTTTTTCAACCAATATTTGTCCTAAATTTCGAAGGCCTTCTCCTTCTATACTGCTACTTGATCTCAAGTACTTAGCATACATTTCCATTCACATGTCAGCTATTAAGTCTTTGTCCTTTTTCAAAGTATTTATGGAATTAGGGTACTGCTGATTTCATTCACAAACAAGTTGTGACACACTAGAGGTTCCCGAATGAGTGCTTAGTAACGTTGTACACAATTTGCAATACGAGATACCTACTGACGTATCTGAAGCTGCCTGATAAACACACAAAAACTTTTCCTATGCTGAACACGGGCTGTGTTCCGTGGCTAGTTTATATATTGCGCAATTCTTAATTTCTCCTGAAGCATCCTTAGGTTTGGGTTGTTTATTTTGCGGTTTCCATTGTTACGATAACTGAGCTTCAGTGAAACTATCTACGCAAACATATACCTGGATATTCTACAGTCATGGAAGGTTGATGCGGTCTAAGGTGCTGCAGTCATGGACTGTGCGGCTGATCCCGGCGGAGGTTAGAGTCCTCCCTCGGGCATGGGTGTGTGTGTTTGTCCTTAGGTTAATTTAGGTTAAGTAGTGTGTACGCTTAGGGACTGATGACCTTAGCACTTAAGTCCCACAAGATTTCAAACACATTTGATCATCTGGTTGATAGCACAACCTCTTAAATCGTGCCGCGGACTGAAGGTATAACTTGAAACTTACCAGACTTGTGAAACCACGCTGGCTTGCTTTAACCTAATACACATCAGTAGACATGCACTCTAGCGTCTCCGTCGAGACGGGTTGAGTTGCTTCAGTGATTACGGCGGGTATAGGGTCACGCAGGCTGGAAGTAGAATTTGTAGACTTTTGCACTTCTCACAGACACATTCCGCTCCCAACAATGCGTGTTTCGGGGTGTGGGTACCGATTCATCTTCCCAGAATGCTCTAACAGCGTACACTACGATGTTAAATGAAGGAATAATTCTAGATATTTTCCCTTCAGTTTGGAATACTTACGTGGACAAGAGGGAACAACGTAGACACCAAGTAAGAAACCCTGTTTGCCCGGGAGACGCAAGCTTTCAAAACCGCGACCAGCTAACACGAATTCAATTATCAGTGGTTTTCTGAAAGCATGTAATGGATGTGTTGGAAAGTTATTTCAATGATCGGCTTCCCTAGACTCTGTTGACCTAATTCAGAATCTCTGATGATTTACCTTTTTAACTGTTTTCGTTTTGATATGAACACATATTTGGAAGGACAGTGTAACTAGGGAACGGGTCAATGATTTACGTGCCACACTTAAACTTTTTGGTCACTTCATTATTAAATTTCTGCACTCGAGTCATCATAATACAGGACTTCAACAGAGTTTAGTATGTTCCTTACGCTTTTTCTGTGCATGAGTCGAAATTTGGCCATAAAAAATAGGAAACTTAATAAAAAAGCGCAGTTAAAATGTTATGGACTGTAAATCTGGTGCAGGAAACATCATTTAAGATAGTCTACTTTAGACAACAACTTTCCATTCAGACTCGACGGAGGCACAGCTGCCGGAGGCATATTAGCATAGATAAGTATGGTAATGTTACAAGTACAAAATTTCATGAGACACACCAAAGTACTGTACCAAATAGTAAAACATAACTACACGTCTGTTGGCAAAGACTGATCTACATTACGTCTGTTGGTGGAGGATACAAAACAAACACTGCAACATCTAGCTGGAGAGAGTAAGTACATTGGCATGTGTCTATAAGTTAAACATTAAAGTCTGCATAACAACATAACAGAATAGAGTTGAATAGCGGTTGACAAATTTAGTACAAAAACACAACCTGGCCGAATTTAATTTTATTTAAGTAATTACCAAGATATCAAAAAGCCGTCACTAGGTGAGCTAGATTGTTACTAACCTTAATTCAGAAGAATAGCTATCAGTACAACGGAGTAGTCTGGTAGCCCAAATGTTTCGTTTAGCGATCTGCGTTGTTAGGTTAGAAAGTATCAAGAGGCGATATTTCTAGTAGATATGTTATCAACGTTAAGTAAACTATCTTTTTGGAGCGAGCTCGTAATGATATACAACACACCAGTGTGTGACATAAAATAAGAGAAAAAATCTTGTTCCAATTTGTAGCAAGTAAAATGTGGTTTAAATGAAGTAGAATTAAATGAAGTAGAATTATGACGAATCTTGTAAAGCACACGCAGTTTAAGTTATTGTCGCTTCAGGTACTCCTGTGATAAAGTGCGTCCCTGGAAGCCGAAGGGTCACGTGATCGAATTCCATCCGAATTATAGAATATTTCGGTCTGCCTATAACTAGACCTCACATCTCAAAGACGGTCATTTCCGACGTTATGGTGATTTACGCATATGAATGTTAAACTGCTTCCGTACGGGAGGATTATCGTTCACGTTCAAAACGAGTAGAAAATAAAGTAACACATCGTAGCATCTGCCCGTGTTCCCATGATATTCCTTTGCCTGAAACTGTAATAGTTAGCATCTGGACTACGAATGTGCTACTGAGAATGGAAGCACACTGACTAAAATGGGTTTGTGCAAGATATCTTTTATAAGGTTACAGAAACTAGACTTAGACTTAGTTGCTGTTGTTGGCTAGAGTCACACAAGTTAAAATTAAAAATTGGCATTTCTGACTGACTGAATAGTAGGGGCAGAATCTTCTGTATGTGAATTTTTACATGCAACAACTGACGTTGAATTACGCTGTATAGTTTACCAAAATATGATACTCCATTTCACACAGAATGTTGTATACATGAATGCTAATTCTTCTGAAACTAAATGAGGGCATAGGTTACTACTATATTTTCAACATTAGTTGTATAAATCTTCACTTATTTATATATATTTCTCAATTATCAGTAAGTTAGTTATTGGGTATATGTTTACATATGAACAATGATAACAAGGTTCTAACATTACTGGTGGCTGCAATTAGCACAGTTTTTCGGTAAACTGATTACTTCATAAACTCCTGACAGCCAAAGGGATGTAAGAAATGTTGAAGATCAATTTGAAGAACCCTATGTTAAAATTCAGATTCTTAGTTCTGTTTATGTGTCACAAAAATAACGGTATTGAAGAAGTTTGAAAGAAAACTGTGGAGAAGAAAAACATAACAGGGCAAAGAATCCAGTTGCTCTGTTACAAAAGTAATGTCCCCTTACAAAATTTATGAATGGTTGTGCTAGTAGACTTCTACGTTATTTGATACAAAGACAGCTGAGTAAAACTGAACGTACTCAGACATCTCTCTCTTTACTTATTCTGATCATCACTAAACTGAAACACAATATTTTTTTTAGCACAACGCAATCTGACTTTCAATAATCCCTACAAAATAATGGCCCTGACTAACAATAACCTATACCTTTTATGAATCGCTCACTCACAAAAATTTCGTTACTCGAACTCCTGCAATACAGTGAGCGCGCAATACTGCCAGCTAAATAAAATATTCTACCTACTTATAGGCATAGTTAGCAAATGAAAGATTTTGAAAGAGAACAAACAATGTATTTACTTTAATAATGTTCAAAAGTCATCTCTCAATTCATGACATCCATCTTTACAAATTTCCTTTTTCTGGCGGACACGCGTCGAGATCGTCTGCTTATAGTAACCTCTCAAAACTCTGCCATCTCACTCCCCACATTCACCACTGCTGGCGGCTCACCTCCAACTCTCAACGCTATGCGCTGTTTACATCCAACTGCCCAACACTACACTAGAGAATATTCCAACAATGAGTCCAACCAGCCACAGACTGCACACAGCACAGTCAGTGATTTACATATAGTGCGCTAAGTGGCGTTACCAACATGAAAACCTAAACAGCTTACTTACACATATAGTCCCGATATTGAAACTCAAGTATGACACATTTTACTTTTTAATGTGAGCTGTAATAATTTACGATCAGTTTTGGAACAGTCTGGGCCAGTCAGTGAGTGTAACGATCAGTAAATTTATATCTGCTTGCCTGTTATTCAACCTATGGTAAGAATCTGCAACTGTGATTATCTTAATCTTCCAGTTCAGTGAACATCTTAATCTTGCGATTGAATCAAATGAAGAATCAGAACACACCGGTCGTTTGGTCAGGCACAGTGTATATGTAGCATGTGGTGTCACCGCCAGACACCACACTTGCTGGGTGGTAGCCTTTAAATCGGCCGCGGTCCGTTAGTATACGTCGGACCCGCGTGTCGCCACTGTCGGTGATTGCAGACCGAGCGCCGCCACACGGCAGGTCTAGACACACTTCCTAGCACTCGCTCCAGTTGTACAGCCGACTTTGCTAGAGATGGTTCACTGACAAATTACGCTCTCATTTGCCAAGACGATAGCTAGCATAGCCTTCAGCTACGTCATTTGCTACGACCTAGCAAGGCGCCATTATCCTTTGCTATTTATCTTGTGATGCATGTACCGTCAAGAGCTATGTCACCAATTATGGATTAAAGTTGAGTATTCTACCAGTTACCTCCTGTTTTGCTAGTCTTATTTCTCTGACCTGTTCCAGACCTCACACCAGCCTGCGTGAGCTTAAACGCGTGCCTTTCGGCTACCGGTCATAGTGGATTGGCTATCTGGCCAGTCCACTACAGTTGGCGACGAGGCCAACTCGCGTTCGTAACTATACCTGTGTAAACTTGTGTAATGGCTTCGCCACAATCTCCCGATGTACTATCCGAATTTTATCGCTTGCAGAATCAGCAGACGCAGGCCTTATTGGATGCCCTTGGACTGCTCATCCAGGGTCAACGTGCAATGCACAACGATGCGGCAGCCGCCGCTCCACCGCTACCGCAGCCACAACACGCAGTTGCACCACCTTTTTGTCCTTTTGATGCAGCACTGGAAAGCTGGACGGAGTGGTCACGCCAATTTGGATTTCATCTTGCAGCCTACAGAATTCAGGGTAACGAGCGGCAGCCTTTTTTGTTAACATCCGTAGGCGTCCAGACGTACCGTGTGATATTGAAATTATTTCCCCGACGCGACGTAGCAACTCTGTCCTACGAAGAAATTTTGTCTGCATTGGATGCATATTTCAAAGAATCAGTCAATGTAGTTGCCAAATGGTATACGTTCTTTCATACAAAATGTATGACAGATCGGACTAATAGGCAGTGGGTTGCAACCTTGCAAGGCCTCACTAGGGATTGTGCTTTTGTGTGTGAATGTGGACTCCCTTATTCAGGTACTATGGTGCATGATGCAATTGCACAGAACGTTCCTGATGTTCGTATACGGGAACAGATTTTGAAATTAGTCAACCCCTCCCTTCAACAAGTGATAGACATATTGGATCGGCAGGACACACTTGACTTTGCTCAGGAAGCATTTGAAACTTCGCCACCTGTGTGTCACGTTAACCGGCCCGCCGGGCGAGCTGCACGGAACAGTAAACAGTCCTCGCGCCCGGCCGCGCCAAAGCTGCCTGCCTCTCGGCCACGTGTCCCGCGCCAGCATGCAAATGCAGGGAAATCATGCCCACAGTGTGCTACTAGACTTTCACGTGAGAATTGCCCATCACGCCAGACTATTTGCTTTTTCTGTAATAAAAGAGGACATGTTCAATGTGTTTGCCAGAAAAAGCTCTGATCGGACACTCACAACCATTCCAGGACCTTTGCTTCGCGCCAGAATCGGAATCGAACCAAGGATATTTCGCCTCGAGACACTTCACCTATGGAAATTCATGTAGTTCATTCCACCCCGCCCAGTGCCACTCTCTCTAACAGTGACTGTGTTCGTCCCACAAAACGTGTGCGTCGACATTGCCGGAAATCCCGTCAAGTCGCAAGTGATTTTGTACCAGTGTCAGTTCACGTTGCATGAGACAGTCGCTCTTGTCGTCAGCAGGACAATAAACTTTTTTGGACATTAAAGGCAAAGTGATACCGTTCCAGCTCGATACCGGAGCTGCAGTTTCCCTGATCAATCAAGACACTTACAAACAGCTGGGCAAACCTCCGTTGCGTGCCGCCAATGTTAATAACTAGTTATTCCGGACAGGAGATCCCTGTGTTAGGACAGTGCAGCCCTCTTGCAACATACAAGGGACAAACAAAACTTGTGTCATTTTACGTCCTTCGTTCTGCTTCTGCAGTGAACTTGTTTGGTTTGGATTTATTTCAGTTGTTTAACTTGTCTATAGTCAATCAGGTCCTATCAGTGAACCAGACTGTGCCTTCAGCCAGTGTTTCTCGTCTATGTGAAGAATTTGCAGACTTTTTGCACCGGGCCTCGGTTGCGCTACGAACTATACAGCACATTTGGAACTGAAAGTAAACGCACAACCGAAGTTTTTCAGAGCGCGGAATGTTCCCCACGCATTGCGTGATAAAGTCGCAAAAACATTACACGATTTGGAATCACAAGGTGTAATTGAACGTGTGCAGGCTTCTCTCTGGGCAACACCCTTAGTAATTTTGCAAAAACCTTCAGGAAAATTGAGACTTTGCGTGGACTTCAAAGCAACAGTGAATCCACAACAAGTGACTGCAACTTTTCCTTCACCCCGCCCGGAAGATCTATTTCACAAACTGTGCCCGGGTCAATATTTTTCGAAGTTGGACCTAGCAGATGCCTACTTGCAAATACCGGTGGACGAAGAATCCCAGCGCGTTTTGGTGGTTAACATGCATCTTGGTTTGTACCGATTCAAAAGACTGCCATTCGGGTATGCTTCCGCCCCTGCATGGTTTCAGCAATATCTACAAACTGTTTCTGCGTCGGTCCCTACTGCAGCAAACTATCTGGACGATATTGTGATCTCCAGAAATACGGAAGAAGAACATTTAGCCAATCTCAGAACATTATTTCATGTCTTGCGACAAAATAGTCTTCGCTTGCGGAAGGACCAATGTGTGTTTCTTGCTCGTGACTTGCCCTATCTGGGACATTTACTCAATGCCCAAGGCATACATCCCAGTCCCGAGCACCTCCGTGCCATACCAGACTTGCCTTCGCCGCAGAATTTGAAGCAGCTGCACAATGTGCTGGGGAAAACAAATTACTATCATAGATATTTGCGCCACGCCTCTTCCATTTCAGCTCCGCTTCATCGCATACGCCGTAAAGGTGTTCCGTTCGTCTGGACGACGGAATGCAAACGCGCCTATCGCCAGTTGAAGTCGGCGCTGCTTTCCAATACTTGCCTTACGCCATTCGATCCCCGGAAGCCCCTTTTGTTGATGGTGGATGCATCGGATTTCGGGATCGGTGCTGTGCTTGCGCACAAAGATGGTTCGCACGATCGCCCTATTGCCTTTGCGTCCAAATTGCTCTCGTCTGCGCAACGAAATTATTCACAGATCGAGAAAGAGCATTGGCTCTCGTATTTGGTGTTACAAAGTTTCATGATTTCTTGTATGGTCGTCGCTTTACCATCATCACAGACCACAAACCTTTGACATCGCTTTTTCATCCGACCAAGCCTGTATCTCCGCGCACAGCGCAGAAATTCATTCGCTGGTCTATTTTCCTCTCGCAGTACCGCTACGATATCTTGTATCAGTCCACTGCTAAGCACGGAAACGCCGATGAGTTGTCCCGTTTGCCTGTTGCTGAGGATAGAGTATTCGATTCTTCCGAACTTGCTTGCATGTTCATTGATTCGGAAACCGATGACGTGGTAGAATCGTTTCCGATTGATTTTCGTCGTGTAGCTACAGCCACAGCTGCTAACCCTGTCCTTGCTACCGTTTTGCGTTTTGTTGCTACGCAATGGCCCTTGTCAAAGTCACGGATCGAGGATCCGTTGGTTCGCCGATTTTTTGCTCACAAGGAGAGACTTTTTGTACGACGTGGTGTTTTGCTGTTGCGCTCTGATAATGATCAGTCCAGGGTCGTGGTCCCACGTTCGTTACAGTCCTCTGTCTTAAAGCTTCTCCACCAAGGACATTGGGGTATAGTGAGAACGAAACAACTTGCTCGTCAGCGCTGTACTTGGTTCGGAATCTATGCTGCGATTACGAATATGTGCTCTTCTTGCATGGCGCGTGCCGGACAACAATCTGCTCCGCCGCGGAAGTTCTTTGCATGGCCAAAAGCCACTTCCCCTTGGCAACGCTTACAAATCGATATGTCTTCCACGACGTCATTTGCCACCATCCAAGCGTTATCCGCTATCTTTTGCATTGAAGGTCTTCTACAGACTATTTTTTCCGACAATGGCCCACAATTCATGTCCGCAGAATTTCAGTCATTCTGCAAGGCCAATCGTATTCAACGTCTGACGTCCGCGCCGATTTCGCCACAGTCAAACGGTGCCGCTGAACGATTGGTCCGGACTTTCAAGTCACAGATGTTGAAGTTGAAAGAGTCGCATTCTCGGGAGGACGCATTATTGCTCTTTTTGTCCTCGTATCGCTCTCAGCCCCGAGATGGTCGTTCGCCGGCTGAGTTGCTTCACGGTCGCCCTCATCGAACATTGATGTCTTTGCTAGATCCGCCGCATCAGGTTCCTTTGCAGCGGCAAACACTTACTTTTGCCCCAGGCGACGTTGTATACTATCGCCACTATCTAGGTTCACGGCGTTGGCCCGAAGGGTGCATTCTTCGCTGCCTCGGCCGCGCGATGTATTCGGTTTTGGGGGCCTCTGGTGAGGTGCGTCGGCATCTCAATCAGCTGCGCCTCTGTCGTCGTACGGGATCTGCCGCTCCCCATCAGCTTTCAGCGACGGTGCCGTCCGGTCAGCGCCCTGGAGACCCATCTACTGGCTCGCCTCAGCCCCAGGTGTTACCGACGCTGCCTGCCATTCTGCCCAATGGCGACGTGCCGCCGCCGCCGCCGCCTGTTCTCCCGCCGGCGACGCCCGAAGTGGACGCGTCGGTGCAACCGCCGGGCGCCTCCCTGGGTCACGCGCCGCCGATCGCTTCCCGTGACCAGTTGTCCTCCGCGATGGAACTCTTGTCCGCTCCGGACCACATGGCGTCTTCGCCCGTCGCGTGCCCCGACTCGATGGAGGTCGACCCTTCGGCCCCTCCTGACTATCTACGGGCGCATACACCGCATGTTGGCGTGCACCCTGGACTAGGTTTTCAGGCGTTTCCTAGCTCCCCTCGGACCGAATGGCAGGGTGCGGGTGGCACCGCCTCGTCTGTTGTTAGCCTCCCCAACTCGTCACATACGTCAACATGGGGTCCTCCCCACGGCGGGCGGAAGCCTTATAATACAACCGTACGCCGATTTGCGGGGGAGGAATGTGGTGTCACCGCCAGACACCACACTTGCTAGGTGGTAGCCTTTAAATCGGCCGGGGTCCGTTAGTATACGTCGGACTCGCGTGTCGCCACTGTCAGTGATTGCAGACCGAGCGCCGCCACACGGCAGGTCTAGAGACACTTCCCAGCACTCGCCCCAGTTGTACAGCCGACTTTGCTAGAGATGGTTCACTGACAAATTACGTTCTCATTTGCCGAGACGATAGCATAGCCTTCTTTTGCTATTTATCTTGTGATGCATGTACCGTCAAGAGCTATGTTCACCAAATATGGATTAAAGTTAAGTATTCTACCAGTTACCTCCTGTTTTGCTAGTTTTATTTCTCTGACCTGTTCCAGACCTCACGCCAGCCTGCGTGAGCTTAAACGCGTGCCTTTCGGCTACCGGTCATAGTGGATTGGCTGTCTGGCCAGTCCACTACATAGCATACGAAAGTTGGCCGAGTATTTCGTATTTCAGTACTTGCTGAATCGGAACCGCTCCCTTTGTTATGCATTGATTTAAAATTTGTTTCCTGATTTGGAAAAGAGTTACATTTAGCATCTCTTTGTATGGCATCTTATTGGGATTATATTAGGATGTATGACATTTGGTGACTTGATTTCACATGCGAAGAGAAACAAGGTTTGTGGCTTTCAGTTCAAGAGGCACGGTTTTTTTCCTTTTTAAAATCCATTCTGTAATATTGGAATGTTCAGCCTGAAACGTCCTCTTTGAACAATTTTACATATGACTGAAACGTACACTTAGAACAATTGTACAAGACTGTGCTTAACCTGGCACACAATAATTTTAGCGCAACGCAATCTGACTATCAAAAATCCCTGCAAAAGAATGGCCCTGACAAACATTAAACTATACCTTTCACAAATCACTTACCTCACAAAAATCTTCGTTGCTCGAACTACTGCAATACAGCGAGTGCCACTACTGCCAGCTAAATAAAAGATACAAACTACGGAAGGCACTAACTACTGATAGTCTTAGCAAATGAAAGATTCTAATAGAGAACAAACAATGTATTTACCTCAAGATTCATAATATATACAGCAGTTCATGACATTTTTCAAAACTCCGCCATCTCTCTCCCCACATCCACCACTGCTGGCGGCTCACCTCCAACTGCCCAGCGCTACGCGCTGTTCGCATCCAGCTATAGCAGTTCATGACAACAATGGCAGACAACAATGCAAACTAGCCACATACTGCACACAGCAGAGCCAGTGATTTTCATACAGAGTGCTATGTAACGTTGCCAATAAAAAAACATAAACAGCAAACTTACATAAAGAAAACATAAACAGCCTACTTACATAGCCCCCATGCTCCCCACAAAAAATTTTACAAATTTTTTTGGGCAGTGGCCAATACAGATTTGAAAAAATTTTTCATAATTACAGTAAGAAAGATATCAAATGCACACACTTATTGATACAATGTTGGTCAACAGCTAATATTTTTTCACAGTCAATAAAGACAGTCCTGATCATTCATCATAAGAGTAAACCTGCACTTTGTTTGCTCAAAGTCTGAGCAGTAAAATACAATGCACACGGAAGTAGTGGATTTCCATGCAGTCTTGAAGAAGTAGTATTGTCCTTCCAACGGTAAGATAGTGCTGACTCTTGACATGCTGACAGGTAATGGGCCACAACAGAGCAAACCCACAGCAGAGTCAGTCGACGTTTCGAAGAATATTGGTAGGTAGGTCATCACAGAGTAGACCCACTGCAGTCCTGGTAGAGATTGTGGTATTTGTGGGCCACCAGAGGTGTAGACCCACTGTAGTCCTTGTAGAGATGGCCAGCAGCCATCTGTTGTGACTGTGCAGGTGCACAATCACCATCGAAGAGTCTTGCGGACAATATAGCAAGTCCATGAACCACCACTTGTGCACTCACAAAGTTTTTGGAATTGTCCTTAGAACCAGCAATGCTGTTATCCAGTCCCTTGCTGAATTATTAACACACGTGCAAACACTATCAGTCCCTACTTCTCACATATTGTCC
Organism: Schistocerca cancellata; assembly: GCF_023864275.1. Taxonomy (NCBI): domain Eukaryota; kingdom Metazoa; phylum Arthropoda; class Insecta; order Orthoptera; family Acrididae; genus Schistocerca; species Schistocerca cancellata. The sequence continues at coordinate 266,547,929 of NC_064634.1, forward strand.
ATATACTATGACCAACAGAAATGTGTGCAATGAAATGAATGCTTACAAGTTACTTAATTTGAGTAACTGGCGTCAATTACAATTATATAACATAAGAATACAATTACAAAGATACAAAATACATCATTAAAAACATAACAATACAGATAATATTTGTAGTAATAGGGCTTTACAAAAGAATAGAAATAAACATATACATCAGTGTTACAGGAATGATGACATGAGTACAAAAATAAAAGATCAGAATCACTTTTGAAACGTCAACTTCACACATGAGCATTAAAACAACACAGAATAAATAATGTCTAAGCATCTTTACAAAGAAAATAACAGAGTATTAGAAAAATTCTACAACATAGCTCTCATCAGCACATAAACACATCAACACATAAAGACAGGAAAACCACAAATACACAAGGGTACACAAACATATAGTGGGATAGCACAAAAGGAAAGGACAACACACAATTACATATTGGGAAAAAGCAGCAAAGAGGAAAGGACAGGGTTTGTTTTACTGCAGTATTTTGCTCGGAGATCTCCCTTCATTCCATAGATTGTTCGTCTTCTTTCAACCTTTGCTTCCACCAAAAAAAAATCCTATGTAAGCATGCTTTCTGTATTTATATGTTCACACATTGCTTACCTCATCATTTATTTCCAAGAAAATCCTACCTATACCTCGTTCCTGTATTCTATTCATATTTCTTTCAAAATAATTATTTCTGATTGTATAATACTCATTGGGGCCCAAATCTCTCTTCGCAATGCATTCTTTACCTATTCTCCATAGTCAGTTTCTTATATAGTCTACCCCCTCTTAAGCTAACTTAAATCTACTGAGCTCAGATATATATACCAAGGGACGAGGCAATGCAGCATCACAACAAATCAACACAAACAGAAATGACAAAAAAATGCAAATTGGCAAAGCTAGCAGCATAAATTAGCAAAGCAAGTGCAATATTACAACTAATATAAGGCAATGCAGGAAACAAGAAAAACTAGCTTAGAAGAGTAACACAAAGTCAAATTCAGTAACACTATGCCTGACAAACAGCAGCAACCTATACCTAAACATGACATAGCTCAAGCAGAAAAAAATATTACAGTAAAAACAACAATGCAGACAGGGGAAATGCATATTCACATCTTAATGTCTATGTAATTAAAGTGGTGCACCATAACAACTGATTGTAAAAAAATATTACCATGTACTTGAAAAGAAAATTATGTTTTACTGTTACGAGTTCCTTCGTATTGTTCTTTCCTTTCCAAGTGCTCCTTTTTAAAGAATGTGGATCATAAAATAATTATTTAATAGATCTGTTGACAGAAAGTGTTCACATTAGCAAATGCATTTTATTTTATAAAAGCAATGCTGCAACACAGCTGGAAACCAGATATCAAATGAAATAAGCAACTATGAAAAGCAAAGCATAAAAATATCATTCAGTAGTCATGTGACGTTTCATAAGTCAGTAGCACTCAACTCTCGGAGAAAGACACTTGTCATAATCAGGTATGCAGATGTACGAATATTTCCCATCAATTCATAAGCATTTCAGTAATTAGCACAAAGTGCGAGTAATCATATGTTTTCAAGTAACGAGCGTGTCGCATTAGCGATGAAAGACACACCCTAATGGCTTGTTCTCCAGGTGTTTGATACAGCTGTGTCCCGACGACGCACGTGCAGGTGGTCACTTAACTTTCTTACGGAAATATTTACCGCTACAGTGACAGTCTTCACAGGTCAAGAATTTGCGTTACAAATCTGTAGAAACCAAATCTTATGAATATAACAGTGTCCAAAAAATTTTCGCCGGCATTGTGATACATTCACGCATTTACACACACATTTCATAACTCTTAAAGTACGATTCTCGGTTTCCAACATCCTTTTTCACAAGTCAAGAGTCCCTAACCACTATTCATTACTCCTTACCTTATTCGTCGACACTTTTTTCATATTTCATCATAACAGATACATAGCATAATCAAATAACTCATATAGCATTAGCTTATTGATCATAAACATACATCAGCAGCATAATACACATCGTCGTCGTAAAAATAACATCATAAAACCTCAGTCAAATCTCAAAATCGTCGTAGCTTCCTCCAATAATTTCAAAACCTAATAAAATTCTCTGTTCATGTCAAAGGTGTCATCTGCCTCAAACGTACTTTAAAATCATACTCCCTTACCAAATACATCATTCAAAGCTCTCATAGTATCACAATGGTTCCAAAAAAATATGAACAGTGCACAAAGTACAGACAAAGTACAATTTCTTAAGTGTGAAGTAATCCAACTCTGTAATTGCGTAAACATGTGTCACTGACGTAGTAAAAGGATGTTTGTTTCTCTGTTAAATGATCAGATAGGTGTGTAATTTATGTGTTAGAGAAATATGGTACCGATGTGTTTAATTGTATAAGCAAATACCATATTAGCTAGGGCTCCTTGTGCTTGCCAAACACATGGTACACAAAGTAGGCGTGTACCCCCCTGAGGTTTATTGTAATTATACCCTCAGGTGTTACAGATTACAGCAATGGAATGAAATGTATCACGAAAAACTTTCTTTGTAATTCAAAAATCTTTAAAAATAAATGTTTTAAGTACAAAATTAATCACTCAAATACGTGTCCTGTAGCGCTAAATGTGCGTCTTGCTGTAAGATAATCTCTGGGAAGTGTCGTAGTTATTGTCCTCCGAAAGCTAAGTTCTGCAGAAGTCAATGTACTTACCTCATGATACACAAAAGTGAAATGCTTTGCGTATAGATATCTTACTTATTACGCTTATTGCCGTGATGAAGAAAGTACTGTGCTGTAACGTATTGTTGTGCTACAGAAAAGGTTGTCTCCTTGTAGCTACACCACTAAAACATGTCTCACTTTATAGAAGAATTCAGAAAAAACTGTGCAGATATAAAACAGATACACCGCAAAAGCAACATTGTAAATTGTCACTCATTAGTAACATCGTGATATAATCGTGTAGCTGTCACATAAACTAACCACTGTGTCCTCTGGCATTTCACATAAAGCACCTCAAATCCAGAATCCACTCGTAAGCAAACCAAAATGTTGCATGTTAACAGTTTCTCAGTGTGACAAATTGTACAAGTAGCGTGAAGTGAAAATTGCAAAGACTAAGTTAAAAAGCAGATTATCTGTCAATAAATGGTTTTACATGAGAAATGTGGTGTAAACCTTTACTCTTCCTAGTACGCAGAGTTTCAGCTTCAACGCAATTATCATGTGGTATACGTCGGATTCTGTAAGGTCCATTGTAAACTAGAAAGAATTTGTGACTCAAGTGTTTCTTCTTATGTGACAATGAATGAGCTTTAATGAGAACTTTCTGACCAATATATAATTTCTTTGCATTTGCTTTACCGTGTAGTTTTCTCCTTTTGTCTGCTGCAGATTTTATATTTTTTTAGAGCCAAATCAATTATGTCTTTGTGTCGAAGTTTACGTGTATTCGGGAAAGGTACAAGCTCTCTGATTCTGTTCGGAGGTTCTTCATTCTTCAGTACAAGAGTAGGTGGTAAAGCAGTGGAATCATGAGGCATTTCATTCAGCACATTTTGAAATAAGTGTAAATATCTGTCCCAATGCTGATGCTTTCTGTGACAATAAAGTCTGCAAAGTTTATTGATTTCTTTCATAACCCGTTCAGACGGGTTACAATGTGGTGAATACAATGAAATAAAAACAGGTTTGATTTTATGATTCCGAAGCATGCGTGACCAAACAGCAGATCTGAATTGCGGTCCGTTATCTGAAATGACTTTACTAACGTGTCCAACTTCACGTAAGAAATTTTTAATAAAGGCGTTGGATACAGACCGTCCAGTGGCTTTACGTAACGGAGTGAAAGAAACAAATTTTGAAGTAAGTTCAACAGCGACTAGAACGTATGCAAATCCATTAGATGTTCTGACAAGCGGTCCCAAGAGATCAACAGCAGCAAATTCTTTTAATTTAGAAGGAATGATAGGAAACAGCCGAGCACGATGTGAGATAGTAGACGGTTTCGCCTTTTGACAAAGTTTACAAATAGACAAGACTCTTCGAATTCGCTTTTCCATATTGTTAAAATAACAAGTCGTTCGAAGAATATGAAAACATTTTCGTGGGCCAAAATGTGCATAGCTGAAATGAATGTACCAAATGAGCTTATTAACAAAATCGTCTGGAATGCAAAGTACCCATAGCTTGTCATCAACAGTGCAGCGTTTGAAGAGTATGTTGTTTCTAACCAGGCAATAATGCCGAATCTGAGTGTGTGTCTTTTCATGCCATTTACTTTTGATATCTTTCCAAATCGGATCTTTATCTTGTTCATGAGCAATGTCCTTTAAAGATGTGGTGATGAAGTTTTCAAAGGCGACTTTCTGAATGTAAAGAATACTGAAATTTTTCTCGAGGTTGCCTTCTGTGTTACTTTTCTCAAGCCCAGCCGGTGCGCGTGACAGCGCGTCCGCAACAATGTTCTCCTTGCCGGGAATGTAGACTATTGTGAAGCGGAATTCTTGCAGAAACAATGCCCAACGTTTTAACCTATCATGATTTAATTTTGAAGACATAATAAATTGTAATGCACGATCATCACTGTATACTTTTACGTGCTTACCAGAAAGAAAGAAACGGAATTTGTTAAATGCCCAAACGATAGCTAAAGCTTCTAATTCAGTAACGGAATAATTTTTTTTCAGATTTTGTTAGCACTCGGCTAGCAAAAGCAATGGTTTTCTGAACAGTAATGTCATCTTCTATGGCTTCTTGAAATAAATGGGCACCAAGACCAACTTTGGAAGAATCAGTGCTAAGGCAGAAATCTTGTGACAGATCTGGATGAGCTAGTATTGGCGCGTGAAGTAACGCTTCTTTCAAAGAATTGAATTCCAACTGTGCTTGTTCGTCCCAGTTCCAAATAGTATTTTTTCCAGTGAGAGAACAAAGTTTTGGTGTAACTAGAATTTGCATATTCAGAAAACGACGGTAAAAATTTACGAGACCTAGAAAACTGCGGACTTGTCTTTTTGTGGATGGAACAGGAATGGCTCTGATTGCTTCTAACTTTTCTGGATCCGGCTGAATGCCTTCAGAAGAAATAATATGACCCAAAAACTTCACCTTTGACCTACCGAATTCAGACTTTTCCAAGTTAACTGTAATTCCAGATTCTGCAAAAATACGTAACAAACTGTTGAGGATGCGGTTATGTTGTTCCCATGAAGCTTCTGCTATTAGAATATCGTCCACATATAAAGTGATGTGACGTTTTAAGAACTCAGGTAATATGGAATTTAGCCCCCGAATGAATGCCGCTGAAGAAATGTTCAAACCAAAAGGAAGTTTCCGAAACTGATAACAAACGCCGAAACAAAGGAAAGCTGTGTATTTTCTACATTCTGGATGAAGTTCGATCTGATAAAAGCTGGATCTGAGATCAATGGAAGATAACACTTTTACACCATTAAAATTTTGAAGAAGTTCTTCCATCGTCTGCGGCCTGTCTGTTTCAGGAATGATGATAGTATTGATTTGTCTCGAATCTAAAACAAGCCTGATCGATCCATTCTTCTTCTCAACAACATGTAATGGGTTGTTGTATGAGCTTACTGCAGGCTCAATAATGCCCTCGACAAGCATAGATTGTATTTCTGTTCTAACACGGTCCCTATAATGCGCCGGAATTACGTAAGGTCTAACACAAAATTTAGTATGCTCACGAACACGAAATTGGTATTGAAATCCCTTGATTGTTACTGTTTTGTGAGTAAAAACTGTGGAATGTGCTTGTAAAATCTCAAAAAGGTCCTGCCTATCAGTGTCATTACAATTCTCAATTGTCTGAATTTTATTCTGAATTAACTCATTAATTTCAAATATGCCGTCGATGTCATCCCTGTCAGTACTTGCAGAGTGATTGTTGGTGTCTAGTTCCGTAGAAAATTCCGAACTGTTGTCTAACAGAACGTAAAGCCGATTAATTTCCTCATCATGGTTTGAGAGCCAGTCTTCAAATTTCAAAGCTATTGACTTACCTTCTTTCTCTAAACTTATTTCAGCATCGTGAAAGCTTAAGATTGCTTTGTATTCATTCAAAAAGTCTACTCCCAGTATAATTTCCGTCGACAATAATGGAACAATAAGGAAGTTCGTAGAGAAGCTGTGGCTTTGACAAAAGAATTCTAAATTGGTTTGTTGGCGTACATCTACACTTTTTCCAAAGATTGCACCTTGTAATTTAATCTTACGTAACGGAAGTGTGGGGCAATCGTTCGATTTGTTGCATTTGCTAAAAGCTGTTTCACTAATTACTGAAATGGGACTGCCAGAGTCAAGTACTGCCGTAAATTTTACGTCATTTACAGTAATGTGAATCACAGGATATGCAATGTTGTTATGTTTTACGTCGTGTTCCTGGAGTAAGATGTCCCTAATGTCTTCCATTTTTACGTAATTACTAGCTACGGCAGCTGCGTCGTCAGTTTCATAAGTACGTCTTGTGGCTGCCAGTGGTGTGAGTCATCGCCTATTGTCTCTTTGTTGGCGCGCGTCGTTATTGGGATTTGGAGACCTAACTTCTACAAATTCATCGTGACGAGAGTGCTCTGCTCTATTTAAATCTCGCCAGTTCTGATGCAATTCAGGTCTGTCGTTACGATCATATCGTCTGTCGTCATGTCGGTAGGTTCGATAGTTTCTTTCATGTCGGTCATGTGGTGGAGAATTTCTCCCAGAATCGTAACTACGCGCTGGACCGTTGCGTCTAAAGTTATTCTGTCTCCCTTGATAATAGTTATTTTGGTTCCCATATTGTCTGATTCTCTGATTGTCTCTGTGATAGTCATTACTGCGGAAAGGTGATCTTTCCCTGTAACTATTACTCTGCCAGTGGTTGTCATATGGGTGGTGTCTGTTTTGGTCACGATTTACGTTGTAAAAATAGGTTTGTCGTGGCCATTTATTGTTTCTGTCGTCACGGAGTTGTGACAGATGTGACCTGTAATGATTGTTTTCCTGTTTTCGCATCCCGCGACTGTCTGTGTCAATTTCCAGTTCTTGTAACAGTCCCTGAAAAGCTTCAATGTCGTCTTTGCAACGTCCTGCTAAAATAATATGTCTCAAATGTTCAGGCAGTTTGATTAAGCAAATGCGGATGAGTTCTGAGGGGCTGTATGGGTTTGACAGGTACTGATTCTTGTGCAACATGTCTTCAAAATATTTGACAAGACTGGAAAATTCAGATTGTTCAAAGTGTTTCATCATCATGATGCTATGTTTTACACGGTCTTGTGTGGCTTGAGACCAATATGCTGAGAGGAAGGCATGGTAAAATTCTCCTTCACTGTGGCAATCGTGAATGACCGATCGCATTCTTACAGCTGGTTCCTTCTCCAAGTAGCCACACATAAATTCTAATCTGTGCTCCAATGACCAGTTGGGAGGAAAACAATGAGAGAATTGATGGAGCCATGCTTGTGGATGAATGTCGTTGCCAGAATTCTTAAATGTTTTGAATTTACGTGTAGTAATGAACAGCTTATAGTCAAAATCATCATGTCGGCGAGTCACATATCGGTCATTGTTAAGTCGTGTCGGCGGTTCCATATCAAAATTCGGTGCACCTTGCCAATTCCTTTCATAATTACCGAAATGCCCTGTGCTATTTTTTTGTGGCTTTTCCGTATTTCTAAGTTCCTCTTCCCGTGTTGGAGCGCGAGTATCCTCTGAAATATGTAATTCTTGTATTACCTGTGTCAGCTGATCTTGTACTTCCCGCATTTCTCTTTTGTATTGCGTATTAATTTGATTCTGATTTTGTTTGAATTTTCTTATTTGTTCATACACTTCTGTGTCAGTGAAGGCTACGGGTCTTGTGTCATTCAGATCATCATCTACCTTTGTAGATAAGTTAGTGTCCTGATCCGAAAGTTCGGCTACTTTCTCTGATAATGAACTAATTTCCCCCATGTGTCTTTCTACTGTGTCCTTTAAGTTTTCCTGAGTTTTTGCAAGTTGCGTAACCGAATCGGTAGATGCAACTGAGTCCATTTTAGCTTGCAAGGTCTCATGATTTTCATGAACAATAGTTTGCAGTTCTTTTATGGCTGCTTCGTGATTCTGTAATGCATTTTCATGCCGCGAAAAAATAGGCTGAAAATGCTCACAAATTTGTGTTTTTACGTCATTACAGACTTTTTGACATTTCGATTCAGTGTTATGTAACTCAGTAGTTAAATCTTCACGTGTTTGTTCAAGTGTGGTGTCTAACTTTTGAAGCTTTTGCTGTGTTTGTCTCTGATTTTGTTCCATTGTGTCTAACTTTTTAAGATTTTGTTCCACTGTGTCTAACTTTTTAAGATTTTGTTCCATTGTGTCTAACTTTAGGAGATTTTGTCCCATTTGTTGCATTAATTGTAATAACAATGCATTAGTGTCTGGAATCTGTTCCTCTATGCTTTTCGGCAGTGCATTTGCACCAGCAACATTCACATTTTGACAAGCAGAAAATGTGTCTTGACTCATTTGAGAAAACGGTGAGGACGCAAAACCTGTATCTACAGTATTTGCAAAATTGTGTCCTATCATTTCGGATTCCTGAGGCGAGCTGTTGCCGACCGATCGATCGATAATGCTTCCCTGTTCACTACCTGTTTGACTGTCTACGCCATTGTTTGACGCCCGCTCCATTTCCCTATGCACAGTTACCAAATTACTACTTTGAACATTAGTTAACTCATTACACAGTGGCGCTAACACATTGCTTTCGTCTTCACTGTCGTTTCTTAGTTTACTTTGGAGCCGAGTGTTACGTTTTTCACACGCCATTATTGTGACAATATTTCACACGATAACACAGAAAAGCACAATTTGAATAGCAAAAATAAGAGAACACATTAACATAGCACTGAAAATAATATGTAGTTAATTACAAGCGCAGCTGCGAAATACTTGTTGCAAATCTACATGCATGCCACAACTGTTTTACATTACAACAATGAAAGACTGCAACTACAAAGGAGATTCTCTCTACAATTACGCGCTAGCAATAAACAAAAGCTACACTAAATACACAAACTACAAGAAAAAAATCAGAAGATTCCAGTGAGGTATCCTAGGCTAAGGGTCGACATATGAAACGTCCTCTTTGAACAATTTTACATATGACTGAAACGTCCACTTAGAACAATTGTACAAGACTGTGCTTAACCTGGCACACAATAATTTTAGCGCAACGCAATCTGACTATCAAAAATCCCTGCAAAAGAATGGCCCTGACAAACATTAAACTATACCTTTCACAAATCACTTACCTCACAAAAATCTTCGTTGCTCGAACTACTGCAATACAGCGAGTGCCACTACTGCCAGCTAAATAAAAGATACAAACTACGGAAGGCACTAACTACTGATAGTCTTAGCAAATGAAAGATTCTAATAGAGAACAAACAATGTATTTACCTCAAGATTCATAATATATACAGCAGTTCATGACATTTTTCAAAACTCCGCCATCTCTCTCCCCACATCCACCACTGCTGGCGGCTCACCTCCAACTGCCCAGCGCTACGCGCTGTTCGCATCCAGCTATAGCAGTTCATGACAACAATGGCAGACAACAATGCAAACTAGCCACATACTGCACACAGCAGAGCCAGTGATTTTCATACAGAGTGCTACGTAACGTTGCCAATAAAAAAACATAAACAGCAAACTTACATAAAGAAAACATAAACAGCCTACTTACAAGCCTTTATTATTAGGAATCCTGTACGGTACTCGTACCGAAAACTGGAGCATTTTAAAGCTGAATGGTAACTTACTTGACGTGAGTCGAATTCTAAGTATGAATACCTATTCTTTTCCGGTTGCTATTTCCCCTTCAGTGTTGTTTATTTGCTTTTTTTTTTTTGAAAAATATGATTCATTTTCTCTCCCTGATGTCGTACGCCGTACTCGCTCCTTGTTGCACTACGTCACTTCTTGTTGCTAAGTTTTTTCGGTCACACCACCATTCTTATTATACGTGATTTTTTCCTGTAGTGGATACTTTTTTGATGAGTCGTTCCTCTGTCTTTACGACGTTTAAAACTCACTGGTTAAGACGATTTACACTCCTGGAAATTGAAATAAGAACACCGTGAATTCATTGTCCCAGGGAGGGGAAACTTTATTGACACATTCCTGGGGTCAGATACATCACATGATCACACTGACAGAACCACAGGCACATAGACACAGGCAACAGAGCATGCACAATGTCGGCACTAGTACAGTGTATATCCACCTTTCGCAGCAATGCAGGCTGCTGTTCTCCCATGGAGACGATCGTAGAGATGCTGGATGTAGTCCTGTGGAACGGCTTGCCATGCCATTTCCACCTGGCGCCTCAGTTGGACCAGCGTTCGTGCTGGACGTGCAGACCGCGTGAGATGACGCTTCATCCAGTCCCAAACATGCTCAATGGGGGACAGATCCGGAGATCTTGCTGGCCAGGGTAGTTGACTTACACCTTCTAGAGCACGTTGGGTGGCATGGGATACATGCGGACGTGGATTGTCCTGTTGGAACAGCAAGTTACCTTGCCGGTCTAGGAATGGTAGAACGATGGGTTCGATGACGGTTTGGATGTACCGTGCACTATTCAGTGTCCCCTCGACGATCACCAGTGGTGTACGGCCAGTGCAGGAGATCGCTCCCCACACCATGATGCCGGGTGTTGGCCCTGTGTGCCTCGGTCGTATGCAGTCCTGATTGTGGCGCTCACCTGCACGGCGCCAAACACGCATACGACCATCATTGGCACCAAGGCAGAAGCGACTCTCATCGCTGAAGACGACACGTCTCCATTCGTCCCTCCATTCACGCCTGTCGCGACACCACTGGAGGCGGGCTGCACGATGTTGGGGCGTGAGCGGAAGATGGCCTAACGGTGTGCGGGACCATAGCCCAGCTTCATGGAGACGGTTGCGAATGGTCCTCGCCGATACCCCAGGAGCAACAGTGTCCCTAATTTGCTGGGAAGTGGCGGTGCGGTCCCCTACGGCACTGCGTAGGATCCTACGGTCTTGGCGTGCAACCGTGCGTCGCTGCGGTCCGGTCCCAGGTCGACGGGCACGTGCACCTTCCGCCGACCACTGGCGACAACATCGATGTACTGTGGAGACCTCACGCCCCACGTGTTGAGCAATTCGGCGGTACGTCCACCCGGCCTCCCGCATGCCCACTATACGCCCTCGCTCAAAGTCCGTCAACTGCACATACGGTTCACGTCCACGCTGTCGCGGCATGCTACCAGTGTTAAAGACTGCGATGGAGCTCCGTATGCCATGGCAAACTGGCTGACACTGACGGCGGAGGTGCACAAATGCTGCGCAGCTAGCGCCATTCAACGGCCAACACCGCGGTTCGTGGTGTGTCCGCTGTGCCGTGCGTGTGATCATTGCTTGTACAGCCCTCTCGCAGTGTCCGGAGCAAGTATGGTGGGTCTGACACACCGGTGTCAGTGTGTTCTTTTTTCCATTTCCAGGAGTGTATATGCATGGAGGAACTATGAAATGTGTTCTGTTTCCAAGTTCTTCTCTAGAACATTCAAAAACATTCGTTAACATTCGAGAATATCTGCAAAAGCTCTAAAACGTTATATGATAATCTTGAACTCTTTCACTTGAAAAATACGTTGATGGTGTGAAAGAGACAGAAGGGGAAGCAGGAAAGATAGCACTTGACAGTCACTACAGTACACAGCGGGGGAGCCAAGAGTAGCAATAGACAAAAAAGCCATTAGTAGGTGGTGGGTGTTTTTCTTTATCACCAACTTCCGTCACAAACATACGTATTTCATCATGATGGAGAGTCAAACACTGTAAGACAGAAAAAGAAAAAAAATCAACGCATCACGAAGGAATTATCCGAATAGGACGGATATTGGTAGATGTTATGTAAAAACAAACGATTGATTACAATTCCAGAAGAATCAGACGATTCGTTCAAGAGATAAGGCTCTAGAAATTGAACAAGTCAGTTACGAGTTGGTCCACCTCTGGCACTAATGCAAGTATATATTCCGCTTGACATTGACGGAAGGACTTGATGGATATCCTTCTGAGGGATATCGTGCCAAATTCTGTCCTATTAGTGCTTTAGATCAGCGAAATCCCGAGCAAGTTGGAGGGCTCTACCGATAACGCTCATAACTTTCTCAAGTGGGGAGACATACTGCGACCTATCGGGGCAAGATGGGTTTGGCAAGCACAAAGAGAAGCAACGGAAATTCCGGCCCTGTGCGGTCGGGCGTTATTCTACTGAAAATGAAGCGCAGGATGGCCTTCCTTGAACGGGAAAATACCGTAGTACAGACTACTGTCGACGTATCCATGTGCTGTGAGGCTGCCGCGGATAACAGATGTGAAATGAAACGGCACCCGGGACCAGGACTCTTGGTTGTCGGGCCATATGAAGGGCGGCAGTGTGGTTGGTATCCCACCACTAAAGAGGGCGCCTCCAGACACTTCTCGCTGGTCGTGGGGGCTCGAATCGAAGCAGCACTCAATCGATGACGACAATTCTGCCCCAGTGAATAATATTACAGGCCGAATGTACCTGACACCGCTGAAAATGGGTTTGTTGTTGTACAGAGGTCAACGGCAGTCGGCGCAAGGGGCGCTGTGAGCTCAACCCCTTTTCCTTGAGCCTTCTGTCAATGGTCCCCTAGTCACTGAACCACAAATGGCAAATTAGATTGATGATAATGATGTATTCTGGGCTACGAGTGCCTCTCTGGCGGTTGTTCGGCCCTCACGCTCTGCCGTCTCTCGCAATAGACCACTTCTTTCTTGACGCTCCTGTTTTTGGTCATGGTTCACGCTGTTCTGCCCCCATTGCGAGCCGTGGCATAATAGATTGATTCGCTAATTGCTCCAACCGGCTTCTTTGAGCCCGAGTACACTTCTTCTACCAAAGCTGGCATACGAGGTAGCTGTTCACGTGCCTGTCTACGAGATATGGTTACTATCCAATTGTAAAGGATAGATCCTCAGTAGTGCGATAGATTTTTGGAAACGATCTATACAGTGCTGTTGGGCCGTCGTTTGTGAGTGATTGATGAAAATAAAATTCGGAATTTGGTGTCATTCTCAGCAGCGTCAAGTAAGTTGCATTATATTATATGGTTGCATGGTATAATGGATAACACAGGCCAACGAAAAAATTTTTTTTTGAAAACTTTTTTTACTTTGATAGCTGATCTATATAGCTTTCTATGAGCTGAATCCAAATCTAGCCTTAGTTTTTTTGTATCACCCATAGTTTACGAGCAATATTGTTTTTACTATATGGTATAAAATACTATGCTATACAGTAAACGAGTAAATTAATGAAACGCTTTGTTACAACATAAGTATGGTTTATATTTACAGTAAGTTACGTAAAACAATGATATGTGTTAATAGAGGTTTCATTTGTCAACTGGAATTGGTTTGTATTTTCTTTCTCTGTTTTCCTTGAAGCTTCTTGTGTAGCTTTTTCTACAACGAGTCGCTTGCTGAATTTCTCGGTGAAGTGACCAACAGTAGTCCCCCATATTGTTGGTGTTCCAGCGGTCTTGGTAGCGTTTTCCCATCACTTTAATGTCCTGGTGAAAGCACTCTCCTTGCTCCTCACTAACATCTCCCATATGGACCGGGAAATAATCAAGGTGGCTGTTCGAAAAGTGAACTTTCAGGCTCATTAAACAACCTAAAGTTTTAAATTTATTTGACATTTTAGCTATAATTGAAACATATTCTAGGTCTTTTCATGTCCTAAGAACTTTGTAACGACTTTCTTGAATGATACTCATGCTTCTTTCTCATTTAAGGTCATCGTGGATTCAAAGTTAACATCAAATATCAATTTTCTAATGTCACGTCCGAGAAAGACGCCTTCTTTTAGTCTAGTTTCTGACAGGTGTGGAAACTTTGTGCAGAGATACTTAAAACAAGGTCCAGCTTTAGGCAAAGTCTTTACATACTCTTTCATTAGGCGTACCTTTATATGTAGAGGTGGTAGGAGGAGGTTATTTGGATCTACAAGGTTTTTGGTAGAATGTTCTTCTCACCAGATTTTAAAAACTCCCTCACAGGCTAGTTCTTTCTGCAGCAGTGTTGATCCCTAGCCCTACTGTCCCATCCACATGAGAAACGTGGACATTTGGTAAAGCCCCCTTGCTGACCAAGGAACATGCATGTTACTTGTAGATCGCCACATATCATCCAACCATAATCAGAATAGCCTATTCTGTTTAGCACTATTTCTAGGTTTTCATACCTTTCATTCGTATGTACAGAATATCCAACAGGTATAGATGCATACATGTTACCATTTTCTTATGAAACAGCCTTTAAACTAGTTTCGGATGAATCAGTTCCAGTCTTCCTTTTTGTAGTCAATAACAAACTCATTCATCAGACCTGGAATGTCTGAGCGGTACCCTAAATCACTTTCTTGCTGAAGAAACTTGGAAAAATTTTTGCTCTCTCTTTCTATACATATGTATGCTGCTTCGAGCTGCCAATAAGTTCTTTTATTTTAATCTAGAGCCAAGCAATTCAGCTCTTTCTTTCGTCAATCCTAGATCCCTAACCAGATCGTCAAGCTCGGTCTGAGTAAACATTTGGGCTCTAGACTTTCTGTATTACAATAGAATTCATCATCATCTGGTTGATGTAAATGAGATTGTACAGCAGAAAATACTTCTGCTGCTGGAATACAATTTCAATCATCTGGTGGTTCAGGAATCGTCAAATCTACACCATGCCCTACTGGTTGGATGACGGATGGAAGGTTAGGGTAGCTTATTAACCTCTTGTTTTTCGAATTATGACCAGTAATATCAACACTGTAAAAGTAGTAATTACTGCAATGACTTCTTGGCATCATAGGAACAGCAAATCTAAAGGCTTTTTTTCTCCTTTTTGGACCATTTTCCCAGACCTTCAACACACATGTATTATACCTTATGCCTCGCCCAAGGTTTATCTTGATCACCAAGTTTAGATCCTAAGTATGATAGATAAACCCTTTTCGCACAGTCTGCAATATTTCTTTTGTATTTTTTAATCACAGATTCACCACAAATATAACAAAACTGTAAGCAGAGTTCTTATATCCTCGATTAGACATTGTCCTGAACACATGTACAGGAAAAGGGAAAGTGAGGTTAGGTTGACAGTAAACCAAACACCATCTGTTAACACAAAAATATAATCCACCATCCTTTGCCAGCAAATGTTTTTTGGCAGTGCTACCAACGTCATCTACATTCATAACACCTCCTTTTTAAATTATTTTAACTGTATAATAGCAGTTAAATTCTTTAAAAAATTGCCTAATTTAATAAATTTTACTGTAAAATGTGAAGAAATGGTGGGAAAATAGTATTTTAAGTATCATGTTTGGATTTCCCACCCTAAAAACCATAAGAATAAGGTATTTTCAGCAAAAAAGTTTTTCCATTGTTGGCCTGTGTAATTACCAACTTCATAAGCATGAGGTTGTGTATTCGAATCTCGTCAGCAAATACTTATTTTCATTTTAAAATCTTTATCGGAATTACTTCTATCATTATTTTTATTGAGTGAATTGGTTTAATTGTATTTTTGTATTTCTACTCCTTTGTTACATCATTTTAATCACTATATGAACGTTTCCATTTGTTTGATTTTTTTTATTTACACCATTCTTTTTCCAATCAGAATTTTGAGAATATGAATTTAATTATACTTATCTATTATAATATTCTGTTCGTTGAAAATTCCGATCTCTCAGTTAAAAAACAAAAGACGAAATAATCTACTGATTTTCGCATAATCGTGTAGAAATATAATTTTGTTACCAGATGTGTAATGATTTTTCCATAATAATAGCCATAGAAACATTTAAAACATAAGCTGAATACATACTACACTATGGACAAAAGAATGTAAATGAAAATTTAAACGAAAGACAGGTTTCTAAGTGAAACGAAATTCAGGCGAAATGAGAAAGAGATATCATGAACTCATCAATGTGGACGTAAATACAAATTGATAAAACAAAAGAAATTAAATGGAAATTAATACATAAAATTAATGAAAATCACCTGAAGAATGATTTCCTTTGGAGAAGGAAAGATAGGGAGAAAAATGAGAGCTAATGCAGAAGTTGATATGATTAAAATTATGTGACAAAGAAATGGAATTAAAAAATTACATTTAAATAAATTAACTCAATAGCAACAATGATCAAAGTCATGTCGATTAAGGTTTCAAAATAAAGAAAAAGAACTTCCTGCACCTAATGAGAGTCTAACCCATAATCTCCTGCATGTTAAGCTGTCATACAATCCATTATAACACGCAACTGACTATATAACCAGACCTTTTTGACGTTATTGAGTATCACACAAAATTCCGAATTTTGTTTTAGTCAATTACTAGTAAATGAGGGCCCACGAGGGTGAATCGCTCGAGTGTGTTGTACCTGTGATATTAAACTACATCGTCCTATAGACAGTTTCAAAAGTCGATAGCACCACGGGGAAACTGTCCTTGTGAGTAGAAGGAATTAAATTCCAAAAGTCTCTATGCCGTGGTATCGACTATCGACATGTCCTCTGTTTACCATTCTTTCCAACTGTGCTGTGAAATAATGCTGCAGCGTCACACATTCATCCATTGCCAACAAAAGTTCCGTTTGTGCCTGTACGAATATCAGTCTGAGACCAATTAGTGCAGCTTCCAAAGAGTGCGCTTTTCTTTGTCTTAGAATGTATATTCTTAAACGTTAATCTGATAAAAGCGAGTGCAGTTTTAGAGCCAAAAGTAGTATATAATACGTAGGTCAGATAATGATTCAATGTTCGAAGTGTATACTGTCTGTTGCTACTCAAATTAGTATTATGAAATTTTATTTGACGTTACCTGCACACATTTCATGGAAGTAAAATAACACGTTTGAATGGGTGGTAAATAGTTCTGTATAGTGAAGCGCGTTTAGCAGTGCCATCAGCCCGAATGTTCATAAACCGGTTCCAATCGTGTCAATCTCTTTTACGCCGAGTGATTTTTCTTGTAAGCTTCTGAGTAGCCAGTTTGTAAACGAGCAGTGTACTTTGCTCTTCAGACAATCCTGCAGCAATTCCGTGTCCTGAGACGGACACAGCGGGCCAGGCGTGTTCGCCGAGCCTCGACTAAAAGCCCGTGTGCGGCCCGTGGCAGGCACTTGAGCGTCGCAGGAACGGCTGATCGCTGCCGCTTGCCGCGGATCCCCCGCCCACAAGTGGAACACGTCTCCCCACTTAACTGCGTGCTGCCCTCATTCGCTCACCCGTAATGATGCGCTACCGCTGTGCACCGTCCTCTGACGTCAACCGCTCATAATCGTGCGGACGCGGGCTGTGAGAATGCACATTGTGTTGGAGAATCGAGCTCGCTGTAGGAATGATGGCATGCGCGTGGGGCAAAGCGGAAGAGTTCCGAATATGGCCAACTACTAGGATTCATCCCATTTCACACGACTGCACCTTCTGTACGACTAAGGTTAAAAACTTTATTATGCGTAGAGATACAGAGTTTTCATTTTGAAACGAACCCAGAGCTTATGAGAATATAGGCCTATGCCTAAGGTATAAGGGCACATATACAGGGTGTTTCAAAAATGACCGGTATATTTGAAACGGCAATAAAAACTAAACGAGCAGCGATAGAAATACACCGTTTGTTGCAATATACTTGGGACAACAGTACATTTTCAGGCGGACAAACTTTTCGAAATTGCAGTAGTTACAATTTTCAACAACAGATGGCGCTGCAAGTGATGTGAAAGATATAGAAGACAACGCAGTCTGTGGGTGCGCCATTCTGTACGTCGTCTTTCTGCTGTAAGCGTGTGCTGTTCACAACGTGCAAGTGTGCTGTAGACAACATGGTTTATTCCTTAGAACAGAGGATTTTTCTGGTGTTGGAATTCCACCGCCTAGAACACAGTGTTGTTGCAACAAGACGAAGTTTCCAACGGAGGTTTAATGTAACCAAAGGACTGAAAAGCGATACAATAAAGGATCTGTTTGAAAAATTTCAACGGACTGGGAACGTGACGGATGAACGTGCTGGAAAGGTAGGGCGACCGCGTACGGCAACCACAGAGGGCAACGCGCAGCTAGTTGTTGCAACAAGATGAAGTTTTCAACGGAGGTTTAATGTAACCAAAGGACTGAAAAGCGATACAATAAAGGATCTGTTTGAAAAATTTCAACGGACTGGGAACGTGACAGATGAATGTGCTGGAAAGGTAGGGCGACCGCATACGGCAACCACAGAGGGCAACGCGCAGGTAGTGCAGCAGGTGATCCAACAGCGGCCTCGGGTTTCCGTTCGCCATGTTGCAGCTGCGGTCCAAATGACGCCAACGTCCACGTATCGTCTCATGCGCCAGAGTTTACACCTCCATCCATACAAAATTCAAACGCGGCAACCCTTCAGCGCCGCTACCATTGCTGCACGAGAGACATTCGCCAACGATATAGTGCACAGGATTGATGACGGCGATATGCATGTGGGCAGCATTTGGTTTACTGACGAAGCTTATTTTTACCTGGACGGCTTCGTCAATACACAGAACTGGCGCATATGGGGAACCGAAAAGCCCCATGTTGCAGTCCCATCGTCCCTGCATCCTCAAAAAGTACTGGTCTGGGCCGCCATTTCTTCCAAAGGAATCATTGGCCCATTTTTCAGATCCGAAACGATTACTGGATCACGCTATCTGGACATTCTTCGTGAATTTGTGGCGGTACAAACTGCTTTAGACGACAATGCGAACACCTCGTGGTTTATGCAAGATGGTGCCCGGCCACATCGCACGGCCGACGTCTTTAATTTCCTGATTGAATATTTCGATGATCGTGTGATTGCTTTGGGCTATCCGAAACATACAGGAGGCGGCGTGGATTGGCCTCCCTATTCGCCAGACATGGACCCCTGTGACTTCTTTCTGTGGGGACACTTGAAAGACCAGGTGTACCGCCGGAATCCAGAAACAATTGAACAGCTGAAGCAGTACATGTCATCTGCATGTGAAGCCATTCCGCCAGACACGTTGTCAAAGGTTTCGGGTAATTTCATTCAGAGACTACACCATATTATTGCTACGCATGGTGGATATGTGGAAAATATCGTACCATAGAGTTTCCCAGACCGCAGCGCCATCTGTTGTTGAAAATTGTAACTACTGTAATTTCGAAAGTTTGTCTGCCTGAAAATGTACTGTTGTCCCAAGCATATTGCAACAAACGGTGTATTTCTATCGCTGCTCGTTTAGTTTTTATTGCCGTTTCAAATATACCGGTCATTTTTTAAACACCCTGTATATGTTTCTCACTGAGAACGGAGCACTGAACAACACTGCATCAGAATTTACGTCTTGGGTGGACTAATATTCATAGCTATTACAAGTCGTATATTTTTAGATAGGTTAATACCTCCAAGTACACGAGGCAACAGTAAGCCATTAATATTTATTTACCACTGGGCAGTATGTCAGGTGTTGAAGTGTGGATGCATTCACTCGAAACTACTGGTCTACACTTACATGCGTAGTCCACTTAGTGGTGCAGTTACGAGCGCATGAAAACATCAGATCATAAAGTTTGAGACGTGTTTGTGGGGAGACTGTTCGGCGCAGAAAAAAAAACAACCGACACACTAATTGTTTTCACATATAAAACTGCCACGTATAAAAATATCTGCACTTAAATCTGTTGTACCCTGTATTTCCTATGAATGCCCATACAACATAACGGTACTTTATAAAATTCCGTTTAAAATCAAAGTCCTCATCTACCTTTCACAAATATACAATGTGCCTTCCGTAGGCAATGCAATTATTATCTCGGCTATAGAAAAATTCGCCCCCCTTGTTTTGTGAAAATGTCCGAAGTCGCTGCGTTAAGAGCTCCATATTAGTTCACCCAAATTTTTTTGGAAGGTAAGGCACAGAGACGAATACACTCGTCAATCCACATAAAGGGTGAGACGATCTTTAATACCAATTATGCAATGGGAGTACCATACATCCTCTCTTTATTTATTTGGATCATCAGTTCAGTGACTGGATTGATGCAGCCAGTCACGAATTCCAACTTATGCCAAGGTCTTCATCTCATAGTTGTATTTGAACTCAATTTCTCTGCTGTAGTCCAATCTATGACTAGCACAGTTTTTACCGTCTACAGCCCCCTCTAATCCATGGAAGTTATTGACTGATGTCTCAACACATCTCCAATTATAGGGTCATTTCTTTTTGTCAGCGTTTTAAATTAGTTCCTCTGTTCGACGATTCTTTGGAGAAACTCCACATATCTTACGAGTGCATCTAAACTTCAACAACGTTCTCCCCCTAGTTGGAATTGGCCGATAAGATGTCATTACATACACAAATTCTAATCAGTTGGATTTACTGAAATATCAAAAGTTGCTTAACTCTTCATATACAATGACAGGAACCTGTAGCAGCTTCTTAATAAACATTTAATAATGACATCCTGTGCACATGCAAATCTGATTAATCTAACATGAGCGTCAGGCGAAAACCGAAGATAAATTGTGCAAGTAGTGAAATAGCACAGAACTATTGAGGTAATACATTATTGAGGGTAGCACACTATGTGATCAAAAGTATGCGGACACTCCCAAAAACATACGTTTTCCATAATAGGTGCATTGTGCTGCCACCTGCTGTAAGGTAATCCATATCAGCGACCTCACTAGTCATTAGACAAAGGGTGCTCCGAGCAACTCACGGACTTCGAACGTGGTCAGGTGATTGGGTGTCATTTGTGTCATACGTCTGTACGCGAGATTTCCACACCCCTGAACATTTCTAGGTCCACTGTTTCCGATGTGATAGTGATGTGGAAACGTGGAGGGATACGTACAGCACAAAAGTGTACAGGCCGACCTCGTCTGTTAACTGACAGAGACCGCCGACTGTTGACAAGGGGTCGTAATGTGTAATAGGTAGACATCTATCCAGACCATCACACAGGAATACCAAACTGAATCAGGATCCACTGCAAGTAGTATATCAGTTAGGCGGAAGGTGAGAGAACTTGGATTTCATGGTCGAGCGGCTGCCCTAAGCCAGAAATCACGCTGGTAAAAGCCAAACTACGCCTCACGTGGTGTGAGGAGCGCAAACATTGGACGATTGAACAGTGGAAAAACGTTGTGTGGAGTGACGAGTCAGGGTACACAATGTAGCTATCCGAGGCAGGGTGTGTCTATGGCGAATCCTCGGTGAACGTCATCTGCCATTATTTGTAATGCCAACAGTGAAAATAGGAGGCGGTGGTGTTATGGTGTGGTCGCGTTTTTCATGGAGAGGGCTTACACCCCTTGTTGTTTTGCGTGGCATATCACAGCAGAGGGTCACATTGATGTTTTAATACCTTCTTGCTTCCTACTGTAGGAGAGCAATTCGGTGATGGCGATTGTATCTTTCAATACGATCGAACACATGTTCGTAACGCACGACAATAATATACCTGTAATGGACTGTCGTTTACAGAGTCCTTAAAAATGGTTCAAATGGCTCTGAGCACTATGGGACTCAACTGTTGAGGTCATTAGTCCCCTAGAACTTAGATCTAGTTAAACCTAACTAACCTAAGGACATCACACACATCCATGCCCGAGGCAGGATTCGAACCTGCGACCGTAGCTGTCTCGCGGTTCCAGACTGCAGCGCCAGAACCGCGCGGCCACTTCGGCCAGCACAGAGTCCTTACCTGAATTCTATAGAACACGTTTGGGATGTGTTGGAACGCCGACGTCTTGCCAGGCCTCACCGATCGACATCGATACCACTCCTCAGTGCAGCACTCTGTGAAGAATGGCTGCCATTCCGCAAAAACCTTCCAGCAACTGATTGAACGTATGCCTGCGAGATTTGAAGCTGTCATTAAGGCTATTGGTGGGCCAACACCATTTTGAATTCCAGCAGTCATTTTGTAAGTAGGCTGTTTATGTTTTCTTTATGTAAGTTTGATGTTTATGTTTTCTTATTGGCAACGTTACGTAGCGCTCTCTGTATGAAAATCACTGGCTGTGCTGTGTGCAGTATGTGGCTAGTTTGCATTGTTGCCTGCCATTGTTGTCATGAACTGCTATAGCTGGATGTGAACAGCAGATTGCGTTGGGCAGTTGGAGGTGAGCCGCCAGCAGTGGTGGACGTGGGGAGAGAGATGGCGGAGTTTTGATAATCTGTAAGACTGAATGTCAATTATGAATATTAAGGTAAATACATTGTTTGTTCTCTATTAATATCTTTCATTTGCTAACTATCCCTATCAGTAGTTAGTACCTTCAGTAGTTTGAATCTTTTATTTAGCTGGCAGTAGTGGCACTCGCTGTATTGCAGTAGTTCGAGCAGCGAAGATTTTTGTGAGGTAAGTGATTTGTAAAAGGTATAGGTTAAAGTTAGTCAGGGCCATTGTTTTGTAGGGGTTATTGAAAGTCAGATTGCGTTGCGCTAAATAATATTGTGTGTCAGGTTAAGCACAGGCTTGTACTATTGTTCTAAGTGGACGTTTCATATGTATAATTTGTTCAAAGGGGACGTTTCATATGTCGACCCTTAGCCTAGGATACCTCACTGGAATCTTCTGATTTTTTCTTGTAGTTTGTGTATTTAGTGTAGCTTTTGTTTATTGCTAGCGCGTAATTGTAGAGAGAATCTCCTTTGTAGTTGCAGTCTTTCATTGTTGTACAGTAAAACAGTTGTGGCATGCATGTAGCTTTGCGCCAAGTATTTCGCTGCTGCAATTAACTAGATATTATTTTCAGTGCTATGTTAATGTGTTCTCCTATTTTTGCTCTTCAAATTGTGTTTTTCTGTGTTATCGTGTGAAATATTGTCACAATAATGGCGTGTGAAAAACGTAACACTCGGCTCCAAAGTAAACTGAGAAACGACAGTGAAGACGAAAGCAATGTGTTAGCGCCACTGTGTAATGAGTTAACTAATGTTCAAAGTAGTAATTTGGTAACAGTGCATAGGGAAATGGAGCGGGCGTCAAACAATGGCGTAAGCAGTGAAACAGGTAGTGAACAGGGAAGCATTATCAATCGATCGGTCGGCAACAGCTCGCCTCAGGAATCCGAAATGACAGAACACAATACTGCAAATACTGTAGACTTCGGTTTTGGGTCCTCACCTTTTTCTCAAATGAGTCAAGACACATTTTCCGCTTGTCAAAATGTGAATGTTGCCGGTGCAAATTCACTGCCGAAAAGCACTGAGGAACATGTTTCAGACACCAGTGCATTGTTATTACAGTTAATGCAACAAATGGGACAAAGGCTACAAAAGTTAGACACAACGCTTGAACAAAATCAGAAACAAATGGGACAGAATCTTCAAAAGTTAGACACAATGGAACAAAAGCTTCAAAAGTTAGACTCAGTGGAACATATGCTTGAACAAACACGTGAAGATTTAACTACTGAGTTACATAAAATAGAATCGAAATGTCAGAAAGTCTGTAATGACGTAAAAACACAAATTTGTGAGCATTTCCAACCTATTTTTTCGCGTCATGAGAATGTATTACAGAATCACGAAGCAGCCATAAAAGAACTGCAAACCATTGTTCATGAAAATCATGAGACCTTGTGGGCTAAAATTGACTCAGTTGCATCTACCGATTCGGTTACGCAACTGGCAAAAACTCAGGAAAACTTAAAGAACACAGTAGATTCGATTTCAACACAAATGGACACTCTGAAACTTGGTTCAGAAAAACACACTGAGGAAATGTGTTCACTATCGGAGAAAGTAGCTGAACTTTCGGATCAGGTCACTAACTTATCTACAAAGGTAGATGATGATCTGAATGACACAAGACCCGTAGCCTTCACTGACACAGAAGACTATGAACAAATAAGAAAATTCAAACAAAATCAAAATCAAATTAATACACAGTATAAAAGAGAAATCCGGGAAGTACAAGATCAGTTGACGCAGGTGATACAAGAATTATGTATTTCAGAGGACACTCGCGCCCCAATACTGGAAGAGGGACATAGAAATACGGAAAAGCCACAATATAATAACACAGAGCATTTCGGTAATTATGAAAGAAATTGGCAAGGTGCACCGAATTTTGAGATGGAACCGCCGACACGACGTAACGATGACCGATATGTGACTCGCCGACATGATGATTTTGACTATAAGCTGTTCATTACTACACGTAAATTCAAAACGCTTAAGAATTCTGCCAACGACATTCATCCACAAGCGTGGCTCCATCAATTCTCTCATTGTTTTCCTCCCAACTGGTCATTAGAACACAGATTAGAATTTATGTGTGGCTACTTGGAGAATGAACCAGCTGTAAGAATGCGATCGGTCATTCACGATTGCCACAGTGAAGGAGAATTTTACCATGCCTTCCTCTCAGCATATTGGTCACAAGCTACACAAGATCGCGTAAAACATAGCATCATGATGATGAAACACTTTGAACAATCTGAATTTTCCAGTCTTGTCAAATATTTTGAAGACATGTTGCACAAGAATCAGTACCTATCAAACCCATACAGCCCCTCAGAACTCATCCGCATTTGCTTAATCAAACTGCCTGAACATTTACGACACATTATTTTGGCAGGACGTTGCAAAGACGACATTGAAGCTTTTCAGGGACTGTTACAAGAACTGGAAATTGACACAGACAGTCGCGGGATGCGAAAACGGGAAAACAATCACTACAGGGCACATCCGTCACAATTCCGTGACGACAGAAATAATAACTGGACGCGACAAGGCTATTCTTACAACGCAAATCGTGACCAAAACAGACACCACCCGTATGACAACCGTTGGCAGAGTAGTAATAATTACAGGGAAAGATCACCTCTCCGCAGTAATGACTATCACAGAGACAATCAGAGAAACAGACAATATGGGAACCAAAACAACTATTATCAAGGGAGACAGAATAACTTTAGACGCAACGGTCCAGCACCCAGTTACGACTCAGGCAGAAATTCTCCACCACATGACCGACAAACAAGAAACTATGTAAACTACCGACAAGACGACAGACGATGTGATCGTAACGACAGACGTGAATTTCATCAGAACTGGCGGGTTTCTGACAGAGCTGGGCCCTCTCGGCAAGGCGAATTTGTGGAAGTTAGGCCTCCTAATCCCAGTAACGGCGCGCGCCAACAAAGAAACAGACAATGACTCGCACCTCAGGCAGCCACCTGCGGCGGCTGGCTCCGAGAAAAATAACATTGACGCTAACCTTGAGCAAAATTTCTGTATTCTTTACGGACTAATACTGCATGATAATTGCATTCAAGTTGAAACTCTGCGTACTGAGAAGAGCAAAAGGTTTACACCACATTTCTCATGTCAAACCATTTATTGACAGATAATTTGCTTTTTAACTTAGTCTTTGCAATTTTCACTTCACGCTACTTGTACAATTTGTCAGACTTAAGAAACTGTTAACATGCAACATTTTGGTTTGCTTACGAGTGGATTCTGGATTTGAGGTGCTTTCTGTGAAATGCCAGATGACACAGTGGTTAGTTTATGTGACAGCTACACGATTTTATCACGACGCTGCTACTGCGTGACAATTTACAATGTTGCTTTTGCGGTGTATCTGTTTGATATCTGCACAGTTTTTCTGAATTCTTCTGTAAAGTAAAACATGTTTTAGTAGTAACTTTTGTACTATTGCTACAAGGAGACAGCCTTTTCATAGGACAACAATACGTTACAGCACATTACGTTCTTCACCACGACAATAAGCGTAATAACTAAGAAATCTATACGCAAAGCATTTCACTTTTGTTTATCATGAGGTAAGTACATTGACTTCTGCAGAACTTAGCTTTCGGAGGACAATAACTACGACACTTCCCAGAGATTATCTTACAGCAAGACGCACATTTAGCGCTACAGGACACGTATTTGAGTGATTAATTTTGTACTTAAAACATTTATTTTTAAAGATTTTTGAATTACAAAGAAAGTTTTTCGCAATACATTTCATTCCATTGCTGTAATCTGTAACACCTGAGGGTATAATTACAATAAAACCTCAGGGGGGTACACGCCTACTTTGTGTACCATGTGTTTGGCAAGCACAAGGAGCCCTAGCTAATATGGTATTTGCTTATACAATTAAACACATCGGTACCATATTTCTCTAACACATAAATTACACAGCTATCTGATCATTTAACAGAGAAACAAACATCCTTTTACTACGTCAGTGACACATGTTTACGCAATTACAGAGTTGGATTACTTCACACTTAAGAAATTGTACTTTGTCTGTACCTTTTGCACTGTTCATATTTTTTTGGTACCATTGTGATACTATGAGAGCTTTGAATGATGTATTTGGTAAGGGAGAATGATTTTAAAGTACGTTTGAGGCAGATGACACCTTTGACATGAGCAGAGAATTTTGTTAGGTTTTGAAATTATTGGAGGAAGCTACGACGATTTTGAGATTTGACTGAGGTTTTATGATGTTATTTTTACGACGACGATGTGTATTATGCTGCTGAGGTAAGTTTATGATCCATAAGCTGATGCCATATGAGTTATTTGATTATGCTATGTATCTGCCATGATGAAAAATGGAAAAAGTGTCGACGAATAAGGTAAGGTGTAATGAATAGAAGATACGGACTCTTGACTTGTGAAATAGGATGTTGGAAACCAAGAATCGTACTTTAAGAGTTATGAAATGTGTGTGTAAATGCGTGAATGTATCACAATGCAAGCGAAAATATTTTGGACACTGTCATATCAATAGCATTTTGTTTCTACAGATTTGCAACGCTAATTCTTGACCTGTGAAATTTTGTATATGAGACTGTCACTGTAGCGAAAACTGCTGTCGTAAATGTTTCCGTAAGAAAGTTAAGTGACCACCTGCACATCATGTGACGTGGGCACCCAGGTGTGTCAGACACCTGGAGAACAAGTCTTTTCAGACGCTCAGGTAGAAAAGAAAGCCATTAGGGTGTGCCAGAGGCACAGGTGGAAGAGAAGGACAAAGAGAGGCCACTGTTAATGACATTCCTTTGTAGAGGGCATCGCTAATGCGACACGCTCGTTACTTGAAAACATATGATTTTTGTAATGCGTTGTGGGCACACAGCTGTGTCAAACACCTGGAGAACAAGCCATTAGGGTGTGCCTTTCATCGCTAATGCGACACCCTCGTTACTTGAAAACATATGATTACTCGCACTTTGTGCTAATTACTGAAATGCTTATGAATTGATGGGGAATATTCGTACATCTGCACACCTGATTATGACAAGTGTCTTTCTACGAGAGTTGAGAGCCATTAACTTATGAAATGAAATGTCACATGACTACTGAATGATATTTTTATGCTTTGGTTTGCGTAATTGCTTATTTCATTTGATATCTGGTTTCCAGCTGTGTTGCAGCATTGCTTTTATAAAATAAAATGCATTTGCTAATGTGAACACTTTCTGTCAACAGATCTATTAAATAATTATTTTATGATCCACATTCTTTAAAAAAGGAGCACTTGGAAAGGAAAGAACAATAAGAAGGAACTAATAACAGTAACACATAATTTTCTTTTCAAGTACATGGTAATATTTTTTTTACAATAAGTTGTTATGGTGCACCACTTTAATTACATAGACATTAAGATGTGAATATGCTTTTCCCTTGTCTGCATTGTTGTTTTTACTGTAATATTTTTTCTGCTTGAGCTATGTCATGTTTAGGTATAAGTTGCTGCTGTTTGTCAGGCATAGTGTTACTGAATTTGACTTTGTGTTACTCCTCTAAGCTAGTTTTTCTTGTTTCCTGCATTGCCTTATATTAGTTGTAATATTGCACTTGCTTTGCTAATTTATGCTGCTAGCTTTGCCAATTTGCATTTTTTGTCATTTCTGTTTGTGTTGATTTGTTGTGATGCTGCATTGCCTCGTCCCTTGGTATATATATCTGAGCTCAGTAGATTTAAGTTAGCTTAAGAAGGAGTAGACTATATAAGAAACTGACTATGGAGAATAGGTAAAGAATGCATTGCGAAGAGAGATTTGGGCCCCAATGAGTATTGTACAAACAGAAATAATTATTTTGAAAGAAATATGAATAGAATACAGGAACGAGGTATAGGTAGGATTTTCTTGGAAATAAATGATGAGGTAAGCAATGTGTGAACATATAAATACAGAAAGCATGCATAGATAGAATTTTTTTGGTGGAAACAAAGGATGAAATACGAGGAAAGATATAGGGAATGAAGTTTTGGGGTGGACTGCAGTACCAAATGTTACACTGAAAACAAACCCTGTCCTTTCCTTTTGTGTTATTCCGCTATATGTTTGTGTACCCTTGTGTATTTGTGTTTTTCCTGTCCTTATGTGTTTAGCTGATGACAGCTATGTTGTAGAATTTTTCTAATACTCTGTTATTTACCTTGTAAAGATGTTTTAGACATTATTTATTCTGTTTTCATGCTCATGTGTGAAGTTGACGTTTCAAAAGTGGTTCTGATCTTTTATGTATGTACTCATGTCATCATTCCTGTAACACTGATGTATATGTTTATTTCTATTCTTTTGTAAAGCCCCTATTACTACAAATATTATCTGTATTGTTATGTCTTTAATGTTGTATTTTGTATCTTTGTAATTGTATTCTTATGTTATATAATTGTAATTGACGCCAGTTAATCAAATTAAGTAACTTGAAAGCATTCATTTCACTGCACACATTTCTGTTGGTCATAGTATATGGACAATATGTGAGAAGTAGGGACTGATAGTGTTTGCACGTGTGTTACTAATTCAGCAAGGGACTGGATAACAGCATCGCTGGTTCTAAGGACAATTCCAAAAACTTTGTGAGTGCACAAGTGGTGGTTATGGACTTGCTCTATTATCCGCAAGACTCTTCAATGGTGATTGTGCACCTGCACAGTCGCAACAGATGGCTGCTGGCCATCTCTACAAGGACTACAGTGGGTCTGCATCTCTGGTGGCCCACCAATACTCTCTACCAGGACTACAGTGGGTCTACTCTGTGATGACCTAGCTACCAATATTCTTCGAAACGTCGACTGACTCTGCTGTGGGTTTGCTCTGTTGTGGCCCATTACCTGTCAGCATGTCAAGAGTCAGCACTGTCTTTCCGTTGGAAGGACAACACTACTTCTTCAAGACTGCATGGAAATCCACTACTTCTGTGTGCAATTTCTTTTACTAATGAGACTTTGTGAAAAAAACTGTAATTACTATTATGATGAACGATCAGGACTGTCTTTATGGACTGTGAGAAAATTTTAGCTGTTGACCAACATTGTATCAATAAGTGTGTGCATTGGATATCTTTGTTAGTGTAATTATGAAAAATTTTATCAAATCTGTATTGGCCACTGGCCAAAAACATTTTGTAAAATTTTTTGTGGGGAGCATGGGGGCTATGTAAGTAGGCTGTTTATGTTTTCTTTATGTAAGTTTGATGTTTATGTTTTCTTATTGGCAACGTTACGTAGCGCTCTCTGTATGAAAATCACTGGCTGTGCTGTGTGCAGTATGTGGC
Organism: Schistocerca cancellata; assembly: GCF_023864275.1. Classification (NCBI taxonomy): domain Eukaryota; kingdom Metazoa; phylum Arthropoda; class Insecta; order Orthoptera; family Acrididae; genus Schistocerca; species Schistocerca cancellata. The sequence continues at coordinate 266,577,608 of NC_064634.1, forward strand.
TAGTTTGCATTGTTGCCTGCCATTGTTGTCATGAACTGCTATAGCTGGATGTGAACAGCAGATTGCGTTGGGCAGTTGGAGGTGAGCCGCCAGCAGTGGTGGACGTGGGGAGAGAGATGGCGGAGTTTTGATAATCTGTAAGACTGAATGTCAATTATGAATATTAAGGTAAATACATTGTTTGTTCTCTATTAATATCTTTCATTTGCTAACTATCCCTATCAGTAGTTAGTACCTTCAGTAGTTTGAATCTTTTATTTAGCTGGCAGTAGTGGCACTCGCTGTATTGCAGTAGTTCGAGCAGCGAAGATTTTTGTGAGGTAAGTGATTTGTAAAAGGTATAGGTTAAAGTTAGTCAGGGCCATTGTTTTGTAGGGGTTATTGAAAGTCAGATTGCGTTGCGCTAAATAATATTGTGTGTCAGGTTAAGCACAGGCTTGTATAATTGTTCTAAGTGGACGTTTCACATATAAAATTGTTCAAAGGGGACGTTTCAATTTTCACCTAGGGAACAAAATACTTTTGGTTACAAAGTATAAGTTATTAAAGGCAATAAGTCCCACATGTTGTGGATTTAGGAGGCCAACTATTCATTAATTCACAGCGAGGCTCTAATACGGTAAAATTATAAACTCACTTGAAATCCTATACATCTCATGCAGTAGCAGCTCAGTATCAACACAATGTACCTGGCGACGGCTGAAACAGTGTGACTTCAGTCAGTGGCAACGCCAATGGCAGTCTCCTGCAGCTAAGTGATGGATGGACAGAAAATTTCCTAAGGCCGCAGAATGCATGAGATCAGCAGGTGCCAGATGAAGATAGCAGAGTGTCATCAGTGCTTGAGAGAGGTCTTACAAACAAGAGTAATAAAGGAAGTGAAGAGATTCTCATTTGATGGTTTAAATTCCTTCCCTTCGAAACTGAAGTTAAATTATCTTGACTGAACAGTATCTAGGTACTTGAATGGAATCCTTTTGGGCAGAGAAGTCGCTTCCCCAATATTCTTATATAACTATCTCCCACAGTCCCAGGTATAAAATTAATTATTACTTGAATTCTCAAATGCATAAATCAAAATGATTACAAGTTACAGTTCATAATCATACTCTGATGCTCGTTGTCGAAGTTAGTATCTGGAATAAAATCTCTGTGTCTCGGCAGAAATCCGGCGATCGTCGACTCTGAAAATTCCTAAAAGAATCAGAAGCACAATCGTACCCCATGGGGAAGCCGTCGTGGGTGCTATGACGTATTCTATCTGCAGCAAGGTAATCAGTGTCGAAGTTGTGTATCAATTTCGATAAAGTCCGTAATTTAATCTCTTAAAATAGAGCATTAATCACCGTGGAGCAGGCTCTACTGATGTCCCAGGATACAAAGTATCCTACAAGTTAAGACACACATGGTAATATTCCGAGCCACTGACAAGGGAGAAGTTGAAATAATCGAAGAATTGAACTTACCTTTTCCATTAATGAAATTATGTTTTTCGATAAATGATATTCCTAACTTCTTTCGAGTATACATACATAAGATGAAATGTTATAACAGTTAATTTCAATCCATATTCAAGATCGCAGCTTACAGTAATGGCGCTAATTACAATTCCACTGTGAACCAACCATCCGCAGTTCTCAATCAGAAGTAGTCCATTGTACACGTAATATTAAACTTTATTTCTACAGAGTTTATATATTATTCTCAATGTGTCTCTTGCAGTCGTAAAGAGTATTTGAGCAATCTAATTTACTTACTCGTAGGCATAAGAAAACGAGTCAGTCAGGCTGGCAGAGTGAATAGGGGACAGGACAGGAATCTGAAGTGTGACACTTCGGCCGCTCCCTGGTTCAACCGGGGGATTATAGGCGACAGACGTTAGTGTATACTGTCTGATAGGGCCCTGCCTACGTCAGTCTTGCCAATGCGAAGCATGAATAGTGTAAAGGACAGGAATCCGCAGCTAAGCGACCCTTCCGCAGCCCCATATTGTGGCATTTTGACACTAGCCAGCCGATCGTCAGCTGTCCCAGCAAGCAGCCTCAGACACCGATTCCGACACCACCCAGCGGGCTTAGTATCAAGTGCTTTGTACCCCCGGCCACAAGTCGCTGGTAACCATTGATACTGATACCCTTTCATGGGAATAGCGTCCACATTCTCACATGTGTGACCATCTTCCTCTTCGTCATCTGATGGCTCCCATGGCTGTCTGATGATTGACCTCTCACCCAGTGACTGTGAAGCCAGTTCAGCCCCCAACACTGATACAACTGACCACCACGTGAACGTCCCGTTGGGTGCTGTTTCGTCTCGTCTCTTCAGCCAATAGGACCTTCTGGGAACTCTGACTCTGTTGGTAACCCTTCCCCCTCCCCCCCCTCCGCCAGTTTATGAGACAGGCTTCTTCTCGCACACATTGCAGCAGCCATGGAGCAGCCACAACTGTTGCCGTCATGGATCAGGACATGGGTTCCCCTCCCAACCCCAGTTTTCTGAATCCACCGCCACCACCGCCAAAAGAGACGATCCCTCCCATCACTTTTAATCTCATGAACTACATTAGACTGAACACCAAAATACAATGTCTTATTGCAGGTAAACCGTGAGCAGTTTACCAGAAAGACCCTGTTGAGCACCTGACTGACACAAAAACGATTATCTCCAGCCGGCCGCTGGTGGCCGAGCTTTTCTAGGCGCTTCACTCTGGAACCGCACGACGCTACGGTCGCTGGTTCGAATCCTGCCTCGGACATGGATGTGTGTGATGTCCTTAGGTTAGTTAGGTTTAAGTAGTTCTAAGTTCTAGGAGACTGATGACCTCAGATGTTGGGTCCCATAGTGCTCAGAGCCATTTCAACTATTTTTTTTATTATCTCCAAGTTCTCGACTTTGCGACTGCGAGGGCTATTGACTACTACACTGATGAGGCTTCTGGCGACAGAAGAACAAAAATCGTCATCAAAATCCATCCCTGCAAAGTTACAGAAACAGATGTCAGGGATGAATTACTCTGTCTCAAGTGCCTGGACCCTTGGTCCACTTACAAAATAAGAGGGACAGTGAGACCCAGAAGTTAATCTCCATGTCCATCCATGTTGTATTAGAAGAGAGGACATCAAAACGCATTTATCAAATCAGGTATTGCCTGTGCACCAAACTGGTTATTGAATCACACTGACGTCACAATAGCCACTCCATCTGCCATATGTGTCAACATTTGCGACACATCAGCAGTTGCTGCTCTATGCCTTTTCAGTGTACCAAGTTACCTATTGACTGCTGCCACCATGAGGTCCATCGGTGAATCTGTACTTTCACCTACCACAAATAAAGGAAAGAAAAAAGAGAGAGAAAGCGTGATACTGCAAATATCTCTGGTGCGAGCAATAAATTTTAAATACCACTTAAATTTTGTTGCTACCAATAGAATGGTCCAATATTTTTAATTTGTTGAGAATGAATAACTGTTAATCATGTTCATTTGCAAAAAGGCCAAAATTTGGTACTTTAACCATTTCTTACAGAACTTCTGTAGATTTTCTTTATCCTAGCGTGGGTTTACAAAAAGCTAACTCGTCTGGTACAAGGTTCCTGAGTTTCACGTGTTAAGAGGTGTGTATCTCACTCTACCACACAAGCGGGGAAGATCATAATAAATCCAGGTCTACCCTTTGGGAAGCCTTATCTCGGAGGGAAACCATGGACAACCCCGGTATATAGACCTGCAACCAGTGATGTACAGTACAGATAAGATGGATATTAGTATTTGGAAAATTATACACAGAAAAGAGAAAACTAAAACCGCATGTACAAATCACCTTGGATGTTTTAAACGCTAAAAAATATCGTTGGGTAAAGTGTCTGAGTATTCAGATTACTAATAGAGAATAAACTGTAGTTTGCGTGTTTAAAACAATTTATTGAACGACAATAACAATTTGTTGGCTTGAATATACGGATTCGACGAAGTTTGATGGAGCTGGTAGATGTTGTAGGAAAGTGAGATAAGCTCGAAACTCAGCACCAGACTGGACCAAGAGAACATGAAACAATTTCAAACACTGAATCAGTCGGAGATCTTTACCTTAAACACAGCAAAAGGATGGGTTAGTAGCACATTTCTCCATCGGATCCTTCATGAATTCAGTAGATTCGGAAAAGGTACGATCCAGTAAAGTGTCTACCGCATAGCAATCGATTTTATCTATTTTAAACAAGCCTTTCCGAAGTAAATCGCTGCTCATAAGCAATTCATTATGCTTAGGTTTCTTAGACTATATGCAGTCAGCAGATCATCCAGTACTTTTTTAACCACTTAACTGGACGTACACAATTTTTTATGTGAGCCAACATTTAAGAAAGATCATCCTTCATTTTAGGAAACCTCTCTCTGCATCAATATCACATTAAGATTCTTCATAATAGACAAGACTAATATATATATATATATATATATATATATATATATATATGTGTGTGTGTGTGTGTGTGTGTGTGTGTGTATCCAAAGTGAATATTCCACCTGGGAAATGGTTCCAACGACAACTACGAATCACTATGCCTTCACACCACTTCCATGTTTTCATCATACATTTCTCTATTAAACACCTACACCTTCTTAATTTCTTTTCAGACCACGTTCGGATCAGAATTACTTTAGAGCAGATAAATAAAGTAATTCCTCTTACATTCATGATCATTTGTTATCAAATAATTCACAAATATACACACATCAAAATCACTTTTGCATTACCTCAGTTCCGAGAGTTACGAAACCTGTATAGAAAATTGCATTAAAGATCACCATAAACATCATTTCCGCCATTTTTATTGCTCATGAAAACCACACATTGCATTTGGTACTACCATACAGCGACACCTTCAGAGGTGCTGGTCCTCAATGCTGTACACATAGGTACCTCTAATACCCAGCAGCACATCCTCGGGCATGGATGCACAGGGGCGCGGAAGACGAATGCCTCGCCAATATGCTGCCGACATTGTTGCACTATAGGTTGGAGGATGGTATTTGCGTATCGTACAGTCGTTACGGCGCCTTCCATGACCACCAGGAGCGTACGTCGACCACACATAATGCCAAGCAGCAGTGAACCTTCATTTTACTGCACATGCTGGACAATGAGTCTAAGGCGTTCAGGCTGACCTGGTTGCTCCAAAAACATCTCGCACGATTGTCTGGCTGAAGGCATATGCAAAACTCATCGGTAAAGAGAACGTGATGCCAAACCTGAGCGACCCACTCGGCATGTTGTCGGGCCCATCTGTACTGCGCTGCATGGTGTCGTGGTTGCAAAGATGGACCTCGCCATGGACGTCTGGAGTGAAGTTGCACATCATGCAGCCTATTGCGCACGATTTGAGTCGTAACATGACGTCCTGTGGCTGCACGAAATCGTTATTCAACATGGTCACGTGGCTGTCAGGGTTCCTCCGAGCCGTAATCCGTAGGTAGCCCTTGGGTGGCCTGAGAGAGGCATGTCATCGACAGTTCCTGTCTCTCTGTACATCCTGCATGTCCAAGCAACATCGTTTTGGTTTACTCCGAGACGCCTGGACACTCCCCTTGTTTAAGCCCTTCCCGGCACGAAGTAACAATGCGGACGCGATCGAACCGCGCTGCTGACTGTCTAGGCATGATTGAATTACAGACAACACGAGTCGTGTACCACTTTCCTGGTGAGTGACTGGAACTGATCGGCTGTCGGACCCCTCCGTCTAATAGGAGCTGCTCATGCATGATGGTTTACGTCTTAGGGCACGTTTAGTGACATCTCTGAACAGTCAAAGGGACTGTGTCTGTGACACAATATCCACAGTCAACGTCCATGTTCAGGAGTTCTGGGAAACGAAGTGATCCAAAACTTTTTTGATGTGTGTATACAAAGCATTTGATCTTTCTGAAAGTAAAATTCGTTAGCGTCAGGAACCATCAAACAAGTCTCAATTTGTGCCTTATATACCAGCCAGCTTACAAATACACTAACTGGTAAGAATGTAGCAAAATTTAGTTGTAATTATCGACGATTCCTACAAGTCCCTATAAGTCACCATTATTATAAACCAGAATACCTTCTTCCGGTAAGTGCAGTCAATTCAGGTACATTTACTTTCGCACAAAAGATTAACTTATGATGCATGCAACTGAGTGGTTAAAACACATATACACATATTAAATCAAAACTGAAATAATTGATACCGAACATTACACAATCATACAGATATGCAGGGTCGTCCATTGATAGTGACCGGGCCAAATATCTCACGAAATAAGCATCAAACGAAAAAAAATACAAAGAACGAAACTCGTCTACCTAGAAGGGGTAAACCAGATGGCGCTATTGTTGGCCCGCTAGATGTGCGCTGCCATAGGTCAAACGCATATCAACTGCATTTTTTTAAAAAATAGGATGCCCCATTTTTATTACATATTCATTTAGTACGTAAAGAAATGTGAATGTTTTAGTTGGACCACATTTTTCCCTTTGTGATAGACGACGCTGAAACAGTCACAAACGTATAAGTACGTGGTATCACGTAACATTCCGCCAGTGCGGACGGTATTTGCTTCGTGGTACATTACCCGTGCCAAAATGGACTGTTTACCAATTGCGGAAAAGGTCGATATCGTGATGACGTATGGCTATTGTGATCAAAATGATCAAAGGGCGTTTGCTATGTATGCTGCGGTATCCTGGACGACATCTTCCAAGTGTCCGGACCGTTCGCTGGATAGCTACTTTATTTAAGGAAACAGGAAGTGTTCAGCTACATGTGAAACGCCAACCACGATCTGCAACAAATGATGTTTCCCAAGTGGGTGTTTTAGCTGCTGTCGCAGCTAATCCGCACATCACTAGCAGACAAATTACGCGAGAACCCGGAAACTCAAAAACGATGGTGTTGACAATCCTACATCAACATCGATTGCACCCGTACCATATTTCTATGTATCAGGAATCGCATGGCACGACTCTGAACGTCGTATACAGTTCTGCCACTGGGCACAAGAGAAATTACGGGACGATGACATATTTTTTGCAAGCGTTCTATTTAGCGATGAAGCGTCATTCACCAGCCGCGGTAACGTAAACCGCCATAATATGCACTATTGGGCAACGGAAAATCCACGATGGCTGCGACAAATGGAACATCAGCGACCTTGGAGGTTTAATGAATGTTGCGGCATTATGGGAGGGAGGATAATTGGCCCCCATTTTATCGATGGCAATCTAAATGTTGCAAAGTATGCTGATTTCCTACGTGACGTTCTACCGATGTTATGGCAAGATGTTTCACTGCATGGCAGAATGGCGATGTACTTCCAATACGGTGGATGTCCGGCACATAGCTCGCGAGCAGTTGAAGCGGTATTGAATAGCATATTTCGTGATAGGTGGATTTGTCGTGGATGCACCATACTATGGCCCGCACGTTCACCGGATCTGACGTCCTCGGATTTCTTTCTGTGGGGAAAGTTGAAGGATATTTGCTATTGTGATTCACCGACAACTCCTGACAACATGCGTCTGCGCATTGTCAATGCATGTGCGAACATTACGGAAGGCGAATACTCGCTGTTGAGATGAATGTCGTTACACGTATTGCTAAATGCATTGAGGTTGACGGACATTATTTTGAGCATTTATTGCATTAATGTGTTATTTACAGGTAATCACGCTGTAAGGGCATGCGTTTTCAAAAATGATAAGTTCACAAAGGTACATGTATCACATTGGAACAACGAAATAAAATGTTCAAACGTACCTACGTTCTGTATATTAATTTAAAATAGCCTACCTGTTACCAACAGTTTGTTTAAAATTGTGAGCCATATGTTTGTGACTATTACAGTGCTTATCACAAAGCGAAAAAAGTGGTCCAACTAAGACATTCATATTTCTTTTCGTACTACACGAATATGTAACAAAAAATGGGGCTCCTATTTTAAAAAAACGCAGTTGGTATCCGTTTGACGTGTGGCAACGCCATATAACGTTACAACCACAGCGCCATCTGGTTTCCCCTTTCAAGCTAGACAAGTTTTGTTCTTTGTAGTTTTTTCGTTTTACGCTTATTTCGTGAAATATTTGGCCCGGTCACGATCAATGGACCACCCTGTATATACACTACACTCTTCCGAAAAATAATGAATTAACCCCGTCATCAATAAAAAGAATTAGTTTCTTACTAGATGAACACTATCATTGCGTCTCTAAAGTACTCACTATGCAGTGCATAATCTCTTATTACAAACTCTGATCTCACTGTGAATGGATCATAGTCAACACAAAGCACGAATGCTACAAATTAAGTCATAGTTAGTCACTCCTCGCTATGTAATTCCTAATTACTATCAGTTTAATCATCTTAGTCCCATTCACAGTTTTAATAATTTCATTAAATACTTGTTAATATCTTGATGGGGATACAGCACTCTGATTCGTTAATTTCTGGATACGCCAATAAATACACACCTGGAATTGGAATGTTCAAAATTACGAATGGTCCACTGCATAATAATTGTAACTTTTAATTTTTTAGGAAAGAAATGAGGATCGCGGGTGTACTCGCAGCAATGCCTTTTCGCCGATCCTAAACGTCTGCAACCGATTGAGTTTGCTGTCTGAATCCCTGTTTCTGATCCTAGTCTTCTAGGTGAGATTAACCAGAGCTTGTCAAATTTTCTCTTCCCAAGGTATGTCAGTATCTTTTGTGTTCGTAATTTTATCTACCCTTTCTTTTCTTTCCTTTCTTCTAAAGATCAGTTCAGCAGGCGTGGATTCCTTAAAACAGTAGGTGTCCGGATAGAAGTTATACCCCTATAGCGTATACGGCATAACAAGATGACGTACATAAACTTTTTTTTCTTCAAAAACAACCGAATGAGGTTATCGGAGGCTTGGTAACTGATGGTTCTGTTTATCATTGAGGTGCATAGCTTCCTTTAATTTCTTGATTATTTGATCTGAAATTTTAGATACTTTCATTGCGTTCCGAGTAAAATAGTGTTTGGCATTTATTATTTGTGAAGTTCAAGCTTAGGCGGGCCGCACGGCAGAACTCTCGTGTACTGCTACCTACCTTCTGTGTGGAGTCAGCCTCCACTAAAGAACCGTCTATCCAAAATTTCGCCTTCCCCACTGAGAAGTCAACGCTTCCGTCCCTCTCTCATATGCTGCTAATGCCCAGGATACATTTCACGATCCTTATTTTAAGATTCAGGAACGCGCGTATAATTGCTGCATTTCACAAATTCACTTTCAATTGTGTCTGCATCTTGACATTTGTGGATCTTGTGCTTAGTGCTCCTATAGCTGTGCAGTTTCCCACTGGCTTGCTTTAGCTTGGAACACAGGCTCCTGTGTCTAATGTTACATTGACTTGAATTCCTTCGACTGTAGCTAGGATTTCCGGTACTGGCACGAAAGGATAAACCTTGTAACACTGATAAATATACTAACACAATTCCTCCAATAATTCCATCCATCCTTATACGCAGCATCTACAATTGCTGGTCGTAGCCCCTGCCCGAATCCCTGACTGCGCCTCTGGGGCTAGAGGCGGTCACAATTAGTTTATTGGACTTGCTCCAGTGCCGCTATTTTCGTCGTCTGTTACTATCGTAATTATTGGTGTCTGCATGTGCATATCTCCTGGCATAGACTGCCGCTGATTCAGTTGTAGCTGTTGTGGAAAGTTATTGTTCCAAGACTAGCTAGAAGCCAGTTTCTGGTTACTTGATTGGACTTGATCGCCTCTATGAAATTTGTTTCTGGCCGATCGGAAGCCACTAAAATTTCCACAGTTGTTCTTCAAAAATTGTTCAAGTGGCTCTAGGCGCTATGGGACTTAACATTTGAGGTCATCAGTCCCCTTGACTTAGACCAACTTAAACCTAACTAACCTAAGGATATCACACACATCCTTGCCCGAGGCAGGATTCGAACCTGTAACTGTAGCAGCAGCGCTGTTCCGGGCTGATGCGCCGAGAACCACTCGGCCACAGCGGCAGGCAATTTTTCTTCCAGTTATTATCATTTGGTGCATTCTTTGGATTTGCTTTAATCATTTGGTTGATTCTTTTTGCTTTATTATCATTTACACGGCCACTTGGTGAATGATAGGCACGTGTTCGCATTATTATATCCATTATTCGATTCTGACGTGGACTTCAGGTCTCCTTGAATTAGGTACATCGAATCTAACACAGATAAAAATTTCTCCAAATTTTCGTCTAACACATTAACAGCTGGCTTCTGACACTAACTGGTAATCTTTCTTCCAATATTCTCAGTATATCAAGTTATGGTAACGGATCGTCCCAGTAGCGACATTTACGAAGATATTTTTCGAAGTACTTTTTTAACGTTCCTTGCTTGAATGAGAACTGTTTCTTGACGAAACCTTTGTTGAAATCCATGCGACCAATATTTTGCTAAGATTGCCTGTTCGAATTAATCATATGTCCGACAAAATTAGCATGCGTCGATTGCCCACAGTGCACCTCCTCCTCGAATATAATCTGATACGTAAATGGAGTTCCTTGGTGACGCTCTCTTGAATTTTCCCACGAACACTACAGGATGTACCGTCCTATCGGGATTTAACATCTTAAATTGACGAGACCTGAGTTTTTCCTCGATATTAGGTGGAAAATACATGTACTGGCCCATAGTGGCTTCTTGTAGACTACATGGGAGACTATAGTACGGCGAATACACGTTTGGATTTCCGTAACTAGACGTGTCATCCGAAGTTTGTTGCCGTAGAGCCTGAAATACCTTGTTACCACTTTTCACTACCCCTTGAAACATTTATAGCTCTCCTTTGGTCATCTTAATAAATTCCTCGACTTGCTCCTTCCATTTCACGAAATCGGAGCCTAGTTTCTTAAAGAAATTCTCTTTTAGCAACTCATCCGAGGATAAGGGTGAGAGAAGAGAATTTACAGCCTATGTTATCGCCTCATTCAGCTGATGTTCCTTCGCCTATGCCCAGTTATCGTTCTCCTCCGAAAATTAACGCTTATGTACCTCAAAATCTTCTTTTATTTTATCTTCCTGTCCTGAGGAAATATCTTCCAATAATTTGCTGAGGCTAGCTACCGTTTGTTCTACCAAATTCTGTCGATTCATAACTTCATTGACATTATCCGCTATCTTTCCGATTTCTATCGTAAATTTGTCTTGAGCCTATCACATTGTAAACTCATATTCTACATGGCCTCTTGCTTTCTGATAAGATCAGGTATCGTCACCTCCACTTCGTTTTGATTTCGCACAAGTAGAGGATATTAAGTGAATCTGTGTCTGGGTTTCAGACTGCGCTTGTGATATGGTTGACTGCACTTGCACGATATATTATCAGATAACAAACTGTATAGCTGCGCTCAGAGAGTCAATCGCCGATGCTGAGGATCTAGCTAGATCCTGCGCCACAGCTGTTGGGTCGTCTATAGTGTACGGTACGTTATGTGACTGCATTTCACTTTCTTGTTGTATTCGCATTCTAAACTGCACGCAAGATGAATACATGAAATGCTTCCAACAGTACCCTAAATTCTACTCTTCTGATTAACACGCAAAATAAATTGACTCAATATTTGACACGTAACTGAAATCTCGTAGCCTTCACAAAGTACCGTTACAGAAGTTTGTCTGCAGAATGATAACGACAGTGGAAAATTATCTTTTACATAGAGCAATAACAGAGTCCTTGATACTTCTACCCACGACAAGAACCAAGTTCGGGGGCATAAAAGATGTAGAAAGATAAATGGTTAGGGGTCCTGTCTTTATACGTTGTCTTCCGTCGAGTTTCTGGTCTGACCATTCACATGTGACGGATCTGCGTAGTCTGCACACAATGTCGTAGCAGCAGTACGCGTTTCGTTGTGGCATCAAACACATATACAAATACTATACACAGAGGATTGTCCCCAGCGATCACCAATTTAACTTCCCTCCCCATGAAACTGAAGTTAAATTATCATGACTGAACGGTATCTAGTTACTTGAATGGAAACCTTTTGGTCAGAGAAGTCGCTTCCCCAATATTTTTACACAGTTATCTCCCACACTTCCTGGTATAAAATTAAGTACTACTTGAATTTCAAAATGTATAAAACAAAATGATTAGAGGTTACAGTTCATAATCACAGTCTCGTTGCCGAAGTTAGTAGCTGGAACAAAATCTCTGCGGCTTTGCGGGATTCCGGCGATCGTCGTCTCTGAAAATTCTTAAAATGATAAGAGGCACAATCAAACGCCATGGGGAAGCCGTCTTGGGTGCTATAACTCTGCAGCACGGGGATGTGTCCCAGTTAAAGAATAAAATTTTCACCCTGCAGCGGAGTGTGACCCTATATGAAACTTCCTGCTGGCTTAATGCTGTGTGCCGGAGCGAGACTCGAACTCGGGACCTTCGCCTTTCGCGGACAAATGCTCTTCCAACTGAGCTACTGTAGTACGACTCTTTATCCGTCCTTGCCGCTTTAATTCTACAAGTACCTCGTATTCTACCTTCCAAACTTTACACAAGTTCTCCTACGAACCTGTCAGATCTAGTACTCCTGGAAGAAAGGAGAGCTGCTGCGAGATTTGGAACGTAGGAGACGAGGTACTGGAGGAATTAAAGCTGTGAGGACGTGTCGTGGGCCGTGCGTGAGTAGCTCAGTCGGTTAGAGCACTTGCCAGCTAAAGGCAAACGTCCCGAGTTTGAGCCTCGGTCCGGTACACAGTTTTAATCCGACATGAAGTTTCAGTGTCCAAGTTATGTATTAATTTCAGTAAAATCCAGAATTTAATTTCTTAAAATAGAGCATAAACGACCGTGGTGCAGGCTCTCCTGATTTCCGGGATACAAAGTTCCATACGCGTTACGACACACCAAAAAATGTTTCGAGCCATAGACAAGGGAGCAGTAGAAGTAACCAAAGAATTGAACGTACCTTTTTTACTCATGATGTTATTTTTTTCCATAAATGATCTTCCTAGCTACATTCCAGTATACATCATCCTCTTGTATGAGATGAAATGTTATCACATTTAATAAAATTTCATTCCGTCCGCAGCTCGTGGTCTCGCAGAGTCCCGGGTTCCATTCCCGGCGGGGTCAAGGATTTTCACCTGCCTCGAGATGACTGGGTGCTGTGCCATCTTCATTATCATCATTCATTTCCATTGCGATCGAAGGAAGGAAATGGCAAACCACCTCCACAAGGATCTTGCCTAGCACGGCGGTGCGGGTCTCCCGCATCGTCCTCTTCGCTCTGTCAAGAAGTATGGGACTTCATCATCTTCATCATCACACAAGATGGCGGTTTACAACACTGTCACTTAATTACACTTCCACTGCGATCCTACTGTCTGCAATTCTCAGTCAGAAGTGGTCCAGTGTATACGTAATGTTCCACCTTATATCCACAGAGCTTTTATATCGGGTCAGGGATAATATGTCCTTCTCAGACGTTAGAAGTCTTCGAGTAATATAGATCTTTTTCCTCGAATATAGATGAACAGCTCAGGTATGCACTCGATTGGAGTTTTGATGCGTGAAAGTTTGATTGGCTTGTGTTCTCACTTCTTCAACTGATCACATGAAGGTGATTCATAAAGCTCTCGGAACGGAACAGAAATACTGAAACTTATTTTTATTTTTCAATGCAGTCTCCTTATAGATTCATTCACTTGGTCCAGTTAGGTTCAAGTGCCTTGTTTCCTTCTCGATATTGAGTTACCTCCAGGTCTGCAAAATCGTTGTCAACTCCGGCTATCAATTCTTCGTTTGAAGTGAATCTTAGTCCACGAAGAAAAATTTTCAATGTTGGAAGATGTGGAAGTCTGACGGAGGTATAACAGGTGAATAAGGTTGCAGTGGAAGTAGTCATACGGGCCAAACATTGTTCGGATATGTCCATTCTGATGCGTTTTTGATCCAGCGTCAAGAGTAGTGCCACTCATCTTGCAGATAATTTTTTTCATTTCAAACCTTCACTTAAAATGTGATTTACCCTTTCAGATGACATCTGGTAAGCGTGAGGAATTTTACGCACTTTCAATTGGCGATCCTTCATGAACATTTTATGCACTTTTACAATGATTTATGGAGTAGTGACACCTCTTGGCCGACCACTGCTCTCCCTACCAAATTTAAATTCATTTGTACACTTGCCAACAGTTGAAAATGAAGGAGCAGAGTCCCCCAGTGTATTCTGGAAATCGGCATGAATGTGCTTTGCTTTCATACCTTTCTTTAAGAAGTACTTAATCACTGCTCGAATCATGTTATTTTTTTCCATTTTCGCAAATCACTAAGCGATAACAACAACAGAGGCACGTCACGGCCACAGCTTTCTTCCTAGAGCTCTGAAGTGGCACGTGTTTACAGGCAGCATTCCAATGAATATCATGTGAAAAACTCGTTACGCTACCGCAGACCTCTCTTGGTGATTCCGAGAACTTTTCAAGACAAAAATGGTTCAAATGGCTCTCAGCACTATGGGACAACTTCTGAGGTCATGAGTCCCCTAGCACATAGAACTACTTAAACCTAACTAAACTAAGGACATCACACTCATCCATGCCCGAGGCAGGATTCGAACCTGCGACCGTAGCAATCGCGCGGTTCCAGACAGTAGCGCCTAGAACCGCTCGGTCACTCCGGAAGGCTTTTCAAAACACCCTCGTAATATTTCTCAGATGATGTCGGTCCCCTTCTCACGACAGTGCTTTACTTTGTTAACCAATGACATCATTTCTACCATCCTACTCTGAAAAAAATCATTCCTCATTATTCCTGTCTTTCTCCTTGGCCAATGAAGCAGACTCGCTCCGGGGACTGACATGCTTTTCTGTCACTCTGGAAAAAGTTTAAATGAACCAACAGTGTGTTTTGTAAGAGCTACTCATTTGTTGGTGTCTCACAGTGCCCAAAGGGTTAGCTTGGGGCTCTGCCTTCAGCTGCAGTACAGCGAGCTCCAGCAATCTCCAGTGACAGCATTTGACATAGTTTTACTCTCCAGATGGGTAGGGTTACATTCAGACAATTCGTGCTCCGTAGTAGTATTCTACTCAGATGCCGGAAAGCCATAAAAACAATTTTCTGGATTTTCTGCTAAAACTGACTGTGAGGAAGAAAGCAAATAAGCACACAGTTGTGTATAAAACTTCTGTTTAAAATTGTATATAAGAATACGTACGGGACAAGTGTCTAGATAAAAATTATAAATAAGTCAGTTGGGATTGTTTTACAGTTTTTTGCTAACAACTTTTCCCTTTCATTTTGATTTTGACATGCTACGAGACATATGTGGAATGTGACATTCGTTCCACAAACATTTTATAAAGCACGTCGTGCCACTTTGGTGTTCGTTATTAAGATCAGGCACTCCCAGTGCAGGATAAATAGGCCAGGCTTGAAAATGAATCTCAAAAATTTGAAATTAGTCGCCAAATATAAGCGGCACTCAAAAAGAAACGAGCCGGGAGCCTAATTACAGAAACCAGTACCTGTACGTTAAAAGTATTGACCCTGGCTGTTGAGAAACTTGTCCCACGGTGGCACAAGGCGGTGAATGGACTGTGTCATAAATTCCCGGAGCTGCTATGTTAACCAGTTCCGCACGTACAGCTTGACGTCGTCGCCTGAGGTGAATCGTTTTCCCTCAGAGCCAGTTTTTCTGATTCAGTGCGGGACAACAGTGAATGCCCAGTTACTCGCAAACCGTGACCACCCTTCGTCAAGCGATCAAATCAAAACGACTAGACAATCTCACCCATGGGGTCATTCTGCTCCACGACAGTGGAAAGCCTCATACGGTCGACACAGTCTCGGCACTGCTGTAGAAATTCAATTAGGAGGTTTTCGGCCACCCTCCATACAATGCGGACCTCTCTCCCTGTGATGACGTCATTTTTGCTCCCCTTAAAGAGGCTCTGAGGGCAAACGGTTCACCTCAGACGACGACGTCCAGCTGTAAGTGCGGAACCGGTTAACATCGCAGCCCCGGGAATTTTATGACAGCCATTCACCGCCTTGTGTCAGAATGGGACAAGGGTCTAAATAGCCAGGATCAATACTTCTAATATACAGATACTGGTTTTTGTAATTATGTCTCAGTCTCGTTTCTGTTTTAAACGACACTTATATAAGAACTGCAACTGTTGACAGATTCATTATTAAACACTTCATAAAACTTTTGTAGATATTTGGTTCAAATTGTTCATATGGCTCTGAGCACTATGGGACTGAGTCTGAGGTCATCAGTCCCCTAGAACTTAGAACTACTTAAACCTAACTAACCTAAGGACATCACACACATCCATGCCCGAGGCAGGATTCGAACCTGCGACCGCAGCGGTCGCGCCGTTCCAGACTGAAGCGCCTAGAACCGCTCGGCCACACAGACCCCAATACATATTTAAATATTGCCTACATCCTTCAGCCACTTATTAGATCGATGTGTAAAAAACTTAAGTAAATCGGTAGAGAACTCTATAAGATTTTAGGTAACAGCCTTCAACAAAGACTTGTCTTTACCTCGTAACCGCAGGTGGTATTCTTTTAGACCTCTTTCATACGAAGGAACCTCTCTGCTGATTACCAGCGTCTTGGTGGATATTGTAGTTTGTAAATTATTAGATGATACATGAAAATTAAAATTAGTCAAGAATAATTCCAACAATAAGGATTAACATGATCTAACTTCCGTCTCTCTCCCCTCTCTGGAACACAGAAAACTATTAATAACTTACTGCTTGTGCAAAATAGCATATCTAAGTTTGGTTAGGCATCTTTGTATCCTGTTCTTGGAATTACAGTAAAACATGCAACAACCGTTCGCATTAGATTCTATGAAATACAAATGAAAATAACTGTTATCGTCCTTCACAGGAAGTGTAAATGAAGTAAAAAATCTGGAGACGATAAGTAATCAACCTGCAGTTTGCATTTTATGATGAAGTAGACTGAAATATCTACGAATATTTAAAGATTCTGTCATTCATTCCAGGTACCTGTGTAAGGTATCACAATATAGGGATGTACGCACTTGAAATATAAAGTTGGCTTCATTGGTTCCCCACGTGTCCTGTTAATCGCTTAAGGAGTATTTTATTTTTCCAGCTTACATCTCTTTCGCTGCCGGCGTCGTCCTGCGTGTGGTCAGGGCCATTAAAAAGTCGGGCACGGCTGGCTCTAAGCGGCTCGTTTTGATTTATGCGTTCTGCCGATCTACGCTAAACGCCTAATTAATTATTTGCGCAGACTCGGAGCACTAATATTTCCTCGCAGTGGTCGCTGCCCCGTTTTTAATCCGAGTCCTCATTTTTTTATTTTAATTTCTCTCCCTCTCTCTTTCTCTCTTTTTCCCGCTGGCCCCTCGCTGCGACGGCAGATGTCAGCTTGACTGATACCCACTAGGCGTGAGTAGGTAGCGCGTGTGCACACGACTGATGGCGCTTCACGCGTGAGCCATGGCCGCACGTGCTCTGTGCGCTGAGCCATATGCACGGCGACCCCCACATTTAACACGCAGGTCCGCTTGTCCCTACATCTCAACGTTTCTGGTTTAGCGTCACCTGCAAAGAACTGGACGCCTTTATCGATGATCTAGCAGGTGGGGTGCTCGTTTTTCCACCTTCATCTCTTCTTTCTAAAGTCACGCCAATGGACTTCTAACAGATAACCAATTTTATTTCCTATTCTTATGTGTATTTTTCTTGTCACGAACTACACACGAGATGTAACTGTACCGTGCTTCAAGCATTTATAAGTCCTTCCTACTGCGGAGTTGTGCGAATGATAATATTTCCGAATATCGTATTGTACGTATCCAGCCGCATTGATTCTAGACAATATCCTGAATAATTTTTTCGATAACTTCGCCAGTGATTTTATCAATTCTGTAATAGCGTCGTCAAGCCATTCTCCCTTCCAAAGCTCAGTGAAAACGTTGCCCATAAAATCTTACAAAAAAAACCAGGATCTTTAGGAAAAACAAGTATTTCTAATGACTGGTTGAGAACATATATCAAAAGCAGGATTCAAAGGGTAGAGGTAACATAGGTTTCGAACAAGGAAAAACTTTTAGTGAAGGATTGATCAGATCCCATATACACATTAACACAGAAGTTCCTCAGGTTAGCATCGTAAGACAAACATTGTTTTTTTACTGTGTTGGGTATGACCCAAAGATTTTTCTCCGATTAAACACCAAAAATCCTTGGACAAAATTCAAATGAAACCAAAAAACATGTATGCAATCGTTTACCATGCAAAAGTGCTTTTTACATAAACAAAAGAACCAACGTCAATATCTTCTGTAAGAGAGGAATAACTTTGTAAAATTAAATGTCAACAAAAAAAATCTCATAGAATATGTAACAAACATAAAATGTCAGAAATTAGTACTGGCAGTGACCTGAAGTGGAATCAGCACCCAAATAAGTAACCAATGAAACTGTCGTACCATACTATGGCCACAGAGTACTGTCATGAGTGTGTAAAAGGCAATGTCTTGTAGGTGCATACTAGCCCTGTATACATTAAATCTTCAGCTTCGAAATTTTTTTTAAGAGGCCACATGCATAAAACATGGTCATAGTTTTCTAGCTACAAAAAAGGTCGACTACAATAATAACTCGAAACAGTACTCAAGCTCTCTGTAAGCAATGTTTAAACTGTTGGGGATTGTAGCTTCACCTTGTGGATACATTTACAAATATGATATGTGCATCAATAACATCAGCAATTGCCTCAGAACAGCAGCATTAATGATGATGGAACCAGAGACCATACGAAACTTACCAAGAGTAAAAAATAAAACAGGAGGCAGCTTTCTCTGCAAGGGAACAATACAGTAGAACAAATCGCTCAAGAAGCCGATAGTGAGGAATAAAATCAAAAGTTAATTAAAGCATTCAATTTAAATAACTCGTATTACAAATAGAAGGGTTATTTGGATAACAAATGGTTGGGAATGGTAAAAACTAACATAATTTAATAATAAACCTCTGTCATTTTATAGAAACTGTCATAGTTCAATGATTCTTACTGTAAAATTCTGTTCCCAAGATTTATATTCTCTCGACGTGTACAGTAAATATTCTCACACGAAGACATGGTGCTGATGTTGCAATTAATGATCAAGGGTGCACGTTTGATAAATCCCATTTAGTGTATTAATAAGCAAGGCATGAAAAGTTAACCGCCATGGACAAAGAAAAACTTCGCATTAGAACATTTAACGCCTCCTCCGAACTCTGTAGAAAAAGAATACGGAAAAAGAAATTTATACATTTCTAGAAAATGACCTTGCAAGTGGAGGATAACATTAAAAGCAAGAACAGTTCTGTAATATTGTCCACAGCAAGTCCGCATACAAAATGCAATGCTAGAAGGACACGATTTTTTCGTAGCTCCAACACTCTCGTAGTTTCTTTTCACATTAAATACTCGCAGCTTAATGCTATCTCACCATTATGTTAAATGTTGCTGGAAGCATACGTCCATATTACACCAACAACACAAAGAATCTAAGACTTCTGCTTGATGTGTTGACTAGGAAGAGATCTATTTGCGCTGCCAATTATAAAGGGTGTCTAACCGAAAAATACGTTCCCATTGCCCTGATGGGGTATCACCTGGCAAAGTCTTAGTATCTCCACAAGATATATCTTGCCGTTCCTATTGGCGAAGATGCACTGCTCCGTGAGACACAGTGTGATTTAGGTGACTTTCGCGTGTATGCGTGTGCGCAATTTAAAAAAGACGCTCGCGTCATGTTGGCCGCCATTCATTGTGTGTGTGTGTTCGGGGAGCCCGCGTGCGCGCGCGCACGTTTGTGTGTGTGTGTGTGTGTGTGTGTGTGTGTGTGTGTGTGTGTTTGTTTGTATAAGAGTACACTGTATTCTAGTGTAGTGGTGCCATTAACCTGTGACATGGTACATATCGACAAATTTACAGTATTTCCCGATAACAGTACTGTATGCTTAATCATGAATCAGTTTTAAGTTCACGGAGGTATGTTTCATCTCTGCGGTAAGTGAAAGGCAGTTCGTTTATTGCGATCCGCTTTTCGCTCCTTTTATTTGTGACTCATCTTCAGTGGCCAGTAATACATGTTTCTTTTCATACATCCAACAAAATGTATTACGTGGTAGTTACACGTTACTATTTCGCTCCTTTTATTTGTGGCTCATCTTCAGTGGCCAGTAATACATGTTTCTTTTCATACATCCAACAAAATGTATTACGTGGTAGTTACACTATTTCCCTCCTTTTATTTGTGACTCATCTTCAGTGGCCAGTAATACATGTTTCTTTTCATACATCCAACAAAATGTATTACGTGGTAGTTACACGTTACTATTTCGCTCCTTTTATTTGTGACTCATCTTCAGTGGCCAGTAATACATGTTTCTTTTCATACATCCAACAAAATGTATTACGTGGTAGTTACACGTTACTATGTTACATGTCATATTTTTCTCTTGTTTTACAAATAAGAATAAACTTTTCTAGTACAAATTTCGTGAGGTGAAATTATCGTTCGGTGTTACTGACGATTTCCAGCGATGTTAGCCCATTTGTGTGAGACTGCAGATGTCTTCACTTATCTCTATGTTCCAGTTTGTCAATTTCCGCCGTTATTTCACTCACGTTTGTTGCAACGCATCACTCACATCAGTTGCACTTTACTATTTGTGATCGGTATGTATGTGTGTTTAAAGTATGTAGTGTTACCAACTGTCGGTGTGTGTTTATCTTTCGTCTTTTTGTTTGAGTTGTGTGTATGGTTTGATATTTCTCATTTGATTGGCTAACAGCGCTGGAAATCGCATCACAGAACGATAGCTTCATCTCACGAAATTTGTGATACAAAAGGTGATTCTAATCGGAAAACGAAGAGAAAAACATGGCAAAATGTAACACACTGATGTATTATAACCACCACATTATACATTTATTGTATGTATGAAAAGAAACACGTATTACGTGACACTGAAGATTCTTGACAAACAAAAGAAGAAAAACGCGTATGGCAATAAACAACATGCCTTTCATTTATCAGCCTTTCATTTAACAGCTTAGAAGGAACAAAACCTCCATGAATTGTGAAACAACTAACAAGGGAACATCCCCCTCCAACCGCTTCAGATTTAGTATGAAGATGCCCCAGTGGATAGCCCGTCAAAACTGAATACAGGTCAAGCATTAATAAAGGAAGATGGTATACTGAACTACGAAAACAAAAACAAACAGAAACAGTGAACGGTTGAAGCTTAACAAGTGCCACAATGAGACAGTGTAAGAGCAATGGCTTCGTGGTTAAGTGATCACGGAGTTCGGCTATGAAGTGACCGAGGTGATTTATAAACTTCTCGGGCCAGTCATTTTAAATTTTTTTCTTACAACTTTATCGTCCGGCTATTTAAATGCTTCTTCTCTTGCTGTAATTTTGGCAGTTGTCGTACTATCCATTGGTTATAGAATATACGCGTAAGTCATCTGGTAAGAATACATTATCGTCGCAATGTGGTAAATGGTGAGAGCAGGTGAGATACCTCATAGACTTCTCACAGAAACGAAAACAAGAAACGGGCGGAAGTGAACTGTGGTACAACAGAGGAATTCTAGAGTCAAAATTTACGAAAAGGAAAGCATCGCCACAACCATTAATAACATGTTTTGATGCATCACAGAGAAACTGTGTGACTGTGAAACTGCTGTGTTCATTTGTTGCTACTTAAGTGAAAAACTATTACGGTTTTATCTCTCCTTAGAAGTGATGACATTCACGTTTGTACGAACACTTAAATCGCGTAAGGAGACATATCTCACTCGCTCACGGGGCACACAAGTTGGGTCCTGCCATACGACAAACGTACCTACATATGCATGGGAAGCCGATAGACGTTTGATCTTCATCTGTGACTTTACTTTATCTCAAACCCCCTGCACTGAATTACTATATTTTACTAACAATTTACATTATATTTTTTGCCCGTGAAAATGTTACATTTATCCAAGTCATTTGACTGTGCCTATCATGATATTCTGCCAGAGAAATTAAGTTTTTATGGAATACGTAGATCAATGCATGCCGTTTCTTTCTCATTAAATAGAAACGCTGGTAGTTATCCTAGGCTGTTCGAGTATTTTAAACGGGGACATCGTATCACTGCGTGTGGAGGAGTTGCTATGGAAGACCCACAGTTTTCGATTATTGGACAACTGCTATTCTTGTTTCATGTTGATGATCTGCCACTTTACTCGAAGCAGGAGACATGACTCGTCCTGTTCATAGATGATACAAAAATTCTGGTGAATCCAAAAGAAGAAGTATGAATACAGAAACATGTAAATAATGTAATAAATTCAAAGAGCAACGTCACATCACCTACATGTGAAGAAATTACAATAGAAGTCCTACAGCTCAGGTAAACGTGCCAACGTCGCAAGCAGCAGATGAAGTGTTAGAGAGAGTATGTGACGATATCGAACAAGTAATCGAATATGTAAGGATACATGAAAATCTAATAGCCGTGAGGAATTGGAACGCGGTTGTAGAGGGAGAAATAGATGACAGGATTGTGGCAGGGTAAGGGCTTGGCAATATAAATTGGCGAAGAGAAAGACTAATTGAATTCCGAATTAATTTCAGGTGATAATAGCGAATACTCTGCACGAGAGGGGGAGATATACTTGGAAAAGACTCAGAGACACGGGAAGATTCCCAGTATATTACATCGTGGTCAGGCCATATATCGAATTGTAAGGACCACGTATACTCAAATCACAACTTGGTATTTATGAAGAGTAGACTGAACTATGAGAGAATCACCAGAAAGAAACAATGTGGAAGCAAGTGGGATACTGAAGTGCTGATGAATGACGACAAGCGTTTGAAGTTCACTAACGATTTGGATACTACGTTGAAGAACACTACAGTAGGCAGTTCAGTTGGATAGGAGTGGACATCTCTGGAAAGACAATCGTAACTACAAGGAAGGTAACTGCCAAAGAACCTTGGGTGTCAGATGAAATACTTCAACTGATCGACGAAAGAAGAAACTTCAAAAAATTTGATGGAAAGACAGGAATGCTAGTCCCACGTAAACATCCACTCCCAAATCATGTCTCAACTTCAAACTCAGAATCGTTTAAAAAAGCAAATTTGGTATTCGGTAATGTTACTGATGGAAGGTGATTGATACACACAAGAAATAGTAACGGCCGAAAGATGGATCTTTCTTGGATACTACATGTAACTAGTTCCCATTTGGATGATGCTTGATAGCGAGATACATGTCTCTCTCTTAATGACACGCTCTTTTTCCTGTCAGAGATCTGAACCATTTCGCAGCATTTCCTGTTACACCTTCATATTATAATTTACTTAAAAGGATATGTGATTTACACAATTAAGTACATTCGGCAAATTACAAAATGCACCAGTAGCCTGTAATTTATTGTGTAGCGAACTAAGTACATTTTCCCTGTATGTGTAGATAGCTTTCTCAATAGCAGAAAGCATTAGAAATCTATCCCTGCCGAGGGCTCGACATTGAGTTCTGCGGTATTTGCCTCTGGCTGCAGAATGATCCTTTTTTCTTCCAACATGCATACCTCTGCAAGTACTGCGACGACAAAATAAAAGGAATTAGGTTTTGTATAATGCCACTTTGAAAATATGTTATTTGTTGTCAGGTGCTTAGGAAAAAGATTGTATAGTACCTATTCTAAAACCTTTGGGAATGCTGGCAAAAGAGAAGGTGAACAGATACTTGTCGGAATTTCTTTATTTCCTTTCTTAAACAGATGTGTAAGATCGTCATATTTTAACCACTCATCAACTCATAAGTAACTGGTTACAAAGATAGCCTAATATGTTAGTACATTCAGAAGAACACTCTTTAATTAATTCTGTTGATAGAGTGCATCATACCAACCAGAATTTTTTATTTAAAAGGTTTTAGGGCGAATATAACTTCTGCAACGGTAGTGAGGGTAATAGTCATATTAGTGAGGTTATCTGTAATGTCTGGCGCGAGGTACTCAGTGACATCTTCTACTGTACCTGACGACCCCATCTTTTCTGTAATGATTTTTAAGAAGTTCTGAAACACTGCACGCATCTGTTACCAATTATTCTTAGTGCTATTGCCCTCTTCACGTCGTGTTATATCAGTCGCTTCCATCAGTACATCCCGAATCGTCTTCGTTTTGTTATCAGATACGATTATCTTTTTCTTGTAATGTATTTGCTTTGATGTCCATATAGCAGTTTTAATACTTTACATTACGTCTTGTAATGTGCTATAGCATCAACATGGGGACTGTTTCTGACTGGTATATAAAGTTCACTTTTTGTTTTCCAAGGTATTTCTCTTCCTTGAGTAACTCATGGTTTGTTTGTAGACTTCGGTCTAATTTCGATTAGTTCGGGGAAACAGTATTGAAGCAAGGTAAGTGCTTTATCGATATAAGTGTTGCATTTTATATTCATGCCACGAGCATCTTACACAACACTCCAGTTCATGTATATGAGGAGTGTCCCAAAATAAAATCTTTTTAGCTTACTGACTTCCCTCTTGAATTCAAATTTTATAGTTTGTGTATACTGTTCACAGTTTCTATGTCCTATTCGGTATTGACAGTGAAGAAAAGGAACAGCATGTCATGGTACGAGAAGTCATTGGGGCTTAGTAATATTATTTGTTCGTCAGTTTTTTGTATAAAGACATTATCAATAGCTATTTGTGATTAATTAGCTAACCCGGTTGGAAAGTATGAGATAGGAATGAACCTGAATGGTAATGCTACTGACTGTACTAAATTCTTATTGGGAGGACTTTTAAGAAAATCTATTTTACAACCACCAGCAATCACTACCTGTTTGCTTTTGTACTTAAATAGGCCAAGAAGGCTTCAAAGTGGCTTGTGAACAGATTAAAGTTACTTGTAGGAGCTCGGTGTATTTTTGTTGTTGTTGTTATCGTCTCCAGTCGAAAGATTGTTTTAATGCCGCTCTCTATTCTACTCTATCCTGTGAAAGCCTCTTCTTCTACGAATTACTACTGCACCCTACAGCCTTCTGAATCTTCTTAGTGTACTCATCTCTTAGTCTCCCTCTATAATTTTTTCCCCCACGCTTTCCCCTAATAAAAAATTGGTGATCCCTTGATGTCTCAAAATGTGTCCTACCAGCCTCTCCCCTTTTTTTGGCAAGTTGCGTCACAAAATTCTTGTTTCACCAATAATAGTGAGTACATACTCATTAGTTATGTGATCTACCCATCTAATCTTTAGCATTCTTCTGCAGCACCACGTTCAGAAGTTTCTATTCCCCTCCTATCTAAACTGTTTATCGTCCATGTTTCACTTCCATACATGACTATACTCCATATAATTGCCGTCTTGTTTCACCAATAATAGTGAGTACATACTCATTAGTTATGTGATCTACCCATATAATCTTTAGCATTCTTCTGCAGCACCACGTTCAGAAGTTTCTATTCCCCTCCTGTCTAAACAGTTTATCGTCCATGTTTCACTTCCATACATGACTACACTCCATATAATTGCCTTCAGAAAAAACTTCCTAGCCCTTCAGTGTATATTCTCTTCTTCAGAAGCTCCTTTGTTGCTATTGTCGGACAACATTTTATATCTGCTCTACTTCGGGCATCATCTACTATTTTGCTGCCCAAATAGCAAAACCTATCAACTACTTTAAGTTGCTCGTTCCGTAATCTAATTCCCTCAGCATTACCTGCTTTAATTCGACTTCATTCTATTATCCTTCTTTTGCTTTTGTTGATGTTCATCTACTAGCCTCCTTTCAAAAGACTACTCGTCAAAGATGTCTCCTGCCTCTGACACAGTGTCAGCGGCAAACCTCCAGTTTTTTATTTCTTCTCCCAGAATATTATTTCTTCTTTCTGAACTTTAATTCCTACTTCAATTTTTTTTATTTCCCTTATCACCTGCTCAACGTACAGATTGAATAACATCGATGATAGGCTACAACCCTATCTCACTTCGTTCACGACTCATGCTTCCCTTTCATGTCCCTCGACTCTTATAATTACCGTCTGGTTTCTATGAAAGTTGTAAATAGCCCTTCGCTTCGCGAGTTTTCCTCCTGAAACCTTCATAATTTCAAAGAGAGTTTCCCAGTCAACACGGTCCAAAGTTTTCTTTAAGTCTACAAATGATATAAACCTGGATTTGCCTTTCCTTAACCTATCTACTAAGGCAAGTCCTGTGTGAGCATTGCCTCGCGCGTTCCCACATTTCCCCGATACCTAAACTGATCTTCCCTAAAGTTGGTTTCTCTCAATATATCTGTACTACTGTAAAGTATGCCTGTTGGTATTTGGCAATGTCGACTTACTAAACTGAGAGTTCGGTAACTCTCACATCGGTCAACAATAGCGTTCTTTGGAACTGAAATCACTACATTGTCCTTGAAGTCTGAGGTATTTTGCTTCTCTCGTACATTTCGCAAATCAGATGGAAGAGTTTTGTCATGGCTGACTCTCCCAAGGCTATGAGTGGTTCTAACGGAATGTCGTCTACTCTAGGAGCCATATTTCGATTTAGATCTTTCAGTGTTCTATCAAACTTTCTCGCAGTATCATATCTCCCGTCTCATCTTCATTTACGCCCTCTTCCATTTCTTTAATATTTCCTTCAATTGCATCAGCCTTGTATAGATACTCTATATACTCCTCTCACCTTTTAGCTTTCCTTGGTTAGGATTGGTTTCCCTTCTGAGCTCTTGATATCCTTACAGCTGCTTCTCTTTCCCCCAAAGGCCTCTTTAATCTTCCTGCAGTCGGTATCAATCTTTTACGTAATGCAATATACTTCTAAATCCTTACAGTTGTCCTCCAGCCATCCCCGTTTAGCCATTTTTTACTTAATGTGAATCTTATTTTTTGATGTTTGTTTTGCCCTTCACCTGCTTCATTTTCTGCATTTTAATATTTTCTCCTTTTAGGAATTGAATTCAATATATACTGCATTATCGAATGGTTTCTACTAGGCCTTGTCTTTTAACCTATTTGATCATCTGCTGTCTTCAGTATTTCAAGTATATATTTACTATTATGAGGAATTTACACGAAATATAATAAAATATGAAAAATCTATTAATTTCTACGTTCTAGATCTATAACAATACCTGAGGAATATGGCAACTCTTCCTTTACCTATCTCTGCTGTATAAAAGGAAGATGCTAACCTAAGCCCTGTTTCACACTAACATCGCAGACAAAAGGGGCTTTATAAGTCTCACAAGTTGAAGCTCTTTGTAATTTATCAGTTTTATGCATGGATTATATCGAAAGCGCCAACCGCTGAAGACGTCACATCCTCTCACCAGAGCCAGCTTAAGACTCGGCGGTAAAGTAGTTGCGTTAACCGAGATTGTTTTGAGACTCGGTGCGGTGTGCACTGGAGCCGTATAAGTGGGTTAACTGATGGAGCTAAGAGCATTTTGGGAGGACTTAGCCTAAGTGCACTTAAGAGCGCCTCGCTTATCCTACTTGGCTAGAATGTTCGTCGACCGCTCACAACGTAGCTTTATGTAGCTTTATCGCTCTTGTTACAAATGCTTCCTCCGGCAATCACAGTAACGTCTCGCAATAAAGGAGGGGTTTCCGTTTGATGGTGGCGCTGTAAACCAAACTGCTGTAAAAGGCGCGCTTCCAGTATAACAACTTTCTTAAAGGGAGGCTCTTCCCAGCACAGATGAGCGACGTCCGTCTGTTTCTCTAGACATGGGGACATTTTCAGAAAGAAGACGCAGTTCCAGCTCTTACTGCCAGCTAAGAAACGTAAAATCAAACTATAGCTCCGCATTCTCTTTAGAAGAACAAAGCGGAAAAAGGCTCTCACGTAAATAAAATGGCCTGCCCTTCCTTGTATTGCACTACAAACCGCTCTAGAATATAAGGATAATGGCACGCACTGCTACAGCTATGGACGTTTTGTAACATAGTATCAGAGGAACTTTAGAGCCACATTCACACGCCCCAGAATGTCACGCCCGCTCGGAAATAGACAGGTCTTAAGTCATCTGTCCCATTTATGTACCTGATAAAGTGTGAACGTAAACCATACCTTGTGCTGTTATATAAATGCGCTATAGCGAGACTTGCTAATAACTGAACTGTTTCTTGGTTTGGACGAAAATAAGGAAACATTGCGAGAAATGCATACTTGAATATAAATTCAGATCCTAAGCAAGACTGCAGGTTGCGCCCTTGTTTTGGCTACTTAGGGACATCTGCATATCCTGAAAACGCTGCAAGTGTCAAAAGGGGTCAAATCAGTAGTTGTGATTGCATTACGTCGGAGCTATCTGATTTGGAACTTGAGAAAATTTTAATGCTCGTATGATGGGTGCTTCCGTAATCATGGGAGTCGAAGTGTTTGGTGTACTAAGAGGCACCATATCGAAGACTTATACTACTGACAGGGAAAGCGGAAAAACAAAAAGCGCTTAGTCACAACGCGTACGGAAGTGTGTGTTTACTGATCGTGACGGACGCTCACTGTGAGGACTGTGACAAAATGTAAGAGTACAACCGCTACAGAAGTCACTTCACAACTGAATTTCCCACTCTGTCAGCACCAATACAACACGATGGGAGCTCCATAAGCAGGAAATTGCAGTGCGAAGTGGA
Organism: Schistocerca cancellata; assembly: GCF_023864275.1. Taxonomy (NCBI): domain Eukaryota; kingdom Metazoa; phylum Arthropoda; class Insecta; order Orthoptera; family Acrididae; genus Schistocerca; species Schistocerca cancellata. The sequence goes on from NC_064634.1 coordinate 266,606,332, forward strand.
ATTCCTAAAGCACTAATTAGTGCTGCAACTGCCTGTAACAGAAAAATTTGGTGCCAAGGCACTAAGATTCGGACTGTGGAAAAATGGAAGATAGTCAATTGGTAATGAGTCTCGTTCCACACTGTTTCCGCCTTCAGCAGGGTTTACGTTCCAAGAGAGAAAGATGGTGAAAATTCGCTGATGATTTCTTCAGCCGTATTGTGGTATTCAGTGGGCCACAGGTCACCTTGCATCACCGAATTACTGCGAAAGATTTTGTGAACATTTTGGCTGATCGTCCCATGGTACACTGTTCGCCAATAATGATGTCGTGACTCAAGACGACATGGCCCCACATCACAGAGTTCGCATTGTTCAAGGCAGGATGAATTGTTGCATCAAGTCCCATAGTGCTTAGAGCCAATTTTTGAACTGTTGTATCTTCCCTGACCACCACGTTCGCTAGGTTCGAATACCGTTCAGGCTGTGTTGTCCTCTTCTGAGAGAAGCGTACGTAATCGCTCTGGACTTCCGTAATCGTTACCTAACTTACCAGTATTTCACAAGAAGAATAGTATAAGATTTCTTGGCAAACCATAGAAGAACATTGTTTATTCATTCCGAGAAGATTGGAAGCTGTTTTGAATGACAATGGTTTTCATGCACCGTATTAGGTATGGGGAATTGTTGAGGTTTTTTTTCATTCTGTTGCCCACATCCCTTGTACAGACTCGTATATTTATTCTTAGTCGACTTGACGGAACATACATGCTAGCAATGCGTTCGAAATGTTCAAATTAGGTTCCAACTGGTAAATTACAGTATCTATGGATTGCATTGTATCACTTGGTGACTGTGTAACAGGGCCGGCTTCCGAAAACTTTATTTCTGTGACTTACACATATATTTCTTATCTTTCGTTACAATTTGTAATAACGTGAAACTATTACATTCCTTAGAGCAGTTACTATGTTTGATATATTTTGGCGTGAAATTTGACGGTCCGTGTGATAGACATAGAGCCGGTTTAAGACATGAGCCGCGCAAACGTTCTCTTGGTACGCCAAGTAGAAATTAGGGGCCAGAGGTATGCAACTGCAATGTTTGTATAAAAAGGAAAAATAAATAAAAGCGAAAACTGTCACCGTGGATGTACACTCCTGGAAATTGAAATAAGAACACCGTGAATTCATTGTCCCAGGAAGGGGAAACTTTATTCACACATTCCTGGGATCAGATACATCACATGATCACACTGACAGAACCACAGGCACATAGACACAGGCAACAGAGCATGCACAATATCGGCACTAGTACAGAGTATATCCACCTTTCGCAGCAATGCAGGCTGCTATTCTCCCATGGAGACGATCGTAGAGATGCTGGATGTAGTCCTGTGGAACGGCTTGCCATGCCATTTCCACCTGGCGCCTCAGTTGGACCAGCGTTCGTGCTGGACGTGCAGACCGCGTGAGACGACGCTTCATCCAGTCCCAAAAATGCTCAATGGGGGACAGATCCGGAGATCTTGCTGGCCGGGGTAGTTGACTTACACCTTCTAGAGCACGTTGGGTGGCACGGGATACATGCGGACGTGCATTGTCCTGTTGGAACAGCAAGTTCCCTTGCCGGTCTAGGAATGGTAGAACGATGGGTTCGATGACGGTTTGGATGTACCGTGCACTATTCAGTGTCCCCTCGACGATCACCAGTGGTGTACGGCCAGTGTAGGAGATCGCTCCCCACACCATGATGCCGGGTGTTGGCCCTGTGTGCCTCGGTCGTATGCAGTCCTGATTGTGGCGCTCACCTGCACGGCGCCAAACACACATACGACCATCATTGGCACCAAGGCAGAAGCGACTCTCATCGCTGAAGACGACACGTCTCCATTCGTAACTCCATTCACGCTTGTCGCGACACCACTGGAGGCGGGCTGCACGATGTTGGGGCGTGAGCGGAAGACGGCCTAACGGTGTGCGGGACCGTAGCCCAGCTTCATGGAGACGGTTGCGAATGGTCCTCGCCGATACCCCAGGAGCAACAGTGTCCCTAATTCGCTGGGAAGTTTCGGTGCGGTCCCCTACGGCACTGCGTAGGATCCTACGGTCTTGGCGTGCATCCGTGCGTCGCTGCGGTCCGGTCCCAGGTCGACGGGCACGTGCACCTTCCGCCGACCACTGGCGACAACATCGATGTACTGTGGAGACCTCACGCCCCACGTGTTGAGCAATTCGGCGGTACGTCCACCCGGCCTCCCGCGTGCCCACTATACGCCCTCGCTCAAAGTCCGTCAACTGCACATACGGTTCACGTCCACGCTGTCGCGGCATGCTACCAGTGTTAAAGACTGCGATGGAGTTCCGTATGCCACGGCAAACTGGCTGACACTGACGGCGGCGGTGCACAAATGCTGCGCAGCTAGCGCCATTCGACGGCCAACACCGCGGTTCCTGGTGTGTCCGCTGTGCCGTGCGTGTGATCATTGCTTGTACAGCCCTCTCGCAGTGTCCAGAGCAAGTATGGTGGGTCTGACACACCGGTGTGAATGTGTTCTTTTTTCCATTTCCAGGAGTGTATATATACTCAGTGTGCGATTTGCAGGGGGGGGGGGATGGGGGGGATTTCCCCCCTCTGCATCAGACCATCCACTCCTCTGGTTTTAGTTTATGCTTCCCAACCTGGGATGTTTATTTCCCACGCATTGGAGTAAAACTTTACATATAATTTAAATTTGTGGAGCCCAACACTGAAAGTTTTTAATAATACCATTAATACTATTAATATGCTTCAGTTTCCTATCATCAGAATAAGTACCACTTTTCACAAATGTGCCTCTACTTTTTGAATTCCCCTCGTATGTCTGTACCCGTAGGTAGATGATTTTGTAAATAAGCTTTACCTATAATGTACTTCTAAAGATATAATAAGGGATGGCTTTTTTGATAGTGCATACGCGTCAATAGTGAGTTTCGGCATTAACATCTATTTATAAATAGCTGTATAACCATGCGTAGCGCCACTGTCCAAGCTAGTAACATATATAATTCTACTAACCCCCTAAGACATCCCCCCCACTGGTAAAAGCACAAATCGCACCCTGCATAGTACCCATGGGGCCCGTGGAGTACCGCGATGCGGCTGCTCAGTTATTATCGAAGCCCCAGCATTTTTTACTATTGGGATGTAAACAGGAGCAGAAATTGGAAAAAATTTGAAAACCAGACTCATCTGACCAAATGAATTCTTTCTATTGCTGCATATTCCTTGTTGTCTTCCTTGGGCACCTCGGGTTCCTATTGCGGACGTTTCCAACACAGATGAATTCCAGCTCATCTTGAAAGTCCCAGCTACCCTCTTCTTGTTTTTCTGACAGACATTCAGTTCTCCAGTGACTTTCGCAGCTGTCGTCTTCTTATGTTTCTTCGCAAACCTGTTCAATGAGCTCCGTCTCCAACACTCAGCACAGACTTTCAACGGTGTTGTGACTTAGCGGATGGTGTTTTCCTGCATGAGATACTATTCTTCGATACCGAGCCTCTTGAAAAATCAATCACTTCTGCTACCTTGGTTACGGATGCACCAACCATATGTGTGCCAATAATATAGCACCGTTCGAATTCTGTTAGCTCTGACATAACGCACTTACAACTACACGGAACACTGTTATGACCACGACTCACCCTTGCGACGTGTCGAGAACATTGCACAGTTGCAAGAACGCAGCCTCTGAGCTTGACTAGTATTTATGTTGAAGCGTGCGTTCCTCACTGTGTCTCTATACAGCCCCTGTATGTCTTTGATGTGTAGCAAGACAGGTAGCTAGTACTTGCTTTGATACACTGACGGTTATTGGAAATTTGGAAACTTGTGGTAAGATCCTGTGGGATCAAACTGCTGAGGTCATCGGTTCCTAGGCTTAAATACTTCCAACTTAAACTATCTTACGCTGAAGACAACACACACATCCATGCCCGAGGGCGGACTCGAACCTCTGAAAGGAGGGAGCCGCGAGAACCGTGGCAAGGCGCCCAAGACTATGCGGCTACTCCGCGGGGCTTGAAGGTTTTAACAGCGCAATTAAATAAAAATATATACTCTTGAAAGCACTCACCTGGCCAAGACACATTTGCCAGGCATCCTAACACACTGCCCAGTCACAATAATGTTAATCCCTGTCAAAAGCCTGAACATCCATCTTCTGCAGCGCGAACCCCTGTCAATGAGGTCCTGGAATGGACCGACATAGATGTGGAATCATGCAGACTGCAATGGCGTAGCCAACTGGGCTGGATCCCTCTGTTCAGAGTCCCTAGTGCGGACAGCCCGATCGAGGTAGTCCCATAGATTCTCATCTTGTTCCAATAGGGAGAGTGTGGGGCCAGAGGAGTACCGTAAACTCATCGTGGTGCTCTTCGAACCATATGCAAGCACTGTGATCTGCGTAACACGCTTCGGTGTCCTGCTGGTAGCTATCATCTTACCGAGGAAAACCAGAAACTGCATGTACGGGTGGACATGGCTCCAAGGGTAGACCCTTACTTGTGTTGATCAACTGTGTCTTTCAGAATAACGAGATCATCACCGAATCGTAACGGTTCCAGCTCTGCCTGGACCCTTCCTCTGATTGTTGCAGTATGTTTGCTGTCAGTCTTATGGAGCATAAGATGTGATTACTCTGAAAAGACCATCTATCTCAGTGGACGTCCAGTGGCAGTAACGGTGAGCAAATTCCAGCCTTCAGCAGTCAGCTTCCGGTCCAGGTCCTCACCTCCCCAAACCCTCCGTCCCCCCCCCCCCCCCCCCGTCTTCTCATTGTATGCCCACAGCTGTTTCTTCAGCTATTTACAAAGGCTGCTTCTCTACTACGAACAATGTCAGGTCAGTGATGCTCCACCCACCATAAAGAATATCAGGGTGCTGGATCTACACACCACATTATTATTATTTCGTTAAAACATTTCCATGTGAATGCTGGTATGAACAGCGTCCACCCATGAAGAGCCTGGACTGAGCGGTAGATGAAGACAACAACTGCTCCCTGCGGCACAATACAGCCGGCTTTGCGGAGGCACAGCTTTAGCGGTCGTAGCAGCTAGCTGGTGGAAGAGGGTCCCGCACCTGGATTCCTGCCGTTTCTAAACAGTTCTGGTTACTTTTAAGACTCTGTCACGTACGATCAGTCCTAAGGTGCAAGGTCTGTTTACTCGTGTATGTCTGCCCGAAATGATGCCGGCTGGTCACAAATTTGGGTGTCTTGTTACTCCATACACTCAAGAAATTCTTAACCAGAAATAAAACTAGCCTAGTGTATAATGAATCCATACATAAGATTTAAAATGACAATGAGATTAATGAAAAATCTGTGATGCTTTGTTTCACACGTTACCTAAGCTACAAAAAAGTATAATACCTTTCCAGTTACCATGAAGATATTTTTAGGGTAATATAACCACTTATAAACATCTGTCCCGATACCATTATAGACTTAGGAAAGCAATAATTTTAACACATACACTGTGCATAAGATCAATACAGGTCTACGTGCCATACATAGTTCCCAGTTCTCATCATAGTGTTACTGTATATGTGTACATGTGTGTGTGTGTGTTTGATCACCTTGTAAGCCCAGGGAAGCGTTCGGTTCTCATGCAAGTGTGCGGAAGATGTATTTACACGTTATCTGAAGAATACGGACTATACTTGCATCAAAATTATGAACATACAGTTATACCCCTTCGAAAAAAAAGTAGATGACCGTAATAAGGGCAAGTATTCACCGTGATTTAGCTCTTTTGATTTTTGGGTAGTCTCAGGTATAGAGGTATGTAAGAGTTGTAAATGGCTGTTTGGTTTAAGCTGTTAGGTGATATAGTAAGTATAGTTTTAGGGAAAGAAATGCATGAAAAGAATCATGGTTCAGGGTAGTCTCTCGCCCTTGGGGTGGGAACCTACCCCAAACTGCGGAAGAATCAACAATGATCAATGCCATGAGGATGCAGATGACAATGGGAACCACTGCATAATACGTATCCACGGGACATATGGCCTGCAATTGAAAAGTGCCATGATGATCTCTCCATTGGAAAAATATTTCGGACTAGACCCACATTCGTATCTCTTGGAGCGGACTACCAAGGGGGCGGTGACCAAGAGAAAAAGAGTGAATTACAAACTAAAGAATAAAATTCTACGAGTTGGGGCGTGGAATGTCAGAAGTTTGAACGGGATAGGGAAGGTAGCAAATCTGAAACTAGAAATGCTAAAGATCACTCTGGATATAGTGGGCATCAGTGAAGTGAACTGAGAAGATTTCATGTCGGATGAATGTAGAATAATACCAAAACCAGTAGAAAATGGTATAACGGGAGTGGAATTCGTTCTGAACAGGAATGTAGGGCAGAGACTATGTTACTGTGAACAGTTCAATGATAGGCCTATTCTCGTCAGAATCGACAGCAGTCCAACACAAACAACGATAGCTCAGTTATACATGTACACGTCGTAAGCTGAATATGAAGAGATAGCTCTGTCTCTTCATAGAGGTAATGAAAGGGTAGTTCAGAACGTAAAGGTAGATGCAAATGAAATAGTCATGGAAAATTGGAATGTGGTTGTAGGCGAAGAAGAAAGCGTTACAGGAGAATATGGGCTTGGTCCTAGGAATGAGAGAGAAGAAAGACTAATTTAATTCTGCAATAAATATCAGCGAGTAACAGCGAATAATCTTTCTAAGAATCAGAAGAGGAGGAGGTAAACTCGGAAAAGGCCAGAGGGATACGGAAAGATTTCAGTGAGATTATACCATGGTCAGTCAGAGATTCCGAAGTCAGATATTGTATTGCAAGATGTAATCGAGAACGGACATAGACTCAGATCACAATTTAGTAGTGACGAAGAGTAGGCGGAAGTTTAAGAGACTAGTCAGAAAGAATTAATGCGCAAAGAAGTGGGATACGGCAGTTCTAACGATTGAAGCGTTACGCTTGAAGTTCTCTATGGCTATAGATACTGCGATAATAGATCAATAGGCAGTTCATTTGAGGAGGGGTTAACATCTGAAAAGTGCAATCACAGAAGTTGGAAAGAAAACTAGAGATATAAGGAACGTAACTGCGAAGAAACAGTAGGTAACAAAAGAGATACTTCGGTTGCTCGATGAAAGAAGGAAGCACAAAAATGTTTAGGAAAATTCAGGAATGCAGAAATACAAGTCAGTGAAGAAGGAAGGAAATAAAAATTTCAATGATGCTAAAGGAAAATGGTTACATGCAGAATGTGAACAAATCGAAAAACGAAGGATTGTCGGAAAGACCGACTCAGCCTATAGCAAAGTCAAAACAACCTGTAAGAATGGTAGACATCCTGATGACAAAATAGAAACAAGAGCCTATATAGAAGACATGGGAATCCAGTATTAGAATAAGAATTTAGAAGAGCATTGTAAGACCTAAAATCAAATCATGCAGAAGGGACAGAGCCCACACTAACCTTCTTGGTACATAGCACGTGGCCAAAAACTAATTTAAGTGTTTATTGTTGTGGGTAATGAAAAGTATTCCAAAGGTCACACAGCTTAAAATTTATCCAGTATGAAAACTAAGAGTTTAAACAGTTTATGCCCTATTGCTTATGTGTCTACAGTTATACATTCCCATCTTTGCTACAGTTCTGTCCTTTTTTAGATTACTAATCCTCATTTAGGTGTGCAAATCTAATAAGACTTAGGCCACAGATGAGTACATAGAATTTTTTTCCAACATAAGTCCTACTTACAGCCTGTTGCTACTTGTTACGCAACTTTGCAATAAACACTGCTACTTCCATGTAGCTAACTGAATCTAAGTATTCAAGTAATTTGTAGAACGAGGAATAATGAGGTCGGTTTTAATTTTCTTTTGTATTGGTAAGGATTTCTTATTGGATATCTTTTCACCAGAGTATATAAGACATTTCTGAACCATACACGTGGAGGCAAAGTTTACAAGAAAATTATTTTTGTGTCTTGTATTGTGACTGTGTAAATCACAGTTTACATTTTTTTAGTAGCACTACTAAGGAGGTGTTGGGAAATCAGTGTAAGAATTTCCAGATCCCTCAAAGACCCTCTGCAGAATGTGTGGTTATCTGTTTCACACATTATTATTATTGCTCACTTCTGCTGAACAGTAACTTTGTTTTAGTACTCTGCCTCAGAAGAACTGTGTCTTTGGCAAGATTGCCTCAAGAGTTACAGTGAACAAAGTTGCTGAGGGAAAAGTTAAGGCTATCTTGTGAAAAAGTGTGGTTCCAATAACGGAAGTAGTGAAATACCACAGCTTTATGAGCGTTCATTGAGGTTGCAGTAAATTGAGAATGGCTTAAGAAGTGACGATATAAATATCCAACACGAAAACTTGAAGATACATGCGGAACTATATAAATTGTGTTTTATGATTAAGAACAAAAGCGCTAAGCAGTCTGTAGGTGAGAAAGTAATTTCAAAGGTAGGACTCCCGGATCTAAATTGGCATCATATTCTGTGAAACATGTCTCAGTTGCATCATAATTTCTAAAATCATTAGGGGAAATGGCAAGAAAACAACTATTCACGTTAGTGTGTCCGATGTAGAGTCTGGAAATATATCATCTGACTTTCGGAAAAAAACGTCATTCACACAATTCCGAAGACTGCAAGAGCTGACTAGTGTGACCGTTATCACACCTCAACTTGACAGCTCATACAACTGAGTTCCCAAAAAGAATAATAAACTGAAGAATAGTTCATGCATCGAACATGCTGACAAGAATAGCGTACTGAAGAATGGAAAACAAAACTGAGGATGTGTTAGATGAGTCTGAATTTGGCTTCAGGAAAGGTAAAGTCAAAAGAGAGTCAGTTCTGACATTGCAGCTGATAATGGAAGCAAGACGAAGGAAAAACGTTAGACACTTTCACAGGATTTGTTGACCTAGAAAAAGCGTCCGACAGTGTCAAACGGTGCAGGATGTTCGAAATTCTGAAGAAAACTCGTGTAAGCTATAGGGGAAGAAGGGCAATATACAATATGTACAAGAACCAAGAGGGAATAACTACAGTGGAAGGCAGTGAACGGAGTATTGGACTGAAAAGGGTGCAAGACAGGGATATAGTCTTTCGCCCCTACTGTTCAGTCTATACATCGATGATGTAATGACGGAAATAAAATAAAGGTTTCAGTGTGGAATTAAAATTCAAGATCAATGATATCAATGATAAGATTCGCTGATGACATCTCCTTCCTCAACGTAAGGGAAGAAGAATTATATGATCTACTGAATTTAATGAACAGTCCAATGAGTGCAGAATGTGTATTGAGGGTAAATCGAAGGAAGACGAAAGTAATGAGAAATAACAGAAATGAGAACAGCGGGAATCTCAATATGACGATCTGTGATCACGAGGTACACGAAGCTAAGGAATTCTACTGTCTAGGCAGAAAAATAACCCATGACGGACCGAGCAATGAGGATATAAAAAGCAGACTAGCACTGGTAAAGAGAAGTCTACTAATATCAAACGTAGATTTTAATTTGAGGAAGAAATTTCTAAGATTGTACGTTTGGAGGTTAGCGTTGTATGATAGTGAAACACGGACTTTGAGAAATCCGGAACATAAGAGAATCGAAGCATTTGAGATGTGGGGCTACAGAAGAATGTTGGAAATTAGTTCGACTAATAAGGCATGCCATGAGGAGGTTCTCCTCAGAATCGAAGAGGAAAGGAATATATGAAAACATTGAGAAGGAGAGGTGACTGGATGGTAGGATCATTTGTTAAAACACAGGTAATAACTTCCATTGTACTAGAGGGAACTATAGAGTGTAGAAACTATGAAGGAAGACAGAGACTGGAATGCACCGAACAAGTAACTGAGGACAGAGGGTTGCAAGTGGTACTCTGAGATGAAGAGGTTACCACAGGAGAGGAATTCGTGGCCGGCCGCATTAAACCAGTCAAAGTTATGAGTCAGTAGCAACTTCTCAAAATAGACATATGATATTTAGCTGTTTGGTCAACATTCCTTAACAGTAAGCAAGTGCAAACTGCCCTCAAGGATCGACCGTTAGGCGGTGAAAGGGTCGTTTTGTTATGAGGCCTTTATTTTTTAACAAGAAAGTTTCTCACCAATTTCATTTTATAGATAACTGCATTAGTAAAGAATTAGTAATTTTCCTATATAATTTTACAAAGAATTTTGAAGTAATATTCATGAATTGCAGTAGTTGCACTGAAGAAAATGTGGCGCTTATCTATTGCGACGTTCGCTATTGGGAGTAAAATTTTACGAAGAGTAAGAAATGAATAAGCTTTGCACGTAGAAGGAATGGCTACAACGCAATTTGATCCCCAAGATGCATATTTTGAAATAATAACTGTCCGGATTATGTTATATAAGGGTAGTGTGAAAATAATAAATAACAACAATTGCATAATCAGATTTGTGTGCCCTATCGTAACTGGTTTACATTTCTGTGTGTTATATATTCTCGACGCGCTGTCCAAATGGTGACCTCAGGTGATGCAAAGTAAGCCAATTTTCTGACTCTAGGTATGTGATGTGGCGCTCAAATCCCGCAACGTCCGAGCTAACAGCATGTTGTACTCTCAGACGCTATTTACGTCTTGAGATGTATCCATCAATCCCGCCTCATATAGATATATCTGCCATTGCAGGTCTGTCCTAGCTTGCTTGAACACACGCAATTTTTTTAAGGTAGCAGGCCTTTTGGAAGATAGTGACTCGACTTTATCCTCAGTATTCAAACTAACATTTGTACATCTCTGTCCTTCCTGTATCTTTTTTTCTACTATTTAAGCCAACACGAGTGATTGAGATGAGAGAGTTTGAGTTTCGTGAGAGAAGACAGTACCTATTGTCTGTTAGTCTGTTAGAGCAGTTGCGTAGTTAGTAGTAATTTCAGGCTAAGCGTTATCATAGCTCAGGTATCTGAGCAGCAGCGGAGTTAATTTGGCAGGGGTGACCGGGATTACATCTGGCTACACTCTCTTCGCTGGAAGGTGGAAAGAAATTACTGTTCCTCCCGCACGCAACTCTGCCTCGAGGATCTGGTAGGAACGGGTGTGTACTTTCGACACTTTGTTGACAGAGGTATTTAGACGTACCTAGTGTGCATTATATAACAGTCTTTATTTCAGCACTTTTGGTTATCAGAGCATATCATTTTAGTTATGGTAGGAGTGATCTCTAATGTGGGTTTTCCATTATTTTTGCGCTTGTGCGTGTGTGTGTGTGTGCGTGTGTGTGTGTGTGTGTGTGTGTGTGTGTGTGTGTGTGTGTGTGTGTGTGACTACAAAGTAATACAGCACAAAGAAACTTCATTCTTCCATGTATATAGTAAACCGAACTTTTTAAGCAGTATGTAAATTCGCGTAATATAACTGGAAGAATTGCAGGGATTAATTTTATTTATTTAATTAGTTTTTAGGGCTTGAAAATAAATGGAGTTGTTCAGCTATCATGACATATGGAAAATGATTTTAGGCTATTCCTGATTTACCTTTCAGTAAAAGCCTGCACCTTCACGGCTTAAAACGATGTATTTGGAGATTTCATGATTTAAGACCATTTTTCTCTGAAACTAGCTGAGCCTTCTTTGTATGAACCATTGTGTTTTTGACTATGTGTCTTTAAGAGTTTATATAAACGCGGTTCTTGGGTAATCGTTGCATAGATTCGTGGAGGAGAGCAAATACATACGTGGATGGATTATTTGTCATAATTTGGGAGTTGTTTAATTTAGTGGACCCTTTTTGGTCTTCGAGACCTATTCCGATTACGTGCTTTGCTTCACTAGATCTTTTGTAAAGTGTTTGCACCTTAAGCTGTCACATAAAGCAATGTATAGTTTTCCAATGTTAAGGTTCATTTTTTTGAGACTGTGCCAGGGTTTCACAGTATGCACAACCGTGTGTTCTACCATGTTTCACTCAGAGTACTCCCAAATTCAACTCCTTGCTAACCGTTCCATCGATTTAAATTCATGGAATAAAATTAATATTCACATATGAATATTATTCTTCTTTATTTCTAAATTGTGAAATTTGATAAATTTCTTTTTTTATCAGGAACGATAAAATACTTTCGTCTCTATTTCTCGGTACATGAACGATTATGTGATTACGAGAGTTTCACACAAAACCACAACTCCATTCGTGAACACATCCCCATCACTGCACAGTGTTGGTATGCTGACAAATTTAGTTTGCCATTCGTATGAAAGAGGGACCATGGCAGTGATGTACGCAAACGTGTGTGCTTTAAGTTGGTATATTTGGTTTCATCAGTACATTCATTTGGACTGAATGTTTAAAAGACAGATTATGGTCCCCTTCCATCCTTATTGCATTCATAAAGGCGAAAGACAAAATTAATACAGGTACAATTAGGGACGGTGTTCTGATCCATTGCTTACATGGTTAGATAAAATAAAGTTATTCATTGTATATTATAAGAAGAATTATCCGATTCTGATCTTATGTGAACCAGTAAATCAAGTGAGTAATTAAAGAGATTTAATGATTTTAATTGACTCTCTGTTCTAGAGCGAAACTGCAAAGTAGACATATTCTGTATTGTGACTCATGCCTAAGTAACTGGAATTAATGGAGCTAGGACCTTTCAATGGGTTGACCCGGCCAAGATAATTTCTGCACACATAGAGTCCCAAGTAACAATCAAATTCTTTGATGCCCTTAATGGCAGTGTGTTTGGTGGTAAGGAATGAATTAACACAGATTAAGACTGAGTTGAAATGTGACATACCTCACTGGTGTGAGTGAGTAACTGCGATAGGAAATAGCAGCAGTGAAAGGTGGGCCGGCCGGAGTGGCCGCTGCGGTTCTAGGCGCTACAATCTGGAACCGAGCGACCGCTACAGTCGCAGGTTCGAATCCTGCCTCGGGCATGGATGTGTGTGACGTCCTTAGGTTAGTTAGGTTTAATTAGGTCTAAGTTCTAGGCGACTGATGACCTCAGAAGTTAAGTCGCATAGTGCACAGAGCCATTTGAGCCATTTGGTGGGTGAAAGGTGCAGTGGATGATCCTTCAGCGATAAGTAGGTATGGGCGGTGTATTTCGAAACACGCATTTATATGACTGACAGTATAGAAAGGAAAATGGACAGGTCAGTGCCCGTATGAATAATTCATTTGATAAAGAAGGGGCAGGATCGACATTTTCGCCATTATTCTTAGAAGAGGGACTACTGAAACATAGGCAGTTTCAGTTGCTTTTTCATTACAAAATCACCACATCCGGTGCTATTAGTAAAACAGATTAGGGATGTGTTATACTTAATGCCAACTAGATCAAATTTGTCACAGCATACATACACGGGAATGCCACCCTTTGGGCTACATAAAAAGCCTAGAAATGTCAAAATTACAAAGAATTTGAGAGAGGTTCCTTAAATAAATACTGGCCAGCATCCATACGGGAGACACTTTGGACGGAAGTGTACGATTCAGAGCACTATTACTCCAAACAGGGCTGTTTAAGAAAGTATCTCAAGTGAAATCAAAAGAAAACGAGATTCTCAGACGAACCCACGTCCCACAAAGTTTTCTCTAAAATAGTGAAGTCTAAATTTCCAGTGAGGAGACGAAAGTCATTGGACGTTTCTTAATATCGTGTCTGGCCTTCGTTTGCCCGACGTAGTGACGCACCTCGGCGTGATGGTCCTCTGCAAAAACACTGATCCATGCTGCCCTCCACAATGCGAAAGCGTTGCCGGTGTAGCACTTTTTGCAAAAACTGACCACTTGATTATGTTCCATAAATGTCCTGTGGGATGTATGTCGTGGAATATATGTGGCCAAATCATTCTCTCGAATTGTCCTGAATGTTCTTCAAACCAATCGCAAATAATTGTGACCCAGTGACATGGCACACTGGCATCCATAACAATTCCATCGGTTTATAGGAACGTGAAGTCCGTGAATGTCAGCAAAAGGTCTACTAGTAGGCGAATATAGCCCACTCCAGTCACTGATCGGTCCATTTGGACCAGGGAATCTAGTCCATTACATACAAACACCCATTCCACCATTATGGAGCCACCAATAGATTGCACAGAGCCTTGTTTACAGCTTGGGTCCATGGCTTCGTGGTGTCTGCGACATACCCGAACCCTACCATCAGCTCTTAACTGCTGAGATCGGGACTCATCTGACCAGGCCACTGTTTTCCAGTCGGCTGGAGTCCTATCGATATGGTCACGAGACCAGGAGAGGCACGCTGTTAGCAAAGGCAATGGTGGCCTATTAACGCCAAAAATGGCAGCACTGTCCTAATACGTAAGTCCGTCGTGCGTTTCACAATAACTTCTGCTGTTAATTTTATGTTAGCACTAAACACTGTACAAAAATAACGCTGCTCTCTGTCGTTAAGTGAAGGCCATTGGAAAATTTATTATCCGTGGTGAGCGGAAATGCGCGAATTTTGATATTCTCAGCATGCTCTTGACACTGTGGAACGCGGTATATTGAATTCCCTTAAGGTTTGCGAAAAGAAATGCCCATGCGTCTAGCTTCAACCATCATTACGCGTTCAGAGCCCATTAGCTCCTGTCATGCAGTGATAGTCACGTCGTAAACCTCTTCGCATGTATCACTTAAGAGCAAATGATAGCTCCGTTAGTACACTGCACTTTTATACCTTATGTACGTAACGCTACCACCATCTGTGTATGTGCATATGGCTAGCGCGTGGCTTTCGTGTAAAGGAAAGAACAATCCTTGCGCAGGAGATGAATCTAGAACAATTTATGTCCGTTCTTCATTTCATGGATTTAATACACGAGGATGAAAAATGCAGCTCTGATACCGGTGAGCAGGCATCGGCCAGCGGGCGCCACAGCAGTCACAGGAGGAATGCAGAATGGCTTGGTAACGGCTTACAGCGGCACACCGGACCCACAAATGTAAGCAGATCACCGCAGTAAAATAGCACTCCCTATTTCAATAAAAGGGAGAGGAATGACCATCGCTTTAACGCAGGATATACACTACTGGCCATTAAAACTGCTACACCACGAAGGTGACGTGCTACAGACGCGAAATTTAACCGACAGGAAGAAGATGCTGTGACATGCAAATGATTAACTTTTCAGAGCATTCACACGAGGTTGGCGCCGGTGGCGACACCTACAACGTGCTGACATGAGGAAAGTTTCCAATCGATTTCTCATAAACAAACAGCAGTTGACCGGCGTTGCCTGGTGAAAGGTTGTTGTGATGCCTCGTGTAAGGAGGAGAAATGCGTACCATAACGTTTCCGACTTCGATAAGGGTCGGATTGTAGCCTGTCGCGATTGCGGTTTATCGTATCGCGACATTGCTGCTCGCGTTGGTCGAGATCCAGTGACTGTTAGCAGAGTATGGAATCGATGGGTACAGGAGGGTAACACGGAACGCCGTGCTGGATCCCAACGGCCTCGTATCACTAGCAGTCGAGACGACAGGCATCTTACCCGCATGGCTGTAGCGGATCGTGCAGCCACGTCTCGATCCCTGAGTCAGCAGATGAGGACGTTTGCAAGACAACAACCATCTGCATGAACAGTTCGACGACGTTTGGAGCAACATGGACTATCAGCTCGGAGACCATGGCTGCGGTTACCCTTGACACTGCATCACAGACAGGAGCGCAAGCGATGGTGTACTTAACGTCGAACCTGGGTGCGCCAATGGCAAAACGTCATTTTTTCGGATGAACCAAGGTTCTGTTTACAGCATCATGATGGTCGCATCCATGTTTGGCGCACATTGGAATCGTGTATTCGTCATCGCCATACTGGCGTATCACCCAGCGTGATGGTATTGGGTGCCATTGGTTACACGCACCGGAGGGGAGCACCCGAGAGGAGCCTACACTCCTTCATTGGACTTCTCACCCACGTTACAGCTCAGATCTCCAACATTCTAGCTCCCATTTGTTGGATCCAATCCAGTACGTAGATGATTACTTTTAATTTTTGTAAGCTGCTGTTCACTTGTTCAAACACTTGTTGCAGCGTTGCAAAGAGCCAGTGGCTTGAGGTATATCGTTAATCTGATTGTTGACAGACTGGGGGGGGGGGGGGATAGGAGGCGTCAAGGGGTGCGGGGCTGACGATGAGCGTTGTTGATGCAGCAAGAGGTTGGCTGCGACGTCGGCCTGTAGGGCGCTGCCACGTGGTCATACAGGCCCTACAAGTAAGGTGCGAAAAGCCGTCGCATTGAAAAAAAAGTTGAAAAACAGTGTTTGAAGCTGAAAGAGTGGGGAGTAATATGGTACATTGCTGGAATGCTGAACAAAACCAACCTGCCTTCAGAAAAACGGTGTTGCATTATTTATACAAAGCCTCTCGTACGTTGCACTGAGAAATACCTTGAAACTAAGACGGTTCACTCAGTGACCGGCTAGTGCTGAATGTAGGATCTTATCAGCAACCGTAACTGTCAGGTGCACACACACACCGGGCCGCATAAGCTGCTGTGGACTTTCAGAGTTGAGTCGGCTCACCCCGCCTCCGTGTAATCCCGAGATTCCGCAAGTAGCGCCCGCCGGTCAGGCGGATCTGTACTCCGCTGAGCACGACGACCCTTCCTAATGAGCTGGAGGCCGCTCACGAGTCCAGACTCTAATCCCCAGTAAACCAACCGCCCGCGCCGCCCCCGAGTGTTGCCGATGCAGCGCGGTGCGAGCCCACGAGTCCGTTCACAGCACCGCCCCGCATTCACTCTCCCTCTCTACTGCCCCATACCCCTGCACGGGGCTAATTGACCTCCGACGAGACTTCTCAGTGGGTGCGGGGGCGGCGGGCCTATCTACTCTGCAGGCGAATATCGGATTAGCGTGGTCGGGTCGGGTCGGGTCGAACCGTAACTCGGCTGGCCGGCGCCGGCTCATCCCTTGACCAAACACCTCGGCCGGCCGGCCTCGCCAGATGGGTCTTTGCCGCCACCGTCGCTGCCGTAGGCAATGCCACCGCGGCGGCCGTCTGCCCCTGCCAGGGCCTGATTAGCTTTAATGTCTGCAAGCTTCTCTTCACTTGTTAAAACACTTGTTGCACCGCTGCAGCGTAACAGTGCCGTGAGGTGTACCTCGTCGTTAATCTGATTGTTGACAGCCTGGATGGGGAGGGGTGGCAGGGGGCTCAGGGCTCGCCAACATTTCATGACCATAATGACATGATCCGATTTAATTTTTTACAGTCTCCATTAGAATTAATAATTTTCGAAGGTTACCGGATTCGGCTTATTGTAGGCATCATCTCATCTACACTGTGTGTCCCTGTTTCGTTAGGACTACCTGTGTAAAATTTCAGACTGCTATGTCACTGCGAGTTCTCGGCTTGCCATCCCTGTTTTTTCAACAACACCCGTGTAGAAGGTGAAAACCCAGCAGGCGTCCTGGCCGCGAATGTAACAGTATGTGTCTGACACTCGCCGGAAAGTGGCTGTGGACACCGGGGCCACATCAAGTATTAATTTTTATGGCTCTGGGTTAAACTTAGTCGAATTCGACCCAAATACCGAGATACGACAATGTCGCAGTCCACAAAGCGAAGACCGCGTGAGAACATTTTGACTAGCAAACAGATCACAATCTTGGATCACCCGCCCTGTTCGCCAGATTTGGGCCAGTCAACTTCCGGTTGTTCCCCTAAATGAGGCTAGCAATGAAAGGCCACCACTACTATTTAGTTAAGGGACATCCAAGTAAGTTGCACGCAGTACTACATGCAATTCCAGAAAAGGACTGAAGTTACTGTTTCAAACTACTTTTAATGCAATTTCAACTGTTTACTGATTCAGTGGTGGACTTTTTGAACAAATACAGTGGTTTTGTGAACATAACTCGTGATTATTATTTTTCGTAGCTGAAGTCCCAGCGGAACTGTGAACTTACTGTGTGTACCAAAAATAACACAGATCCTGACACTTGTAATATGCTCTGTTTATGTATCTGCAAGGCACGACATTAACCATTTCATTTGATTTTAATGGCAAATGCCAAACTCAGGTTCAATTATTTAATAAATATAGTTACCACTAATTCTCTAGTCCGAAAAAAAGCCTAACGAAACTCTTCACTATACATTTTGTTCCGAAACTGCACTACTGGCCATTAAAACTGCTACACCACGAAGATGACATGCTACAAACGCAAAATTTAACTGACAGGAAGAAGATGCTGTGATATGCAAATGGTTACCTTTTCAGAGCATTCACACAAGGTTGGCGCCGGTAGCGACACCTGCAACGTGCTGACATGAGGAAAGTTTCCAACCGATTTCTCACGCACAAACAACAGTTGACCGGCGTTGCCTGGTGAAGCGTTGTTGTGATGCCTCGTGTAAGGGGGAGAAATGCGTATCATCATGTTTCCGCCTTTGATAATGGTCGGATTGTAGCCTATCGCGATTGCGGTTTATCGGATCACGACTTTGCTGCTCGCGTTGGTCGAGATCCAATGACTGTTAGCAGAATAAGGAATCGGTGGGTTCAGGAGGGTAATATGGAACGCAGTACCGCATCCAAATCGCCTAATATCACTAGATGCCGAGATGACAGGCATCTTATCCGCATGGCTGTAACGGATCGTGCAACCACGTCTCGATCCCTGAGTCAACAGATGGGGACGTTTGAAAGACCACAACCATCTGCACGAACAGTTCGAAGACGTTTGCAGCAGCATGTACTATCGGCTCGGAGGCCATGGCTGCGGTTACCCTTGACGCTGCATCACAGAGAGGAGCGCATGCGATGGTGTACTCAACATCGAACCTGGGTGCACGAATGACAAAACGTCATTTTTTCGCATGAATCCAGGTTCTGTTTACAGCATCATGATGGTCGCATCCGTGTTTGGCGACATGGCGGTGAAAGCAGACTGGAAGCGTGTATTCGTCATTGCCACACTGGCGTATCACCCGGCGTGATGGTATTGGGTGCCATTGGTTACACGTCTCTGTCACCTCTTGTTCGCATTGACGGCACTTTGAACAGTGGACGTTACATTTCGGTTGTGTTACGACCCGTGGCTCTACCCTTCATTCGATCCCTGCGAAACCCTACATTTCAGCAAGTTAATGCTCGACCGCATGTTGCAGGTCCTGTACGGGCCTTTCTGGATACAGATAATATTCGACTGCTGCCCTGGCCAGCACATTCTCCAGATCTCTCACCAATTGAAAACGTCTGGTCAATGGTGGCCGACCAACTCGCTCGTCACAATACAGCAGTCTCTACTCTTGATGAAATGTGGTATCGTGTTGAAGCTGCATGAGCAGCTGTACCTGTACACGCTATCCAAGCTCTGTCTGACTCAATGCCCATGTGTATCAAGGTCGTTTTTACGGCCAGAGGTAGTTGTTCTGCGTACTGATTTCTCAGGATCTATGCACCGAAATTGCGTGAAAATGTAATCACATATCAGTTCTAGTATAATATATTTGTCCAATGAGTACCCATTTATCATCTGTATTTCTTCTTGGTGTAGCAATTTTAATGACCAGTAGTGTACTTGTTCAAAATTTTAGAGAAGGTCGAGAACATAAAGACAAATATATACTGGTGAACCAAAACATTATGACCACCTGCTTAATAACTTGTTTGTCTGTTTTTGGAGCGAAATTAATCGATTCTGCATATCTAGGAACCGACAGATTGTTGTTAGGTTTCTAGAGGTATGTGTCATTAGATTTCTACACACAAGTCATGTGATTCGCGGAAAAAAACGGGCATCTGGTTTGCGTACACGATAGTGGTGTCCGATAGCGACCCGAATGGGTTCTACAGGATTTAAATCAAGCGAATTTGGTTTCCGCGAGATCACTATGAGATCCCTACAAAGCTCGTCAAACCACTGTAGCACAGTTCTAGCCCAGACACATGGATAATTATATTGCTTTTATTTTTTATTTATTTATTTATTGTTCCGTGGGAGCACATTTAGGAGAAGTCTCCATGGTCATGGAAAGAGTAAATACATGAAATTATAACACGATTGTAGAAACAGATAAAATGAAATATAAGAAACATATTCAGGCGACACGTCATTAGTTTAAATAAAGAAAATCAAGAATGTATCACTGGAATTTGCTTAATTTTTTAGCTCTTCCAGGAGCTCATCAACAGAATAGATGGAGTGAGCAATGAGGAAACTCTTCAGTTTAGACTTAAAAGCGTTTGGGCTACTGCTAAGATTTTTGAGTTCTTGTGGTAGCTTATTGAAAATGGATGCAGCAAAATACTGCACTCCTTTCTGCTCAAGAGTCAAGGAAGTGCTTTCCACATGCAGATTTGATTTCTGCCTAGTATTAACTGAGTGAAAGCTGCTAACTCTTGGGAATAAGCTAATATTGCTAACAGCAAACGACATTAAAGAAAATATATACTGTGAGGACAATGTCAGAATTCCCAGACTATTGAATAGGGATCGACAAGAGGTTCTAGAACTTACACCACACACAGCTCGAACAGCCCGTTTTTGAGCCAAAAATACCCTTTTTGAACCAGAAGAATTACCCCAAAAAATAATACCAGATGACATAAGCGTATGAAAATATGCGAAGTAGACTACTTTTCGTGTTGAAATGTCACTTATTTCAGATACTGTTCTAATGGTAAATAAAGCGGCATTTAGTTTCTGAACAAGATCCTGAACATGGGCTTTCCACAACTGCTTGCTATCTATCCGTACGCCTAGGAACTTGAACTGTTCCGTCTCGCTTATAACATGCCCATTCTGTCTGATTAAAATATCAGTTCTCGTTGAATTGTGAGTTAGAAACTGTAAAAACTGAGTCTTACTGTGATTTAGCATCAAATTATTTTCCACAAGCCACGAACTTATTTCATGAACTACATTATTTGATAATGTTTCAATATTACACACAAGATCCTTCACTACCAAGCTGGTGTCATCAGCAAACAGAAATATTTTTGAATCACCTGTAATACTAGAAGGCATATCATTTATATAAATAAGAAACAGCAGTGGCCCCAGCACCGATCCTTGGGGAACGCCCCAGTTAACAGTGCCCCATTGGGACTGAACATCATTACCACTCTCAATATTGCGGAGAATTACCTTCTGCTTTCTGTTCTTAAAGTAAGAGGCGAACCAATTGTAAGCTACTCCCCTTACTCCATAATGTTCCAACTTCTGCAGTAATATTTTGTGGTCAACACAGTCAAAAGCCTTCGTTAAATCAAAGAAAACACCTAACGTTCGCAACCTTTTATTTAATCCGTCCAAAACCTCACAGAGAAAAGAGACTACAGCATTTTCAGTTGTTAAGCCATTTCTAAAACCAACAGCAAATTATGTGAATTTAAATGCTGCAATAACCTTGTATATACAACCCTCTCGATAACTTTAGCAAACACCGATGGCAAAGAAATAGGTCTATAATTATCAACATTATCCCTGTCTCCCTTCTCATAATGTGGCTTCACTACCGAGTACTTTAACCGGTCTGGAAACCGACCACTCCTAAAGGGAAAGTTACAGATATGGCTAAATACTGGGCTAACATACATGGAACAATACTTCATTATTCTGCTAGATTCCCCGTCATATCCATGAGAGTTCTTGGTCTTTAGTGATTTAATTATTAACTCAATCTCCCTCTTGTCAGTATCATGGAGGAGCATTTCAGGTAACAGTCTCGGAACACTTTTTTCTACGAGCGCTTTATGATTCCCTGTTGGGACTAGGTTTCTATTTAGTTCATATTTAGTTAGTACATATATGCGACTTATCAGTAACACGGACATTCCCACTACCCACTGATTCTATATCCTCGACCTGTCTCTGCAGACCAGCAACTTCCTTTACGACTGACCATATGGTTTTAATTTTATCCTGAGACTTAGCTATTCTATGTGCATACCACATACTTTTTACCTTCCTAATAACATTTTTAAGCACCTTACAATACTGTTTGTAATGGACTGCTGCATTTAGATTTTGACTGTTTCTAACGTTTTGATATAATTGCCACTTTGTTCTACAAGATATTCTTATACCTTTAGTCAGCCACCCAGGCTGCCTGTTTGTGCTAGTACCCTGTTTTGAATGTTCTAACGGAAAGCAACTTTCAAAGAGCACGAGAAAAGTCTTGAGGAAAGCATTATATTTATCGTCTACTGTATCAGCACTATGAACATCTTGCCACTCTTGTTCCTTGATAAGGTTTACAAAAGTCTCTACAGCAACTGGATCAGCTTTCCTAAGAAGTTGGTAACTATATTTAACATGTGTTGCAGTACAAAAATCTTTTAGACTTAAAATTTGTGCATCATGATCTGAAAGGCCATTCACCATTCTGCTAACAGAATGCCCTTCTAGTAATGACGAATGAACAAAAATATTGTCTATGGTTGTTCTACTGTTCCCTTGCACTCTCGTTGGAAAGAATACGGTTTGCATAAGATTATATGAGTTAAGGAGGTCTACCAGCATCCTTTTCCTTGCACAATCACTTATACAATTTATATTGAAGTCCCCACGTATAACTAACTTTTTGTATTTCCTATAAAGTGAACCAAGAACCTCCTCTAGCTTTAGCAAAAACGTTGTGAAATCGGAGTCTGGTGATCTATAAATAACAACAGTAGGAAGTTTAGCTCCACTAAATTTAACCACACCTGCACAACATTCAAACACCTTTTCAGTGCAGTACTTTGAAACATCAATTGACTTAAATGGGATACCGTTTTTCACATACATGGCTACTCCCCCACACCGCAAAGAGCTCCTAGAAAAGCTGCCAGCCAACCTGTATTCAGGTAAAGGAAGCCTCTGAATTATCTCCTTATTTAAGAAGTGTTCACACATACCAATAATTTCAGAGTCAACATCTATAAGTAATTCACTAACTTTATCTCTAATGCCTTGTATGTTTTGATGAAATATACTAATTCCCTCATTAATCGGATACCTAAGCTTTGTCGAAAGTGGTTTCTTTGCTAGAGAGACTTCCCTTAAGCAGGAATACCTGCCAGCTGACTTCAACCTAAAAAAAGGTACAGCTCTAACCCCCACAACTACCGGAATTTTCCCATGAGTGATCCAACCACCCCCACCTATGCTGTCACCTATAAGCTTTGCCAACCTCCCCTTTTCATACCTGTTGAGGTGCAGGCCATGTCTACAAGATGACATCGGCGTTAGGGAAGAGTTCAAGAATGAAGGCATGCAGGTGGTTCGCAACTGTCAGCTTGTGTTCAATTACTGGCACAGGTCCCATTCAAGCGCCACAGAATGTCTCCCACAGTGTAATACTGCTCCCGCCAGCCTGCGTCAGTGGCGGGCTGCATTTGCGAGCCGCCGTTCACCTCGGTGACGGCGGTTCTGCAGACGACCGTCGACCTACTGTAGCAAAACTGTGAGCCGAAACGATTGCATTAATCGACGGGCAAATCCCAGTTCAACAGTGGGGGGGGGGGCTCACAATCGATTTCGCGTGCTTTGATTTCGAGTATTATTCATGAGCGCTATTACTGGCAGCGCGTATCGATTTTAGCTTGTCGCTGATTACTTCTGGCACAGCGAGTTCTAACGTAGGCCCTGAGCAGGATTGGTGGCTAATAAGTGCGAGGCAGCGAGTGACAGCGCACTAGAAGGCATCACGAGCCGAGTTCCGGACATAGTGGGTCAGTCGGCCGTTAGGTTCCTTTATGTCAAGACTTTCTGTAACTGCTGAAGTTAGAGTTGTGACGCCGAGCTCAGCAGACTGTCCATCTGTCCGTGCCAGTTTATTTGCCAGGCTCTCGTATTCCATGCTGCGTAGGACTGTATGACTGTATGCTGGGGGCTACACTGGATACTTCCAGGATTAACAAATACCGGCATGGTGCATTTATGGTCACTTTTTTTCACACTAAGATACGCGTACCTCTAGTATTGCTGTAGTATTCCGGAACAGTGTTTTGGCAATAATCTGTCGCAACAATTTCGTATGTTAAATTGTGATATTAAGTGTTTTTACAGATTTTGCATTTAATCATTTATTTTACATTTTGTTTCCTGCAACAAAGCTTTTCTCTATTGTTGTAGATTTGCATGTCTATACACCACATAAGGGAGCATTGATTGTAAGATTAGTTTATTAAGTACAGACTAGTAGAGGTAAGCTTAACATTTTCTTTACATAACTGTTTGGTTTGTGCAATGTTCCTTGCTTGTGGTTCGGCTAAGATATTGTCGGTACTTATTCTCTGGACATTTATTAAGTTTCGCTCCATCATACACACCACAAAAAAAGTTTCACATCACCTCGGTTCAGAGAGTGCCGGAACCTGTACAGAAAATTGGAATAGCGATCAAGATAAACGTCATTTCCGCCACTTTTATTGCTCATAAAAACCACACATTGCATATTGTAACACCATACAGCGAGACCTTCAGACGTCTTGGTACAGGGTGCTGTACTCACCGGTACCTCTAATACACAGTAGACCGTCCTCTTGCATTGATGCATGCCTGTATTCGTCGTGGCGTACTCTTCACAACTTCATCAAGGCACTGTTGGTCCAGATTGTCCCACTCATCAACGACGATTCGACTTAGATCCCTCAGAGTGGTTTGTGCGTCACGTCCTCCATAAACAGCCCTTTCAATCTATCCCAGGCATGATCGATAGGGTTCATGTCGGAGAACAAGCTGACCACTCTAGTCGAGCGATGTAGTTATCCTGAAGGAAGTCATTCACAAGATGAGCACGATGGGGGCGTGACTTTTCATCCATGAAGACAAATGCCTCGCCAATATGCTGTCGACATGGTTACACTATCAGTCTGAGGGTGGCATTCACGCATCGTACAGCCGTTATGGCGCCTTCCATGGCCACCAGCGGCGTACATCGGTCACACATAATACTACCCAAAACATCAGGGAACCTCTACCTTGCTGCACTCGCTGGACATTGTGTCTAAGGGGTTAAGCCTGACCGGGCTGCCTCCAAACACGTCTCCGATGATTGTCTGGATGACATATTTACACTCATCGGTGAAGAGAACGTGATGCCAATCCTGAGCCTGCCAGAGTGGCCGAGCGGTTCTAAGCGCTACAGTCTGGAACCGTGCGACCGCTACGGTCGCAGGTTCGAATCCTGCCTCGGGCATGGATGTGTGTGATGTCCTTAGATTAGTTAGGTTTAAGTAGTTCTAAGTTCTAGGTGACTAATGACCTCAGAAGTTAAGTCCCATAGTGCTCAGAGCCAATTGAACCATTTCTTGCCAATCCTGAGCGGTGCCTCGCCAATATGCTGCCGACATTGTTGCACTATAGGTTGGAGGATGGTATTTGCGTATCGTACAGTCGTTACGGCGCCTTCCATGACCACCAGGAGCGTACGTCGACCACACATAATGCCAAGCAGCAGTGAATCTCCATTTTACTGCATTTGCTGGACAATGAGTCTAAGGCGTTCAGGCTGACCGGATTGCTCCAAAAACATCTCCCACGATTGTCTGGCTGAAGGCATATGCGACACTCATCGGTAAAGAGAACGTGATGCCAAACCTGAGCGATCCACTCGGCATGTTGTAGGGCCCATCTGTACCGCGCTGCATGGTATCGTGGTTGCAAAAGTGGATCTCGCCATGGACGTGGGGTGTGAATTTGTGCATCATGCAGCCTACTGCGCACAGTTTCAGTCGTAAAACGACGTCCTGTTGCTGCACGAATTGCATTCTTGAACAATGTGGCGTTGATGTCAGGATTCCTCCGAGCCATAATCAGTAGGTAGCGGTCATCCATTGCAATAGTAGCCCTTGGGTGGCCAGAGCGAGACATGTAACCGACAATTCCTGTCTCTCTGTATCTCCTGCAAGTCCGAACAACATCGCTTTGGTTCACTCCAAGACGCCTGGACACTTACTTACCTTGTTGAGAGCCCTTCCTGGCAGAAAGTAACAATGCGGACGTGATCGAACCGTGCTATTGACCGTCTAGGCATGGTTGCGCTACAGACCTCGTTCCAATTGGAATGACTGGAACTGATCGACTGTCGGACCCTCTACGTCTGATAGGCGCTGCTCATTCGTCTTTGGTTGGGTTTGGTGAAATCTCTGAACACTCAAAGGGACTATGATACAATATCAACAGTCGACGTCTATCTTCAGGAATTCTGGGAACCAGGGTGATGCAAATCTTTTTTTGATGTGTGTATTTCATTTACCTAAACCATTTAAGAGAGACTACCTTCGCCAGTACTGTGCATTCATGATATTTTGTATTTTTCGTTAACCAAATATACAAAATATCAAGAATTCACAGTAGTGTCAAACGTAACGTCTCTTAAACTGTTCAGATAAATGAAGTATGATGCTGGGAAACTTAATAAACTTTGAAATTTGTTGGCATGTTAAGGGACTGATGCTGCCCGTTTCTCGAGAAGGTGGCCATTAATATTTGATTAACCTGTTTGGCCTATTTTTCACCTAAGTGATGTTTCAGCATGCAGCTGTTAACATGGTCCGACATGTTAAGAGATTGGTTTTACTGATGGGACAAGGCCTTGATTCTAGAGGTCTGAACTTTTACATATTGACATACAGACCGTTGTCGACAAACGTCATGTGCGCTTTAGTGACTGATTGCTGATGTAAAGTATGCTGTCCTGCTGAGGGAGAAGGGTTTAAATACGTTGAAAGTAAAGTAAAGGTTATTTGAAAGCCACCGTTTATTGCAAATGGACTGCGGTCTATGACACCTGCTGTAAGTGGTGTTTGTTAACAGACCTACTTAACATTCTGAATTTTTGCCAGTTTTTCAGCGGCTGGTGGCAGCGGGGGCTTGTTGCTGTTACGCACTTCCTTGGTGTTTCTTGGCTGCCTCCGTGGTGCTTCTGCGATTGGCTTACCACGCTGCATCGCTTAGTCCTCCTAATAATTTTAAGCTATTTTCTAATCTATGGAACCTTATTTAAAGTTTTACATGGAGTTGAACATCTCCTTCGGAATAT
Source organism: Schistocerca cancellata (assembly GCF_023864275.1). Lineage (NCBI taxonomy): Eukaryota > Metazoa > Arthropoda > Insecta > Orthoptera > Acrididae > Schistocerca > Schistocerca cancellata. Next base: position 266,633,317 of record NC_064634.1, read on the forward strand.
GGTTGTATTGCCCAAGTTAAGAAATTCGGGCAGCTAAAGTATTTTCTACACTTGCTTAAGTACAAGATGCTGTCGTGATCATTATCTTACATGACTATTTTACCATAATCATTGGTCTGATCCCAAATTGGGACAATAATTTCCTCACTTGTTGACACCTTAATCTGTTTTGTTGTTAAGGTACTTCATAACATTTCCATTAGGTTTTATGCTGATTTTACCAGCGTGTTTACTCTCTTGTGCAGTAAGGGCCTGTTTGATGGAAAAATTAATTAGTTTTCTGGAGATACTTTGAAGGCTTCAACTGACATTTTATTAAAGTCTTAAAGATGTATTTGCTGTTGCCATTTGAGCAGCGGCAGTCTTAAAGGAAAGAAGTTTCTTTAAGAAAAAATGTTACTGTCTTATGTGTGTTCTGGCACTGTCGTTGGTGGTTTGTAGTTTTAAAATCATTGGTTAAGACTGTTTATTACTGTAAGCAACCAATTATCCTTACCCTGTCACTCATAATTACTTGTCATTATTGTATTTATCTATTCCTGCAATTTTGTGGTGGTTAACCTTTCAAACCACAAATGACGCCGCTACTCTGGGTTCGCCCTTCAATGTTTTCCTTATCCTACTCCATCCTATATTTAAAAATATCAGGGATGGTCCCGTTCCCACTGCAGTCATAATGGCCGGCGTAGTTGGGTCAACATGTGAGCATGTACGGGTAGTCTGCTTTTGAACTCCATGTCCAACAACGTACGATGGACGGTGTGCTCTTTCTGCAGTGATGCCACAGGTCACCATATACCTACTTTGCAGAGCAGACAAGCCTTCGAACCCCTCTTTCTGTTAGGAGTAGTGGACGTCTAACGAATTAGCTCCTAGTGATAGTTTCACGGCTGCCCTTCTTCTTCTTTGCGTAGATGCTCACGACAGTAGCAAGTGAATGTTCCACCATTTTTGCTGTTTTTGAGATACTCGATCACAGCCTCTGTGTAATAATGACCTGCCGCTTGTCAAAGCGGCTTATCTCAATGAATTTCCCTATTTGCACCCCGTATCTTCGCTAGGGTGACCCCCGTCCGTGTCTGCTCCGCTCACATGCTTTTGTTACCGCTTCATGTGTCCGCAACGCCACAAGGTGGCATCCAACGTCATAATGTTGTGGGTAGTGGTCATAATGTTTTGGATTAACTGTGTATTAAGATATGGTACATATGGTATCTGATAGAAATGTCTGGTGCTAGGTGCGATTTACTCGGAGAGCAGTTTACATGCTAATTACAGCAGTGGCGTTCTTAAGAACGCTGAGATTATACAGCTGCTGAATCGTTCAGTGAAAACTTGAGCCACGTCATAATTAGGTATCTCATTCATACCGTTGTAGTTGGTGGTAACATCAATCTACCCTCGATTTGTTGGCGAAAATACGTATTCAAAGCCGGTGGTGGATATAATGCACTGTTAGAAACTATATTAGAAGATTTGTCCAGAAATTACGTAGTATGAGCAGTTAGTGCAGGAACCCACATTAATTGTAAATTATTTAGAAAACATACTCAGTTAGCAACAAATAATGCTGGGCATCGTAACTGAAACAAGGTAGTTATAACGTGACTGACCTCCGCAATATCGAAATCCACCGAAAATAAAAGCAAAATATATCTATTTTAAAAAGCAATTAAAAATTATCTTGACGCCTTCCTGAAAGATAGCCTCCACAAATAAATATGTAAGTGTTGGCGAGATGTGCCCTGAATTAAAAGAAATAGTATCTGAAGTATTTGAGACGTTTATACCAAATAAATTAATAAAAGATAGAGCTGATCCCCCACGGTACACAAAATAGGTCAGAACACTTTAAGAAGCAGCGAAAAAAAAAAGAGTCCAAATTTTCAAAGAGTACAAAATCTCCAAGACTGGCGATGTTGTACTAAATCTCGAAACTTAGCTCCCGTAATGAAATCATGTCTTGAAATATTGCAGAATATCGAAGGAGGTTCTTAGCGTATTTAAATTACACCAGAAACAAGACAAACAAGACACAACCAGAATGCAATACCAACGCTAATATAGCCGCTGACAGGGCCACTAAGTGGGAGCCATTAAACACAATTTTACAGTATTCCTTCAGCAAAGAAGATGAAGTAAGTACTCCAGAATTCGAATGGAGAGCAACTGCCATCACGAATAACTTATATCTCCTCGGTGTAGCGAAGCACCATAAAGCACTTAATAAAGTCAAGTCTTACGGTTCAGGTAACATACTAATTACATTTCTTTCAGAGTATGCTGAAGCACTAGAGCGATACTTAGCTCAACAGAAGATCCGTGCCAAAAGACTGGAGCCGGCCGTTGTGGACGAGCGGCCTTAGGCGCTTCAATCTGGAACCGTGCGACCGCTACAGTCGCAGGTTTGAATCCGGCCTCGGCCATGGATGTGTGTGGTGTCCTTAGTTAGGTTTAAGTAGTTCTAAGTTGTAGGGGACTGATGACCTCAGATGTTAAGTCCCATAGTGCTCAGAGCCATTTGAACTAAAGACTGGAAAGTTGCACAGGTCACACCAATATTCAAGAAAGAGAATAGGACTAATCCACTGATTTTACCGACACAAATAACTAACGTCGATTTGTAATAGGATTTTGGATTCTATGCTGTGTTAGAATATTGTGAAGTGTTCCGACGGTAACTATCTATTGACATGCAGTGAATACAGATTCAGAACGTACATTTATTGTGAAACAAAGTAATGAGTGCTATCGACGGATGATCTGAAACGATTCCATACCTTTAGAATTCCAGAAGGCTTTGGATAACGTGCCTCACAAGAGACTTCTAATCAAGTTCTAACGACCACATAGATAGCGATGTGCGGAAGGCAAAAAACAGACTATGATTTATTAACAGAACGCTTACAAGATGCAACAAGTCTACTAAAGAGACTATCTACACTACGCCTGTTCGTCCTCTGCTAGAGTACTGTTGTGTTGCCTGGGATCCTTTCCAGATAGGACTGGCAAAGGACACCGAAAAAGTTCAAAGAAGGGCATCTCGTTTTGTATTATCACGAAACAGGGAGAGAGTGTTATGGTTGTCATAAGGGAGATTGGGTGGCAGTCACTAAAACAAAGACTTTATCGTGGCAGCGAGATCTTTTCGCGAAATTTCATTCACCAACTTTCTCCTCTTAATATGAAAATGTTTTATTATCACCATCCTACTTCTAGAAATGGGCATGATAATAAGAGAAATCTGATCTAGTACAGAGAGAAGTAAGTGTTATATTTTCCTACGCTCTGTTAAGGAATGGAACGGTAGAGAGATAGTGGCCTTGCGGTTCAAGGCGCTACAGACTGGAGCCAAGCGACCACTGCTTCAGGCATGGATTTGTGTGATGTCCTTAGGTTACTTGGGTTTAATTAGTTCTAGGTGACTGATGACCTCAGAAGTTAAGTCGCATAGTGCTCAGATCCATTTTTGGTAGAGAGATAGCCTGAAGGCTTCGGGCTTTCCATAAAATGTGAAACGAAATGGTGTGGTGGTGTTGTGGCCCTCAACTACGTACTCTCCGACACGGAGTTGAAATATTAAAAGTTTTTGCTGGTTTCTTTGTCTAGGGGCTAGGATACGTAGTTGCCGCATTACAAGTCAAAGACCGCTGAGTCTGCAGTATACGATAAGAATACACACGTGAATCGAATGGTCGAAGGATCCTGTCACTCCGCAATTGCGAATGTAGCGTAGAAACTTATAAATGAAAAATTGCAATTAAATGAGATCTGCAGGTACTATTTTAACGACTTTAAATGATGAGTACGATAGTAGAAGTACTTTTCAGAATGTGGTATATTTCTGCCAAACTCTTATTGTTGTCGATGGTCCAGCAATCAAATAAAATATAAGTTCGAATAACAGGGAAACGATAGATTACTACTGCACTTAATTAGTTATGAACAACAAAATAGCTCGCGAGATATTCAATTCTAAACGTACACTATGTCTTCACTGTAGAAGCCACGGAAATCTCACAAGTGCACAAGTCGGCACTACCACAGATGTTAAGTCCCATAGTGCTCAGAACCTCGAGCCTCCGACTGGGAGAGCCGCGCGAACCGTGCGGGCACGCAACTCCGAACTTTGAATATTTCCAGGGCGCGACAAGTGGCCCGTTACCTCACAAGGTGGTTCGAAGAACCCTCAGCCAGGCGCTTCAGTGTGAATTCGAGAGTATTGTTTTATTTTATTTATTTATTTACACATCAAGTTCCGTAGGACCAAATTGAGGAGCATATGTCCAAGGTCATGGAACGTGTCAGTACATGAACTTACAACATAAAAGTAATAACACATAAAAATAAATGTTCATGAACCTGAGACAAAGTCTGTCCATAAGTTTAAGTGAACGCTATCAGCAATACAAAAGAATCAGCTTAATTTTTCAAGGAACTCCTCGACAGAATAGAAGGAGTGACCCGTGAGGAAACTCTTCAGTTTAGATTTGAAAGCGCGTGGATTACTGCTAAGATTTTTTAATTCGAGTGGCAGCTTATTGAAAATGGATGCAGCAGTATGCTGCACACCTTTTTGCACTAGAGTTAAGGAAGTCCGATCCAAATGGAGGTTTGATTTCTGCCGAGTATTAACCCAGTTAAAGCTCCTTATTCTTGCAAATAAACTAATACTGGTAACAAGAAACGTCAATAAGAAATATACATATTGAGAGGCCAATGTCAAAATACCCAGACTCGTGAACAGTAGTCGACAAGAGGTTCGTGAACTCACACCACTTCTTGCCCGAACCGCCCGTTTCTGAGCCAAAAATATCCTTCTACAATAGGAAGAGTTACCGCAAAACATAATACCATACGACATAAGTGAATGAAAATAAGCAAAGTAGACTAATTTACGTGTCGATGTATCACTCACTTTTGATACCGTTCGAATAGTAAAACTGGCAGTATTAAGTTTTTGAACAATATCCTGAACGTGGGCTTACCTCGACAGCTTATTATCTATCTGAACACCTAGAAATTTGAACTGTTCAGTTTCACTAATCATATGCCCGTTATGTGGGATTAAAACGTCAGTTTTTGTTGAATTGTGTGTTACAAACTGTAAAAACTGGGTCTTACTGTGATTTAACGTCAGTTTATTTTCTACAAGCCATGAACTGAGGTCATGTACTGCACTATTTGAAACCGAGTCAATGTTACACACAACATCCATTACTACCAAGCTAGTGTCATCAGCAAACATAAATATTTTAGAGTTACCCATTAAAAATAGAGGGCATATCGTATATATAAATAAGGAACAGGAGCGGCCCCGACACTGATCCCTGGGGCTGTTCTTTAAGTTGATGTAGATCTAGATGAATGCGTGACAGTTGGCCTATATGCACCCAGCACATCGTCAGACAATTGATTGTTGTCATCGTTCGAAGACTCCTAGCACGTTCACAAATGGTACCGTCAGTATGATGAAATCCAGATACGTAACGTCAGGTTATCTAGGTGGCCAGTCCACACGGCCACTTCGGCCGATCCACCGTTTCTCAGGCGTGGATCTCAGATGATTACTCAAAGCAATGGTGAAATGGGCTGGTATTCCATCGTGCTGGAAGTACATCGTTTGTCTAACATTCAGTGGTACGTCCTCCAGTAGTTCTTCGAAGGTGCAGTGTCGCTGTCCATTGAGGCAGAATGGATGCATGTATGGTCCAATCACCTTTTTTTTTTTTTTTTTAAGTCGCCAACCTTCTGATTGGTTTGATGCCGACCGCCACGAATTCCTCTCTTATGCCAACCACTTCATCTCAGAGAAGCACTTGCAATCTACATCCTCAATTATTTGCTGAATGAATTCCCATCTCAGTCCTCAGTTTTCCTCTGCAGTATTTGCCCTCCATAGTTCCCTCTAGACCCATGGAAGTCATTCCGTGATGTCTTAACAGATGTCCTATCATTCTGTCCCTTCTCCTTGTCAGTGTTTCACATGTATTCCTTTCCACTCCGATTCTGCGCAGACCCTCCTCATTCCTTGCCTTACGAGTCCATTTATTTTCAACATTCGTCTGTAGCACCACTTCTCAAATGCTTCGATTCTTAGCCGGCCGTTGTAGCAGAGCGGTTCTAGGCGCTTCAGTCTGGAACCGCGCGACCGCTACTGTCACAGGTTCGAATCCTGCCTCGGGCATGGATGTGTGTGATGTCCTTAGGTTAGTTAGGTTTAACTAGTTCTAAGTTGTAGGGGACTGATGACCTCAGATGTTAAGTCCCATAGTGCTCAGAACCATTTGAACCATTTTGCTTCGATTCCCTTTTTTTGTTCTGGTTTTCACACAGTTCATGAGACATGGTACTTAGGGAAAGCAGGAAAGGTGTGGACGGCGCCTAATCAGTTACCGTTGGTTGCACAGAAAACACATACACTTTAAAAAAAGAAACAGAAACTCTCTATAACCTTTTTTTACTACACTGGTGGCTGAAAGCCTTGTTAGAAGAATTGCAAGTTATTGTCGCCTGAAGGCCACAAGCAATGTTACACACAATCAACAGCTAAAGGCCTGATTAAGAACGTTCAAACTTATTCGTCGCCTGAAAGCCAGAAGCAGTTCCAAAAATAAACAACGTCTGAAGGCCTGAATTACAAGAGACCGTGGCAGTTACACATTAACAATACTAAGATTTTTTTTCTTAATGAAAATGGTAACAAGCTATATTAATGGCTGAAGGCCTCACTAAAATAGAATTGAAAATTATTTGTCGGCTGAAAGCTGCAAGCAATGGTACAAACTATTAATGGCTGAAGGCTTGATTAAGAAAGGATTCAAAATTATTGGGGCTGAAGGCCACAAGCAATTTTCAGAATGCTCTACAGATGAAGGCCTGAATTACAAGTAACGAAGGCAGTTGCATGTTAAAATTCTAAAACCTTTTTGAAGAATCTTAAAGAACTGTAACAGGCTATAGTGACGGCTGCAGACCTTATTGAGAGAAAATTATAAATAATCTGTTGGCTGAAGGCCACAAACACTGTTAAAAAAATTAACGGCTGAAGGCAGGAATTACAAGTGGAGAATTCATTAACATGTTAAACGTTAGGGTCAATTTTAAACAATTATGACAACTTGTCCAAATAAGATGGAGTGATCCTCAGACAGTGCTCCCTGGAGCGATCTGAGGAAGTTGACTACAGCTGTATAATCCGTGAGACAGACAGCCAAGAGTTGTACTCACATGGCAGGATTGCAACTCACACTAGGGGTCGCTTAGGCGCCATCGACCGATTAAACAATCCGCGTCCGATCACCAGTACAACGATGGAATATTTTTAGGCAAGTGTGAAGACACGGACAGCACTACTGAAACCTGGTTGGTAGGTACTCAGAGAGCGCACAGGATAAGGTTATGATTGTGGATGGGGCCATAAACAGCTACTGTGAGTTGCGCAATAGAACACACAACTTTATATTTCTAAGAACCACTTATTTACACATTGCTTTAAAAGATCACAATTAGACAATATCGCTGAAGGCCCAGTTAAGGAAAACTTGAGATATTTTCTGGGCTGAACGCCCAAAACCACACCAAAAACAAGAAAGGCTGAAGGCCTGGCTCAGAAATCAAAAGCAATTAAAAATAGAAGGTAAAAGAAATTTTTAAAACATGCAACTGAAAACATTTATGGCTGAATGCCTACACTACAAGTCTGAAGAACAACTATAATTAAAACACATTAATAAACAATTTTTCTAACGAAGAAATTTCTTTTTAAACTTACAACAGAACGGCCGAAAGCCTAATTAAATAAATATTATCTTATTGCATGGCTGAAGGCCACAAAAAATTTGAAACAAAGGCTGAAGGCCTGAACAAAAAGTCAGACAAACAATTTAAAGTAAATCACTTCCGTCTTATAAAAAAATTTTCCTTTAAATACAGACAGCTGAAGGCCTTATTAAAAGGTGTTCACGTAAATTCTCGGCTGAAGGTCCCACATACGCATCGAACACCTAACGGCTTAGGGGCTGGATTAAAACAATTTCAGATAGAAAAAAATTTGGGGAAAGATGCTGTCTTTTCTAGGATAAAATCAATCTTCAAAATTATAATTTAACAGGGCTGAAGAACTTTATGTAAAATTTAAAAGAACTGAATTAATACACGGTCGAAGGTCTCACACAACTAAAATTAAAATCACAATCTAAAACAAACAGAACAAGTGGTGCTCAGAGGTGTTCCAAGGGTCGGCCTGAGAAGGTAGCTCAAACGAAAGATGAGGTGAGACAGGCAGCCAAGAGCTGAAGTTAAATAATCAGATGGCAGCCCAAACTATGGACGGCCCGAGGACTGGCCAACAATTTAAACAATTCCCTTCCGTCCGACCAACGGCACAACGATGGAAAATATCGGCCGTGGATGAGGATATGAACAGCACTACGTCTTCAGAAATTGGCGTCTAACAACAGCCAAGGGAACAATAACCACAGTAAGAAAAATATGAAGCAAACATCTTCAAAGGCTGTCGAACTACATGCCGTGACGGACAGCATCAACACGACGAGGAAAGGCACGCTGACAGAAAACTATGCTAACGACCAGGGCAGGTAACTGGGGCGTTAACGGTCACAGGGCAAAAAATATCGCTGGTGCACTTCACTGGCAAGTAACAATCAATTTAACAATTAATCACAATATAGGAAGACGGCTGCAAGACTTTGCCAACTCGAACACATCATAAGTTGCTGCTAGCCCGAACGACCCAGGGAGCAACAACCCGCATACGGACAAAGAGTTGACACAATAGTTGAGGTTTCATAACAGCTTAACTGATCTCTCAACTTCTGCGTCCAGGTTCGGTGGGCAACGAACTTTGTCGCTCTCGCAGCTAGCACCTCACGATCCAACAGTGCGTGCATGCCGCCGGCGGTTCCCGCCTGGACTCGCGCCAACGAGACTTCCTCGCTGCTCCGTCACAACCGATTGACCACCACACGCATCACCACCACACAAAAATACTAGCGGTCACACCAAAGATAGTACGACAGTACGACAGATCGGACCAGGTTTGTGATTGGATTCAGGATTTCCTAGAAGAAAGAACACAACATGTCATTCTTAACGGTTCAAAATCTGCAGATGTAGAGGTAATTTCGGGAGTACCGCAAGGAAGCGTGATAGGACCTTTATTGTTTACAATATACATAAATGACTTAGTTGACAACATCGGTAGCTCCGTGAGGCTATTTGCAGATGACACGGTTGTCTACAAGAAAGTAGCAACATCAGAAGACTCGTACGTACTCCAGGAAGACCTGCAGAGGATTAATGCATGGTGCGACAGCTGGCAGCTTTCCCTAAACGTAGATAAATGTAATATAATGCGCATACATAGGGGCAGAAATCCATTCCAGTACGATTATGCCATAGGTGGTAAATCATTGGAAGCGGTAACGACCGTAAAATACTTAGGAGTTACTATCCGGAGCGATCTGAAGTGGAATGATCACATAAAACAAATAGTGGGAAAAGCAGGCGCCAGGTTGAGATTCATAGGAAGAATTCTAAGAAATTGTGACTCATCGACGAAAGAAGTAGCTTACAAAACGCTTGTTCGTCCGATTCTTGAGTATTGCTCATCAGTATGGGACCCTTACCAGGTTGGATTAATAGAAGAGATAGACATGATCCAGCGAAAAGCAGCGCGATTCGTCATGGGGACATTTAGTCAGCGCGAGAGCGTTACGGAGATGCTGAACAAGCTCCAGTGGCGGACACTTCAAGAAAGGCGTTACGCAATACGGAGAGGTTTATTATCGAAATTACGAGAGAGCACATTCCGGGAAGAGATGGGCAACATATTACTACCGCCCACATATATCTCACAACGAAAAGATCCGAGAAATTAGAGCAAATACGGAGACTTACAAGCAGTCGTTCTTCCCACGCACAATTCGTGAATGGAACAGGGAAGGGGGGATCAGATAGTGGTACAATAAGTACCCTCCGCCACACACCGTAAGGTGGCTCGCGGAGTATAGATGTAGATGTAGATGTACCAGTATCGATAAGCGTTCTGCTGCCACGCAAGTAGGCAAGCCAGCAACTTCGTTACACCAGTATATAAGGAAGAAACAAGACACAACTCGACGTGACAAAATGCCAAAGAACAAACAGCATGAACGCGAGTCGCACAAAGCTGGACTATGTTTTCAGAAAAAACACTCAAGGCCGAAGGAAACACTAGAACCACGGTACACCTCCCAAACACACATGCACAGTAGAATAGAAGAGGCTGTCGAACTACACGCCGTGTCGGACAGCATCAACACGACGAGGAAAGGTACACTGCCGGGAAAGAACGATAACCTCCAGGCCAGTTAACTGGGCGTTAGCTGCCACAACGTAGAAAATACTGCTGGTTGCAATAACTAACATCAGGGAGTAGAAGGTGGCTAATAGTTTCCACCAACCTGACCCCTCAACCTGTTGCAGTTGTTCTCACTGACCTTGGGAGCATCAACATGTAAACAATGGCAAGATCTAAAACATTGGAGGTTTCACTACCGGATAAGGTTCACTCAACTTCAAACGTTTTGGTTACGGTCGTCGTGCAGCCCCTCTATCGGATAGTGCGTGCACGCCAGTAGCGGTCCCTGCCAGCCCTCGCGCTGCCTACCTCCTCGCTGCTCCATCCGAAGCCGAACTGATGTCCGTTCACAACCCCCACCAAATCCAGTACGCAGACAGCATTAAAATAACTACTCATTCAAAACCACTGGACAAACACACAGATTCGGGAAAACAATTCCACCAACAACTCACAATACTAAAAGCAGTCACTGGGGAACAACACAGACGAATTACACTCCTGGAACTTGAAATAAGAACACCGTGAATTCATTGTCCCAGGAAGGGGAAACTTTATTGACACATTCATGGGGTCAGATACATCACATGATCACACTGACAGAACCACAGGCACATAGACGCAGGCAACAGAGCATGCACAATGTCGGCACTAGTACAGTGTATATCCACCTTTCGCAGCAATGCAGGCTGCTATTCTCCCATGGAGACGATCGTAGAGATGCTGGATGTAGTCCTGTGGAACGGCTTGCCATGCCATTTCCACCTGGCGCCTCAGTTGGACCAGCGTTCGTGCTGGACGTGCAGACCGCGTGAGACGACGCTTCATCCAGTCCCAAACATGCTCAATGGGGGACAGATCCGGAGATCTTGCTGGCCAGGGTAGTTGACTTACACCTTCTAGAGCACGTTGGGTGGCACGGGATACATGCGGACGTGCATTGTCCTGTTGGAACAGCAAGTTCCCTTGCCGGTCTAGGAATGGTAGAACGATGGGTTCGATGACGGTTTGGATGTACCGTGCACTATTCAGTGTCCCCTCGACGATCACCAGTGGTGTACGGCCAGTGTAGGAGATCGCTCCCCACACCATGATGCCGGGTGTTGGCCCTGTGTGCCTCGGTCGTATGCAGTCCTGATTGTGGCGCTCACCTGCACGGCGCCAAACACGCATACGACCATCATTGGCACCAAGGCAGAAGCGACTCTCATCGCTGAAGACGACACGTCTCCATTCGTCCCTCCATTCACGCCTGTCGCGACACCACTGGAGGCGGGCTGCACGATGTTGGGGCGTGAGAGGAAGACGGCCTAACGGTGTGCGGGACCGTAGCCCAGCTTCATGGAGGCGGTTGCGAATGGTCCTCGCCGATACCCCAGGAGCAACAGTGTCCCTAATTTGCTGGGAAGTGGCGGTGCGGTCCCCTACGGCACTGCGTAGGATCCTACGGTCTTGGCGTGCATCCGTGCGTCGCTGCGGTCCGGTCCCAGGTCGACGGGCACGTGCACCTTCCGCCGACCACTGGCGACAACATCGATGTACTGTGGAGACCTCACGCCCCACGTGTTGAGCAATTCGGCGGTACGTCCACCCGGCCTCCCGCATGCCCACTATACGCCCTCGCTCAAAGTCCGTCAACTGCACATACGGTTCACGTCCACGCTGTCGCGGCATGCTACCAGTGTTAAAGACTGCGATGGAGCTCCGTATGCCACGGCAAACTGGCTGACACTGACGGCGGCGGTGCACAAATGCTGCGCAGCTAGCGCCATTCGACGGCCAACACCGCGGTTCCTGGTGTGTCCGTTGTGCCGTGCGTGTGATCATTGCTTGTACAGCCCTCTCGCAGTGTCCGGAGCAAGTATGGTCTGTCTGACACACCGGTGTCAATGTGTTCTTTTTTCCATTTCCAGGAGTGTATAAGTTGGCACAAACACAGAGAAGCCAGAAGCGGATGGAAGACCAAATGCGCGTCGTCCGCTGAGACGCCCGACAAAACGACCAACCAACAGTCGTCCCCACTCAAGTCAGGCAAGGGACAGATCCCAGTAGAAATCGTCGACTGAGAACTTATTGACTTCATGTTGAACTTCAACAGGCGAACACACGCAAACACAAGTGAAAGTTACGCAACTCGAATATCACGGTCCATTCAACCCAAACTCGCTGAATCCGGTCCTTGACGTGATCGTGCACTCTCGCGACCACAGCCTTCCGTCGGACAGTGCACGTGTGTCGCCAGCGGTCGGGCGAGTACTGGCTGTCTGGACCTCACTGCTGCTCCGTCCCTACTCCCTGCTTTGACACACCACGACGCGGAAATACTCGAGGCCGCTTCGAAGATGGTACCACAGTAGGCGTTATCGATAAGCGCTGCTGTTACCACTCACTGACAGACAGGGCGAGCAGACGTAGTGGCGTCAGTGAACACAATAAGAAAACGAGACGCCACTATTGCTATTACAAGATGCTAAGCTATGAATGGCATCAACGCGAGCCACACACGGCTCAGTTCATTTTCCACTGTCACACAATACTGTGCTCCAAGCGTACATTTTCAGAAATTTCTTTCTCAAGCTAACGTCTATGTTTGATATTTGTGCACTTCTCTTGGCCAGGAGTGCACTTTTTTGCAAGTGATGTTCTGTTTTTGGTTCCCTCCTTGCTCTGTCCGTCATTAGTTATTTTTTGCCTAAACAGAACAACTCCTTCACATAATCTAATTCATGACCATCTATGCTGACTAAGTTTCTCCCTGCTCTCATTTCAGCAACTTATTATGTGGTGTCACCGCCAGACACCACACTTGCTAGGTGGTAGCTTTTAAATCGGCCGCGGCCCGCTAGTATACGACGGACCCGCATGTCGCCACTGTCAGTGATGGCAGACCGAGCGCCGCCACACGGCAGGTCTAGTGAGACGTACTAGCACTCGCCCCAGTTGTACAGCAGACTTTGCTAGCGATCTACATTGACAAATACGCTCTCAGTTGCCGAGACGATAGTTAGCATAGCCTTCAGCTACGTCATTTGCTACGACCTAGCAAGGCGCCATAGCATTTGATAATTATTATTGTGAAGCCTGTACAGTAACGATCGATGTATAACAATTATGGATTAAAGTTAAGTATTCCAGCAACTACGTCTGCGTGAGCTTAATGCGTGCTTTTCGGCCTCCTCTAGCAACACGGTGTTGGGTCTTCTGCCAACACTACATATTACTTTCGCCTTTCTTCCGTTTACTCTCAATCCATATTCTGTACTCATAGACGGTTCCTTTCATTGAGCAGATCGGATAATTCTTCTTCACTTTCACTTACGTTTCAAATTGAACAGTAGGGGCGAAAGACTACATCCCTGTCTTACACCATTTTCAATCCGAGCACTTCGGTCGTGGTCGTCCACCCTTATTATTCCCTCTTAGCTCTTGTACATATTATGTGCTACTAGTCTCTCCCTATAGCTTCCCCCTATTTTCCTCCGACTTTGCACCATTTTACAATGTGGATGGCTGTTTCTAGACCGAATAATCTTATGAATGTGTCTTGATTTTTCTTTAGTCTTCCTTTCATTATCAACCGCAACGTCAGAATTGCCTGCCTGGTGCCTTACCTTTCCTAAAGCCAAACTGATGCACATGTCTTTTCCATTCTTCTGTGTATTATTCTTGGCAGCAACTTCGATGCATGAGGTGTTAAGCTGATTGTGCGGTAATTCTCCATTTGTATGCTCTTGTAGTCTTCGGAATAGTATGGAAAAGAGCACAGGTAGTCCCAGATTTCAAGAAGGGTCGTAGAGCAGATGTGCAAAACTATGGGCCTATTTCTGTGACATCGATCTGTTGTAGAAACCTAGAATCTACCCTGTAGGAATCAACATGGATTCCGGAAACAGCGATCGTGTCAAACCCATCTCGTTTTATTTGTTCATGAGACCCAGAATATATTAGATACAGGCTCCCAGGTAGATGCCATTTTCCGTGACTTCCGGAAGGCGTTGGATAAAGTTCCGCACTGTCGCCTCATAAACAAAGTAAGAGCCTACGGAATATCAGACCAGCTGTGTGGCTGGATTGAAGAGTTTTTAGCAAACAGAACACAGCTTGTTGTTCTCAACGGAAAGACGTCTACAGAAGTTAAAGTAACCTCTGGCGTGCCACAGGGGAGTGTTATGGGACCACTGCTTTTCCCAATATATGTAAATGACCTAGTAGATAATGTCGGAAGTTCCATGCGGCTTTTCGTGGATGCTGCTGCAGTATACAGAGAAGTTGCTGCATTAGAAAATTGCAGCGAAATGCAGGAAGATCTGCGGCGGATAGGCACTTGGTGCAGGGGTAGCAACCGACTCTTAACATAGACAAATGTAATGTATTGCGAATACATAGAAAGGAGGATCCTTTATTGTATATGATAGCGGAGCAAACACTGGTAGCAGTTGCTTCTGTAAAATATCTGGGAGTATGCGTACGGAATGATTTGAAGCTGAATGATCATATAAAATTAATTGTTGGTAAGACGGGTGCCAGGTTGAGATTCATTGTGAGAGTCCGTAGAAATTGCATTCCATCAACAAAGGAGGTGGCTTACAAAACACTCGTTCGACCTATACTTGGGTATTGCTCATCAGTGTGGGATCCGTACCACGTCGGGTTGACAGAGGAGATAGAGAACATCCAAGGAAGAGCGGAGCGTTTCGTCACAGGGTTATTTGCAAAGAGTGATAGCGTTGCGGAGATGTTTAGCAAACTCAAGTGGCAGACTCTGCAAGAGAGGCGCTCTGCATCGCGGTGTAGCTTGTTCGCCAGGTTTCGAGAGGGTGCGTTTCTGGATGAGGTATCGAATATATTGCTTCCCCCTACTTATACCTCCCGTGGAGATCACCAATGTAAAATTAGAGAGATTCGAGCGCTCACTGAGGCTTTCCGGCAGTCGTTCTTCGCGCGAACCGTACGCGACTGGAACAGGAAAGGGAGGTAATGACAGTGGCACGTAAAGTGCCCTCCGCCACTCACCGTTGGGTGGCTTGCGGAGTATAAATGTAGATGTAGATGTAGATGTAGACGATATTCTTCCAAAAATCAAGTTATATGTCGCCAGTCTCGTACATTCTACACACAACGTAAATAGTCCTTTTCTTGCCTCTTCCCCAGTGATCTTAGAAATACTGCTGCAATGTTATCATTTACTCTGTCTAATTTGATGTTAAGTTCTCCAAAGTTCAATTAAATTCTGTTTCCTGTACTGGATCCTCCATCTCCTTTAAATCGGGTCCTGTTTCTTCTTCTATCACGTCGGACAAATCTTTCCCCTCACAGAGGCCCTCAGCGTACTCCTTGCACCTATCAGCTCTCCCTCAGCATTTGTTATTGGAATCCCCATGGTACTGTTAACGTTACTGCCATTGCTTCTAATTTCACCGATGGTTGTTATGTATTTCCTACATGATGAATCTGTCCTTCCGACAATCATTAATTTTTCGATTTCTTTTCATTTTACGCGCAGCCATTTCGCCTTAGCTTCTGTACTCCTGAGTTTCGTCGAACATTTTTTACATCCTTCTTTCATCAATCAACTGCAGTATTTCTTCTGTTACCCATGGTTTCTTCGCCGTTACCTTCTTTGTACCTATGTTTTTCTTTCCAGTTTCTGTAATCGCCATTTTTAGAGATGTTCATTCCTCTTTAACAATACTGACTACTACCTGATTGCTTATTGCAATTGTATTTCGTCATTCTTTAGTACTTACACAGCCCATTTCTTTATGTATTGAGCCTTCCTGACTGATTTCTTAAACTTCAGCCTACTCTTTATCACTACTACATAGTGATCTGAGTCTGTATCTGCTCCTGGTTACGCCTTACAATCCAGTATGTGATTTCGGAATCTCTATCTGACCATGATGTAATCTAATCGAAATCTCTCCGTATCACCTGGTCTTTTAAGAGTATACCTCCTCCTCTTGCGATTATTTAACATTGTATTTGCTATTACTAGCTGATATTTATTATAGAACTCAATTAGTCTCTCCCCTCTCTTATTCTTTGTCCCAAACCCATAGTCTGCTGGGACCCTTTATTTTGCTCCTTCCCCTACAACTACATTCCAGTCCCCCATGACTATTAGTTTTTCATCTCTCTTTACCCAGTATCCTCTTGCGACGTCAGCAAGTATACCTGAACTATCGTTGTTGATGTTGGTTTGCTGTCGATTCGTGGTCACCTCCCACTCGGCATCCCCCTCTCGGAGATCCAAATGCGGCACTATTCCGGAATATTTTTCCAGTGGAAATATTATCATTACTGCTTTTTCAGTTACAACCCACATGTCCTGCGGATACACATTACGTGTCTTTAATTCAGTGGCTTCCATTGCCTCCTGCACCCTCATACTCTTGCTCATTGCTGATTCTGCAGTATTTATAGCTTTATCGAAACAACAGAAACAAGAATCGGAATGTGAAATATTGCCCATAATTTGAGGATCTTATTCTGACATAAACTGGTTTTTGCGCGGTCACTGACAGATGATTTCGGTATTACTCTGAGCTTTTTCTGGAACTGACGACCGCGTGCGCGAGCGCGCGTACGTGCTCGCACACACACACACACACACACACACACACACACACACACACACACACACATGAGCGCGCGGGCAACTAAAACAATAGTTGCTTTAATGGTACACCTTTCATGAAATTTTCGAACGTAGATGGGAGCCATTAGCTGATCTAGGGAATTTTAAATTTTTCACACGTCTAACCGTTTCTTATTTTGTCATCAATATGCGCAGTAGATTTGAAACCAAATCAAATCTCGAATTTCTGTTTTTAACGGCAGCACGTTTGAGTCCCAGGCTCACAAGGAGTTAAAAGTTCGTTGATGGCACCTGGGAGAAAGCACAGGAAAATGAGTACGGCATCCCTTACTGGGTTCGGAAAGACGTAAGTTGGAAAGCACATCTCGCAAATGCTGCTTCGTTTGTCGCAAATTTACAATGAGTGACCCTGAAACTGCTCTGCTCGTATTCCGTATCTACTAATGGCGAAAATCTGTCGCGCGTAATCCATGTCCGGGTAGTAAAATGGATTTCCCTGTTTTCGCTGTAATCGGCTTCGCGAATTTAAATTTTTTATGGCTGCTGTATGGGCACTGTCCGTAATTGCAACATGCATAGCATATTCGTTCCGCTCTGTAGGAAAAAAAGCAAGGATTTGATTATCTGGGTTCCTTTAGCAGAAAACCTTCACGGACTTCGAAACGCGTATGCACGCAGGGCGGATGCTAGTAATGGATTAATTCACGTTACTTATTTAGTTACTTCCTAACTCTCCGTGTCAGAACGTGATCATTGAGATTCTCTTCTTCTAAAAACCTGCAGCTTTAATGGCTTTGCAATTGGCTGTGCAAAAAGCTCTATCCTTGGTCACACTTGGCGGTGTTCAGTCGTCTTGTGTTTCTCCACATTCACACTGGTCATCTTCAGAGTCTTCCCACTTAACCAACTTTATTTGGTCTTTTGCGGCGCCTCTTCTTAATCTATTCAGTGCATTCAATGTGCTGTAGTGTAGTTGTTGTCTGACTTCCTATTAGAGGTGCCGGTTTGTATTTTGCAGACAGCATGCAATCGTAGAGGTACGCGGTGAGTCTAAGATCGATCTGCTAGCCATACGATCCGCTGTATCAACCTCTTCAGCCGCACGGTCTGAGCGCCTTGCCACAGTTCGCGCATTTCCCCTCGTCCGAGGTTCGAGTCCTCCCTTGTGCATGGGTGTGTGTGTTGTCCTTAGCTTAAGTTTAAGATAGATTAAGTAGTGTGTAAGTCTAGGGACCGATTACCGCAGCAGTTCGGTCCCATAGGAATTTACCATAAATTTCCAATTTCCAAAGCTCTTCCTTGACTTAAGCCGAGTTGGAGCTCTTCGGTGGTTATACATTAGTTCTGCGGGTAACATTGCCGCTTTTCCCTTTCTATTTCACTGTCTACTCTGGTTCTGATATTTGGCGGTGCTATAACTGCAGGTGGGTAAATTTTGTGGAGAAGTTTAGCACTCACGCCTTGGAAGACAATCCTTACTGACTGATTGAAAGCGATGTCTGCTTGTTTGTAGTTACAACGCGCCTGCCTTACTTGTGCTACACATGGTCGGCCGCAAAACAGAATCTCATTACCGAGGATCGAAGAACTTCAGGCTGCGCTCTCGAAGTTGAACCTGTCAGTTTACGAAAAAGATTGTTCCTTGAAAACATATTTCCCTTCAGACTAATACAGTGTTTTTAAATGGAAATGTACGGGGTAGGATGATTCCCAATCATTTTGATTTGGTGAAATGTTGTAGAGTAACTACTCTCTTTTCTGTTTCAAACTGTCATGAGGCTTTTCCATTACGCTGGGCTGTATGCCCACACTTGCGTTTTTTCGGTATTAAGTCGTTGGTGATTTTCTTCATGGTAATTCCCTAACGTTTCCTAAATCTCTGTCAGTTTCCTTTCAACCTACGGCAATGTTGAGAGATACTCGTTGTTGACGTACGGAAAGATCACAACACTTAGATTATAGTAATAGTTTCAGCAAAAATTTTGGTTATTTCGTCTAAGTGATATCATAAAAATTTTTACTCTTCTCTCATGACTCCTATATCATTCATTTGTACTCAGTTTAGCATGCTACTTTTGTTTTATCAACGTCAAACATTATGTTATACGTACATTGTTGATTTAGGTGCAATTCGGTTATGACTGTGCGCTGTTATTTCTGTCGAGAGTACGGTATTAGACTCCCTACAGCTCAAAGAATTCGACAATAGCATCAGGACTTTCAAGACTTTTTCTTTTACATAGTTGAAATCCACAGGTCATCAGATTGTGCTTTTGTGCTCGTTCGAGATGTTGAAATTCCCCATTGCCGTTCTGTCGGATTTTTCGGTGGCCTTTG
This sequence comes from Schistocerca cancellata, assembly GCF_023864275.1. Lineage (NCBI taxonomy): Eukaryota > Metazoa > Arthropoda > Insecta > Orthoptera > Acrididae > Schistocerca > Schistocerca cancellata. The sequence continues at coordinate 266,652,615 of NC_064634.1, forward strand.
GGTTACAATCGTTACAGGTTTCAGTAGCTACACATCCTTCATGTTGCTCAAAGGCATAAACCTCTAGTTTTATGAACCCATTCTGTTATTGAGATGGAAAGTAACAGCTGTCATTCAACTTCTCATGGTTGGGTCTCACAGTCACGTAGAACTTTTAAAAACAAGGTGTATATTGTCTCTGTTGCGGTTTCGGCAAATGCCATGTACATGCCTGAGAATCTGCAGAGTTTAACATGAAACACAGTCTTTTGCAATGTACCACTTGATGATGGAGGAGGCTGGAGGCTGAGATTAATGTTTAACGTCCCGTCGACAACAAGATCATTAGCGACGTTTCACAAGCTCTGATTAGGGAAATATGGCGAAGCAAATCAGCTGTGCCTTTTCAAGGGAACCGTACCGGAATTGCCTGTAGCGATTTAGTGAAATCACGGAAATCCTAAATCAGGATGGCAACACTAGTTTGAACCGTCGTCCACCCCATTTGACAATGGCCTTAACGACGAAATTTCAGTAGTGAAAATAAATAATTTCTAGAGTTAACAGCGAATATGAAGCATGTAAAGGACTACCTTTCAAGTTTAATGGCCTGTGAAGAAGATACAGTCTGCCAGACTGTGTGAGTATGGGAAATGCAGCAGACATACAACACAGCTCAGTTCGAGAATGACTCTGCATGTCTCCATGTGTTTTGTTCCTTTCCCCAAGATGATATGTACATGGTCCTATCTGTTCTTCGGAAAAAATTGTTAGAGGAATTACCCCATTGTTTATGTTGGATATCTTGTTTTTTTTCAGAGTTGTCATTTTTCATCAAGCGGGGGGGGGGGGGGGGGGGGAAGGGCATGATCGCACTCGTACTTACATACAAGAACATTTGTTAAAAATCATAACAATCTGCTGACTCGGCTTCAGATCGACCGTTAGGTGTGTACGGATATCGGATTGTACCATATAACACAAACGTCACCTGAGATCACGGTAGCAATATTTTTTTTGGGGTTTGTGACAGATTCGATCTTTGTGCTCCCCTTGTACAACTCTGAGTGAGCTGTGACTACGAACAGCAACAGCAGTTAGAGTTCAACAAATGGAGCTCTGCGTCTTGAGAAACCTCAGATGCGATTTCCATAATATCTCGCTCCTTACGTGCAATTTATTAGTCCTGCAGAAAAAAAGAGCTGAACATTTTTTTGGGAAATATAATGCCGTTAAATTTAATATTGAGATACGTTTTACTGGAGGCCATGGTTTTCGAGTTACTTAGGAAAACCGCGTTTGAATGTAAGGTTTGTAAGTCTGCCTTGAAGAACTTATAAACTATGTCTCTAGTGGAAATGTATCCCAGTACTAAGTCTATCTACATTAAATTTCGTACAGAAGGGCTCTGTTCAATTTCTCTGTATGACTAACAGCTCACATGTAGCGTGGGAGAAAATATGATAATTATGGGCATGGTATTTGACAGTGGTGTGGGTTGCACAAAACCCAAATGTAGGGACAGATGAATTACACTGCATAACTGTACAATTACCGCATAACTGTACAATAACTCAGCAGCAGTGGATATACTTATTGTTCAACTTTGACATACGTTTATGTAATATTATATGTGTAAGTGTATGTATATGTATACAGTGTGCCCCCATGAAAACACAGAAAAGCTGTAGGAACGGTTTACACACACCAAAGTAAGAAAAGAAGGTCTAGTAAATATGGTTATAAAACGCATATTTTAAGATTTCGATACTATGAAAGACACCTCTTCTACTTCGAACCTTTTGCTTTTTATATTTTGGGAGTAGATACTACCAACAAAAATAAGAAGTTCTAGAAATACATGCGTTCTAAAATGCATGCCTTGAAGAGGTATGGGCACTTGTTCAGTTGAAAAGATGTGCTCCGCTATAGCGAAGATCAGCAAGTGCTCATAGCTCGCAAGGTATGTATTTTAGATCTCATGTTTAATACACTTTTTTTGTTGCTGTGGTGTGAGAAACTTGTCCCCAACGCTTGACCTAATTTTTTTTGAGCGCCGTGTGTATGTATGAATGTATACAGGCACATACACCATTTAGACACAAACTCATCTGAGTCACACCACGTAGTTGAACAAGAATCTGCTGGCGTCATGCAAAATCTAAGGGGTGCAATCAGTGCATAGTTCTCTTTGTACAGCCCCATTTTGAAGGTTCCGCACAAAGATGCATGGGTGGTACGCAGGGTGCTGCCGAGCTAGGGGTGGTAAGACTTTGGCCGACCCCTTTCCGTTGTATCGAATCATTTTGACCGGTCCGTTGTGGTTTACCCTGTACCAGAGCAGAAACTGCGGCCGTGCTACTGATCTCATTCAATGTCATTATAGGTCCACGATGTCCCTAGGAAAGAGTAGTCATATAGGAGGCATCAGTAGTGTCAATTGTACCACCCCCTGAGCCATTTTCTTGTTGATTCTGAGCGGCTGTGTGCATGACACGATTTCCTTTGTCGACCATAAGAAAACCGCGTGATTTCGACGGTCGGGTTCGCGATTCTGATATCCATCGCAGCGGCCTCTATAGAAAGACTGAAATGTGGGTGGTAGGGGGTGTGACGATCTTCATCATATGACACGTCTACTGTGGCGTTGGCAGAATTGCGGTGGATTCTGGTGTCAATTTGACACCATTAACCTACCTTATACCCCACATGAAATTCTCAGCTCTGACCTTTTTCTTCCATATGATTATGCCTTGCTGTCTGAAGAGTCAGCGAGTTGGCAGGGGGGACGTCGCAGGTTTTCACCACAAAAAAAAAAAAAAAAGTCTTTAAGTCTTTGATACCTTTCAGGCAAACTTAAAACTTCTGCATGGTAAAAGGAGACAATTACAGGGTTATATGATTCGGACCCTCCTATGGATGTTGTTTTACGCAGTCCGCAATGTAATATCTAGCCTTGAATAGCCTCACGACATTTTCATATTCCCTCGTCTCGTTATGCGCAAGCAGTTAATCCTACAGAAAAAAATGAGCAGTCCCTTGATGTAGGAGATTTAATGCGTTTGAAATTTGTACTGGGATACGTTTTAGCTCGAGGCCACAGTTTTCGAGTTATTAAAAGTGACCTTCAAACGTACCTCCATTCCAGTCCCACTTTTCACCAGACCACTTTCTAGTACATTGTTAATGGCACTCCCTCCCAGCACTACACAAAAATTTCCGACTACACGAACTACTCCCGATTCGACCTTTTTTGATCTCTATTGATTTGGTGTTACAGCGCAAGCATAGTTGGCTTCTTCGTTAATATAAATTAAAACGTGCCTCTGAGGATAATGAAACAAAAGCTACGCTAAAATTTATTTACACTAACCGACCCAAACTTAACCCTTAGCGTCACAGTAATTTCGTAGTCAGGAGGCCTGATGAGTACGATGTAATTGTTTATTTTGTTGTTGTTGTGGTCTTCAGTCCTGAGACTGGTTTGATGCAGCTCTCCACGCTACTCTATCCTGTGCAAGCTTCTTCATCTCCCAGTACGTACTGCAGTCTACATCCTTCTGAATCTGCTTAGTGTATTCATCTCTTGGTCTCCCTCTACGATTTTTACCCTCCACGCTGCCCTCCAATACTAAATTGGTGACGCCTTGATGCCTCAGAACATGTCCTACCAACCGATCCCTTCTTCTAGTCAAGTTGTGCCACAAACTCCTCTTCTCCCCAATCCTATTCAGTACCTCCTCATTAGTTATGTGATCTACCCATCTAATCTTCAGCATTCTTCTGTAGCACCACATTTCGAAAGCTTCTATTCTCTTCTTGTCCAAACTACTTATCATCCATGTTTCACTTCCATACATGACTACACTCCATACATATACTTTCAGTAACGACTTCCTGACACTTAAATCTATACTCGATGTTAACAAATTTCTCTTCTGCAGAAACGCTTTCCTTGCCATTGCCAGTCTACATTTTATATCCTCTCTACTTCGACCATCATCAGTTATTTTGCTCCCGAAATAGCAAAAGTCCTTTACTACTTTAAGTGTCTCATTTCCTAATTTAATTCCCTCATCATCACCCGACTTAATTCGACTACATTCCACTATCCTCGTTTTGCTTTTGTTGATGTTCATCTTATATCCTCCCTTAAAGACACTATCCATTCCGTTTAGCTACTCTTCCAAGCCCTTTGGTGTCTCTGACAGAATTACAATGTCATCAGCGAACCTCAAAGTTATTATTTCTTCTCCATGGATTTTAATACCTACTCCGAATTTTTCTTTTGTTTCCTTTACTGCTTGCTCAATATACAGATTGAAAAACATCGGGGAGAGGCTACAACCCTTTCTAACTCCCTTCCCAACCACTGCTTCGCTTTCATACCCCTCGCCTCTTATAACTGCCATCTGGTTTCTGTACAAATTGTAAATAGCCTTTCGCTCCCTGTATTTTACCCCTGCCACCTTCAGAATTTGAAAGAGAGTATTCCAGTCAAATTGTCAAAAGCTTCCTCTAAGTCTACAAATGCTAGTAACGTAGGTTTGCCGTTTCTTAATCTAGCTTCTAAGTCGTAGGGTCAGTATTGCCTCACGTGTTCCCATATTTCTTGTTTATTTTATGCTGTAGAAATTCACAAAACTTGTGGGGTCCTGCCCACTCATCCCATAGCGGGGGCCTAAAGGATGCTGCTTTCTCGGAATGCTACACAACAATTCAAGCAAATCGCATTAATAGTTATTACAAATATGAAGACTGACTATACTCAACTTCAAATTTGCAACGGCGTCGTAAGCGATGGGCGATATACAAACAATTAAAGTCCTTTGCTGCATACAACGTCCATGTAAACAGTTGATATGGATGCGAATACTGTCCGTATACTGTGCCAGGCCTTGTTCTGTGTCCGCGAGGCTGGCAGGAGCAGCGCTTATATTCTCTTCGGCTAGAAGGAGCTTGTGGCGAGGTTCGGTCCTAATCAGCACAGCATTGACCGACGTCGTCTCACCACCTCTTCTGCTCTTGCGTCCTTCGTGTTCGATTCGGTGCTTGTGGTCACGCCAAAGGAAAACAGATAGATTTAACACAAACAGTAATTTAGCAATTTTTAAATGCTCGAATAAGGTGGTTGAGGAATATGAAAATAAGAAATGTAGGAAGTGGGAAATAATTCGAGTAGCCACGGATATTTGTACTGTTGTAGGAGGGAATGCCACAAACAACTTACTGGAAATCCAGATTGAAAGGTGTGAATCTGAAGCTAACTTTTGTTACGTTTTCTTGAATAACTTGAGAACTACACCATATGACTAGTTCGTACTCCGAGAGAAAATTTAACTACATTAAATATCCTATAATAAGGCCCTGTTCATTTATTCCGTAGGACCAATAGTTTGCGCGTAGTGAGCGAGAGAATATGAAAATCTCGCTCGTGGTTTATAATGCCATAATGCCAGATATAACATTGCGGATTCCATAAAACAATTGTGACAGGGGAAACTAAATTACCCTCTGTGTGTGTGTGTGTGTGTGTGTGTGTGTGTGTGTGTGTGTGTGTATGTGTGTGTGAGAGAGAGAGAGAGAGAGAGAGTGTGTGTGTGTGTGTGTGTGTGTGTGTGTGTGAGAGAGAGAGAGAGAGAGAGAGAGAGAGAGGGAGAGACAGAGTGAGTGCTTGTGTGTGTGTGTGTGTGTCTGTGTCTGTACGCATGCATGTATGGATATTTTCATGCGTTTGTATATATGTATAAGTATAAACATTTTTTGAAGACTGCTATGACTGTATTTTTATATTTAATTTGTAATTAGATAATTTGTAACAACTGCAGTGATGTAACACTCTTTTGAGAATTTACTGAGTCTGTGGTGAGACAACAAGGAAACATAATACGAGGATCGAGTGTATTCTCTAAATAGTGCTTCGTTATTAAAATAATGTACAGAAGTTCCCAAAAGAGTGGCAGAAGTGACTGCTAAGCTGTACAACCCGCTTTAGTTCATAAGTGCATGTGGCCAAGAGCAAATGATTACGCAAATAACCCACAGTTTGATCCCAGAAAGAACGAGTCATCGAGCAGGAGCCAACGTAGCACCACAGCTCCCAGACTCGCCATACTTGCAGAAATGTAATGGGAAGGTTGGAAGACAGGATATACCGCGGGACTTCTACGGTCGCAGGTTCGAATCCTGCCTCGGGCATGGATGTGTGTGATGTCCTTAGGTTAGTTAGGTTTAAGTAGTTCTAAGTTCTAGGGGACTTATGACCTAAGATGTTGAGTCCCATAGTGCTCAGAGCCATTTGAACCCTTTTGAAGACAGGATACTTCTGACATGAAAGTGGGACCTTGATATACAGGGTGAGTCGCCTAACGTTACCGCTGGATATATTTCGTAAATCACATCAAATACTGACGAACCGATTCCACAGACCGAACGTGAGGAGAGGGGCTAGTGTAATTGTTTAATACAAACCATACAAAAATGCACGGAAGTATGTTTTTTAACACAAACCTACTTTTTTTAAAATGGAACCACGTTAGTTTTGTTAGCACATCTGAACACATAAACAAATACGTAATCAGTGCCGTTTGTTGCATTGTAAAATGTTAATTACTTCGGGAGATATTGTAACCTAAAGTTGACGCTTGAGTACCACTCCTCCGCTGTTCGATCGTGTGTATCGGAGAGCACTGCAACATACATCGCGTTTCTACAGAATGATCTGCCAACGTTTGTTCGAAAATGTCCCACCGGAAACGCGTCGACGTATGTAGTATCAGCATGATGGTGCACCTGCACATTCCGCAATTAACATTAGGCTGACCTTCGATAGGATGTTCGACGGGCGTTTCATAGGACGTGGTGGACGCATAAATTGGCCAGCCCGTTCTCCTGATCTTACACCTCTGGACTTCTTTCTGTGGGGTACGTTAAAGGAGAATGTGTACCGTGATGTGCCTACAACCCCAGAGGATATGAAACAACGTATTGTGGCAGCCTGCGGCGATATTACACCAGATGTACTACGGCGTGTACGACATTCATTACGCCAGAGATTGCAATTGTGTGCCGCAAATGATGGCCACCACATCGAACATCTATTGGCCTGACATGTCGGGACACACTCTATTCCACTCCGTAATTGAAAACGGAAACCACGTGTGTATCTCACCCCTCATGGTAATGTACATGTGCGTCAGTGAAAAAGACCAATAAAAAGGTGTTAGCATGTGGACGTAATGTGCTGTTCCAGTCTCTTCTGTACCTAAGGTCCATCACCGTTCCCTTTGGATCCCTACGTAATTCGGTGCTCTCCGATACACACGATCGAACAGCGGAGGAGTGGTACTCAAGCGTCAACTTTAGGTTACAATATCTCCGGATGTAATTAACATTTTACAATGCAACAAACGGCACTGATTACGTATTTGTTTATATGTTCAGATGTGCTAACAAAACTAACGGGGTTCCATTAAAAAAACCTAGGTTTGTGTTAAAAAACATACTTCCGTGCATTTTTGTATGGTTTGTATTAAACTATTACACTAGCCCCTCTCCTCACGTTCGGCCTGTGGAATCGGTTCGTCAGTATTTGATGTGGTTTACGAAATATATCCAACGGTAACGCTAGGTGACTCACCCTGTATAACGTGCGCTTCCCACTCAACACTGGACTCCGGTTAGAGTCTCCAACAACAATGACTCTAGTAATACAAGGTAATCTTCTGGCTTCTGCAATTTGGTTTAATGGCATATCGAATTTTTGTGAAATTTTCATCCTAATGTAACAGTTGAAGATGGAAATCATGATGTCATGGTGGCTTTCCATATCATGGCCGGTAAAATGCTACACTGTGACGGGCTATTGCTTTTTATGGCCAGTATAATGAGACCTTGATGTACTTCATCTTGGATTGTGAGGTTATGCAGGCTGGGTCAGTAACCTAAACTTGATATCGTGACGATGAGATGCCAATGTGTGTGTGTGGCTTGTGATGTCATGGACATGGTAGTGACCTCTACAAGTCATGAATATGATTGTTTTGCTGGTAGGAATAAATCTTGAACTGATGGCAGTAGTACGTTGCAATTTCCTGAGTAACACTGTTTGCTTGTTGGATTACGTTGTATCTTGTTTTAATATGTCTCAGCTTGCTTAGACTTGCTGATGTCTGCATATGTGCTTAGGTGCAATCTCTAAATATTTCATATTTCGGGAAAAATTGTACTGGGAAATGGTCATAGTGGAAAACGGTTATTCTGGAAAATGGCTACAATGGAAAATGTTTGCACTAGAAAGCAATGACACTGGAAAGTGGTTTCTCTGGATAATTATTTCCCTGGAAAGCGGCTCCCGGTGCCTAAAAAATGGTTTTTAAGGATGCTGTAAACTGGAGGGCAATTTATACAGTGTTACAGAGTCAGCTGCAATGTTACAGTGACACAGAAGGCAAGTTTATACCGTTTTGCTGTATCGTGGGCAGTTTGTTACAGTTTTACACAAAAAACCTTTCGTACTACCTGATAATGTTGAAGCTCTATCATGGCTTCATGGTAACGTTCGGCTGACCTACATATCGATTTTAGCTGAACCACATTTGCTTTTGTCAGTGAAACTAGTAGCACATCGTCTTGGTAAGACAATTCAGACTCCCCCTAGTGAAACTACGAGTATAAATGAAGCTCAAGTCTTACAGACAAAAATGAACTGCTAAGTCACAAAATGATGAACTTTCTCGTGGATATCGGATCCTTGCGTTTTGTCAATTGAACCAAGACAGTGCAACATGATGATACTGAAAAACGTGTATTTTTCTCGCGATTTTATCACAGCTGGTAACATCTCCGCCTTGTCAGAGGTTTTTGTAACCGGCACAAATAATTACTGTTGTACATCTCAAGAAAAACGTTTTCTTGTGGTAGGCATTATGATAATATTGCCATGATATGTGCATTGAAAACATGGAAAGGAGTATGGATGAATGGCGAACTAAATGATCATGTGACGCTCGCCAAACCTGGCGAGCGTCACATGTCAGTGCCAACATCATGGGGATAACATTATTTTCTTGGATAATTCTCTTTGTGTAGTGCAGTTTAAGCTGTAAAGTAGATCAGTAGAAGTGCTCATGTGTGTTTTGTCATGTTATAGAAGAAATTTTATTATTTCAATGCGTAGTAGTATGATCAAACTATGTTTGTTGACTAACCACCAATTTACTTCAGTAGTGCCAATAAGCGAGCCATGCGTACTTCAATAAGAAACACAGAAGATTTTAATGTGGAAATATTTAATTTAATGTTGCATTGTCCTTGCAAAGTGTGGTAAAACCACCGAATCATGGGCCTTACAAGTGCTGCGTAACCTATACGTTTTATCAGTAAAGCCAATTTGCAGATCATGTGGTCGTTTTTTAAACAGTGTTGAACACTTAAGCGACGGCAGTAGAGCCACATGTTTAATGCTCAAAGTGTTACATATTTTGCGAAACAATTATATTTTCGTGCAAAGAGTGAATTTTCATTCACAACTACAGATATATAATTATACTTGTGTATTATGATAAGCGACTGTGTGTGTGTGTGTGTGTGTGTGTGTGTGTGTGTCTGTAAGGGAGAGTGCAAGTGAGTGAGTGAGTGAAGAGAGGAGTGTGTGTGTGTGTGTGTGTGTGTGTGTGTGTGTGTGTCTGTGTGTGTGTGTGTGTGTGTGTGTGTGTGTGAGAGAGAGAGAGAGAGAGAGAGAGAGTAAGTGAGTGGAGAGGAGAGAGAGAGAGAGTCTGTGAGCAGAAGTGGCATTTTGACACTTGACAGTATCATTACATATTTGTGTTGCTTTGCAGGCGTTTGAGAAGTATGTAACAGACGGCATAGATTTAAATGAGGAAAAGGTTTAATTTGTCTTAAGCCACGTACAGTTCTAAAAATAACCTGCTGAGGCTGTTCTTTTTTGCCACATGTGTTTTGTAGTATTCTAAACTTGGAAACAGCGTTGGGGCACTATACTTGGTAGTCCATAGCCATGGTTTATGCACTAATTTGACGGATACGTCTGTGCATCTGGAAACAGCATTGTGTCACTTGTCATAAACATTGATTTTATTGTATTGCTGCCGACTTTTTTCTGACATTTTAAACTTAGAAGAAACATTGTGACACTTGGGAAGTATCATAAAAGAATTTATATTCGAAAATTTTTAATTTGGGATTCACTGCGACTTACAACATATATGGGTATAAACGATCTCCTTAAAAAAATTTCGTTTAACGTCACTTGAATTGTAAAAATGTAAATCAGGAAACAGCATTGGAGAACTTAAATCGAGGGTCTAAAATAGAAAATGGAGCACCAACTGGAGAAATCGGAACATTTCCGACATTTTCTTCTGTTTGAATTCAGTAGAGGGATGACAGCAACGAAGGGAACCAGAAACATTTGCGTCGTTTATGCCAATAATACTACTGGACAGAGCTCGGCAAGAAAATGGGTTTCTCATTTTAAGGAGGATCGTTTTGGTGTTCAGGAAGACATTCGGGATTTGAGGAAGATCGTTTAAACCCACTGATCCACAATGATCCATATTTGCGTACTCGAGAACTCGCAGATGTGATGAGGTGTGATCATTCCACCATGAGACAACAAGAAACGGATAGCTGAGCCCAAACAAAGAAGCAACTCTCCGTACAAAAACTTTCGCGCATCCTCAAAAGATAACGTTATGCATGTGGTGGAACAGCCAAGGTGTAGTGTAGTACGAAATGCTGCCCCAAGGTGTAACCATCACTGCCGACATTTATTGTCAACAACTGAGACGTCTTGCAGACGCAGTTCATTATAAACCACCCAGAAAACCGCCTGAAGTGATGCTACTCAACGATAACGCTACATTCTGCTGAACTGACAATAAACACTATGAGTGTTCTTTGAGAAATCATTCCTCATCCACCTTATTCATCTGACCTTGCGCCCTCAGATTTTCAACCTTTCCAAACCCTGTCGTATAACCTTCAAGGAATCTACATTCCAGATGAAAAAGCACTCCGAACATGGTTCGATGAGTTCTTCAGCTCAAAGCGACGTGATTTCTACAGTCGTAAAATCGAAAAGTTACCCCAACGTTGCCAGACTGTTGTAAACAGTGAAGGAGAATATATTGTTGATGACCAAAGTGTATTTGTTGTGTTTAGTAAACTTATAGGAAAACGGTACGAACTTATGCACCAACTTATTCCTACACATAGAACTTTTTGGCCAGGTGTTTAATTGAAATTCAGTTTAATGTATAAGATGTCTAGGTAATTTATAAGATGTGAAATGGACGCAGGGAAAGTGTAAAACTTCAATGAAATAACATGCACAGTCCAGAAAAATGTAATATATCAAATTTATTGCAGTTGTGTATGTCTGGAAAGTAGATTATCCTGAAGTACATACTGTTAAGAATTACTTTTGAATACATTACGGGAAAGGCAGTGATCAATGTCTTCCTTCCAAATATTTACTATTAAAAACAGTCTTGATCACGATTTATTTATCAAGGTGAGAAGTTTCGACAACTACTGTGGTCATCTTCAGACCTACAAGTTGTATACAATGCTTTAATTAGAGGGCTACATACATTAAAGAAAATACATAAAGTTATAAAGCTGTAAAACGATGAATTACCATTGAGTAGGAACCTCTTTCTGTTGGAGAATCACTACTGGAGAAACCAGTGCACGTCTTACTATGTATAATGGAGGCTCCACCCACTTCTCACTGTATGATGCCATTACTACCCAATGAGTTATAAGTCGAATTACAGTTTAAAATTTCTTAGTTAAAAGAAAATTGTCAAGAATTAAAAATAAATACACACCAAACTTAGCTTATTAAACAGCTATTGTCAATTAAGAAGCGTCAAAAATATTTAATTATGTAGAAAAGATTAACTTCGGTTTGGCAGTACATGGGTTGCCCTCTCAAGGCCTGTTAGTGAACCATTTGGGACCACTGGTTGCCATGATGACGTTGGACGCCGTTGCAAAGATGAGGCAGCAGGTTTCTTTCCACTGAAGTTGTTGTAAAGTCGATAGTCGAACTAGTGGTTGCCATGGTGAGGACAAACGCCAGTGCAAAGATGTGACAGCCGGCTTCTTTCCAACGCAGTTGTTGTGAAAGTGGAATGGCGAAGACTGTCATGCCAGACGATGTATTACTGAGCAGCAACATGTCATTATTGTAACGATTTTCAATGAGTAAGCTGCAGTAATCTGTAGCTAACATGTATACTACATGCAGTACAAATACGATACGAAGTAGTTGTCCATATATATGAAATATTGTCTATGAGGTTGGTATGTAAATTACACGTAACAATTTGTAAAAAGCATTGCTATTCCTCAAGTTATATGCCTGTCTTATAAGTAAATAAAAATAATGAAAATGTAAGGAATTTAAAATTATAATTTTGACACTATGGCTCACAATTTTATAAAGTTGGAGTGCTAATTATTATTATTAATTACTTATGGTGTTTCTGTCTCTTAGTTACATATTCAGCAAACCACTGCTTTTTCCCTAATTGTTAGAAGCTGTTTATGTCGAATGACTTCCTTTTACAAATAACTGTAACATGGCAGATAAATGAAGGTCAATTTCGCACGAGTTCGTAATTGGAAGGTGAATATGACACCTAACTTACTTTTGCAGTAGTGAGCAGATTTGCCCGTAAGTATGTAATGCAAAAGGGATGACACTCAATCGATGGTATTAATACACCACTCCTACGTAATGCATGTCAATGAGCGGAAAGTGAAACAAGCAGCGAGAGGAAACGTTTTGTGTGGAAGCAGGTGCAGGCAGAAGCAGAGGCCGCACCTTCTTACTGGGCATCCAGTGGCGGGAGTCAGTTACCGGTCAGGTGACACATACTGCAGAGCTTTAGAAAACTGCATTTCGAAATTTCAAATGGATACAAACAAAAGCTGAGACGCAGCGGATCACGTGAACAGCGAGTGACGTGTGATGTACACATGCAACTTTTAGGTGTCAGGAGCGGGCACAAAACATCCGATTGGCGGAAACGAACTAGGAACGAGTAATGTGCCGAGATTTCTACGCAGTATAAAGGTAGGACCCTTGCGAATGGCAGAGAGTGTTTACACAAAATAGAGGAACGCTCCTATTGGTCGAAAAAAGCTGTGACGTGGAGAACGAAAGAACGTATGTTGGGGGACAGTTCGGCTATGAGAAAGAAAAGAGCGAATTTTTTGGGGACTCTTCTCTGAACTGGCTCCAAGTGCAGAACGGGGTGCATAGTGCTCTGTACGATGCAGAGGAGAAATTTGTGCGAACACTGCGTTCACTGCTGCTGACATTCGCCCAGATGTTAACTGTAGCGTCGTAGAGCTCCAACTGTGGAGAAACGAACCAGACAGTTAATTAATTGTTCTTGCGAGGAGTAACAGGGCATTTTAATATCCACGCTGCTCCAGCCATATGCGTGCATATCACCATATTCCAATACTAGGGATGAGTACATGTTTCTGCTGAAAACATCAGCAAAAGCATAATTAATTATTATAGGAATTACAGAGGACTTGAGCAGCCATCCAGACGACAGCTCATCGCAGCTAAAGTAAATACCGTGAGCAGACGTGTAAAGTTGTTGGTTCACCAGCGTGTGTCCACTGTATACTCGAGCGACCTTGGGTAATGTTTTGCTCAATTTGTTACAAAACTAACCATTCTCCATAGACTTGATCTTCATGCTAAATAGTAGCAAACTTTGAACCGGAGTCGGATGATTTATCATAGTACTCGACAACATCATTATGTAGTTTTTCGGATAACTTTGTAATGAAATTTCTAGTTAAAATTTACCATTGTTGTGTGTAGGATTATTTAGCTTTCTGAGGACGAGATTTGTGCGTTTGACAACTGTCGTAACATTGTCACGTTGTTAACTCTGTAAATGCATGTATTTCTGTGATAAGATTGCAACATTAAACCAAAAATAATTACAGCTTACACAGTTGTTGTGTTACAACACTTGTTCGACTTTGCATTCGAGCAGTATTTCTTGCCCTGAATTTGCCTTATTTACGCTTCACTCGCCAAGTACCTCGCCCAATAATTTTTTATATTGTATATATAGTCAGTGCGTTGCATAAAATGCTGCATTTCACAGTTCACCGATAACAACCCCACTGTGTTGGCTGTGTTTGCCTCAATACTGATTTATTCGAAATAGTGGTTGCTTATACGATATACTCCGTGCACAGGCTTCTGTAAACGTTGGCCTGCCTTCTCCGTAATCAGAATTTCGCCCTTTTGTAACAGACGAGCTATTCCCATTCCACAGGGGTAAATAAATATTTTCTTTGCTCCACATAAGCTATGTTTGTCAGTGGATAGATCTACAAGATGGGGGATAGGTGTAAACATTCCGTTGCGATTAATTTCGGGGCTGTGTTTTCAGGACTATAAGAGGGGAACAAGTCTTCATCGCTTGAGTAGTGCGATCCGTATTAGAGGACGAAGAATCAGTAATTTAGGATTCGGTGATGACATCATGCTGTGCGCAAAATCACAATCGGAAATGAGCGAACTACTGAACAGAGTTAAGAGAGATAGTGAAAAAGTTCGCTTGTCAATTAAAAAGGAAACTGGTGCCAGTGAGTGACTGTCAGCTACTGAAGCGCTATTAGAATATGGAGAGGTTCACCACCTTGTCTACCTAGGCTTAGTAGTTCTGAAGGAGGGTGGTACTTTACAACAAATACAGCGTGGAATTGGTAGGGATGCTGTATCGAAACTGACACTGATTCGGAAGGATAGACTGCTAAACAGACTTGCTAAATGAGAATGCTGAAAGCTTCGGTGTTCGCAGTTTCCCTTTGTAGTGCTGACACTTGGATAAAGCTGCAGGCGACCGCAAAGAAAGGTATGCGTTTGACATGTGGACATAGAGGCGGCTGCCGAAAATATCATGGATGGACTAATGAACGACCAAGTCAATCCCCCAAGAACTAGTGGCCCTTCAAGAACTATGGGTGGAGAAGAGATTCCCAGTAGTTGTTTCCAGAGCATCCTGCAGGTCTGTGGTCACATTATTCGACGACAGGACGCTAAGTTGTACTAATCTAATACGTTCTTATTGTGAAAGCAGGTCGGTTTTATTCAGTATTCAAATAATCCAGATTATTCCCCATTCTTTTAGCTACAAAACCGTATCTTTCAACACAATCTCCGCTCAATGGAACGCCGGTTTACTGGGATGGCTTGTATGCACTCTACTGGTCGACGTCGAAGCCACTGTCTTACTGCCTCATGTACATCCCCAACATCCACGTACTGCTTGCCGCGGAGTGCATCCTTCATTGGACCAAACAGATGGACGTCGGAAGTTGCGAGATCAGCGCTGTCGGGTGCGCAGACATTTGTGAGGCCTCGTATTGTTCAGGAGAAGAAGAAGCTCGTTTATACTTTTGTGGCGACGAACATGCTGAAGCTGTCTTTTTCAGTTTGCTCGGGGTAACACAATACACTTCAGAGTTGATCGTTGCAACACGAGGGAGGACATCAAACAGAATAACCCACTTGAGAGTCCCAGAAGACAGTAATCATAACTTTACTGGTTGAGGGTGCAGCTTTGCACATTTTCTTCGGAAGAAGAGAGGTAGAGCGGCACGAGTCCATGGACTGTCGTTTTGTTTACGGTTTGAAGTGATAAATTCATGTTTCACCGTCTGTGACGACTTTTGACAGAAAATTGTCTCGATCAGCCTCGTAACGTGCAAGCAACACCGAGCAGATGGTCCTTCGTTGCTCTTCGTGGTCTTATGTTAAGTGACGAGGAACACAATGGATTGACACCACCTTTGAGTACCCTAAGTGGTAGACGAGTGTGTAACCTCTACCATCAGAGACTTCCACTTTGGCAGGGAGGTGCTTCATTGTGACTCGTCAATCACCTCAAACGAGAACATAGCCACGTTACAACACAGCAGGAGGCACAGCTGTCCACGGCCTGCCGGCAAGCGTGAGGCCGGACAGGTTTGCGCGACCTTCTTGTGATCATCACTCACGCCTCGCCCTATAACTCATTGAGCCTTTGTTCACTACCAGGTCTCCGTAGACATTTTTCAAGGGCCCATGAATATAATACATTGATAAATCCTCCTCAGTTGCGAAAATGTTCTGGTCATTGCCCAGGTTTAGGCTAGAATAATCTAGCCTTCTTCAGAAGCATGAAATTACTAAAACACGCCAGAGTAAGGCACAGTCAACATTAAAAATTAAAACCCATAGTACTGTGGTACCATGCCGAATTAAAACTACTTAACTGAAGTCCAGCCCCGGCATCACTTCACCACGCGGTCAGTTGGCAACGGTAACGTAGTCTGGGATGTTATAGTAATTTTGTGCTTCTGAAGAAGGCTAGATTATTCTAGCCAAAACATGGGTAAAGACCAGAAAATTTTTGCAACTGAGGCGGATTTTTCAATGTATTAGTCTATCATAGTTGCTAACGGGGCTGCAGTATGCTAAAAATGCCCATGAATATCTACGATTCTTTTGTTTTCCGCCAAGAGAAACTCAATGACGGCCCTCTGCTTGGAATGAACCTTCGTCACGGACAACATATTGAAGGTTACATTGAAACTTCATGGAATTATAAGGCCTTAATGAGAAATATTCCAAGATATCCCGCAGTAAATTCCGATTTTATTTTCACACGATTCCAGCCGAGAAAAAAAAAACTGCGTTACTTTCTGAACGCCACTCGTAACACATTATAATTTGGGGCAAAGTCGAAGGTAAAAGATTTCAGTGAACACGATCGAGATCAAAGAGGGACGAGATAAACGAGAAGACCAACTAGATATGAGGCTTGCTACTCTGTGATGCAGAAAACCGGGGGAGTGGAGACACACTGTCAAGAGAAACATGTGACTGGTCACTAACTTTAAGTTAAGAAAGACATGTTATAGATGATTAAGAAAGATTATACACCTCATCCAACAGTACATACAGTGTATATTTTCAGTATGGTGTTGCTAAGCACCAACGGGAAGCGTAAGTAAACATAGGTAGGCTTCGGGTAAGCCCAAACAAGTTAGAGCGTACACTGACATGCGGTACTTCCTATTTTCCTCTCGGGCCTTCTTTTGCCCGGTGTAGTGAAGCAACTCGACGTGGTACGAATATGTTTTGGAAGTCCACTGCAAGTATATATTGAGCCATGGTGCCCCTACAGCCGTCCACAGTTCCAGGATACTGTGCGCAAACTGACCTCACGATTGGGTCCCATAAATTTCCGATGAGATTCTGGACAATTCGGACCCATTGGGGCTTATCTGACCAAGTCGCGGTTTTTCTGTCGTCTAGCGTTCAACCGCTGTGGTCACGATCCCAGGAGAGTCGTTGCAGGCGATGTCGTGCTGCTAGCAAAGATATTCGCCCTTTAACGCCAAATTACGCTGCACTGTCCTAACAGATACGTTCGTCGTACGTCCCACATTACGGTTATTTCACGCAATGTTGCATGTCTGTAAGCACTGGCAACTCTACGCAAACGTCACGGCTCTCAGTCGTTACGTGAAAGTCGTCGGCGACTGCGTTGTCCGTGATGAGAGATAATGCCCGAAATTCCGTATTCTACGCACACGCTTGACACCGTCGATCTCGGAATACCGAATTCCCTAACAGTTTCCGAAACTGAATATTCCATGCGCCTAGCGCTAACTACCGTTCCGCGTTCAATGTCTGTTAGTTCCCATCGTGCGGCCGTAATCATATCGGATACCTTTTCACGTGAACCACTTGAGTACAGTCCGCCCCGGTAGCTGAGTGGTGCCCGCACGGTAGCTCAGCGTGTTCCGTTTAGCAACACTCTGTAATAAAAACAAACTGAGTGAATGGATCAGCGAACAACCTGAACGAGTGTCATCGGACGTCCGCCACGAATTATAGTCAATGAACAATATAGAACAACATGAGACTAAAAAAAAAAATAGAAAAAAATGTGGTCAGCGCGACATAATGTCAATCCAAAGGGCCCGCGTTCGATTCCCGGCTAGGTCGGAGATATTTTCCCGCCCAGGGACTGGTTGTTGTGTTGTCCTGATCATCAACATTTCATCCCAATCGACGCGCAGGTCGCCGAAGTGGCGTCAAATCGAAAGATTTGCACCCTGCGAACGGTCTACTCGACGGGAGGCAGTGGTAAAACGACGTTTATTTATTTACTTCAGTACAAATGACGACTCTTTTACATCTCGTGTATGCGATACTAATGCAATCTGTTTGCGGGCATCCTCGCTAACCCACGACTTTTGCACCTTTGTGTATTAGAAAGAGCCCTTAACCGACTTCGATTGCGATTAAGTAGATCCGCGTTCTACGGATTCCTCCTTTGTCATTGCAAAAATGTCTCTTCGCTCGCGCGCGCGCAGTGCTTTCGCGCCCTGTTTATCCTAAATTGGCCGCCTGTCGAGGCAGCCGGCGTCATTGTTCTCCAGGGCGCCCTCGTCGGACCGCGGGCGACGCGAAAGAGTGCGCCGGCTGCCGTGCAACAAGTGTCCCACTTGGCGGCCCCCGCGTAGGCCGCTGTCAGATCCGTTGTTCCCTGTAGACCGTAATGAGGCGCCGCGCGTTGCATTATACAAGTTCGCGATTGTCGGGGGTTGTTCACCTCCGGCTGCCTTTGTGCGCCGGCAAAACGAGGGAGATACCGGCGGCCGTGGGTGTGGCAGCAGCTCTACACCCGCCGGCTCGCCTGCTTAATTACCGGCGCTCGGCGGCAAGCTGCCGCCTTTCCCGGTGTTCGGCGCGTCGTGTGCCCTGGAACATCGCCCGCTCCGAGGCACCGAGTCTGCCGGGAAACGTGAAACTCCGGCTGGAAGACGAGGCGAGCGAGAAATCCCTAGCGGTATCCAAGAACACGTCTGAGGGCCTCCACAGACTCTGCCTCCTTCTGAATATCTTCATAAAATGTAAAACGTGTGTACCGTCGTCTTCAGGGCGGAAACGCGACACACGTAAAACCGAAAATTATATATAGAACCAAAATACGAGAAGGTTAACAAATAAGTACAAAATTATAACAATAACATATTTTAGTCCCAATAGAACTTTGTCTCCAGAGTACTTAACTGTTGAAAAACTTTTAGTTGAAATCGTGTAATTAATCGACGTCCGTGACATACGGAACAAGTGCTTGTATCTTAAGAAAATACCAACCAAAAGGTCCTAGAGGAAGAGCTGGAGAAACTATTGAGCATCATTTGTTACCGAGTAATCTCTAGAGCAATTTAATAACCAACAAATGTCAGTACCACAATTAGACTGTTATTTATTTGCAGTGTTACATTACACTTACACGATCATGATTTTGGCTTCAAAATGCCATTATCAAGTGTTTCAAGTGGTATACAGTGCCTAAGATGGCATACTCTCGTATTTGAAATACACTGTTAGACGCATTGTGTAAGTCTCGATATTTCTGTATAAAGCCTGCTGCTTTGTTTCATCAATGATGAATTATCAGAAATATCGACACTTAGACAATGTGTCTAACAGTGTATTTTAAATACGAGAGTATGCCATCTTAGGCTCTGTATAACACTTAAAACACTTGATAATGGCTGGCCGGAGTGGCCGAGCGGTTCTAGGCGCTTCAGTCTGGAAACTCGCGACCTCTACGGTCGCAGGTCCCAATCCTGCCTCGGGCATGGATGTGTGTGACGTCCTTAGGTTAGTTAGGTTTAAATAGTTCTAAGTTCTAGGGGGCTGATGACCTCAGATGTTAAGTTCCATAGTGCTCAAAGCCATTTGAACCACTTGAACTCGATAATGGCACTTTGAATCCGAAATCATGTTCGTGTAAGTGTTAATGTAAAACTCCAAATAAATAACAGTCTAATGGTGGTACTGACTTTAAAGAAATATATTATGACTGTGGCCCCGTATTATGAAATAATTATCAACAGAATAATGCTCAACTAAAAACCACATTAAAGATTAAACATGAGCTTTCACCCTTCAAAAAAGACGTCAAATGTGAAATACGCGAAGCAAAACAATTTAGGTATCTTCTAATAAAGGAATTACACAACCAACCGGTTTCAAATAGTTGTTTGGTACACTGACCTGGGTTTCGACTCCTCTAAGGATGTCGTCATCAGAATGAAATTTTAACAAAACGAGTAGTTGCACTGCGAGAAGGCAATGTTTCGAGCAGATATGCTCAAGTCAAAAATTAAAATTAAACAGGTTACAGCTTTTGTCACGTATGCCTTGATAGGAACCACATGTTGTGGCAGGATGCGATTTACAAGTAGGCATTGCTCTGTAGGCCATAAAATTCGATAATCAGAATAACTGTCTGCACTTTTGGGAACCCAACACTTTTTAGAAACCTTTACTCTCAACGTATAATTTGGCCACTGGAGAGGGTTGAGCAGGAGCCGCAAACCCTTAGAGGAAGCGCAGCATAACCAGAGGAAGGCTAGGGCCCAGCTGATTCAAGCACAAGCAACAGCAGACAGTTCAGACAAGTCCCTGCATAACACACAAAAGACCATAAATAAAAAATCGGAACCGGACTCTCTCCTCGACCAAGGAATCTGGAGAAGGCGTTGATTCGGTGCCCGCCAAAATCCTGTGGTGAAGGCGTTCCGGTCATCAAGTGCAGAAGGCGAACGACCGATGGGCTTCACCGAATCGCAGCAAATTCTCATGGAGAAACCAGCGTTCTGTACGAACAAGTACAGGCAAGGCAGGGACTAGGCTGGCCCAGAAAAGCATATCAACAGCCTCATCGCACGGCACGGGGAACACCGACCGCCCATGCTCGTACCACAAGAAAGGTACGCCGTCAGTGCTGACTAATAGCTGTCCAGGAAGCCCCTATGTTCCACCAAAACTGAGCAGATCAGACTGCTTCCTTCGTTTTTCGCACAGCCCACTCCCTCCCTTCCACTCTAATCGGAAGGCATGTCTTAGGCCATGCTGAAGTCCGCCGGCACCTTAGCTCAGCGCATTCGGTCAGAGGGCTGGCTGCTCACTGTGATAAAAGAAATTAAGTAAATTATTCAGCGATCAACTTGAAAATGTATCACACGACATCCCAACAGGCAAAATGCCAAGAAAAAAAAAGGAAGAAAATGTTGGTACACTGGTTCCCGCCAGCGCACCGGAGTTAAGCACAGATCGGTGGTAACAGTACTTGGATGGGTGACCGACAGGGAATGCTGACACTTTTGACATTTTTTTTCCTTCGCCTTCTCCATAGAGCGGACAAGAGGGGTGGTGGAATGAATTACCCTATCACCAGTGTTTGCGATAAATGTTCTGGATTCAAATCCAAACCTCTACGCAGTGTGTCGTGAAGTGAGGGCATGCGACACTGTTGGTGGTGATCCGTCCATCGGATGGGAACGTCAATTTCACTTGGTGCTCTTCGAGAGCAGCAGGCTATGTGCTGGCGCTGGGTTTCACCTCTCCCTTCTCTCATCATCACCAACACGAACGTGACACTAAACTGCAGAGACACCGATGACAGTAATGTACGCTTATCAGATACACTGTCCGCCCCAATAACAGAGTGGTCAGCGTGGCGGACTGCCGTCCTACGGGCCCGGGTTCGATTCCCGCCGGGGTCGGGGATTTTCTCGTCTCTGAAACTGAGTGTTGTGTTCTCTTCATCGTCACTTTCATGCCCATCCGGCCCGCAGGTCGACCACTGTGGCGTCGAATGTAATAAGATCAGTACCAAGGCAGCTGGACCTGCCCCGTAAGGGGCCTCCCGGCCAATGACGCCAAGCGCTCATTTCCATCAGATATACTAACGCACACAACTCTCTTAGTGAAGGAAAGTAGCCTGCTGGAGCGAAGGAAAGGTAAAACCTTTCCATTTAGGCTACTGAACTTACCCTGCGGGCTCTCTCAGCTGTACAGGCTGTACGGTTTCTTTTATCGTGTAATTCGGCATTCTCTAATAACACAGTCTGCCGCTTGTTCCATTGGGCCAGTCACATTCTCGGCTGTAGGTAATTCGTCTTAATGTAGGATCGCCTAGACTCTTGCAAGCCTCATCTTCACGCAGATGAGTTGGCTCCAATTTGCTTCCGCATACATGTCTGAATATTACTGGATCAGTCTTACTAATGTGACCGTATCCAGCATACAACGTCCACTTAGTTACCCAGTGCTCTACAGAAGGTTCCTGGATGTTATCGAGACGCCTAGAGGTACTACATTTAATCATAGATAGGGAGTTGAGGCAGAGTAATGTATATTGTATTACCTAGAAACTCTCTAATCAAGAGTTTCTAGGTGATACAGTGCATATCTCTTTGCATCAACGGTCTGTTGCCGGTTGCTGTTTGAGGTTTGCTGTATTTGTATCAGATGCCACATCAGGCTATTGAACTGCAGTAGAATATTGAGCCGTGACGGCTCCCGTGAGGGCGCGCTTGATCCTATTGGCGCCACTTGTGAGAACATTCCATTGACTCTGTCGTCCTATTATCTTTAGTGGCCTGCATGTTTCCTTTGAGGCTGTGTGGTGGCGAGTGGTGTGTCGAACACGGGGCTTGACGGGTGTGCTCGAGTACTCGTCGTCCTGGAGGCTGCAGCGAGTTAGCACCGTTGGCTATTGGGCTACAGGGGCCCGCGTTTTCCTGCAGTTTTGACCGTTGCTATCAGCGAGTTCAGTGAACAAGGAACGGCTCTTGTCGCGTGTAACCTGTCTACGACGATCGTCACTAAACTGTGGTGTCTAAATACGCCGAGATGTACCGATCAACTTGTTAGCAGCCACAAGCAGCAGCGCAGTATTATCGGGTGTCTACCTGGAGTCCTGAAGCTATTGACCTCCTTGGCATTTGTTTAAAATTGTCGATGGAGACTACTGTACGTAAAGACCGTTAATTCTATTCTGTGTGAGCTGAGGATTAATAAATTTTCAAACGCCCTTCGGTGACTCCTTTGCGACTGTGTGTCTCAATATGGACGTTTCTGTATGCACCAAATTATTTTGCAATATTAACCTTGTACTTAAAATCATGGTTTGTTGTTATTATTTGATACTACTGATTGTAATTTCCATTTTCTGTAGACCTCGTGGCCCTTCCTGGGGCGAATTATTGGACTTGGCCTTTAACTTATGTTGTATGCGCTCAGCCTAAAATTAGGCACGTGTGAGAGATGTGTGTGTGTGTGTGTGTGTGTGTGTGTGTGTGTGTGTGTGTGTGTGTGTGCACTCTCTTACTCCGCGTTTAGGAGACCTTCGGGTTAGAGGTGTACAGTTTAACCTGACCTGCCGTATGCCATTTGGTGCGTATCCCAGTTACAGTGTCTGCTAGCCCCTGAGAGGCCCCTGTAAAGGTATACCTCAATTTTCAAAATGTTATTTGAATTATTAGGTAATCTTTTAAATGACCTTTTACGTTGCTTCTTGTTATTGCTGGGAAGGTTAAATTGCAATGCTATGACCGGGTCGCTCCCACACTAAAGTTTTAATAGTTAAATTTTAAATTGCCCGCGTGCGTATTACTGTGTATGTTAATTTTTATCAAATTTGTCTTGCTGTTTGTTGTTTGTTATATGTAGATAGCCTTGTATCGGCAGCGGTTGACGCGTTGCTCTTCTGTTTGTCAGGAGCAGGGATGCACTTTGTCTCAAAAATGGTTCAAATGGCTCTGAGCACTATGGGACTTAACATCTGAGGTCATCAGTCCCCTAGACCTTAGAACTACTTAAACCTAACTAACCTAAGGACATCACACACATCCATGCCCGAGGCAGGATCCGAACCTGCGACCGTAGCGGTCGCGTGGTTCCAGACTGTAGCGCCTAGAACCTCTCGGCCACCCAGGCCGGCGGATGCACTTTCCTTCTGCTTCGGCGGCTTTCCCATCATCGCACGAGGCCTAAGTGTTGGCAGGTCACACGTGATTTTGCGGGTCTCCCATTCCAGTCTCAGGATGAGTAGTTTCTTGTTATTGCTTTGGTATCGTGCCACGCGGGTGTATCGCCAGATTAGGAAGTAATCGACTCAAAAATTTTGTTATTATGAGGCCCTTGCGGGCGTGTGATGATAGTCACAGGGCGAACTGAGGACTGAATTCTTGATTCCTGTAAACGTTTGAGGGTTTTACTATTATAATTTTAAATGTGTTTTAGGGGGTCTGGTAGTTTATTTAAGTACTTCACGCGATTTAGATGGAACGGGCTTGTGACTAATCAGTGAAGTACTACTATTGCTTCGGTTTTACATGTGGGTAACTTTTGGGCAGCTTGACTGTATCTTGTCCATAAGAGAGCAGAATAACCAGTGAATATGAATGTCTTTTAATGTTTTTATTTAATATTTGTTGAACTTATATTCAAGTCCTCTTATGGGATTAGCCAATAGTTGTTGTCTATTTTCGGGCACAGAGTACCACCGCAGGTTTATTTAATTAGTTAACTGTTTGTAGTCGGGCCGCATTGTGTTCCACAGTTGACATTTCTGAGCACTATTTGGAATTTTATGTGTAATGCAAATGTCCTTATACATTGTGATATTAATTTCATAAAGAATCTTACTAACAGTCAGTTGACTCACGATTAAATTGTTATTAATTAAAAATATTTGTCTGAGAATGATAAATGACGTAACAAGTTCGGCAGCCCTTCCACGTGTTTTCCTTAAATTAATTCTGATGCTTGTTCTTGGATTCAAGTGTACTATTCCACAGATAATTCTCATTGAGTAGTTCCACCTGACATGACTCCTGTTAGTCCACACAAAAACGTAAAATTCGGCAGCAGTATATATAACCCACTGCACTGCTGTAACTAAATAGTCTGCCTTTGACACGCACTTATTTCCAGACCATTTTTGAACCATTTCCTTCTATTTATTAATTTTTAGCCGGTTATTTCACGATGTGTCCCAAAAGTCAGAAAACGATCAAGTGCAGTGCCGAAAATATATAGAATTAGTATTGTTCTGTAGCTGTGCTATACGGAAGTCAGTACTAAGTCAGCATGGAATGCACATAGATCCCCTTGTTTATTTGGGAGCACACTGTGCACTGTTTATAATTTATGTTTAGCGTAGAGTCCCACATAGAGAGTTTCCTCTCTTTCTTCGAAAAATTTACTTAGTGTCGTTAGAAGAAAATATCATCTGCATAGCTAGACTGTTGAAATGTTGTAGTCGACTTGACTCATGAGTATACGTTAAATAAATACGGAACGAATTTTGCACATTGAAGTGGTCCGCTTTTTGTCAGGGATGAGTCACTGTCTTAAATGATTTAACATTTATTCTGAAGAAGCGATCCTTAATCAGTATCTCCAGTACTGGTTCATTACACCTAAGCAACAGTCAGTCTAGCAATAGAATACAGTAGGCTGGAGTTAAATCAGAAAAAGCCAGAAAACTTATCTGGTTTCCTTGGAATACTGTATCGATAAATGAAATAAGAACTTGCTCACACCAGTTTACGTTTCAACTAAATCCATCTCGTTTCGGTGGTATTGAGTCAGTTGTACGTACTAAGTTGTATATTATCTTCCCAACATATACTGAGCAATACGATGGAACGTTGGGTCATTGCTAGGTAGATCAAGAACGGGAATAACAGTTTCTAACGTAACGAAAAAGTGGCTTCTCTCATCTGCACAGCCAGACAGCCACACGTGTTGTCTCCGTGAAAGTCGCCTCACCAGGTGAGCTCCAGAGTTTAGGAGCTGTTGTGTGTTTATGAGCCACCTCTAGCTCTGCAACCAAACAGAGGCCAGGAAAGGAACTTTATAAGTAAAAGGCCAGCGCCTTCCGATGTTCTGGAAGACGCCTTCAGCAGATAACAATCTCATACGTTCCTAAAGGATAATAGGTTGCAGAAGAAAAGAGTTTAGCCTTAGGCACGGCTATTTTTTACTTTCAGAAGTCCTCTGATATGAGGTTTAGTCGCTGTGTGTAAAAACATGAAAATGATAAGACTGCTGAGATTTCATAAAGGCGGAGCAGAAACACAAGCTCTTTTTGAGAGAGAAACGGAAATGCATTGGCGTTTTCTGCGCAACATGATTTCTTGGCGGGTTTTTTGTGCAAGAAAAAAATCACGCCGTTGGCCGACTGAGTATTCATATTCAGTCATTAGCAGGCATGACCCGTTTGGCGTGAAGAAGAGAACATGCTGCACAATTCAGCTTGGATATAGAGAGCTGGTTGTGGGTCGGGGTCGCTTACAGAGAGAGCTTGGGCGAAGGAGTGTTTACGACTGAGGTACTTTCGAGCTGACAGAAATTTATTTTACGATCTTCTTTATTTCTTTCCCCCTTTCTTAAATTTCATCAGCAATTCCACTGATTCAACTTACCTTCAGTGATCCAGGTGCAAGGAGTGAAGACCTGTGCCAGCTGGAGTAGCGTGGCGTCGTCTGCTACGACAGCGTTCACCCATCGACTGTGAAGAGAGCAAGACACACGGAAAGTGCAACACACTTGCTCTATAGCAACAACAAGGCCTCGCTGCAAAAACCACCACCACCACCACCACCACCATTATCTGATGACATTTAAAAGGCGAACCAAAAAATATTCAGGTAAGTATTGCAACAAAATCGCTATGAATACTCAGCCGGCCAATGGCGCGATTCCTTCTTGCACAAAAAACTGCACTCTCGCCCTTCTTTGTCAGTAAAAGCTACTGTTTCTGTTCCGTATTTATGAAGTCACAAGCATTTTTACCAGTCTCACGTTTTCACACCAGCAATGTTAAACGTTAAAAGTCAAAGCTCAGTAAGCAAGAAAGGTGGACTCACCGTCAAGTAGCGACGCATTTAACATTTCCTGTCACGCCCAGTTACTACCAAAGTTGCTAGACAGAGTAGTGGCCGCTTTGACTGCACCGCTCTAACTAGAGCTCTCACAATTAGTTAACTTTAACGGGCCTGAAGTCACATAACTCTGTCAGAGGGCGCTTATCACAAAATATGACTATGCTAATCGGCACTAGCCGTAGCTCAAACTAGGTCTTCAGTTTAAAGCGGGGATCGCACTGCCTTGTAACTAAACAGGCACTTGCCTGACTAAAAGTAAGCTTCGCCACACAGGGCAGCCATCAACAGCATCTTGGGTAATCAGTCACTAGAGAAAGAGAGCATTGCCTGTGTAGAGCTTCTAAGACCGCCACTCAGAAAAGTGGACTGCGGCGACAATGAATACACGTCCGTTGTGCCTTACACGCTACATAGGTTCAGATTAATGAATAAAGAAACGATAATGATAGAAGCTGAAGAAGTGAATTAAAATTTGTGCCGCAGCTGGGATTCGACTCAGGTCACTTGTTTTACAGGAAATGTGTTAGCCACCATATCACCATTTCTTTTCTTCAAATTTTTTTTATTATATTAAAAAGCAATGACTTACAATGTGTTACAAAAGTTGTTGCAAAATCAATCGCTATCAAATCGTTCTTCAAACTATTACATTAATGAAATAATTAATTTTTAAAAATAAAATAAACAAAGAATAAAATAAATGTTCACAGTTGAGCCGTGCTGCGTCTCGCGTTGTTGATGCTTGTAGATTTGTTGACTGGCGCCACTCGGTTTCTCAAGCGTTGCCTGTTCGCTAGTGACAGCAGCGGCGGTTATCGATATGTAGTAACTGTTGCCTTTGGGGTGACGTCATTGTTCTTCTGGGTCGTGTGAGTGTACCAGTTCGGTTGGGGACTCAGGACGAGCTAGGTCCACGCAGTGCCAGAACACGCCGGGACCGCTGGTAACACGCGTGGACTGCCGGATGGAAGGGGTGCGGTCACGAGGGTATACGACCTGGTCGCAAACCGGAACCAGCAAGCCAGATGAGTGCATTTCAATCGAAGTAGAGAAACACCGTTATGATATCACGCGATTCTCCAGTGAGTTGGGTTCATGTTGCTACTCGTAGTGTCGCCGAGGCGAAGACCAGCATGTGGAGTGCTTGGGTAATGGGGATCTGATTAGCCTTCCTCGACTTCTTATTACTATTTATTGCGTTCACCTTCTTACAATTTGTTAAGTTCAACCAGTGGTAATTTTTCTTACCTGGTGGCCGGCCAGTGTGGCCACGCGGTTAAAGGCGCTTCAGTCTGGAACCGCGCGACCGCTACGGTCGCAGGTTCGAATCCTGCCTCGGGCATGGGTGTGTGTGATGTCCTTAGGTTAGTTAGCTTTAAGTAGTTCTAAGTTCTAGGGGACTGATGACCTCAGATGTTAAGTCCCATAGTGCTCAGAGCCATTTGAACCATTTTTTTTTCTTACCTGGTGATCGTTAACGCCCCAGTTACCTGCCGTAGGGGTTGGTGTATGTAACGGCAGTGTACGTTTCCTCGCGTTGCCGCTGCTGTCTTGTAAAGCGTGTAGTTTTGACAGGTTTCTTGATGTAGGCCGGTTGGTGATTCTTTTAATTTGGTGGTAGTGATTCCTTTCTCGTTCCGGGCGTTCTAAACACAGTATTCTGGGGACGTAGTACAGACCGCCGGTTCTGGCTCTGGCGTATTGTTCTATCGTGGAAATTGGTTTATCGGACGTCAGGTAGCTTCTGCAAGATTATCATTAGTCATTCATTAGACTGCCCTTAGTCTGAGCAACCATCTTGTGAAGTGAATGCAACTCTTGGCTGCCTATTTCATCGCTCGCAGAAGTGTTTGTTGCCGGACCTTCTCAGAGGTCGATTCCAGGAACACCGTCTGTGGCCCCTTGGTTCTTGTAAGACATGTATGTTCTAAAAGGAGGTCTTCCATGCCTTTTGCGGGTATAATCTGCCTCAGTACCCTTTAAGGGAATTGTGTACTGGTCCTTGTGTCCCATTCTTGTATTATTTATTACAATACCTTGTAATGCCTACATTCAAGGTTATATATGTCTAGTTAATAGTTCTGATCGCTTTCTGGAATAAATCTAACAGTGTAGTGTTCAGTGGATGTTAAGGGTTGTGTTACAAAGTTTACCATCACCTTATTTCACCCTTTTGGTCATCATTTTTTGTTTTTTAATTAATCTTTGCTGTTTTACAGCAGATTTCTAAATTCTGTATATTATTTCCGTTCCTGGCGTGTAAGGCCTTCAGGCGTGATTGTGGTTAATTGCCTTAAAATTGTAATTTGGTATTTCTATTTCAACAGTAAGCCCTAAAACCTTATTTACTGCCATTCCTGGCGTCTGATGGCTTCTGCTATGTTTGTGGCAACTTGCCTTTAGTATTTAAGTACCTGTAATTTGTAATTTGCAGTGAGTTTTATACAGTTCTTAATTTATTGCCATTCCTGGCATGTAAGGCCTTCTGCCCAGATCACTGTGGCTTGATTTTAAAACGTTATCTGCTGTATCTGTATTTAATGGTGATTTTCTAAATTGTAACTCACTGAAAACACTATTATTTACATAGTTGTTTATTCCTTCATTGATAACGTGTACTATTTTTATTTATTGTTGAGTCTGGAATTACTAGTTTTAAATGAATTGTGTGACATTGTAAAAGGGAACCAATAGTAACTGATTACGGCCCCGTCCTCAATCGTAACCGAATCCTGCCTTCCCTTGACTACGAGGTTTCACCTGACGCAGCTGCATGAACTTCTCTAGTCCAAAGCACTTTCTAACACAAACTTCAGTCTGTTTTCCTCTTCTTAAATCGTCAGTATTCCCGCGGCTCCCCGATATTGAAATAGGAACCCCGCTTCGTACGTAATAAGACTTATATGTCTCAAGGAAAATTTACTTACATGAGATCTATAGGTGACCTAAGCCTGAGGTAGAGACAGGATTTCCCCATTACGTTCAAAGCTGGGGTGTTTATCTAATGCCAATACTGACGATTTAATAAGTGGATAATAGGCTGAAGGCGTGAAATGAAGATGGTGTTGGAGTATTGGACTAGGGCTGCCCATGGAGATGTCTTGACTCTGCTGCTATGATGGTGTAATGGCTAATACATTTGCTTAGTAAACGAAAGACCTGGGTTTAAGGGCTGCCAGTAGCACGAATTTTGGTTCACTACTTCAGCTTCTATCATTACTGTAGATAAAGACGAGACTCAACACGTCCCCAGGGAAATTTAATTACATGCAAAAAGAAACATGTGTAAAGTGAGTGACATGGACAAATAAAAAATATGTTCAAACAACACACGCAAGGTGCTCGGTTTCTAAAACCACTCAAAATGCACAAGACTATCTCGAAGCCACATGCTGATCAACAGACCAGTAATACCAAAACTACAATGGCAACACTCAAGACAAATACAAAGATACACAAGGTGGCGACAAAGTTAAGCAAGCCCATGTTCGTCCAACAATGAAAAAAGCCAGTCAAATTTAATACTCTTTCGAACACGGTTCTCGCAAACCACATGTCCACAAATAACGCCTCTGAGTGCCCATCTAAAGCCCAGTGGTGGCTCCAGTCTCAATGTAATTACTCGAAATTTCACACGGTACACACTCGAAACGTTCTGGTTGTCCTCTGGAAAGATATACAAACTCACTTGTACATCGATTAAATCACCACTGGTGTCATGTTACAGAGACAGATAGTCGATCACAATTCAAACAGAAGCTACAAATTGTCAAACACAAGTCAATACAAAACAGCAGACGGACAAACTATGAAACGTCCCCTTAGAAAAAATTATACATGACTGACCTTAAACTGACACACAATATTTTTAGCGCAACGCAATCTGACTTTCAATAATCCCTACAAAACAATGGCCCTGACTAACATTAACCTATACCTTTCACAAATCACTTACCTCACAAAAATCTTCGTTACTCGAACTACTGCAATACAGCGAGCGCCACTACTGTTAGCTAAATAAAAGATTCAAACTACGGAAGGCACTAACTACTGATAGGCATAGTTAGCAAATGAAAGATTTTAATAGAGAACAAACAATGTATTTTTACCTTAATAGTCATCAAAAGTCATAATATATACAGCAGTTCATGACATCCATTTTTACAAATTTCAAAACTCCGCCATTTCTCTCCCCACATCCACCACTGCTGGCGGCTCACCTCCAACTGCGCAACGCTACGCGCTGTTCACATCCAGCTGCCGCTGCCCAACACTACAATGGCAGACAACAATGCAAACTAGCCACAGACTTCACACAGCACAGCCAGTGATTTTCATACAGAGCGCTACGTAACGTTGCCAATAAGAAAACATAAACAGCCTACTTACATAGCCCCATGCTCCCCACAAAAAATTTTACAAATTGTTTTGGGCACTGGCCAATACAGATTTGAAAAAATTTTTCATAATTACAGTAAGAAAGATATAAAATGCACACACTTATTAATACAATGTTGGTCAAAAGCTAAAATTTTCTCACAGTCCATAAAGACAGTCCTCATCATTCTTCACAGTAAAACTGCCGTTTCTTTTCTCAAAGTCTGAGCAGTAAAAGAAAATGCACACAGAAGTAGTGGATTTCCATGCAGTCTTGAAGAAGTAGTGTTGTCCTTCCAACGGAAAGACAGTGCTGACTCTTGACATGCAGACAGGTAATGGGCCACAACAGAGTAAACCCACAGCAGAGTCAATCGAAGTTTTGAAGAATATTGGTAGGTAGGTCATCACAGAACAGACCACTGTAGTCCTGGTAGAGATTACAGTATTGGTGGGCCACCAGAGGTGCAGATCCACTGCAGTCCTTGTAGAAATAATGGTACTGCGACTGTGCTTCGACTGTGCAGGTGCACAATCACCATCGAAGAGTCCTGCAGAGAAGATAGCAAGACCATAAACCACCACTTGTGCACGCACAAAGTTTTTGGAATTGTCCTTAGAAGTCTTGCAGACAATATAGCAGGTCCATAAACCACCACTTGTACACTCACGAAGTTTTTGGAATTGTCCTTCGAACCAGCAATGCTGTTATCCAGTCCCTTGCTGAATTAGTGATACACATGCAAACACTAATAGTCCCAACTTCTCACATATTGTGCATTACTATGACCAACAGGAATGTGTGCAGTGAAATGAATGCTTACAAGTTACTTAATTTGATGAACTGGTGTCAATTACAACTTTATAACATAAGAATACAATTACAAAGGTACAAAATACATCATTAAAAACATAACAATTCAGATAACATTTGTAGGACAGGCTTTACAACAGAATAGAAATAAACATATACATCAATGTTACAGGAATTATGACATGAGTACATACATGAGCATTAAAACAATAAAGAATAAATAATGTCTAAGCATATTTACAAGGTAAATAACATATTATTAATGCCAATTATATTTGAGGATAACAGTATTCCTCATCATAGTGAATATAGCTTAGTATTAGAAGAAGAAAAACTTCTATGAAACTACACAGAGACAGGAAGAAAACAAATACACAAGGGTACACAAAAACATAGTGGGATAACACAAAAGGAAAGGACAGGGTTCGTTTTCAGTGTAACATTTGGTACTGCAGTCCAACCCAAAACTTCATTCCATAGATCTTTCGTCTTATTTCGATATTTTCTCCAACCAAAAAAAAATCCTATCCAAGCATGCTTTCTGTATTTTTCTCGTATAACCTCTCAGTGCATTTCTTCA
Organism: Schistocerca cancellata; assembly: GCF_023864275.1. Lineage (NCBI taxonomy): Eukaryota > Metazoa > Arthropoda > Insecta > Orthoptera > Acrididae > Schistocerca > Schistocerca cancellata. The sequence continues at coordinate 266,685,188 of NC_064634.1, forward strand.
AATTCATTGCAACTCATTCTCTTATAGGCTACCCCCTCTTAAGATAACTTAAATCTACTGAGCTCAGATGCTAACTAAGGGACAAGGCAATGCAGCAGCACAAAATAATTAACACAAACAGCAATGAGAAAAAAATTCAAATTGGCAAAGCAATTGCAATATTACAACTAATATAAGGCACTGTGCAGCAAACAAGGAAAATAAATTCGTAGTAAAACTGGCTTAACAGCATAATATAAAAGTCCAATTCAGTAACACTATGCCTGGCAAACAGCAGCAGCAAATGCTATAACTTATACCTAAACATGACATAGCTCAAGCAGAAAAAACATTACACTAAAGACAACAATGCAGACAATGGAAATGTATATTCACATCTTAATGTCTATGTAATTAAAGTGGTGCACCACAAATTATTCTACAAAAGAAATTACCAAGTACTTGAAAAGAAAATTCTGTATGCAATTCCTGTGAAGGGAAATGTGTTTTTGTGCTCCTTCGTTTTTTTTTTTTTTTTTGAAGTACATCAAAGTTATTCTTTTTTTTCTGGATCTGTAGGCATAAAATATTTATATTAGTACATCTATTAAATTTTATTTCAACCTACACTGCTGCAGCTAGAAACTTGATATTAAACAAAACGACTAAATAAATTAAGCAAGCCATATGGCATTTTTCTCAACTAGCAAGACAATAGCCATGAAATGTTTCTCATCGTTTCATTAAGCATTTTAGTAAATATCATAAATTAAGAGCTCCACAGTATAATCATATGTTTTCAAGTTTGAGCGTGTCGTATTTGTGATGCTTTCTACAAAGGAATGTCAATAGCTAGGATAATGGCCTCCCCCTTTTTTTTTTCTGCCTGTGCCACTGAAAAGGCACCACTAATGGCTTTTTCTCCAGGCATCTGACACAGCTGGGTGCCCACGATGCATTACGTGCAGGTGGTCACTTAACTTTCTTACGGAAATATTTACGACAGCAGTTTCCGCTACAGTGACAGTCTCAATACAAAATTTCACGGGTCGTGAATTTGCGTAGCAAATGTGTAGAAACAAAATCTTATGAATATAACAGTGTCCAAAAAATTTTCGCCGGCATTGTGTTACATTCACTTATTTACACACATTTCATAACTCTTAAAGTACGATTCTTGGTTCCCAACATCCTTTTTCACAAGTCAGAGTCCCTAACCACTATTCATTACTCCTTACCTTATTACATATATATATATTCGTCGACACGTCAATCTTGCGAAGACACTTAAATATTTCATCATAATAAATACATAGCATAATCAGATTCCTCATATAGCATCAGCTTATTGATCATAAACATACCTCAACAGCATAATACACATAGTCATCATAATAATAACATCATAACACCTCAGTCAACTCTCAAAATCGTCGTAGCTTCCTCCAATAATTTAAAAACCTAAAAAAAATTCTCTGCTCATTTCAGTAGTGTCATCTACCTCAAACGTACTTTAAAAATCATGATCTCATACCAAATACAACATTCAAAGCTCTCATAGTATCACAATGTTTCCGAAAAAATATGAACAATTCACAAAGTACAGACAAAATACAATTTCATAAGTGTGGAGTTATCCAATTGTGTAATTACATAAACATCTGTCACTGCCGCAGTAAAAAGTTTGTCTCTCTCAGTTAAATGATCAGATAGCTATGTAATTTATGTGTTAGAGGAATATGGTACCGATGTGTAAAGTTGTATAAGCAAATACCATATTAGCTAGGGCTCCTTGTGCTTGCCAAACACATGATACACAAAGTAAGTGTGTACCCCCCTGAGGATTAATGTAATTATACCCTCAGGTATTAGAGATTACAACAAAGGAATGAAATGTATTACAGAAAACCTTTGTATCATTGTACTTCAAATATCTTTAAAAATAAATGATTTAAGTACAAAATTAATCACTCAAATATGTGTCCTTTAGCGCTAAATGTACGTCCTGCTGTAAGATAATCTCTGTGGAAGTGTCGTAGTTATTGTCCTCTGAAAGCTAAGTTCTGCAGAAGTCAATGTACTTACCTCATGATAAACAAAAGTGAAATGCTTTGCTTATAGATATCTTGGTTATCACACTTATTGTTGCGATGAAGAAATTACTGTGCTGTAATGTATTGTTGTGCTACAGAAAAAGCTGTCTCATTGTAGCTATACCACAAAAGTTACTACTAAAACTTGTTTTACTTTCCAGAATAATTCAGAAAAACTGTGCACATATAAAACAGAAACACCGCAAAAGTAACATTGTAAATTTTCACTCATTAGTAGTGTCGTGATAAAATCGTGTAGCTGTCACATAAACTAACCACTGTGTCATCTGGTATCTCACAGAAAGCACCTTAAATCCAGAATGTTTCTTCAAGTAAACCAAAATGTTGCATTAAAATCTCATTAGCAGTACCAGTATATGTCCTAAGTATGTAAGCCTTATAGTCGTTACGTAATCGTGCAACTAACAAGCAAGAATGTACACACACAATAACACTGTATCGTCTGTTAACAATAACAATGCATTCGTAATTTCTGTTTAAAAATGTTCCCTAGGTTCTAGACTGGATAGTTAGTTTGCTTTAAAACATAGTTGCATGTTAACAGTTTGTAAGTGTGACAAAGAGTACTAGAAACGTGAAGTGAAAAATTTTATAGCAAAGACTAAATTAAAAAATAGTTTATCTCTCAATAAACGGTTTTACATGTGAAATGTGGTGTAACCCTTTGCTCTTCTCAGTACGCAGAGTTTCAACTTGAATGCAATTCTCATGCGGTATTCGTCCGTAAAGAATACTGGAATTTTGCTCAAGGTTAGCGTCAATGTTATTTTTCCCTGAGCCAGCGGGCGCAAGTGGCTGCCTGCGGTGCGAGTCATTGTCTGTTTCTTTCTTGGCGTGCGTCGTTATTGGGATTAGGAGACCTAACTTCTACAAATTCGCCTTGCCGAGAGGGCCCAGCCCTGTTTAAATCCCGCCAGTTCTGATGAAATTCACGTCTGTCGTTACGATCACATTGTCTGTCGTCATGTCGGTAGTTCCTGTAGTTTCTTTCTTGTCGGTTAAGTGGTGGAGAATTTCTCCCTGAATTATCACTGCATGGTGGACCATTGTGTCTGAAGTTATTCTGTCTCTTGTGATAATAATTGTTCTGGTTGCCAAATTGTCTGTTTCTATGAGTGTCTCTGTCATATTCATTACTACAGAAATGCGATCTCTCTCTGTAACTATTACTCTGCCAGTGGTTGTCATACGGGTGGTGTCTCTTTTGGTCACGATTTACGTTGTAAGAATAGAATTGTCGTGTCCAGTTATTGTTTCTGTCGTCACGGGATTGTGACAGATGTGACCTGTAGTGATTGTCTTCCTGTTTTCGCATCCCGCGACTGTCTGTGTCAATTTCTAATTCTTGTAAGAGTCCCTGAAAAGCTTCAATGTCGTCTTTGCAACGTCCTGCCAAAATAATATTTCTTAAATGTTCAGGCAATTTCATTACGCAAATGCGGATGAGTTCTGAAGGGTTGTATGGGTTTGAAAGATATTGATTCTTATGCAACATGTCTTCAAAATATTTCACAAGACTGGAAAATTCAGATTGTTCGAAATGTTTCATCATTATGATGCTGTCTTTTAATCGGTCTTGTGTAGCTTGAGACCAATATGCTGAGAGGAACGCATGATAAAATTCTCCTTCACTGTGGCAATCGTGAATGACTGATCGCATTCTTACAGCTGGTTCATTCTCTAAATAGCCACACATAAATTCTAATCTGTGTTCTAATGACCAGTTGGGAGGAAAACAATGAGAGAATTGATGGAGCCATGCTTGTGGATGAATGTCGTTGGCAGAATTCTTAAATGTTTTGAATTTACGTGTAGTAATGAACAGCTTATAGTCAAAATCAACATGTCGGCGAGTCGCATGTCGGTCATTGTTACGTCGTTTCGGCGGTTCCATCTCAAAATTCGGCGTACCTTGCCAATTTCTTTCATAATTTCCGAAGTGCCCTGTGTTACTATTTTGTGGCTGTTCCGTATTTCTATGTCCCTCTTCCCATATTGGAGCGCGAGTGTCCTCTGAAATACGTAATTCTTGTATTACCTGTGTCAGTTGATCTTGTACTTCCCGGATTTCTCTTTGGGGTTACGTATTAATTTGATTCAGATTTTGTTTCAGTTTCCTAATTTGTTCGCACTCTTCTGTGTCAGTGATGGCTACAGGTCTTGTGTCATTCAGATCATCATCTACCTTCGTAGATAAGTTAGTGAACTGATCCGAAAGTTCGGCTACTTTCTCCGATAGTGTAGTTATTTCCTCAGTGTGTTTTTCTGAACCAAGTTTCAGAGTGTCCATTTGTGTTGAAATCGTATCTACTGTGTCCTTTAAGTTTTCTTGAGTTTTTGCAAGTTGCGTAACCGAATCGGTAGATGCAACTGAGTCAATTTTAGCTTGCAAGGTGTCGTGATTTTCATGAACAATAGTTTGCAGTTCTTTTATGGCTGCTTCGTGATTCTGTAATGCATTTTCATGCCGCGAAAAAATAGGTTGGAAATGCTCACAAATTTGTGTTTTTACGTCATTACAGACCTTTTGACAATTCGATTCGATTTTATGAAACTCAGTAGGTAAATCTTCACGTGTTTGTTCAAGCGTATGTTCCACTGAGTCTAACTTTTGAAGCTTTTGTTCCATTGTGTCTAACTTTTGAAGCTTTTGCTGTGTTTGTCTCTGATTTTGTTCCAGTGTGTCTAACTGTTGCTGTGTTTGTCTCTGATTTTGTTCCATTGTGTCTAAGTTTTGAAGATTTTGTTACATTGTGTCTAACTTTTGTAGCTTTTGTCCCATTTGTTGCATTAATTGTAATAACAATGCACTGGTGTCTGAAACATGTTCCTCAGTGCTTTGCGGCACCGGCAACATTCACATTTTGACAAGCGGAAAATGTGTCTTGACTCATTTGAGAAAACGGTGAGAACCCAAAACCTGATTCTACAGTATTTGGAATATTGTGTTCTGTCATTTCCGATTCCTGAGGCGAGCTGTTGCCGACCGATCGATCGATAATGCTTCCCTGTTCACTACCTGTTTCACTGTCTACACCATTATTTGACGCCCGCTCCATTTCCCTATGCACAGTTACCAAATTACTACTTTGAATATTAATTAATTCATTACATGGTGGCGTTAACACACTGCTTTCGTCTTCACTGTCATTTCGCAGTTTACTTTGGAGCCTAGTGTTACGTTTTTCACACGCCATTATTGTCACAATATTTCACACGACAACACAGAAAAACACAAATTGAAGTGCAAAAATAGGGGAGCACATTAACATAGCACTGAAAATAATATCTAGTTAATTGCAAGCGCAGCTGCGAAATACTTGGTGCAAATCTATATGCATGCCACAACTGTTTTACTGTACAACAATGAAAGACTGCAACTACAAAGGAGATTCTCTCTACAATTACGCAATAACAATAAACAAAATTTACACTAATTACACAAACTACAAGAAAAAAAATCAGGAGATTCCAGTGAGGTATCCTCGGCTAAGGGTCGACATATGAAACGTCCCCTTAGAAAAAATTATACATGACTGTCCTTAAACTGACACACAATATTTTTAGCGCAACGCAATGTGACTTTCATAAATCTCTACAAAACAATGGCCCTGACTAACATTAACCTATACCTTTCACAAATCACTTACCTCACAAAAATCTTCGTTACTCGAACTACTGCAATACAGCGAGCGCCACTACTGTTAGCTAAATAAAAGATTCAAACTACGGAAGGCACTAACTACTGATAGGCATAGTTAGCAAATGAAAGATTTTAATAGAGAACAAACAATGTATTTTTACCTTAATAGTCATCAAAAGTCATAATATATACAGCAGTTCATGACATCCATTTTTACAAATTTCAAAACTCCGCCATTTCTCTCCCCACATCCACCACTGCTGGTGGCTCACCTCCAACTGCGCAACGCTACGTGCTGTTCACATCCAGCTGCCGCTGCCCAACACTACAATGGCAACAACAATGCAAACTAGCCACAGACTGCACACAGCACAGCCAGTGATTTTCATACAGAGCGCTACATAACGTTGCCAATAAGAAAACATAAACAGCCTACTTACAACTATAAGCCACTGATCTTTCACGTAGATGCACTACCAAACACCCACTGCACAAGTGTGTCTAATCACTAATCACACGTCATAGTGAAACCGCCCGAACACTTGATAAATGACAGATCAGCACACGTAAGCCAACCATACTCACTAGAAACTCACTCTGAAAACAGCTCGTCGGTACCTGCCGCAGGAAACAACCTCTAACCAGATACTAATAAACATGAACCAAAGAAACCAGTACTTTCGAACTTTATAATCCTATCTCCAAGCAATGCGACAGTGGAAAAGATCAATTCCAAAAACACTCTTAAATCCAGAAGTACATCGCACAGCGTCTATCATTTTGCAGGTATTGCTGCAGTAGACAGAACTCACTAGATGAATCGAATGATGCATTCACTATTACAGAAACCCAATACACTATATCAATCGGATTGCGCAAGCCAGATCTCTATGTATAGCTGACACTACCAAGAATCGGGAATAAACTATTGAGGACGAAACTTCCACATAATTCGGACGAATGGCAAATATGAACGTTCTGTCAGCAACGGCACATCACCTTGGAACCCATGCAAAGCGCTATCGCTAGTTGTGGTGCCTAAACCCACCGGCGACAGCGCGCTCGCTGGTGCGTAACACGAGTCCAACAAACGTCAACGACTATCCCTACACCAGACCGAGACAACTCGTGTTCCTAACAACTAACCACCCTCCGTTTGCTAAAGCAATCACAATGAAGCCATTGCATTTCATAACACGTGATTCATGGATGATTAGGACCTCAGACTCACACTACATTGATGATGAAACCACGGGGACGACAGCTTGAGGGTCACTACAAAAAAAATCTCTTAGAGATGCTGGCAGAAAGTAAGAGACAGGCCCGATACTTCGTACTTCCTACAAAATGAGTAACCACAGTTGAACACCTGATCAAAATAGAAAATCTCAGTAATTTAGAGTACACATAACGGCACGATGGAACGCCCATCACATCAACAACTAAACACATTCTAAGACAGACAAAAACACCTTGCACCATGAAGGAATGATGAAAATAGGACGGAAATCGGTAGATGTGATGTACATGTACAGACACACAAATGATTACAGTTTCAGAAGAAGTTGGTAATTTATACAAGAGAAGGAGCTTCACAAACTTGATATGCAAGTCAGTAAAGGTTTGGTTCACCTCTGGGCCTTAAGGAAATAGTTACTTCACTTGGTATTCACTGATAATAATGTTGGATGACCTGATGTTATCATAATCCGTCCAACTGGTGCGTTACACAGTCATATGGTTGGAGAACCTTGCCCATAATGCACCAAACGTTCTCATTTGGAGAGAGATTCGGTGACTTTTCCAGCCAAGACACGGTTTTCCAAGCACGAAGAGAGTACAAACTCTCGCCGTATTATCTTGCTGAAATATAACTCCAGGGTGGCTTGCCATGAAGTGGAATATCGTTGACGTACCGCTGTGCTATTAGGGTGTCGAGGATGACAACCACAGGGAGCCTGGTGTGAAAAGAAATGGCACTCTGCCACGTCTTCGATCTGGAATCTCACTTACTGGGGTAAAATTGTCTTCGGTGGTGAGTCCAGGCTCGAAATGAGTCCTGATGACCAGTGAGGATGCCCCTGCCAGGGATGGAAGAACAAGCTTGTTGCCAGCCATATTGCCAGACCACCAGGAGAGATGGTGTGCCATTCCTTTTTATAGTAAGACACTTTTAGTTGTCATCTTAGGCATCCTTACTGCAGATAATGCCCACCCGTTCATTGCGAGAGTTTCTGCTGCTTGTATTCGTGCTTGCCGAACACTTTTGGCCAGCACTGTCCGCTTAAGGGGTGGATCCTCCAAGAAGCTCCAGAGGTTGACGATCTAATGCGCCAATTGCACAGAATTTGGGAGAATATACCTCAGGAGGCCATGAGTCAATGGCAAGCTGAATAATTGCTCGAATAAGGGCCAGAGGCTGTCTTGCTCAATTAGTGAAGCTCTTTCTCCTGAATAAATCAACCAGTTTCTCCGAAATTGTAATCATTTGTTTGTCTGTACATGCATATCACATATACCGAGTTCCAACCAATTTGGATAAAATCCTTCATGGCGCGTAGTTTTGTTTTAGTGTTCATCACTACACCCCTCGGCTCTACAAATTTTTAAAATCTGCTCAAAGCACGACCGCACGGCACAGTGTTCATTAAAACTTGTTTCTGTTAACAACTACTCTATCAAACTTAATACTATACAATTATCCACTTTAGGATCCAAAGCTAAGGACATAAATTTTTCTCGTCAGTCATTCCATTGTACACAATAATTTCAGGCTGGCTCATACTCCACAGGCCACCTTAGAGTGGCTGGTGGAAGGTACCCTCTACCACTACTAGACTTGTCCTTTCCTTTTCCTCTCGCAAATAGAGATTCGGGAAAACGAGTGTCTATATGCCTCCGTACGAGTGCCAATTTTCGTACCCTATCTTCGTGGTCCTTATGGGGAGTCGGATCGTCGTTTGGTTCAAAATTTTTGATTTTTACTTTTATTTGTTGCACTTTCTTTGTTACACATATATTTGGGTTTAAATTGATACCAAATTTATTAATTTATGTTGAGTTGTTTCCGTTTTACAAGCGTTTTAGCAAAACCCTCCAACGCACACTTTTCATGAACTCAGCATTACTTTTTACTCGCTAGTGACTACTTGTTATAGTACAGCTGTTTGAAATCTTAGTTGGTAACACTGATGAAATACTGTTGGCTACAATGATGAATACAGCTGTCAGTTTACGTTGTTGTTTTCAGTACTTTGTTTGTCGTTATTGAAAGTGAAGTCAGCTGCAATCACCGGTTCTTTTAATTTCCTAAATAGTGGATGTCAAAAAGAACGTCGCCTTCTCCCCATGGATTCCCCTTTGGTTTTCCGAAGCATCTCTGTAATATTTGGCCTGTTGTTCTGGGCCGACCGGTGTGGCCGAGTGGTTCTAGGCTCTTCAGTCTGGAACCGCGCGAGCGCTACGGTCGCAGGTTCGAATCCTGCCTCGGGCATGGATGTGTGTGATGTCTTTAGGTTAGTTAGGTTTAAGTAGTTATTAGTTCTAGGGGACTGATGACCTTAGCTGTTAAGTCCCACAGAGCTCAGAGCCATTTGAATGATTTTTCTTTTTTTTTCCGATAACATATCCAGCAGCCAGCCTCTGAATTGCTTCGATGTCTCCCTGTAACCCGACCTGGTGTGGATCCCAAACACTCGCGCAAGAGTCGAGAATGGGACGCACTAGCGTCACCATCACGGATGAACCACACCCAAAATTCTTCCAATGGACCAAAGTCGACCATCTGCCTTAAGTGCCACATAAAGGCGTGTCCGTTTCTTGATTATCTTCAAGGGTTGGGATAAACATTTTAAACATGCACGGCCTTCTGCATGCAAGCTTTATGTTAAATTACGTTCTTTTTAGAATATGTGGAGATTAATATCTGCTTTTCATTGGGTCATCTGAGAGCAAAAGTTGCTTACCACACTGCTTCCCCACTCACTAAATAATATTACGCTGACTCTTATGAACATGAGGGTACTTCTATGCCGCTTATACATTTGTGGTTCTGCAAGACCTTGGAGACTCATGAGAATTTTAATATACATTTTCTTCAGATTTTGAATAAGCTTTTAACTAGTACAGTAGCAAAAATTTGATTCTCTCACGACTTATTACTCTCAAGAAGTTATTTTCTATTCCTCTGATATTTACCACTCCGCTACTATTACTGTTCGTTCATGAAAACATGAAGTTCTCATACAAACCTATTTTAGATATTTCTTCTTCTCCAAGAGAGGCACAATTTCTTAACTTTATATGCAACTTTCAGTCAAACCAACTAATTGTGACTCACAATAGATCTTCCAAACACGTATTGCAGGGTAAAGACTTCGAGATGTTTCGGTCAAATAAAATTTTTATTCTTTAGGTTTTATAGAAAACTGAGTGGAGGAACAACTGCATTGCAGTTACAGTTCCGCTTAGTGATACACGAACACTGATATGTTGCGTTGAAGCGTTTGGCAATTTTTGGTTGCTATTTATCTCGAGTTATGTTAAATAACCCGTTCTATTTCTCTGTTCTTTCAAAGTTGTTCATTGCAGCATATTTCACTCAAAGTACTGATATGCGTTATTGTTCATTTATGAGAAGGAGAACGTTCTTAGGGACCATAAAACTGGATTCACAAGGTTCTATGCTCTTACCTGTTAAAAGTTTAAAAGTGGTGACCGATTTGAGTACTTATCATTGAATACCTCTCGACGAAGTGACGACGACATTTGAGAAACATTGAAATGTCAAAAAAGGCTACCTACATCAATACAGAAAATGTTATGAGCGGCTGATATTTTTAAAGAGTGATTATGTGGTTGACAGAAGTAGTAATTGGCTATTCTTATTCATAATATAGGTCGATGGCTTCTCCTGCGAAATTTAGATTAAATGTAAGAGTTTCTTGATAAGAAACGAGTTTAATATCCACTGCTATCTCAGATACTACTTTATGTTCGGCGGTACACTGAAAATAATTTTACAGAGAAAGGATGAATTTCGTTCCAAAATCAGTTAACTTAAAAAGTGTGACCTTGAGACGAGCTGCCTTTCAACAATGCAGAAAATCTATCTTCATCAGTAACACAGATTAATCAAAGATAGTTGTTAAAATAGGGTACGAAATCTTGAGTATCTCTTCAAACAAATGTATCTGCGACAATGAAATTTGGTGATGGTGTCAGTAATTTTCTAGTTATTCAACCATCAGAGCAAGACACTGATTCCAACGATGGATTACTTGGCTAGTCCTTGGTTATAGAAGTCGGCATATTGACTTTTCAGAGATACTTTGAGAACTGCCTAGTTATGTTTCGCGTAATGCCTGCCACAGAATCATATTTTTCATTCGGGGAAAGAAAGAGAACTCACTTGGTCCCATGCCAGTAGAACACTGCAAGAAGACAAAATCTGATGGGTGACTGAAGCAGCATATGTGACTATTCCCTGTACTGAATCATCTGGTTTGGACACTGTCGTGGACTAAACGTTCCCTCGAAGATAAGACACAGTTGCGACATTTCTGCTGCTTCTTCAGTTTGGCGTAATTCTGGATTAAATGTGAGCAGTTCCGAAACCAGCGTCCGGTGAACTTTACTGATTCAAAATGTCATTCAAGATTAAGGGCTGCCGTACAACCTGGTTGCGTAGCAGGTATCCTACTTCTGAGGTGGGGAGAGGTGGTGGTAGTTGTACAAATGTCCGGAGTAGGCTAGGACATTTTTTGTGTATGAAATAATTAGTTTAATTTCATTAAATGAGAACTAGCGCGTAAGTAGTTTTTTTTAAAGTAAAACTTGGAGCATGAAATAAATATTTCTTTTAAGTACCAGTGCCTTTCGCATGAAACCATCGATGCTAATGCAAGATAGACACACAATAATATCAAAAATTGAGTCCGTCTCGATTCAAAACACCTTGTTACAAATTTATTTCTTTATTCTCACGAACTAGTTTCGGCGAAAAATATCACCATCATCAGTGGTTTATTTTTTTTTTTTAATGTAAAACATGCAGAAAAATAGCATGGTTGTACAAACACAGTAGCACATTATTACATTATTACTATCAGTTTTTTGAAATATAGTTTTCTATGGATACTTTCATACTACCTTATTTATTGTATGTTACAGCATATTATAATCAGTTATGGTCTCTGTTTGCGACATATTTTCTGTGCGCTTTTTATCTGTTTCCGTTTTTTACTTTTCGAACGTAATGTCATCTGCAACCATGTTAGCGGCTGTTAGTAAACAGAATACTAAAAGGTGAACTTCGTATGTGATCAATATATACTTGGGGTTGCAGTAGTGTGGTGGAAACCAGTTATTTGGTGTGTACTGAGCTGTTACTTAGCTATTCGTGTACTTGTGCTTTTATACACAGAAAAGCTAAACTTTCGCACTGTATTTCTGATCCAGAATATTACGCCATCTTGCTCTTCGCGTGTGTCGCTACAGGTGCATCGCATGTGGCGAGAAAGGCTATGAAAAACTGTACCGCGAATTACGACGACTTCTGTTCATTATTTCTCTGTGTGTGAAGTGGAAGTGGTTCTTTTGCATGTGTGTGCTCTCTGTTCTGTGTTCTTGGTCAGTTCTTTCAGAGCGGTAAAAAGTGTATTATTGCAAAGTGTTGTGTTTCCGTTAAATACATTTTTCCCTTCGACTATAGCCTTTTGTATGTAGTAATTTTCTCCTATTGTTAGTTGCCGTTATAGACCGTTGCTGTTTCTCAGATTGTGTAGATCGTTTTCGATATTAGTGGGGTTATGGTTTTTGTTCATAAGATGTTCTGCGAAGGTTGAATGTGTGCTGTCACTCTTTAGAGCTCTCATGTGCTCTGTGTACCTCGTTCGGTTGTTTCAGTTTGTTTGTCCTATGTATTGGGCCTGACAGGAGTTGCAAGTGAGTTGATATATTCCAGCGTTGCTGAAATTGTCTGAGGTTTTTCTGACTGGTCTTAGTCTTTTCTGAACTGTATTCTTTGTTCTGAATGTTATTGGGATCCTTTGCTTTATCAAGATGTTTCCTATTCTATGTGATATTTTGTTATTGTGTGTTAGGGTGTACCATCTCTCCCTTTTTTCTGAAGTGGTGGGGTCTGCTCTGTTGTTTGTGTGCACTGCATGTTTCAGTTTTACCTTGTTGTTGAGTTTGTGTATGATGTCTGTTCTGTAGTAGTTTTCAACAGAAATTTGATTATATTCAGTTCCTGTGTGTAGTTTTCTGGTTTAAGAGGTGTTCTGTTTATCCTGCTTGAGCATGTGTGTGAAACGCATATTTAGGCACTGTCGGGTGGTTGGATGAGTTGTGGATAACAGTGCTTGTCGATGTGGGTTTTCTGTAGATGGAGAATTCATGTTGGTGGTTGTTTTTTGTGATTGTAAGATCCAAGAAATTTAGTTTCTTGTTGTTTTCTATTTCCATTCTGAAGTGTACTGTATAGCTCTTCTATCCTGTTATGTCTTTCATTTACAAGACAGATTATGTCATCCACATATTGGTACCAACATATTATTTTGAACTCTCCTTGTTTTATAATGTTATAGAATATTGTGTTCTCTATATGATCCAAGAAAATTTTGGCTGAGGTTCCACTGATGGGGGACTATTTGGGAAGCCCTTCTTGTGGCAAGTAGAAGCTGTTATTGAAAGTGAAGTAGTTTTGTTCTGTGATTAGCCTAAGAATGGATGAGATTTCATTTATTTGTACATCTTGGAATTTCTTTCATTTTAGCTGTTGTTCTACAGTGTGTATAGTTTCTTCTGTGGGTATGGATGTTATGTCAAAAGATACCAGTTTTGCTGTTGGGGGGATGTTGACATTCCTAATTTTCTCTATTATGTCTCCTGTGTATTTGAGGCTTCTCTTGTTTGTGTATGTGTAGGTTTTCTGTAGGAATATGTCCATGTGTCTCCCGAAACTGCGAGCTGTTTGGGAGAATAAAGAAATAAACGTATAACAAGGCGTTTTGCATTAAGGCGGTCTCAATTTCTGATATTACTGTTTTTCTATGCAAACACGGACCAAATGGAACAGTTCCAAGATAAAATTATTATCAGACAGAGACGTCTAGTGGTACACTGAGGTACTTCTACGAATGTAGTGCTTTGGAGCAGTCACTTATAGCGTTCAAAGCAACAGTCCGTGCGGGATTGTGCCGCGTGATTGTAGGATATTCCAACATGCATCTTTTTTTCATTTGTAGAGTGACCATGCAGTGGAGATCATTGACAGTGAAAGTAAATTTATCTATTTTACTGTAACGTATATTTGAGTTTCTACTAGTGCTTCTATAAGTATTAGTGAAATGAAACCACTGAAACAATATGTAGTTTTGATACAAAATTTATTATACTTTAAAGCCATTTTTTTATTTAGGACTGTAATTCGTTTTGAGTGTTAAGAGATCGTGGATGTTTAGGGATCTGGGATTTTGTCTACGAAAAATCGTAATTTGCTTTCAAATATATCGCATGAAATTATGGTGGGTCGAAAACTATATGTCCCAGTGGTTCCGAAGTGCAAACACCTCATTAAAACCACCGATTATTTACTTCTTGTTAATTTCTTCTTATATTCATGGATTACTGCGACAATAAATACCAGTTTTATGAAATATTTTACAATTATATTGCAGAGTACAGCTATCTGCATAGAATATACAGGGTGTTACAAAAAGGTACGGCCAAACTTTCAGGAAACGTTCCTCACACACAAATAAAGAAAACATGTTATGTGGACATGTGTCCGGAAACGCTTAATTTACATGTTAGGGCTCATTTTAGTTTCGTCAGTATGTACTGCACTTCCTCGATTCACCGCCATGATTTCATACGGGATACTCCACCTGTGCTGCTAGAACATGTGCCTTTACAAGTGCGACACAACATGTGGTTCATACACAATGGAGCTCCTTCACATTTCAGTCGAAGTGTTCGTACGCTTCTCAACAACAGATTCGGTGACCCATGGACTGCTAGAGGCGGACCATGGCCTCCACTCTCTCCTGACCTCAACTCTCTTCACTTTCTTCTATGGGGGCATTTGAAAGCTCTTGTCTACGCAATCCCGGTACCAAATGTAGAGACTCTTCGTGCTCGTATTGTGGGCGGCTGTGATACAATACGCCATTCTCCAGGTCTGCATCAGCGCATCAGGGATTCCATGCGACGGAGGGTGGATGCATGTATCCTCGCTAACGGAGGACATTTTGAAGATTTCCTGTAACAAAGTGTTTGAAGTCACGCTGGTACGTTCTGTTGCTGTGTGTTTCCATTCCATGATTAACGTGATTTGAAGAGAAGTAATAAAATGAGCTCTAACATGGAAAGTAAGCTTTTCCGACATATGTCCACATAAGATATTTTCTTTCTTTGTGTGTGAGGAATGTTTCCTGAAAGTTTGGCCGTACCTTTTTGTAACACCCTGTATGATAGGTTACTTTTTACATAAAAGTAGGCGGTGTCTGTTCTCTCAGACATGATCCAGCCACCGTATAATTAATTTTTCGATGGTTTCATTAACGTTATCCGCATTTGGGAATTGGTGAAACGTGAAAATATGTGCGGAGGAGGACTCGAACCAGGATTTTCCGATTAACGCGACCGGTTCCCTTAATCGCCTTCTCCATTTTTTTCATTTTCACCGTTATTGTTCTCGGTATTTGGTATGGGCGGTCTTCACATGTCACCTGCTCAAGATGATCGTTGAATAATTCACTAAGTTTTTTTTACTATTCTTATTACTGAAGGCAGTCAGCCCTCTCTCCAAACGCGAAGAATGTGCCAGCACCGTTTCGGCCATTCCAGCACACCTCCCTCCCAACTCAAATTTCTAGCTTGTTACACGCGGGGCCAACGAGATACAATTGCCCTGCAACGAACCTGTGACGTCGCAAACGCTCGGCTCCGTGCAGGGCCCTTGGGAAATCAAGATTTAATTGAAATGGTACCCACTAAAAGTCTTAATTTTGTCGTGTGTTATCGAAAACTTGCATGCGTTTCAACACTCCGTCAAGAATTATTAAACTCGTCTGAAACAGTTACACGCTCCCCGCACTCGTTAAGACCTGTAGTGTCACGTGCAGAGACGTACGCGTCACGGACCCCCCTCCCCCTTTCCCACCTCTCTCGCTCTCTCTCTCTCTTGTTATATGGCCACTCGATCAATCAAGGTGTCTGTTCTTTCGGACATATCCGGACGAAGAGACGACACACAAACACACACACACACACACACACACACACATATATATATATATATATATATATATATATATATATATACAGGGTGGTCCATTGATGGTGACCGAGCCAAATATCGCACGAAATAAGTGTCAAACAAAAAAATTACAAAGAACGAACCGTGTCTAGCTTGAAGCGGGAAACTAGATAGCGCTATGTTAGACCCGCTAGATAGCGCTGCCAAGGTCAAACGAATATCACCTGCGTTTTTTTAAAAATAGGAACCCCCATTTTTTATTACATATTCGTGTAGTACGTAAATATGAATGTGTTACGTGGATCACTTTTTTCGCTTTGTGTTAGATGTGCGCTGTAATAGTCACCAACATATGGCTCACAATTTTAGACGAACAGTTGGTAACAGGTAAGTTTTTTAAATTAAAAATACACACCATAGGCATGTTTGAACATTTTATTTCAGTTGTTCCAATGTGATATATGTAGCTTTGTGAACTTATCATTTCTGAGAACTCATGCTGTTACAGCGTGATTACCGGTAAATACCACATTAATGCAATAAATGCTCAAAATGAAGTCCGTCAATCTCAAAGCATTTGGCAATACGTGTAACGACATTCCTCTCAACAACTAGTAGTTCGTCTTCCGTAACCTAGATCTACATTTATACTCCGCAAGCCAGCAAACGGTGCGTGGCGGAGGGCACTTAACGTGCCGCTGTCATTACCTCCCTTTCCTGTTCCAGTCGTGTTATGGTTCATGAGAAGATCGACTGCTGAAAAGCCTCCGTGCGCGCTCCTATCTCTCTAATTTGACATCTCCTCGGGAGGTATAGGTAGGGGGAAGCAATATATTCGATACCTCATCCAAAAACGCACCTTCTCGAAACCTGGACAGCAAGCTAACGGCGATGCAGAGCGCCTCTCTTGCAGAGTCTGCCACCTGAATTTGCTAAACATCTCCGTAACGCTATCACGCTTACAAAATAACCCTGTGACGAAACGCGCCGCACTTCTTATGATCTTCTCTATGTCCTCTGTCAACCCGACCTGGTACGGATCCCACACTGATGAACAATACTCAAGTATAGGTCGAACGAGTGTTTTGTAAGCCACCTCCTTTGTTGATGGACTACATTTTCCAAGGACTCTCCCAATGAATCTAAACCTGGCCCCCGCCTTACCAACAATTAATTTTAGATGATCATTCCACTTCAAATCGTTCCGTACGCATGCTCCCAGATATTTTACAGAAGTAACTGCTACCAGTGTTTGTTCCGCTATCATATAATCATACAGTAAAGGATCCTTCTTTCTATGTATTCGCAATACATTACATTTGTCTATGTTAAAGGTCAGTTGCCATTCCCTGCACCAAGTGCCTATCCGCTGCAGATCTTCCTGCATTTCGCTGCAATTTTCTTATACTGCAACTTCTCTGTATACTACAGCATCATCCTCGAAAAGCCGCATGGAACTTCCGTCACTATATACTAGGTCATATATATATATATATATATATATATATATATATATATATATATATATATATATATATTGTGAGAAGCAATGATCCCAGATCACTCCCCTGTGGCACGCTAGAGGTTACGTTAACGTCTGTAGACGTCTCCCCATTGAGAACAACAAGCTGTGATCTGTTTGCTAAGAACTCTTCAATCCAGCCACACAGCTGGTCTGATATTCCGTAGGCTCTTACTCTGTTTATTAGGCGACAGTGCGGAACTGTACCGAACGCCTTTTGGAAGTCAAGGAAAATGGCATCTACTAGGGAGGCTGTATCTAATACTTTCTGGGTCTTATGAACAGATAAAGCGAGTTGGGTCTCACACGATCGCTGTTTCCGGAATCCATGCTGATTCGTACAGAGTAGATCCTGGGTTTCCAGAAACGACATGATACGCGAGCAAAGAACATGTTCTAAAATTCTACAACAGATCGATGTCAGAGATATATGCCTACAGTTCTGCGCATCTGCTCGATGACCCTTCTTGAAAACTGGAACTACCTGTGCTCTTTTCCAATTATTTGGAACCTTCCGTTCCTCTAGTGACTTGCGGTACACGGCTGTTAGAAGGGGGCCAGTTCTTTCGCGTACTCTGTGTAGAATCGAATTGGTATCCCTCTGTTGAGTGATTTCAGTTCCTTTCCTATTCCTTGGACACCTATATAGATGTCAGCCATTATTTCGTTCGTGCGAGGATTTAGAGAAGGAACTGCAGTGTGGTCTTCCTCTGTGAAACATCTTTGGAAAACGGTGTTTAGTATTTCAGTTATACACGTTTCATCCTCTGTTTCAATGCCATTATCATCCCAGAGTGTCTGGATATGCTGTTTCGATCCACTTACTGATTTAACGTAAGACCAGAACTTCCTAGGATATTACTTTCGAATTCACTGAACGCTTCATGCATAGCCCTCCTTACGCTAACTTTGACATCGTTTAGCTTCTGTTTGTCTGAGAGGTTTCGGCTGCGTTTAAGTTTGCATGAAGCTCTCTTTGCTTTCGCAATATTTTCCTAACTTTGTTGTTGAACCACGGTGGGTTTTTCCCGTCCCTCACAGTTTTACTCGGCACGTACCTGTATAAAACGCATTTTACCATTGCCTTGAACTTTTTCCATAAACACTCAACATTGTCAGTGTCGGAACAGAAATTTTCGTTTCGATCTGTTAGGTAATCTGAAATCTGCCTCCTATTACTCTTGCTAAACAGATAAACCTTCCTCCCTTTAATTATATTCCTTTTTACTTCTATATTCAGGGATGATGCAACGGCCTTATGATCACTGATTCCAAGTTCTGCGCTTACAGAGTCGAAAAGTTCGGGTCTGTTTGCTATCAGTAGTTCCAAGATGTTATCTCCACGAGTCGGTTCTCTGTTTAATTGCTAGAGGTAATTTTCGGATAGTGCACTCAGTATAATGTCACTCGATGCTCTGTCCCTACCACCCGTCCTAAACATCTGAGTGTCCCAGTCTATATATGATAAATTGAGATCTCCACCTCAGCTTATAACATACAGAGGAAATACATGTGAAATGTATTCCACATATTCTCTCAGTTGTTCTGCCACTAATGCTGCTGAGTCGGGAGGTCGGTAAGAGGAGCCAATTATTAACCTAGTTCGGTTGTTGAGTATAACCTCCACCCATAATAATTCACAGGAACTATCCACTTCTACTTCACTACAGGATAAACTACTACTAACAGCGAAAAACAAGCCCCCACCGGTTGCATGCAATCTATCCTTTCTAAACACCGTGGGTGCCTTTGTAAAAATTTCGGCAGAATTTATCTCTAGCTTCAGCCAGCTTTCCGTAACTATAACGATTTCAGCTTCGGTGCTTTCTATCAGCGCTTGAAGTTCCGGTACTTTACCAACGCAGCTTCGACAGTTTACAATTGCAATACCGATTGCTGCTTGGTCCCCGCATGTCCTGACTTCGCCTCGCACCCTTTGAGGCTGTTGCCCTTTCTGTATTGGCCCAAGGCCATCTAACCTAAAATAACCACCCAGTCCACGCCACACAACCCCTGCTACCCGTGAAGCCGCCTGCTGTGTGTAGTGGACTCCTGACCTATCCAGCGGACTCCGAAACTGCACCACCCTATAGCGCAAGTCGAGGAATCTGCAGTCCAAACGGTCGCAGAACCGTCTCAGCCTCTAATTCAGACACTCCACTCGGTACTATACCAAAGGTCCGCAGTCAGTCCTGTCGACGATGCAGCAGATGGTGAGCTCAGCTTTCACACCGCTAGCGAGACTGGCAGTCTTCACCAAATCAGATAGCCGCCGGAAGCCAGAGAGGATTTCCTCCGATCCATAGCGACAGACATCATTGGTGCCGACATGAGCGTCCACCTGCAGATGGGTGCAGCCTGTACCTTCCATGGCATCCGGAAGGACCCTTTCCACATCTGGAATGACTCCCCCCGGTATGCACACGGAGTGCACATTGGTTTTCTTCCCATCCCTTGCAACCATATCCCTAAGGGGCCCCATTAGGCGCCTAAAGTTGGAGCTCCCAAGTACCAGTAAGCCCACCCTCTGCGACCACCCGGATTTTGCAGACTGAGGGACAACCTCTGGAACAGGACAAGCAGCCCGTCCGGCCGAAAATCAGTATCAGCCGGAGACAGAGCCCGAAACTGGTTCGTCATACAAACTGGAGAGGCCATCCGGAATGTCTTTCGCCCCTGCCACACCTCGAGACGACCTGCCACTCTACCATGGGTGAGGGCTCACCCTCAATGTGGTCAGTATCCCGGGCATCCACAGCCGTAGTACAATCGGGGGATGCGTGGGACGAGCTGGCCGTCCCAAACAAAACCCCTCCGGACCCCCACAGTGATGCCCATTGGTAACAGCCTCAAGCTGTGCCTGAGCCAACACTGCCTGAAGCTGGGAGCGAAGGGATGCCAACTTAGCCAGCATCCGAACATAGCAGTCGCAATGTTCGCACATGCATTGACAATGCCTGACGCATGTTGTCAGGCGTTGTCGGTGGATCACGATAGCAAATATCCTTCAACTTTCCCCACAGAAAGAAATCCGGGGACGTCAAAATGGTTCAAATGGCTCTGAGCACTATGGGACTTAACTTCTGAGGTCATCAGTCCCTAGAACATAGAACTATTTAAACCAAACTAACCGAAGGACATCACACACACCCATTCCCGAGGTAGGATTCGAACCTGTGACCGTAGCGGTCGCGAGGTTCCAGACTGTAGCGCGTAGAACCGCTCGGCCACTCAGACCTGCTAGGGGACGTCAGATCCAGTGAACGTGGGGGCCATGGTATGGTGCTTCGACGATCAATTCACCGGTCATGAAATACCGCTTCAACCTTCAACCGCACGAGAACTATGTGCCGGACATCCATCATGATGGAAGTACATCGCCATTCTGTCATGCAGTGAAACATCTCGTTGTAACATAGGTAGAACATTACGAAGAAAATCAGCATACATTGCACCATTTAGAGGGGGACAACTATCCTTCTTCCCATAATTAGCTACATTAGCCCGCCAAGGTCGCTTATGTTAAACTTGTGGCAGCCATCATGGATTTTCCGTTGCCAAATAGTGCATATGATGCCGGTTTACGTTACCGCTGTAGGTGAACGTCGCTTCGTCGCTAAATAGAACGCATGTAAAAAAACTGTCATCGTCCCGTAATTTCACTTGTACACAGTGGCAGAACTGTACACGACGTTCAAAGTCGTCGCCATGCAATTCCTGGTGCATAGAAATATGGTACGGGTGCAATCGATGTTGAAGTAGCATTCTCAACATCGACGTTTTTGAGATTCCCCATTCTCGAGGAATTTTTCTGCTACTGATGTGCTGATTAGCGGCGACAGCAGCTAAAACACCTGCTTCGGCATTATCATTTGTTGCGGGTCATGGTTGACGTTTCACATCTGGCTGAACACTTCCTGTTTCCCTAAATAGCGTAACTATCCCTGAACGGTCCGGACACTTAGACGATGTCGTCCAGGATACCGAGCAGCATACATAGCACACGCCCGTTGGGCCTTTTGATCACAATAGCCATACATCAACACGATATCGACCCTTTCCGCAACTGGTAAACGGTCCATTTTAACAGGGGTAATGTATCACGAAGCAAATACCGTCCGCATTGGCGGAATGTTACGTGATACCACATACTTATACGTTTGTGACTATTACAGCGCCATCTATCACAAAGCGAAAAAAGTGGTCCAACTAAAACATTCATATTTCTGTTAACCTACCCACAGACCTCTTACTTCCAGAGATGTGATTTCCGTAAGAGATCACTGTGCATCTACACTGAATGAAAGGTTCATTGTTCGATAAAGTCACGGCGAACAACGATCCTTTCAGTGTAGATGTACACCATGCCTGATCTCTTATGGGAATCATGGATTTGCAAGTAATAGGTCCTTGGGTAGGTGACGCTACATCAACAGTCTGTAACAGGAAGAAGATCTGGGTCTGATGGCCGCGGTGATTATAGGGACCATTCGCATAAAGAGGGAAATGCGATTTTGGGTCCTGGTCTGGTATAAATTTTCGAGCATTACCATTTATCTATTCCAGTACCCAATTGTGACTAACGTCAGTTTCTTTTGCTTTTCGCTGCTTACAATGAGGACAAAAGTTAACAATGTGAAAAATTTTAAGATTAAATTTTTTTCATATTATTTGGGACTCGGATAGTTTTTGCATACTTTTTTTCGAAATCAGCGCCGACAATCGACGACCGCGTACACCGTGCTGCCGCCGTTCCCGCCGGACCATTGTGTGCAGCCAATTCAACTACGTTTCCACTCTGCAGGTACTTGCCGCAAATAATTTTTTCAATACTGCAGTTCACCGACATACACAACGTGCCACTGACAAAGTCAATGTGTCCCAGAAAATAATACCATTTGGCCCAAGTTTTCGGATTTCTCAAAGTCTCCGTCTGGGGTGGGCAATTTAAGTGATGGAGGCCTATGTAAGATACTGAAAACTGATTTACGACTGACGGAAGGGCTCTGTAAGATACTGAAACCGAACTGCGACATATTTTAAACTCTTCCAGTGTGTTGTTTTGGTACGTCGATCCTAAACAACAAGGTCCTCAGTTTCCTAGTGATACCCCGTTCTTCACAGGCAACATCCTTGAAGAAGTGGCAGACCACTGGAAGCGTCTGTGTTACCTAAGTACTGCGTCATTTGTTGTCATATACTTCCAATAACTTACCATGGTTTGGTGTAGCGGTTTTTCTCTTCATATGGAGGAAGCGTGTGGTATCAACGTTCGCTACCACACTTTTTAGGGGTTGCAGGCGTCGACCGCTGTCCATACTAGTATCGCTGGACCCGCGAGTCGAGACTAACGCCGCTCCGCGGCTGTCAACAAGTCTCTGGTGTGCGCACGGCCCTCTTGCTCAGGACGTCAAGTAGGAAAGTAGTATAGCCTTCAGCTGATGGGAAGCAACCTCTGACAAGGCGCTTAGTTAAAGTATGGCATATGTGATGCCTCTATAGCTCTCTATTTGTAATTGCAATTTTCCTGACTGAAGACTCCTGAGCCACCAGTTAAGTAAAATAAATTGTTTTTGTACCAACAACTTTTATTTATTTTATTCGCTGTAGACCCAGACCATGCAGCCAGCTCCTTATGGACTTCACTGACAAACTTGCTGTATATGCAAAGGAGAGATCTGCATGTTTCTATTTAGCATTGGCCACCAGTCATTCACAATGGCGACAATCATTCGTCGTCATCGTAACAAAACAAATAACACCATCATCTCGATTGCATGCCTCAGCTGGCCGATAGAAACAGTCTGTCAAAAAAAGGACACAGTTTTCACATACGTAAATTTGAAATTGTGAATAAATAAACATCTCGCTATCTAACATTTTGCCGCAGCAAACACGACACCGGCGTAGGCCTCTAAGTGCTGTTTCTGCTGTGTATTTTTTTTTTATTCAGTAGCTCGCTACTACTCATTGCTATCGTGAGCTGTGTTGGAGCACCACTTCAAGGCACACACACATGCAGGTGTCCATATCATTAGGAGCAACACATTTTTCCCATATATGCTGTTTTTCTGTTTAGAAATATTGGGGACATTATTGTCTTCACATCGTTCTCATATTTTTACAGTGCATTTTTACCACCTCGTCAATTTTATAAACATAAACAAGCTAAAAATATAGTTATGGTAAAACCTTTTTCATAGTCACAGATTTTACGTCTTTCCGCCATTTATGTTGCTTTCTGATGGTTCCGCCGTGATCCCTCCTCATTCCATTAATGTTTTCTCATCATTAAGAGTTTCGTATGGCCATGATTTCCCAAATTTGTACTTTCGAACCACTGCTACAGTTTTCAATATTTATTTTCAAACAGATTTACGTGGGAACTATATAGTTTTCCAACCCACAAACAACTTCAAGTATAATGCTTAACATAAAACTCCCCATTCCGAAGATGTTTAAATGTCTGTATTTAAAGTTCTTTTATGGCATGGTTCTGTCTGTTGTCAAGGCAAGTTCAGTTTGTTGTCCATAAACCAACAATATTTCTGGGGAATATATTTGTACATTTCGATAATGAACTGATGGTTCAACCTCATTATTGTAATTATCAGACCGCTACGATCGCAGGCTCGAATCCTGCCTCGGGCATGGATGTGTATGATGTCCTTAGGTTAGTTAGGTTTAAGTAGTTCTAAGTTCTAGGGGACTGATGACCTCGTATGTTGAGTCCCATAGTGCTCAGAGCCATTTGAACCATTTTTGTAATTATCATTTCATTTATTACTGTTAATTTGTACTACTTTTTGTCATCAGTCTTCTGACTTGGTTGATGCGGCGCGCCACGAATTCCTCTCCTGTGCTAATCTCTTCATTTCAGTGTAGCACTTGCAACGTAAGCCTCAATTATTTTCTCGATGTATTCCAATCTCTGTCTTCCTCTATAGATTTGCTCTCTGCAGCTCCCTCTGGTGCCATGGTAGTCATTCCCTCATAACTTAACAGGTGTCCTATCATCCTGTCTCTTCTCCTTATCAGTGTTTTCCACATATTCCTTTCCGATTCTGCACCGAAGTTCCTCATTCTTTACCTTATCAGTCCACCTAATTTTCAACATTCGCCTGTAGTACCACATCTCAAATGCTTCGATTCTCTTCTGTACCGGTTTTCCCACAGTCCATGTTTCACTACCATACAGTGCTGTAGTCTAAACCTTTCTTTTATTTCCATCATTGCTTCCTCGGTGTACAGATAGAACAGTAGGGAGCGGAAGGCTACATCCTTGTCTTGCATCCTTTTTATACGATCACTTCGTTCTTGGTCGTCCACTGTCACTATTCCCTCTTGGTTGTTGTACATATTGTATATGAGCCGTCTCTCCCTATAGCTTACCCCTTACTTTTCTCAGAATTTAGAACGTCTTGCGCCAATTTACACTGTCGAACGCTTTTTCTAGATCGACAAATCCTATGAACATGTCTTGATTTTTCTTTAGACTTGCTTCCATTATTAACGGCAACCTCAGAATTGCCTCTCAGTGCCTTTACCTTTCCTAAAGCCAAGCTGATCGTCATCTAGCGCATCCTGAATGTTCTTTTCCATTCTTTTGTATATTATTCTTGTAAGCAACTTGGATGTATGAGCTGTTAAGCTGATTGTGGGGTAGTTCTCACAGTTGTCAGCTCTTTCCGTCTTCGGAATTTTGTGGATGATGCTTTTCCAAAAGGCAGATGGTATGTCGCCAGACTCATACATTCTAAAAATCAACGTGAATTGTCATTTTGTTACCACTTCCCCAATGATCGTGATGGGTCTGCCTTATTTTATCATAAGACCTCCAAAGCTGTTTAAATTCTGATTCTAATACTAGATCCCCTGTCTCTCCTAAATCAACTCCAGTTGAAACCTCCTCGTAGAAAAACTTTATAAATGATTGTGCCGGTAAACCTGTTACGTTATTTGATTTTTAAACGGCTGAGCAAAACTGAACGTACTCAGACATTTCTCTCTTTACTTATTCTGATCATCACTAAACTGACACACAATATTTTTAGCGCACGCAATCTGACTTTCAATAATCCCTACAAAAGAATTGACCTGACTAACAATAACCTAAACCTTTCATGAATCACTTACCTCAATAATGAACTGATGGTTCAACCTCATTATTGTAATTATCAGACCGCTACGGTCGCAGGTTCGAATCCTGCCTCGGGCATGGATGTGTATGATGTCCTTAGGTTAGTTAGGTTTAAGTAGTTCTAAGTTCTAGGGGACTGATGACCTCATATGTTGAGTCCCATAGTGCTCAGAGCCATTTGAACCATTTTTGTAATTATCATTTCATTTATTACTGTTAATTTGTACTATTTTTTTTTCATCAGTCTTCTGACTTGGTTGATGCGGCCCGCCACGAATTCCTCTCCTGTGCTAATCTCTTCATTTCAGTGTAGCACTTGCAACGTAAGCCTCAATTATTTTCTCGATGTATTCCAATCTCTGTCTTCCTCTATAGATTTGCTCTCTGCAGCTCCCTCTGGTGCCATGGTAGTCATTCCCTCATAACTTAACAGGTGTCCTATCATCCTGTCCCTTCTCCTTATCAGTGTTTTCCACATATTCCTTTCCGATTCTGCACCGAAGTTTCTCATTCCTTACCTTATCAGTCCACCTAATTTTCAACATTCGCCTGTAGTACCACATTTCAAATGCTTCGATTCTCTTCTGTACCGGTTTTCCCACAGGCATTAACTACTGATAGGCATAGTTAGCAAAAAAAAGATTTTGATAAAGAACAAACAATGTATTTACCTTAATAATGTTCCAAAGTCATCATATATCAGTTCATGATACGCAGTATTACAAATGTACTCTTTCTGAAGGACACCCGTCCAGATCGTCCGCTCTCAAAATTCTGCCATCTCTCTCCCCACATCCACCACTGCTGGCGGCCCACCTCCAACTGAGCGACGCTACGCGCTGTTCACATCCAACTGCCCCACACTACAATAGCGAATATTCCCACAATGCCAACTAGCCACAGACTGCACAAAGCACAGCCAGTGATTTTCATACAGAGCGCTACGTGACGTTACCTACATATAAGCCTAAACAGCCTACTTACACAGTCTCTCTACTTTTTTTTCCCGCAGTCATTTCTCAGCGACTTGTATCGCAGGAAATTTCTGTACTTCCTCCTTTCATCGATCAATTGAAATATTTCTTCTGTTACCCATGGTTTCTTCCCAGTTACCTTCTTTGTACCTATATTTTCCTTCCCAACTCCTCCGATGGCCCTTTTTAGATGTGTCCATTCCTCTTCAACTGTACTACCTACTGAACTATTCTTTATTGCTGTATCTACAGTCTTAGAGAACTTCAATCGTATCTCGTCATTCCTTAGCACTTCCGTATCCCATTTCTTTGCATATTGATTCTTCCTGAATAATGTCTTAAACTTCAGCCTATTATTCATCACTACTATATTGTGATCTGAGTCTGTATCTGCTCCTGGATACGCCTTACAATCCAGTATCTGATTTCGGAATCTCTGTCTGGCCATAATGCAATCCAACTGAAATCTCCCCGTATCACCCGGCGTTTTCCAATATACCTCCTCCTCTTGTGATTCATGAACAGGATATTCGCCATTACTAGCTGAAAACTCAATTACTCTTTCTCCTTTATTATTCCTTGTCTTAAGCCCATATTCTCCTGTAACCTTTTCTTCTACTCCTTCCCCTACAACTGCATTCCAGTCTCCCATGACTATTAGATTTTCATATTCCTTTACATACTGTATTACCCTTCTGATATCCACATACTCCTTCTCTGTCTCTTCATCTTCAGCTTGCGACGTCGGCATGTACAGCTGAACTATCGTTGTCGGTTCTAGACTGAGTCTTTGCATTTCGCTTTTCAGATTTTCTAGTTTTCCTGCCACGTTCAAGCATGTGACATTCCACTCCCCGACACGCAGAACGTTATCCTTCCATTGATTATTCAATCTTTTTCTCTTGGTATCCTACCCCTTGGCAGTCCCCCTTGGAGATCCGAATGGGGGACTATTCCGAAATCTTTAGCCAATGGAGAGATCATCATGACACTTCTTCAGTTACAGGCCACATGTCCTGTGGATACACGTTACGTGACCTTAATCCAGTGGTTTCCATTGCCTTCTACATTATCATGCCGTTGATTACTGCTGACGCTTCCGCCTTTAGGGGCTGTTACCCACCCCTTTGGACAAGAGAGTTTCCTGTATGTCCATCCGCTCCTCTG
This sequence comes from Schistocerca cancellata, assembly GCF_023864275.1. NCBI lineage: Eukaryota > Metazoa > Arthropoda > Insecta > Orthoptera > Acrididae > Schistocerca > Schistocerca cancellata. Next base: position 266,712,991 of record NC_064634.1, read on the forward strand.
CCCTGTTCGACAAGGCCATTGGCAGAATGAGGGGTGACTTCTTACGCCGAAAGTCTTCAGCCGCCAATATTGATTACTAATCAAAGTTTGAACAGCGGTGGGATTCGAACCCGGGACCTAATACGTTTTTATTATGAATCACAGACGCTACCCCTTATTTTGCATTTTGTGCGTTATTGTTCGGTGTATTTGAACGTAGCGGACACATGACATCCGTTGAAGTTCTTTGGTGATCCTTTCACTCAGTTTTTGTATGACAGAGGACAGCCAGCTCTCTGACCGCACACGCTGAGCTACCGTGCCGGCACCCCTGCACCAAGGGAGTCGTTGTACCAAATATGGAGATCACAAAAAGATATCAGCATTATGTATGGATATTATACCAAACATAGTATTTATTTGTGAAATATTGGCATTCGTGTGGCAGTTTTTTTATTTTCGTTATGAAACTGAAGGTAAATATCAAACTGCATGCTCCCAGTATCTCAGGAAATGCAGAAAGATTTTGTAGGTACAAACTCGTTTTATCCGACCACAGACGTTCCCTCATTTTCGTAATATCAGCATGCTGACTGTCATAAACTGCAATAGCTCTATTAGGTTTTTGCAAAAAATTGTCGTACATTTTCTGTTCTGAGGTAACCAAAAGCGCTGGAACGAAGATGAAGAACGCATGAGAAGAGAAGGCGTGAGGCGACGTCAGCCAATAGCTCTCTGAGTAGGACCGCACCACGACTGGAGAACCTCTGGCCGTAGGGAATGATATAAGCACCGATCTTGCCAGCCTTGGGCGCACCGTGTTAGCACAGTAGTAGGAGAGTATGACGAAAGCACTGACGTGCCATCCATATCAGTTGCTTAATGAAGCTTGTATACAGCAAAGGACTTTGATTAATTGCGTGTCGAAAATGGTTGAAATGGCTCGGAGCTCAAAAAAGTGGTTCAAATGGCTCTGAGCACTATGGGACGTAACTTCTGAGGTCATCAGTCCCCTAGAACTTAGAACTATTTAAACCTAACTAACTTAAGGACATCACACACATCCATGCCAGAGGCAGGATTCGAACCTGCGACCGGAGCGGTCGCGTGGTTCCAAACTCAAGCGACAAGAACCGCTCGGCCACACTGGCCGGCAATTGCATGTCGCCCGTCGCTTACGGCAGCGTTGTACATTCAGAGTATTGTCAATCTTCTGTTTTGTAATAAAAACCATTAATTTGATTTGCTTGAATTGTTGTATAGCATTCCGAGGACGCAGCATCCTTCAGGCACCTTACACGAGTCGAGTGGACACGACCCCATGTTTTAAAACAAACAGATTCCTTTTCATAATTTCAGTTCAAATCTTCTGAACAGATTTTTCATAGTCTAGCTCTATTTATAACTCATTGTGCACATATTTTAATATAATTTTTGCGTCACCTTACAAACATTTCCACATAATTTTTAGCCTTCATTTTCCAGATATTTTAACTCAGAAAAACCCAGACTGTGTTGATACAAGCCGTTTTCTACATTCGTAAACTTGGTTTAGCTGTATCCACTGCTCCCTCCTTCCTACCTCATCCACTCCTCTCCACTCCCTTGTGAGATACCCTGCCTGATGGTTACTGTTGGTCCTACTTGTAAGAGAGAGAAATATAGAATTATTTCTGAACAATCTTTCAATTAGGAATAAGATCTACGTTTTTTGTCTATGATCTGCAAAAAATTTCCTTTATCCTCCATAATTAGCACAGGAGGTATAACAACACCTCTAGCGACTATTACTCACAAGTACTAACAGTACATAATGAATGGGCCCACAGGCCAAGGTGAGAGAGCCACACGTAGCCTGCTGATAGAGTATTTGTTTGATAGTAATGTCTATCTAACCTGTCCATGGTTCTCTGTTCCTCAACCATCAGCAGAAGCCGTACATTAACAGAAATTTTTGAATATAAAGCAATATGAAACACTGTTATCTGATGAACAATAATATTGCCCGATTTGCATGAGCGCGTGAGGTTCTCGGTATCGGGCCGTCCGTGTGAATAGCTTGCACAAATGTTCAATAGCCACTGTGGTGTTTTTCACGGTTATCGTGTCCGAATTCCCACTTCGCCTGAGAGCGATGTCATATGTGAAACAGTAGGGCCGACACGCTACGAGAGCCCATTTTAATGTCCATTTAAAGCGAACAGTACCGTATGTAACGGGAATTGTTAGCTGCAGCGTTTCTGACGTCATCATGACGCCGGGCAGTGGTATTAAAGAGTAGGGTAGGAGCAGTGACTGATACATTTTGTTGTCTACATAAATATTATGTCATTTAAGTAAGTTTATTGGCAACCGTAGAAACAGTTAGTGCCACACGTAGAATACTTACTTCCACATATAAAAAAAGAGGTTCTGTGATTTAGAAACACCAGAGAAAGTGTTACAATGAGCAATCTATGTAATTACTTGACACGGAAGCCAAGACGAAAAACTTTTGGTTAAGCTTACTCAACACTAAGCACATGTTATCACTGGGGGGCAGACATTTCTGACATGAATATTTTTATGACTGTGAACGCTATTTTTTTCATTTATGGGCATTACTCATCCGACTACGAATTCCTCTCCTCTGCCAACCTCTTCATCTCAGAGTAACACTGCATGATACTGGCTTTCCGCAAAGCCTTGGCAGACATCCTCAACTTGAAAATTGCACCTGAATCTTTTGTGAAAGACGCGTACGACCGTCTGCATGAGCAAATATCACTAAAAGATTTCTGATTATTGATTAACTTTAAATTGAGAGTTTGAATAACTTAACTGGAATGGTAACGGAAATACGACGTTGCTGTGAGACAAAGAATTTTATATAACAACAACATTTTATTTAATAAAATCATGAAAATAACTCCTTGATCACTCACTTTACTTAATGGTACGGTTTTATGGAATGCTGGCCCGTAATCAGTGATAAAAAAATAGCAATTTTATTCAACCTTACTATATGTCCTAACTAAGATGATTATAGGAGCCACCACGCAGAGAGTCTCAGCAGGGAATGCCTAACCGTTTCCCCTCGTCCGGGGTCCACACACGGTGGTCGGAAGAGCTCAGAGAGTCTGCACAGCGGCTGTTTGTCAACCTAACGGGGCCTGCTAACGTGCGGGGAACTTACGTCTCTCTGGTCCAGTGCAGTCGCACTCTACTTCATACAATGTTTGACTAAACTGCATCTCCACATTCCGAGAGCCCACAGCAGACATCCCACGCATACGGCAGTAGACGACCCGCATTCATATTTGCAGTGTGATAATATAACATAAATCCGGATTAAAATCCCCTGAGTTTCGGAAGGGCACACAGGTGTGTGTTTTGAGCGTGTGACTCTTGCCACAAGCGATGTAGCGGCTCACATTGAGCCGTTACATAACCTTCCCCTTCTGAGAAAAAAATGAGCAGTAAGTGTCTTTGCTTTGGAAGTGCATTTTCAAACATTGTTTTAATCATAGTGGCAAGAGCTGTGTCATGTAAATACATGGTTGACCACTAATTTTAAGTACACAAAATTCTAATCATCCTATATATACAACATAATGTATGGAAATTATTAACTATTAACAAATTATTCTCCTTCAGTGAATATCGACACAAAACTCATTTCATCTATTCCCTTGGCCAAGCATTCCGTTTTAAATGTTACGTAAGACAGTGCAATTTTGAAATTGTTACCAGAAACATGATTATTTTCTACGTTATAAATTCTGAATCTCAAGAATCTTTTACATGCTCGTGTACAAATACATACTTCTAATAAAACATGTGTACAAATCGATAATCAAATTTTGTGCACTAAAATTATTAGTATCTTTTCGTTAGTGTGTCCCCCTTTGACAGAGAAAAACGCATAAAGTCTTTAAACTTCAAAAATTTAAGCTAATTACATAAGAAACTTAACCAAGTTCAGATAATACAACATTCCGCAGCTAATTTGGCACTTCATACATATTTTTCCTTTTTTTTCAAATTGGTATACAAATATGATTGAGATTTCTATTATTATCATATAAAGTCGTTAAAATACTTTTAAGTTTGATTACTGAACTTCGGATTAATGTGGTAAAGTCCTTTCTTTAACATTGGTCCATACTTTCTTTAGTTAGAAAGCAAAAGATTAGTTTGAATGTAGATTTCCTTTTCGCTACAACAATCACAGATTCTAAGAAATCAGTCTCTATTATTAACATACGAACATTTTAGAAAAATTACATAAAGATATTATGAGTATAAAATCAGGTCCGCTGTAAAATAAACACACGCACTACCTTTGTTAAATACGTGGCACTTTCGAGCACATTTATACACTCCACTATTGGGCTTGGAGCATTTGGAGGACCTTCATGTTGGGCTATTTGGTGGGTGGAGGGAGGATACTCGTTGTGCAAGTAGGGACTGTAGACTGTCCCCCTGTCACGCAGATCAACTTCTTGCCTCTAGGCTCTCTCTCACGATTTGGAAGCAGCTCAACATGACCTGTGGTGCCCCGTGATTACAGCAGCACCTGGACACGTCTGCACGTGTTTCCGCGTCAGGTGAGTGTCGACCTACAGGGCAGGATGAACTCACCCCAGCTGTCATCGCCTCTTGCCACTTGGCGAGTGCCTGGACTCGCCTGGCTGACATCTTATAGTAGTGTGACATTATCAGCAAGTGTTGTGCTGACAGCCACTACTCATTACGTCATCCCCTCGGTAGCCCTATTCCCCTTTCTTCCTTCTGCAGTCCTGCCATGCCCGACTCTGGTGGTAAGTCTGACATGTCTCTTTATACGGTAGTGCAGACACTGTGGGTGTGGTGGTGTTGCTAACACGTCACCACTGGTGCCACGCCCCTTGCGTGCACTCGTCCCTCTTCTCTCATCCATCCTGCCGCATCGCAGCGCCCAACCTAGGGTAGCGAAGCCGCCTCTTGCAATCGCTGCATTCTTCAATTTCGTATTTGGCAACAGCTGCCAATCTGGCAGCGCGTCGCCTTACGGGTTGCCCTTACGGACTGTCCGTGACCATTTGACGCTTCTGCGCGACTCCCCCAGTGTTGTGGGGCGTGTCGCCTGTCAGAGTAGGCAACCTCTCGCAATGCCCCTGCGCTGCTTGTGCTGCAGCTCGACCACCTGGAGTGGCCGCCGCTAGCGCCGGGTGGTTGAGGAGACCCACGTTGTTGCCTCCGGCAGCCGCAGGCAGCGTCCGTCAATCGTGGATTTCCAGACGCGTCCCATTCGCCCCACCGTCAACCGCTAACCGCCTTCGCCTGTAGCCTCCACTTTTCCCAGCTGCGAGCTGCTTCTACATCTACATCTACATCTACATTTATACTCCGCATGCCATCTAACGGTGTGTGGCGGAGGGCACTTTACGTGCCACTGTCATTACCTCCCTTTCTTGTTCCAGTCGCGTATGGTTCGAGGGAAGAACGATGTCTGAAAGCCTCCGTGCGCTCTCTAATCTCTCTAATTTTGCATTCGTGATCTCCTCGGGAGGTATAAGTAGGGGGAAGCAATATATTCGATACCTCATCCAGAAACGCACCCTCTCGAAACCTGGCGAGCAAGCTACACCGCGATGCAGAGCGCCTCTCTTGCAGAGTCTGCCACTTGAGTTTGTTAAACATCTCCGTAACGCTATCACGGTTACCAAATAACCCTGTGACGAAACGCGCCGCTCTTCTTTGGATCTTCTCTATCTCTTCCGTCAATCCGATCTGGTACGGATCCCACACTGATGCGCAATACTCAAGTATAGGTCGAACGAGTGTTTTGTAAGCCACCTCCTTTGTTGATGGACTACATTTTCTAAGGACTCTCCCAATGAATCTCAACCTGGTACCCGCCTTACCAACAATTAATTTTATATGATCATTCCACTTCAAATCGTTCCGCACGCATACTCCCAGATATTTTACAGAAGTAACTGCTACCAGTGTTTGTTTTGCTATCATATAATCATATAATAAAGGATCCTTCTTTCTATGTATTCGCAATACATTACATTTGTCTATGTTAAGGGTCAGTTGCCACTCCCTGCACCAAGTGCCTGTCCGCTGCAGATCTTCCTGCATTTCGCTACAATTTTCTAATGCTGCAACTTCTCTTCTTGACAGGAATCTGTGCTCAGGAGAACACTGTTCTCAATACACCCTTCGTAAGAATTTTCTAACATTTATCTCTTCTCAATGGTTCTTCATATTATGCCTTATGGTCGTTAACTTTCAAATTATATTACCATGGCTTATGAGTCAGCCGACTATTACGTAAACAAATACTCTAGCGCTAATTTACAATAGTCGCATTTCATAATTATTCCCTCAATAGCTTTACAAAAAATGGTTGAAATGGCTCTGAGCACTATGGGACTTAACATCTCAGGTCAACAGTCCCCTAGAACTTAGAACTACTTAAACCTAACTAACCGAAGGACATCACACACATCCATGCCCGAGACAAGATTCAAACCTGCGACCGTATCAGTCCTGCGGTTCCGGACTGCAGCGCCTAGAACCGCACGGCTACAACAGCTTTACAACAGGGACTTTTTTTGTTTACAACAGTTGTAGTATTTTTACTTAATGGTAAATAAGAAATAAACTTAACTTTAATTCCATGAATCTTATATCGATGCTTTGTGTATCCTATCAAAATTGATTAGGAAGCTAGAATATCCAGTATTTCTTTACACTCTCATGTCATTCACGCCTCAAATTTCACATTCTTTTACACAGATACGCAACACACTAACTACGACGCATTCCTGGTGACGTCACATTTTCGCCATGCATAGCTATTCATTTCAAGCTACTTTCACACGTAATACATAGAACATGCAGAATTTCTTCCATGCATATCAAATGATTACATACTATGTCAATGCTACATTAACAATTACAAACACAGAGCTACCAATACCTCAAAGTACCCTTTTCAATTTCGACCATGCATTCTACAACCTAAATTTATACGTTAATATATTCCTCCGACTTCCTTATGTTTGTTTTACCTTTCCATGCCCCTGGCACGCTTCATTTCGCGTCTTGCTTCATTTCTCTTCGCGCTGTTGAAGACTTATTTGCTGCAACATAAATTCTTCTACAATTAAATCTTCCTGGTAAATGTTGTTATTGCCATTTTGAGTCTAGGATAGACTACTTACATTGCGTTGTTGACATTATACAATATAATACTAGTGACACAAAATCTATGAGTGATATTTAATATACAAAATCACGCTATTGACCTATATCACATAAATTGTACATTGATGCACTGTTTGCTATTATATGAGGGGCCTCACGTTGGATACGTGATGCAGACCTCTCGATTTCTTTGTCCGTTGGGTATGGACTTCGATAGCGTCGGGGTGAGGGATACGGCACACTCGGTAAGGTCCACTGTAAAGGCTAAGCAATTTTTTGCACATCCTTTTCTCTAAGTTTGATAGCTTGTGTGATCGAACACACACCTTTAGTCCAATATAGAAGTCGATTTTTCGTACCTTCTTTTGGTATGTCTTCTGCCTTATTTCGGCAGCGCGCTTTATGTTCTTCAAAGCTATGTCCATGATCTCTTTGTGTCGGAGTTGTCTTTCCTTTGGCCATGTTACCAGTTCTTTGATTCGGTTCGGAGGCTCTATAATTTTCAGTACTAATACCAGTGGCAACATCGTTGTCACATTCGGCAACTCGTTCAGAATTTCTTGGAATGCCTTTATATGCACGTCCCACGTATTGTGCTTGCAGTAACAGTACTGCCTACACAGCCACCCTAACTTTTTCATGACGCGTTCTGCGGGGTTAGACGGTGGGTGGAATAACGAGATAAAGTTCGCCTTCATTTTTCTCCGCTTTAACATCTGCAGCCAATGTTGAGACCGGAATTTGCGGCCCGTTGTCCGACATTACCCGTTTGACCGGCCCGACCTCCCACACGAAATCGTTTACAAATGCCGCCGCCACCGTTTTCCCCGAAGCTTTCCTCAGCAGAGTAAAGCAGACAAATTTTGATGTTAGTGCCACAGCTACGAGAACGTACGCTTAGCCAGACTTCGTCCGAGTTATTGGCCCGAACAAGTCCACCGCAGCGACTTCTCGCAACCTGTTTAGAATTATCGGGTACATCGGAGCGGCGAAAGATGTGGTTTGTGGATTGGTCCTTTGACACAGTTTACACACTCTAATCACCGCTATATTCTTTTTAGCATATTTTTAAAATAACACGCCTCGCGTAGCTTCTGAAAGCTTTTACGTGCCCCGAAGTGTCCATAGCTTAGGTGGGTGTACCACACTAGTTTATTGATCATTTCCTCAGGTATTACCACTACCCATCGCGGGTCTTGCATGCTCAGCTTCCAGAAAAGAATCCCGTTCTCTACCTTATAATATTGCCTAATGGCAGCTTGATTTCGGTCCCTCCACTTTTCCCTCACCTCTTTGAGTATGGGGTCCTTGTCTTGTTCGCGGCCGACATTCTTTGATGACATTGTCACAAAGTTTTGGATGCTTACATTTTTCATGTACAAAATGGTGAAATTGTTTTCGCCCGGTTCACCGTCTACTCCGTTTCTTAGGCCTACCGGAGCCCTAGATAGAGAGCGTCTGCAATCAGGTTCTTTTCCCCTGGTATATACTCAATTATAAAGTTGTATTCTTGTAGGTAAAGCGCCTAGCGAGATAACCTACCGTGGGCCAACTTCGCCGATATCAGGAGTTCTAGTGCCCGATGGTCGGTAAATACCTTCGTGTTTCTTCCGTATAGGAAGTATCTGAATTTACTGAACGCCCAGACAACTGCCAGCCCCTCGAGTTCCATGACCGAGTAGTTTCTTTCTGCTCGCTACAGAACTCTACTCCCGAAAGAAACGGGCTTCCAGGTCGACGAATCGTTAGCGTCTTCTCCTTGAAACAGAACCGAACCAATGCCGTTCGCAGAACTGTCCGTCATGAGGTAGAAATCGTGACTCAAGTCTGAGTGTGCGAGAACAGGTGCCTTCACTAATGCCTCCTTCAATCTTTCGAATTCGTCCTGTGCTTGAGCGTCCCAACACCAAATCGTATTCTTTCCAGTTAGCGCGCAAATACGTGGCGAGGCCAGCACGCTTAAATTCACAAATTTCTTGAAAAAATTTGCGACACCTAAGAATCTTCTTAATTGCCTCTTGGTTGTTGGCCTTGTGAATTCAGTACTCGCTTTAATTCTCTCGATGTCGGGTTGTATCCCCGTCCACAGAAACTATGTGACCTATAAACTTCGTTCTCTTACGCCCAAATTGAGATTTATCTAGGTTCACTGTTATACCGGCTCGTTAAAAAGCGTCTAATAAACGGTTCAACACCTAATTCCTTTCTTCCCAGAATTTTTTTGCTATCAGCACATCGTCAATGTATAATGTAATTCTCTCACGTAGGTCCTCAAGAAAGATGCTGTTCAAGCCTCGTATGAATGCTGCCGCAGAAACATTCAATCCGAACTGAAGCCGTTTAAGTCGGTAGCAGTTCCAATAACACAAAAATGCGGTATACTGCCTACACTCTGGATGCAACACCATTTGCCAGTAACTGGCTCTCATATCAATGGAGGTTAATACCTTCACTCCATGAAACGTTACAATAATTCTTCCATTCTCTCCGGTCTGTCTATTTCTGCTTTAATAACGATCTCACCGATTCATTCTTTCTCGGTACCACTAAAAGTGGTGAATTGTACGAACTCATGGCGCGTTCGATCACGTCCATTTCGAGCATCTTCGCGACCTCTGCCTTCACATTTTCTTTTGTGCTAATTGAATGGGGTGTTCTCATACTTGAATCTTGTATTCACAGCCTTTTATCGCACCTGGTGCGTGAGAAAATATCCTCTCGTGATTCCTTAAAACCTCTAGCAATCTTAAACGGGCGTCGTCTGGCATATCTCCTACGCTGTGCATACTTTATTCGACTATTTTTTCTGTAAACCCCATCCCTTCCGTTCCCGGATAGGGTAGGCTGACTCCGCTAATACATTTTACGAGGGTCTTCGGTTCCTGGTGCACTCCCGGGTAAGTGAGAATTTGTAGTCATCTGGCTTCAGACTCATCCCTCATGATCCAGTTATCGAACTTCAATTCAACGTGGTTACCCTCTCTGTTTAGAGACATGATACCTCCACCTAAGTCTACAATAGCCTGGTCAGCGTTCATAAAGTCCACCCCTAAAATTACTTCAGTGTTCATTAAGGACATAATGAAGAACTTTTCCTCGAACTCCTCGTCCTGGCGTTTGAACATAAGGACTTTACCTTGTCGGACTTGATAACTGTGATCAAGTGACTATGTGGTGGAGTGAACCTGTCAAAAAAATGGTTCAAATGGCTCTGAGCACTATGGGACTTAACATCTATGGTCATCAGTCCCCTAGAACTTAGAACTACTTAAACCTAACTAAATCACACAACATCCAGCCATCACGAGGCAGAGAAAATCCCTGACCCCGCCGGGAATCGAACCCGGGAACCCGGGCGTGGGAAGCGAGAACGCTACCGCACGACCACGAGATGCGGGCTGAACCTGTCACAGATGACCTATGAACAAAGACTTTCTGTGAACATTATCTTCAGCGCGTACGAACTTTATTTCTGCGTCGAAAGAGTGGAATTTAACACAAAAGTGGACGCTCAATGAGTGCGTTGTGTTACCATGATTTCGTTTTCAAATTTTGCGCTACGAGTGTTTAGTAATGCCAAGTATACATAGTGTTATTGGGACCACATGCGTGGACGTAACATTCCAGGCAAACTAATACTCAAGAGCAAGTGGTTTATCGATCAGTCAGCAACAGTGGTCAGTCGTAACAGTGTTGGGAACTGCTACTGACTCAATCAATAAACCCACTGCAGAAATGTGTCGATGTTGGAACGTAATTGCATGAACCTTTAGTTGCAGATAGTCAGTTAATTCGGAAGGACGAATGGACTTGCATCATGGTGAAGAAACTCACAAACAGTCGAACACTTCACAAAAACACATTCTTCTTTTTGAGTGAAAGAGTGCGTGAGATATGATGTAATTTAGATGTTAATTTAAGGAACTGATACTGCTGTTTGAATTTCATGTGACTGTATGCTGGAATGCTGAGCACACGTGTCGGTGAGGGCAGCATACTGCAGCGACGTCATCCGTCATCCCTTGCCGCACCCTGTCACGCCATCGCACCACATCGCTGCCGTTTCTACGCCATCGCAGTCCATCGCAGACCTACCTGATGGGGCGAGACATCGGTGTTGCAGCTACACCAAGTGGCCAGCCGTCGTCACCAGCAGCATTATCACGAAATTGTACCATTATTAAATGTCATACAAAGTGAATATTAAAAAAAAAGGCTATGGAAGATGTGCTCGCTCCGCCGTGTTTTTTTGTCCGGGGTTTTCCCATTGGCCTTTGCCCGAATGAGGGAGCATCAAAATCCCTGAGACGTAAACGTAAAATAAAGCACATGCTTCCAAGTGAAAGAGCACAGTGAACTTTGAACAAAACAGGCAAGAAAAATAAGCCTGCTGGGATGTCCAGTCAAACAAGTGTGACTGTACATCCAAAGGGGGCAATTTAGTGCTACAACTATGAAAAATAATATTACGACGATGTCAAACCTAATTTTCATGATATTAATTTTTGTGCTCAGTGAATCAAAGACTTTCTAGTGCACAGAATAAGCTATCATTGTTTGTACTACGAAACTATATATGATTGTTAAGTGAGAACTGATTCTATGTAAGACATTTTGTCTGGGCGGATTTTGTTCTCGTACTGGTCGGTAGAGAAAAAGGTTTCTTAATCGATGTATGTAATGTGAATGTATAAAGGCTATAAAAAGGAGAGAGAGAGAGATAATCCTTGCGGGCAATCACTATATTGTTTAAGGAAAGGTAAATACAAGTTATTCAAAACAAATATCTCTATGGTGTGTCGTCTTGTGATTTTCAAAGACTGAAAATCGCGGTGTTTAATCTAAACCTGTCCTGAATAACAGCGAAGAACATTTATGTCATCATATATTTTCTTCGTTTGACGACGGTTGTGATTCGCATGTTACTTTTTGTTACGCGACGTGGTAGGAATATTTTCATTATACGCGCAAAAGTGCACACAGCTTTAAGCGAACATGCATCTTTCGGAAATGATAACTCTTCATCAGTACAATTACGCAAATACCGTGTAAATTGCAACCGTGATCGCAATAGTGTTTCCTGGACCTGATTCTTATAAATGTGTAGACATGAAAGCGAACAGCATTGCACCATCGCTGGCTCGCAACAATTGAAAGAAAATAAAACAGGGACTGAACAACTTTAAATTTTAACGCCGTCTGCGTTACGAAATCTGAACGACGTAAGTTAATTAGCCGGCCGGTGTGGCTGTGCGGTTCTAAGCGCGTTAGTTTAGAACCGCGTGACCGCTACGGTCGCAGGTTCGAATCCTGCCTCGGGCATGGATGTGTGTGCTGTCCTTAGGTTAGTTAGGTTTAAGTAGTTCTAAGTTCTAGGGGACTGATGACCTCAGTAGTTAAGTCCCATAGTGCTCAGAGCCATTTTTTAAGTTAATTAATTAAATATTAACAGGAAGAGAATATTAAATTTTAAAGATTAAATCATAGCAATAATTTAACGCATTTGAGCATCATTACGTTTCCTTGCATTGGTAGTTGAGTATCAGATATCATCATATCTATTTAAAAGACAGTGCGTAAATAAAATGGCCACCTTTTATAATTATTATTATAGCAATTCAAACATGATCCTATTCTGCCACTGGACTTCTACACTTTTACCGTATATTACCCCTTTCACCTTCGTCCCAAGCTTCCGCCTCCCCGCATTTTCGGAATGCAGTCTCACTAACAATCGAGATCGGACTGCCCGTGTCAATTATCGTAGACCAGTTTTACGCCTTTCACTGAGACGGCAGTCACCGGACTAACGACTGAAATACTGTTATCCGTTTGTTCCTGAAGTAATGTTTCCCTAATATCTTCCTGACCTATGTAACGTACTTTGCAACTTCCCGTCATCGCGTGTGGGCTAATACCGTCTCCCTCTATCTGCATTGGACATAACTGTTGTTTTCCCTCCATTTTCGGTGAGTTTTTTCATGGATCAGCCGGTCTGATTTCCACATCATCGGGAATAGTGTCCCTTTTCTTATTTGCCGGGGCCTGCCCGTATTTTTCACCGCCATTGCGTGATGAGTTCGGTCGGTTACCGTGATCCAATTTCCACTGTTGCGGTAATCGCTCGCGTAGTGCTTGCCACTACGCCAATCGTTCCCCCATTTACCTTTATACGTTTGATAATTAGTGTCTGAGTATTTGCCTGCCCGTGAGCCCGTACGCCTCCGCGTTTTACTGCGGCCGCGACTCGCTTTCCGCTTTTGTCCTACACCGTCTCTCTCTGCAAACTGTGCCTTTTCCTGTTCCCACTCACCGATGTCTTGCTCTAACTCCTGTAAGAGTAGTTTAAACGATTCTATGTCGTCCTTACATCGTGCGGCTAGTACAAAATGGCGCAGCTGAGTTGTAAGTTTCATTATATACAGCCTTATATGTTCGCCCGGACTGTAAGGGTTGTGCAGAAACTGGTTGTTCTGCATCATCTGTTCGAACAGTCGCCCAGGACTCGCAAAACCAGATTGGTTTAAATTTGGTATCATCATTATCTCATACTTTACCCGGTCTTGCGCCGCCTCGGACCAATAGGCCGAGAGAAACTCTCGCTGAAACTCGCGTACCGTTGTGGCCGCGCACGCTACAGCTCTCATTCGCACAGCGGGTTCGGCTTCGAGATGCCCACACATGAATTCAGTTTTATATTCATGTGGTAGACAAAACTGGTATTGATCAAGCTAAGCACGTGGGTGTATCCCGTTCACCGATTTGCGGAAGACTTCGAAATTTCACACAGAGGGAAAGTGTTTGTAGTCAAATCCTTCCGCTTTCCTCCTGTACGAACCTACGCATGGGTTTTTGTGTCCTTTCCGACATTTCCCTATATTCCTACGCTCTCTAGTTTCTTCGTAGTCCTCCTCATGTCCGGAATCACATCACTCGCTACTGTCTTGTGCGCTTTTGCGCACGTGGTTTCCCTTTTCGATTCCGCACGCGAGAAGATTCTCCACATGAGCCACGCGTTGGCGTACCTCGTCTGTAGCATCGCGTTGTCGCCTGTTGACCTCGCATTGGCCTTCATGAAATCTCCTTAATAATTTGATTTCTTCATTATCTATTGCATTCAGCAACGGAGCGTTCTCGCTTCTCTCCGATATTGTAATATCTGCAATCTTTTCGCGAGTTTTTCTAACTCTTCCTTCGCATTATTTATTTCCTCCATATTTTGCACTTTTACCGCTTCTACTTTTCCAGCAAGTTTGACGATTGCCCTACTGTTTGCATCTACCTTTTCTTGAGATGCCTCGACTGCTTTTATCCGTTTTATCGCCTTTTCCTTTTCGCTATTACACCTTTCTGTCAATGTTTCGAGTCCCTTTTCTAATTGTTCTCCCCGTTTTCTTATTTCGACCTGAACTCTTTTCTGTTCTTTTTCGACAGCGCTTAATCTACTACGTACTAATTCAAATTTTTCGTTGACCTCGTCTACAACGTCCTTTCGAACCTCTTCAAGTAGCGCCTTATTCTCTTCCAATCTAGCATTTACCCCGGCCATGGTGCCCTCGAGTTTTAAGTTTAATTCCGTATCTACTTCACGCATAAAATCCTCGAGTATTGAGTATAATTTCGTATAATTTTTTTCCTGTTTCGCCATTCTTTCTTTCATCATCCTCACCAGTTCAGCAACCCCCATGTTATTCGGGTTTGCGTTAGCCGACGTACTTTCCCTACTCGTTGTTGTCTCGGTTTCGTCCGAGCTCGCGCTTGGGTCCGAAGTTCCGCTACCGGTCGGGGAGATAGCCTGCACATTTTCTAAGTTCAGCATTGCCGCAGCGCAACTGAAATCCGGGATAATCCCGTCGCTTGTGTCACCCGCGCCTGTCTCCTCTCTATCCGCGGCTACCTGACCTTCCTCTCCGCCTGACCTATTTACCTTCGCACCGCTCGTTCAGCGACCACGTATTTCCATTTTGGATCCTGCGATTATATTTTCCCATGAAATACGTAGTTAACAGAGCTTCGCTCACGGAAAATCTAATTTCCTACCTTGACTACGTCAATCACGACCAATTATTTTTCGTGGCCTAGAGCAGCTATAATTGCACACAACCTAGCACCGTCGTCACACGCAGCGTAACACATTTATTGCCACATGCAATGTAATTTAAAATTCCCCGAAATACATGAATATAACAGACAAAGAAAATTGCCCCCAAAATCACACAAATAAAATCACAAAGCAATGCGGTATATGCAACGCAGTATTTGCAAAGCTGATTATTCATAAATTGGAATTTTGACACCTGTGGAAATTTAATCATTTATTAGTACATCCTAGCAATATTACAGCAGACCCTGGCAGGATCGCCATTATGCATGATACTTGCTTTCCACAAAGCCTTGGCAGGCATCCTCAACTTGAAAATGGCACCTGTAACTTTTGTGAAAGACGCTTACGACCGTTTGCATGAGCAAATATCACTACAAAATCTCGGATTATTGGTTAACTTAAAGTTGAAAATTTGAATAACTTAACTGGAATGGTAACGGAAACAAGACCTTGCAGTGAGACAAAGAATTTTATATAACAACAACATTTTATTTAATAAAATCGAGAAAATAACTCCTTTATCACTCACTTTACTTAATGGTACAGATTTATGGAATGGTGGCCCATCATCAGTGATACAAAACAAATAACAATTTTATGCAACCTGACTATATGTGCTATCTAAGATGACTATAGGAGCCATCACGCAGAGCGTCTATGCTCACCAGAGTCTCAGCAGGGAATGCCTAACCGTCTCCCCTCGTCTGGGGTCGACACACAGTGGCCAGAGGGGCTCAGAGAGTGTGCACAGAGGCTTTTTGCCAACCTTAAGGGGCCTGCTAACGCACTCTACTTGATACAATGGTTGGCTAAACTGCATATCCACATTCAGAGAGCCCACAGCAGACATCCCACGCATACGTCAGCAGACGACCTGCATTCACATTTGCAGAGTGATAATATAACATAATTCCGGATTAAAATCCCCTGAGTTTCAGAAGGGCACCTAGGTGTGTTTTGAGCATGTGACTCTTGTCACAAGCCATGTAGCGGTTCACATGGAGCCGTTACAACACATCTGACCAATCCCAAGTTATTTGCTTCATGTATTCCAATATCTGTCTTCCTCTACATATTTTAACCTCTGCAGCTCTCTACAATACCATCACAGTTATTCTGTGACGTCTTAACATATGGCCTACCATCCTGTCCATTCTTTTGTCAGTGTTTTCCATATTTTTCTTTCCTTGCCGATTCTCAAAAAAACTTCCTCCTTCCTTACCTTATAAGTCCACCTAATTATCGATATTTTTCTATAGCACCACATTTTAAATTCTTCGATTCTCTTGTTTCCTGTATTTATACAGTCCATGTGTCGCTATCATAGAACTCTGTGCCCTAAACATAAACTGTCAGATATTTGTTGCTCAAATGAAGGCCTATGTTTGGTATCAGTAGATTCCTTGTGACCAGAAATGCTCATTTTGCTAGTGCTGGTCTGCTTTTTATGTCTTTCAAAGTCCGTCCATTATGAGTTATTTTGCTGCCTAGGTAGCAGAATTCCTTAAGTTCATTTAGTTCGTCATCACCAATTATGTACGTATGTTATTATAGGGTGTTACAAAACGGTACGGCCAAACTTTCAGGAAACATTTCTCACACACAAATAAAGAAAAGATGTTATGTGGACATGTGTCCGGAAACGCTTAATTTCCATGTTAGAGCTCATTTTAGTTTCGTCAGTATGTACTGTACTTCCTCGATTCACCGCCAGTTGGCCCAATTGAAGGAAGGTAATGTTGACTTCGGTGCTTGTGTTGACATGCGACTCATTGCTCTAAAGTAATAACATCAAGCACATCAGTACGTAGCATCAACAGGTTAGCGTTTTCATCACGAACGTGGTTTCGCAGTCAGTGAAATGTTTACAAATACGGAGTTGGCAGATGCCCATTTGATGTATGGATTGGCACGGGGCAATAGCCATGGCGCGGTACGTTTTTATCGAGACAGATTTCCAGAACGAAGGTGTCCCGACAGGAAGACGTTCGAAGCAATTGATCAGCGTCCTAGGGAGCACGGAACATTCCAGCCTATGACTCGCGACTAGGGAAGACCTAGAACGACGAGGACACCTGGAATGGACGAGGCAATGCTTCGTGCAGTTGACGACAACCCTAATGTCAGCGTCAGAGAAGTTGCTGCTGTACAAGGTAACGTTGACCACGTCACTGTATGGAGAGTGATACGTGAGAACCAGTTGTTACCGTACCATGTACAGCGTGTGCAGGTACTATCAGCAGTTGATTGGCCTCCACGGGTACACTTCTGCGAATGGTTCATCCAACAATGTGTCAATCCTCATTTCAGTGCAAATGTTCTCTTTACGGATGAGGCTTCATTCCAACGTGATCAATTTGTAAATTTTCACAATCAACATGTTTGGACTGACGAGAATCCGCACGAAATTGTGCAATCACGTCATCAACGCAGATATTCTGTGAACGTTTGGGCAGGAATTTTTGGTGATGTCTTGATTGGGCCCCATGTTCTTCCACCTACGCTCAATGGAGCACGTTATCATGATTTCATACGGGATACTCTACCTGTGCTCCTAGAACATGTGCCTTTACTAGTACGACACAACATGTGGTTCATGCACGATGGAGCTCCTGCACATTTCAGTCGAAGTGTTCGTACGCTTCTCAACAACAGATTCGGTGACCGATTGATTGGTAGAGGCGGACCAATTCCATGGCCCCCGCGCTCTCCTCACCTCAACCCTCTTGACTTTTATTTATGGACATTTGAAAGCTCTTGCCTACGCAACCCCGGTACCAAATGTAGAGACTCTTCGTGCTCCTATTGTGGACGGCTGTGATACAATACGCCATTCTCCAGGGCTGCATCAGCGCATCAGGGATTCCATGCGACGGAGAGTGGATGCATGTATCCTCGCTAACGGAGGACATTTTGAACATTTCCTGTAACGAAGTGTTTGAAGTCACGCTGGTACGTTCTGTTGCTGTGTGTTTCCATTCCATGATTAATGTGATTTGAAGAGAAGTAATAAAATGAGCTCTAACATGGAAAGTAAGCGTTTCCGGACACATGTACACCTAACATATTTTCTTTCTTTGTGTGTGAGGAATGTTTCCTGAAAGTTTGGCCGTACCTTTTTGTAACGCCCTGCATATGGGTCGAGGCGAACGCTAATCTACTTTTTCCACATAGAACCCCGTGATGTGGAGCAGTGGTTAACACAATGTACTCACATTCTGGAGGACGTCGGTTGAAACCCACGTGCGGCCGTCCTGATCTAGGTTTTCCATCATTTCCCTAAATCGCTGCAGGAAAATGCTAGGATGGTTCCCTTGAAAGAGCACTGTCGATTTTCTTCCCAATCCTCCCCTAACCAGAGCTTCTGCTCTGTCTCTAATGACCTCGTTGTTGGCGGGACTTCAAACACCGATTTCGTCATCTTCCTCCTCCTTTTCCAATTACAGTAAGTGTTCAAACATAGTACCGCTAACGTCAACAAACGTAGTAATACGCTTTTCAAATCACAACAGGCAGTACACTGCGGCCAGAGCTCAAGTATCGTGCACACGTAGAACAGGTAGCAGCTCCAAACATTACAATACTTGCGCAACGTTTATTGCCTGCATATCTACCTATCACTTGGAGAAAAGACTTGCTAGTGGACGATCAATGTTACAACCACAGAAGAAAAAACTTAAATAATAATGATTATTGGAAAATGTGGGAGAAATGTTGAGACCGCTCTTGCCTTGTAGGCCGAGCGATTTCCAGAGAAAGCTCGCAGTCGGTCGTTCTTTTATAAGACTGAACGCCTTTATGTCTGATGGAGGCGAGTAGACCGACAAAAGGATACGAAGCAAACGTGTTACAGTAGAAGCTAATGAAACAGCTGTACCAGTCGCAGTATACCAACATCCAAGGATTACACAGCGATTCCGGTATGTCCGTAGGTAGTACTGTCACAATACTGCATCGTCATAAGTATTATCCATACCACGAATCACTGTATCAAGAACTTCATGGCGCAGGGTAGTGTTTTGTTAACGGGCACGTCAACAAATGCAAACGACCCACAAGTTTCTTTTCGAGGTGCTATTTTCCGATAAGTCTACTTCACAAACCACGGTAACGTTAACCGGCATAACATGTATTACTGGAGTGTAGACAATCCCCACTGGTTACGACAAGTTGACCTTCAACGTCCTTGGCGAATCAATGTACCGTATGGCATCTTGGCGAACAAACTCACTGGTAGCCGACCGCTGTGGACGAGCGGCTCTAGGCGCTTCAGTCCAGAACCGCCCTGCTGCTTCGGTCACAGGTTCGAATCCTGCCTCGGGCATGGATGTGTGGGACGTCCTTAGTTAAATTGAAGTAGTTCTACGTCCAGGGGACACAGTGCATAGACCCATTTAAACCATTTGACACTCAATGGTCTTCATTTTATCGACGGTACGCTTCCGGTACTACTGCATCATCACATGCTGGACGTTCGGCAACGTATGTAGTTTCAACATGACGGTTGTCCAGCGCATTATGCAACTGAAGTGCTGCAGGTATTACACCGTTTTTACAGTAGTTGGTGAATTGGTGCAGGTGGCCCTATTAATTGGCCCGTTAGATCGTCGGATTTGATGTCACAGGATTTCCTTCTGTGGGAATATTTAAAAAGTAAGATGTACGAACAGGCTGTAATGACATCGTCGGAGTTATGAGATACTAGGCTGTCCTACACTCGCAGCATGGAGGGGGGGGGGGGGGGGTCCTACGAGCTACTGGATATTCAAGGACCATTGAGTAGCATGTCGTAAATAGCGATTGTGAACCCATTTTTATTCATCCGATTACAGCGCCATCTGTGGCAAAGCGAAGAAAATGCTTCAAACAAAACGTATGTCGATTTTGTCGTAGAATCATAATCTGCAGTAGAAAACGGGGTTTCCATTGATGATTTCAAGGATTCCCCCTGCCGCACACGCACCGGATGTGGTGGGGGATCGAGGGTATCATTTTATATCCGCCTCCGAGTCAAATAAATTGGAATTAATACTTTTTTTATCCGATTTCTCTTTGTACACAAGATATGTAGTACACCTTGCCACCAACAAAACCTCACATGCAGCATTCCGTCGTTGCATCTAACGGTGCAGTGTCACATTTTATTGGGATAGCTCTCCGATGGCTGATATATTCCTGTTCTTCTCCTGGGGCCGATATTCTCGTTTCTTAACTCCGCACTCCCCTGCTTTGTGACGAACTTCTCCAGTTTCGTATCGGTTTGGCTGACGACAGTTTCTGGAAATACCCATCTTGCGGGCGCGTCTGACACTTTACTGTCGAAACAAACACAGACGGCCACCACAACCCTTGGTCTTACACATCCTCTAAGAGCGTAGTTACTCTGATACCTATGGCCAATTCCAAAGTATTCCCCATTCTAATGCTATGTGAAATTTCAACAGAAACGCCGAGCAATAACACATCGAGAGCCCAATTTTCATCTTCTCAGTGTAGCACCTTATTCACTTCTTCATTTCGAATCAAATCATACGCCTGAACATTGATTCTTGAGTTAACGTGTTTCATTTTTCTCTAAAGCATCGAGTACTGTTCTATTTCCGATACATCTGCCGTAACCCCTCAGTCGACTGTTCAAATGTTTGTGCATCCTACAACGTGTCATGGTTACTAACATACGCTATAACTTCCCCAGTCTGTCGTAAATAGGCCATACGAAGGCGTGATTCGTAAGACCGACCGCTCAGCATGGCTGAAGTTAGAAAGTCTCTGAGAAATACACGATCGTCCACAGTTGCCTTTCCAGAAAAAGGTGTTATTAAATTTAATATAACATGACTGATACAAACAGAGGGTACACTCTGCTTAATTTAAATTTCATGAAATTGTCCCGGTACGTGTTCCTTGTTTGTTTGCAGCGCTTCTACCTGGATTTTGTAATGTTCCAATTCCCTATTTTTCTCCTCAAGCGCACCTTGTAATCTAACAATCTTTTCCGTCATAGCTGCAAGATTATGAATAGAATTAGGGGAGCGTATTTCCATCGGCATGCAGCGTACTCTACTACTACCTAACTGAAGAAATATGTACTATTTCGAGGGCGTACCGATGTCAGCCGCCACTGAGCATTGAAATAAATCGATGCCATTAGCTGAAAACTTTTGTCGGATGAAGACCCGAACCCAGATTTCTCGCTTTACGTGAGTGATCACCTTAACCTCTTCGGCTCTCTGAGCACGCTTCCCACCTGACCAAATTTCTCAATTTATCGCACACTACGAAATATTGTAAAGTATACAAGTATGCTATACAAGGTAAGTGAACACTAGGTTCAAAACTATAAGACACACAATATAAGAAGAGTTACTCCAATTCCTACAGCATATCATAGCCTATCTGCGTTCATTACAATTACACGTCCAATTATCCCAATATCGGAAAGTAAAACACCTGGATGGGACATCTCTGGTGCACGGAAACTCGTGCCCAGGAAGGTCACAAAACACGAACTTTCCATGTGTTAAATACGTTTTTGGACAACATTGTTATGGAGATAAAGCAGCGATTAGCATGATTAATTAATTATTCAAAAACAGTATTAATCGCATTTATTATTATTATACCGCCAACTGGTTTCAACACGACATAGGGGTCATCTTCTTGGCGTTTACACCATTGGTCGATGCTAGCGGTGTCGTTACGTAGACAAGAGTGACACCTACGTCGGGTTGAAACCAGTTGGCGGTATAATAATAATAAATGCGATTCAGACTGTTTCTGAATAGTTGTTAAATTGGTATCGGGACAGGTGATTCTAAACTACAACAGGTCGGGAGTTTCACGATGATGTACCAAAATTACTTCCGGATTGAATTAAGTGTCTACGCGAGTTACCACTGCCAAAAAACTACACAACAAAACAGAAAGGCCAGTTACTAGGTAGAAAGAAAGCTCATTCACCACCCCTCATTCTGAAGTTCAGACTGCAAACCGAGCAAAGCTGATCGCAGTGAAGTCGTAGCGACGACCACTTGTGGCGATGTCGTATGTCATGAAGACCACTTATGACCGCATGCTGTAACGGCCAACCCTCGGGTCAACAGATCAGTGGGCGTCAAGGTAGGGAGGTGAGGTGGTGATGTTACAAGTATCGCAGGCCAAGCTCCAAGGGCTAGTGACTGTTTTTATCTTACGGCCGAAGGCATCATTTGAACAGGATATAACACTATATTAATGTGATTGCTAATATGAATACTGTCTCTTCCGCTGCGCAGGAAACGGCCTGGTTGGCTGGCTCAGACATCGCTGAGTAATACTAGGCACAGCACTCCGAGCTCGTGTGGCTTGCAACGGCGAGGATGACTGCCTGACCAAGGTGCAGCGTGGTGCAGTAGTGGGGGCTAGGGAGTCAGCCCAGTGACTTGTCTTTGTGGATACTATGGGCCTCTGCGTCATTGTGATTGTCATGAAGGCAGAAGCTCAGGGCTTCTTCAGCCCACACAGCATACAACCCGGAAGACTTCACGTACTGGCTGGGAGGGTGAAACCTTCCCGTCTCCTCTATACCTCTTTTGTTAATGATAACCTTCCCTTTTACAATAAACTACCTCTATCTCTTGCTTAATAATAACAAATGAAATCTTCCCTTTGAAATTTATTCTCTTTCTCTATCTTCGCATACAAATTTAATTGCTGCTTATTAAAAGTGATTTTCTGATTATTTCGACGAAACATAGAATGTGTCGTCGTCGTGGCCCTCAGTCGTTATCTGCAATAACCCAACACTGTTTCTTACCTTTTTTACTGTTACTGGATCGCCATCTGATTGCTACGTCGAACTGCGACATGAATATACTTACTCTGTTTTACTATACTCTGTTAGCTGCCGGTGGGCTTTCATAATAAGTGGCTGTATTTATTACCAAAGCTGACGTTATTCTTTAATAGCAAAGCTGACGTTATTTTTTGATTAATTTTACTGAAATTACGTAATTCGTAGTTAAACTTTTTCTTTACAGCAATAAAATTTTGCGAAGTTTTACGTTGATGGTTTTTGGGATGGATTATAATTAGAAATGCAAAATTGCTGGCAAAAGTTAATTATATTCTGAATGAAATGATTTTACAAACGTTCAAATGGGACTTACTTTTTACAATAATCTTACAACTGGTAATGCGCAAACATAACTTCAGTAGTCTTGAGTTTCTCAAAAAATTAATTCAATAATAGTAGTTCCTCTTATTATAATAGTTAGCTGATGTCTCTGTACATACGTTTATAATCTCTTCTAAATCATAGCTAGTGGCTGGCAGCCACACCGCTCCTCTCAACCTCTCGCTTCAGACCTGCTACCGACTCGCTTCACTTCTCGCTGACTACTGACTTCCTACGAACGCTAAAGTGCGGTCAATCCTGCCAACAGTGCTTTCTGGTGCAGACAATCCCTGCTACCATTGCAAAACATATCAATGCGCGGTCTTTCCCGCTCTTTTCTTAAAATGTATCCATACGCTGTCTCTCCCGCCATTTTTAAAGTTATATAAATTTTCGGTCTCTCTTTTCTACAATACTTTGGTGCGGACATTCCCTGCTACCACAATTATTTCCAACATGACAAATATTAATTATTCCTACTTAATCCTATTAATAAAATATAAACGTCTTTCATAAATTGTGATTTGACAATAGAAAATAGAAATATACACGTCTTACAAGGGGACGCTCAGCAATCAGAAGATGGTTGCTTCCAACCAGTCGACTCGGCCTTTCACCACAGGAATGCCCAGTAGGTCCGCATCAGTGATGACTGTAAGCCACATGACTGTGAGCCACAGGATACAGTCTCGCCAATCAAGGTTTCAAAGACGCAAACAAGGCTTCAAGCAGCACTTTACGGTTCGCTAGTTAACCTGTAACTAGCAAGACTGTCATTCCCTTGAGATCAGTCGTGCAGACGGAATGACCAATAGCTGAGGACGAGATGCCTGAAACATGTGTGTTTATACCAGACATCACGTCACTGAAGCAGGCTAGGCAGCCATTTGTCCTCGTTTAACCAGAGGTGTCAGTGGTCATATCCGCACGGTGGTATGTCAATGTCAGACGATTTCCCTAGCCTTTACATTCCTCATCGATACTAGAGTTCCATCGAGCGCCGATACTCGGATGATGCATATTATCATTCACTAATGCACAGTTTCAAGGAGGATGTTTGTGCTTCTTTCTGAGGGTCTGTTCCCCGTCTGGCAGTGAGATTTCAACGCTCCCTTTCTTGATGCTATTGATAATCTTCGCGTGCCCTAGATTACGATTGTGACAATGGTCTAAGTCGGACTTCGTTCTCTTACCGTCTGTATTGACAAAAGCTCTGAAAATTGATTAATGTAGCCGGTAACAGGGTGTACTGTGCAACAGTTCTACTCTTTCATTAGTGAAATCTGACTTTTAAGGAATATTTCTTTTATAGACGTAAGTCGTCATTGGTTAATTCTTTCTCAATATATTGGTTCGTTTGCCCTATATTACCTATTTAACATTACAAGTTTCAGTAGCTTCTGAGAGTTTGTTCGCCTTCCTTTGTTATTATTCGGATGATCTCCTTCCCTTTCTCTTGTTTGGAAAACCAGTTTTCACGAACTGTGTGTCCCAGCAATAGTTATGTTACATTGTTAAGCTTTTGACGTACACCTGTGATAATTCCATTTAATCATTCTCGGCCGATAATTTTCATATCACTATTCATTCATCATTCTCTCAGAACATATCTGCACCTACTATTTTTGTTCAATGGTGTAGGATTTCCTTACTTTTCTTCAAGAAGTGAAGGAATTTAAAACTGTTTCTCTCTACCAAATCCTCTTTATTTTCCCAATAAACTACTTCTTTTCGATGTTCACGTGTACTTTTGGCATGTAGCTTTGCATCCCCCCTACTCCTTCAACACTAATATATACTAGATGTTTCGTATTGCACCTTCTTATGATATCTCATAAATTGTTATGGCCCCAGATCTCTTATTACCTCCCATTCACTTAATGCTGAACCACCTTATTACTGTTGTAAAAATATTTTCTACACAAACAGCTGTAATTATTTGACGTGAAGTACTGTCTGATAAAATTGTTCACAAATTTTCACTCCCGTTTTTATATGATTTCAAAGTAGTGGAAATATTGGCGACTTGCTTTATATGTTAAGCAATAAAAAATTAAGCACTTCACGAAATTCAAACACTAAGTACCGTATGATTGCTATATCAAGGAGACTCATTTGGGGCTAGTCAACTAGTAGATATATTTGGGTGTAACAATTTGTAGGGACATGAAATGGAACGATCACATTGGCTCCAGCATAGGAAAAACAGATGGTAGTTATCTTTTTATTGGGAATATACTGGGAATGCAGTCAGCCTTCTAAGGAGATTATTTACAAAATATTTATGCCAGCTATTCCAGAATATTGCTCGTCTGTATGGAACCAATACTAATAGGCTTACAATGTTTCAGGAAATAGTGTTGACTCCGAAATGTAGGAATACGCTGTAATTACGCACAATCGCGTCTGTAGAGATCAGAAAGTAAGATTATACAAATTGCAGTGTTCACACAGGCAGTTACGCAATCTTAAGGATAAATAACACATTACAAGCCAAACCGAGAAATACCTCTCCCATAAATCTGGCAGTTGTCTGCAAATTATGGATACAGATGTTGATGTAAATACGGTAAGCACCCATTTCTCTCGGAACTGCCTACTCTTTATGGGATTAAGAAACCACCAAGCCAACGGACTACTACTGTGCATCGTACGTCAACGAGCGTACCAAAGAGTAATGATTCATACCACCCTTGAAGATTCAAAGCATGTGGAAAGGCCGCCAAGGCTTACCAGTTACAGTATGCAGTACTACAAAATAGTTGCAAATTGCGAACATATTGAAAACCAGATGGCACGGTGCTTTCTGTATACCAATATTCTGATGGTCTGTCTGTAAGTTGTAAACATGGGATTAAGTGCCCCTTATTCGTTTGTCATCATCCAGCAAACGGTATTGGACTCTATTGCTTAATGATGTTCAAAAATGGCTCTGAGCACTATGGGACTCAACATCTTAGGTCATAAGTCCCCTAGAACTTAGAACTACTTAAGCCTAACTAACCTAAGGACATCACACACACCCATGCCCGAGGCAGGATTCGAACCTGCGACCGTAGCAGTCCCGCGGTTCCGGACTGCAGCGCCAGAACCGCTAGACCACCGGGGCCGGCTAATGATGTTCGTCTACAGACCCACACAGGCGAATTGTGTAGCTTCAGTGGAGCTATTACTCTGTAGTTGCTTTACAATGGTTTTAGAAACAGTCCATGAAAATGAACACGCTTATGAGTACCCCACGTCTCATGATCACAGCTTACCTCAGACCCAATCGAGTGATATGTTCGCGCCTTGGAACAATTTTCGGGAGCTATATGTGGCCGTTGCGAAGTCTTAGATCAGGATTTCTGGCCCCCAACATGTCGTTACAGTCGTCGGGTGAAGCTCAGAGCTTCACGATATCACCCACTGAACTACTGATTAACTTGTGGTCTTTGTAGGATAAATCTTCTCATGTATTTCTGATCGTAAAAGAAATTTATGATTTCATTGAAATGTTGGCATATTCTCAGTGGTAGTTTTCCATTTTACGTTTCGTAATTATAGTCACGGCATGACCTTCCACGACCTTGACAGGACAAGTGAATCAATTGAAACCGACAAACGTGTTCTGTAATTAAACGGGTCGATACCTACACTCCTGGCCTGAATGTAACATCTGTACTTGAAAAACGATTTAAGACTAAAAACGCTGGATTAAATCAAAAGATCTTACGTGGGCTTACTTATTGGACTCCAGACGCCAACCAGGCAGTCTGCTTCGAGGACTCTGGAGAACATGAGACCATATATCGCAGAACCTGGATAAGATGGCAAAGTCAGTCATCAAAACATACGCGTAGAGATAGCAACCATCTCTATTAGAAACCCAAAGACTGTATGGAGAAGCGTGCAAAGTATATTCACCATCTCAAATTAATGACTCACTGATTCATTGCAGTCCACTAAACAATAAAAGCTGAAGGGACTTGGTGTATCCCATCACATATATAGTTTCTTGTGAAAATTTCAGTTTCATTATGTGTTTCACTGTTAAATCTACAGGTTTTAGCAATAACCAATAATACACAGTGTTCTGTTGGCAGAAGATCCAACACCGTGTTACGAGAGGAAGCCGAAATGCACGCGTTTAGCTCACGCAGGTTGGCGTGAGGAGGGAAGGACTATACTGACGTGAGGTCTGGAACATGAGAAGGAATTAGAATTCAGAAAGCGGACGTAGCTAGTTTGATAATTAACTTTAATCCATTAATGATGAACGTCGCTCTTGACGGTACATGATTCACAATATCAATATCAATAGTGACTGAATATGGCGCCTTGCTAGGTCGTAGCAAATGACGTAGCTGAAGGCTATGCTAAACTGTCGTCCCGGCAAATTAGAGCGTATGTAGACAGCGAACCATCGCTAGCAAAGTCGCCTGTACAACTGGGGCGAGTGCTAGGGAGTCTCTCTAGACTAGATCTGCCGTGTGGCGGCGCTCGGTCTGCAACCACTGATAGTGGCGACACGCGGGTCCGACGTATACGAACGGACCGCGGCCGATTTAAAGGCTACCACCTAGCAAGAGTGGGGTCTGGCGGTGACACCACACAGAGAATCAAAATTTGCTCCTAACGAATCTAGATTGAACCCGTTTACCACTGTAGGCAGCACTCTTACCACTTTAGCTATCCAAACACGCTTGAGCAGGTATTCCGTCTCTAATGACTTCAACGTCGACCGCTTGTTAAACTCTCATACTCCTTTCTTCCTTCTCTCCATTCACCTAGTGGTGCAGATTTGTGTCCTTGTCGGTTATGTACAGTTTTTATAGGTTACGAAATCTCATTATAGCAAAAAGTTGGCCGGAATTTCTTGTGTAATCAGATCATATCTCGTTTCTAATCCACTCTTTGCCTTATTCTTTCTCCGTAGAGTCCTCGAGGAGGAACAGGCGGAAGTGTAGTCACCAAGACATACTTTAGGATCTCAACTTGAATGAACGTTGCACATGTAAGATAAATAATCGGGTTAGAAATTAGATCCTGTACCCAGGGATGTTGAATTCTAAGATCAACTGCTGAGCATTGGAATTTAAAGCTGTATTTATGCTTGCTGTTGGGGAGTTTGCTCTCTTTTTCTATGGTATCACCTTTTGACCATGCTGATTGTCGGGAATAGCAGAAAAACAAGCCAATTTCAGTAGTAGAGTGGAACATAAATTCTTAGCCAGAGCAGCAGAGCTGCAAACGTGACCGGACGCAGCCACTATCTACTACTTGTTCTAGTAACAACGGCGGATCCCTGTGGCATCACGCGGTTCTGAGAAAGCGAGGGAAAGTGACGTTTGAACACAATCAGTGTGGAAATATCTTGTGTGTACGCCATGAGGGTACAAGCGCTACCGCGTGATCAGCCCCTGTGTGGCAGGGGCTGGATTAGAGGAATCCGATGTAGTCGACACTTAGTTCAGCACGCTCGCCACAGCACCATGAGACTCAGGGAAGAACAGAAAGTATTATAACCAAACCAGTGTACGTAACCGTAGAAACTTCCAGAAGGTTGGGGCCGTGCGCAAAGACGCCTATACAAGGGCTACCCACCTTACTGGAAGGGTCTTTTTTGCTTAGTCTACGGGAAGAGGTTAGTGAGTGACCCTGTGTGGCAGGGTGTAACGCCGGAAATGCATAGCCTCCTATTTCCATCTATTGCATTATTTTTTTCCTTGCTTTGTTACCTCAAGAATGACATTTCTGTCTCTTTGTATATTGTAATTGTGTTACTGTTTGTATATATATATTTATACATTTATGTCGATGTATAATTGGTTGTTTTGTAAATATTATTTGTATTTTTACGCTGGGTCTTGCCTAGGGAAAACTGCTATCGAACGATTACATCGATAGGTCGTGTGAAGAATCAAAGTGTGTAGGATCTTTGGTAGTGTTAACTCTGCCGCGTGGAGCGCGGGCTGAGAGAGAGAGTGTGTGGCGGGAGTAGCGAGTGGAGCAGGTGTGTTGTGTGACGCTCCCGCGAGTTGCCGCGCTTTCGGGGTTTGGCAGCATGTAATTGCGATCGACTTGCGATGATAGTTTCTGACATGGTGTCGCGGACGGGAAACATTAACTAGCGCACATCAAGAGCCCGTTTCGTCTGGTGACCGTGTCGAGAAGAAGGCGCGCCAACATCCAGCTTCTGCAACAGCGACGGCCGACAATGAGTGACTGTCGCCACCTCCTCGATCGACGGCTTCAAACCTTCAATCAACCAACAAGGAAGACTGGAAGCAAGTAAAGTTTTAGAAGTGTATGGCAGACCTCAGCTTTTCAAACTGTACCATTTTCGTAACTATAATTACAGCAACTTAGCATGAACGTTTGTTGCTCATTGTCCCAATTGCATTACCAAGCAGAGTCCCTTCCTTTTCCGAAATGAACCCGAGTGTCATTGAAATTCAAACGCAATTTCTAAATTGCGTAGATTCAAGTAGCTTTTGAAATGATTGTTGAGG
Organism: Schistocerca cancellata; assembly: GCF_023864275.1. Lineage (NCBI taxonomy): Eukaryota > Metazoa > Arthropoda > Insecta > Orthoptera > Acrididae > Schistocerca > Schistocerca cancellata. The sequence goes on from NC_064634.1 coordinate 266,742,905, forward strand.
TAGTCCAAGACTAACTGTATGTGACTGAATTTCGATGTGCTTCAGAAAGAAAGCTCACTATTAACTTCAGTCACTAAATTAACTTTCGATTTTCCGGTTTTATTAATTCTTTTACTAAATTAAGTCAGAGTGTAGCGAAATTTATTACTTCTGACAAACTTTCAGTTTTCACACTACACGTGTCAACCTTCAGTTGCCACGCTTCTAGTGCTCATTATATGTGTAATAACCTTTCTTTTTCAGTTACTATAGTAATTGTCCTTAGGACTGGCGACCGCGATTTCCCCAAATCTCAAATACCTAATTATCGCTAGCTAATTGTTAACGTAACGGCTGCACATTTACTTTCTTTATTAACTTTACCCCTTTTCAAAATTAATTTCCACCAGTTTCATTAGCACATTTCCTTTCATTTAGATGTAACCCTTTCCTCCCTCTTTACCGACAGGTTAACTTCGGTGACGATTGCTTTTCCAAAACTCCCATTAGGTACACGCGGTTTCATTTTTCACTGTCATTAAGGTCGGTAAGTGAGGGGGAGGTTACAAGGGGCTGGATTAGAGGAATCCGATGTAGTCGACACTTAGTTCAGCACGCTCGCCACAGCACCATGAGACTCAGGGAATAACAGAAAGTATTATAACCAAATGAAGACACTTTGTAGATAGACTTGTACATGGGGAATTTGCCAGGATGTGCTTCCTGTAAAGGTAATCCTATCTCCCGCTTTATGCTATCCTCCTCGGATCCCCGAGATGCCTACCGAGTTCTTTACTCTAACCCACTCAGTAGCCCACGTTTCAGCGAAGCAAGTTAAGAGTAGGTAGCCTACTAGTAGAAGTTGTTCTCGACGTACCTTGTTTTTAAGTTCCATGACGCGCTTTCGGGCAGTCATTCCTACTTCCTCTCGGGACTCGTCAGTGAGCTCTGAGCACTATGGGACTTAATTTCTGACGTCATCAGTCCCCTAGAACTTAGAAATACTTAAACTTAACTAACCTAAGGACATCACACACATCCATGCCCGAGGCAGGATTCGAATCTGCGACCGTAGCGGTCGCGCGGTTCCAGACTGTAGTGCCTAGACCCGCTCGGCCACTCCGGCCAGCGACTCGTCATTGGTATGCGACAATATAGGAACACATTCAGGCAAAGCCTATAGGTAACAGCTTCAGTGAACCACATTCGATGGGTTATACAGGGTGATTCAAAAAGAATACCAAAACTTTAGGAATTTAAAACTCTGCAACGACAAAAGGCAGAGCTAAGCACTATCTGTCGGCGAATTAAGGGAGATATAAAGTTTCATTTAGTTGTACATTTGTTCGCTTGAGGCGCTGTTGACTAGGCGTCAGCGTCAGTTGAAGCTAAGATGGCGACCGCTCAACAGAAAGCTTTTTGTGTTATTGAGTACAGCAGAAGTGAATCAACGACAGTTGTTCAGCGTGCATTTCGAACGAAGTATGGTGTTAAACCTCCTGATAGGTGGTGTATTAAACGTTGGTATAAACAGTTTACAGAGAATGGGTGTTTGTGCAAAGGGAAAAGTTCTGGACGGCCGAGAACGAGTGATGAAAATGTAGCACGCATCCAGCAAGAATTTGTTCGCAGCCCAGGAAAATCGACTCGCAGAGCTAGCAGAGAGCTGCAAATTCCACAATCAACTGTATGGAAAGTCCTACGAAAAAGGTTAGTTATGAAACCTTATCGTCTGAAATTGGTTCAAGCACTGTCTGCAGCTGATAAGATTAAAAGGATCGATTTCTGTGATTTTATCCTTGCTCAAATGGAAACAGATGAATCTTTTATTTCAAAGATTGTGTTTAGTGATGAAGCAACTTTCCACACTAACCGGAAAGTCAACCGTCACAATGTCTGTATATGGGGCACAGAGAATCCGCTGGAAACAACTCAGTATGAACGTGACTCGCCTAAGGTGAACGTTTTCTGTGCCAGTTTTTGGTCCCTTTTTCTTCGAAGGTGCTACTTTAACTGGACTACAGTATCTGGAGATGTTAGAGAATTGGCTGTTCCCTCAGCTCGAACAAGAAGCACAACAATTCATATTTCAGCAGGATGGAGCGCCACCACATTGGCACTTATCTGTCCATAACTACCTGAACGTCAACTACCCGAGGCGATGGATCGGCCGCCAGGCAGCCCGTGACAGAGCACTTCATCACTGGCCTCCAAGAAGCCCTGATCTTACCCCCTGCGATTTTTTCTTATGGGGGTATGTTAAGGATATGGTGTTCCGGCCACCTCTCCCAGCCACCATTGATGATTTGAAAAGAGAAATAACAGCAGCTATCCAAATTGTTACGCCTGATATGCTACAGAGAGTGTGGAACGAGTTGGAGTATCGGATTGATATTGCTCTAGTGTCTGGAGGGGGCCATATTGAACATCTCTGAACTTGTTTTTGAGTGAAAAAAAAAACCTTTTTAAATACTCTTTGTAATGATGTATAACAGAAGGTTATATTATGTTTCTTTCATTAAATACACATTTTTAAAGTTGTGGTATTCTTTTTGAATCACCCTGTATATACGTACAAGACGTAGAGGAACCCGATTGCAGTTATAACAATCGTAATGCATGAAACAGAAGAAGTAGTGAGTTACAGTCTGCCCACAAGAGAATTAAAGTAACTGTAAATCTGTCAGAGACGCAAAAGGAGGAGCAACTATACGCAGTGAGTTATGTTTTTAAAAACAGTTGTAAAACGAACATCAGTCGAATAACGTAAGGCGATGCTGAGATAATTACATTAGGAAATCTGACACTAAAAGTAAAGTCATAGAGCATAGCAGACTGAGAGACACCGACGGCTACATTAAGTCGCCTAATTGGGAAGGTTTTCCATAGCTTTCGTCCACACTGTCACCTTTCGTTCGAAAAGTGTGAAGTTTGAGACCTGCCGATAACTGTAATGAGACAGAGAGAGAGAGAGAGAGAGAGAGAGAGAGTGAGAGAGAGAATGGTGTGGAGTCTTTTTTGCGTTGTTAGACGATGAGAGAAACAGCGAAAGAAGAGGGAATAGCCCGATACCGACACATTACCCACTCCTCTCGAATAGCATCATGGGGACCGCCACGGTTAACGTCCCGGAAAGACGGATGGATCACCATCAACACTGTCACATCAGATATTGCGGAGAGGTTTGGAGTTAATTCCCAGACAGTGACGCAGGGGCTGGTGACTTGAAACTTCATGCCACCACCCCTCCTACTGCCGGAAAGGCAAAGGGAAAATGCCAGCAGCGGGAGGTACGTAACAGTCACACCTAGCATCTCTTAACATCGATGAGCTGGAGGAATCCGATGTAGTCAACGGGGCAAGGCTATTGGCAGTAAACAGTGTATGTGTTTTGCTGTTTGAGTAGCAAACTAACTAACAATAGCTGAACTACGGAATGCAGACTGGTAGTAGGAAGAAAAGTTTAACAAAGAAGAGAAATTTGTTGACATCGAAAATAAATTGAAGTGTTAGAAAAACTTTTCTGAATGTACTTCTCTATAGCATAGCTATATACAGAAAGGAAATGCTGGCACTATAGGAAATTTGAAAGGGTAAAGAATGAATTGAGGAGACTGGAGAACGGAAAGTTTCATAGGACGTATTCTGAGGCATTACAGAATGGCTAGTTTCATGTGTGCGTGGATAGATGGAGGGGTGAACTGTTGTGCCTATAAGTTCGAAAATGCTTCAAATGGCTCTTAGCACTATGGGACTTAACATCTAAGGTCATTAGTCCCCTAGACTTAGAACTACTTAAACCTAACCAACTTAAGGACATAACACACATCCATGCACGAGGCAGCTAACCTGCGACGGTAGCAACAGCGTGGAATCGAACTGAAGCGCCTAGAACCGCTAGGTCACAACGGCCGGCGCCTATAAGTAGCACTTTACAATTAATGTAGGTGCAGTAGGTAGAAATGTGGAGAGAAACTAGTGCCGAAAGCCTTGTTGAGCTGTCATTTCGAGTGAGTACCACAGTAACAACAAAGATGGAATAGAGTTACAGCTGTTAAAGAGATAACTGTGTATACGAGTCGGCGATCTGAAACCAATATCGGCAACACAGCTCGACCAAATGTCGCAGTCCAAATTTCCGGGAAACAATAAGGACTGCGACAGCTGGTGCGTGGGCAGTCCGGCGGACTCCGTCTTACCCCTCACGTCGTCATGCCCGGTGCTCGCAGCTCACGTACTGCTGAGGCGAGGCCGGCGGGGTCTCGTGGGCGGGGCAGCTGGGAGCGAGGTAGGCGGCTGTCTGCGGCGGTTGGCGAGCCTGGGCGGCCGGGGGGGCGACGACAAGTGCCGAGGAAGGGGAAGCCCCGGGAACACGGCCCGCCGACAGGGCCGCCACCCGTAACAGATGACCGCCCACCCCGCGGCCCGGAGCCGAGACAGGTGGTGGGCGCTCCGCCGGCAGCACGTAGCGCTGGGAAATGTATTGCTGACCGGGCCGAACTGATCCTGGGTAACATTTCCTTCTGAGGACGACCATTTCATTCAACATTTTTCTCATAAGTCACGTAACAGAAGCAGTAATGTAATTTACTCCAAAGTGTTAAGTTTTTGTCCCAGTATTGTTTCGTAAGTTTGATTCCCAATTTCGCAACTCATTAAACAGCTCCCTAGGCCAAATATTTCCCACTACAGACTAAGCCAACACAGAAAAATCTAGGCTGGCTACCGTGAATCGATATTGAGACAATCAAGTCAGCACCATCAGATATTTGAAAACACTATTCTCATTGTGCACAATTAGCCATATGCGGAGAACCACATTGAACTTACAAAACAACGAAATCTATCGCTCACACACTTGTTATACTCTGAAATGAACGCATAAAATTTGGTGTTTATAATATAACTGTATTAACTCTTCGGTGCACAGTAGCATAACAATGCAAGAAAAATTAGGGAGATCTGCCGTAGATTGGCTTTCTTCCGTTGTTCTTGCAATGGAATCAACGCCGCCCTCATGTGACGCGAAACAATTAATGAATTGTGTATAGGCTAGCTGGTGTTAGAACTCGTAGCTACTGTCTACTTACGATTCTCTCTGTAAAGAATTAAAGATCACCGTGCATGTATACTCGCTTTATTGCGGAATGTTTTGTGGAAAAGGCATTTCATTACCCTGCAAAGTATGATTTTTATGAATTGAACCACGGAGGACATACATTATGTTGTTTACAATTTCAAATCGTTGTTAACGCAGAGACCTCAAACAGTCTTACAAATAAAGAGTGGGTTAGCGTGATATTAATTTATGGCTGACGGTACGAGAATCTATCAAAAAAAGCACATCTGTATGTAGAGCGATTTCCTTGTTGTACAGCATCTCCTGTGTTAATCAATGCTGTCAAAACCATTAGCACTTAAAATAGGTAACCAGCAGTTACAGCCGGTCGCTCTGGCCGAACGTTGCCCGGCGCGTCAGTCTGGAACCGCGCTACTGCTACGGTCGCAGGTCCGAATCCTGCCTCCGGCATGGATGTGTGCAATGTCCTTAGGTTAGTTTGGTTTAAGTAGTTCTAAGTCTAGGGGACTGATGACCTCAGATGTTAAGTTCCATAGTGTTTAGAGCCATTTGAACGAGTAGTGACAAGTAATCTATAAATACTCCTAATTGACAGTCATCGTAATAGGTTTCGAGTTTCAAAATCCACTGTCTGTTAGTTGCTGTAACCTCCTCCATGTTCTTCCTGTTACATGCTGCCATGGTTGTTCTTGACTGAAGCTGCTGTTGTATGGTCCAAATGTAGCTTCGCATAATTAAAAAAAAAATGGCTCTGAGCACTATGGGACTCAACTGCTGTGGTCATAAGTCACCTAGAACTTAGAACTACGTAAACCTAACTAACCTAAGGACAGCACACAACACCCAGCCATCACGAGGCAGAGAAAATCCCTGACCCCGCCGGGAATCGAACCCGGGAACCCGGGCGTGGGGAGCGAGAACGCTACCGCACGACCACGAGATGCGGGCCCGCATAATTACATTCAGTTAATACCGATTTGTTAATTACAGTAATGTTGCTGTGTTACTATACGCTGTTACAAAGGCTCTGCATGAGAAGCTAGAGCACATGTTGTGAGTCTCTGCTATTGTCTCTCTCTTTTACAGCGCCGCAGATACTACCATGATGGTTGTTTCATCATTATTAAGTGATTTTCCCATGCACACCTTTCGTCTGTGTACGTCAATGTATGTTAGGGATATCTATGAGGGGCGTTCAGTAAGTAAAGCAACACCTTTTTTCTCTGAAAGCAGATTGGCTTTATTAAGGATTCCAATACATCGATTAATCCCCACTCTTTTGGCTACAAAACAGTATCTTTCAACATAATTTCCGTTTAGTGCTACGGGCTTACGTAACCTTATTGGGAGGGTCTGTATGCTGATATGGTACCACTCTACTGGTCAACGTCGGAGCAAACGTCTTGCTGCATCAATAACCTCCCCATCATCCATGTGCTACTTCTCGCGGAGTACATCCTTCATTGGGCCAAGCAGGTGGAATTCGGAAGTTGCGAGAGCCGTGCCGTAGGGTGGATGAGGATGACAATGTTTTGTGAGCTCCTCTCGGGAGTGGAGACTTGTGTGTGGCCTGGCGTTTTCATCGAGAAGGAGAAGATCGTTTGCATTTTTGTGGCGACGAACACACCGCAGCAGCCGCATCTCTATGCCGCTGGCCGGCACGCGGGGGATTGGGCAGGTTTGCCCGACTTTGTTGCGATCACGACGGACACCTTGCCCAACTACTCATCGTGGTTTTATTGAGAGCCACGCCTCTGTAGACACTGTGCAAGCACCTGTGAATATCTATTATGCTCTGGTTTTCCGCCAGAAGAAACTCAAACATTCCCTGCTTGGAACCCACCTCCGTCAAGACGCCATTTTGAAGGCTGCTTGTAGTGCCACCACCAACCAGAATTTTATGAAAGTGCAGGACCTGAAGCCGGAATATCCCACGATGATCCACAAAAAAATCCGGAAATTTTTTCAATTGAAATTGACCGAGCAGAAAAATTGGTTCTATTACTTATCGAACGACCCACATGTATTCCGAACGTAAGACAACTGCGTTACTTGAGAAAGTTCGCTATAGCATGACACTAATGAAGAACCACAAAACTCGGCATCAACAGAAGTTGTTGGTATTTGAATCCGAATCAGATCACAGAGAATTTAAAAAAAAAAAATTTCACCTGTAATAGCTTGTGCTTTTACATCGTAATAGAGACAATTTCCTGCAGGGAAACTGACAGCGATTCGCTGTTACTAGGCCACGCCATGGTTTGTCATCGCTAGTCGGAACACCCCTCGGCATTCTTTCCTACAGCTTATCTTTTGCCTTTGTATATGGTCTACGAGCGGCAGTACGTGATCACTTTCGTGAAAATAGTTGACACTGCCCAAAAGGTTGAAACTGGCGTATGGCAAATAAAAGTCTTACATGAAGCTAGACCCACAGCAGAAATAGGTCTTCCTTTAACCGTAAGGCAAACTCATATTATTTCATCAGATAATTCTAACGTGAAACAAACTGAGTGGAGCTGGTCGAGCCACAAGTTACGAAGTGAATTATACTTTACGCCACAACTAAAGCTGTGACACTGGCGTAGTAAAAGTGGAAGGTAAATCCCAAGGTGATCACTGGGTAATGTAGCGAAAAATAAAACGAAAAGCCAGAAAAAGACCAGAATAACGAAAGGAGAGTTTCTGCCTTGAGTAAGGTAACAAGATATGACAAATCAATGAAACACATTGAAATTTTGTTAAATATACATTTAATTTAGTGTGTTTTACAACTGGATTGATCTACATGTGATGGTTGCAATATTAACAGAAACGAAGAACATGTTAATACCAGTGACACGTATCGATAATCTTTTAGGATATTTCTTGTGGTACACGTATTACAGGTTAAGTGTTGTGTAAAAGGTCAGGGGAAAACGAAGGGCCAGGGAAAAAACAGGTAAGTATATTTTTATGAAACTCGAGAAAAAGCAAATTTAATGTTCTAACTGCCATTGCATTAATATACACTGAAGGGCCAAAGAAACTGGTACACCTGCCTAATATCGTGCAGGACCCCCGCGAGCACGCAGTAGTGCCGCAACATTATGTGGCATGGATTCGACTAATGTCTGAGGTAGTATTTCAGGGACCTGACAACATGAATCCTGCTGGGCTATCCATAAATCCTTAAGAGCACGATGGGGTGGAGATCTCTTCCGAAAAGGACGTTGCAAGGCATCCCAGATGTACTCAATAATGCTCATCTCTGTGGGGAGTTTGCTGGCTAGCGGAATTGTTTAAATTAATAAGAGTATTCCTGGAACTACTCTGTAGCAGTTCTGGACGTGTTGGGTGTCGCAGTGTCCTGCTGGAATTGCCCAAGTCCGTAGGAATGCACAGTGGACATAAATGGATGCACGTGATCAGACAGGTTGCTTACTTACATCTCACCTATCAGAGTCGTATCTAGACGTATTAGGGGTACCATATTACTCCAACTGCACACGCTCCTCACTATTACTGAGCCTCCGCCAGCTTGAACAGGGCCCTGCTGCCTCCAGGGTCCCAGGATTCATGAGACGGTCTCTATACCCGTACACGTTCATGAGCTCGATACAATTTGAAACGAGACTCGGCCGACGAGGCAACATGCTTCCAGCGATCAATAACCCAATGTCGGTGTTGACGCACCCAGGCGAGTCGTGATGCTTTGTGTCGTGCTCTCATAAGGATACAAGAGTTGGCTTTAGGAGCCGAAGGCCCATGTCGACGTTGTTTCGTTGAATGATTCACACAATGACAGTTGTTGACGGCCCAGAATTGAAATCTGCAGCAGTTTGCGGAAGAGTTGCACTTCTGTCACACTGAACGGTTCTCTCCAGTCGTCGTTGGTCCAGTTCTTGCAGGGTCTTTTTCCGGCCGCAGCGATGTCGGAGATTTGATGTGTTACCGGATTCTTGATACGCAAGACACTGGTGAAATGGTCTAACGGGAAAATCCCCACTTCGTCGGTACCTCGGAGATGACTTGTCCCATCGCCCGTTCGCCGATTATAACATCACGTTCACTCACTTAAATCTCGATAAGCTGCCATTGCAGCAGCAGTAACCGATCTAACAACTGCACCAGACACTTGCTGTCTTATATGAGCGTTGCCGACCGCAGCGCCGTATTCTGGCTGCTTACATATCTCTGTATTTTAATACGCATTTGCCGACCGGTGTGGCCGAGCGGTTCTAGGCACTACAGTCTGGAACCACGCGACCACTACGGTCGCAGGTTCGAATCCTGCCTCGGGCATGGGTGTGTGTAATGTCCTTAGGTTAGTTAGGTTCAAGTAGTTCTAAGTTCTAGGGGACTGATGACCTCAGAAGTTAAATACTATAGTGCTCAGAGCCATTTGAACCATTTTTAATACGCATGCCTGTACCAGTTTGTTTGGCGCTTCAGTATATAAGTACATGTAATAAATTTATTTCATAAATTAAACATCTTGTATGTATCGCATGTGGAGATAGCGTTATTGGCATTCAATGTGTCCCCAGAATGAAATAATTTCGCCTAATGCAGTCAAACGTTACGCTATAAAGGGAAAGAAAGGGCTAACTCAGGCGAAACAGACACAATAATTCCTTAATAATCACGACTAAACGAATACCTGTTTGTGCTAATTCAGCACTAGCTCTCGTGTACATTTGGTTATGGAGAACCTGACTGAACAACTTCACAATACCAGGTCGGAAAAACTTCATCAGGTTTTCCTAACATTGATGTTTTGGCCTGGAAATTGGAAGGAGATCTAGGAGAAAACGGAAGTGCTCGAGTTTGATTACAGCGAACAGAAGATAACTGCAAAGCTGTTGTGTGTTAGAAGAGAGTATAGATAAGCATGCTAGTGTAAGGACGTACGACCAGTTCAAACAGCCCATACATTGGTTGACGCTGTGTCCTCTTGATGCCAGTTTGCATTTCTCACTGGTTACTTGTTTGATATTTCAGCATAACAGTGACTAGATTCATATGATAGTATCTTAACAGGCTGAGTTTTGAAACAGTGTTTTGCATTGTACTTTAGGTACAGCAATGTTTTCCAGTCTAATTCAATTTAGAATTAACACTGGCCACAACTGGATGGCTCACTTCTGGACGCTTCGATCAGTTTCACCAAATCTTCAGGTGTTTCCATCATTGCCTTTTCGCTCCGTAATCCAACACTTCCTTCGCGTTCGAACTACAAATGGCCACGCACACGGAATATTATTTAGATCCTCTTCAGGCCACTAATTGACTGGTAACTACATAGTTACTTAAGCAGAAGACGGGGAACTTGCTATTTTGACAGCCAGCATATTCACAGAGTACATAGCGCTTTTCAGTGTCCTCGTCTAAGGCTAGAGTGATTAAGAGAAAAAGGAATAACGTTACTCCATTTACGATGTTTCTCACAATCCATTCGGAATAAACGTAAAGATATGTTCGCCTGTTGCAATAAAGACGTTATCGAAGGAGTAAGTCGATATTTGCCTATTAAACTAAACGTCTTTGCTTACAATACTGAGAGGGATACATTATTTGCGTAGTATGTGCATACAGCCACAAACTGTTTTTGACTCCAGTTTAGCGTTCGTTTTAAAGTCGGTAAAACGCTTGAACCTTTTTTCTTATAGGGATTGTTCATTATCGTTAACTGATGAGACAGCGTCTTACCTTTCTCTATTGTTTAATTTTGCATTTTTTCTGTGAATGTATAGCATGCAGCGCAAGTCTCGGCACGAGGATAGCCAAAGGAGATATTGAATTTGACACTGATGGGCCAAAACATTATGACCACGTACTTAAAAGCGTGGTGGTCCACATTTAGAACCCCATCCAACAAACCAATCCAGCTGACCATTCCAGCACGATTCTGTCTCCAGTTATCCTGCTGGAAGATGCCATCGACTTTGTAAGACGTATGCATTGCCGGCGATGGGCGAGGCATGACAAAGTCCTTGACCAGAGAGTAGTATGTAGTTAGTTGTTGATTGTCGGCTAGTCGGCGTGAGTCGGCAGTAGTCTTCAGTAGTCTTGAGTTGTCTGCAGTAGTCGACAGGAGTCGGCGCTTGCCTGCGCGTATCGGCAGTCTGCTCTGGTCGGGCTCTGCAGGATGAGTATTATTGTAGAAGGTAAAGAAGCAGCATTGCGCATATCTAGTAATGTATATCTACTGTAATTAATTTCTTTTAAAAAAATGCCCCCAATAATAATTTTTATAATATAAAGTAATTTTTTAAAGAAAAGCATTCATTTCAATTTAAAGAAAATTTCCATTGCATGATCATTCCTTCCAAGAATCAGTATATATATACGCCAGCATTGCACGAAGCTGTTCCAAAAAAACTCTATATAAGAGCAGATATATATATATTCGCAGTTTTTATTGAGGTAAGAATTTTTCTTTATTTTTATTCAGAATACAGGGCCGAGGCGCAGCGCTGCTGTCGTCATAAAATTTACCAGGTTACTGAATTTTTATTATTTTGGTGTTTAGGAATTGAATTTTGTGGTTACATTAAATGTGAATGGATTTCAGCATAGAGTTCGTAAATGGGAGCCAATTTTGTTCAGAGGTTACATTAAAATTAATTTTGTTCAGGGGTTACACTTGGTTCGTCATTTAACTATTATTTTTATGGGGAGTTTACACATGGTTCATTTTCATTATTTCTGTGGGGCGTTTACACTTGGTTCGTGGTTCATTTTTATTTTTTAAAATATTAATTTTGAGGGTAGGTTACAACTTTCAGGATGACTTCAATGTAGGGGATTACAGATGGTCCCTAATGATGTTCACGTAGTCCACAGCTGTCATGGTGGCTTCGACTAGCGCCGCAGGTCCCTATGAAAGCCCAGTCGAATGTCCCCCATAACACAACGCTGACTCCACCGGCCTGTGCCCGTGCCGCGCTGTGTGTTTCGGGAAGCCGTTCGCCTAGGCGACGGCATATCTGGACACAGCCGTCGAACTGGTTTAGCAATAAACGTGATTCATCCGACCAGGCAATACGATTCAATTGATCTGCGGTCCAATCTCGATGATCCCGTGCCCACTGTAATCATAACTGATGCTGTCCTTGATTCAACATGGTACCACGTAGGAGTCCTCTGCTGCGGAACAGGATGTTCAGTACTGTGCACTGAACGATGTGTACCAAAATACCTGTGCCTGCACCAGCGCTGTGCACTGTCGTCAGATGGTTCAAATGGCTCTGAGCACTATGGGACTTAACTTCTAAGTCCCCTAGAACTTAGAACTACTTAAACCTAACTAACCTAAGGACATCACACACATCCATGCCCGAGACAGGATTCGAACCTGCGACCGTAGCGGTCGCGCGGTTGCAGACTGTAGCGCCTAGAACCGCTCGGCCAGTCAGGCCGGCACTGTCGTCAGACCTGTCACAGATAGCCGCCTATCCTGCTTTAGAGTGTGGACAAGCCTTCGCCCAGTATGTTCGGTGACGAGGTATGGACGTCCAACTTCAGGTCACCTAGTCGAGGTCAGAGCATTATTCAAACACTTTCCATTGATGCTCACGAAAGCAGCACGCGAACAGCCGACCAGCTTCGCCGTTTCCGAATTGCTCGCTCCAAGGCACAGGGCCACAACAATCTTGCTTATGTCAAAGTCACTTAGGCTGGTAGGTATCCCTATTTACGCCACTTATCGGCTTTAGAATGATTCCCCATTCGTCTACTTTCCTCCCGTATACTTCTCTTAACGCGTCATGTGCTCTCAACGCCACCAGGCAGCGAACAACCTCGTGGTGGGCAGTGATTACAGTGTTTTCACTCATTAGCGTATATTACGTAATAAAATCCAAATTGCTACTACAGTAGTCTAACACTTCATGGTGATAGATCCATTTTGCTGAATTGCCTTCTTCAGGCCATCTGCGAAAGTTACATAAAATTTTTGTTTCTTTTTAATTTCGGTTAATCATATTTAAAGATATACAAATTTGGTACTTATGTCCATGTATCACCAGTGTCGCTGATACTCTGTGCTGTATTGCAACGTGTTGTAACTTTAGGACTGTTATGTAAAAAGCTTTACGTGATTTGCTGACGGACAATCGTCTTTTCTTGTAATTTTTAAAATTTGATGTTTTATCGTCAGATCTGACGGGTTTCCAATTGTGAAGATTGACCATAGATGTTATATGGTAATAGTTGCTATGGCGTGTCGACAAAACTTTGTATGAAATGTCTATGTTTTGAACCTGTTTATTCATTTAAAATATAATCAGGGCATTGTACCCTGTGTATGTTCATTTACATCTATCTAAATACATAGATTGTTAACACTTTAGGTAACACGTGTAAAATTTTCATTACTAACTCTGGTAGTTGTACGTAGTGGTTGTCGTTTTGTAAGTCCACTACACACAGGAGGCGGCCACACGGGTATAGGGTCTGTGTGGCGTGGACTGAGCAGTTTTATAGGTCAGAGGGTTTCGGTAAATCGTAAAACGGGTTTCAGTCTTAAAGCACTCACACCAAACATAGAAAGAACGTAGATGCAGGAATGATCGATATAACACTTTTAAAATGTCGTAGCTGTGTTAAGAAAGTACCTGAGATCCAAGCGCTAATAGAAAGCACTGATGCTGAAATCGTTATAGGAACTGAAAACTGGCTAAGGCCGGGGATATGTCCAGTTGAAATTTTTGTGAAACAACTAATAATGTTCCGAAAGCATAGGATAAACACAGTTGGTGGTGGAGAGTATGTGGCTATCAGAAGTATTTTATCCTGTCGCGAAATTGAAGTAGATAGTTCCTGTGAGGCATTATGGGCAATCTCAATTTGGGAAACCTGAATAAAATAGTAATTCGATCCTTTTACCGCCCTCTCAATTCAGATGATAGAATTTCAGAAAGATTGAAAGGAAACTTCAGTATAATTTCAAAGAAATACCGGACTCATACAGTTATAGTTGGTGGTGACTTTAATTTACCCTCGTAATGTTTAAATCCAGAGGTAGGCATAAAACATCATCCGAAACTGTGCTAAATTCATTCACTCAAAATTATTTCGAGCAGTTAGTTCATGAATCCATGCGAATAGTAAACGGTTGTGAAAACGCACTTGATCTGTTAGCAACAAATAATCCTGAGTTAATAACGAGCATCAAAACGGATACAGGGAGTGGACACAGTGTTGTCGTTGCGAGATTGAATATCATAGCCCCCCAAATCCTCCAAAAATAAACGAAAAATATACCTATTCAAAAAAGCGGATATAAATGCACTTATCGCATTACTGAAACACAATCTGCACTAATTCCAAATTAATACTCGTAATATAAGTGTAGGTCAGATGTGGCTTTAGTTCAAAGAAATTGAATGGGAAGCAATTGAAAGATCTGGACCAAATAAATTAACAAACCACGGAGCTGATCCTCCTTGGTACACAAAACGTGTCAGCACACTGTTGCAGAAACAACGAAACAAAGATGTCAAATTTAAATAGACGCAAAATCCCCAAGATTGGCGATCTTTTACAGAAGCTAGAAATTTAGAGTGGACTTCAATGCGAGACGCTTATAACTGTTTCCACAACGAAACTTTGTCTCGAAATCTGGCAGAAAATCAAAAAATAAATTCCGATCGTATGAGGAGTATGCTAGCGGCAAGACACAATCAATGCCTTCTCTGCGCGATAGCAATGGAGAAACTATAAACGACAGTGCTGCCAACGCAGAGTTACTAAACACAGCCTTCCGAAATTCCTTGATCGCCGCGCGGTTTGAGGCGTCATGTCACGGACTGTGCAGCCACTCACGCCGGACGTTCGAGTCCTCCCTCGGGCATGGGTGTTTGTGTTGTTCTTAGCGTAAGTTAGTTTAAGTTAGCTGAAGTAGTGTGTAAGTCTAGGGACCGACGACCTAAGCAGTTTAATCCCTTAGGAATAGACAGACAGACAGGCACACACACACACAAACACACACACACACACACACACACACACACACAAAATTCCTTCATCAAAGAAGACGGAGTAAATATTCCAGAATTCGAATCAGAAACAGCTGGCAGCATGAGTAACGTAGAAGTAGATATCCTCTGAGTAGTGAAGAAAGTCCTCCTCTCTAGACTGTATACGAGTTAGGTTCCTTTCAGAGTATGTTGATAGAATAGCTCCATATTTAACAAACATATACGGCCGTTCGCTCGATGAAAGATACGAACGCAAAGGCTGGGAAGTTGAACAGGTCCCACCAGTATTCAAGAAAGAGAGAAGTAGTACACTAAAGTAAAGGCCCATAGCATTTATGTCTATATGCAGCAGGATTTTGGAACATATATTGTGTTCTAACATCATGAGTTACCTCAAAGAAAACGGTATATTGACACACAATCAAGGCGGATATATAAAATATCGTTCTTGTGAAATACAATTAGTCCTGCACTCGCACCAAGTGTTGAGTGTTATTCACAAGGGACTTCATCTACATCTACATACATACTCCGGAATCCATCATACGGTGCGTGGCTGAGGGTACCTCGTACCACAACTAGCATCTTTTCTCCCTTTTCCACTCCCAAACAGAACGAGGGAAAAATGACTGCCTAGATGCCTCTGTACGAGCCCTAATCTCTCTTACCTCTGTAGTATTTCCTCGAAATATAAGTTGACTGCAGTCAGCCTCAAATGCCGCTTCTCTAAATTTCCTCAGTAGCCAAGCCAGACGGATCAGTGAGTGACTGGATGGAAGCCTTCGACCCGGTTTCCGATTTTACGTAAGACAGAATTTCCTTGGGCTTTCAGCAAGATCTTATGCTAGGGTATGACGGTGGTAGTGGTTGAATGCTTCGCGCATCGCTCTTTTTATAGCAGCACGAATCTCTTCTAACTTTTGCCTGTCCTTATTCTCCCGATTTTTCTTGTACCGCGAGTGCAACTGTCTATGCTTCCTGAGCATTCTCCGAATTGCGCTGTTAAACCAC
Source organism: Schistocerca cancellata (assembly GCF_023864275.1). Classification (NCBI taxonomy): domain Eukaryota; kingdom Metazoa; phylum Arthropoda; class Insecta; order Orthoptera; family Acrididae; genus Schistocerca; species Schistocerca cancellata. The sequence continues at coordinate 266,758,940 of NC_064634.1, forward strand.
GGTGGGTCATTTCCGTTCGTAACCCACTTTTTCGGCACATACTTCTCCAATGCGTGATTTACAATGTGTTTAAAATTAGCCCATAATTCTTCCACGTCTATCGTACTGGAAGTACATGAAGTCGATTCATTTACTAAGTGGGATGCTAACAACTGCTTATCTGCTCTTTCTAGTAAGAATACTCTCCTACCTTCCTGCCCGACTTTTTAACTTTCGAAACCATAGTCGTAAAGACAACATCATGATCACTAGTCCCTGTCTCAACATTGATACCGTCGATGAGGTCTGGTCTGTTCGTCGCTACCAGATCTAAGATATTTCCATTACGCGTTGGCTGTCGATTTAGCTGCTCAAGACAGTTTTCGGATAATGTGTTCAAAGTAATTCACACGACTTCAAATTGATTACGTAATTCTAGATTTTCATAAGGCTTTTGACACTGTACCACACAAGCGGCTTATAATGAAATTGAGTGCTTATGGAATAACGTCTCAATCATGAGACTGGATTCGAGAATTCCTGTAAGAGGGGTCACATTGCGTAGTAATTGACGGAAAGTCATCGAGTAAAACAGATGTGATTTCTCGAGTTCCCCAAAGTAGTATTATGGGCCCTTTGCCGGCCCTTATCTATATAAACGATTTATGAGACAATATGAGTACCCGTCTTGGATTTATTGCAGACGATGCTGTCGTTTATCGACTAGTAAAGTCATCAGAAGATAAAAAGATTGCAAAACGATTTAACAAAGAAGGGGCGAAAAAATTCTCAATTGGGTTTAAATAACTAAATATGTGAGGTCATCCATATGAGTGCTAAAAGGAATCCGATGAACTACGGTTACCAATAAATCACTCAAATCTAAAGGTCATAAATTCAACTCAATACCTAGGAATTACAATTAAAGAACTTAAATTGGAAGGAGCACACAGAAAATGTTGTGGGGAAACCTAGCCAAAGACTGCGTTTTAGTGGCAGGACACTTAGAAAATGTAACGGATCTACAAAAGAGACTACCTTCACTACGCTTGTCCTTCCTCCTTTAGAATATTGCTGCGCCGTGTGGGACAATTACCAGATAGGATTGACGAAGTATATGTAGAAAGTTCAAACAAGAGAAGCAACTTTTGTATCATCACGAAATAGGGAGGGAGTGTCACTAAAATTATACGAGTTTTGGGTTGGACATCATTAAAACAAACGTGTATTTCGCTGGGGCAGACTCTTTTTATGAAATTTTAATCACTAATCTTTTCCTCAGAAAGCGAAAATATTTTGCATACGCCGAACTACATAGGGAAAAACAATAATGATAATAAAACAAGGGGAATCAGAGCTCGCACGGAAATAAATAGGTGTATGTTTTTTCCTCGCGCTGTACGAGATTCGAGTAATAGAGAATTATGTGAAGGTGGTTCGATGAACCCTCTGGCAGGCACTTTAACGTGATGTGCAGAGCATCCATGTAGATGTAGAATGTAGATGGGTTATTTTCGTTAATTTCGCGTGCTCTCGGTATCTCATACTGAAGTTTCATCCTGTCTGTCCCAAGTAAAATTTGTTACAATCCTGTCATTCGATTTGGAATAACCCTAGGATTGTGTGTATTGGCAATTTTTTATTTCAAACAAACACTTCGTACAAAATTTTGTGGAATGCCTAAGATGAGGGATGGACACGAACAACTACTCACTGACACATCATTTGCAAAAAATCGTACATACGGCCCTAAATTGTATCAACACAACATAGCAATTGTAACCGTATAGCACCACTGAGCTATTCACACGATTGTCAGTCAGTCAGATCTGACGAAAAATCGTCAAATCATAAAAATCGCAAAACCACTTACAAGTCGCTTGTTGGATCGTAAATTGAATTTTGAGTTGAGAATCATTCGGTATGTATCGTACGACACAGACCTGCTAGGATGAAGTTCATCAAAAAATTGTACAATTTCCTTATATTTTAGATTTTCGAGTATGTAGGTTTTCTTCGGGTCTCTGAGGCTGTAGTGGTTCTAAATAACTCTGAAAATTGTGGTGTGATTCTGAGTCAACGTTGTTGTGGGCTTAGTGAGTTGCCTGTATTTTGCAGGATGCTTACCGCTCTTATCCAAAGACACACATCCAACTATTTTCAGCCCTTTCAGGTGATTTCTGCTTATTTTTCGTGATTTCATGTTAGTTGTGGTCGGTTGTGTCCGACGAGTCACCACAGACTTGGATCTCATTTCAAATACACTGATGGGTTAATGTATTATGTTTACCTGATAAATAAGGTGTTGACTCATGTTTTGAACGCAGTAAAGCTTCGGTTGTGCGTGGCATTTACTCGACCAGGCTTTGCCAGATTTCGGTGGTACGTGGCATTAGATGCCTACGAATAAGCCTCGCAATTGCCATAAATTACGGACCGGTGGTTTGTGGGCGTGGAAAAAAAAATTGGAAATTTTAGGTAAGGTCTTACGGGACCAAACTGCTGAGGTCATCGGTCCCTAAGCTCACACACAACTCAATCTAACTTAAACTAACTTACGCTAAGAACGAGACACACATACCCATGGCGAAGGGGGGACTCGAGCCTCCGACGAGTGGAGCCGTGCGGGCCGAGACAAGATGCCTCAAACCGCGCAGATACCCCGTATGGCTGCGGGCGTGGAGCTGGCACCTGACTGAATCCCAGATGTGTTAACTCGGGTTCTGTTTAGGCGGATCTTGTGGCCAAGATACGATCGTGATTTAATTATTATGCGCCTCAAATCACTGTAGAACAATTGGAAGACTCCACCACCGACGTGAAACGCAAATACACTCCTGGAAATGGAAAAAAGAACACATTGACAGTGTGTCAGACCCACCATACTTGCTCCGGACACTGCGAGAGGGCTGTACAGGCAATGATCACACGCACGGCACAGCGGACACACCAGGAACCGCAGTGTTGGCCGTCGAATGGCGCTAGCTGCGCAGCATTTGTGCACCGCCGCCGTCAGTGTCAGCCAGTTTGCCGTGGCATACGGAGCTCCATCGCAGTCTTTAACACTGGTAGCATGCCGCGACAGCGTGGACGTGAACCGTATGTGCAGTTGACGGAATTTGAGCGAGGGCGTATAGTGGGCATGCGGGAGGCCGGGTGGACGTACCGCCGAATTGCTCAACACGTGGGGCGTGAGGTCTCCGCAGTACATCGATGTTGTCGCCAGTGGTCGGCGGAAGGTGCACATGCCCGTCGACCTGGGACCGGACCGCAGCGACGCACGGATGCACGCCAAGACCGTAGGATCCTACGCAGTGCCGTAGGGGACCGCACCGCCACTTCCCAGCAAATTAGGGACACTGTTGCTCCTGGGGTATCGGCGAGGGCCATTCGCAACCGTCTCCATGAAGCTGGGCTACGGTCCCGCACACCGTTAGGCCGTCTTCCGCTCACGCCCCAACATCGTGCAGCCCGCCTCCAGTGGTGTCGCGACAGGCGTGAATGGAGGGACGAATGGAGACATGTCGTCTTCAGCGATGAGAGTCGCTTCTGCCTTAGTGACAATGATGGTCGTATGCGTGTTTGGCGCCGTGCAGGTGAGCGCCACAATCAGGACTGCATACGACCGAGGCACACAGGGCCAACACCCGGCATCATGGTGTGGGGAGCGATCTCCTACACTGGCCGTACACCACTGGTGATCGTCGAGGGGACACTGAATAGTGCACGGTACATCCAAACCGTCATCGAACCCATCGTTCTACCATTCCTAGACCGGCAAGGGAACTTGCTGTTCCAACAGGACAATGCACGTCCGCATGTATCCCGTGCCACCCAACGTGCTCTAGAAGGTGTAAGTCAACTATCCTGGGCAGCAAGATCTCCGGATCTGTCCCCCATTGAGCATGTTTGGGACTGGATGAAGCGTCGTCTCACGCGGTCTGCACGTCCAGCACGAACGCTGGTCCAACTGAGGCGCCAGGTGGAAATGGCATGGCAAGCCGTTCCACAGGACTACATCCAGCATCTCTACGATCGTCTCCATGGGAGAATAGCAGCCTGCATTGCTGCGAAAGGTGGATATACACTGTACTAGTGCCGACATTGTGCATGCTCTGTTGGCTGTGTCTATGTGCCTGTGGTTCTGTCAGTGTGATCATGTGATGTATCTGACCCCAGGAATGTGTCAATAAAGTTTCCCCTTCCTGGGACAATGAATTCACGGTGTTCTTATTTCAATGTCCAGGAGTGTAGTATGAACGGTTGTAGGTATTTCAGAATATAATTCATATTGATTTGGATAGCTGCCACTGATCCCAAGGCATTCCGAGTGAATGCCCCTCATAGCGTATTGCGCGGTCCAGTGATATTTATTTGATCACCTGTCAAAAGCATTAATTAGCACATTTCGGAGCTCGGGCGTGCAGGAAGAGAGTCGCTAAGACTCTGGAAGGTACCGACAGGAATGTGGAGCCATTGCGACTCAAATGTCGCGGGCAGCTCCGCAAGGTATCTGAGTTTAGGATCTATGTCGCGATAAAATTCTCGATTCCCACTGCTTGTCGACTGGTTGTAATTGGTGGCTAGGGGACTGTGGTAAACTCATCCTGGTGCTCTTCGAACTACTTACATATACTGCGAGCTCTGTAACACGTTGCATTTTCCCGCTGGTAGATGCCATCGTGCCGAGGAAGAAACAAGCTGCTACTAGGGTTGACATGGTCTCCAAAGATACATACTTGTGTTCATCCATTGCGTCTTTGGGACCGTCAGGATCACTCAGGGAATGCCACGAAAACATTCCGAAGACCAAATGCCTACCTTTTCTGACGACTGTTGCAGGGCCATACCCAATAACAACTATCGATGGCGCGTAAAACGTGATTCATCTGAAAGGGCCGCCCGTTCCACTCAGTGGCCATCCAGTTGTGGTATTGGCGTGCAGATTCCAACCATCATCACGAACGAACAGCAGTCAGAACTGGTGCATGAACCTGACTCTTGCTGCAAAAGCCCTTAAGCAGCAAAGTTCGATTAACAGTCGTTGAGGAGAAACTGTTGGTAGCTGCTTGGTTCATCTGGGCAGTTTGTTGCTCAATTGCACGTCTGTTCGCTCGTACACAACATAGCAGACGTCGTTCAACACCGTGATGTATGGACCTTGGTGCACTACAGTTCCCTCTGAGCAGGTTTTGGATACTCCCATTTTGCATGGTGTACATTAACCACGGCGACCCGTGAATTGTCTCCGAACGGTTACTGCACATTGACTCGAACATAGGCGATAGTCACCATAAGGTGACTCGAGCTTGTATTATCCCCATCGGTGTGCGTTTGTGGTGCGAGGCACGTTTCAACCTGCTTTTCGTTTCGACGACGGCGCCTCCGGACACGACTGTCGAGCTGGTGTAACAAAAAACGTGATACATCTGACTAGGCGACACCTTGCCACTGATGGACTTCGGGTCTCTAGGATGTCGTTCTCTCTGCAATCGTTACTGACTATGTCGTTGGGTGAACATGTGGATATGTGCCCTTGGGTGAACATGCTAACACCTAGGTGTCATGTGATTAGGAGCCTTTCAAAAGTGTGCGCCGACCAGAGTGTGTGAAAACACTTGTGCTCTGTTGTATCTGGGATGGCTTTACAGAGTGGGCAAGCCTCTGACATCCACGTTTTCTGATTAGATGTGGACATTCAACACATTGTCGCCCACCTACGCTTATAACATCCTTCAACTAAACTCCAGAGATGCAGACGATAGCAGCACGCGAGTAGACGACCAACTTCGTTATTTTCAAAATTCTCTCTCCTAGCATACAGGTCATAACTGTCTACCATCGGCAGATTCACTTATCTCTACATATAAAAGAAAGTCTCTTAACTGACACACCATCGTACAGCTCAAATTGCTGAGGATAGAAACTTGAAATTAGGAGACGGTATTAGTTTTATACCGCAAGCATTGTTTAAGAAGGTATTTTTCGAAATTCGACCACTAATTAGGTTTCTTCAAGCTATTAAGGGAATTTAGAAGCTAAAATTACTAAGACTGGTATTTAATTTTGTGGTGTCACCGCCAGACACCACACTTGCTAGCAGGTAGCCCTTAAATCGGCCGCGGTCCGTCAGTATACGTAGGACTCGCGTGTCGCCACTATCAGTGATTGCAGACCGAGCGCCGCCACACGGCAGTCTAGAGAGACTTCCTAGCACTCGCCCCAGTTGGACAACTGACTTTGCTAGCGATAGTTCACTGACAAAATACGCTCTCAGTTGCCGAGACGATAGTTAGGATAGCCTTCAGCTACGACATTTGCTACGACCTAGCAAGGCGCCAGTACCAGTTACAATTGATACTGTAATCATATACCGCCAAGAGCGACGCTCATCATTAATGGATTAAAGTTAAGTATTCCACCAGCTACGTCCGTTTTTCTGAAGTCTAAATTCCTTGTCCTGTTCCAGACCTCACGCCAGCCTGCGTGAGCTAAAACGCGTGCCTTTCGGCTTTCTCTAGTACCCGGTGTTGGCGCTCCTGCCAACCCACAACAAATTTCTCGGTCAAAAATTAAAAAAAATCGTGCTCCAGGAATTTTCGAAATTCAGCCATTAATGGGATAAGATAGGGTTTGAATTATTTTTGAAAATTTATCATTAAAGACGTACTAATAAAGTGTGTTCAAGGCTGCAATTTCAGTTTTCGGTTACAAAAAAAAAAAAACTGTACATATTGCAGTGTTTTTGGAAATTCGGTCTCTAAAAGAATGTGGCAAGATATGAACATTTTTATGAAAATATTTCATTCTTAAACTAAATCTAAGCAATTTTGTATTTGGCTTCTCGGTTAGAAATTAAAACACATGTGTCTGTGTTCTTTGAAAATGTCGCACCTGAAGGGGTGAAATAGAAGATGAAAGTTTATATGAAAATATATTGTTATATTAAAACAATTCTTAAAGCTAAATCTATTGGAACTGGTGTTTGACGCCTTGACTAGATATACAGAAGTGTGTGGTAAGGGACGAAATTTTCCACGATAGAACTCAAACAGCAGGATTAACAAAGACTGATTCCAGTTACCAGAATACTTTGGGGTTATAAACTATTATGCGTGTATTTTAAAAATAAAAGGTCAAAACCTGTCTTGAAAATAGTGAAGTGGGATACAGGTTTCATCTGAACCTAGGATTTTCACAGTTAAATTTTCAACTTCAGATTCAGTGTGGCAATTATAGGAAACAGTGTAGCAAATCAGTACCAAAACACATTTATTCGCCTGACAATGAAAACCATGAAATTTCGCACGTAAGGTTGCAACGTAACATTTGATGGGGGTCGGTTGGTTTGTTGACGGAGGTGGGTGGGCGGCGGGGAGGTACCAAACTGCTGCGTCATCGGTCCTTTGAAGCTGGTTTTGACATACCATACACCAGTGTTTTCTACATTCTATGAAGTATTTTTGGGCTTATACGTCTCACTAAAAACAAATTGCGTAAAAACCAACAGAAACAGTGACGTGTGTAGTAGTGTAACCAAACCAACACATTCATGGGATGGGGAAGATGGAGGTTTGGTATAATATTCGAGAAACAGACAATTTAAAACACACAGTCCCATTTGCTTATACCCACCACATCGACCGTAGTATTTTTCTTCAAGGTCCGAAAGCGATCTCGCTACATGCTAGCATTAGACAGATATAAGATATAGATGGCCGAACGCTAAAAATTTTGTATTAATTTACAGGAACATATGTATCCCATAAACCAGGAAATAGCTGAAGAAAAACAAAAGAAATCTGTGCAGTCCACTCTTGTACAGTCTACGCTAGCGAATTAGAGAGCGCTAAGCTAGTGTCGGTAAATTTCCCCATTTGCGGCCCACAATATTGGTAGAACAATAACTCGCCCGTATAGCGTAACGTGCAGCACATTACCGTGAAAGACAGGAAGGCGAACCACACGGCGGTCGAATCCATGCAGAAGATTAACGACCATAATGGTGCACAAGTCAGCTTGATTGTTGTTTGTAGGCGGTTTTCTATGCTCGTTTACGCAAATCCTGGGCTAGTCCCTAGGAACAGCTCCATAAAATACGGTAAACAAACATTTAAAATACAATCGCACACAGCTTTCGTCTCTTAGGTAACTGAAGACTGCGTCGACAGGAGTGGCATCCACGCGCAAAGATAGATAAAATACATTTTCCAAATCCTGAGCACAGTGGATCGCGTACTAGACGGCACGAACGCAAGGAAGAATAAAAATATCATCGGTAGAATGATTCCCCGTTCATCTCTGCTTCACTTAAAAACTTTAATCTCAACAACACGCGCGCACAACGCCGGCATGGGCAATGAGCATCATGTTTCGTCTCTTAAGTGTGTGTTTCGTTACCATTACCCTTTCCATATATTACCGCTAGAAGAGTACCCGTAATTGCCCGGGTGTCCTATTAGCTCATTTCCTCCTCCCCCCCCCCTCCACCACTCTGTCCAATAACTCCACCTCCAATCCCTATCAACCTGCACCAACCCCTGCCCCGCTGCCCGCAGTCACTGTACATCTCTTCCTGCTCCCCTCTCTGGCCATATCCTCCTGCAGCTCCTTTCCATTTTTTATGTAGTCAATAATCTTCGGAAAGGTTTGATGCGGCCCGCCACGAATTTCTCCCCTGTGACATCTCCTTCATCTCGGAGTGGAACTTGCAATCTATTTACCCAATTGTTTGCTAGATGTATTCCCACTACTGTTTTCCTCCACAGTTTTTAACCGTTGTAGTTCAATCTAGAATATCTAGAATCATGGAAGTTGTTCTGTGATGTCTTCACAGGTGTCTATATACACTCCTGGAAATTGAAATAAGAACACCATGAATCCATTGTCCCAGGAAGGGGAAACTTTATTGACACATTCCTGGGGTCAGATACATCACATGATCACACTGACAGAACCACAGGCACATAGACACAGCCAACAGAGCATGCACAATGTCGGCACTAGTACAGTGTATATCCACCTTTCGCAGCAATGCAGGCTGCTATTCTCCCATGGAGACGATCGTAGAGATGCTGGATGTAGTCCTGTGGAACGGCTTGCCATGCCATTTCCACCTGGCGCCTCAGTTGGACCAGCGTTCGTGCTGGACGTGCAGACCGCGTGAGACGACGCTTCATCCAGTCCCAAACATGCTCAATGGGGGACAGATCCGGAGATCTTGCTGGCCAGGGTAGTTGACTTACACCTTCTAGAGCACGTTGGGTGGCACGGGATACATGCGGACGTGCATTGTCCTGTTGGAACAGCAAGTTCCCTTGCCGGTCAAGGAATGGTAGAACGATGGGTTCGATGACGGTTTGGATGTACCGCGCACTATTCAGTGTCCCCTCGACGATCACCAGTGGTGTACGGCCAGTGTAGGAGATCGCTCCCCACACCATGATGCCGGATGTTGGCTCTGTGTGCCTCGGTCGTATGCAGTCCTGATTGTGGCGCTCACCTGCACGGCGCCAAACACGCATACGACCATCATTGGCACCAAGGCAGAAGCGACTCTCATCGCTGAAGACGACACGTCTCCATTCGTCCCTCCATTCACGCCTGTCGCGACACCACTGGAGGCGGGCTGCACGATGTTGGGGCGTGAGCGGAAGACGGCCTAACGGTGTGCGGAACCGTAGCCCAGCTTCATGGAGACGGTTGCGAATGGTCCTCGCCGATACCCCAGGAGCAACAGTGTCCCTAATTTGCTGGGAAGTGGCGGTGCGGTCCCCTACGGCACTGCGTAGGATCCTACGGTCTTGGCGTGCATCCGTGCGCTGCTGCGGTCCGGTCCCAGGTCGACGGGCACGTGCACCTTCCGCCGACCACTGGCGACAACATCGATGTACTGTGGAGACCTCACGCCCCACGTGTTGAGCAATTCGGCGGTACGTCCACCCGGCCTCCCGCATGCCCACTATACGCCCTCGCTCAAAGTCCGTCAACTGCACATACGGTTCACGTCCACGCTGTCGCGGCATGCTACCAGTGTTAAAGACTGCGATGGAGCTCCGTATGCCACGGCAAACTGGCTGACACTGACGGCGGCGGTGCACAAATGCTGCGCAGCTAGCGCCATTCGACGGCCAACACCGCGGTTCCTGGTGTGTCCGCTGTGCCGTGCGTGTGATCATTGCTTGTACAGCCCTCTCGCAGTGTCCGGAGCAAGTATGGTGGGTCTGACACACCGGTGTCAATGTGTTCTTTTTTCCATTTCCAGGAGTGTAGTTTGCATCATTCATCTGTAACACCACATTCAGTAAGCTTCGATTTTCTTCCATTTCGATTTACCCACAGTGCATGTCTCGAGACCTATGTTTGACAGACTTCTCTTGGCCAGGAAAGCAATTTTTTTCAGCGCTAGTCTGCCTTTTATCTTCTCCTTGCTCCTACCGTCATGAGTTATCTTGCTGCCTAGGTAGCAGATCCAACTGTGTTTGCTTCGTAATCACAGATCCTGATGTTATGTTTCTCGCTGTTCTCATTTTTTCTACTTCTCAGTAATTTCGTCTTTCTCCAATTTATTCTCGGTTCATATTATGTACTCATCAGACCGTTCATTCCGTTCAGCAGATCTTGTAGTTCTTCCCAACTTTCACTGACAACAGAAATGTCATCAGCGAATCGTATCATTGATACTTGTTTACCTTGAATTTTAATGCCATTCCTGAACATTTTTTATTTCCACCACTGATTCTTCGGTGTATATACTAAACAGTATAATCAAAAGACTAGCCGCCTTTTCAATCGGAGCACTTCGTTCTTTGTCTTCCACTCCTTTTGTCCCCTCTTGGGTCTTGTACATACTGCATATTACCCGACTTTGCCTATAGCTTACCCCTACTTTCTCAGAATTTCGAACATCTTGTATCATTTTATATTGTCAAACGGTTTTACCAGGTCTATAAATTCTATGAACATGTCTTCATTTTACCTTCGTTCTGTTTCCATTAAATTTTTCCGTGAAAGCTCTGATTTCCCTTATTTTATCGTGATGGTCATTTCTCCCTCTATGGTGCTTTTACCTTTCTTAGAGCCAAACTGATCGTCATAAAGGCCACCCTTAGTTTTCTTTTCCATTCTTTTGTATATTACTCCTGTCAGCAACTTGAATTCATGAGCTGTTAGGCTCATTGTGCGAAAATTTTAACTCTTATCAGTTCTTGTAATCTTCATAATTTTGTTGATTACCTCCGTTTGTGTGTGTGTGTGTGTGTGTGTGTGTGTGTGTGTGTGTGAATTCGTAAGGGACCAAGTTGCTGAGGTCGTCAGTCCTTAGACTTACTGAAGTGTTGGCAGAAGAGCCAACACTGTGTTGCTAAAGGAGGCCGAAATGCACGCGTTTAATTACACGCTGACTGGCGTGAGGTCTGGGACAGTTAAGGGAATTAATAGTAGCAAATAAAGTACGTAGTTGATATAATACTTAACTTTAATCCACAATTGGAGTACATCGGTCTGATGGTTCATGCTTCATTAGATACATAGCAAACGATAAATGGCGCCTTGCTAGGTCGTAGCAATTGACGTAGCTGAAGGCTATGCTAACTATCGTCTCGGCAAATGAGAACGTAATTCTCAGTGAACCATGGCTATCAACGTCGGCTGTACAACTGGGGCCAGTGCTAGGATCTGTCTCTTGACCTGCCGTGTGGCGGCGCTGGGTCTGCCATCACTGACAGTGGCGATACGCGGGTCCGACGTATACTAACGGACCGCGGCCGATTTAAAGGCTACCATCTAGCAAGTGTGGTGTCTGGCGGTGACACCACACTTACGCGCTACTTAAACTAACTTATGCTAAGAGCAACACACACTCATGTCCGAGGGAGGACTCGAACCTCCGGCAGGAGGAGCAGTACAATCCGTGACATGGCGCCTATAACCGCGCGGCCACATCTCGCGGCGATCATCTTTTTCCGAAAGTCAGATAGTATGGCGCCAGACTCATATAGTCTACTCACCAACTTTAATAGTAGTTTTGTTGCCATTTCCTCCAATGATTTCAGAAATTTTGATACAATATTATGTATATCTTCTGCTTTATTTGATCTTAAGTTGTCCAAACCTCTCAAATCGGGTGCCATCAGTGCGTTAGCATTTCAGTGGTTCGTTATTTAGGCGAGTTACATTACATGTATGTGGTCATCTAGTGCCACATACCTCCACGAGCCTACCAACAAACTGTCGGATCCCTGATGCGCTGAATCAGCAATGTATTTCGCTACAAAGACTGACAAACCTGTTATTAAACATGTGGTCATAGCGTTTTGGCGTTTCAATGTATTTCATTCCTAAGTGGTTTGTATTTCTGTATTCCTGAAGTTCCCTGGATTTTTTTGCTTCCTTCTTTCATGGATCAGCTGAAATATTTCTTTTTTCTTTCCAACTTCTCTTCTTTCCAACTTTCAGAGTTGACCATTCCTCTTTAACTGAACTGTCCATTCCTTGTTACTTCCGTATCTCACATCTTTGCGCATTGATTCTTCCCGACTAGTCTCTTGAATTTCAGCCTACTCTTCACCACTACAAAATATGATCTGAGTCTATATCTGCTCCCAGGTACCCCTTACAATCTGATTTCGGTATCTCTGCCTGACCATGGTGTAATCTAACTGAAATCGTCTCGTATCACCCGGCCTTTCACTTGTATACCACCTCTTGCGATTCTTGAAGGGAGTATTCGCTATTACTACCTGATGTTTACTGTAGAACTCAGTCTTCCTCCTCTCTCATTCCCAATACCATGCCCAAATTCTCCTACTCGATCCCTTACAACCGTATTCCAGTCCCCTATGACGATTAGATTTTCATCTCCTTTTTTGTACTGAATTACTCGTTCATTATACTAACACACTTTGTCTCTTCATCTTGAGCCTGCGTCATCGGCTTGTATACCTGAAGTATCGTTGTGAGTGTTAGTCTGGCGTGAATTCTCATGATAACAACCCTGTCATTATAGTACTCACAGTGACACACTCTCTGCCTTATCTTCCTATTCATAATGAAGCCTACTCGCATTATACCATTTTCAGCTGCTGTTGATACTATCATGCATTCATCTGACCGGAAATCCTCGTCTTCTTTCCATTTCACTTCATTGACCCCAATTGTATCTATACTGAGACTGTATCTTCTTTTTCAGATATGCTAGCTTCCCTACCATGTAAATCTTCTGACATTCCACGCCCCGTCTCTTAGAACGTTTTCTTTTTGTTGATTATTCGTTCTGTTTCTCATGGTCACCTCGGTATTTCCCTCCCACAGATCCGAATTTGGGCTCGTCGGGGATCTTTAGCCAATTCAGAGAAAATCATGACACGTTTCCAATTACAGGCCACATATTCTTCGGACACATATTATGTGTGTTTAATTCAGTCGTTTCCAATTCCTTCTCCATCCCCACGCCGTCGATCATTGCTGATTCTTCTGGCCTGAGAGCAGTTATGCACCCCAAGGGCAAGACCGTGACCTGAACCTCTGTCCGCTCCTTCGCTCTCTTTTACAAGGTCGTTGACTGAATGAGGGTGTTATCTTATGCTGGAATTCTTCGAGCGCCATTGCTGATGATTTTTATTCGAATTTTAAGATCTTTGGGTGTTCAAATCTGGGACTGAGGGCGTTTTGATTACTAATTAAAGACTCTACACCTACGCCACAGGCTCCTACCCCTGTCCCTGTCTGTCTACTATTCCCTCCTCTCTCTGACCGTCTGCTGCTTCCCCCCTTTGTCCATCTACTCCTTCCCCCTCTATACGTCTCCACCACCCCTATCCTCTTTGCCCAGCTCCTTAACCTTTATCTCTTCCTGCCCCTGAGTCTGCTCTTCCCTTCTCTTTCTGTCCGTCTGCTCCTTCCCCATCAATCTATATGTGTGTCTCCCATCTCATCTAATTATCGTAATCTCCCTCCCTCTCTGTCATCTATCTCAGCATCATCTCCCTCTCTTTCTAATTCCGGTATCTCCCTCTGTCTATGAGCAATCTCTTTCTATCCTATCTCCTACATCTTTCTGTCCATCTCTACCTCGCCCTCCTCTTGCCATTTCCTCCTGCTCTCCCTCACTGTTTCATCTCCTTCTCTTTCACTGTCTGTGGTCTCCTCTCCCATCTCACAGTTCACTTACTCCTCTTCCCTCTCTGTCCATTTCCCCCTCCCCAGCTCCCTACCCATCTCCTTCCACCCTGTCTCTCGCCTCTTCTCCCCCCCCCCCCACTATTCCTCTTTCCATTCTCTGGCCTTTCCTCCCCTTTCTCAGTCCATTTCCCCCTCACTCTCGCTTTGTTCATCTCCTTATTACCCTCAATGTCTATCCATCTCCTCCTCCCCGCTACTCCCTTTACGCTTTCACACACACCCCAAAAAGAGGGAAAGACAAAACTTCCTCAGCTTTGAGGAATCGGATCTCAATTAGTACCCCTACATCCTTCTTCGTTTAGCAATACAACGCTAAATATGGAGCTATCACCTTTATATTGGGGGAGAAGTTATGCCATGATATTGCATGTATCTCCCTCCGTTAAAGAGCTCTAACTAGACATCTAGTTGAAGGACTGGTAGCACGAGTTAGGTAACTATATTTCCTGAACAGACGTGTTTTTCGTAACATGAGGACTATAGCGACAAACTTCGCCAGAAGGGGAAGTAGGCGACTGTTCATCCAGTTTTCAGAGGTAAAACACTCGTCCACTAATTCTTCAATATTCTCCCACTGCTTGAATTCCGTTGACTGTGGTCGTTATGATCATAATGTCACATAGATATTTTCACGATGTATGTGAAATGGGAGTTAGTTCATCAGCATGTGTGAGTGGTTAGGTGCGGATTTCACGGCGTAAAATCGGACGTCGGGTCTTGTATACTGCGTTGTCTGCGTAATCGAAATGGAGCCACAGTAGAACCATCCACTCACCTTTCCAGCTGACTACCAACAACTAATATGGTACAGTTCTAGCTTTTTATCATTGTAGATACTGAGATATCTGCTCGTTGTAAAGAGCTGAAAGTTAAGTGTGAACAGTTACAAAATGTAGTGACTTCTGAGAGGTGCCTGTTCAACACATCTGCTGGAGATACATATTGCACTGCTCAAGTGTGAAAATAATTTAGACACAAAATATCACAATATCTTGTGTGTTAATGTGTAGAACAGTTAAATGTTGTGGCTAGTCGGTACTAGATCTTTACTTCGTCTTTTTTCACTGAGAGCACACTGACAGTCTCTTGTGTGTTGAAGTGGAGAACAGGTAAATGTTATGGCTAATCGGTACTATATCTTTTCACAGTATTTTACCATTCAGAGCAGCGAGGCGACACACAAATTCTTTGTTCCGGTATATTGATAATTTTTACTTGATGGACCGTCTGACATCAACTGAATGAAACATAATTTTAGTGTCATACGTGGTTCGCCTTTATTTTCTCCTAGGCGTCTTCAGTGGTCTGGAATATGTACATATGTTTGCTTATTTAAGTTACATTTTGGTCACTGTACCTATAGGTTATAAACAGTTCTGGTGGTTGGTATTTCCTATTGAGTAGTAATGTTTTGAACTGTACTTACAGGTTGCGTGGACGATTTCCTACACATTACGCTCCTGTCCCATTTTTGTGTTTTGTTTTTCTTCTTCTAAATGCCAATTTGCCTTTTTCCCCCACATTTCACAGCACTATGAACTTGACACTTGTCTCGATCCAATGTTTTTGTTTTTGTTGCCGACTGTCAGATTTTATTGCCAAAGATCGAATATTATTGCCAACTTTTGAGTGTAATTATTGAAGTATCTGTGATCTGTTTGTGTATGCATTTTTTATGTTATGTTATCTTTTACTAAGTGTAGTAGGGAGCCTGTGCTGGTGTGTGTTTGTTCATTTATCACATGTTTGCTTTCAGCGATGGCTTTCTGAATGTGGAAGTTTTCTTGCATTTGTATAAGATGTTTGTCAGGTTGCTTATTATCATTATTTTCATCTCTTGTTCGATGTTTGTAGGATGGTGGTTATGGTATTTTAAATGTTTTGCAAACGTGGAATGGTTTGTTTCCTAGTTTCAACGAGTGATGTGTTCTTTGTGTCGTGTTTTAAAATTCCTGCATTTCATGTCTATGTATACATTCAAGTTTATATATTCCTGATTATTGGAATATGTCCCTCTTAGTAGCTGGTTGTCTTAGCAGTGATTGGAGGGTTTGCCCAGACTTGTAAGCTATTGGGAATCCCTGTCTCTTTAGAATGTTTGCAACTCTGTGTATTAGTTTATGTGTTTAGTATGGCGCTAAAATTGTGTTTCATTCAGTTGCTGTCAGACGGTCCATAAAGTAAAAGTCATCAAAATACCGTAATATTACACGCAACTGATGAAGACACTACAATAGTTGAAGATGAAGATGTCAAATTCCTCGTATTTATGTCACACGTGCTACGACAGTAAATGCACGAGGAGGAACGCAACGGGTGTTAACAGTCACAGAAGATAGAATCATGTTCACAGGCTTTCACTGAATTCAGACGTCACAAGCCTTCTCTTGAAACATTCAGCCGGCTATGCACGTCAAAGCTAAACTGATAAGAGGCTGAGCGCTTTCGCTTTGGCGTATATTGCCTGTCACCTCCGATATACCGAAAGAAGTTCCAGAATCGAGACTAAAGGGGAACGAGGTAGAATATGTATGCCACGAAGGAGTCTGAACAACGTTAAACCCTAGTCGACGACCCGTCTATGTGTACTGACTTTTGGCTGTGCTTCCAACAGTTCAGTGGAATTCACTGTACAGTGTAACTAGCGTAGACATACATATAGTATAGAGACTTCACTTTCTGGTATTAATATTGTCACCTACAGAAGAACAATCTAAAATGATGGTTTTATGCGCTGTTTATTGTGTCTGAATAAATCTACTAGCAGAACAGTTAAGAGATGAAATACACCTGTAAAACCTCTTACTATAATAGTAATCAGTTAACATAATCCTCTGAAAATCCTGAACTAACATATTAACAATTTAGAAATCAACGTTTCACGAAACGATTTTTATACCTGCTGATGTCTCCCGCTATAAGGAGCACTTCAGTTATTCCAAATCTATTCATAAAGGTTAGTACACTTGATAAACATCATATTCTAGTAATTTCCAGTAAAATTTTTCGGTTTCAAAATACAGAAACTTAATTCCTCCAGGACGACTGTCAGTAAAATTTATTGGATATGTTTAGGCTTTTCTAATTGCATTTCGGATTTTTCTTACGAATAAATTTTTTGGCATTTTTTTGGCATATGGACCGGGAATCCAGTGGTTTCTGAAGAATGGCGACGAAATTCATAGCTCACCTGAAACTGGAGCAGCTTCACTGAAGTTGGCACAATCAGTTAGATAGGAAAAATAGAAAATGTTTGTATGAAGTAGCTCTTAATCTTTGTACGACTTCTTCGTCACCTTAAATTATTGCAAGATCAGATGAATATTCTCATAGTAACTGTCCTACTGATATTAAATATTTCATTCGCAGTTCTGTTAGTGATACGCGTGGTTTCACATTGATGTCCTCGGAGGTTAGCATCAGGATTACGCTTGTTGTGAGATTCTTCACTTGCTTCAGAATTTCGTATATCTCGTTCAGCTCTTACCAGTTATTAATTCGCGTAAATACGAACATCACCAATCTGCGCACACCACTTTAATTTGTACCGTATGGAAGAAGGCTATATTCTTTGTTATTGTTGTAATATACTCTCAAGTGTCAGCGGAGAATTAGATTGTTTTAAATAGTACAAAATACATTATTCCATTTCAAGGAATAACTGAATAATTTGATGAAGAACTAATTTCCTAGCATCAAACGGTATTATTTCCTTGTGCCTCGTGCCAGATTGTGCTGGAATGAAGGCCCCGAGTTTTTAAACTATAACCCTGTCTGGACCCAGTTAATTATGCCTGTCGTTCAAACATGGTGGATGGAAGTGAGATCGTCAACCTGACAAACAGGAAGATGCACATGGTTGATTTCCCTGGTGCCTATCATCAACGTTAGAGTTACTGATGAATTCGCCAGAAGACCTGCCACATATTACATTGCGCACGAAAAGAGAATTTTTTATGCTGATAATACTTGTGAATTATAATGTCACTAAATTTTTGAAACAAATTCTAAACTAGACTATGCCTACTTTAAGACATGTAAGTCCTTAAACTGAGTGATGATTCTATTGTTGGCAGTTCAACTAGTCACAAAAATTGGAGGAGAGAGTCCAAGTCATCAATCCCATAATTATTTAGGGTACTGTGTCCTTGTAATGTTTCGGTAGTCCAGTTCTTCGTATTTATGCAGTTCTCTTTCTGTTCTGAAAAAAAAATTACTGGAATCGATGGCTGTCATTGTACATAGGGAATTTGGAAAGTAGTTCTCATATGTCGTCCCACGTTATAACCATTACGCTCCATGACTGGTGCATGGTCACCTTGTTAGACCAGATGTGCTGGTTCTCCTGCAGAAATTGTTTTGATGCAAGTACCCGGAACAGCACGATTATCGTGACAAAACCTCTAAATTGCACACATAATCCCTGTGATATTTTGGCGTTATGTATGGAACAAATGCAACGATGAGTGACAACAACCTGACCTGGTCCGCAGATGGTGGAGGGAGGAGCGGACGATGTGTATGGGAAAGCCCAAATCTTGAACCAAGAGACTTGCATATTTTTGGCAACGTGAAAGAACTTCTGGGGGGGGGGGGGGGGGGGGGAGTAATCTTCCACTTACGAGGACATTCACGCAGCGATGCTCGAGCAATGCCATGACCAAGAAGTGGATTTCTGTCATCCGTGAATTGAACCATATTTAGAAAGTCCTCAATGTTGCTTAGAGATACATGGTAGCGATGCCTAAAAATAGATCATGCCTCTGTGTCAGTCTTGTTCAGTCCAGCAACCTATTTTAGGTGTAGGAACATCAACCATTTACTCACAGTCCCTCTTTCCTATTCCTATTAGATTTCGGGCATGGTTGGGGCATCTGCACTGACAGACAGGTTCCTCGGTCGCCCTCCCAGAAATGTTGCATAAAACTTTGGAGGGGGGGGGGGAGTGTGTCATCTGGTGACACTTTAGGATGTCGACTACGCCTGCCACTGGGACATCCTCTTGACAGCAAGAGTGACTGTGTGCTGACGGATAGTTGGCTTAACCTCTCACAGCGTTCTTTGTTATTGACTTGTCTCCTGCGCTCCCTCTTCCTGGATTCAGAAAAAATAAGGTTTAGATATCTTCTCCTAAACCAGTCATGAGCGGTATGAGGTCAACACCTCCTATTATGATCGCACTTCCAAAATCATCGGTTCTAGGAATGCAAAAGTTATGCGCGTAAACATTGGACGATTGAACAGTGGAAAAATGTTGTGTGGAGTGACGAATCACGGTACACAATGTGGCGATCTGATGGCAGGGTGTGGGTATGGCGAATGCCCGGTGAACGTCATCTGTCAGCGTTGTAGTGCCAAGAGCTAAATTCGGAGTTGGTAGCGATCTAGACTTATTGCCATGATCGCCAGTGGATAAGAAAAAGTTATCTGCTGCGTAGAAAAGCCTTGTCTCCTATGAATGCGATGTGAATGACTGTCTTGCACCCTGGAACACTCTAAAATGTGTAAGGTATATGTTCTGGGTATTTATGTATTCCGTCTTTCAAATGCCTCTCCTACACTGTCTTGCTTCCTTGGACCCTTTGTGCCTTCCACACAGTATCTCTTCTATCTAATTTCAACCTTGCTTCCTTTCTCAGCTGCCAACTACCCGGCTCTATCTTCCACAAATGTACCTCCTACTCCTCGCACTCTTCCCCCTCTCTCTCCCCATGTCCTCCTCTCGGCCCATCTCTTCCTAAACCCCTCTCTCCATACACCACTTGCACCACACTCTCTTTGCCATCACGTCCTACAACCACCCCCCACTCCCCCACCCAGACTCTTTCCCCACCTCCTGCTCTTCCTCTCAATGTCCATTCACTCCTGCACCACTATTTCTCTATTCATCAACCCTCCCCCCCTCCCCACTGCCATCATTTTCTGTCCATCCCCCATCTTCCTGGACCTTCCCCAAGATGAGCCCATCGGCATGTGTAGCTCCATAAAGCTGATTGATAAAGCAGGTCCTACTCACACGACATCCCCACTGTGCAGAAAGTCTATACATCAGAACCTTCATTACCGTCTTAGCTCCTTACATTTGGGCTGTAACTCAAAGCAAGTCGATAAAGCGGCCCAATGTTGTACTCACAGAATATGAATGTCGCACAGGGTAGCCTATATCAGTGGCTCTGAAAAGTAAATGAAACGTTAGGGAAGTGTTTGGGGAGTCAAAACTGTGGTGTTACCGCAAAATACCACACTTGCTAGGTGGTAGCCTTTAAATCGGGCGCGGTCCGGTAGTATACGTCGGACCCGCGTGTCGCCACTGTCAGTGATTGCAGACCGAGCGCCGCCACACGGCAGGTCTAGAGAGACGTCCTAGCAGTCGCCCCAGTTGTACAGCCAACTTTGCTAGCGATGCTACACTGACAAATACGCTCTTATTTGCCGAGACGATAGTTAGCATAGCCTTCAGCTACGTCATTTGCTACGATCTAGCAAGGAGCCATTACCAGTTTATATTGAGATTGTAATTATGTATCATCAAGAGCGCTGTTCTCCAATTATGGATTAAAGTTAAGTATTCCAGAATCTATGTACTATTTTTGGCTACAATAATTCCTTGTCATTTTCCAGACCTCACGCCAGCCTGCGTGAGCTTAAACGCGTGCCTTTCGGCTTTCTCCAAACTCCGTGAATTGGCTCCTGCCAATTCACAACAAAAACACTCCGACAACCACGTACCAGAACAGTGACTTAATAACAGCAGAAATTAAACCTTTCAATAGCAGAAAATTCACAGGCAAACAAATATAAGTTGGTTAACCAATAATGAGCTGTGGCATCTCTATGGATATCGACCCTTGCTCTCTGTTTTGAGTTTTGATCGTTGGTTGTGACTCGAGTGCGAGGTGGCGCGCTCCGAGACAAAGGAAACGGGTGAGTGCAGAGCAGATAGGTGAGAGCATTTCGAGTTTAGCAAGTATCTCGCGAAATGGTCGTCGATTTGGCTGGAGTCGGTAGTACTTGCGGTGTGTTGTTAACTAGCCCGGGTGCCTGGAGGCTTGGGGATCGTTGACGGCTGTTGCTACGTGGATCTGGTTCACTTATCTACCAACTGAAAAATATGTGCTGTCAGCCACTCTTGGAATGTTTTAAGATCATTTTCCTGTGCTTATTTGGTTTTATTTGAAAATGTTTTCTGGCCTCTATAACTACAGGCGTATTTACTCTAAAATTGTTTTAACTGCAGTTTGCCGTCTTCTCCTGCTCTATAACCCACCACTTCGTCTACTGGCCACAAGTGGCTCATCCGGACCATCCGACCGTCGTGTCATCCTCAGAGGAGGATGCAGATAGGAGGGACATGGGGTCAGCACACCGCTCTGCCGTTCGTTATGATGGTATTCTTGACCGAAGCCGCTACGATTCGGTCGTGTAGCTCCTCAATTGGCATCACGAGGCTGAATGCACCCTAAATAATGGCGACAGGGCATGACAGCCTTGATGGCCACCCGTTCAAGTGCCGCCCACGCCCGACAGCGCTTCACTTCGGTGATCTCACGGGAACCGGTGTAGCCACTACGACAAGGCCGGTGCGCTCTATAATCCATGGTCATGATTCATTGCACAAATCAGTTTTACAGCCAGTTAAATTCAGATCGGTGCTGAATAGTATCTTACGTTATTGCGCCAGGTTTTAGTCGTTTCCCTGACACCGTTACCTTGAAAATCTGTTGTTTTACCCTCTTTCATTAGTGATGTTTCGTCTGTTCCAGGCATCATTGTGCATATTCGAGCTGAGATGGTATTCGACAGCCTGGTTGTTCCCAAATATTGTCTGTGGAGTGTTTGGGTGTTCTCTCTGCACTAGATAAATAATGCAAAGGCAGATTTATAACTGGGTATTTGGCGAATACTTTTATGAGAATTTTGACATGGGTTTGATCCTAGCGTTTTACCATTTAAATGTCTAGTTAATTTAATTTAGCTGTAGCCCCCCTGTGTGTTCCTAATTATATTTCGTACGCTCTGTTGAAATTGTGTCAATCCTACGGGTTCGTTGGTGTTGATTTCATTTGGTTGCACACGACTGGGATGTCCGTGATTTAATGTTTACTAATTCGTGTTCTGTACTCCAGGTACCTACGGTATAATTGATAGCTTTTGTGCCTCATACAGCTAGGCGCAGTCATTACTGTTCCAGTCTGTTCTGGTCTGTACCACACACGTGCCGCCTGAATTGAACACTACTCTAGTTAAAATTAAAACCAATGCGCAAAATAAATCTGACAAGCACTGAAAGCATTAAACATCATATTAACAAAATAAAGCTAATTGGCTAAGCACTAACCCCCAATCAGAATGCTAATGAAATTCCAAAGCAATCTAAAGTCAAATGAACACTGAATAAACACTGTTTTCATAAAATTTCAAACACTAGTTAATATGTGAGGCAGGTAGATTGAAGTTATTCGTAATAGTAGGTGCCTTGAACACTGCTTTAATAAAATATGTAACACCTCAAAGAAAACTGGAAATCATGACACAAAGGGCTGAGTAGGTAATCTACGATATAATATTACAGAAAGCACCACATGTGTCCACAGCAAGCCAGTCACGCTGCTGAGTAACGTGACAAGTAGGCAACAAAATTTGAAATGTATAGCACGCCCATCACAAATTGGGAATACGTGCCTCGCAGTAACACACAAACGAGCACTGTTAGTGGACAACACTAAACCAGTATAATCACAAAGTAGGCGTCGTAGGATCGCGGATGTAGTTGTTCACAACCCCCCCCCCCCCCCCCCCTCCACCGTTCTACTACTAGTGAAGTTTGCTGTTTGTGTGTAAAATTTCGTTTCAGTGTCTTCCTTGGTTGCGTTGCTGGCCAATACTGCTTGCTTGCTTGGTTGTTTGGTGCTCATACACTAGTATGACACAGTGCTCTTGTCCCCCCTACTGTGGTTGAATGTGCATGATAATATTTCGTGTGAGTGCGACCCTGATTTTTAGTTACTGATGAGCCACTAGAGCACGCAGCAGGTAACAAGACACACACACACACAGACACACACACACACACTCTCTCTCTCTCTCTCTCTCAGTAACGGAGGCTATAACCGCTAGCAATTTTTCAGGCCTACGCCCGTATTCATACTGGGCTATAAAAAGGGGGAATGCTGGTTTAATTGGTGTAATTTCCTAAGGTAGGAAGGCGGTTTTTGTTATTACAGTTACGGATTCGAGCTTTGGGAGACGAGAGATAATCGTGTGAATATTCCAAATGTGTTTTTTCTTTTTAGCTGTCTGAAATTTTATTAAAATTTTAGATTTTACAGTTGAACATAATCTGGAATCAGTGGTCCATACTATTATCGACGCTGACAAGTATTGAAATAGGTAATTGGTCTCCTATTATCAGACGATCAATGGTTACACTGTAGAGAGGCTGAGGGGGAACTCAGTTTCACACACCACGGCACAACCATTGCACGCGTCGCTACATAGAAGCACGCCGCGAAACACTACGTGAAATGCCGCTACAACATAAATTAATGCACAAGTACGACAGCACAGAGCTGGGAAGGTACCCACAGTGGTGCTTGAGCACATGATTTTCAAGTACTCTCGTGAGAAGAGCGAAAGAGGAGCAGTTGGTTGGCGAACTGTATCTACTATGATATACTGCAAGTCACATTTTACACCTTCCGGACTGAGTGCGTCCACTCTTCGTCCTCTCCGCTACCAGTCTCCGCCACTCTTCCGACCACCCACCCCCGGCCGTTATTCGAACTGCCACCTTACTATTGGCCGAAGGCCAACCTCCGTCCTCTACACCTCTCAGAACCCATCTTTCCGAAATGCCTCAAGGAATGCCTCTGTTTAGCTTGCTTAGTTTCTGTTTTGAGAAGCCTACCATATCTACCCAAAATCCTTTTTAAACAGCCCTTAACCTTTCTAAGCCCAACACATTCACCAATCATGCCCTCATACATACTCGAAAGCTACAGAGAGGACGAGGAAATGTGACGCATTGAGGAAGTAATCGAAATTAAAATCTTAGTTGCCTTCTACATGTCCATTAGTTGGGTTATTCTGAAGAATACTCTCTCTCTCTCACACACACACACTATCCCTCTTTGGTGAACCGTTGCCTGCTCATATTATGGCTGTGGTGAGGCATTTTGGTAACTCATTCATTTTCTTGTTAAGTTATTTATGATCAACTACATCCGCGATTCTTCCGCGTCTACTTCATGTTATTACAGTTTCTGATGTTGTCAGCTACAGGCGCTCGTTTATTTTTTACTGTGAGGAACGTGTTCCCGATCTGTGACGAAAGTGCATTACATTTCAAAGTTGGTTGTCTACTCATCACATCACAGAACAGAAAGACTCGACTGCTGGGTGCACATTAGCGTTCAGTTGTATAATTTCGTAGATTACCGACTCTTTCCTTCTGTGTCTTGTTTTCCAGTTTTCTTTGAGGTTTTTTTTACATTTTATGAAATCAATATTCAAGGTACTTACTGTTAAGATTAACTATAATCAAACTGACTAATACTGTTTGTGGATGATGCTGGAGCTGTCGCCCGATTCGATACAGGTCTTGCAATCGAGAAGGCCAAGGAAACACTTTGTAATGCAGGTTTACTCTTTGAATAAAGGTTCTTTAATTTTTTTTCAACAGGGTTTTCGCGAGAACTATGTCTTCTGCTTTACGATGACTCCCACTGTATGTCTTCCATCATATCGGTTGTTCCTGCACATATGCTATAATGACCTGCTACGATCCTAACAGCGCATCTCTGAATTTGTTCGAAGTCTGTTACCATGCTTACGTGATAAAGACTCCCAAAGCATGAAATAGTCTGTCTTTCTTCGCATTGATATCTTAATCCGATATCGTTTTCAGATGCACCGCACATTCACAGAAACATTTCTCTAACCTAAGTCTACTATTTGCTGACCCTAATACGGATTTAACGTGAAAGCCCCATATTATATTGCTTCCGGGTATGATGCTTAAGTAAATACATGGTGTGGCGTGCTGAAGATGATCTCCACTAAACTTGAAATCATTTCCTTATATTTATTATACACTCGTCATCGTTTAACGTGGACTCCGTTCCTCAGTCAAACTTCGCGTATTTCACATAAACAGATCAGTGGCGGAAGTCATGGAACCAGGACTGGTAGAGAGAGTTCCGCTACCAGCGTCGGGTAGGAACCTGAAAATTTCTATTTGTTACGTTTTCCGGTGTTTCGACAAGCGCCGGCACGAAGACGAAGATTCGAAGACCAAAGAAGGTGGTGAGACGTCAGCCAATAGCCCGCTGACAAGGACGCGCGCTCTATAGCAGAAGAGAATATAAACTCCGCTCCTGCCTGCCTCGGCCGAACAGTATTAGGACAGTACTATGAGAGCACTACGACAGCAGTGACGTGTGATCAATATCAGTGGCTAACATGGACCTTGTATACAGCAAACGACTTTGAACTACTTGAATGTCGCCGCTCGCCTGCGACACTATTCTAAATTGAAAGTTAAATGTTGTAGATCTTCGTATTTGTAAATGTTCCAATCTGTGTGAATTCCTAATGGACCAAACTGCTTAGGTCATCGGTCCCTAGACCTACACACTACTTAAACTACCAAACTACCTTATACTAAGAAACACACACACACACACACACACACACACACACACACACACACACACACACACATATACCTGCCCTAGGGAGGACTCGAACCTCTGGCGGGAGGGGTCGCCCAGTCCGTTACATGATGCCTCAAACCACGCGGGCCACTCCATGCGGCTCTTATTTGTAATAAAAGCTATTATTGTGACTTGCTTTAATTGTTGTACAGCATTCCGAGAACGCAGCGTCCTTTAAGGCACCCTATACGAGACGAGTGGGCAGGACCCCACATTTGACGACAAGTAACCGTCGACCCCAGCGCCTGACGGGAACGGAATTTTTTTGCTGGTCCCTTAATTTTCTCTTGTCTTTCCTTCACACGGGTGTTCAATTGCTTTAACAGTTTCTTGTCGTTTTTGCTAATCAGTGTTATCAGGTGGGTGTTGCCGCAAATTTCTTTGTACATACTTTGCTTGATTGTCCCTGTTTGTTGCAATACCTAGGATTTACAATTATGAACAACTTAAATTGCAAGGAAATGTGGTAGGGAAGGCTAACCAAAGGCTGCGTTTTATTCGCAAGACATTATAAAATGTAACAGATCTACTAAGGAGACTGCCTACTCTACGCTCGTCCGTCCTCATTTAGAATACTGCTGCGCGGTGTTGGGTCCTTACCAGATAGGATTGACGGAGTACGTCGAAAAAGTTCACGAAGGACAGCACGTTTGTATTATCGCGAAATAGGGGATTGAGTGTCACTGAAATGAAACAGGATTTGGGGTGGATGTCATTAAAGCAAAGGTATGTCTCGTTCCGCGGAATCTTCTCAGGAAATTACAATCACTAACTTTCTCCTCTGATGCGAAAATATTTTATTGACGCCGACCTACATAGGGAGAAACGATCACCATGATGAAACAGGGAAATCAGAGCTCGTACGGAAAGATATAGTTGTTCATTCTTTCCGTGCCCTCTACGAGATTGGAATAATAGAGAATTGTAAAGGTGTTCGATGACCCCTCTGTCAGACACTTTGATTTGCAGAGTATCCATGTAGATGTAGATGTGTTTTCCAACCTCCCCACCCCACCTGTCCCGCCCCGTGTTCGGGAGTCACAGCCGCAAACGTTAGATGCCACACAGCTAACGCAGATGTTTCAGTTCCAGATGCAACAGATCTCCACGTTACTCCACACACTGCAGCAGCTCCTGGCCAACGCTCCACTCCTGACGAAACCAGCACTGCCCACTACAGCTGATATTGCACCTTTCTGACGGTTTAGTGAACAAGAAGAGGGTTGCCTCGATTTGTTGTCCCAGTTTGAAGCACATATCCTCGCTCAAAATTTCCCATGTACTGTCAAACTTCCAGCTGGCCGGGGTGGCCGAGTGGTTCTAGGCGCTACGTTCTGGAACCGCGCGACCGCTACGGTCGCAAGTTCGAATCCTGCCTCGGGCATGGATGTGTGTGATGTCCTTAGGTTAGTTAGGTTTAAGTAGTTCTAAGTACTAGGGGACTGATGACCTCAGAAGTTATGTCCCATAGTGCTCAGAGCCATGTGTCAAAATTCCATATTTATTATCAACGGTGGAATTGCAGTGTTCTGGCTAATCACAAAACTATTTCCTAACCCCACTCCGAGTGGACTTAGTTATGAACAGGTGGCTAAATAACTATTATGACCAACAAGTAAATGTGGTAGCAGCTAAGTAACAATTCTTCAGTTTCAAAAAGCGGTCAGAACAAACTTATCGCGAGTGGGTAACAGATTTCCAGGGTATGACAAAGAAATGCAAATTCAAATGTGCTTGCGGTGCTTTATATTCAGATGTTACGTTGCATGATGCGATCGTGCACAATGTACCTGATGTGAAACTCGTAGAACAAATTTTCAAACACTCTGACCCATCATTACAACATGTAGTGCAAATACTAGATCAGTACATTTCCAGTGCCTTGTCGGCTCATGCGTTTGAGCAGCCAGCTATGTCAGGTTGAGTCCCTTGCTTGCTTGCTATCGCCCCATTCCGCAGTGGCTGCTTGCGCTGGCCACACCATGTAAACAACTCTGTACGTCGTGTAAGTAGTTTGCTAAACCGGCGGCTACACAGGCGAACAGAATTATGTCTTTCCCTCGGCGTTATTTAAGGCACAAACCTCAAGACTGCCCCTCCCGACAAGCTATGCATTACGCTTGTGTTAGGAAACATGTACACTCTGTATGTTTGCAACAGACAAGCATAAGAATAGGAACCCACTCACGAAAATCTAGTCACAAGTCCCATGTCATTAAGGCAGTATATTCAAAGTCAACAGGAATTAGCTCACCTAGCAATCATGCTGTTTCATCAGCGATATGCCAGCAGAACAAACTTTTTGTTCATTTCCTTATCTGTAGGAAACGTGTGAAATTTCAGTTGGACACAGGGCTAAATCGACTCACTTGTGAACGGTTAGGCTCCTCACGCCTGTCTAAAACTATCACGCAACTGATGGCTTATAAAGGACAAGACATTCCCGTTCTCAGAAAATGTACTTTATCTGCCATGTATCGCTCGCATATGCAAACATTGACTTTTACAGTGCTATAATCATAAGATTGTCAGAACATATTTGGTCTTGATTCTATTGATTTGTTTGGCTTAAACATTCAGGACAATGTGTTGTCACTGTTTGCATTCCACGAAAAAGACAGTGTAGAGAACTTGGTAAAAGAATTCCCCGAACTCTTTTTGGAGGGTTTAGGCGAGGCTAACAATTTTGCTAGCTTTAAGACGATGCTCAGCCAAAAATTTTGCCACGCCAGAACTGTTTCCATTGCATTACGCATAAAGTCGCTGCCACACTTAAAAGAATTGCAAGGTAGTTATTACGTCCATATCAGCTAGTCAATGAGCA
This sequence comes from Schistocerca cancellata, assembly GCF_023864275.1. Lineage (NCBI taxonomy): Eukaryota > Metazoa > Arthropoda > Insecta > Orthoptera > Acrididae > Schistocerca > Schistocerca cancellata. The sequence goes on from NC_064634.1 coordinate 266,787,638, forward strand.
TGTCCACTGGTTTTCTCTTCAAACCTTCAGGTCTCGTTCGCCTCTGTGTCGACTTTAAGTCTACAGTCAACCCACAAATGCAATTGATACTTACTTATCCATTGTCATGCCCAGAGGATGTCGTGGACAAATTAGGCGTTAGACCCTGCTTTTCAAAAATTGATTCGCGCGACGCATATCTTCAAATACTTCTCGATGAAGAATTTCAAATGTGTGTGCAGTAAATACTAATTTGGGCTGGTTTAAATATTTGAGTTTGCCTTTTGGCAGTGCTTCCGCACCCGCCATTTTCCAACGGAATTTGGCACATCTGACTGTAGAAATGCCAAACTGTTCAAACTATTTGGACGATATTCTCGTAGCAGGTCGTACACCTTGAGCCGTGGCCGGCTCGCGTTGATGCCGTTTGTTCTTTGGAATTTTCTCACAATTGAGTTCAAAATGGTTCAAATGGCTCTGAGCACCACGGGACTTAACATCTGAGGTCATGAGTCCCCTAGAACTTAGAACTACTTAAACCTAACTAACCTAAGGACATCACACACATCCATGCCCGAGGCAGGATTCGATCCTGCGACTGTAGCGGTCGCGCGGTTCCAGACTGAAGCGCCTAGAACCGCTCGGTCACAATTGAGTGGCGTCTTATTGCTCCCTGAGTTACTATTATAACGAGTTACTGACTTGCCTCCGTCAGTGGCAACAGCAGCGCTTATCTATATTAGTACTGCTCTACCATCTTTGGTGTGACCGCTATATTTCCGTCTAGTGGTGTGTGTTAGGCGGTCAGTCGTTCGGTTGCGACAGAGTTGCGAGGAAGTCTGTGGCGCTGGCGGCGTGCACGCGCAGTCGGATTTCTGAGGCACTAGCTGTGAGAGTTGCACAGTTCTTCGCCCACCGAACCTGGATACTGGAGTTGAGTAATCAGTTAACCTGTTATGAGACCTCAACTGCTGTGACATCTCTTCTTTCAAAAAATAGCTCTGAGCACTATGGGACTTAACATCTATGGTCATCAGTCCCCTAGATCTTAGAACTACTTAAACCTAACTAACCTAAGGACATCACACAACACCTAGCCATCACGAGGCAGAGAAAATCCCTTACCCCGCCGGGAATCGAACCCGGGAACCCGGGCGCGGGAAGCGAGAACGCTACCGCACGACCAAGAGCTGCGGACCATCTCTTCTTTCATTGCCTGTTGTTGCTTCCTGGGCCGTTGCTACAAGCAGCAATGTATGGTGTGCTGGAATCGTCAAAATTTTGCAGCCGTTTTCCTGTATGGTGTTTAACTATTGAATTGATTGTAACTTATTAGTGGAGTGCACCAGTGATATCTTCTGCCTTGTGGCCGTTACGTTCCGGTTACCTGCCCTGGTCATTAGCGTAGTTTTCCGGTAGCGTGTTTTCCTCGCCGTGTTGGTGCTGTCTGGCACGGCATGTAGTTCAACAGCCTTGTTGTTTTTTTTTTTTTTTTTTTTGAGTGGTTATTGTGCCTTGAATGTATTTAGACGCCGATTGTCAGGATATAGTGCTGCTGGTATCTTCATCTTCACTGATATTTTCGGTTGTCAGGTGGAAGGGAATTGATTAGGTTTTTGGTTGGTTCTTCGGCCGTCCCTAGTTCCTGTTGCCATCCGATTGTTTAGTATTACGCTTGGCTGCTTTTCTCACCTAAACTTTTGTTAGAGTTTCAGCCCCTGGCCGACCCTTAGGAACTCTTCTGAGCACCACTGTTCTGTTGTTTTGGATTGTGATTTTCTTTTAGTCTCACTTACTGTGTATTAATTTAGTTTGTTTTTAATGTTCAGTGTGTGGCTTTTAGCTGAAGCTCTACGTGAAATATTTTAAGATAAGGCCTTCAGCTGCCTTAAATTAAAATTTGAAAAATAATTTAAAATTTGAGAATTTTCCTCTGTGTCTTGATTCTGTTATCCAAGCGTTAAGCCTTGAGTTGTTCTATGTTCAGTGTATAGCCTTCAGCCGAACCTTATGTGGAATATTTTAAGATAAGGCCTTCAAACATCTTAAAATAATGTTTGAAAAGCCATTGGTTTAAAAACTTTTAAAATTTTCTTACTGAAATTCTTGTTATCCAGGCCTTAGGCCCTCTGTTCTTCTATTTTGTAAGTAAGACCTTCAGCCATGAGTATTCCTTAAGGCAATTTTAATAAGTTGTGTTCAGCCTTCAGCCGTATTGTTTCTGAATTTTTTAAGATAATGTGTGATTAAGTGTTTTAGCAAATTAAGTTTGTATGTTTGTGTAACTAGCAGCAACTGATTTGGACCCCTTTCCACAACCTGATCCGCTCTGTCCTGCGAAACGAGATTTCACACCTGAAGAACATATTGCGAATTTACGTGCTTTGTTTCGTGTGTTATCTGAGGCAGGACACAAGAGTAGAGTGGACAAGTGCGTTTTTTTTAACCTATGTTGCAGCAGCTTGGTCATGTCATAAACTGTTAATGTGTACATCCTCTTCAGTCGCATTCTTGGCCATACGACATTTACCAGTTCCTCGCAGTGTCACAAAACTGAAGTCAGTCTTAGGAAAAGTGAACTATTACATTCGGTACATACCGAATGCTGCTCAAATCGCAGCTCCATTGCATCGCTTGCGTCGCAGGAATGTCCCCCTTCTTAGACAAGATAAGTGACAAGTAACTTCTCAAAAACCTTAAAGATACATTGCTCAGTGATCGAGGCTTGGTTCACTTTGATCCTGACAAACCAGTTGTATTGGAAGCTGACGCTTCCTCTTACGGAGTCGGTGAAGTGCTTTCGCACAGGATTGGTGGTAAGCACAGGCCTATTACTTTCGCATCAAAAGAGTTGTACAAAGCTTAATGTAACTATTCACAAATTAAAAAAGAGGCTTTGCCTATTGTGTATGGTGTCACCAAATTCCACCACTATTTGTATGGCAGAAAACTCTGCCTAGTAACGGATCACAAGCCATTGCAGTCTTTGTTTCATCCGACGAAACCAGTTCCTGTCCGAACTGCCCAAAATTTGAAAAGATGGCATTTGTTGTTACCTCAATACCAGTACTAGATTGTGTATCGTCCGACAGGTCAACATGGTAATGCGGACGCACTGTCACATCTTCCAATTGGCCCTGATAGAGACTTTGACGCTTCTGCTGTATCTTGTTGTCACATATACGCTCAGAATTTTGCTATTATGCATTCGCACATCTTGGCCTCGTTCCTTGCATAGCATAAGGAACGCTGTAGTGCCCCGATACTCTGCCCGTCGGCATAGCTTCGCTGTTCTGAAAGGTGTACTTCTTGTTCAAAATGACGCTGGACAGTCACGTGTGTTGTTACCTAAAGCTTTGCAAAAAGAAGTGTTTCAGTTGCTTCACCAAAGACACTGTGGAATTTTTTAAAAATTTCATCCATATTTTGCAGCTTCAAACGTGAATGTACTCAATACACTCGAGGTACTAATTAATAAAACGCTTTCAGCCTCAATTTTTCGTCTTTTATTCAGTACACGATGCATTTCGGACCTGGTGCGTCCATCTTCAGGTGTAATTCGTCTTGATACGTCATTTATTTTGCCCGAAATGCATAGTATACTGAATAAAACAAGAAAAATTGTGACTGAAGGCGTTTTTTTAAATTGATACCTCGAGTGTACTGTGGGATTGTTCGTGCGTAACATTTAGCTCGTCGACACTATACTTGGCAGGCTATGAACATCCTAAGAGCACACATGACGTCCGGAAAATCAGACCGCTCCGCCACAAAAAATCTCTGCTTGGCCAAAGTCGCAGTCTCCATGGCAACGTGTACACATGGACTTGGTGGGACCTTTTCGGAACACCCTTTGGTTGATTGTGGTTGACATGTAGCAAGTTTCCTTTGGCTGTGCCGATGAACTCGACAACGTCAAGTAGCACAATTCAGTTGTTGTCATCGATTTTTTGTCTCGAAGCTTTACTTGAAGTCATAGTTTCAGACAACGGCCCTCAGTTCACGTCAAATGAATTTGAAACATTCTGTGAACGCAATGGCTTACAGCATCTAATTAGTTCACCGACCCATTCACAGTCAAACGGCGAAGCGGAACGTTTTGTCAGAATCTTCAAGCAGCAGATGGCGGAACGTAGCTCCTCACACATCAATGATCAAGCATTGCAATGGTTTCTCGCCTCATATCGTTCGCACACACGAAATGGACCGCCGCCAGCGGAATTGCTTCTCGGCCGCCGAGATCGCACGCTCCTACACCTGCTCCACCCTCCTCAGCATCCAGCGCCGTAGCAAGGGCGCAAGTATCGCTTCGCGGCGAATGATATTGTCTTTTACAAGGTTTTCAGCGGCAGCAGACGGTGGGCGCGAGGCGATATCGTCCGTCGACTTGGCGCTCTCACGTATCTTCTTTCAGGTCCAGATGACTCGCAGCGCCGCCATCGAAATCATGTACGCTATGATCTTTCAGTGTCTCTTCCCTCAGATTCACGGATCCAGAGGACAGCGCGGCCAGAGCGGCTGCCAGAGGGTGTGATGACGACCTCATGGAGCCTTCACCTCCTCCGCGTCGCCCTGCCAATGGAGCTGGACCCGCCCAACCGTGATAGCACTTCGCACACGGCAACGGTCCGTAGTTTGGCTTTGGAGGGAGTGGTGGTGAGTGAGGGTGAGGGGGGGGGGGGGAGAGGAATGAATGTTGCGGCGTATCGACAAGCGCTGGCATGAAGATCGCCAGAGCACAGTAGGCGGTGAGACGACGTCAGCGTGTAGTCCGCTGACAAGGACCACACCACGACAGAAGCGCCTTCTAGCCAAAGAATGTAAACGCCGCTCCTGCCAGCTTCGGCCGGACAGCATTCGGACCCTACTAGGAGAAAACTACGACAGCAGTGACGTGTGATCCATATGACATGGACCTTGTAAACAGCAAAGTACTTTGAATTTCTTGCAAGTCGCCCCTCGTCTGCGACACTGTTGTAAATTCCAATTTAAGTATTCTCAATCTTCTTATTTGTAACAAAAACTATTAATGTGACTTGCTTGAATTGTTGTATATCAATTCCGAGAACGCAGCTTCGTTTAAGGCACCCTGTAAGAGACGAATGGGCAGGACCCCACACGACGTGACATCCTCATCGCCACACATTGCGACATCTATTCAGAGAACGGAGCTACAGTGTGGGAAACTCGGCATGGCGCACATGTGAGGTAACACAACCGTACTACATCTACGTACCTACATACATACACCGAAGACACAGAAGACTCGTACGTACTCCATGAAGACCTGCAGAGGATTAATGCATGGTGCGACAGCTTGCAGCTTTCCCTAAACGTAGATAAATGTAATATAATGCGCATACATGGGGCAGAAATCCATTCCAGTACGATTATGCCATAGGTGGTAAATCATTGGAAGCGCTAACGACCGTAAAATACTTAGGAGTTACTATCCGGAGCGATCTGAAGTGGAATGATCACATAAAACAAATAGTGGGAAAAGCAGGCGCCAGGTTGAGATTCATAGGAAGAATTGTAAGAAAATGTGACTCATCGACGAAAGAAGTAGCTTACAAAACGCTTGTTCGTCCGATTCTTGAGTATTGCTCATCAGTATGGGACCCTTACCAGGTTGGATTAATAGAAGAGATAGACATGATCCAGCGAAAAGCAGCGCGATTCGTCATGGGGACATTTAGTCAGCGTGAGAGCGTTACGGAGATGCTGAACAAGCTCCAGTGGCGGACACTTCAAGAAAGGCGTTACGCGATACGGAGAGGTTTATTATCGAAATTACGAGAGAGCACATTCCGGGAAGAGATGGGCAACATATTACTACCGCCCACATATATCTCGCGTAATGATCACAACGAAAAGATCCGAGAAATTAGAGCAAATACGGAGACTTACAAGCAGTCGTTCTTCCCACGCACAATTCGTGAATGGAACAGGGAAGGGGGGATCAGATAGTGGTACAATAAGTACCCTCCGCCACACACCGTAAGGTGGCTCGCGGAGTATAAAAAAAAAAAAAAGCCACCATATCGTGATTTGTGGAGGCTACTCGACACCACTACTAGTCATTTCTTTTCCTGTTCCACTCGCAAATACGGCGAGTGGAAAAATACTGTCTACATGCCTCCGTATAAGCCCCAGTTCGTCTTACTTTAGTGGTCCTCACGCGAAATGTACATTGGCGACAGCTGATTTGTTCTACAGCCAACTTGAAATGCAGGTTCCCTTAATTTTCTCAATAGTGTTCCTCGAAACTAACGTTTCCTTCCCTCCAGGGATTCCCATTTTGTGTCCCTAAGCACTTCCGTAATACTTGCGTCTTGTTGAAACCTACCTGTAAGAAATCTATCAGCTTGTATGTTATTAGGCTATTTATGCTTTCTTATTGGCAACGTTACGTAGCGCTCTGTATGAAAATCACTGGCTGTGCTGTGTGCAGTCTGTAGCTAGTTTGCATTGTTGTCTGCCATTGTAGTGTTGGGCAGCGGCAGCTGGATGTGAACAGCGCGTAGCGTTGCGCAGTTGGAGGTGAGCCGCCAGCAGTGGTGGATGTGGGGGGAGAGATGGCGGAGTTTTGAAATTTGTAACACTGAATGTCATGAACTACTATATATATTATGACTGTTAAGGTAAATACATTGTTTGTTCTCTATTAACATCTTTCAATTGCTAACTATGCCTATCAGTAGTTTGTGCCTTCTGTAGTTTGAATCCTTTATTTAGCTGGCAGTAGTGGCGCTCGCTGTATTGCAGTAGCTTGAGTAACGAAGATTTTTATGAGGTAAGTGATTTGTGAAAGGTACAGGTTATTGTTAGTCAGGGCCATTCCTTTGTAGGGATTTCTGAAAGTCAGATTTCGTTTCGCTAAAAAATATTGTGTGTCAGTTTAAGCAAAGTCGTATATAATTTTTCAAAGGGGACGTTTCAAGCTCACCTCTGAATTGATTTGATGTCTTACTTTAATTCTACCTGATGCGGATCCCAAACAATCGAGCGTACTCAAGAACATTTTGCATTAGCGTCCTATATGCGGTGCCTTTGCAGCTGAACGACACCTTCCCACAATTCTCACAAAACGCCAAAGTCGACCAATCTGTATCCCTACAACAATCCTCCCACACTCGTTCCTTTTCATACCAGTCCGACCAGACTTTACTGTGTCGAGCAGAACACTACTAATGATGTATCCGAAAATTACAGGTTTGTTTTTCCTATTCATCCTTATTAAGTAGATTTTTTCCCATATTTAGAGCTAGCAGCCATACGTTACACCAACTATATATTTTATCTGAGTTATCTTGTATCATCCTACAGTCACTCATCTTCGACACCTTCACGTTCACCGCAGCATTATCAAGAAACACTCGTCTGTTGCTGCCCGTGATGTCTGCCAGATCATTTGCGTCTATAGAAAATAACAGCAGTCTCGTCACACGTAACTGGGACATTCCCAACGATAACGTTGTCTCTGATGAACACTCGCCGTCGAGGACATCGTGTTGCGTTCTGTTAATTTAAATGTCTTCAAACCACTCACGTATCTGCGATCCTATATAATATACTTACACTATTCCTAACAGTCTGAAATGAGGTACGGTGTGAAATATATTTCGGAAACTTAGGAATATGGTATACGTCTATGGCCCTTCATCCACAGTTCGGGTCCGCCGCTCGTGGTCTTGCGGTAGCGTTCTCGCTTCCCGAGCACGGGGTCCCGGGTTCGATTCCCGGCGGGGTCAGGGATTTTCACCTGCCTCGAGATGACTGGGTGTTTGTGTTGTCCTCATCATTTCATCATCATCCAGGAAAGTGGCGAAATTGGACTGAGCAAAGATTGGATAATAGTACGGGCGCTGATAACCACGCAGTTGAGCGCCCCACAAACCAAACATCATCATCATCATCCACAGTTCGGGAGATATCATGTGACAAAAGGGCAACCTGAGGTTCCCCACAGGTTATGCTTTCAAAAACGTGCAGATTGGTGGAGACAAGGTGGAATCGTGCACAGAATTAAAATACCCTTTCAAGGCAACCATACGTACTGTGATCCGATAAGAAAAATTGAAACGAAGGGAAAGTACTCTGTGACAGGATGCTTTGCACCATGACATTCAGAGCATCACCAAACTTACTCCTGCGTCGTTGAAACTTCATCGGAATCAGTCGATCTTTACTGTACTGTAGGTTGCCTTACACTGGATGATTTGTGGAAGTGCCCGTGGTCCAGAGGTAACATCTTTCATTACTAATCAGAACGTCTTAGGTCCCGAGTTTGAACGCCACCACCTCAAAACGCCACCACCTCAAAATTATCAGCGATGGTGACCGAAGACCAGCGGCATCATTCAGTCAACGGCCTTGTCAGAGAGGGCAAAGGAGTAGACAGTGTTTCAGAGATCAGAATTTATCAACGGCATGAGTATTCAGAAGGGAATGAAAACCTCAGCAATCCGTAGGATATGCAGCCTATAACTGGAAAAGTGTCACAATGGTCTCTTCATTGGCTCAAGGTTCCGAGCTAATAACCCATTTACATCTCTGGTAAGGGACTGCCAAGGACGAGCTGACCATGATACAAAGATTGAATAACCAACCAAAGGCTGACGTCCTACGAGTAGGTGCGAAGAATGCCATAAGTTTGAATGTGGTAGTGGAACTAGAAAACTTAAAAGGGAAATGCTACGGCTCAGTCTAGATATAGTGGAAATCAGTGAAGGGAAATAGAAGGAACACAAGATTTTCTGGTCAGCCGAGTATAGGGTAATATCACCAGCTGGAGGAAATGGTATAACGAGAGTAGGTTTCGTTATGAATAGGATGGTAAGACAGGAAGTCAGTTACTGTGAACCGTTCAGTGACTGGGTTGTTCTCTTTATAGCTGACAGCAAACCAACACTGACAATGATAGCTCAGTTATACATGCCGACGTCACAAGCCGAAGATGAAGAACCGAGAAGTATTTGATGATACTGAACGGGTATTGCAGTAAGTAAAGAGAGATGAAAATACAAGAGTCATAAGGAACTGGAATACGATTGTCGGCTAAGGTTTAGAAGACAGGATTAAGGGGGAATATGGGCCTGGTACTAGAAACGAGAGGAGTAAAGGACTGAGTCCTGCACAAATGTCAGCTAGTAATAGGAACTATCCCGTTAGAGAAACACAGGTGGAGGAGGTATACTTTAAAAAGGCCGGGAGGTACAGGAAGGTTTCAGTTATATGATATCGTGGACAAGCAGAGACTCCGAAATCATATACTGGATTATATGGCGTACCCAGGAGCAGATATACACTCAGAGCACAGTTTAGTAAGAGTAGGCTGAACTTTAAAAGACTAGCGAGGGAGAATCAGTGCATCATGAAGTGGGATACGGACGTACTAAGAAATGAAGAGATACGCTTGAAGCTCTCTGAGGCAGAAATACTGCGATAAGGAATAGTTTAGTATCATTTTCGTTGAAGTAGTGTGTACGATTGTGGTACCACGAGAAATCCGAGGAACCACAGTACCAGCCATAGGGGGTAAAAATTTCTGAAGGTGGTTTGTACATAAGACGAAACCGGTTAATTATTGCGATCTCATCTGTTCATTCTGACTAAAAGGAAGAGGAACTGACGTCTCAGAAAAGGACAGACAAAGATGTTGGAAAGAAAAAGATAGGTGCAGGGAAGGTAACTGTGAAGGGTAACAGAAAGAGTACTGAAGCTGATCGATGGAAGAAGAAATTACAAAAATATTCATGAAAATACAGAAATGCAACTAACCTGGGAATGAAATAAATCGGTAGTGCATTGAAGCGAAGGGGAAATGATTGCATGAAAAATGTAAAGTAATGGAAAAAGTAATTATTGTCGGAAGGACTAACTCAGGAAAGAAAGTCAAAACAACTCTGGGTGAAATTACACTGAAGGGAGGTAACATTAGGAGTGTAATGGGAATTGTATTGTTAAGTGCAGAGGAGAGAGAGCGAACAGATGGAAAGAGTACACTTAAGGTCGCTATAAGGGGAAAGACTTGTTTCATAACGTGACAGAAAAAGAAACATGAGTCGATGTAGAAGGGAGAAGGGATCCAGTATTAGAACCAGAATTAAAAAGAGCTTTGGAACACTTTAGATCAAATAAGGCAAAAGGGATAGATAACATGCCAACAGATTTTCTAAAATCATTGTTGGAAGTGGCAACAAAACGACTATTCACGATGGTCTGTGCAACGTATGAGTCCGCAGAAATACCACCTGAGGTTTTTGAAATAACATAATTTGTACAATTCAAGAGTCGACAAGTGCAAGAATTATTGCATAATCAGCTTGAGAGCCCATGTATCCAACTTGTTGACAAGAATAATACACAGAAGAACGGAAAAGAAAAGTGAGGAAAGGTAAAGGCAGCAGAGAGGCAGATGCGCCTGTTAATGGAAGCAGGAATAAGGAAAAATCAAAACACATTCATAGGATTTATCGACATAGATATACCGTTTGACAATGTAAAATTTTGCAAGATTTTCGAAATATAGGGAAAGACGGGTGATATAAAATATGTAAAAGAGCGACTGAACAATAAAAGTCAAAGACAAGAAAGAAATGCAAGGATTAAAGAGGGTGTAAGACAGGGTTGTAGTCTTTTGTTTCTACTGTTCAACTTACACATTGTTCGATATACATCCTGTCTCTTCTTCTTGTCAGTGTTTTCCATAGATTCCTTTCCTCGCCGATTCTGTGGAGAATCTTCTCCTTCCATACCTTATCAATCCATCTAATTTTCAACATTCTTCTGAGGAAACATAACTCAAATACTTCGATTCTCTTCTTTTCTTTCCGAAGTCCATGTTTCACTACCATAACATGATATGCCACAAACAGACATTGCTAGAAAGTTCTTCCTCAAATTAAGGCCCACGTTTGATACTCGTTGATTTCTCGTACCTACGAATGCCCTCTTCGCCAGTACTAGACTGCTTTTTATGTCGCCCTTGCTCCGTCTGTCATGGGTTATTTTGCTGCCTAGAAAGCAGAAGTCCTTAACTTCATCCACTTCGTCATCATCAGTCCTGATGTTTAGTTTCTCACTGTTCTCATTTCTACTGCTTTTCTTTTTTTTTCGTCTTTCTTTTATTTGCTCTCAATCCGTATTTTGTACTCAGCCTCTACACTCCATTCAGTGGGTCATGTAATTATTCTTCATATTCACTGAAGATAGCAACGTCATCAGCGAATCTTATCATTGATATTCTTCACCCTGTATTTTATACGAATCTTGAATCTTTATTTTCTTTCTATCATTGCTTGTTCGATGTACAGATTGAACATTAGGGGTAAAAGACCACGATACTGACTTACACCCTTTTTAAATCGAGAAATGTATGGAACTCATATCAGGGTGGACTTAAAGGATAGACCGTGCGTACACAAATAAGAGCTGAAGGAACTGTCACAGTGTTGAATGTGTCCTGTCTCTTAGTTGCCCAAATAGCAAAAGACGTCGACTATCTTTAGCGTCACGTATACTACTATAATTCCTTCAGCATCAACCGATTCGACTGCATTCCATTACCCTCGTTATACTTTTGTTGATGTTCAAGTTCTTAATTCTATTGAAGACACCTCCAATTCCGTTCATGTGCTTTTCCAAGTCCGTTACCGCCTCTTACATAAATACTATGGCACTCTCCTGTTTTATTTCGTCTCCCTGAATTTTAATTTCGTTTTGAAAATTCTCCTTGGTCTCCTTCACTATTTTTCAGTGCAAAAATTGAATACCTCTGCAATAGGCTACAAACTTGTTCCATTCCCTTCTTAATTGTTACTTCTCTTTAGTGCCTCTCGACTCTTATAACTGCAGTGCGGTTTGTGCATAGGTTGTGAATAACATTTCGCTCTCTCTACTTAGTTTCTGCTCTCTTCAGCATTTCTCCATTCAACATTGCCTAAGCTTTCTTGATGTCTTCGAATGCTGCAAATGTATGTTTTCCCTTCTTAAGCTTACCTTCTTATCTAAGTTGTACTTTAAGTACTTTCTCACGTGTTAGTACATTTCTGCGGAAACCGAACTCATCATCCCCGAAATGGCTTCTACCAATTTTTCCATTTTGCTGTTAATAATTCGTGTCTGTATAGTGTAAACTGACGTATTACACAGATATTTCCGTTTTTTTTTCCACCTGTTGGTCCCTATCTTCTTTGGAGTATGAATTGTGCCATTCTTCTGCGATTCTGCGGTTACTTGGCCTGTTTCATATATCCCTGGTGAAACAGTTTTGTCGCAACTGTCTCTTCCAAGGACCTTAAGAATTTTGTGGGATCGTAGTGTACTCCAAGATCCTTGTTTTGACTTTGGTCTTCCAGTACACTCTCAAATTCATCTCATGGAGTTATATCCCGTGTCTCTTTTTCAACTACTTCCTTTCGGTTTCTATAGCATGGTCTTCGAATTAGTCAAATAGTTGGAACAGTTGGATATTTGTAAGGGGCAAAGTCTCATTGTAGATCTTAAATAATATAAATCAATTAATTCGTAATCATCTTAGAGGAGCAGAAGGTTACGTATTAACTTTGTATATAGTACTGGTTGAAAAACGATCTGATCTGAAGTATTAAGCGTGATACATCGAAGTTACTAACTCTTATTGGGGTGAAGAACTTGGCTAATTTTCCCCGTGAGTAGTGTAACCAATTTCCTGGATCGCTCACCAAGTCCGCATTAGTGGTTCACAAATGTCACTGAAATAAGCACCAACGGTGCGACCAAAGACGCTGTTTAAACACCGTTATGGCAAATAATAATTACACTATATACAAGTGAGGTAACAAGAATATAATAAAAGACTTAATTTAGGCCAGAAGACTGAAAATGAGAAAACTCTGTACTACAAAAGAATGGAAGAGGCTTTCTCTGTCAAACTCACTGACAACACTGAAGGTGTTTATTAGTACTAATGTGAGCATGTCGGCAGACAATAGCACTGCGCAGCGAAAAAAATAAGCAGTGGCCACATTTGCAGCCCGTCCCACCTCTACTAATAGATCAACAGTAACGCAGAAACAACAGCAAACCACTCTTTATGACTTTAGAGGAGCGGTATCTAAGGAGATTTGTCACCATATTTGTACTAATTGGTACAATGCTTTGACCGACAAAATACCTTAATATTGCACCGTATTTCTTTTAACATCGTGGTTTATAAGCTACACTGCGCAACAAAATTAAAGTCTCACTTTTTCGAATCCCCTCTATTATCTCCCATTGCGACGCGTAAGTTTGAAGTTTTGTCCAAAGGTGCCTACAATCATAATCTGTAAGGTTGCAAAAGCGTCGCAACCTGTCACGTCACCTTCTTGCTCGACGACGCTTGAAACAACAGTGAGTCGAAACATGACAAATAGGCCACAGCTCAGAAGTTCACGTGACGTGTTAAGAGAGACAGTAATGTCAGCTTGGCCACAAATTGACCCCCAGTTCTGTTCAGCGTCACCGTGGACGTCTCACACGATGGTAACTTTACCACATCCCCTCTTACCCACATTTCACCCTTATTTTGACGCCTCTGCGACGGAGATCAGAACCGCTATTCCCATCGTTGAAATCATGCGGTTTACTTATGGATGACCAAGGAGATCAGATATATCGCCGCTCAGAATCAACGCGAAATGGACTCACGGAGTGGCATAAATGGCGTCAAGTAAATCATCCCTTCCTTGGGACGTTAATTAACACACATTCCGTGGTCGAAAACAACACTTTGCAGTGAGATGTGCAGCACGAAGGCATTCTTAATATTCTTTGATGCTGCTGATATCTCCCTTACGCTTCACCCCTTTTCTAAGGTCATTGTGGCATAACAACTGCCTTGAACAGAATCTCACTTCTTGCGACTCTAGCTTTTGTTCTGGTGTACAGGATGGAATAACTAGGGATACGTCAACGTCCTTCGACGAAACCTGAACGTGTTCCGAAACAACAAACGGTCCCTATGCTTTTTCAAGCTACTTGGCGCCCTCGTGTGGCGCTGTCACAGAGGGGTGCGACATTGACACAAGCGTGAATACAATCGCAGAAGACCCCTCTAAAGCTGCCCCAGTTCGGCAATACTATTGATTGCACCCTCCTACTTTTACTGAGAATTTTAAAAGTGTGCATTTACAGAGAAAACCTGCGAAGAAGTCCTAGGTGCCTGCAGGCAGGCAATTGGTGTCGGAAGTGTCTCACGCCTACCTACTGGCACAAAGAGACTTCCTATGTTTCCTCTATAAAGGTACATTTTTAAAATCGTCAATAAATGTGGGTGCGATCCACGGTGTTGTTGAACTGGACAGCTTATGCCGCTTTATTCATGCATCAATGGCGCACCTCTCTGTGATCACGCCAGAGGAGGCATGAAACGGGAGAACTGAAAAAGTGTAAGGATCCTCTGATGCCTTGGATCACGATCAAACTTTGTCGAATAGTTTTGAAGTGACCCTAGTAGTTCCACCCTGTACATCAGAGAACAAACTGTAGTCGCACAGAGAGACGAGATCTCGTTTCAAGAGATTGCTAGGCCCCGATTTCCATAGAGAAGTATAGAAGCGTCAGGCAGTTGTTATCATTATGAAAGATTTTCCTGGCCATTTTCCTGTAGCTCATCGCGCTGAAACCGGGCTTCATTGACGTCCTTAATGCTATCTCGTGAGGGCTTTTCGTGTGGATTCTGAGAGGGGGCAATGTTTGCCTCGGACACTCATAAGAAAACAGCGTGATGTCAAAGCTGTGAGCACCATCGCAGTGGCGTCAAAAGAAGGGGTGAAATGTGGGTAACAGGGGTTTGAGGCGGCGTTCCCATCGTGTGACGCATGCAAAGTGGCGCTGGGCAGAACTGTGGTGTAGTCTGGTGTCAAACTGACATTATTCAAATGGTTCAAATGGCTCTCAGCACTATGGGACTTAACATCTGAGATCATCAGTCCCCTACACTTAGAACTACTTAAACCTAACTAACCTAAGGACATCAGACACATCCGTGCCCGAGGCAAGATTCAAACCTGCGACCATAGCAGCAGCGCGGTTCCAGACTAAAGCGCCTAGAACCGCTCGGCCACAACGGCCGGCCTCCTTACACGTCACATGAACTTCTGAGCTCTAGCCTTTTTTTCTGCGTGTGTTTGAAGCGACGTCGAGCCCGATGACGTCGTCAAAGGGCGCCATGCTTTTGTGCCATTGCAGAGGAAGTTTCTGGGCACGTTCGAGCCAAATTTCAAACTTACGCAAAGCAGTGGGAGATATGTAAGAGGTTTTGAATAAGTGGTGCTTTCACTCTATTGCGCTGTTAATGTTTCTTCCACAGATCCAATGGTGAAGTCCTCACGAATCATATCTTGCCGTGATAAGTATAATTTTTGCGATCAAGAGATGTTTAATTATCCTACTGGCCATTGAAATTGCTACACTACGAAGATGACGTGCTAGAGACGCGAAATTTAACCGACAGGAAGAAGATGCTGTGATATGCAAATGATTAGCTTTTCAGAGCATTCACACAAGGTTGGCGCCGAGGCGACACCTACAACTGCTGACATGAGGAAAGTTTCCAACCGATTTCTCATACACAAACAGCAATTGACCGGCGTTGCCTGATGAAACGTTGTTGTGATGCCTCGTGTAAGGAGGAGAAATGCGTACCATCACGTTTCCGACTTTGATAAACGTAGGATTATAGCCTATCGCGATTGCGGTTTATCGAATCGCGACACTGCTGCTCGCGTTGGTCGAGATCCAACAGAATATGGAATTGGCGGGTTCATAAGTGTAATACGGAACGCCGTGCTGGATCCCAACGGCCTCGTGTCACTAGCAGTCGAGACAGGTATCTTATCCGCGTGGCTGTAACGGATCGTGTAGCCACGTCTCGCTCCCTGAGTCAACTGATGGGGACATTTGCAAGACAACGATCATCTGCACGAACAGTTCGACGACGTTTGCAGCAGCAAGCAGTATCAGCTCGGAGTCCATGGCTGCGGTTACCCATGACGCTGCATCACAGACAGGAGCGCCTGCGATGGTGTACTCAACGACGAACCTGGGTGCACGAATGGCAAACCGTCATTTTTGCGGATAAATCCAGGTCCTGCATCATGATGGTCGCATCCGTATTTGGCGACACCGCCGTGAACGCACATTGGAAGCGTGTATTCGTGATCGCCATACTGGCGTATCACCCGGCGTGATGGTATTGGGTGCCATTGGTGACACGTCTCGGTCACCTCTTGTTCGCATTGACGGCACTTTGAACAGTGGACGTTACATTTCAGATGTATTACGCCCCGTGGCTCTACTCTTCATTCTATCCCTGCGAAACACTACATTTCACCAGGATAATGCACGACCGCATGTTGCAGGATCGTGTACGGGGCTTTCTGGATACAGAAACTGTTCGACTGCTGCCCTGGCCAGCACATTCTCCAGATCTCTCACCAATTGAAAACGTCTGGTCAATGGTGGCCGTGCAACTGGCTCAATACGCCAGTCACTACTGTTGATGAACTGTGGTATCGTGTTGAAGCTGCATGGGCAGCTGTACCTGGACACGCCATCCAAGCTCTGTTTGACTCAATGGCCAGGCGTATCAACGCTGTTATTACGGCCAGAGATGGTTGTTCTGGATACTGATTTCTCAGGATCTATGCACACAAATTGCGTGAAAATGTAATCACATGTGAGTTCTAGTATAACATATTTGTCCAATGAATACCCGTTTGTAATTTGCTTTTCTTCTTGGTGCAGCAATTATAATGGCCTTTAGAGTACTTCGGTCTAACGACAAAAAGGAAGTGAATAAATCTAGGTGTCGAGGCAATTGCAGAAATTGGAAATGTGTGATAGCCCGAGAACCTAGTTCTTTTCGTCATGAAGAAGTTCGTTTCACTTTAAGATGTAAAATTTTCGCGACTACTGTGCCTCTTCGTTTTAACCTATTTCTCATGTTATGCGTTTTTCGCTGTACTTTGCCCTGTATCTAGTCTAAGAAAAAGGGGCATAGACAATTTTTCATTTCGTTTCTGGGAACTTTACAGAAGACTGCATCGGAGGCAGGAATCGATCGCCAATGAAATTCAGCCCAGGGGCGCAGCGTGAAGGAAGATGATAACCGCAAGTCAAGTGGCTGAGGCAAAGAAAAACGAGACAGCCGCCAGCGAGGGCAGGGGCAGAACGGGGGTGATTAATTGGCCGCGGAGCCGCTCCGGCGAACAAGCGATGATGCCGGCGCGCGGCCCGGCGTCTTCAGCGGCGTCTTCAGCCGCTCCGGGGGATTGCCGGCAGCAGCCGCCTGCCACGCGCAGCGCAAATATTGTCGCTGACGCCGGCCCAGGCGGCGCTCACATCATCGCTTCATGGCGGAGGTAGGGGCGATGGGGGTGGGGGTGTGGGGGAGGCTGCGACGAGGAGGCTGCTAGGAGGCCGTAATGCGGCTCCCGTGTCCTAGGGCGACACGGGAACTGGACCGGCGGATCGCTTTCCTTGTGTGGTCGGCGCTGCAAGGTGGAAGACGCTGCCAGTGACCGGCACCCTAGCAGCTGCTGCTGCTGCTGCCGCTGTCTGCAACGCCATCACGTTCACACAAATCGTTGTCCAAACACAGGCGAACAAGGTGTGAAAGACCGGATTAGATCTCGGTGTTCTGGCCAATTAGTTTCACGGAAACACACTATACAGTTGGGCCGGCAATAAAATTCTAGTGTTTACAGAGGATTCAAAATGCAACAAAGGAAGGAAAAAAATTCAAATAAGATGACACAATTTCAGAGACTTTAATGGTCTCAAACAGATTTTAAGTGTATTGACTGAAGAGACGAGTGAAAATCACGTCTGTTTCAGACCAGAATAGTCTCTGAAATTGTGCCATTACATATGTATTTGGTACTTGCACGTGGGCCTCACGCTGGATTCCATGCTGAGGCGCTATGGAGAACCTCAGCTATTATGTTCGTGTGAACGGGGAAATTTAACGTTCACTGGGTCGGCAGTGAGTATTTGAATCGAGGAGGGAGGCATGCCTGGATAATGCGTGCAGATATGTCAACCGCCGTGCGAAGGTGGCTTAGTCGCTAGGGCACCTGCCTGTTGAGCAGGAGACCTGAGTTCGATTTCCGTAATCATCAAAAATTTTCATTCGTAGCTTCAGTCTATTTACATAAAAAGTTTCTTATGAGCACTGGTCGTTACTCTCGTACCTATGGAGTTATGCTGATTAGATGATTAGATTAGTTTATCGTTCCATAGATCCGTGCTGAGGAGATCCTCGTGGATGTGGAACATGAGCCGGCCGGAGTGGCCGTGCGGTTCCATGCGCTACAGTCTGGAACCGCGTGGCCGCTACGGCCGCAGGTTCGAATCCTGCCTCGGGCATGGATGTATGTGACGTCCTCAGTTTAGTTAGGTTTAAGTAGTTCTAAGTTCTAGGGGACTGGACGATCACAGCAGTTAAGTCCCATAGTGCTCAGAGCCATTAGAAACATTTTTTTTGAGGAATATGTCAATTATTTTAAGCAGAAATAACAGTACTAATAGTATGAGTATATACATCATTTGTTTCTATTAAAATATTCGTGAATGTAGTAGAAGGAGTTGGCCACTTTAAACTGATCTGTATTTGTAACTAATTTTTTTTATTATGTTTGCTGGCAAATTATTGAAGATGACTGTTCCTGAGTACTGGACCCCTTTTTGAACTAAAGTAAGTGCTTTTAAGTCCTTGTTCAGATCATTTTTGTTCCTGGTATTGTATGTATGAACTGAGCTGTTTGTTGGAAAAAGAGATATATTATTTAGGACAAACTTCATTAAGGAAGTAGTTCGTATAACCAGTTCTTTGAAGAGATTTTTACAGGACGTCCGTGAATTTACTCCACAAATAATACGTATTACACGCTTTTGGAGTCTGAAAAGTGTTGTTTGACTCGAAGACTTACCCCAAAATATTACACCATATGACATTATGGAATGAAAGTAGGCAAAGTATGCAAGTTTTTTCATTTCTATGCCGCCTATGTCTGATAACACTCGAATTGCAAATACAGATTTGTTAAGGCGTTTCTGCAGTCCTGTGGTGTGCTCCTCCCAAATGAGTTTATTATCAAGTTGTAATCCCAGGAATTTAAGACTGTCAACCTATTCTATCTGCTCTTCTTCATACTTTAAGCATATGCTGGGTGGAAACCTCTTACAGGTTCTGAATTGCATATAGTGAGTCTTTTCGATTTTTAATGTCAGTGAGTTGGCTTTAAACCATTTATTAATATCCATGAAAATATCATTAGCAGATCTTTCTAGAACTACACTCGACATACTATTTATTGCAATACTTGTGTCATCTGCAAACGAAATGCCCGCATCTCGTGGTCGTGCGGTAGCGTTCTCGCTTCCCACGCCCGGGTTCCCGGGTTCGATTCCCGGCGGGGTCAGGGATTTTCTCTGCCTCGTGATGGCTGGGTGTTGTGTGCTGTCCTTAGGTTAGTTAGGTTTAAGTAGTTCTAAGTTCTAGGGGACTTATGACCACAGCAGTTGAGTTCCTTAGTGCGCAGAGCCATTTTTTTTTTTTTTTTTTTTTTGCAAACAAAACGAACTCCGCTTCTGGCAGTGTAAATGATGAGAGATCTTTAATGTGCACAAGACAAAGCAATGGCCCTAACATGGATCCTTGTGGTACACCACATGTAATTTCTTCCCATTCTGATGATGACTGATGACTTAATTCACTAGTACCTTGCACTGACACCCTTTGTTTTCTGTTAGCGAGGTATGGCTGGAACCATTTTGCAACACTGCCTGTGACACCATAGAATTATAATTTATTTAAAAGGATGTTGTGGTTCACACAATGAAATGCCTTTGTCAAATCACAGAAAATACCTGCTGCTTGTAATTTGTTATTTAATGAATTAAGTACATTTTCACTGTAGGTGTACACTGAGGTGACGAAAGTCACGTGATACCTCCTAATACCGTGTCGTACCGTCTTTTGGATGGCGTAGTGCAGCAGCTCGACGTGGCACGAACTCAACGCGTCGTCTGCAGTCCGCTGCAGAAATATTGAGCCATGTTGCCTCTACAACCGTCCACAGCTTCGAAAGTATGTGCAGCATTTTGTGCACGAACTGAAGTCCTGATTACGTTCCATTAATCTTCGATGCGTTTCATACTGGGCGATCTAGGTGGCCAACCATCCGCTCAAAATATCCAGAAAGTTCTTCAAACCAATCGCAAACTTTGTGACCTGCTGACATTTTTTGATATCATTCCGCCAGTGGGAATGGTAGGACTGTGAGTGGCTCGTATCCCTTGCTAAATAATTTTTATTTTATTTAGGCAGTTTCTGAAAATTTACTTTCTCATGCAATTAGCATAATTTATAAATTTAAAAGAGCAAAGCTATTAAAGTATGGTCGAACAAATCAGCTTTATAGCTACTCAACAAGAAAATGAAATGAATTGATAGTATGGCGTTGCCGGCCGGGTCACCCCATCCGGGGAAATTCGGCCGCCGATTGAGAGTCATTACGGTCGACGCCACAGTGGTCGACTAGAGTGCCGGTAGTAAGAATGAAATGATGATGAGAACAACACCCAGTCCACGAGCGGAGAAAATCTCCAACTCGACCGCGAATCGAACCCGGGCACGCTGCGTGGTAGGCAAGCACGTAACCACTCAGCTAAGCAGGCGGACACTCAACAAGAAGAATTTTTTCAACACCAAAATGCTCGCGTAACAGTATGAAATTCCACTACACTGGATTCACAATACGTGTTAAAGTTCAGTAATAAGAAACGGATTTAAACTACATACATATTAATTCTACGTCAAATCTTTCAGAGAATTTTTGTAATTAAAGTACAATACAAATTAGCATGACCTGCAACATCACAGTTACGTAAGGAGCAAGTTGATTGCAAAGAACATAACGAAAAATGGAACAACATAAAATATAGAGGCCAGAATAATATGCATCTGAAAAACTTTAGGAATCGACAACTGACAGATACGAAGCAGAATTAGAAGGTAAGTACCGGTTTTATACTGCGTGCATGTCTGGTTGAATTCGCGCAGTACACACAGCAGAGCACACCACTTAATAACACCTGCAGACCTCCAATACAAGAGAACAGCTCTGTCTAGTAACAGACTCACACCATAAATTCAACTGTCTCCAGGGTATGCTTCGGTAACAGCACAGAAGCAACTTCTACCTACGTCTCGCCGTATCGCAAGTCCCTGGCGAACGCCCTCTTCTTTATTGTGGCCGTCCACGACGGCTGCCACGGCGTGCAGTTAAATCTAACAGCCGCTTCCACTCCTGAGCCCTGACCTTGTAGATACTTGTTCACCGTCCAAAACCGGATTCCTCGTACCGCTACTGCAAACATTCGCTCGATGGCACCTGTGTCGCGATTCATGAGCCGCAGCGCCGCCACCCAGCTGCTGAACCATATACGCAGCCCAACGGCGCGGGTCTTAACGTATGACGGCTACGCGACATCTTGTGACGGCATTGGTCACTTAAAGTACGTGAATGGCTACAATTGGTCTCTAAGTAGCCAAATATCCAGAAGAACCAGTCTTTTGCTTGTTAACCCACAGTCGACGCCTTTATGTACCCACCACCAGTTTACAAGAGCCTTTCTGACAATTTGTTTTCATACTTTCGTGGAGTGTGCGCAACGCTCTAATCCCATAGTCAGCTCTTGCCAACTGAGATCGGGGTTCATCTGACAGTACCTGGTTTTATAGTCGACTACGGTCCAATGGATACGGTCACGAGCCCGAGAGAGGTGCTGCAGAAGATGTCGTGTTATTCACAAAGACACTCGCGTTGATCGTCTGCTACCATAGACCATGAAAGTCAAATTTCGCTGTAGTGTCCTAACGGACAGGTTCATCGTTCGTCTCTTACTGATTTCTGCGGTTATTTCGGGCAGAATTGCTTGTGTGTTAGCTCTGCCAATTCTATGCAAACGCCGCTACTCTCGATCGTTAAGTGAAGGTCGTCGGCCACTGCATTGTCCGTGGTGAAAGTAATGCGTTAAATCTGTTATTCTCGGCATACACATAACACTGTGGATCTCGAAATATTGGATTTCCGAATAAATTCCGAAATGGAATATCCCATACGTCTACTCCAACTACCATTTCGCGTTAAAAGTCTGTTAATTGCCGTCGTGCTGCCATAATCACACCGGAAACACGTAGACATTAATCATCTGAGTACAAACTACAGCTCCACCAATGGCCTTTTTATACCTGTCTATGCGATACTACTACCCTCTATGTATCTGCATACTGCTATACCATAACTTCGGCACCTCAGTGTAATTCCGCTACTGTCAATCATCATCACGTCTCCGCACTACTCTTCAGAACATGTACGCGATGTGGCCACGATTCACTGAAATCCAGCGTTTCTCCTTGAGTCTCATGGATCACGCATTCTTTGGAACAATCCTGGTGTTTGCCGTATTGCGTGGCAGACATTGAACACGTGTTCTCGTAGTATATCCACATCTTTTACGGGAACTGATTAGACCAAGTCCTTTATGTGTCCCCAAAGTCACCACAAAGCCACTGGTTAAGGTGAGGAAAACGGGCAGGCCAAAGTACCGGCTCTCCCCAACCAATCTTGCTCCAGCAACATGGAGTCTCTCCCCATGAATGCCTTTCCAAGCATGGATATTAAGTTTGTGCCAGTGTCTCTCTTTAAGAGCATGTGGGAGTCATCGGCCTAAACGTGCATATTATGGTAAATCACGATACCATCTCTTGTGAAGCCCGTCTCATCAGTAAACAACAGCCACATCATGAGGACTCGTCTGGACAAGCCACTGGCAGACTTTCAATCTAGGGGCCCATCCATAGGCGCCACAGCTTTGACTCACTGCACGTGGTAGGGATAGGCCAATTGTTAAGGGTGGACTGTCCAGACAACGTCACAGTGTTCACAACATTTTCCACTGCACCTATTGTTAGAACACGTTCCTGGGTTGCATTCCACATGTTCTAATATACGTTGCTCTGTATCAGGTGCGGAGGTGTTCGAGGTGTGTCACGATACAGTGTTCGTGATCCAAAGGATCCCATTAGCGAACGTCGCTGGCAAAGGATACTAAACGTCTTTTATGTATGGCATACGGCGTCTTGGATATTTACACTTGGTCTAGTGGTGGGTGTGTCCTTGATTTCAATGCAAATACCTTCAGCTGCATAAACATCTACTCTCGTGTCCTCATTGTCACATGCCAAAGTGCTTGATGTACAACATACATTCCTCTAACACGCACTGACCATAAATCCCAAGATACGAGGTTTACTAATAATGTTTACTGTACCTTTTTCTTTCCTTGTTGCGTATAACACCCTCTGTAAATGTTGGAACCTATTTTTCCGGGCACCCTGTATTGTGGTTGAGGTCTAAAGGCCAGTCTATCCTGTGCAAGCGTCATAGTATCTGCACAACCACTGGAGCCAATATTCATGTGAACTTGCTTACTATATTGATACCATCGTCCCCATCTACAAATTGTATCCACTATACTTCCCTCCACGACCAAACCGACCTCTCCTTGGTGTTTCTAGATGTTTCCTATCGAGTGATGTAACTATTTTCCCCCATTTCGATTCAGTATTTCCGCATTAGGAATCCAGTCTACCCATCTAACCTTAAGTACTCTTGTGTAATGCCACATTTCAAAAGCTTGTGTCGTCTTCTTTTAATCAACTGTCTGTGCTCCACGTTTCAGTGTTGAAAAGACAACATGTCAGACAAACAGCCTGACTCAAGACTAACACATAGATTAGTATTTGACGTTAACAATCTTCTCATTTTAATAAATGCTTTTCTTCCTATTGGCTGTCTTTATTTTTTATCCTATATTGTTCAGTCTCCGCCAGTCTTTTAAAAGCTAAAAAAAACTGTAATAGAAGTTAAAATCTTCTGGGTTATTAGGCCGCGTCACATTTCTACTAAAATGATCGACGTTTCGAGTCCTCTTCTGGGAGCTTCCTTAGGATCCTCTGGTGTCCACTACTGCTAGAACACATAGGAAGGTCCCAGCCGAAGGGTCGAAACGTCGATCATTTTAGTGGAAATATGAAGCGGCCTAATAACCCAGAAGATTTTAACATCAGTGACAACGGCCACGAAAGCTTGCAGAATTACATAACCTTCGTAATAGTTTCAATGTCTTATTTCTTAACCTAACTCCCTCAGCATCGCCTGATTTCTTTCGACTATATTTCGTTAATCTAGTTTTACTTACGTCGATGTTAATCTAATATCCTCATTCCGAGACACTACCCATTCCGTGCAACTGATCTTCCCAGTCATTTGTCGTTTTTGATACCGTCACAATGTTATCGGCAAACCTCAACGTTTTAATTTCTTTTCCTTGAAATTTAATTCCCTTGGCTAATTTCTCCTTGGTTTCCCTTGATCTTAAACTAAATATCATCGAGATGAGTCTGCAACCCGTCTTATTCTCTTCTCAACTGCTACTTGTCTTTCATGTGCGATTCTTAAAAGTACCACCCGGTGTCCACTGTTGAGTAGTGGTTAATTTGAGAGTTAGATCCCATGTTGATTTTTTCTAAAGAAATTTCCATGTCCGTGTCTTTAACGTAATAAGTTACTGTAGTTTCTTCTCGCTGAAACTGAAGTTCATGATAAATAATTATTGCCCCTGGAAAGATTTTTCAGTTTGAAATCTGGTTTCGAAATCTAAGTTATCCAGTTTCCCCTGGTGTGCTCCACGTTGCCAACTTTCTTTCATGAATGTTAATCCAAGTAGTTGGAATGACTAAAATACGCTCTGTATTCTACCAGGAGGCTTAAATTTTCTTTGATTTCACTCAGTCCTTGTTATTCCACCATATTTACTTCCCTTCCGTGGACTCAAAACTGGAATTTATTTTATCAATAGCAATTCTGAGGGTACCATCGTCAGTCATTTGTCATCTGCTTCTGAATAAATGCATACTGTCTCCTCTATACATTTCCATACACTACCTCTTCAGCGATACACGCCCAATCAGCTCCATGAATATTTAGTAATGTCCTCTACGACCGGTCCATTAGGTCATTTCGATTACGTCTTATATTATAGCCCAATAGAACTTCCTTGGTCATGATTGCGTCATGCACTACAAACTGTAACATAAATTCACAGTTCTTTCGTGAGTTTGTGCATGGCACTCACGGGGCTCCAAGCTATTGCCGCCCGTTCTTCATTCCCTGCCTGCATTTCCTTCACCCTGCCCCCTCCCTCCCTATCTGTTCAAAAAGAAATGGCTCTGAGCACTATGGGACTTAACATCTATGGTCATCAGTCCCCTAGAACTTAGAACTACTTAAACCTAACTAACCTAAGGACAGCACAAAATACCCAGTCATTACGAGGCAGAGAAAATCGCTGCGCCCGCCGGGAATCGAACCCGGGTGTGGGAAGCGAGAACGCTACCGCACGACCACGAGATGCAGACCCACATCTGCTCCCCTTCCCCGTTGCCATGCCCCTCCCCTCTCTCGGTGTGCTGATTTATGTCGACCAGGCTATCCACCTGATATCCTGTATTGGTTGCAATTCTTCTGCCTGTTCTTTCATCCCTTTTGGCGTTTAGATCCTCACTTGAGATTTGATCTTCACTTCAAAATTTCCTATTTTTAGCAAAAATAGACATAATGTCTTATGGGATAACAGCAATCAGTGATTTTATAATTTTACGTAAGATCCGTCTTGATTGCAATATTTTCAGTGTGAGCCATATGGGGGAGAACTCCCTCCCCAGCATCTACGTTGTGGATTCCTCTCCCCCTTCCTTCCACTCTCCCTTCCCCACTGTAGCCCCCTTCCACCATGCTAGACCACCAGCATGTGTAGCTAGCCCATGTGATGGTGCTGTTATGTATCCATATGGCTGAGCCAACTGACAACATAGGGATCACGCTACTGAAAACTGAGCTGTTCCGTCCCCATGTATGGCCAGGAGTGGTTGCTTATCTTTTTCGAGTATAGAAACTCCCAGCAATGACCACCATTCCAGACGGCCTTGCTGTGCCCGGGTGGCGCCCATGGGGGGAAGTGTGGTCCCAGTGCGTGGTATCAGGGCAGATGCTTGGAGTATTAAGCGTATCAAGCTGCAAAAATCTGGCCCCAAATGGCCGTCTCTTCGAATTGTGAAGGATCCTTGAAGGCTGTTTCGTAAGACCTGGCAACCCTCCCTACTCTGGGTACAGCAAGGGCTGAAAACCTTCGTCCGTTACTATTGGTTGCCTTTTACACTCACACACAATTTATTTTAAACCTGTAATTCCACACTCAACAATAAATAAAAATACCAACGTCTGTACTAGGACGGATGGGTACAAAACCATTGCTTTTCGCGGAGAATATCGAGGACATGTTTGGTGGAGTCTTTTAGTAAGACGCAGTCGGGCTCCTGTTGGTCAGAGCTTCTTCTGCCACCCAATGCGCGGCTCTTCATGCCTGTGATCGTCTAGGCTATGTCCTGGTGTCTGTAACTCATCTCTGAATATGATCAAGGGAGTAATATTTTATAAAGACCTCATCCTGCAAACTGATGAACTCCAGGCTAATCTGGAGCGGTGTGGTATTCATTTTGTTCGGCGTGTGCGGAAGGGTCGCAAAGACAACTGCACCGATGGCTTTCGAGGGGGATACCCTCCTAGGGAAGGTCAATGTTATGGGCTACAGATGTGACGTACATCCTTCCACCTATGCGGTGCTGTCAGTGCTTGCGTTTTAGGCATATGTCTTCCCTCTGTACCGCGGACCCTTTGTGTGGTGACTGTGGCCACCCACCAGGTGGGGGAATCCACTGCGTTCCGCCGTCTGTGTGTGTGTTAACTGTGCTGACCGCCACTCCCCTCGCTCGCCGGATTGCCCAGATTAGAAGAAAGAAAAGAAGATCGAAAATACCTGTCCCTGGGTCGCCTGTCTTATGCTAAGGCTCACCAAAAGCTTGAGAGACTCAATCAAGTGTCACTGTCTTCAACTTTTGCCTCTGTTACTTCCAATCCTCCTCCTCCCTGGTCCTTACCCCATCCCAGCCCCACTCTACCCTCCCCTCCTCTGCTCAAACCTGACAGTCAAGGGAAGGCAGGATTCGGGTACGATTGTGGACGTGGCTGTAATCAGTTACTATTGGTTGCCTTTTACACTCACACACAATTTATTTTAAACCTGTAATTCCACACTCAACAATAAATAAAAATACCAACGTTACTAATAAAGGAATAAACAACTGTGTAAATAATAGTCTTTTCATTGAGTTACAATTTAGCAAATCACCATTAAATACAGATACAGCAGATAAGAGTTTTAAAAGCAAGCGACGTGTGATCTTGGCTGAAGGCCTTACACACCAGGAATGATAATAAATGAAGAATTGTTTAAAACTCGCTGCAACTTACAAATTACAGGTATTTAAATATTAAAGGCAAGTCACCACAAACACAGCAGAAGGCATAAGACGCCAGGAATGGTAGGAAATAATGTTTTAAAGGCTTACTGCGTAAATAATAATACCAAATTAGACTTTTAAAGCAGCTGACCACAATCACGGCTGAAGGCCTTACACGCAAGGAACGGCAATAATATAATAATTTAGAAACCTGCTGTGAAACAGCAAATACAATACCGAAGGTTAATTAAAAAAACCAGCAACTGATCACCAAACGGGTGAAATAAGATGATGGAAAACTTTGTGACACAAAGCTTAACATCCACTGAACAATACACTGCTTGATTGATTCCAGAACGCGACCAGAACTATTAACTAGACATATATAATATTTGATACAGGCATTAGAAGATATCGTGATAAGTAATACAATAATAAAACACAGGGACCAGTACATAAGTTTCTTATAGGGTACTGAGGCAGATTTTACCCGCAGAAGGCGTAGGCTGAAGGAGCGTTACACTGAACTACTGGCCATCAGACCTCCTTTTAGAACACACATGTCTTACAAGAACCAAGGGGCCACAGACGGTGCTCCAGCAGTCGATCTCTGAGAAGGTCCGGCAACAAACACTTTCGCGAGCGATGAGATATGCAGCCAAGAGTTGCATTCACTTCACAATACGGTAACTCAGACTAGTGGCAATCTAACGAATGACTAATCATAATCTTGCTGAAGCTACCTGACGTCCGGTAAACCAAATGCTACGATGGAATAATAGTCCAAAGCCGGAACCGGCGGTCTGCCCTCCGTCCCCAGAATACTGTGTTTAGGGCGCTCGGAACGAGAAAGAAATCACCACCATCAGAGTAGAAGAATCACCAAACCCCTACAATCAAGAAAGCTGTCAAAACTACACGCGTTACCGGACAGCAGCGGCAAGGCGAGAGAAGGTACACCGCTATTATGTACACTAACCTCCAGGGTAGGTAACTGAGGCGTTAGCGGCCACCAGGAAAGAAAAATTACCGCTGGTTGAACTTCTACATCTACATCTACAACTTAACTGAAACAAGGCTATTATCAGATTCCCTTAGCCGAAGAATGTAAACACGTTACAGCATTTTGTACTGATTGGAATCTGTTTGAAATTAATAGGGTCCCCTTTGGTTTGGCTACTGGCGCAGCCGTCCTTACTCGTTTGCTGGATAATACTCTTGGGGACTTGAAATTAGTCTGTGTTAACAATTACCTGAACGATCTGGTAATCTATAGTCGTTCGTTCTAGATCATTTGGTGCATATGCAGCAAGTTTTTGTTAGGTTGCAAGCGGCCGGTTTATTTCAGCTACAGGCCGACAATCAAGCCTTAAGCTGGGTGCTAACCAGGCCGCGTTAAACTGGCCGTATCGCCAGGTGGGCAGTACGCACTTTGGCGTTTCAGTTCGAGGTTAAGCACATTAGAGGCACTGAGAATGCGCTCGCGGACGTCCTTAGGCGTATGTTTACTAAACAATCACCTAGTGAGTGCGCCCAGGAAGCTGCGGAACGCAATCTTAGTTGTGTCGAGGCCATTTGTGTTGTGACACTGCCGATCATCAGGATCAGGACCATACTTTGGGGCCGGTTAGGAAACGGCTTTCGGCGGGTGAGTATTCGGATGAATACATTATGAGCAAGGGCATTTTGTGGAAACGGGTGACGTATCAAGGAGCTTATGATCTGTCTACCAAGCACCCTAATACGCCCGGTTTTCCTTTATTTTCACAACTCGACGATTGTCGGGCATTTGGGAACCTATAAGAACTTGCAGAAGATTAAGGAGCATCCGACTTGGTCGTCTATTGACCGAGACGTTACAGAAATGGTTTCTCGGTGTATTGTGTCGTGTGGCCAAATCGAATAACGCTCTTCAGCAGGGTTCCTTAGTTCTGAGCGTGAGTCTTGCCCCATGGACAAACTCTATATTGGTTATATGGGGACGTTACCTCGCACCAAAAGAGGCCATCACTAAGTATTAATCACCATCGACGCGTTTTCGACGTTTACCTGGCTTCTTCCGAGTCGTAATGTGACTGCTGCCACCACCATTGAGCATTTAACTTGGTCCTCCCAAGCAAATCGTTAGTGATAATGCACTGGCTTTTCTTTCGGTTTCCTTCATGGCCTTCTGTTTTCAAAGTGGTGTTAAGCATGTAACTACCACTCTGTATTATCTGCATGGGTCCTTTGCGGAAAGGGTCAATCGTAACCTCAAATCCGAACTGACTATCTTTCATCAGAAGTCTTCCAGTAAGTGGGATTCTAGTCTCCCTTGGCTCAATTTTGCCATTAATACCGCCACGCATGAGGCTTTGAAGGCTACTCCAGTTTTCTTAGTGTTGGCTTATCCTGTTAATTCCCTCCTTTAGAGCTTACGGCGGATTCAAGACCTCATTCCTGCTGAGATCACCGCTCAGGTCGTCAAGAAAAACTGTAATCGTGCCAGGCGCGATATTCTCAGGGCCCACAACAAACAAGCTGATCGTTATAACCGTAATCGGCGAGCCTTCAGGAGTAAGCCGGGAGATCAAGTGTATGTCCGTAATTTGCCTGGGAGGTAGGTGTGTGATGGCAACCTTCGTGAATTTACGCCCTATTTTCTGGGTCCGTGTATGATTATGAGGATTTTAGGCCCAGTTAATCTTCTGGTTAAGGACAACCATTCCGGTAAGCAATACCAGGTCCATATTAATCAAGTTCGGTTAGGCCGCTAGTTGGGTCTCGTAACATAACCCCCCCCCCACGCCCCCTCACCCCCCCCCCCCCCCCCAAATCCACATTGCTGGTTCCGGCTTCGGCTTGATTAACATCTTACATTTGTTTTGTTGGATGTCAGGTAGCCTCACCAAGATTATCATTAGTCGCTCGTTGGATTGCCACTAGTCCGAGTTGCCATCTTGTGAACTGAATGCCACTCTTGGCTGCCTTTCTCTTCGCTCACGAAAGTGTTTTTGGTGTGACTTACTCAGAGGTCGATTCATGGAGCACCGTCTGGCACTGGCCGTTGTTGTTTTATTTTATTATGGTATTATTAAGTTACCATGATTTGTCTCACCTGTTCGGTTATCTGTTTTTTTTTTAAATTAACTTTTGCTGTGCGATTCGATTTGTTAAATTTTTATGATTGCCATTTTGGCATTAAAGGCCCTCAGTCGTGATTGTGGTTACTTGCCTTAAAATTCTGATTGCTACCACATTGGGTTGTCTTAAAAATTACTTTTTGTCTGTATTTTATGTATGTTTGTTAATTTTTTTTAATAAACGATATTTTGGGCATTAAAGGCCTTCAGCCGTTATTATTTTTTGAAATTTCAAAGAGAACCAAAAGTAATTGATTCGAGTCCCATCCACAATCCTTAATTACCAGATTTCGCTAACAAATTGTAACAAGTTGATTGCAGTAAATAGTAATAAGAAGGCGAGGAAAGATAATTAGATCCGCTTTCCCCAAGCACTCCACTCTCTGATCTTCGCCTCGGCGACAGTAAGAGCAGCAGCACGAACGAAAGTCGCTGGAGAATCACGAGATATCACAATGGCGGAGGCTTCTCTAACTGCACTCATCTTAAAGCTTGCTGGATCCGGTTTACGACGAGGTCGTACACCCTCGTGACCACAGCCATTCCATCCGGCAGTGCATGCATGCCCCAAGTGGTCCCGGCGTCTTCAGGCACTGCGCGGACCTGGCTCCTCCTGCCTCCCCAATCGAACTGGCCCACTCACACCCGGAAAAAACACAACGTCGCCCCAAAGATAGAGCAACAGTTACTACATATCGATAGCCGCCGCTGCTGCCACTAGCGGACAGGCAACGCTTGCAAAACCGAGTGGCGCCAGCCAATACGAGAAGAAGACAAACAACCTCAACCATGCCTACTGAACGATACTGTCTGGCCTCCAACAGAGGGCGGAAACCTACGAACAGCATCTATGCGAGCCGCAGCACGGCTCATTTGCATTTCCCACGATCTCCAGTCAGGGAGCATCCTCCAGAGCCGAAGAAGTGCCCCCCTTCTTCGCCATCTGCCGGTGATCAGGCTTCATTCTGGGACCCTTCTCCCTGGCGTCTTTCAGGCTAGAGGACTGTTGCCACCACTCGGCCACAAGGCATACCGTCTGTGCGCCCCACGGTCTCCCACTCTCTCTCTCTCTTCCCGATCTTGCAGAAGCCTGTAGTCCACCTAGGCTCTGCCTTCGTCCGCCTCAGAAAAAGAAGAAACAGATATCCAAAGATAACGGCTCCAAGTGCCTCTGGAGATGCCATCATTTCCCTTATGACCTGGCATCTTATATATGGATGTCACCCCATCGTTGTCAGTGACAACTACCGATCAAGTGACCTGACCTCCTCCTAGGCTTCTTCATGCCTGCCTTGGACTCACGCCACATGATCGTCCAGTGGAACTGCAATGGATACTATCGTCACCTACTGGAAATGCCACGGTTTGCCTCCTCTTACTCTACATCCTGTCTCGTTCATCAAGAAACACATTTCCGTGATGACCACTCTTAACTGTTCGTGATTACCAGGCGTCCTATCAGAATCGTGCTGGCCCTGAGGTGGCATCTTGTTGGGTCTGCACTTTGGCTTGCTGCGATGTCTTTAGTGACTGGATTCCCCATGGAAGCAATAACGGTTCGTGTGAAAACGACTCTGGCAATCACCATTTGCAATGTCTACGTCCCTCTAGGTAGGCCACTTGCTTGCCTTGCACAGGCTACCTTAATCCAGCAATTCCCAGCCCCATTTTTGCTCCTTGGGTAATTTAATTCCCACTATCCACTGCGGGGAGTGTCACTTCAATGGGCAGGTGTATCCTAAGAAACCAACATCACGGACGTGGATTTGTATCTCCTCAATGATGGTTCCCCTACCCACTTCAGTGCTTCTCTCATTGAACCTTCTCTGCTATCGATCTGCTGCCCTCGTGGCTTCCCTACATTTGTCATTCCATGATGACCTTAGTGACCACTTTCCGGTGATTCTATCGTTCCTCTGCTGCCGCCAGGCAGACAGGCCCCCACTTTGGGCACTCTGCAGGGCCAGTTGGCATTATGTACGTCTGCTTTCTACTTTGACAACCCCCCCCCCTCTCGAATTCCGTTGATGTAGTCGTGCAAGGCATCTCTACCACTATTCTTCATGGTGCTGGCACTGCTGTCCTCCTGTCCACAGGTCCTCGGTTGGTACCGTGGTGGACTAAGGATGTCGCACTCGCTGCCCAGGTTGCAGTGATTTAAGCGACACCCCTCACAGATCAACCTCCTCACTTTTAAGCGTCTCCGTGCTAAGGCTCTTTACCTTATTCGTGGTCTTCTTTGACCTACATAAGGTGTATGATATTACTTGGCACTATCACATTTTAGTTACCCTCCAGGAGTGGGGCTTCCATGGTCCCCTTCCGATTTTTATCCACGAGCTTTTATGGTACCGCTTCTTCCAGGTTCGAGTTGGCACTTCATTCAGCGCCTCTCAGATTCAGGAGAATTGTGACTTTCTGGGTTCTGTGCTGAGAGTGACACTCTTCCTCATTGCCATGAATGGACTTGCGATCTCTTTGGGCA
Organism: Schistocerca cancellata; assembly: GCF_023864275.1. Lineage (NCBI taxonomy): Eukaryota > Metazoa > Arthropoda > Insecta > Orthoptera > Acrididae > Schistocerca > Schistocerca cancellata. The sequence continues at coordinate 266,820,681 of NC_064634.1, forward strand.
TCTGGTTACCCCGGCATTGCACGTCGATGATTTTTGCATCTGGCGCAGCATCCACTCGGTAGCGTTAGCTGAGCGCCAGCTCCAAGGCGCCATCCGACTGTCTTGTGCGTGGGCCACCGCCCATGGCTTCCAGTTATCTCTCTCAAACACGCAGGTTATGTATTTTTGTCATCGAGCCACAGTACACCGCGATGCAGAACTTTATTTAGGCAATCAGCTCATCGTTGCTGTAGCACAGTCGCGTTTCTTGGGCCTTATTTTTGAGAACAAGGTGACATAGCTACCCAACTTTCGCCACCTAAAGACTACATGTATGTGGAAGCTTAATGCTCTCAGACTCCTGGCCCACATATCTTTGGGTGCAGACTCTTCCACTATCCTCCATCGTTACCGTCCTCTGGTCCAGCCTAGATTACGGTAGTCAGGTTAATGGCTCAACAGCTCCTTCCACTTTGAAACTCCTTGATAATGTCCCTCATTGTGGGGTGCGTCTGGCTATTGGTGCCTTTCGCACTAGTCCTGTTGGTAGTCTCCTCACAGAAGCGATGATTCCCCATCTACACATCTGACATAGTTTGTTTCTTATGCCATCACCATTCGCCAATTCCCTGACGATCCTGTGTACCCTGTACTCTACGCCAATGAGGGATTTCTCAGTCCTAACAACCCCCCCCCTCATCAATTTCATTTCTTGATTTCTGCGGTTATGAGTATCTACGCAAATCTGTCTTTGCCTAACAGTCGATTGCCATCTGGAGTGCTACTCCTCATAGTAATAAACTCCGCACTATCAAGACGTCTACTGCAGTTTGGCGTACTCCTTTCAGCACCGCTCGAAATGAGTCCACTGTTTTATGCTGATTATGCATTGGTCACACCCGGCACATGAATTGTTTCCTCCTATGTAATGACCCAGTGCATAAAGTGGTTGTGGAACCTGACCGACGATATCTCACACATTGGTGGAATGCCCCCTTATTTCGGCCCTACGTGTTGAGCATTGTCTTTTTGTTTCCTTAAATTTAATATTATCAGACGATCCCTGGATGGCTGAACTGGTCCTCGGTTTCCTCCTTGAAAGTGGTTTTTATTTCCAGATATAAGGATCTCCTTCAGTATTAGAGCAGGGGCCGGTTGATTGTGGTTGGGACCCAATGACTGCCTCCCTTTCCTCTAGTTTTTAAATTTGGTCTCACCTTTTATTCCTTTACTGTGTGTGTTTAATGTGCACTATTTTATAATTTGACTTCCCTGATTGGATCCGTCCACTTTTAGCAGATCCTCTTTTTCCTGTAATCGTGGGACTCATGACCTCGCTGTTTGGTCCCATAACCCCTCCCAATTAATCAGTCAATCATTATACTCATAAGTAACGATTGTAATGTATATTGATTGTACAATATTTGTTTTTAACATCATTGAAGTCTCTCGACCTGACCATAGTGGCAAACCATCTAGTCATCCTTCTGTGCTTAACGACTGGCCATTTTGCTTCAGCTTCGTTGAAATCTGCAACGAAGAGAAACGTGTTGTTCATCAATGTCTTTTACTTTAGCAAAATAAGCTACGCAAATAATAAATTAACAACATGTAACACGTGATATTATACCACTACCTACTGCTTCACGGCAGTGTCAACGCCCATTCATGGATTCACGGACATGACCATTTTCATTCCTTTTTCTGTGAGGTATCACATCCTGAAGTTTGTAGTCTTTCTTACTACTCACCCTGTGTGCCAATAGTAAAGTGTGTTCATTCGTTAGTCTCATAAAACTAGAGATATGAGCACACCGTAAAGCAAGTAGTGTTTCATGACTCATTAAACTTAATAATAAAGACCAATACTCTTTACGCTGTTAAGGCATTGGAACCAAATACGCAATAAACATTTTCTAACATAAATTTCAACAATCTCGGGATAAGCTTTCATACAAAGCAGTAGAGATATAAAAAGGTTCGTTTCCTGAAATACAGCATTAAATTTTACTTTTACTATACTCTGAAGGCTTTAAACTTCTTCAATCCTTCCCAGGATTCCTAATGGGCTTGGACATTTGCAGAGATACTTAACGAATCAGTTACTACTGGAAACTGTTAAACGATAATGCATGCTGGATTGCGCATGTGTACGCACCAGCAACTACAGTGCATGCCAAAGTAAATTCTCAGTTCATTAATTATTGAAATAGCCCAAAGGAAATTAATTATTAAACAATAATAATTAATTCATTATCAATAAATAACGCAGCAGTGTACCAAAACATATAAAATTAGACTTCGTTTTTATCATTATCGTGCGGACATTCCAATCCACTTAGCCAATTGTGAGCATATATACATATAGAGCGTAAAACTGTCGGTTATGGCTAATGGTCGGTTTGACACCATTAGTGACACTATTTTATATCGAAGAACAAGACCTCTAATTATAACGGCTGTCTGGTCTATATGTTATGAAGATTGTCATCAGCAGGCACTCTAACAGCCGACTTCAACGTGATATTTTAAAGGAGACTCTCAAGGGAACGAAAGGACGGGAGATTAGAGATAATGTCTCACTGACACCGAAATTGTTACAACCGGTGTCAGTGATTGGATCGGACAGATATACGAAAGGAAACTGACTCAATCGTTTCTAGCGTGATAGTCTCAGAATTAGGCTTAATTCATTTAGAGAAACCATGGAAAACGTATATCGGAATTGCCGTTCACAGATGTGAACCCTACTCCTCCTTAATGCTAGTTCAGTGCACAGCTTCTTTCAGTGATAGACCAACAAATATTTGGCGCAAATATTTCAACTGATTTAATGACAACCATTGAAACAGACCTGTGTGAGATTCTAACACAACACGAAACCTATAAATTTATCAAAGTGTTGCATGAAAGAAGTGTTTAACACTATTAAGAGAAATCTTCCATGAGTCTGAAAGCAGATCGCTAACACACACACACACACACACACACACACACACAGAAACACACACACACAAGCCCGCGCCCACGAAGTCGCAGGAGCACATTAACATTTAAATAGGCAAAATCCAAAAGCATCTACAAGTAAAATTATTTATCTAGTTATTTTCCTTATGTAGATTCACGTGAACTATGTTACATTATTTTTCTAATTTTATTTTTCACGTCTGTAAAGTAACAAACGTTGCTTGTAAGCAACACTACTACTTTCAGGTCCATACACATACTAATGCAAAGCAGTATTCTAGTCCCTTTTCTCATCGTAATACAAAAAACAATACTGCTCAAATTCGTTACTATCCGTATTAATAGTAGAGTCAAAAAGTACTAGAAGTGCTGATACACTGCCTCGTTGACTCCGTCTAATAAGGGAATCTGTTGATAAGACTGAAGAAATTTCTTCCGTTATCTGCTTCTACACTTTGGATGGATTGGTCTACTGTATGTTAATTTTTCCATTACTGTATGTAATGAGTAAAGTATCGAATGCTGCACGATTAATTTCTTCAAAATCAAGTGTCAGTTCTTGATTCAGAATCTGATGATTATATCACCATACCACATTTCCTTGGGAAAATAGGCTCCCTGTAGCCGGGATCATATTCGCTGTTACCCGCCACAGTTTCAGGCACAGTCTTTTTCATGAGGACCATCAAATCAATAGGAAACATTGGAGTAAACCGTTGTTTACTCGTGCCAAATAGGGATCGTCCAAAAATGGTTCAAATGGCTCTGAGCACTATGGGACTCAACAGCTTAGGTAATAAGTCCCCTAGAACTTAGAACTACTTAAACTTAACTAACCTAAGGACATCACACACACCCACGCCCGAGGCAGGATTCGAACCTGCGACCGTAGCAGTCCCGCGGTTTCGCACTGCAGCGCGAGAACCGCTAGACCACCGCGGCCGGCAGAGATCGTCCATTTCCTCCAGTGAAAACTAACCTTGGGTTGATAATGTTGCATATAAGCAACATTATTTTTCCGAACAATTTTATATACTCAGGACTGTAGATACATAGATATTTAGCACTACAACTCACCTTTAGACTTTTTGCTTCTAACGAAATGCAAGGATTATAGTGGCTCAGATGATGCACAGAGTAAAAAAGAAGTACGATGACAGATACGTGGTAGTACCTACTCAGACAGCCATGGATGGTTTTGCTGACAATTTTGGCGGCTATGGATACTTAAATATGTGCGCACATAGAGAGCGAATGTTACGTATTTGCGTCAATGTCAAAGAAAGGGTTTTAGAAGGTATTAACTTCTCTAAATTACCCTTATTTGTATGTTGCTCAGAGCAGTATTCCCAGATAAATGGATAATTAAATCACGTATTTGAAGCGTAAACTACTGAAATGTGGTGCTTTAGTGAAATCTATGTTCTCCGATAAATGCGTCTAAATGGTATCACACGTCTAACCAAAATCTTTTAAAATGTGTGTCAAATCTTATGGGATTTAACAGCTAAGGTCATCAGTCCCTAAGGTTACACACTACTTTACCTAAATTATCCTGAGGACAAACACACACATCCATGCCCGCGGGAGGACTCGAACCTCCGCCGGGAGCAGCCGCACCGTCCATGACTGCAGCGCCCCAGACCGCTCGGCTATTCCCACGCGGCACACGTGTAACCATTTATTTCTTACAAGCGCTATAGCACATAATTACTTCAGGGTGCAATATGAGTTTCATATTTTTGCAAATTTATGACATTAATAGGTGGAATGACTAACGTTTTTGTAGTAAGCGATTAGTTATGGCCTTGCATTTGAAATTAACTGATTTTAAATTTGATTATTAACTATGGAATAACTGCACATCAGAATGGCATTCGTAATTTATAATGATTAATATAATTTTCTGTATCAATTCGAGGAATGTGAACTGGGGCAGCTCAATGGTATTATTTTTATCGTCAAACAAACTTTCGCTCTGGTCTACAACAAGTTTATTTCAATTACACTTTACAAAATACAATTATCAAATAATTAATAGTTTTGTATTATACATTATAATTGAAGAGAGCAGACAAAATAACGCCCTGTGTTTTAATGGTAACTGCAACGGTCACGTTTTATGGATTTTAGTTATTTCCCTGAGCAAGCGACACAATGAAAAAGTGAGCTGTTACTGGAGAACGTAAGTGCTTAATGACTAACAGGTGGTATTTGCGGGATGTTAACGATGTGGATCTTTACGTGGACCATAGTCTGATCAACATCATGACAGCAGCTGCAGAGGTTCCTCGTGGCATTCGTGCTCGACCTCTCAGGTTACGTCGAAGTGTCTGACGCCAGGCCTGACAGAGAAGTGGCTCTTACGAGCGTACTAGTCAATGTTCATCATGAGGTAGATCTTCCGAAGCAGTTTCCCGTGGGGAACTCTGTTTGAGCACCTAGGATTGTTCATCTCACAAATCGTACTGAACAGTGACAAATTATGTTGCTGTTCTGTATCATCCTCTTTTTCCAAAGCTAAAGGACACTTGTAAAGAAAATTCTGCTCGGGAAGAATTTATGCATTTTTCTCAGTCATGTGAAGTGTTTCTGCGCAATCCACGAGCTCTGATGGACATAAATCAATGAACTGGCTTGTGTTGTGTCACTTGGAGGGAAGAACTGCCATGAGTTTGGCCCTTGGGACCAACATCTACAGCGGCCCTCCGGAAGAAGCCTGCAGTGAAATTTGTGTGGTAGAGGTGCTGTCATCCACTGACCACATCTGCCTTGGTTCTCCTCAACTACAGGTCTAAGAGGCTACACGGTGGAGGAGTACTCCAGCCCCTCTACCCAATGGGAGATGCATCACAGTTTTTATTGGCAGGATATAACAGAGTGCCCATGTTTTCATCTGTAGATTAACTTTTCTATACCTACCACTTTATATTTTTAGTGCGTTACAGAATCTTATGAGCAAGTTGATATCACTCAACCATATTTTAAAAACGACATTCATCAGGTTATTTCTGTGATTTTGATAGTTGATATTGATGTTACCACCGAGCGGGGTAGCCGCGTGTAATGAGGCGCCTTGCCACGTTTAGCGCGGCTCCCCCCGTCAGAGGTTCGAGTTCTCCCTCGGGCATGGGTGTATGTGGTGTCGTAAGCGTAAGTTAGTTCAAGTTAGATGAAGTAGTGTGTAAATCTAGGGACCGATGACCTCAGCAGTTTGGTCCCATAGGAACTTACCACAGAGATCATCGATGTTACCCTACGACGACATATACCAATACAAACACTTCACGTTGAGAGGAAAGAAAATATAGACATTATCTTAACTGTTTTCAAGTTTTGTTCTACTCCATACCTTTCCCGACACAGTGTTCCTTTGGTGTACCTTCTCGAATTCATTTTTTTTTCTTCTCATCAATTTTTCCTATACGAGTTTGGGATCGTTCCTAAATATTTGTCGACTGTAGCTTCATACCACAGATGCGACACGAGTGTCTTCGGAGCTACAAAAATTGATAGTAATATCTTTAGTGATAAATTAATGGAGGTATTATTTCAAATCGTTTATTAGTCAAGAAAATAATAAAATTGTAGAAGTATGCGTAATATTCTCATTGTTTTGACAAGAATGCCTATAAGTTAAATCTATTTTCGCCTTTCAGTTAGCAATGGTTGACACTCATCATCATCATCATCATCATCATCATCATCCAGAGCCTTAGACTTTAATTAATATTGATTAGCATCAACACATACATTTTGTAATAAAATCATTGGTTGCCTTAACTATGAGGCCACAAGGGAAGAGTCAGTTGGGCGAGCATAAGTGTTTCACTTCCACAAGTAATCGTAATCTGCTTTTAGTACGTTATCTAAAAGTGGGAACTATTTTGAGTGGAATCATTACAGAAACTAAGAGGAACATTTGTACAACCGTTACGAACAACAAGTGAACCGATCGTTCTGCAAGATATTTCAAAGAAGAAGTCCTATTTAATTTCCTAGCAGTGGCTGTTTCCTTTTAGTTTCAAATAAGAGACGAATTTAATTGATACTTTTACAAGTCGTAGCACAGCAGGGGATTTCCTACAATCAAAGACTTCGACTAAGGGATGAAAAAAGAATATTTTGGTAACTGGAGCATAGAACATAAAATCTTCCAAAAACAAAGACCAAGACCTAATAGAAGAACTGAAACATCATGAAATTTCAACATGTAGTGTGCACGACACAAAAAAGATTGCCAAAAGGCAGAAGAAATATAACCATTTATAGCGAGGTTGAGAAGGAGACAAGGGCTGAAGCAGGAAATGCTTATTCTCAAGAAACACAAAGATTTTATCGCAGAGTGCCGGTATATCACTGAGAGAATAGTTTTACTAAAGCCGCAACTGGTTCGTCGGGAACATTATATCCGTGTACAGCCCAGAGGATTGTAAACCTAGAACAGGAAGAGAGGCTTTCTATGAGCAGTTACGAGAAGTTATCAGTCTGATACTTTCCAACAGACTTTCAACAATAAAAGGGAATTTTAACGCTCTTACTGGAAATAATGTCATCCCTGGAGCTAAAAAAATTTAATAAAGAATTTTTATATGGTAATGGTGAGAATATGATCAACGTATCCTCAAACAATTAACTGAGAATAAATAATACTTTTTATGACCACGAGTAGCAATAAAAATATACTTAACAGAACTTTAAGGGTCATAAATCTACAATATAGTACAGTGCTACATGTTCGAACACTTATTCTCAATCATTCCTACATTTCACGACTTAAAACTCTGCCAATATAGGGAGTGATCATAGCCAACTAATGGCAAAAACCCGATCGCAGGTAGGAAGGAACGAGGCTTGTAACGAAGTAGCCTTGAAAGAAGAGAAGTTGAATATAGAGAATCAACAAAAATTTTATATCAGAAACAGTTAGCAGAGATCATAAAAGAGGATGACGTAGATCAGGCTTGGGAGAAAATCAGAGAAGCTGCTGAAGCAGCAGCTCAAGAAGAAATAGGTACTCGGGTTATGAAGGAAGAGAGGAGAGAAAAGAGATGACCACGTTTTCACGAAGATGTTAAGAAAACGCGTAAAAGAAAGAGATGTGCCTATTTGAAATATAAAACACAACAGTCTGAGGAAGATTACAGAAGAACTCGTAATGAGACAAAATCACTAGTGAATCGCTTTAAACAGGAACACTGAGAAATCTTTTCTAAAAACTTAGAGCATGACTTCTTCGGGTTCCGGAAACAGAATCTGAGAATGAGACGGCATAAGAGGAAAGAATTGAAAGAAATTTTGAAATTGAACAGCATAAATGAGGAATCATGGTTTAAATATCTAACAGGGTTATATAATGGTAAAAAAATCACAAGAAAACGAAGTCAGGTCTGGGATCAGTATACAAGTAAATGGTGGTGTAACCATTTCATATGCACAGGTAGAAGAAGCTGTTAGTCTGTTAAAAAATTTGGAAGTCTCCAGGAAAGATAGGCTCCACAATGAATTGTTGAAGTATGGAGGATGTGCACTAACTGAACATTTAGCCAAGTTTGTTATCAATGTTATAACTGGTAATAAAATTGCAAACCAATAGAAAATTAATATTACAGTTCTCATATACAAAAAATGACTTATGAAAAGCCGTAACAACTATAGAGGGATGAATGTATTCAGTTCAGTTGTTAAGCCTACAACAAAAATAATAGGATATAAAATAAAACGCATTACAACTCTTGCAGATGATCAGTATGGTTTCAGATCAGGTAGGTCATGCACAGATGCAATATTCGTTCTTAGGCAGGTCGTAGAGAAGTCCATTGAATAGAACAGATGAACTTATCTTTGTTTTATAGGATTACAGAAAGCTTTCGACTGACTTCACTTAAGAGATGTGGTAAACTTGCTCTACAATTGGATGATTAATTAAAACTTACTAAACGGAGTTGCGGACATATATTCCAAGAACTATATCCTGGCATATATTGCTCCAAGTCAACTAACTGCATAGCAGTTAATAATGGTATTAGACAAGGTGACATCCTGAGCTCGCTACTTTTTAATACAGTCATGGGCGAAGCGACAAAGAAGCTATTGGATGATGGTTGTAAAAGAATGCTGCACGAAGAAAAAAAAATCTTTTGTTATTCTGATGGACTTCTGCTGGTAGACAGTGCAAAATCTTCTACATGTACTAATTAACATTTATTCAACATGGCAGCCAAAACCTATATAGTGTTATATATCTACTCAAAAACAAAATGTATGGTCGAATATGTGGAACCAATTAGATGCAAACTGGAAGTGGATGGGAAAATCATTCAACAGATAATGGCATTCAAATATACGGGTATTTAAATCCAAACAGTGGAAATATCGAAAGTGGAGTCAGAGAACAAGTAGCAAAACCAAATAATGAGACAGGTTGTTTGAATGATACCATTTGGGAAAACACGTACACAGCTGAAACAAGACCGGAAACATAAGACTTTTGTAAATCACGGAAATGAAAATTTTGTGAAGGATTACAGGCGAGATAGATAAGTGTATGCATTAGAAAGTGACGTAATGTGGATTCCATTAATGAGTGGGTACATAAAGAGGAAGCACGAATGGATCAAACACATATAGAGGATGGGTGAACGAAAGAATGTGAAAATCGTAAGAAATTATCGGCTGGTCTTCAAAGGAAGAGAGAGCGTGACACTCTCACGGTAGACCGAGGTGTACTGAAGGAAACAGGCCTAGGAGGAAAGGAAGAAGACCGCAGCAATAAGGGAGAAGTTGGTTTTTTAGAGAAACTGCACAGTAAAGGTTGAATAGTAGCTCACAAATCAGATGTTAAAATACATCCATTTATTTAAACAGATAAATCATCGTTTGAAATATTTCTACAGTTACGACCTGTTTTAAAATAGTAAAATCTTTACAAAATGTTATTCTTGAAAATGAATCAACAGGGGGTTAGAATTGTATACTTGCAACTAAGTGCAACTAAAATGATCAAGCACCGACTTCCTCTGTTTACGTCTTGGTTGAGTGAACGAAACATTACTATGAAATCTCCCAAAAATGCGAATTGTTTCAGTTTATGATACTAATATTTTCATTATCAGACTTTGCAATAATAAAAAGTATAAAAACTTAAACAATTAAATTATGATTCAAACAGTAATATTTATATTGTCGTCTTACTACAGGACGTAAACGATGTAAATGATGAGGTTTGACATATTCGTCATCACACCGTCACATACATCCACAATGTTAAGGAACACAACTTAACATTGCCTACTTGTTTAACATTTGCCTCATTAACAACAACTTTTGAGGCCATTTGCGTTCAAGAACACATACAAAATCTTTATCTGAGTCATAGTTGTGCACATCACCCTCGGATTTGGACAAATGGTCCCTGAAAAACATTTTCCTGGTCCGAGCAGCACACACGCTAGTTCAGTGGCAGCCATGTTTTTATCACTTACCACTGACAAGGCTGCAATTGGTTTGAACTTCAGATTATGGATGAAAGTGCAGCTTTTCTGTTTATCGTGTAACTATCGAGTAATATTAATAAAGCATTTGACGTAGCCCCCCTACCATTATTACATTCTAAAACTTCCTTCCTATCAGCTGTCCCTTATCATGTTTACAACCGAGGACTTAGAGTTCACTAAATGTATTCGCAATGGCGAATATCGACAACCATCGACTGTGGAATGGAACGACAATGAAAATTGGTGCCGAAGTGGGACTCGAACCCGGATTTACAGATTATCGTGAGCGGCCGTATTACCATTTGGCAATCTGTGCATGATCCCCGGCCAGATCCAAACTGCATACATCGTCAACAATGCTACTAAAACCTATACCCATACATTCATTATGTATAATCCTGTACAGGCGAGACACTTTAGTTGCAACCCGCTTCCCCGTTGTCGGCGGATTAAAACGATCTTGGAGTACCTATGTTATTCTGAATTACGATGTAAGGTTTCTTTGGACATGCTTTCAAGTCCAAAATATCGTGGCATAGTAGTTCAGAATAACAGAGGCAGTTTAATATCATATCAATTGATTTAAGTTACCGGCGGGAGAAAGGAGACATGAATGGCAGACATTTTGTCTATCAATTTTCAGAGTACCAATGATATTCCGTGATCTGTCTTCGTTGTATAGGACGCGCAGTGCCACCACATAGTTAACTTAAGTGGTAAAACATCACACCCTAAGGTGTTGAATATTATGCTGGGAATGTCTTCAAAAAGCTAGGAAAACTAATCTGGAAAGTCGTGATGATATTCCGGAGTGAACATCTCCAGAAGGCTAACTTTCGGTCTCCAAAACTGTTCATCGCACAGCATTCTACACTCTGCAGTTGGAGGCTGTAAGGCTTCCGTTGTTCCCCTCTCGTCTTCACTGATGGCAAAGTTCGCCTCGTGTTCCACTGAGACAGGTCACATAAACATTGTCCGGCCACCTTTCGAGCCGTCTCTTCATATCGCGTCCATGCACGCTCTGCTGACCACGGCCATAGCAGTCTTTGTTCAGTCGCATGCGCTGTATCCGTCCGCAGCGGCAAAGTTTGCAAGTTTGCAAGAACACAGCAGCCGCAGCGATCGGTCCGGAATGCACGAATTGTGAGCAGCGCTCTGTGAAGTGGACGCACAGCTCGTCAGTGGAGACCACATGACGGGAGTCCATGGACTCCCGGGCCGCGTAGGGGGAGCAGCGCAGCGAGCTCCTGATAACTCGCTTGTCTGCGCTCTTAGGGGACCACACCGTGGTTCAGGTCGGAAAAAATCGATTTTCGGTTTTCATCATATTTCTTTATGTTAAGGTTTTATTTAAGTACTGTGAAAAGGATTTTGCTGAACAATTTTTTTTTCGAGCAATTAAAGAGCATTTTCTTACCACTTGTGTTTATGTGCCCTACCACTTTTCTATCACTCACTTTCCTGTACATATTTCAGATCTTTATATCCCCTTATTGCATGTTACGGATTTTTACTCCCGAGTGTGTTGGCTATTCTTGGAATGCAACAGTCGGTATTCTTTTGTTTATGCTGTGTGTAAACAACACGCTTTCAAACACGCGGTTAGTTTAGTTCAAATATGATGGCGAGTAGTTGTTATACTTACGTTTGCAGTGCTTGTTTACGTGTGTTTTGTTGTGTTTTTGAAGATGATGAAACGTAAAGACATGGTCAAGAAATGACAATTTAGAGGAAACAAGTTTAGAAAGCTTTCTGTACAAGAGGTATGTCGCCTGACAACGATGTTTCTAATTGTAATTTTTCAACAAGTGCATCAAGAAAGAAGCTCTCACTATTTCAGCAGAGTTACAATGAATTTACTGTAAGTGACAAGGGGTGCAGTAACATTATTATAAATTTGAGAATATTATCATATGTATATTTTAAATTTGCACATTGTGGACAGAGTGGTGAGTCACAGAGTGTGAAAATTTGTGAGAGTGCCAGTCCGAGAAAAGGTCTAGCAATTGCTTTGGATTCAATTTGTACTAAATGCTCAGCTGTGATTTAATTTATGAGTTCTTCAAAACCAGATGCAAGTGGCCCTTATGAAATCAATACTAGATTACTGTATGCCTTACGACCCATTGGCAAGAGCATGGCTTTAGGGAGAACAATTTGTTCAGTGATAAACTTACATCAACCACCAAATAAATTTGAAAAACTGACAGCAATATTAGAGAAAGCTGTGTGTGAGGTCAGTGATAAAAGCATGAAAGTGGCTTACAGGGAAACAGTGGAAGAAAATGATGGATGTTTGGATATTGCAGTTGAACTTGATGGAAGTTGGCAGAGGACATACTTCTCTGAATGGAGTAGTGACTGCCATGAGTGTAGACACCAGTAAAGTGTTAGATGTGGAAGCAATGTCTAAATACTGCAAATGTTGTAAAGTCAATGAACATAAAAAACACAACTGTGTGGCTAATTTTAGAGGAACAAGTGGTGGTATGGAAGTTCATGGAGCACAACAAATATTTCATCGCTCCGTAGAAACATGAGGCGTACTGTAAACCAAATATTTGGGCAATGGTAACGGTAAGGCATACAACAATGTGGTGGACTCTAAGCAATACGGAGATGCCACCATTAGCAAAACAGAATGTGTAGGCCATATTCAAAAATGTTTGGTAACAAGGATGAGAAAAGTAACTGTTGATACGAAAGGAAAAATATTAGAAGATGGAAAATTGTTGACCGGACAGGGTAGGTTAACTAAAACTGAAATAGAAAACTTGCTGGTATACTACGGGCAGGCAGTAAGGAGAAACAAAGAAAATCTGGAGGCAATGACGAAAGATGTTTGGGCCATATTCTTCCGCAAGTCCTCTACTGATGATAAGCCATGTCATGGATTGTGCCCATCGGGAGAAAATACGTGGTGCAAATTCGACAGGGCTCAGGCAACTGGAGAATCTTATTCTCACCAATATTCTCTTCCTGCTGCTGTTATTACAGCAATTAAACATATTTTCAGATACTTGGCTCATCGTGACCTTCTAAGGAAATGCCAGTATGGGCAGACACAGAACCCAAATGAATGTTTCAGCAGCATAGTTTGGAAGCGCCTTCCTAAAACTGTATTTGTAGGCATGCATACAATGAAACTAGGAGTTCATTATGCTGTTATTACATTCTGTTGTGGTAATACTGGAAAGTCTTGGGTACTGAAAATGCTGGGAATTGATCCTGGTGAAAATATGACCACTGGGCTGCAACATTGCGATAAAATGAGGATAGCCGATGCAGACAGGTCTGCATCTAATATGGCGAAGAAAGCAAGACAAAATCCAGGAAGGTGAGAAAGACGAAGGAAGACCTGCCAGAGGCCAAACAATGGCCATTACATGCAGCAGGACAGTTTTAATTAACTGTAAGTAACAAATTTCAGAAGTTTTTCTTTAAAGCCAATTTCCCACAAACTAAAATTTTCAGTACATATGCCCCGTTATATCAGAAACCATCATAGATAAGTGAATGAAATTTTCAGAGACTGTGCATGACATAAAAAGCCACCTCTAGCACAATATTCATTAATATTGCCCCATTAGGAAGTTCACAAAAATATTTTCTGCAGAAAAAACTTGATATTTTTTGCTAATAAAGTTAAAAAAAGTATTTCTTAAAAACTATAAAGTGGATAAAGTAGATTTTAATACAGTTGACTATTAGCATCATGTAACATACAGTAAAAATATTAAGGTCCTGCATCAAATAGTTTTTTCATAAATGGGTCAAATATTAGCCTAAATTAACGTGGGTTAGATAGGCAGTGTGTCGTCCCCTTAAAGTTCGGTCCACCATGACACGGCTGCATTTCCGACAATGACGTGTACCGCCACGCCCAACGTACTGACGGTAGCAGTGATGGCCGCATTGTAGCTTGGGTATCACCAGTTGCTACGCTCGGACTTCGTTCCGTGAATTCGATTTTTACTTTGTGTAAAACTATTCTTGTGCTGTGTCTTAAGTAAATGAGATGAACACCACGTTTCTACTGGTGGCTCAGGGGCGTATTTACAATACCGCTGGAAATAAATACCGCATCCCCGTAACGTTACATGGCGTTTGGATACACCCTAAATCGACAGAATCATTCTGTTGCGCCTCTATCATCAAGTACCAAAAGCGTCTTGATAGTGTTTAAGACACTTCGATCCCGTCCGAGAAAAAGGGGATTCAAAGCCTGTCGGGATACACAGTTTTAGATCGTTCGCGATTTGTTTTTCCTAAATCGCTCTAGTAAATTGGCGCTGTGGCTGCTAAGAAATTAACGGCCAGGGTTCAAAGTTTTCATTCTTTCACAAACTGTGCTTATGCCCCGTCACTAATCATATAATAATTCTGTAATTGAAGAGATATTAAACATTCATCCTTGTTTCTTCCTTCCATTTTCCCGATGCCATCCCGTCAACGTTCGCTCTTGACCTGGTTGCGACAAGACGTTATATCCTAATCTACCTTCAAACTTCCCGGAAACTGAAAAATGCGTGCAGATCGGAACCTGAATCCGACACTTCTGCCTTTGGTAAAAAGTTTTAATCTGTCACGAAGTTCCATTTCAGTGTACATTCTGTGGCAGGGTGATATATTCATTCCCTAACTTACTTTTCTACAAAGCACTTCCCTCTTCTACGTCCTCTGCGAGCGAGGAAAAAATTATAAATAACTAAAAGTTGAATTCATCAACGTAGTTAAAATTAAGCTGATATGTTAGACTTCAACGTTGTATTTTTGTTGAGATAAGTGCGGATGAAGTACTGGATGAACTGAGCAGATCTTTGTTTACGGAACCGTCTTGGTACTCCCCTAACGATACTCAGGGATGGCAAGGAGAATGTGTCAGAATAGATACATGGGTTATTAATCGAGACCCTCAAGCAATGCCATACAAAATCTCAACACTGACCCACACCAGTCTGAATCAACGAGAAATGCTGGGTAGCTTTCTTTTACACCTTCTGACACCCGGGCTCAGCCATAGGGCTACTCTGTGTGTAACACTGTCATAGTACGTTTTCACATATAGCAGGTGTTATGTCTGCCAATTTATGTAGAAACTGCTTCAGAGGTTACAGAGATATGGCAATATGTGACTGTGTTTCCACTTCGTCAACACCTTTAAGAATCTAAAGCTATCAGGACGGTTACCAATAAGACTAGCGTCCACCCAAACGATGGATTCGATACTTTCGTTATCAGTTACTTTTCTTTTTTTTTAAAAAACGGAAAGATAAGCAACACAGCAGTTCTCTCAATTAAAAAAGAACGCCGCGTGGGCTATCGCTAGCGCGAAGCTGGAGGGGCGATCGAAAGAGTTGGAGAAGGAGAACGAACGACTGCGAAAACAGCCCACCAAAACGTGGGCTGGAGAGGTTGCGCAGGCGGCAATTAAAACGCAGACCATAAGAGAGTCGATAACTAAAGTGTCCAAAAGACCGGATACGGAAGTCCCGGTCAGGATAACAAAAATGGGCAGGAGATCTCTACAACAACCGTGAACCCTGAATCAAATGAAATAAAAATAAATAAGGTCAAGGCAACCAAAAATTTTTGTGATAGTTGACATTGCCACCGAAGAAGACAGAGATAAAATAGTGAATCATGTAAAATTAAATAAGGTAATGCGTGAACCACCTAAAAATCGGAATCCTCTAGCAATCTTATACGATGTTCCTACTGAAATAAATGAAAACGACATTTATGAACAATGAATTTTGAAGACGTGAGTTTGGAGACCTTTAAGAGCGAATTCAAATTGCACTTCAAAACTGGACCTCGAGAGCGTGATGTTGTGCACCATGCTGCCGAGGTCTCGGAGAATATGTGGCGTGAGCTCACCACTATGGGTAGAGTTTATATGGGGTTCCACCCAAACAACGTAGGAGACTATCTCGTAGTTCCCCGGTGCGACAACTGTGGTGACAGTTCACTTTCAAAAACACTGCGAGCGAAAGCCGGCTTGCTCCAGGTGCGGCGCAGAAGATCATGCCAGAAAAACCTGCGGAAGAACACGGATATTTATCCCTGTACGCGGAGAGGAAAAAGAGGTCGTAACGCCACAGGAAGAAACTGCCCTTCCTACAGGGTGCTAGAGCAGAGGCTCATTTACAGAACTGATTATTGCTGAGTCCATATCAGGTTACAGGAAGCCTAAAAGGAAGTCCCCTCTGCTATGGGGGTACTACGTGAGTGGTTATAAAAACTCAGAAACATTCGCGGTCTAACACAACAGGTCACCAAGTCACCAAAGTTTAATTCTAAGCAGATAAACAGTATAGCAGGCAAAGGATACGAATAAACAAACGTAATTTATTCAGTTTTATGTATTACTTTTATCATGTTGAAGTCCGTGGTTTTTGTTCAATTAAACAATGTTGAGAGATTTCAGCAAAACTGATCAACCGATTTTATTTCATCAACAGCTTTGTTACATGGTCATCACCTTTAGAAACTTGTCTGGTGCTGCACTGTGCTCCAGTTACCGGCGTTTCATTCGTCCGTGCGTGAATGTCTGTCAAGAAACAGGAACCATTTCTCCCTCTGGAGCATATGTTGAACGGCGAGGTCTAGGGTAAAATCGACGTTGTCAGTCATCACAAAGATTTTGTATTGGGGTAGGCTAGTCATACCAGGAATGTTACTGTCCGCATACCATTGAATCAGATGCTGTTCTATGACAGGGTGTATACTCATGCTGATACAGTGACCGTCTCCTAACTGTTCCTTCACTGAACAGTCGGCACAATACTGAGACACCAAGTCACATCGCTTATCTTTCTTCGTTTTCTTAAGCGCAATTAGGAGATCACATGCTAATCACAAAAATCCCCCTTACTGTAGACTCATATCCTCCGCACTTCACTGTTGGCACTATAGATCGGAACTTACATTATCCAGACCCTCCCATCGGATTACCACAGGGTATAGAGTTATTCACCACTTCAAACCCCTTGTTTCCAGGAACACTATGTGATCAAAAATATCCGAACACCTGGCTGAAAATTACTCACAAGTTCGTGGCGCCCTCCATCGGTAATGATGGAGTTCAGTATGGTGTTGGCCCACCCTTAGCCTTCATGACAGCTGCCACTCTCGCAGGCATACGTTCATTCAGGTGTTGGAACGTTTCTTGGGGAATGGCTGCACTGGGGAGGGGTATCGATGTCGGTCGCTGAGGTCTGGCACAAAGTCAGCGTTCCAAAACATCCCAAATGTGTTCTATAGGATTCCGGTCAGGACTCTGTGCAGATCAGTCCATTACAGGAATGTTACTGTCATGTAACCACTCTGCCACAGGCCGTGCGTTATGAACAGGCGCTCGATCGCGTTGAAAGACGCAATCGCCATCCCCAAATTGGTGTTGAACAGTGGGAAGCCAGAAGGTGCTTAAAACATCAATGTAGGTATGACATGTGACAGTGTCACGCAGAACAACAAGGAGTGCATGCTCCCTCGATGAAAAACACGACCACGCCTTAACACACCGTCTCCGAATTTTACTATTGGCACTACACACGCTGGCAGATGATGTTCACCGGGCATTCACCCTATCCACTGTTGAGTGGTAGTTAAAATAGGTAAATAAATTAGTGAAATCGATGTGAAGTGAAGTAGAAATTAGAAAATAAATGAAAAACTTAGTTTAGTTTAGAAAAGTATACACTGGCAAACAGTGGGCAAAGCAGCAGTGGCAACGGCCGGCGCTTGAAAGTCAGCACGTTCAAGAGAAGCCATCGCCCTCCCCACATAAGCGGAAGCTGTCGATTGAGCCGTCAGGGCATCGCCCGACTGGCTCACGTGTCTCTCAATTGTCACATGTGATCAAAGGCCCTCGCCTACATTCCAAGAGCCAATGACCGACGCTAAGAAGATTCTTCGAGATGCTTTTCAACGTGACATAAGAGGCAATGACCATGAAGTCTTTAACCTCCAGTGAACTGAAGTAAATAAATATGCGAGACGCAGTGGGGCCGACCGTAGTAGTTTTCAGTACAGTTTCGGTGCTGAAGACCGTCATGCAGGAAGTGATTACATCGTACACAGAAGCACCAAGTCCGCCGCTGTAATGGAATAGCAAGCAGCAGCCTCGCCGCCAGAAGACAGAAGTTAGAAGGTATTTGAAGACTGATTTTTACGTACCCGGGTGACTCGTGAGGACGGGAAGGAGACGGCCTCACATCAGCAGTCACCTGTGAGCTGGGATGAAGATCTGACAGCCGAAGACTGGCAAGCTGGAGTCCATTGTTCGAGTGCGGGACACAGGCCTTACCCCGCCGCGCCGCTCCGCGTGCCAACGCACAACAGTGACATACGCGGCCGCACAGAGAAGAGAAACACTGGGACGCCACATCCAAGGTATCAGCATCCGATTCACGACTTCGTTCTCAATAATTGAACGGGCCGCTTCACGATGCGCATTACCTGTCAACTGGGCGAGACGGCGAAACGAGATACACACTGCCAGACGTAATCAGATGCCGCCGCTGCCACAGCAGAAGGCTTCGCAAACGACACTGCTGACGCTTTCCCAGCGAGAACATCCAGTAAGGAAACCATTGTACAAAACTTCAATGAAAGTGATCTTATGTAAAAATGCTGTCTCATTGTACCTTATACCTGAGCCAAGGACGAACCCACCCTGCCCACATGTTGTTAAGAGAGAAAAAAGTAATTTATTTAGTATTTTTAACCCTGACATAATGCTTTAGGGTCAAATGCCCTTTGCAGTAATGCTCATCCTGACAATTGACTAGCATCAAAAGAGATAACCCAGCTACACCACATCCTGTCATCGTGTCGCCACATTGTATACCATAATCCGTCACTCCGCACAACGTTTTTCCACTGTTCAATCGTCCAATTTTTACGCTCCTTACGCCAAGTGAGGCGTCAAATGGTTCAGATGGATCTGAGCACTGTGGAACTCAATATCTGAGGTCATCAGTCCCCTAGAACTTGAAACTACCTAAACCTAACTAACCGAATGATATCACACACATCCATGCCCGAAGCAGGATTCGAACCTCCGACTATAGCGGTCGCGCGGTTCCAGACTGAAGCGCCTAGAACCGCTCGGCCACACTGGACGGCAGCGAGGCGTCAATTGGGAATTAATGGCCTGATGTGTAGCGTATGAGCAGCCGCTCGTCCATGAAATCAATGTTCTCTTATCTCCCGCCTAACTGTCGTAGTACTGTCAGTGGATACTGATGCAGTCTGGAATACCTGTGTGGTGGTCCGGATAGACGTCTGCCTATTAGACATTACAAAAAATGGTTCAAATGGCTCTGAGCACTATGGGACTCAACATCTTAGGTCAGAAGTCCCCTAGAACTTAGAACTACTTAAACCTAACTAACCTAAGGACATCACACACACCCATGCCCGAGGCAGGATTCGAACCTGCGACCGTAGCGGTCCCGCGGTTCCGGACTGCAGCGCCAGAACCGCACGGCCACCGCGGGCGGCTATTAGACATTACGACCTTCCTCAACTGTCAGCGGTGTCTGACAGTCAACAGGCAAGGTCGGTCCATACGCTTTTGTGCTGTACGTGTCTCTAGGCGTTTCCCCTTTAGTATCACATCGGAAACAGTGGACCTACGGATCTTTCGGAGTGTGAAATTTTTGCTTACAGACGGTTGACACAAGTGACACTGTAAGTAGGCTGTTTAGGTTTTTATATTGGTAACGCCACGTAGCGCTCTGTATGAAAATCACAAGCTGTGCTGTGTGAAGTCTGTGGCTGGTTAGCGTTGTTGTAATATTCGCTATTGTAGTGTTGGGCATTTGGCTGTTAACAGCGCGTAGCGTTGCGCAGTTGGTGGTGAGCCGCCAGCAGTGGTGGATGTGGGGAGAGAGATGGCGGAGTTTTGAGAACGGATGATCTGGACGTGTGTCCATCAGAGACAGTAAATTTGTAAGACTGCATGTCATGAACTGATATGACTTTTGAACACTATTAAGGTAAATACATTGTTTGTTTTCTATCAAAATCTTTCATTTGCTAACTATGCCTATCAGTAGTTGGTGACTTCAGTAGTTTGAATCTTTTATTTACCTGGCAGTAGTGGCGCTCGCTGTACTGCAGTAGTTGGAATAACGAAGATTTTTGTGAGGTAAGTGATTTGTGAAAGGTATAGGTTAATGTTAGTCAGGACCATTCTTTTGTAGGGATTATTGAAAGTCAGATTGCGTTGCGCTAAAAATATTGTGTGTCAGCTTAGTGTTGACCAGAATAGGTAGTCCGCAGCTCGTGGTCGTGCGGTAGCGTTGTCGCTTCCCGCGCCCGGGTTCCCGGGTTCGATTCCCGGCGGGGTCAGGGATTTTCTCTGCCTCGTGATGACTGGGTGTTGTGTGATGTCCTTAGGTTAGTTAGGTTTAAGTAGTTCTAAGTTCTAGGGGACTGATGACCATAGATGTTAAGTCCCATAGTGCTTTGAACCATTTGAACCAGAATAGGTAAAGAGCGAAATGTCTGAGTACGTTCAGTTTTGCTCAGCTGTCTGAAAAGCAAATAATGTAACACGTTTATCAGCACAGTAATTCATTAAGTTTTGTAAGGTGACGTTTCAACACCCAACCACCTGGCCACGTCGAAGTCCGTGAGTTCTGTGGAGCACCCCATTCTGCTCTCTCACGATATCTAGTGACTACTGAGATCGCTTATACGGATTACCTGGCAGTAAGTGGCAGCACAATGCATCTAATATGATAAAAGTATGTTTTTGGGGTTGTCCGTATACTTTTGATCACATAGTGTACCTACTATCCAATGGCGTCACTCTTTGTACTAAGTCGATCGTCGCTTGGCAATGACTGCTGAAAAGTGTATCTTATGAAGAGCTGATCGACCCCTTGTACCACATTCCATTTGACTCCATAAGCACAGTCACTGTGCTTGCTCGACTGTCGGTAGTACTTAGAAACTAAAAATTATTAGCACCCGCTGATTTTATTCCATTTTTACAACGACTCTCCGCAATGTTCGCCGGTCACTGTCTGTCTCTACATGAGGTCTGTCAGGACTTGGTTAATGGTGTCGATCCGTCACTTTGTCACTTCACAGTCACATCGATTGGGAAGCTTAGGAGTTTGAATGTCTCTGGCCGATTTATAGCACAGATTAGATCCAGTTACTAATCCACGTGCAAAATCATTGAGCTCTTTCTTTTTTTACTGCATCGCTATTGACTACACAGTTCTCCGCGCTTCCTTCTACACCAGGGCCTTGGTTATCCTCACATCAAGTAGTTAATGCTACGATATCGTCGATGCTGCAATACGTAGAGGTGCCCGGAAGCATTTGAACAGATACTGTATTTCTCACTGCAGTTACAGATTTAGGTGTGTGTTTTTACCATCTACGGTTTCGAATACAATCGAACACTATTCAGTTGTTTGAGGCACGTGTTGCTGTTGTGACCTGTACTATGAGGATTAAAACATCGGAGATTGGAATACAAAGCAATTACATACATGTTCCTGAAGACACTCACGATGTAATGAAATAATTGCAGCCATCTGATGGCCACACATCCGAAAAAAGAGAGTAAGAACTTATATTCAACAGCTGACATGCAGATTCGCACTCCACCAGATTCGAATTTAGAAGGTCCGGGACTGTTTACTTACGAGAGTGATGAAGTATCCGATGTCGAAAAAGACACAGCTAACCGTACCGCACTTCACGTCTAAAGTGCTTCTTGCCCTCACTTTAGTTTTTATCTGAGAGAGGACCGGAGGCTCGTCGAACACAGGAGTTTGCTGTATCCATCCAGCTTCTTTTGATAGGTGCCACTCAGCCACCTGAAGACGTCGGAGGAACTTGGCGCTGCCTGGTGGGTGCAGTAGGGGGGGGGGGGGCTGGAGATGGGGAGGTATAGCAGCCGCGGATGGGATTTGCGAGCAAGAATCGCGCCAGGTCTGAGGGCTTAGCGGGGGCTTTAATCCGGGCCACTCCCGGGGATCGAGAGCGCAAAACCACTTCTGGCGGGAGTGCCGGAGTGCCGGCTTAGCCCGCGCGGATCTCGGCTCGTATTTCGCCGGCTACCGCCGCACAGGTACACTGTACTACGAGGAAACGCGGCGCCCGCGGCCGCTACATCCAGCCAGAGGCACTGCCGCTCCGGCGGCGGTGGGCGTTTAACACAGCTGCTGCTACTGGGAGCACCTGCCGTAAATCGGTCTCGAATAATGAGTCTGCATGGTAAATGAGAATAGCGGACTGTCAGACTTTTGTGAGGTACTGAAGTTCTTTAAAGAAGCCACAGGTACATCTACACCTGCATATTTCAACAAGCCTTGGAACCGTGGCACTACTCAGTTCTTTAGAAAATCAAAATTACAATCTCACTGGCAGAAGTGAAGATGTGAGGACGGGCCGTGAGTCGTGCTTGGGTAGCTCAGTCGGGCAGTCGGCTTTCAGCCGTGATACCGTGCGGACGGGCTCGGCGCGCCGGGCAGTGCTCCGCAGGTGTTGTTGTTTACCCGCTAGCGCGCGGTCGCGTCGTTGTATTGCCGTATAGTACCTGTACCGACCCGACATGGCGTTCTCATATCGCGAAGCTACAATCAAACTAACGTTCACCGCATCGTACACGAGACCGAAGGCCCATGAAATTGAACGGTTTCTACGAGGCATCATGCACATAGAACCACAAGAACTGATAGGAATTCATCTGTCTATTGTAACCAGCACAGTGTACCTCAAAATGATTGACGAAGCGGCCTGCGACAGATTACTCCAACGATCTGCAAACGGCTTTCGCTTCTGTCACGCAGACGGTAACGTGAGCGTGGTAGGAGTTGACCATGCTGGTCTGGGGGTGCGTACCGTGCACATCTTTGAACTACCGTTCGAAGTTCCTGCCAACCTAGTCGTTGATGCGCTGCGGCCATACGGCACAGTTCTGAGCCGCACAGAGGAGAAATGGAACACATTCGAAACGTACCCTGTCCTTAACTGGGTACGACAAGTGCGCATAGAACTTAAGAAGCACGTTCCATCATATGTTTTCGTTGGTGGCTGCCGCGCAATTGTTATATATGATGGACAACCGAGGACCTACTCGGGCTGCGGCCAGGAAGGCCATGTTAGAACTGAGTGTCTGCAGCGCCGCCTCGTTCAGGTGCCCCGCAATGAACTTCCCCATCGATCCACTATGACCTCTCTCCCGCTAACATACGTGGAGGCGACACGACATGATGTGATGGATGATCAAAACCTGATACCTCCTCAAGCCGCTGCCAGCTCCGTTGGAGAGTCAGCGCCGTCGACGACGCCGCAGCCCAACGGTGCAGAGGTTCCTACAGCCTCTGCCCACCGCAGCGTCGTGGGCACCCAGCCACCGTCACTGTCGGAATCGGACACAGGGGTTCCTAGCGACCGAGACTGTGTCGAGCCCCGCCCTCCAGTGGATGTCGTATTTCGGACCCGAAAACAAAAATCACCCAAGCAACACAAGAAGAGGCGATTGTCAGTTGAAGAACAGGACAGGGATGTGAAGCCAGCGGAAGACATAGACTTCGTTGGCTCGTCCACAACTGCAACGGACTCCAGTGGCATCATTCACCAAAAGGTGCCTGAAGACAAGGAACACACTCCTAAATTTGGTGGCCCAGAAAACGAGACGCATTGCGTCGACTCCCAAAATGTGGGCTCCTGTGAAAACGACCAGCCACAAATGACATCACAATCGTCTCTTGGTGATTGGGCAGACGATATGGAGGCAGATGATGCACAGCAAACATCGATATCTCCACCAGAGCCCATGGCCGACATTGAGCCCGGAGGGCTCTGCCAGTCAGGGACTCATACGGCACAGTAATGCACAGCATGCAGATGGATGGCTGTGTGGTGTGTGAGATCACTGTGGGCTTGCACCGGCACACTGCCTCCGCCACTTGATATGTCTCAGTCATAACGTGTGGGAACAGTCAATGTAAATGGTGTCCACTCCACTGTCAAGACCCGCATGTTACACGACAGGATCAGAGCGGCAGACTTGGACATTGCCCTTCTCCAGGAGGTC
This sequence comes from Schistocerca cancellata, assembly GCF_023864275.1. Lineage (NCBI taxonomy): Eukaryota > Metazoa > Arthropoda > Insecta > Orthoptera > Acrididae > Schistocerca > Schistocerca cancellata. Next base: position 266,845,197 of record NC_064634.1, read on the forward strand.
CGTCCCGAGCTGCGTTTAGACCTATATGGCTACACCACCTACAGCCTACCCTTAGGTGATGGCGCAGGAGGAACGGCCACCCTTCTCCGAGATGGCATAGACGCGACGGACGCGACGTACTTGCCGAACGGGCGAGGCATCGCACTCACACTTGGCGCAGTCCGCCTCATTAACGTCTACGCTCCCTCCGGTAATTCGCACCGTGGTGACAGGCATGTCTTCTATTCCTTTTGCAAGGAAATATGGACCATTACATAGTGGGCGGCGATTTTAACAGTGTTCTGCGGCCCGAGGACCAGGTACCGCATTACTTCCCATGCCCGGCTCTACAAGCATTGATACGTGACCTCGCGCTCCACGACACATGGCTCTTACATCATGGGACCCAGAGTGGATATACGCACTTTACCAGGCATTCTGCCAGTCGTCTGGACCGGATATACGTCTCGCGTGCCCTCCGCACAACAACCCGTGATGCAGAACTCTGGCCGACGGCCTTCACGGACCATCTCGCGTACATCTGCACTGTCACCTTACCCAGACAACTCACACGACGCAGCAGGGGCCCGTGGACGCTGAACGTCTCCCTCCTTCGCGAGGAAGCGTGTCGGCGAGCAGTCACTGACACGTGGCGTCGATGTATCAGGCGCCTGCCCATGTATGCTTCCACGTTGCTGTGGTGGCTGGGGTGTGTCAAACCTGCGCTCCGAAAGACCTTGATGGCCTACGGGCGTGACAGATCGAACTGGCAAAGGGCAACATCGGAATTTTACTATACAGCGTTACGTGAGCTGGCGACGCAACCGCCGTCTCCCGAACGTCAGATGTCCGTACAACGCATCAAAGCTCGTCTACTTCGCATCAGGACCGAGCAGCTCGAAGGTGTCCGCATCCGTGCTCGAGTGCAAGACTGTATCCCCAACGAAACGGCGTCTGTATATCACATTGTTCGCGAGAGGCGCCACCGCAAACGTCAGCTCATTATGGCGGTAAACACGGAGGAGGGCGGCCGCGCAGTGACACAAACAGACATCGCGCGCACGTTCGCCAAACACTATGGGACCTTGTACATGGAAGATCCGCGAAATGTACGTGATTATGACGAGCTGTTGCACGATTTTCCCGCCCCTCGGGTCGTGGCACCCGATGATAGTCTGCTGTTGCCCATTACACCCGACGAGCTGACATCGGCCTTGGCACGTGGAGCACCGAACAAGTCGCCTGGACCGGACGGTTTACCCCTGGAATTCTACCGCACTTTTTACCACCTTATGGGTGACAAGTGGCTCCAAATGTTTCAAGACCTGATCCGCCCTGATTTCACTGTTCCCACAGAATTCACAGAAGGCATCTTGATCCCAGTACCGAAACCGAATGGTGGGTGTAGGTGGCAGGACTTTCGCCCACTCACACTCCTCAACAACGACTACAAGATCTTCGCTCGTATCCTCCGCGCGCGTCTCCACACCGCTATCGGGAAAGCCATCCACACCGATCAGACATGTTTAGGTGGTGTCAGCAACATTCATACGGCGCTAGGAGCATACCGCGACGTAATTGCTTTGACGGCGGCCTGCAAAATACGAGGCGCCCTTGTCGCCGTAGATTTTGACCACGCATTCGACCGTGTCGACCACGGCTTCTTATGCGCAGTTTTGCAACACATGGGCCTCTCTCCGGAGTCTGCACAGGTGGTCCTTCGACTGGTCCACGGAGCGCGCTCCCGTATGATGGTCAACGGTTATCAGTCTGGTCACATTGTTGTTGGACGGTCAGTGCGACAAGGGTGCCCCCTGTCGGGTATATTATTTGCTGCAGCGCTTGAACCAGCTTTACATGGTCTACGACAGCGATTAACTGGTATCTCCTTGCGGGACGTGACCTTTCGTTGTGGTGCATTCGCCGATGACGTGGTGTTCCTCGCCAGATCAGAGGATGAAATGCATATGGCGCTACAGTAGCTACGCCAGTACGGGGCGGTCGCTGGGAGCGTCATCAACGTGAAGAAGACAGAATACATGGATGTCGGAGGGGGGCTTTCCCACACAACTGCGGTGCCCTTTGACAAGGTGCACGTACTCAAGTGTTTAGGAGTGCAATTCTATAGCAATGTCCGCCGCACGGCGGCGGCTACGTACCGCCGGCTCCTACACCAGACACGTGTTCTGCTGCAGGACAACAAACTGCGTCGCTTGGATATGCTTCTCAGAACACGTTATGTCAACACCTATCTTGTCTCAAAACTGAACTATTTTGCGCATATCGTTCCCTTGACGGCTACGATGGCCGACAGATTTCAAGCAGCATATGGACTTTCGTAAGCACCGGTCTGGTTTTTAAAGTCCAATACGCCACCCTGACGCTGCCGCAGCGGGCGGGCGGTATCGGTTTAATTCATGTATATAACCGTGCGCGATCGCTTTATCTCAACACTATGCGTCGCAAGTGTACCTCTGCCCACGCCACTCTGACGGGCACCCTGATAGCGGAAGTGGCACCACACTCTCTGCATCCCCCGGTTTCTGTAGGACACATTTCACCGGCACTCACCCACATCAGAGAGTTCTTGATTGACTTCAGCTACTTACGGTCAGAACTTCCGACGACACGGAAGCCCAGCACAAAAGACTATTATCGCCTCTATCAACAGCAGCAACCTGTAAATACGGTCACCCACAGACATCCTGAAGTTGCCTGGAACACGGTGTGGCGAGCGGTACACACGCCTTTTCTACCTACGACGGTGCGTTCATTGTGGTACGTCGTTGTGAATGGGAAGTTCGCTACTCGTCAGAGGCTACATTCCATGCATCTGACGGACGACCCCTTGTGTCCGACATGCTCAGTCGCTGACTCGGACGCACACCGTCTGACGTGTGCCGCGACCAGCGAGTGCTGGCTACTGACGCAGCGCATGCTGGCGTTACTCTTGCAGCGATTGCCGGAGTCTGTCTCCCCTGATGAAGTATTGCGTCCCGACAGCGTATACTTTCCATCAACCAGAACGAACGCCGTTAACTGGCTAAAAGGCGTGGCCGTTTACTACATATTTTGCGATGCTCCCAAAGGCACACTCGACTTTTGGTCTCTATTGATGACGACACATGCAGCTTTCAGCCACCACCCGAAGTACAGAACTCGTTTCGCAAATTATTTAGGTTCATTATTTGCGGATCCTCCTGCTCACTGGGGCGTTCCGGGTATGAGACGCTGAATATGAAGAAGAATCCTGGAGTACATTGATCCTCTACGGACGGAATAGGGGGAACCCCTCCCAACAGACGAGAAGACGACTCGGACGCACGGCAACGGCAGTTGTAGGATCTTTCTTTGTAATGAAACAAAAATAAATCTATAAATAAATGTTACAAAAATTAAAGAAGTAAATAAATAAAACAACATCGATAAACCCACTACATCCTCTTCCTGATCCTTCGATCCTCGAACTCGAACACGTTGGGTTCTGGCGCTGCAGTCCCGAACCGCGGGACTGCTACGGTCGCAGGTTCGAATCCTGCCTCGGGCATGGGTGTGTGTGATGTCCTTAGGTTAGTTAGGTTTAAGTAGTTCTAAGTTCTAGGGGACTTATGACCTAAGATGTTGAGTCCCATAGTGCTCAGAGCCATCTGAACCATCTCGAACACGTTGCTTGGGCGTGGCGGCGGGATGGCCAGGCTTCGGGTGTCGACCCCAGCCCTACCCGTCGTCCTGCTCCTGCAGCGGTTCATTAGATTAAATAAAAACAAGTCGGTAGAGCACTTGCCCGCGAAAGGCAAAGGTCCCGAGTTCGAGTCTCGGTCCGGCACACGGTTTTAATCTGCCAGGAAGTTTCACCACAGATATTTACAGGAAATAGGAAGTCCGGAATCACTGGTGATGGACAAGCTTGTGATTGTTTGACAATTTTAATTTGACTCAGTGCGGCTGGTCCCGGCGGAGGTTCGAGTCCTCCCTTGGGCATGGGTGTGTGTTTGTCCTTAGGATATCTTAGGTTAAGTAGTGTGTAAGCTTAGGGACTGATGACCTTAGCCGTTAAGTCCCATAATATTTCACACACATTTGAACATTTTTTTTAATTTGACTCAAAACAGACTTTATTATAATCTTCAGTTTGGACATTAGCCCTCTTACTGGAGCAATGTGCAAATCTTCAATTTAATTGACTTACATAAACACGAATAAGATTCATATTTTGCATCCGCAATCAAAATCATAGATAGTAGCCACGGTGAATAATCAATTATAAACAATCATTGTTGTTTAACCATATCTCGAAAGACTAGTGACACTCTACACTTCCAGCGCAAAATTACACGGCCACATAATACCACAACTTTACTGAAAAGAAACAAAGATCTTAAAGCTTAATAAAACTGAACTGACCACATAAAGGTCCACAGTGAAACATGCTTATACTAAAAATGCAACGTGGGCCAACGAAGGTCGCAAAACTAGCACACAGGAAAAATAACAAATTGCACATTCATTGAAATATGATTGACATAAGTATTACATATTTGAGTATTTAACTTAACCAGTAAAATGACTTACAGAAATGCTAATATTAACAAAGTAGTCTCACTTAACTTTATAGAACACCCTTAAGGCCCACAGCAGTATTTGGAAGTAATAACACTACGGCCGGCTGGCAATACGAGCTTTCATCCCCCATGGCTTGTGCACAGGCTGACTAGAAGCCGGTACACATTTATATATAGTCCGACTGACCTCACAATGAGCGGTCCGGCCGTGCGGTTCTAGGAGCTGCAGTCTGGAACCGCGAGACCGCTACGGTCGCAGTTTCGAATCCTGCATCGGGCATGGATGTGTGTGATGTCCTTAGGTTAGTTAGGTTTAACTAGTTCTAAGTTCTAGGGTACTAATGACCACAGAAGTTGAGTCCCATAGTGCTCAGAGCCATTTGAGCCAATGAGCGGTCCTGACTAGAATCCACAACCGCACCGACGCCAGGAAAGGAGCAGACTTAACAAATGACCTGCAGCACAAATAGATTGCCATGAAAACAAGGTCAGATCACAGTCACACTGGAATATATAATAAGCATTCCCCCAAATTATAATGGAACAAGACTCTAACGTTACCCGTCTCCCAGTAAAATTAGTAGGATACTTAGCGATCGCTTCCAGTTGCCTTAAGGCACTTTCAACATTAAATAAACAAATGCTGCCGTGACAAATTATTATACCATTAACTCTACTGCTGCCGGGCGCGTACACAACGGCAACCAATCCCCAAGCGGTCAATATGTCCTAAAACAAGTTAAAACTTGCATGAAAACCACTTAAAACACACACTCCATAGATGATGAGAAACGAAATGAGGAACAACAGTCTCCTTAAAATTGCCACTGTGAAACCAAGTTCAGGAACATCTCCGGCAGCTACCCATGCCACAATAAGTTTCAATAATCTTCTTAGTTAAACACAGAACAAAAGTCATACATACCATGGAGCTTGCAGATTACGAGCTGGGAAGCTGTTCAGCGTGAAACGACGAACGCATCACAATTTTGCACGTCAAGGCTCCCAGTGATCGGCACCGTACATCCGGTGCGACAAAAGACCGGACGGCGAGCACGGCGAGGCCCATGCCCCACGGTTAGGGACACCGGCTTGTTTTCAACACAAGTTGGCTCGTTGAACGCCGACCGGAGATTCTCCCGTCACACGTTCACTCGAACAACCGCCTGGTGTGTGTGTGTGTGGGGGGGGGGGGGGGTGAGCAGTCAAAGATAGCAAGACAGTTGAATATCGATATCAGCGATGCAAGTAGAACACCCTAGTGCCAGCCGTCAAGGCTCACATTTGTGCAGTGAATGGTGTAAATGCCGCTTCATAAAGAATATCTGATAACGTATCCACAATGTAGATTATCATCGTCGTTTTTTGACAGAAACCGAAAGCTATGCCCACTATTAGGGTCAAGTGGCTATATTTAGGGTGGTTGCCTGATTCTGGGTACGTATTTTCTCTCGTGCTTGGTGCTGAACTGTGCAGCCCTGTTTACGAGCATTAGTCAGGTTCATTGTGAGTTTGGTGTCGGTGCTATTAACGTTTCGTTATTTTAGCATAGTGGTTAAGATAAAACATTTTCTACATAGTTAAGTAGGGACTTTTTCCTCAAGCCAGCTAAGACGTACTTCCGAAGTATTTCATATGAGGCGGTAACTTGAAGCATGCTCTTTCTTATCTAATTGTTAAATTGTCGACCATGGTTCACTTAAAGGTCAGGTGGTGCGAATTTAGAGGTAAGGAATGGACCCCAATAGCGGGTACTACTATATTACACTATTTCGGGTGCCAAAAATTTAGCGTCGGCGTATACAAACAGATGTTCTGAATTTAAGATGCAACCTATCCAGTGTTTCAGAAACAAAGAATTTGGACCATTGATGGGCAGGCCATACTCCAGAGCCGCGACAATGGAAGTGACTGAAAATAGTTTCAATATATGTAATATTTATATGTTTCTTTCTTGAATAATTTGCAGAAAATGCTAGTAAGGCCTCGGAAGCTACAATAGCGCCTTATTTCCAACTGCAGGTACTGGAAGGGAAGAAACAGCGGCTTCTACCTTTGATATTAGCTCGCCCCCTCTACTGCCCCCATCCAACCCGACACCAACACCAAGGCAATGCACTAGTGTTGACGTCATCTACCTTGAAAAAGGCATTGGAGCAGCTCCTGGCTACACGGAAGAAGAAAGAGTAGCAAGACTACAGGAAAGACACCACTTTCAACAAAACCTATTCAAAGATCTTCACGTGATGCATCTGATAGACCTTCAACAACCGGGAATACAGAAGGTAACCTGTTCGTAAGAAAGATCTAGAGAGCCACGAAACGACAGGATCATGTGAGGAAATGTGAGGAATCAAGGCGTGAAAGAAATATCTTGAGTGACGCATGAGCTGAACATGAACAGGACGAGTAGGACTGAGAACACTCCTACTCTACCACCTGTGGTCACGTGGGTTAAGTGTGTCGGTTGCTTTCGGTAATGTTATGAGATCTGTCCAGTTGTCGACAGTGATACTTGGAAATATTTTAAGTGTAGCTTTTGTACCAAAGACCGCAAAGACAACTTTTATCTTTTAGTGACTGAAACTCTGCACAGTATCCGACAATTATGTGCGGTCTTGAGTTTATAACAAACTTTAGGTGTGAATAATGACTGTGTAACTAATTCAGTAACTTTTAGTGTTTATTTACACCCTGCAATTAGGAAACCCGGAAAGCTAAAATGAGGAATCATATTTTCTAGAGGTAAAAATTACAGCTTTTAAATCTTTGTCGTGCTTTACAGAGTGAAGAAATAATCGGAAGATTATTTACGTATTCCCAAGTAACAACACTGCACATATTCCATTACGTAAAGACTGTTAATGTACTGGTACTCTCAAATTTAAAAACGGTACCCGACAATAGGGCACTTTCCAGGATAAGTCATTGTTTTGTTGCTTAGTTGTTTCTGTTGCAGGCCTCGTTGTCATCTTTCCAATGGAGTGACGGTCTTGGATGTTTCCTGTGTGACATAATCAAAACTTTCCAGGACTGTAGGTATTCGCTGGGTCACTAATTACGAAATTAAATATTAATTGGTTGACAAAATTTACATCTATAGGCTTTCAAACTCTAACTCCATACAAAAGACGACTACTCTTTACAAATGACACCACACGACTTCTTCTACGACATAGGAAACTTAACTCTTCCTTACAGTAACTCTAAACTGCTTTTCACCGCTCCCCCCACCAAGTGCAAGGAATGAGAATAGAGATTTCATTAAAAAAAAACTTAACTGTTTGCGACTCTGGTAAGGACTTCATTCAAACTGATGATGTACTTTTAACGAAACATAGAGAAAATAAATTTTCCGTATTTTAATGGTAAAAAGTCAAAATTTACCTAATCACGTAAAATACAGGCAGCAATGTTTGATATATGGAATTTTGGTGAACATTGCTTTATATACGCTTCTACAGTTACAAATGAAGACATCGATGCCAACTGGTATCAGAGATTTCAGTTCAGAGAGTTCATTACATCCCGGTACCGAAGAGTACTGAGAACAGTGTGTCGGAGAAGTTGCCGCACCCCTACACTAAGTTGCACTCTGGAATACTTAGAAATAAAACGTACTCAGCGGATCCTTACGGCCACACTCTTATCACAGACAGTTATCTAGGCGTCTTAAAGTCTTCCACAACATCTTCTGTAGCATTTCAGGAGTTATGCTTCGAATACTTTCCACAGTTCTTCAATAGTCTTGCACCGTCGTTGAACCACAAAGGACTTCCACACTCCGTTTGATGGATTGCCAGGCGTGGTAGAGTCCAGGTTGCCAGATAGCCATAACAATGGGACTGGTGTAGTTGCCTCACTATGCACAATACAGCGGGCCGGCCGGAGTGGCCGTATGGTTCTAGGCGCTTCAGTCTGGAACCGCGTGACTGCTACGGTTGCAGGTTCGAATCCTGCCTCGGGCATGGATGTGTGTGATGTCCTTAGGTTAGCTAGGTTTAAGTAGTTCTAAGTTCTAGGGGACTGGTGACCACAGATGTTAAGTCCCATAGTGCTCAGAGCCATTTGAACCATTTGGTTTTATGTTCATGGAAAAGGGTTGCATACGGAACAAAGATTGCACACCCAGGCGTGCCTTCCTTCGTTCAAAGGAAACCAACGGCCACGAATATTTCCTCAGAGCTCAAAAAATATGGAAATCGCTCTGAAAATTTTGGGTGAAAGTGGTTTTCCGCCCACCATCGAAGACTGCGGACCTTGTGGGATCAGTTAAGGAGAATCTGTTACTACGAAAGGCCGGAATTTACAGGATACCGTACCAATGTGGTATTTTGTGCACAGTAACGTCTTTCTGGGACTCCATTATTAAAGAATCCGTAGAAATACGACTGGCAGAAAATCTGTTAAACCGTGACAGCGGCTACCAGCTGAACAGTGCATGGAATCCCATCAACTCCACGATTTGCTCAAATCGAAGACGACAGAGTGCGTCGACGGCCGTGGTAAACAGCATCGCAGAGGGCGACTGAGTTCCGCTATTCCACCAGCGAGGGCGCTGCCGGCGGGCAGTGTGGTTCATCTATCATGTTTTTGACGCATGCGCAGAATAATTACAGGACGTTGTATATTGCGGAACGGAGGACGTTTTCGCCAGTCTGCGACGGCTCTCCTGAAGATGACTGGCACGTGCCCAGTTGAAATATCGTGCGAAGTATTGGACGACGACCGGCTGCAAGCCCGAAATTTGTTTGAACAACAATAAGATCCTTCCGGCGTATTGCTGTTGCCATGTGATTCGACCACAGCAAAATGCTGCATGCATCTTATTGTTGGCACTCGCAAATAATTCGAGGATATGGTCTTCTCAAGAAGAACACTAAGTGTCTGAAACAGTTTAAGAAATTAGATACGTATTATGCAATTGTTTGCTAATTATTTCGATATATACAGGGTGGCGACGAAGTCACTGGACGTTTGATTAAAAGAAAACAAAAGTGACAGCAAGAAGTAGTACAGCAGGAAGTTTCAACCCGTTCAGTTTTTAGTACCAAATAGTGATAATTACACCTTGTCAAGTTGGTATACAATCGAATGACCAACAAAACAAACAAGTAATTTTTGAAATCCTGATATTGTGAGACGTGTTTATAGATGTAGTTCTACGAATTGTCACGATATTAACGAAAGAAGAAAGGATTTTCGCGTTAAAACATTTTATAAAAGAGATGCTACAGCAGTTGTTCATGAATGGGGAAGACATTTTAGATCAAAACCACCGTCTACACAAACAGTGTACGGCATACGAGATCGAATGGTTATGGGTGCACCAAGATTTGGCCGTCCACCAACATTCACGGCTGAAGAAAGTTGATTACTTCTATATTTAGCAGTGACCCAGAGTCCGCGAAAATCACCTACACGATTACCAACTGAGCTGGATCTGTCAGAAAGGTCATTGCAAAGTATGTTACGCAAACAGAAATTTAAAGCTTATATTCCACGTTTACGATATGGGTTGTGTGGTATTGTGCATTACACCGGAGACCGAGAAATGACGGCGAGGCTTCGTCCCGCTGTAGCCCTCAGTGGTTCACAAACCCATAACAGGCCACAGCAGCCCACACCTCACCGACGCCCATACCAAACCCAGGTTTAACGACATGGGTTACTCGATTAGGATCCAGATCGACGTCTTCAGTTTTGTGAGGTGACGCTTGACCAACGGAAACATGATTCTAACGTATTCAATAAAGCTTTGTGGTCTGACGAGGCCGATTTCAAGTTAAGCGGTCAAATTATCACACATAACTGCAATTACTGATATAGTGATTATCAAAATCTGTTAGTAGAACAGCCACTAAAACAACCTGGTGTCACCTTTTGGGGAAGGGGAGGGGGCAATATCCCCATCTGGAGCACTTGGACCATATTTTTTTGAATGAACAGGAGATAACTATTTGCGTATGCTTCAGAGTTACTTGGTACCAGGCCTTACGACGTGTGCTGAAAACTTTCAAGAAACTTATTTTCAGCACCATTATACTCCACTGTTGTCCACGATTATATGAACGAAACTTTCCGAAGAAAAGTGATTGGTCGAAGGGCTGATATCGGCATGCCTTTACGTTCACCAGATATCATGCCAATAGAATTTTCCTGCAGAGTTTCGTAAAGGACTCAATTCCTGAACTGAAAGATTGCAATCACGATGCATTTCAAGATTTAGAAAGTGATATCACACTAGTCAAAGAGTACGTAACTGTGTTCCAAATAGACTTTCAAGATGTATTCAGTAATACATAAAAAAAATCAATATTTTTTGTATTTATAATGAAACAAATTAAGTCTTTTGTTTAAATCAGTGCCCAGTGTCCAGCTACTTTTGCACCACGCTGTGTAACTACATTTGCTGAAGATGGTTAAAATACTGCTAGTATAGATTTTAAATGTATATATTTAGATACCGAAGATATTTTTAAAAAATGTAATCTGTACCGCTTAAAATTCGTAAGTGAGTCGGTCATTAACTTTTTGATATTTTTACTAAAAATATTTATCCTTTATGTAGCACATATATATGTTTATATAACAGTTACATTAAAAAATTTAGCCTATGTCTCTTCGGATGTTACAGTGGTTTGTACAAATTTAAAGCAAATAGGTGAAGAATTTTTCGAGATTTTTTGGCAATAAATTTGACCGAGAACTTGTTTTTAAATAATAATGCAGGTAAGATGAGGAGGCGCAATAATACAGATTATGTGGTACCAGCACAGATCAGCAGAAAAGTTCTGATACATTTAGCACACTATGCTGTTTCAGAACAAGATGAACGTTCTCCTAACATGGAGAAGATAAATGTTTCTCTTTGTGTGTTTCCTAACGTTCCGTTGTATGCAAATGAATTCTGTGTTATATAACATACTGTGACTTTCCGTTACACTGTTGTTCTTTTTAGTACAAAGATTAGATGAAGTTCCCCACATTCGCCTATCCCTTATCAATTGAAGACAAAGTCTGTAAACGAGTCCGCGATCATATCGTGGCACTTTATTTGTAATCGTTATAAATTTTCCTTCAGCTAACTGAACTTGATTGGCTACATCACTATTTTTTGTTTGTAGGAGATCTGAAGATGGTAGTAGCCGAAACCGGTACTAGTGCATTTTAAAAAAATTGTGTGATCAAGACGGACCTTTACAAATAAGGTACTCGTCCATCCTGTGCAAGCGCCTGCATAACTACGGCAACGTGCACCCGAGACTTGAAATTCATCTCCAATTTTTGCTCCGCCCTTACCCCGCCACCCTCTCTCCGTTCCCCCTCCACAACCCTACGGCACGCACACAACACACACACAAACACATACACACACACAAACACACACACGCACGCACGCACTTCATCCATTACCAGATTGACTTTTCGGTACGTGTTTCATACATAATCCATAAAAGAAGGCACAGTTTCTATAAGACACAGACTGTAGGTACTAGGTTTTTCTTGTAAGTTTTCTTGGACGGTTTATGCATAACACTGTTCCTGATAATGGGAAAGACTAGAAACCACCTCCCAGAAAGTATTTCATTAAACCTCCTGGAGCTTGGAGGCGATGGAGTATGTCACGTGGAGTTCATGTCTATATTTACGGGTGTGGTTTATTTCTGCAGTTCCGTCACAACTAACAACGCAAAGCACCCTCATACATGTTCGGGAATGTGAAATGTTTCTGGAAACACCACAATCGTCTTCCTAGAGTGAATCAGGGTCAGAGTTAATTACAGAATATAAACAACCGCAATGAGCAATGAGGGTATTCCGGCACATCGCAATTCTGAAAGTTGTCGTACTGTTATCTTATGAAGTATAGATCGTCACTAGAGAACGAATAACCGTTACTTTTCTTCGAAGCATAACAGATCTCTGGAACTCACTCCTCAGGAAGAAACTAAACTATTAGTAAAAGACGCAGATATATGCAAGTAACATTTATTTAAAAGTTGGAATCTTTTTACAACAGATGTTACAAGCTTCATTTATTACTGTATTTTCTTAGAACTAGATGCCGGATATTGAAGGAAAACTATGTGTGGTGATTATGAGCTCATTTCTGCGGTGACTTTTACAAACGCAGCTTGCATCATGAGTCCTATGTGTATTTACTTCATCATTTCAGAAAGTAGGTATTGCATGTTTCTGTATTTGCCCAAACTTGGTGGCGAGCCTTTGAATAAAGCAACTATTTACAGTGCATCCTACAAACAATAATGATGTTGAAAGTCGGATGTAACGTGTTTCATATCACCATTAACTACTGTATTTCCAAATCCACAGAATTGTTTTTATAAAACGCTAATACATGGAGTTTCTCGTAGCCATAGTGAGTAAATTGACAAAGGGAACTGTGTTTCAAGAAAATCCCGTGTGAACCGCAACATCCTGTGGATTTCAGCTAGGGCGCGCCGGGGACTAGCGTATCAGTGCAACACACAGGTGGCAGATACAAGTGCAACTGTCAGCTGGAGAATATATAGTCACACAACTCGCCAGAGGGGGACCTCCCGCGGGAGACATAAAAATATTTCTCCCGAGTTTATGGGAAGTGCAGTTGCTCTGAGGGAGAAAATGGATCAAAAGGTCTTCTCCGATACATCTGCAAAGCAGGACACACGAGACCACTGCGTAATACACTGTCTCTTGACGACGCACCGTTGTTGTTTGTATGAACTTACATACTTAACTTTCATCGACAAATTAGTACGTGTTATGATGTCCTAACGCCGGAATAGTGACGTATGCTTGGACGAATAACAGAATATCTCTTTCATGTATGTCTTCTGAGCAATTATTTATTGCCTGATACTATAAAAAGAAAAAAATGGCTTTTGGAGGAGAATGACTATTGTTATTGACCTAAACAGAGAGGTGACATTTCCTTTATAAGTAAAAATTCATTCAGGAAATTAAAGATTTACGAAGTTAGTAAAGTATCGTAAAATATTACTTTTGAACCTTGTCATCTTGTTTGTATAAGCAATTATTCCCTCGATAAACAAATCTGTCGACATCGGAAGTCAGTGACCGAGTCTAGGAGACACTGAAGAACAGGCTGCTGAATGTCTCCTTCGTTTCTAAGGTGACGAACGATCAGGTGCTTCGTTAACGGTGCGAAGAGATTCGTGTCATACGTTGAGTGTGGCAATACAGTCCACCAAATGGTTACAGTGGCAGTTAGTCGGAAGATCTCGAGCTCTTGCGTGGCAACCCAAAACAGATGTAGTAACGTAAGCTGAAATCTATTCTTTTCTAACATTGATTAATCATTTTTTATTTTATGTTTCCTATTTAATTACATTTTCAATATTTTATTCTGTTTCTACGTTAAATATTAACAAAAGCCGAAAAAATTCTTCTATAGGAGCTCAAAAAGGTAATATGCTCCAGTTTTAAAAGAGTGACTGAAGTGTAGCAGCTGCCTTATTCTATCTTGCTCAGCACCTACAGAACCATTTTCCCGAAGTTTTGGTTTGCGAACATATTCGCGCTCTGTTTAACACGCAACTCACATCTCATTCCCACAACCTCTCATAACCGCAACTCGCTCGCACTCACTAATCGATCGCTGCAAGTCGTTCATACCAATTCACTCCCACACCACTCAATTATTCAGCTCGCCTCATTGTCTTTACTTCTTTGTTTGTACCCCTCTGTTACTGTTTCTCTCATGGCTGCTGTAATGGGACGCGAAATTAAAGCGTCACCCATCCACAAGGATCAGCTCAGTTTGGAGGTAAACATAAGTTTAATTTAGAGTTTTGTTTATGTATTTGTACTATTTTGTTATGTTCGTAAAATATTTAAAGTTTTGTATTTTTGGTTTGTATGTTTCATGTTTGGAGGGAGCAGCGCAGCTCGCGGAAACAGCATCTTCACTGCCGGAACCAGATAGAAAATTGCTGGCCACTAGACGTCGCGGGTCAACGGCCAAAGAGCAGCAGAAGATCCTGTGACCGGGTTGTTGCGTCGAACCTCCAACATTCAAATAAATAAAAATTTGTAATTTTCCATTGTAATGACGTCACAGAAGGTTTAGTTCATGTTGTATTTTGTTCAGTTCAGTTTTGTCGAGTCTGATGTTCACATCTGCATGTAGCATATACGAAGACAATAAAACAGTATATGCTCTAAAGTTTAAATACGTGTTCGAGAATTATTTATGAAGAGTTATATTGAGGAAGTATTATTACTGAATTTTTCCAAGATATTAATTTTCAGTAATTTTTGAATCTCAAAGGTTTTATAGTCTGATTTTAGTATGGGAAAAATAAGATAACTTGCAAGAATATAATTTCCAAGAAGAAACAAACCACATCTAAATATCAAAAGTTTGCGCAAACCAGTTGGACTGAGTGACGTAATTTTGCACAAATGACTGAACTGAAGGTGTTTAATTACAGTTTCGTTCAAGAATCTTTTATAGTGTACTTTAAAAGAATTTAAATAATTTTTTGAAGTGTTTTGTAAACGACGTAGGTGACGGAGTCTGCACATGGTCATATTTCAAACAAAAATCATTGAGTCATACGCGTCGTTACACTGCACTGAAGTCTCCTTATTTATGTCCTAGTACCACTGACTCCTCTCCCTGTCACAGTCTCCCTCTTGCTCCCTCTCACTGCTGCGATCTCATTCATGCTTTCCCACTGCTGCTGTGTCTACGTTCCTCGTTGTCATTATCATAGACTCTGCCTCTCGTTATCAGTAGTTCTCACCTACTTCCATTTTCTCCTTCTCTTTGTTCCTTTCCCACTGACACTATCTCCTCACTCTTTTCCTGTCACTGTTCTGTCAGTATCAACTACGTTCTATTGCTGTTGAGTCCTCTTTCTTTTACACTGCCATCGTCTCTGTCTACTGTCTACTGTCGCCACTGTCTACTACATTCCAGTATTTATTACTTTTCCATCTCTTTCCCACTACCACGGTCTCTATTTCTCACTATAATAAAAGAGAGAATATTTTAGTATTCCAAAATTTTTGGGGAAACTTTTAAAGGGAGCAAGTAAAGTAGTATGAGACAGCTGTTCCCCCTCTTCCCAGTCATAGTCTTTTAAAACAGAAGAATACTAGCCTTTTTCTGCTCCAGTAGGTGCATTTATCCGCTGGTTCCTTTCTTTTCCTTGGTATAGCAGGGAATCTCACTCGTAAGAGCTTCATGGGTCAATAAAATTTTCATCCTGATATCTAAATAACAAAAAAATTATATTACACCTCAGACCGATTTCACGAGCATAAAAATTTTGCAACGCGTGTTTCAAGGACCCTTCTGTTGAAAAGACACCTAACAGCTTATTTCTCCGTACTATTTCACTTTATAAATGATGTTTTCGCCTTACACTGGTTATTAGGTGAGTATTTTACGTGTATAATTAAGCAATTTATCAGAAATGAATAAAGATAACAAAAAACGTTTCGAGGTTATTCGAGATCGGGATCTTAGGAATATATCGCAAAAAACGTAAGCCATTTGCTGTGCATAGCCGCCTTGGAATCCGCAGCTCGGCTCTGGTGTCCAAAAACCATGTTTTTCGAGTTTTCCAAAGAACTACCCACGTTCTAAATGGTTTCTCCATAAACCCCTCAAAGCACATCATAGAGCACAGATAATACGAAAAGAACCAACCCGTTTTGTCCATTTACCTAAGCTGGAGACGTGTGTAATTTTCAAACTACGGCCTTGTCCTGTAGGATAGTTACAGTAGGACGATCCTTCTATGGGGGGGTACAAATGGTCCCTAACGAAAGGCACGTCCTAAAAGACGGCTCTACCTGCCTATTGCCAATAGAACTGGAGGTATGAGCCTCGGAAGAATAATGTGTTTATGCGCATGCGTACCGATAGTTGCTGTTAACGCACTTTATAGCTACAGGGGTTGGACAAAAATATGGAAACGCCACGAGAAACGCATGCTTGAACATAAAAACAGATGCTAAGCCTACAGGTATTTGACGACGAACGGCACCTGTGCGTGCATGATGACGGAGCTAAATGACTTAACGTGGACGAATTAGTGGTACTCGTATAGCGTGGGCTTTCATAAGCAAGGAAGCCCTACTGTTTGGTATTGCAAGAAGCACCAAAATATACCGCATGTTGGGAAACTGGAAATCATCATCAGCTAAGACAGCACTTGGACAAATGGGTGTGTTGACAGATGGTCATTGAAGGGGTCTGTAGCAACATGTAAGGGGACAACAGCTGCAAAAGTCACTGTAGAACAGAATGTCGTACTCGTGAACCGTGTCAGCACCAAAACAACACGAAGAGAGCTGTAGTTTAGGGTGAGATGGACTTAAAAACGATACATCATTGAAACTTCCTGGCAGATTAAAACTGTGTGCCGGACCGAGACTCGAACTCGGGACCTTTGCCTTTCGCGGGAAAGTGCTCTACCAACTGAGCTACCCAAGCAAGACTGACGCCCCTTCCTCACAGCTTTACTTCTGCCAGTGCCTCGTCTCTTACCTTCCAAACTTTACAGAAGCTCTCCTGCGAACCTTGCAGAACTATCACTCGTGAAAGGAAGGATATTGCGGAGACATGGCTTAGCCACAGCCTAGGGGATATTTCCAGAATGACATTTTCACTCTGCAGCAGAGAGTGCGCTGATATGAAACTTCCTAGCAGATTAAAACTGTGAGTCGGACCGAGACTCGAACTCGGGACCTTTGTCTTTCGCGGGAAAGTGCTCTACCAGCAGACCCGGCGCCACTTGGTTACGCAAGCGTTGCCCATTCGCTAGTGGCAGCAGTGGCGTCATCGATATGTAGTAACTGTGGCCCTATCTTTGGGCTAACGTCGTTGTTCTTCCGGGTCGTGTGAGTGAGCAGTTCGGTTGAGGATTCCGGAGGAGCCAAGAGTGCAGTGCACGAAGACGCCTGGACCTCTGGCGGCACGCATGCACTGCCGGATGGAAGGGCTGTGGTCGATACAGTTTGGCCTCCAACAGATGACGGAAACCTACAACAGCACCAATGCGAGCCGCAGCACGGCTCAAGGACCTGTATTAAAATGTCTTAATATTTTCTGCGTCATTAAACGATCACGAAATTGTTCAGTTTTGTTGCGTCCAGTCTTTCACTGTTCCTTCTTTGTGCAGTTCTGCGTCAATAAGTTTCACTTACGTAATTTCTGGTGACAACGTTGTGTTCCAAATGAGTTCCACTTCAGTACGGGTATAATTCAAGAAACGAAAACTCCGCTTCTTTCCAAAATCTTGGTGTGTACCTAGTAGGTTTATTTGCCTTAACAAATTGTGTTAATTCTCCCTTGGCACAGTCCGCTGCTCGTGGTCTCGCGGTAACGTTCTCGCTTCCCGAGCACAGGGTTCCGCGTTCGAATCCCGGCGGGGTTAGGAATTTTTCCTGCTTCGAGATGAATGGGTGTTGTTGTGTCGTCTTCATCATCATCATTCATCCCCCTCACGGTCGGAGGAAGGCAATGGCAAACCACCTCCACCAGGACCTTGCCTAGTAAAGCGGTGTGGGTCTCCCGCATCGTTCCCCTACGCTCTGTAAAGAAGCAAGGGAATTCATTTCCATTTTTTTCCATCTCTTGGCACATGACGTTTATGCAAACACTTGTTAGTAGTTGCTCGTTTCTTGAACGCTGTTAATGAAGCACATGTTGTGAATCAAATAACTTCGTGTCGGAGTCTAACGTTAACAATACACTTACGAACGATGCTTCTGACTAGAAGTACAACTACGCATCCATAAAAGGAAATTTCGGACGTATGGTTCCTGCAACCACTCGCCTGGATAGTGGCGCGTGTTAAAATGCCGCTTCCAGGCCGGGGAAGTGAGCCGGCTCCAGATTGAAACGGCACACCAGATACCATCAGCCTATTCTATCATCTAGCAAAGCAAACTGAAGAACTGACCATGGAGACAACACCGTCGTGTGTACGCCCGAGGAACTGCGAGGGGCGCAGTAACACTGTACTCTCAAACATTCTTAGAACTGCAACGCTGTTATGCGCTGCGCTTTTACAAGCGAATATCGCAGCAATTATACATTGTCAGGCACATTGGTTTGTCAATGGTCCTTAAGCACAATCACTAGGGAAATATTTATTAACTTCATTGTTGAATGTTTATGTTTCATGAGAATCAAGTGTAATAACTAGAGACCGGTTTATATGCATTTGCATGTGGCATATGCAGCAGCATATTTGGCTCCTTTTCATCGGTTATTGCATATTTTAATTAAAAACTAGTGACGATGCATATTTTCGCTTTATGTTTACAATATATTAAAAATTTAGACGAGCAGTCTCTGACACGATATACACTCCTGGAAATGGAAAAAAGAACACATTGACACTCCGGACAATGTGAGAGGGCTGTACAAGCAATGATCACACGCACGGCACAGCGGACACACCAGGAACCGCGGTGTTGGCCGTCGAATGGCGCTAGCTGCGCAGCATTTGTGCACCGCCGCCGTCAGTGTCAGCCAGTTTGCCGTGGCATACGGAGCTCCATCGCAGTCTTTAACACTGGTAGCATGCCGCGACAGCGTGGACGTGAACCGTATGTGCAGTTGACGGACTTTGAGCGAGGGCGTATAGTGGGCATGCCGGAGGCCGGGTGGACGTACCGCCGAATTGCTCAACACGTGGGGCGTGAGGTCTCCACAGTACATCGATGTTGTCGCCAGTGGTCGGCGGAAGGTGCACGTGCCCGTCGACCTGGGACCGGACCGCAGCGACGCACGGATGCACGCCAAGACCGTAGGATCCTACGCAGTGCCGTAGGGGACCGCACCGCCACTTCCCAGCAAATTAGGGACACTGTTGCTCCTGGGGTATCGGCGAGGACCATTCGCAACCGTCTCCATGAAGCTGGGCTACGGTCCCGCACACCGTTAGGCCGTCTTCCGCTCACGCCCCAACATCGTGCAGCCCGCCTCCAGTGGTGTCGCGACAGGCGTGAATGGAGGGACGAATGGAGACGTGTCGTCTTCAGCGATGAGAGTCGCTTCTGCCTTGGTGCCAATGATGGTCGTATGCGTGTTTGGCGCCGTGCAGGTGAGCGCCACAATCAGGACTGCATACGACCGAGGCACACAGGGCCAACACCCGGCATCAAGGTGTGGGGAGCGATCTCCTACACTGGCCGTACACCACTGGTGATCGTCGAGGGGACACTGAATAGTGCACGGTACATCCAAACCGTCATCGAACCCATCGTTCTACCATTCCTAGACCGGCAAGGGAACTTGCTGTTCCAACAGGACAATGCACGTCCGCATGTATCCCGTGCCACCCAACGTGCTCTAGAAGGTGTAAGTCAAGTGCCCTGGCCAGCAAGATCTCCGGATCTGTCCCCCTTTGAGCATGTTTGGGACTGGATGAAGCGTCGTCTCACGCGGTCTGCACGTCCAGCACGAACGCTGGTCCAACTGAGGCGCCAGGTGGAAATGGCATGGCAAGCCGTTCCACAGGACTACATCCAGCATCTCTACGATCGTCTCCATGGGAGAATAGCAGCCTGCATTGCTGCGAAAGGTGGATATACACTGTACTAGTGCCGACATTGTGCATGCTCTGTTGCCTGTGTCTATGTGCCTGTGGTTCTGTCAGTGTGATCATGTGATGTATCTGACCCCAGGAATGTGTCAATAAAGTTTCCCCTTCCTGGGACAATGAATTCACGGTGTTCTTATTTCAATTTCCAGGAGTGTAGTTTTGATATCGCGAACTGGAACTGCTTGCAATCGTGAACCGAGAGGCCACTGCCTAGCGAAATCATTATAGAAGAGGAAAAGGAACAAGCAGACAGTCAATGCTCCTGCGCCCTCACCCCCGGTTAATACCCTCCGTTGTCATATTGTACGAGTCGGTAACAAATTAAACTACGCAAGCTTTTCGTTACACGTTACATTTACTTGTAAACAGTTGAACGTGTTTTTCGATGTGTAATGTATACCGTGTTGTGCACCTTGACGCCCGAAAAACAGAAACGTTTCGTGTATAGCTGACACTCCTGAAACATTCACATATGGCACAATTCTGTTATATGATCGAGTTTGCGAAAAAAAAAGTTTCATGCAGAAGAAAGTTTCAAATACACCAGCACGCAAGACAAGTCTCCAATTCGCTGGAATGCAGAAAAAAGGACCACGAAAACAGCTTCTGACAACAGTTAGTTGCAGTAGCAGGGATTTGTCAAAAGGCAACCATAAAAGTCGGTTTAATATGGATCTGTATGAAGCATTTATGGCAAGCAATATTAATCTTCACAAACTTACACACCCTATCCTCAATGGCTTCCTGCGCAAATACTGATTAAATCCAAATATACCAAATGAATCGACATTTCGTAAAAACACATACCGACAGTTCACATAAACGTTCTGGAAGATATACGGAATGAACTCAAGGACAACACTATCCGGATTTCAGTTGAGGAAACTACAAACACTTGTGGCCGTTAGATTGCAAATGTAATTGTTTGTGCTTTAAAAGAAGAGCGTTCTTCCTATTTAGCGGCATGCAAAGAATTTACTTTACTCACACGTCGAGTACCGTAGGACCAAATATAGGAGCAAATCTCCAAGTCATGGAACGTGTCAGTACCTGAAATTACAACATAAAAAATAACAGATAAAAATAAAAAGTTTATGAACACGAAAAAAGCCAGTCCTTAAGTTTAAGTAAATGCAATCAACAATACAAGAATCAGCTTTATTTTTCAAGGAACTCGTGGACAGAGCGGAAGGAGTGACCCATGAGGAAACTCTTCAGTATCGATTTGAAAGCTCGTGGATTACTGCTAAGATTTTTGAATTCGAGTGGTAGCTTATTAAAAATGGATGCCGCAGTATACTGCACACGTTTCTGCACAAGAGTTAAGGAAGTCCGATCCATATGCGGATTTGATTTTTGACGAGTATTAACGGAGTGAAAGCAGCTTATTCTTGGGAATAAGCTGATATTGTTAACAAGAAATGACAGTAAGGAATATACATATTGAGAGGCCAGTGTCAAAATACCCAGACTCGTGAAGAGGGGTCGACGAGAGGGTCGTAACTTACACCACTTATTGCCCGAACCGCCCGTTTCTGAGCCAAAAATATCCTTTTAGAATGGGAAGAGCTACCCCTAAATATAATACTATACGACATAAGCGAATGAAAATAAATTAAGTAGACTAGTTTTCGTGTCGAACGATCATTCACTTCAGATTTCGTTCGAATATTAAAAATGGCACCTTTAAGTCTTTGAAGAAGATCCGGAACGTGGGATTTCCACGACAGTTTACTGTCTATCTGGAAACCTAGAAATTTGAACTGTTCTGTTTCACTAGTCATATGCCCATTCTGTGAAATTAAAACGTCAGCTTTTGTTGGATTGATTATTAGAAACTGTAGAAACTAAGTCTTATTGTGATTTAGCGTTAGTTTATTCCACAAAAGCCATGAACTTAGATGATGGAATGCACTATTTGAAACAGAGCGAACTGCGCACACAACGACCTTTACTACCACGCTACTGTCGTCAGGGAATAGAAATATTTTTGAGCTACCCGTAATACTAGGGGGCATATCATTTATATAAATAAGGAACAGAAGTGGCTCCAACAGTGATCCCTGAGGCACCCCCCATTTGATTGTGCCCGACTCGAACCCCACATCACTGCCATTGTCAACACTGTGAATAATGACCTTTTCTGTCTGTTTAAGACGTGAACCAGTTTTGAGCTATTCCCCGTATTCCGTAACGGCCCAACTTCAGGAACATTATTTTGTGATAACACAATCATATGCCTTAGTTAAATCAAAAAAATATGCCTAGCGATCGAAACCTTTTGTTTAACCCATTCAGAAAAGAGAATATAGCATTTTCAGTTGTTAAATGACTTCTAAAGCCGAAGTGTACATTAGGTAGATTTGTGAATGAAGGTATTAGAAAAATATTTCCAGAATCTTCTGCAGATGAGTGTTTGTGTTTATTTCAGATGCTGCTCCTTATACGATCAAGGTAGAAAAAGCCCTCCGAGAATTTTATCCCCAATTTAATTCATGTGTCGTGTTTTTCTGATGGTGTACATCGCCTTGCTGAAGAAGTACCTTCCACGTTAATGAATCTTAATAAATTGATTTCATCCACAAAGGAAGTGTTTCTAAAGGCTCTTGCTCCCATCATGACCTACAAGGAAAAACTACCAAATGTGCCTTTATCTCCCGAATCAGTGGTAACTCGGTGGGGTACGTGGGTCAACGCTGCGTTGTTTTATAATGAACATTTGGAGGCCATTAGAGGAGTAGTAAACGACTTGTGTAGTGCAGAGGCTTTGGCAGTTTGCCAGTGCAAGGGAGCTTTAATGACTCCGGAATTAAAAAAGACAGTGCTGTGAGTAGCACTCATTTTTCCCATACACCTGCAAGTATTAAAAAACTTGAAACTCAAGGTTTGGCGTTAAAGGAATCTATTCCAGTTAATGAATAAAATTATTATAGTGAACTAGTCATTGCCGGAGGTAGTCCCAAGTAAACTTCAACATAAGTTTGAAACAATTTAAAAAAATAACACAAACTTTGAACACTTGTGCCAAATTAATAATTTTATTAATGGAACGGGTGAACTTTTACCGGAAACAATAAGTGCCAACAAAGCATCCAAATCCAAATACTGCCCAGTTACCTCATTTGATTTAGAACAGCCCCTTTCTGCCTATAAAAATGTTTTGAGTGATCAAAGACACAATCTTGCTAATGAGCGTGCCGCTGTGTGTGCGATGTATCTCGAAGTTAGTCGTGTGCATATCAATTGTTTCCTTGCAACTCACTCGCATCGCATCCACTTGTTACCGACAACAATAGCAAAGAAGGCACAATTCTTAAAATACAGTATGCATCCATATTTTGAAAATTCTTAGAAAATAATTCCAGAGAGGCCCCTTCTTAACCTCTACCAGAAGGTATTGAGAAAATGATATAACGATCTAAAAGTACGAATTTTTCTTGTGGATGGCGCTCTTCCTCGTAATTGATATATAATGCACGTAGGAACTACCATGTTTTTTATTATTTGATCTTGCATATTTCGACAGTTCATGCATTTTTAAGCATTTTTAATGCGTATTTACATGCATATTTTAAGGTTTTAGTGAGGCATGTACTCCGGTATCTAGTTATAACCCTTCTCTTAAACAATGACGTCTCGTTCCAACGTGATGCCTCTTCTATTCCGGCACAATTTAATGGCAAATCTACTAGACATAAAAACTTTCTGTGTGAGACTGCTAGTTGTTACAAAAGCTGTAAAGTTCTCCCAAAGTTGCTATTTCTTCGTATTGCTTCTAATATCGGAGAAAATGCTGCCTTAAAACACATTTATCGATACCGTCAGAGGTATATTAATTATGAGCAGTTTGTTCCTTCTTGTTTCGGGTAGATTCCTGAGTGCCATTCCGTTACGATTTCTCTCCATCCTCATGTTAATTTCGCATCATCGATTAATTCAAATATTAATGCTAAAGAAGGCAGACAGTATTGCGTTATCAGTAAAATAAAAACAGAAGATTAGTGTTTAATGTAACGTCGACAGCGAGGTCATTAGAGAGAGAGTACATGCTTGGATTTAGCAAGGATGGGTAAGGACATCGGTCGTGCCTTTTTGTAGGACCCATGATGGCATTTACCTTAGGTGATTTACGTAAATCGATGTACACTGGGATGACAAGTCATGTAATAGCGATGTCCTTGTATACAGATGGCTGTAGCAGTGCATTGCCGGGCCTGTCACGCGGTTCCAGACTGAAGCGCCTAGAGCCGCTCGGCCACAGCAGCCGGCTACAGATTTTAAAAGCCAACTGGTAGCTGGAGCTAGACGCATGGGAATTCAATATTCCGAGAGCGTGCCGAGAATACCAAATATCAGGCATTGCCTCTCACCACGGACAACTTAGGGGCAGATGGCCTTCACTAAACGACCGAGAGCAGCAGTGCTTGAGTAGAGTTGTCAGTGTTAACAGACAAGCAGCCTTGCGTGAAATAACCGTAGTATCTATATGGGACGTACGACGAACGTATCCGTTACTGCAGCGCCTCTCCCGGGCTTCTGAGTATATCGGTTGTACCCTACACGACTGGAAAACCGTGGCCTGGTCAGATGAATTCCGATTTGAGTTGGTAAGAGCTGATGAAAGGGTTGTAATGTGGTGCAGACCTCAAGAAACCATGGAATCAAGTTGATAACTAGGCATTGTGCAAACTGTTGATGACTCCATAATGGTGTGGAATGTGTTTACATTGTATTGCTGTGTCCTGTGGTCCAACTGAACCAATCGTTAACTGCAAATAGCTACCTTCGGCTACTTGGAGACCAACTGCAGCCAATCAAGGACTTCTCGATCCCAAGCAACGAAGGCATTTTTATTGATAACAGTGCACCATATCACCAGCTTGAACATTCTGGACAGTACGAGCTAATGATTTTGCTATCCAGACCGCCCGACGTGATTTCCATGGGATACAATCCAGAGATCATTTGGTGCACATAATAGTGCACAAGTAATAGCCCACCGCCAACCCTTTCTCTATTATGGACTGCTATAGAGGTAGCATAGCTGAGTATTTCTGCACGGGACTTCCAACGACTTGTCTAGTCCATGCCACGTCGAGTTGCAGCACCACCCCGGGCAAAAGTAGAACCGACACGAGTCTAGGAGGTACCCCAAGACATTTGTTATCTCGGTGTATATCTTGATGGATGGACGGGGAAGAGTCGTCCTCCGTCGGTTCAGCGTGCTACCCTGGGCGCCGCCCCACTTTGTGTTGTCACCAGAGAAGCTGCGCCTCCAGACTGGTCAGTCAGGACAGAGCTGTGGTCTAGAGCGTAGACAAGTTTTCGGATGTCACCTGACTAACGAATGCGTCAGGAATATTAAACCCTCACACTGCGGCCCAGGCCGACTCTTGGTAATGTGAATGGACACACGAAGGAAGAACCACAGGTAAATCAAGGGCAGGCATACCTCGTGCAGCGACGGCCAGCTGCATTGACTGGGTGATTGTATAAAAAATGTGAAAGGAGTCACTCTTGAGTTCACAAATGCTACCAACATTTCCGTTAAGACGTGTTGCGTAGACAGTTAAAAATAATTGTGTGCAATGGTCGAGCAGCTTCTCAAGAATCACACATTTGTCGTTGTATAATCATTGCCGCCACTCGACAATGGGTGACTGCAGACCAGTGATTTGGAGTGATGAATAACTCTGTACCCTGAGGGAATCTGATGGAAGGGTTAGGATTTGACAACTACCTGAGGAATATTTCTAACCATCGGGTACAGTGCCAACAGTGAAGTATGGAGGAGGAGGTGGTGGTGTTATGGTATGGGATCGTTTTTCGTGGTTGTGGTGTGGTATCCTTATTGAGCTTAAGAGAATTTTAAATGCGTACAGCAGTGTGTGTGGCATACAGTAGAGAAATAGCCCTTAGACGAGGTTTGTTTGCATCAACGTAATGTACCCTGGCATAATGGAGCATCTGTGCGGCAATGGTTAGTGGAAAATAACTTCATTCAAATGAGTTAACCTGCCAATACTCATGATCTGAACCCAATGAAACACGAATGGGACGACTTGGAATGTCAACTTTACTCCAATTCCCAGCGTCCAACACCACTACCCTCTCGGGTTTCGGCTCTAGTTATTTTATATTATTTATTTTATATTATTCTATTAGATTTCATCTTAAACGCTGTATACTTTCTTACTCCTTTAATTTTTTAATTTAAATGAGTTATAAATAGTATTAGAATCGGTAACGACGCAGGGGTAGCGCTCGTTTCAAAATTCCCTCAAACGTGACGTCATTTTGACGTCACGCGCTATTTATAACCGCCTGATCGTCTATCGACTTTCGCTAGCATTCGATATGGGCCTTCCACAAGGTTTCATTTACAAAAACACGTCAATTCTGGAATGGTTTGTTATAATTAGGGCTATAATAAAGTTACACGTAATGATTTATCGGTGGTTAATGCCTTCATATAGGAGTGCTCTCTTAGTAATGAATGATTATCGTCAATAATTTACGAACTCAGAATGAAACACACGTTTATAATTTGCAGTATGCCATTTCAATGTAACGAAGCACTGAAAATTTATCACAAACATATCACCATATTCATTAAATATACTCAATACGCATCAAATACACAAGCTTTCAAGATGCAATATGATAACCAAAACATGAATTTGCATCATATGCTTAAGTGGTAGCGAAATAAGTAACGTCGTGGCTCATGGAGTGGAAAGTTGTTAGTTTGCGTCCTATAACACCCAATTTTCTACATGTTAGCGTTCTTAAAACGTTCGTATGAATGTCACACAAGTATGTTTTACAATACTGAATGTTATCTACATTATCTGATCTGAGAACGAAGGACGACATAAATACACTCCTGGAAATTGAAATAAGAACACCGTGAATTCATTGTCCCAGGAAGGGGAAACTTTATTGACACATTCCTGGGGTCAGATACATCACATGATCACACTGACAGAACCACAGGCACATAGACACAGGCAACAGAGCATGCACAATGTCGGCACTAGTACAGTGTATATCCACCTTTCGCAGCAATGCAGGCTGCTATTCTCCCATGGAGACGATCGTAGAGATGCTGGATGTAGTCCTGTGGAACGGCTTGCCATGCCATTTCCACCTGGCGCCTCAGTTGGACCAGCGTTCGTGCTGGACGTGCAGACTGCGTGAGACGACGCTTCATCCAGTCCCAAACATGCTCAATGGGGGACAGATCCGGAGATCTTGCTGGCCAGGGTAGTTGACTTACACCTTCTAGAGCACGTTGGGTGGCACGGGATACATGCGGACGTGCAGTGTCCTGTTGGAACAGCAAGTTCCCTTGCCGGTCTAGGAATGGTAGAACGATGGGTTCGATGAAGGTTTGGATGTACCGTGCACTATTCAGTGTCCCCTCGACGATCACCAGTGGTGTACGGCCAGTGTAGGAGATCGCTCCCCACACCATGATGCCGGGTGTTCGCCCTGTGTGCCTCGGTCGTATGCAGTCCTGATTGTGGCGCTCACCTGCACGGCGCCAAACACGCATACGACCATCATTGGCACCAAGGCAGAAGCGACTCTCATCGCTGAAGACGACACGTCTCCATTCGTCCCTCCATTCACGCCTGTCGCGACACCACTGGAGGCGGGCTGCACGATGTTGGGGCGTGAGCGGAAGACGGCCTAACGGTGTGCGGGACCGTAGCCCAGCTTCATGGAGACGGTTGCGAATAGTCCTCGCCGATACCCCAGGAGCAACAGTGTCCCTAATTTGCTGGGAAGTGGCGGTGCGGTCCCCTACGGCATTGCGTAGGATCCTACGGTCTTGGCGTGCATCCGTGCGTCGCTGCGGTCCGGTCCCAGGTCGACGGGCACGTGCACCTTCCGCCGACCACTGGCGACAACATCGATGTACTGTGGAGACCTCACGCCC
The DNA here is from genome assembly GCF_023864275.1 of Schistocerca cancellata. NCBI lineage: Eukaryota > Metazoa > Arthropoda > Insecta > Orthoptera > Acrididae > Schistocerca > Schistocerca cancellata. Next base: position 266,873,279 of record NC_064634.1, read on the forward strand.
CACGTGTTGAGCAATTCGGCGGTACGTCCACCCGGCCTCCCGCATGCCCACTATACGCCCTCGCTCAAAGTCCGTCAACTGCACATACGGTTCACGTCCACGCTGTCGCGGCATGCTACCAGTGTTAAAGACTGCGATGGAGCTCCGTACGCCACGGCAAACTGGCTGACACTGACGGCGGCGGTGCACAAATGCTGCGCAGCTAGCGCCATTCGACGGCCAACACCGCGGTTCCTGGTGTGTCCGCTGTGCCGTGCATGTGATCATTACTTGTACAGCCCTCTAGCAGTGTCCGGAGCAAGTATGGTGGGTCTGACACACCGGTGTCATTGTGTTCTTTTTTCCATTTCCAGGAGTGTATTTAGCGATTTCCGAGTATGTGGTTAGGCCGGAACGTAAAATGACAGCTTAAATTGCTGTGAACGAAACGAAGATCATTAACATTCATATTCTTCCTTCTCACAAATATTTCGCTGTTTATATACGAATGTGTGGCGTTTTCCAAGGGTGTAGTTAGGCAAGACCTAAGAGTGCAGCTATAATTTGTGCGGCTGATACGATCAACAATAAAACTGATATTCTGCCTTTTCACTAATATATTGTTTCTGAATATGTGGCTATTTACAAGTGTGTGGTTAAGCTGCAAACTAAGAGTACAGCTTTGAATACTGCGACTAAAACGAGCTAAAATAAAATTCTTATATTTTCATCTAACAAATGTTTGACTCTTTATTTCCGAATTTGTAGCGACTTCAGAGTGTGTGGTTAGGCAGTAACCACAGAGGATAGCTTAAATTGTAGCGAGTGACTCGAGAACCAATAATATGAATATTCTTCCATGTCACAAAGCCCTATCATGCGGTCGTCGATATTGAGCGTGACGTCAAAATGAAGTCTCATTTGCGTGAATTATTGTGAAACGAGCAGTATCCCGACGCAAAGTAAAATCGAGACTCTGTGATTCCATGAGTAAAGACTTTTTGTTGCAACTGTGGTGCAATGACAGACTCTTTGGTGCTGTATTAGGACGTTGAAACTGTTATGTATTACAAAATTTGTTTAAAATGGGAGATTGGTTGGTTCGTTGGCTTAAAAGAGGGGATAAGGGACCAAATAGGTAGGTCATCTGTCCCTTGTTCCGAATAAAGCAATGACACAAGGACGAGAATAAAACAAGCAAGACTGACAACACAAAATGGAGAGAAAGGAAAAACCACAAGAACAACGAAGGGGCAACAAACACTTAATTAGAAAAAAGGGGAGCAGAAAACCACAGAAACAACAAGAAACAGGTAGAAGATATTAAAAACCACAAAACAGATTACCATGGCTGGCTGACCATGAGAATAAGAAGGAGAAGCCAGCCATTCTGCAACACATTAAAACCTCCACTCTAAAGGCTCTAGGTTGGAGGACACAGAGGCAAAAAGGACATACGGTAAAATTTAGATCAAATCCAACAGGAATAAAACGTAAACCTATATCAAACGCCGGCCGGTGTGGCCGTGCGGTTCTAGGCGCTTCAGTCTGGAACCGCAAGACCGCTACGGTCGCAGGTTCGAACCCTGCCTCGAGCATGGATGTGTGTGATGTCCTTAGGTTAGTTATGTTTAAGTAGTTCTAAGTTCTAGAGGACTGATGACCACAGATGTTAAGTTCCATAGTGCTCAGAGCTATTTGAACCATTTGTACCTATATCAACCGATGAGGCGTCGTCAGATAAAATTAGCGGCAACGAGTCCGGTAACCGAAGATTTCGTCACTCGGCAGTCAAAATCGGACAGTATACCGGAATAGCCGGCCGCGGTGGTCTAGCGGTTCTAGGCCCTCAGTCCGGAACCACGCGACCGCTACGGTCGCAGGTTCGAATCCTGTCTCGAGCATGGATGTGTGTGATGTCCTTAGGTTAGTTAGGTTTAAGTAGTTCTAAGTTCTAGGGGACTGGTGACCACAGATGTTAAGTCCCATAGTGCTCAGAGCCATTTGAACCATTTTTTGAACACCGGAATATGGGCAGCTGTCAACAGGGCATCGCATCGACACTGAAGCGGGTCTTCACGGCGCAGGAGGTAGCTGACTATCGGTAACGCTGCAATTCAATAAGGTGTTGGGCCACACTTAGACTTGATGACAGCTTCCACTCTCGCAGGCATACGTTCAATCAGGTGCTGGAATGTTTCTTGGGGAATGGCAGCCCATTCTTCATGGAGTGCTGCACTGAGGAGAGGTATCTATGAAGGTCGCTGAGGCGTTCCTAAACATCCCTAAGGTGTTCTGTAGGATTCAGGTCGGGACTCTGAAGGGCAGTCCATTACAGGGATGTTATTGTCATACAACCACTACGCCACAGGCCGTGCGTTATCAACAGATGCTCGATCGTGTTGAAAGATGCAATCGCCTTCCCCGAATTTCTCTCCAACAGTGGGAAGCAAGAAGACGCTTAAAACGTCGATCTTGGCCTGTGCTGTGATAGTGCCATGCAAAACAACAAGGGGTGCAGCCCACCTCCATGAAGAACATGACCACACCATAACACCACCGCCTACCAATTTTACTGTTGGCACTACACACGCTGCAGATGCCGTTCACCCGGCATTCGCCATACCCACAAGCTGCCATCGGATAGCCACATTATACTGCGATTCGTCACTCCACACAGCGTTTTTCCACTATTCAATCGACCAGTGTTTACGCTCCTTACACAAATCGAGGCTTCGTTTGACATTTACCGGCGTGATGTGTGGCTTATGAGCAGCCACTCGACCATGAAATCCAAGTTTTCCCACCTCTCGCCTAATTGTCATAGCACTTCCAGTAGCTCCTGATGCAGTCTGGAATTCCTGTGTGATGGTCTGGATAGATGTCAGCCTATTACACATTACGACCTTCTTGAACCGTCGGCGGTCTATGTCAGTCAACAGACGATATGGGCCTATACGCATTTGTGCTGTACGTGTCCCTCCACGTTTCCACTTTACTATCGCATCACAAACAATGGACCTAGGGATATTTAGGAATTTGGAAATCTCGCATACACACGTATGATACAAGGGACACACAGTCAGCTGACCACGTTCGATGTCAGTGAGTTCCGTTGAGCGTCCTATTCTGCACTCTGACGATGTCTAATGACTACGAAGATCTCTGATATGGAGCACCTGGTAGTAGGTGGCAGCACAATGCAGCTAATATGAAAAACGTATGTTTTGGGGGTGTTCGGATACTTTTAATCACATGGTTTAGTAATTCTAGATATTGATATCAATACTTAAGGTAAAGAAAAAAATTTTTTCAGATACTGGACGTACCTGTAGACTGCATGGACATTATTGTCACATTATTATCGTTCCGTTTCAAATATTCGCCAAAAATTCCTTAAAATCTTTAAGCAGCGTATTTCTGCCTGTTCGTTCATCGTTTTGTCCCACTATTTTCTAAGAAGAGTGTATTTTCCCATTTACTCGAGTACATCTCTAACTTCGTTTCTTGCTTGTATGTAATTTTCATTGGGTTTTGACAACCTCTCAAGCAGTATGAGCGGTCTCTTTTTAGAGGTGTTGCACCGTGCAATCATTGCTCTCAAGCAGCATAACGAACTTTTTAAATTACTGGCCTTCGTCACTTAATTTTGTAGATTCCAGACCTTTAGAAGGACATCACGTTGTTGTTTGTATGGGGTATTTATCTGTCCGGAAAGGAAGCTTCAGAAAACCCACGCGATTCTCTCCAAAATTTCGCCAATATATGGTCCCGAGAGGTATCTGGCGTTCCACACTGCATCCACTTCAGCCTGGTTGATTTTCGTGTCACTTGGCTTCCCTTATCTGCGTGCATTCTACCTATTGTTTGCGTTTGAAATCTCCCATTTCCCAGTGCTATCTCATGACATTCTAATGTAATGCTAATAACTCGATGCTGCATAAAGTGAAAGTATTAGTTTTTGTGGAAGTCTGGGTGATATAGCTTATTCCTGTTACGAATTTTATCATCCACTGTACTACCTTCACGATGGATCCAGAATGCAAGTTATTGCCTAAAATTTGTAATTTAAATGTATTGGAAGATCATTGTTTGTTCCGTCCGTTAGTGCGAGAGTGTCATCCAGATAATGATGCAGCCACATTTAGCTACGATTATGTTTCCTACTCATACCTGAAGTAATTGTACAGTAAGATGAGTTCTAATATTCTCATCAGCTCGTTTGTTACAGACTTGATTAATTTGTTATAATTAAACCGTTCTCGATGAGGTCTAAAGTTTCTATAGTTGGAATACTTCTGTAGAGATTGGTACTATCAAATGATACAAATTTACCATTTGTAGGTAAGCAAACGTCTTATATTCTATTAGCTTACGCTTGCACATTGGGAACAGTATATTTTATCTCATAAGTAAAAAATTGTTTGAATACGATGTTTACATTTCTTGCTCAGTATTTACTCTATTTACTCCAGAGTATCAATACAATTTACAATTTCTCGGACGGTCGTTCAGTCTTTGGGCTATGCCCAGAGTACTGGGTCCCCAGGATTCATTATTGTACACTGTCTAGCATCTGTATGAGACAAAATAAGACTGCATTTGTTAAAAGTTTCTTCGATCGAGTCATTAAATTAATTTGTCAGATTTGGTTTCATTTTCGTGATTTTACTTTTGGTAAGGAACTCCAGCACTATTGTCGTTAGCGTTGCGCTTTGTTTACTATTGAGTTCAGTTCGAAAGCGATTGTTAATGTCACTGGTCGCGACTGTTTTATTCTTGTCTTTTGCAGACATTCGTGTTTAAGTTAACACCGCTAGGGTTGTCCGCTGTCGTTACTGAGTGACACCGCGTAAATGAACTTATTTCTCTGCTGGTTCCGATATTATTCTTTTCAAGGTAACTATGACCAACGTGACTTTTAAGTTCTTCACTCATGACTTATATCTTTGTAGGAACTCAATTACTTATCACATTTGTATTATATTGAGCCTTAATGTAACAGGGAAACAGAAAACTGTACAGAAATTAAAATCCATCGTAAGTCGGAGACAAAGGAGAGTGTAGGGGAGGAGGCCGCCGAAAAATATCCATCCTCGGAATCTTCCGTCTGTAATCCATAGCAACACCCCATACGACAAATTGAACATCGGAAATCTCCCAGTATTGCGCTCAAGCTACCCGCCAGAACTGACTTCTAACAATCTGGAACCCAACGTAAGTCTTCCACGTTTTAGTTTGTCACATTATTGAGCATTCCAACTGGACAGCGTGTGGCGCTGTGCTGTAGATTATTGAGTCGAGAAAAAATCGAACTCGAGATTTTACAGGTTCTTCCAAAATAATGAGCTCTGCCGTGTTACTGTAAATGTTGGGTCAGCAAGCCATCACGGATATTCTTTCCCTACGGACAAATTTTAGACACTATTGGGATTCCGTTGTGCAGCAATTGGAGGGACAGTTCTTGTGAGAATTTGGAACGGCTAACGGGCATGTAGGCTGCTGTTGTATGCTTTGCTGAAAATCAGAGGTAGGGTTTGCGACGGCGTGTGTGAGAAAGCGACACAGGAGAAAAATGGGGATTTTATTTCGGCCCTGTTACTTGTAGGTTCTCATTGAGTGCAGCACTGCGTCATGTGACGCAGCATGTGAAGGTTGCTGTGTGTGGATGGATTACTCCTGTAACCGAAATTGCAGATCTGAAGACGGTTCTAGAGGAACCGAAACCGGTCATGTGAATAAACATTGCAATCAACACGGATTATAAGTTTTATCGAGTTACTATGTCGTACTATACTCTGTTGTTTGTTAATCGTAATGCCACGACCAGCTGCAATTTCACTTTCTACTAACATACATTGATTTTTTTTCTTTTTATTTTATTTAGTTAACTAACATTTAAATTCTAGATTAACTTCACACTGGAGAGAGTAATTTACGTTTCTTCACTTAGGTTATGGAGACGGAGATGGAGAAACAATTTTCATGGACGCGGAAAACTACCCTGGATAACACATCAAGACTTTTTCAGTCCAGCAGATGAACAGGTTGCCAACCTCGAGCTCTAATTATGTAAGAGTCTGCTTCACATATATTACACATCCATAGCAGATGCTATTAGATAGGTCACTGCTACGGTATCAATAAATTGCACACGAATAAGCAAGCAGCCCACAGAAAAATCGTATGCCTTTGTTGACCGATATTACAACTTACTGTTGTCATTCGGTAGCTTGTAAAAATGATGAGAACTCGCGACGCATGCGATTACAAAAATTCAATACTGCTAGTTGCTTTTTTATTCTAATTCAAAGTTATTAACACACAAATAATTCCAAATCTCACCCGCTGGTGATGAAATTTCTCTGGCGTAGGCAGCTGGACATAAATTTCCGCATCTAGGTCGGGTACCGTCTAGCAGAGCAATTTGCGTGCCAAGCGGGGACGCCGGCGTGTCGCTGACTTTTACAGGCGTGCGCAGCCATAAAGGATTCCGGATCTTATTGACTTTACATCGAAAATCTGTCAGACTTTTAAAAGTTTTCTCAGAGTTCAGAGGGAGCGCGAGGGCGAGCGTAAGAGGTTTGACACTTCTGCGACAGGGAGGTGCGAAATACTTCTGCTACTTATCTCTGACGGCGAAGCGACCGGGGCTGCTAGGTGGAGGAGATAGGTGGAAAACAGAAAAAAAGCGGAATGTGAGGAGCAGAGGAGGAAAAAGACGTGCGAGAAGAATCAGTGGAGAAGGGGGCCGCTTAAACTTTCTCGAACTGCGTTTGGCAGGCTATCCTATATAGCCAGCGGAGCTGGGGAGAAATCCCAACGGCTTCCGGACAAAGGCCTGTTTTACAATCCATTGTATTACGGGAAGATTAGGAAGGAAAATTACCTCTTGGTCCCTCGCGACCGGCCACAAAGTTCGAGCTCGTTCTATTTTAAAAAAATGTAATCCGGTACGAGGTGAAAACGAGAATTCCTTGGACGTTCCACGTTCTACCGGAAATGTGAGTGTAAAAGTTGAGAGTTGTGAGATAAATGACCAAAGGCCTAATAATTCGACATTGTAGCATGGTTGTAGACATTTTTTAAACTCTGTAACATGTCTCCTCATCACTGATTCTGAAAGGCTAAACACGATGCGATGCGAAAAGTGATGAAAAACAAAAGTAAACTAAATTACTGAAAGCAGTTTTATTTTGATTACTGGTGGATAAATTATTTTTCAAATGTATTTCAATGCCGGCCGCGGTGGTCTAGCGGTTCTAGACGCTCAGTCCGGAGCCGCGCGACTGCTACGGTCGCAGATTCGAATCCTGCCTCGGGCATGGATGTGTGTGATGTCCTTAGGTTAGTTAGGTTTAAGTAGTTCTGAGTTCTAGGGGACTGATGACCATAGATGTTAAGTCCCATAGTGCTCAGAGCCATTTGAACCATTTGTATTTCAATACATGGTAACCATCTTTAACAGAGGTAGCTGTAAGCTAATTTTTGAGACAATGGTAAGATTCTGCTGTTGGACAAGATAAACAACATATAGTCTCTCCTCTATCTGTTTTCAACACCGTTGTACTTCACTGTAGGCATCCTCCTTCCCTATCGCGGATCATGGATTTGAATTACTCATTGCTTCTGTAGGGGACCTTTAAATTAAATCGCATTCTGTACACAATACAAATTAGCGTTTTCAGCATTAGGAAATAATTACTAAAACCCAAAAGAGCGGGAAATTACGGAAAAGGAGACTAGTGGAGATCAAACGCCACACTTTAGATTTGTAGTCTGCCACACAATCACTGAGCCATGGAGCCACACCTAAGAAATATTAGTTTTTAATTTGTATGTCAAATGTATAACTCATAACTGAAACACACCATAGAAGTAAAATATGTTTTCCTTTAAAATCGACTGAGGGAAGGAAGAGGAAGCGCTGGATCCTCGTCCACCCATGTACGGATTATGACAACAAACTTTTACTGACAACAACTGTCTTAGGAGTATGTTCTGAGGAAGTGATAGAAAGATAATTTTGTTTTCTGTATCTCTATATCTGCCTTGGATAGTCACATGATGAATGAATAAACCGTACGTTTTCATAAGAATATTAAAAAACAATCTTGAAGTTATTTGTAAATATATCCGTGTGGTGGTGGCGCTAACTGAGGAAGTTCTCTTCCGTGATAAAAATAAAAAGTATTTCTTTGTTTAAAAACAGGATAACATACTTACTTTCCTTGCCAAATTGATTCCTTACTCTTACCTCACTGAACTGCAGAAAGATGTCAGTTTTGTCCTTCTTGCAGTCAAAGTGGAATTACCACAGGAGCACGTTCCCACAACGCCTTTGAATGTCACCAAAGCCTAGTCGTCACATAATCTTGTCCTGTAAACATCACGCAAAATTGAGATCAGCCCTAACTTCTTTGATAAGCGTCTTTCCTGGACTGTCCCTTGCAGACTGTTCTATGCTAGTGTTACAATTGAAGCACAGGCACAGGAATTCATCGAACTAAAAAAGCAGGTCTTTTGTTCCTTCTTAATTTTTTGGCTTTCGCGAAGCAGCCATTCAGCCGTCTCATCAGTGGAAAGCTAATACTGATGATACGAACGTGAGAACAACAGAGCACGCAGACCCTCTAAATGGTAACATCTCCGATCCGGCAGGGAACGGAACACGTGCCCCTTTACTTAGCTACCCGCCGTACTTACCGCGCTGCTAACGAGGCGGACACCTAACAATACTCTGAAGGCCTTAGGGTGTAGAGCTCAGTATTTCCACGGCAAAGGACAGCAATCCGCAACCTTTGTAGTTTACTGTTACACCGTCTAGTGCCATTCATTGTTACGGAAATGATGCAGGCATTTTATTAAAACTGACTAGACTACGATAAAAATTATCGCTCTCAAACCAGTAAGAGGAAATTTATTACTGTCCTCTAGAGTAATTATCTTCTTCTGACTGTGTTCGGCGAAATAGTTTAATTTGACGTTTCACTACGTCACATGTAGATGTCAAGATATAAAAGAAACCGACTGAAGTAATTGTCTAGCGTCGGAAAACGTTTTCTTTTTGTGCTAAATCACGATGTGACACTGAAAATGAGACGGTCACTTTTTGACCATACCAAATCTCAAATTTCTGGAGGACTGTGTCATCTATATACATTAATAAGGTGTTATCTCAGATACTTGTTCAATTTTAGGGCTCTATGACGAAATATGAAAGTTGACATTTATCAAAAAATATGAGGAATGGAACCTTAGTCCCATCGACGTAAGTTAAAATATACAAAATGAGATGTTTGATTGATCAAAGCTCTCAGTCACCTAAAATATACTGCGTCCAGGTTGGACACCAAAATGAGGTACCGTGCATTTCAAATAATTATGTCATCGGTCAACGAGTACTGACCAGCGGTTGTATCTCCGGGTTTACGGAAGAAACTGCTAGAAGCCTTCATCGACCGTCCCCGTTTAGATACTTGCAGAGCTTGTGACCTATGGCGACCGCAAATAATGCAAGTGTAGAACCTGAGAAGCTGAAATGCGCAGGTAAAAAGATACGTCTTTGAAAGGTATAAAATTCACGAAAATGATTGAATGTATCAACAGTGAATTCGGAATGCCTTCAATTACCACTCACATACCTTGTATAGACGCGCAACAGTTAACAGTCACTAACGTTAGCCCAATCTAGTATGTTTTACAGCGTACAATCCTCCACCGTGTATCTACGATTGATTTTTGACGATACAGAGCAATGTCCCATGTGCTTGTGGCACATGAGTTTCGTTCAGATGAATTTTGGTTGTTTCACAAGCAGTTTACACAAACGAAACTCCTTTGAAGTTGATTTTGAGCCTCTTGTGAAATTTGGCTTTTGTGGCGTATACATTATGTTCTCCCACGTAAATGCCTTAACTAATTTTACTTCTTTGCAAGAAAACATAGTTATATCATGTTCTGGATTTTACGAAATATTGGTAAAGGGAACAACAAATGATGAAAGTATCCGCGAATTTTAATGTACCGTAACATCAAAACGCAATATAGTACACATTTAAGTCAATAAAATGGGTAAAATATGTAAGAACATATTTAATACCATGAAAATATTTTATTAAATATTTAACGCAAGACAATTTGAAGTGATATCTTTTGGATTAAACCATAGCTTACTCTGCTCTTAAACATACCGGAAACAACAAAAGTACAATAGGAAGGTACGTTTTACGTTACTTGTTTTCTTTTGCACGTCTGTACTGCTCTAGAGAAAGAAAATTATTTCTGTCACAGCTGTTTTTTAAAATGTCCACCATCACTGAAGTTACAAAGATAACTTTTAATTCTAAAGCACAGTGCGCAACTTGAAACTTCTCAAAATTCTCTGCATTCGTAATATATCCCCAGTCAGAAAGAATGTTTTAATACGAGGATGGTGCAAAATTTTGGAAATGAAATATTCGTGGAGAGATGTTCGGTGATGTTGCAGACAGCAGAAAACTCGAGTGACCTAGACACATTGTAAAAAAAAAAAAAAAAAAAAAAAAAAAAAAAAAAAAAAAAAAAGTTGAACTTATTCACTTACCTCTGTCTAATATCACATCTAGTGTGTGTGTCCACTTGCATTCCATATTCTCAACAATTTAAACAATTTAGAACGATTTTGGCAAAGACAACGCCATAGATCCTAATTTACCAACGCTCCTTGCAAGGAATTAAAAGTAGCTGTAGGCTTATCGCAGAGAATTTCCCATTTTACGGTTAGTGGAAGCATTTTAGACCTCTCAGACTGGAGATACCTAGGAATTGAATCAGTCACAGATTTCACGGCTTGAAAATATTCATTATGATAACCAACGGCTTCAGTCCATGTAACGCACCTCTTTAAGACACCCCAGGTGGCAGTGCTAGATTCCGCAGCCGTTCCCTTACACTAACACACAACACGGGGATTTGGGAAACACTTTCTTTGTGTATGAAATTAATTTATGTTCATCTGTGTAGCAGCCGCGTCCTTCTTCGGCGAAACGTTGCATTGTGTAGGAAAAAGAAAAAGATATTGAAATGCTGGTAGAATATGGGTAGGGTAGATGTCGCTTTCAGAACATCCACTGCAGCATGCGAATACATAACAAGATGGTTTTCTTTTTGAATTGGCTTAGGCCTTAGTACTTTAAGACAGCAATTCACAAATCGTGCTGCTGTTTAATGATTTGTCTTTAAAGGAAATCAGTTGCAGCTTTTAAGATTCTTCCATACTGAGTCTGCCGACAATGAGATTGCCAATGAAACGTTTACGTACGTCCATTGTATCGTCGATGATATGCGGTCGCACTGCGTCAGTAAAATCTGCTTTTTAGCCGACTACTTCATTGTATGCACAAAACTAGTATACGTTGCAGAATTTGGGAATTCATATAAAACCCGATCTGCTCGCTGCTCGCTAGAATTAGAACAATCTGTCAGCAGGAAAGCGACGTCCATCACAATCCAAGATCTTAATTCAGATGATAATTTTGATGTAACAGAATGCATAATGGCAACTAACACTGATGAACTCTTATGAAGTAATATTCGGCAAAATTTTCTTGGCGCAGTCCTTCTCTAGTTCTGAAACGGTGGCAGTCGCTACTAGTCTTGTTTGTCCCACTGCTAATCTCGAAAGCACACGAAGCCTCTTAGTATGCACGAAAATGACTTCTACAGTGCTGTATAGAGTATTATTGTTGAATCAGTTTTCTTTTGAGAACTGCAGTTTAGAAATTCAGAAAACGTAACGGAGGTACATCATTCATGATCCTACATAACATCAAATTAACCACGTTTTAATGCATTAGAATGCGATTTTTCCTGTCTTTAGGTTTGACGGTGGGTCTGATTTGAATATTTACAATTAAAGCAGCACGCTGACATTACGGGTAAAAATAAAGTGTGATAAAAAGAGCAATAAATTTAATTCTATCTAGCATGCAACTGAAATATGTAAACATATGAAATTATAGTGAACTACGTGGAAATATGTAACGATAAAATGATGTATGTAAACGCTGCTAAGGTAATTCGTGAACTTTTACACTTATCGCGTGTGTAAGTGCAAAAGAAGAAGATGCAGTTACATAGCTATTCTGGCTCTAGTTACCATGCATATAATCGGTTTTCTAATGCTCGCTTCAGTAAAGTTCCCTGAGTGACTTAAATATCGGCTTTGCGAATTATCTGCAGCAGTTTATTCTTAGAAACAAAATTATGTCACTGTTTTAGTTTTCACGAATAAATTTTCTTCGTATCCTCTCCTGGCTGAAATTAAAGATCTCATATAGAAAAATCACGTTCCTAAAACGTGCCCTATTTCCGCCAATACCAGCTCCTAACACTGCCAACCAAATCGTTTCAGCAATCAAGTGAAGACAGTTTGTAAATAATGTATAGTGACAAAGCCAATATTATGTAAGTTTCCCGAGATAATTTACTAGAGTCGTCTGTTTCTCCTTGATGAGGAAATGATCAGGGGAACAGTGAGGCAGAGAGAACTACATATCTGCAGCAAATGTGCACCCTGTTATCGTATCGACTTAGCCTCTTCCTATCGATGTAGCAACAATGATTACTAAAGTACAATGGACAGCTGAAACGAGTAGTAATATGCTTAGCAATATAGACGTGCAGATGTTTGTGAAAGAGATACTCAAAACATTTCGCTTATAGCGACATCAGGTAGAGGACTGTAGCTTAGACCTGTAAAACCAAGCAAGGGTCTACAGTTGGAGAAACGCAGAATGGCACGCATTACGCTATCAAGAGCGCAAAGCGTGTAGCCTTTAACGACTACCACAGCAGAATCTTAGTGAAAGGTTTCTCACAATACCGAAAGAAATTTTATGTAGGTATACTTAAAGTTTGACAGTGGTGCCAAAATTTGTGTCCATACACTCATGGGTGACACAGGAACTTAAATTGAGGATAGTAAAGCAAAATCAGAAATGCTGAACTCCGTTTTCAAATTATCCTCCACTAAGGAAAATTCCGTAGAAATACTGGAACACGTGAGGCAATATTGACCTTACGACTTATCTTAGAAGAAAGATTGAGGAAAGGCAAACCTACGTTTCTAGCATTTGTAGACTTAGAGAAAGCTTTTGACAATGTTGACTGGAATACTCTCTTTCAAATTCTAAAGGTGGCAGGGGTAAAATACAGGGAGCGAAAGGCTATTTACAATTTGTACAGAAACCAGATGGCAGTTATAAGAGTCGAGGGGCATGAGAGGGAAGCAGCGGTTGGGAAGGGAGTGAGACAGGGTTGTAGCCTCTCCCCAATGTTATTCAATCTGTATATTGAGCAAGCAGTAAAGGAAACAAAAGAAAAATTTGGAGAAGGTATTAAAATCCATGGAGAAGAAATAAAAACTTTGAGGTTCGCCGATGACATTGTAATTCTGTCAGAGACAGCAAAGGACTTGGAAGAGTGGTTGAACGGAATGGATGGTGTCTTGAAGGGAGGATATAAGATGAACATCAACAAAAGCAAAACGAGGATAATGGAATGTAGTCGAATTAAGTCGGGTGATGTTGAGGGTATTAGATTAGGAAATGAGACACTTAAAGTAGTAAAGGAGTTTTGCTATTTGGGGAGCAAAATAACTGATGATGGTCGAAGTAGAGAGGATATAAAATGTAGACTGGCAATGGCAAGGAATGCGTTTCTGAAGAAGAGAAATTTGTTAACATCGAGTATAGATTTAAGTGTCAGAAAGTCATTTCTGAAAGTATTTGTTTGGAGTGTAGCCATGTATGGAAGTGAAACATGGACGGTAAATAGTTTGGACAAGAAGAGAATAGAAGCTTTTGAAATGTGGTGCTACAGAAGAATGCTGAAGATTAGATGGGTAGATCACATAACTAATGAGGAAGTATTGAATAGGATTGGGGAGAAGAGAAGTTTGTGGCACAACTTGACCAGAAGAAGGGATCGGTTGGTAGGACATGTTCTGAGGCATCAAGGGATCACCAATTTAGTATTGGAAGGCAGCGTAGAGGGTAAAAATCGCAGGGGGAGACCAAGAGATGAATACACTAAGCAGATTCAGAAGGATGTAGGTTGCAGTAGGTACTGGGAGATGAAGAAGCTTGCACAGGATAGAGTAGCATGGAGAGCTGCATCAAACCAGTCTCAGGACTGAAGACAACAACAACAACAACAAGGAAGATATGTCCTTACTAAAGACGACAGTCTCAACCATACGTAAAGTTACCCATTCACACAGGCTCAGAGTTATTGACGAACCAGTGAGGGATGCAAACAATATTGCCAAGGGTTTAGATGCACCTCGACAAACTACGGATCATTTGCACTGCTTCGGACTCCTTCGACGAAAGTACGCTGGCTTCCAATAACATAACAGCGAAATTACTGAAAAGAGAGAAGCCTTTTGAGATGACTGAAGACACAGCAGCTGCATTAGCTACTCTTACGGATAATGACAGAAAGGATAAAATTCATTGTTCGCAGAACTATTCAAGCAAACATTCTATGAACAAGAAGAGTATTGTGATACTTCTGTCTGAAAAAAAGGCATTTTCAGCCTGACTGCGAAAAAACAGTCTTTAAACTGTCAAGAGAAAGTCAAGCAAGTAAGCAGCGAGTTCTGAAGGTAGAAATGAGAAACTTTTGGCTGCTAATTGTGATGTGCCTGGTAATTGCACCTAAGTCAGCTTCAGAAAAATTAATACTGTAGAGTGGGAGGACTGGACCTTGAGTGATTTAAAACATCATTCACCATTAAAAGAAACAACACCTTTATTTGACACTCCGAATTTAAAAGCACAGACAATAACCATTAGAAATTTAGCTAAGTCAATTTTCTTTTTATTTTACTGCCCAAGAATGCCATCAATGGACCTGCTTTTTAGCAGCTTGGAATTACAAGAGCAATCTTTTAACTGTCCAAGTGAACATTAGATGCCCTTAAATTTATAACATCTCGAATAATTACTGCGTCCGAGGTAAAAGCACAATACAGTAAATTAACAGTATTACACGAATGAAGCCTTCAAGATTCAGTTCAATGAAAGAATCAGAGAA
This sequence comes from Schistocerca cancellata, assembly GCF_023864275.1. NCBI lineage: Eukaryota > Metazoa > Arthropoda > Insecta > Orthoptera > Acrididae > Schistocerca > Schistocerca cancellata. The sequence continues at coordinate 266,888,339 of NC_064634.1, forward strand.
ATAGTCGTGAAATGACAAGAGTTTTAAAATTAGAAAAACACTGAAGTACTCCTTTGGTCGTGACAACAGGGCAGCCATAAATTCTAGTTTGCTGGCTACGTGGAGCCCAAGTTGCTTGAAATGATGGCTAATGATTCTAATAAATTTGCTGCCTGTGCTGAAAAGTAAAGTGGTGGGTAGCACTGAACGCGTGCCGTGATTGCAAAACAAAATCCGGTGTTGAGATAGGTCAAAACACAGTAGTAGTATAGCCTTTACCTAACCTCTAAATAATAAATATTTGCCCAGGTTCTCCTATAGTTCAGACAAAAGGCTATTAGTTAACAAACAATTATTCAGGGCTGGACGCGATACGAGGGTAGAATGGACAGATTTCAAGACAGTTAAAGCAAGTCACAAGTAAGGGAAATAAATCTGTTTTAAAATTTACTCCCTAACTTTAATCATTACTTTACAATAGTTCATTAAAATCCTTTATGATTAAATTAAACGAAAATGTATCATTCAAGGTTGGCCTGAGTACAAGATGTGCATTGAAACCCCTTTTACTGACACTTCGCTGCAGATATGTACGTAACAGCAGTGCAATTTAAAAATTTGTTTTCTTAGTGACAAAATTAACGAGGAAGGTTGATTTGAAGTAATTGATAATTATGCAGCCTATGACGGCTTACTCATCAAAAGGCAGATAATCAAAACAACCACCTCCTGTAATATTAGCGCTACGAATTACCAGAAGCCTTCAGATGAGCTCTAACACTGAAACTGAAATAAGTAGCTTGTAAGTGGCCAAAAGCACACAGGCATGGAACTTTTAATACAAACCTACTTTACTTTCAACAGTACACGGACGGATATTAACAAAATCACGAGCAAATCGTCAGACGCCGTAATCGGACCGAGCCCCAGCACACAATGTCTCTTAGCGCCGCTCGAAGGAAAGCAACTGAAAGCCACTAAAGTGGTAATATCAGAAAAAGGGAAAATCGGTTGCACACAGTGTACTCTAAGTATCATGTAAGGTAAAGAGCTCATTTCTTATCAGGATCAAGTTCATCCCAGATAAGCATGCAGTTTAACAAACTTTCCCAAGGAAATCAGCTGCAATTACATTTTTCTTTTTCTTTTTTCAATAAATAAAATAAAATAAAATAAAATAAAATAAAATAAAAAATGTTAAAATGCAATATATTGAGGCTCGAATCTTATGTAACAGCGTAAAATTCACTTTTTAGGTTACACAGTGAACAGTGCCACAAGTAAAAGCAAAATCAATTGCAAAGCGTAAAGTGAGTGGTTACACTCATATAAGATGCCAAATTACCAGTACACACACTTGGCTTCCCAGTTAGGCATAAAGTAAATCGTTGACCAAGGCGAAGGTGGAACTTCAGGCGCTAGGGCAGGACCACTGGAGTTGTAGACACTTGCGAGAAGCGACACTTGTGAGAAACTGGAATGTGGTGACACTTGTGAGAAATCCGGGATGCTGAGGGACCGGCACAGGGTGTGTCGCAAATGCTGCGCCACTACCTGCTCGGCCACTACCTGCTGTTGCTTAGTGTCACTGAGCGCTCGGTTTATGCCGGCCCGTGCAGCTGCCGAGGGACATTCACACTCCTCCAATGCAGCCACACTACATTATTTCAGAATTTTTTTAGGCATGGAAGAGTGGCCTTAGTTAAATTAGAAATCGGAGCTGATTTTGCTCCCACGATATCATGTCAACCATTAGTTTCAGCACAGTTATGCGTTACACCTTTTTCATTGGAATTTTAGTTCTAATTAATCTTACATAGGGCATAATTTTCGCCCAACCACATACTAAACGATGTATTTTACAGCAACTATAGAAACCGGATATGTTTTCCATCTTTCATCCCTCACCCAAAATTTTATATGATAGGAGTGGCAACTTTTCCGTATACTAAGAGCAGTCAACTAAAGAATTTGCTTCTCGGTAGAAACTTTTTTCTTTATTGTTGTTGTTGTGGTCTTCAGTCCTGAGACTGGTTTGATGCAGTTCTCCATGCAACTCTATCCTGTGCAAGCTGCTTCATCTCCCAGTACCTACTGCAACCTACATTCTTCTGAATCTGCTTAGTGTATTCATCTCTTGGTCTCCCTCTACGATTTTTACCCTCCACGCTGCCCTCCTTCTAAACTGGTGATCCCTTGATGCCTCAGAATATGTCCTACCAACCAATCACTTCTCCTTGTCAAGTTGTGCCACAAACTCCTCCCCGATTCTATTTAATACCTCCTCATTAGTTATGCGATCTACCCATCTAATCTTCAGCATTCTTCTGCAGCACCACATTTCGAAAGCTTCCATTCTCTTCTTGTCCAAACTATTTATCGTCCATGTCTCACTTCCATACACTGCTACACTCCATACAACGACTTCCTGACACTTAAATCTATACTCGATGTTAACAATTTTCTCCTCTTCAAGAGCGCTTTCCTTGCCGTTGCTAGTCTACAATTTATATCCCCTGTAGTTCGACCATCATCAGTTATCTTGCTCGCCAAATAGCAAAACTCCTTTACTACTTACGTGTCTCATTTCCTAATCTAATTCCCTCAGCAACACCCGATTTAATTCGACTACTTTCCATTATCCTCGTTTCGCTTTTGTTTATGTTCATCTTATATCCTCCTTTCAAGACACCGTCCACTCCGTTCAACTGCTCTTCCAAGTCCTTTGCTGTCTCAGACAGAATTACAATGTCATCGGCGAGCCTTAAAGTTTTTATTTCTTCTCCATGGATTTTAATACCTACTCCGATCTTTTCTTTTGTTTCCTTTACTGCTTGCTCAATACACAGGTTGAATAACATCGGGGAGAGGCTACAACCCTGTCTCACTCCCTACCCAACCACTGCTTCCCTTTCATGCCCCTCGACTCTTATAACTGCCATCTGGTTTCTGTACAAATTGTAAATAGCCTTTCACTCCCTGTATTTTACCCCTGCCACCTTCAGAATTTCGAAGAGAGTATTCCAGTAAACATTGTCAAAAGCTTTCTCTAAGTCTACAAATGTTGGAAACGTGGGTTTGCCTTTTCTCAATCTGTGGTGTAATGTGAGTCATGCTAGCAATTAGCATTAAGGAATGAAATTTATGTATTGGAACAAGATGTATTCATGGTGCACTCAAACATACGTTGTTTCTAAGATTCTCTACAGAAAAATGCTGTTTGCGATTGCTAGAAAAGCTATGACTTTTCAGGCTTCATTAGTAAATCTTTTACAGTTTGCAAGTGTCATTTATCCGACTTTGTGTCGTTTCCAGGGAACATCACCTGAAGGTAATCTCTCTTCGTCCCCCACTATATTTATTTACAATATTTACAGGATGATTATTTATTAACATTTTTACAATAGGGCGATCGGCGTAAACTGAACCTCTTTTCAATATATCCAACTGTTGCTGTAGCTTCAGCCATTTCCTTTTCATTGTAATTTCTGTGCATGGACCACACAAATAAGAAATGATTTTATATTGCCGTCAGCTTGTAAGGGACTTAGAATTTATCTCATCTGTATTAATTGCGGAGTTATTTCTTCTTTTCCCACCTAGATTTAAAACTAGTCGGTCGAATTGGTGCCCATGATATTCTGCGTCCTCTCTGGGAATTTCTACTAAAGAGTAAAAATTTCGATGAACCTTCGAAATTAATGCATTTATCCTCCGATTCCATCCTTCTGAAAGACTGCTGGTGCGATGACGCCTATCTGCACAGTTCCATACATCCCTTGCCACGTCTTCATTAACCAGCCATTGTTCAACAAAATAGTCGTAAAAATCCTGCAGGTTTTCATTAACTGGCATGCTCTCCTGAATGCATAGCCACCCATCATCAAACATGTCCAGGGGAATGTGAGCCAAAGAGGAACACAATATAATGTGGAAACGATTTTCTTCGTTTTCCTTGTAGGCAGCAACAAGGCCGCAATTCTGCACTTGCCTCCACAAGCACTGATTGAAGTAGTAGTTGCAGCCATTAATCTTTGGGTCAGGAAACAAATTTCTTACTGATTGGATGACTGTAGCTTCAAAAACCATCTTCATAGCTATTGGATTCAATCCAGGTACTTTGATCTTAACAGCTGTGAAAAAGCCATCGTACGCTTCTCGCTTTTTATTGGGTAGCAAAGCGTACACGGTTGGTACTGTGTTTGTTTCTTCCTCAGAACTAGCAATATCGTCATGAACAATAAATAACTGTCCAAGCTGCTTGCTGGAGCTTTTGAACCTTCCATCGACAAAGAACGAATCGCAGTCTGTTAAACAGGATTTTCCCTTTCGCTGGCGAATACCAATACCCTATCATTCGGTCCTTTGTCGTCATCCGCAAGTAAAAATTTGCTCCCGTCATTCATTAGCAAATGATGTTCTTGCAGAAATATTCCTGCAGCATCGGTCGGATCTTGTGTAGATCCCATTCATTTTGGCCTGATGCCTTGCAGTGAACGTTTTTCACTCCTGTGTGACGGCAGTGATGTGACGATGTCGTATCCTTGATTGAATAGCGGCATTAATTCTTCGGCGTAAACAGAAGAAATTGAAGTGTCCGTTTCTTTTGCAAACCTTTTGGCGTTTGCCTCGTGTTTTCACCCTTCATTAGCCGCGACGTCCGGAGTACATGTATGGCGGTGCGCTATCTTTTTTGTGTCCCTGTAGACCGCCCGATACCTGTTCGGCCGGGTCTCCTCACAAATGGCACTCCTCACAACTGTCGCCGCTCACAAATGTCCCAAATCCGGACCATTGAAAGCCCGGGTACATCATAATACACTTTCACTTCGCGTCCACGTTCTCACCAGCCGCCCGTGCTCGCCACAACACCCCTGCCGCCGCCACACGCAATCCAGCCAACTCGAAAAGTCGCAAACCAAAGAGTGCGACTCCTATCGAAAATGGAAGCGATACGAACTGCCACGTGTCGGTGACAATGTTTCGTTTGCGTATACAGAGTTAGTCACTAATTATTGCCACCAATAATAACTCTGAAAGAGTGATAGGAGCTGAGGAGTTTGTGGGACAAAAGTTGCATGGGACAATGGGGGCCATAATATGACGGTGGATTTTTGTTGCTAGGCGGGGTAGCTTCAGAGATATGATGGTCAACTTTGTTTTCTTGAATGGGATGCTATAGTTCGGTAATTATTTTCCGATAGCGACTATCGAGACGAATCCAATGATGTGTAACAGTAAGGTCATTGAAGGTCAACGGAGGTCACAAAGATGGCATGAACGTCCATTTACAGAAGGTGTTGGAAGTGATGGCCGTTGGTATCAATGCAGTGCTCCAATCTTGTTAACATGGACTGAGTGGCACTCCTTATCACATCGGCACTTATCGAAGCACATGCTCTGACAATTCTCTCTTCAGGTGTCGTAGGAACGTCTTTATAAACAATGACTTTTACGAATCCCTACAAGAAAAATTCCAGATGCGTCAAGTCTGGCGACTGAGCCGGCCACAACATATCTCCTCCGCGTCCAACGGAAACGATTTGGGAATTGTCTCTGCAAATCATTTCGAGCCATCAGCGAAAAATATGCCGGACTCCCATCGGTTTGACACAGCATTCTCTTCCTTGTTCCTAAAGGTATATCTTCCAATAACAGACCTAATATTTCTTTTAGGAGTGTGGTGTGCTTCCTACCATTAAGATATCCTTCGATGCAATAGGTACCTATAATTCTGTCCTCCACATTCCCACATCATGCATTCAGCGCCCACGGTTTTTGGTGCGCAACTTGCCGCTGCCAACATGGATTTTCAGTTGCCCAATAATGCATGTTATGCAAAATTAACATTTCCATGGTTCGTGAATGTAGCCTCGTCAGCAAATAAATTCAAATTAATAAATATGTCATCCCTCTGAATCTGAAGTTGAGCACATCGGAAGAATTCAGTGCGACACATACAATCCGTAACAATTCTTGGTGGACACTGATATGGCGATGAAGAACACGAACAACAATACTCTGGCTCATGCCAGTTTCCCTTGCGATATGACGCGAACTAACACAAGGATCTCGAACTACAGTGGGAAGAGTACCAATTCCCTTTTCCTCGTTAGTAATTTTCCTTTGCCAGATATGTTTCCGATGCGTTAAAGATCCAGTTCTTCTCAATTTATCATACACATATTTGAATGTAGAACGTGCAAGATGAGTACGTCGGGAATATCTTTCAGCATATAAGTCTCTAGCTCCCATTGTATTTCTTTGGAATTCTCCGTAAATGAGAAGCATATCGACTTGTTCTAAGGAAGGAATACATTATTCACATTCTCTTGATTCGACGATAGTAGTCTTACCGCTCCTATTAGTGTTGTAGTGCGAAACCGTCTAATGGTCTCTACATACCAATAGCACGTTGGATGGATACGCCATTCTCGGCGAATATTAACTATTTGCACGACATAAGAGAGAGAATTGTCAAAGAATGTGCTTCGGTAAGTGCCGATGTGATAAGAAATACCACTCAATCTACGATAAGAAGATTGCAGCACTGCACTGATATCAATGGTCATCACTTCGAACACCTTCTGTAAACGGACGTTCATGCCATCTTTTTGACCTTCGTTGATCATCAAAGACCTTAATGTTACACATCATTGGATTCGTCTCGATAGCCGCTATCAGAAAATAATTACTAAACTATAGCATCCCATTTAAAAATCAAAGTTGACTTTCACATTTGAGACACGACGTCACCTAGCAACAAAAAACCAGCGTCATATTATGCCCCCCTTGTACCATGCAACTTTTGTCCCAAAAACATTTCAGCTACTATCATACTTTCGGAGTTATTCTAGGTGGCAATAGTTAGTGACTCACCCTGTAGAGCTGCATCAAAACGCATTACTTCACACAAGAAATGGTTTTCGACATGTAAACTCCCTAGGTAACCTCGAAGCTGCTATCCAGATAGAAACACCATAAACTGTAGACTACATTATATGACTGTAGTGTGAAGAAAAATCTTTATCCAGTGGGAGGAACAGGCAGCAAATATTTAAAACTAATATTCAACAACAAGATTGATAGTTATTTTAGCCAACATTTAGGGCCAAAAATCCTGAAGATGGCTTTAACATAACCAGAAGCCGGTAAATAAATAAATATTATTGCGCCCTCGTCTTTCGATTTTAACCTAAACGCGACTTAAATACGTGGTGAGAAACCAGTGGATATCGGTATAGAAGCTGATAATTCTGCCTCGATTGAAATAAATGAATTGCTTTAAAAGGGTTCTCTATGAAAAATATCCTGTCACTATTAAGAAGAGCAGCTCCTACTAGCATCAGCTTTTGCAGGATTACTTGATGGTAGCTAGTAGATAATTTCTAACAGACAAACCAAATACGAAATCTCGAACCACACAAAATGCAAGAAAAGAGAAACAGGAAATTCATACGGAAAGGGAACGATAATTTCAAGCTATATCATTTGTTGGCTGAAGATGTCTGTTTCGCTGCACCATAACAAACTTCTTTGGTTTAGGGTTTAAGTTATGACGAAGCAAACAGTTTCATCTTAAGCAGTCGATTTGGAATAAATCGATTGGTCGCAATCTAAATCGAATTTTTGGAAATAGAATTGTATCACAATAGTCCTCCAAAACTATACTTCTATTTATTAATTATGTGTGGCATTTTTCCATTGTACTAAGGTAATTCTATGAACCCAGAGATAAATACAATTGTGTGTTCCATTGTTATCACAGACTCCAGTCACAGAAAATTACTCGTCACGAAAACAATACACCGAATCTTTAGACAATAGGACACGGTATGAGTAGGTACAAAACGTTTATCACAAAATATAAGCAAAACATAAGACAATTTTAAACCAGTAGTCTAGAAGTAGCGTCGATTCATAATCAAAATGTTTTCGATTCCGGGTTCGAATCCCGGCGGTGCTTAAACTTTGATTAATAATCAGCATTGGCAGCCGAAGACTTCCGCCGTAAGAAGTCACACTCTTTCTGCCAATCAGCAATGATGAACGACATGAGGATGTAGAAGGCAATAGAAACCACTGCGCTAAAGACACGTAACGTGCAACCACAGGATATGTGGCCTGTAATTAAAGAAATGTCATGATGATCGCTCCATTGGCAAAAGATACCGGAATATTCCCCCATTCGGATCTCCGGGATGGAACTGCCAAGAGGGAGGTTACCATGAGAGGAAGATTGAATAATCGACGAAAGCATAACGTTCTACGGGTCAGGGCGTGAAATGTCAGAAGCTTGAGCGTGGTAGGGAAACTAGAAAATCAGAGAAACGGAAGGCAAAGGCTCAATCTAGATATAGTAGGGGTCAGTGAAGTGAAGTGGAAAGGAGACAGGGATTTCTGGTCAGATGAGTATACGATAATATCAACAGCAGCAGAAAATTGCATAATGGGAGTAGGATTAGTTATGAATAGGAAGGTAGGGCAGAGAGTGTGTTACTGTAAACAGTTCACTGACAGAGTTGTTCTTATCAGAATCGACAGCAAACCACACAGACAACGATAGTTCTAATATATACGCCGATGTCGCAACCTGAAGATGAAGAGATAGGGAAAGTATATGAGGATATTGCAAGGGTAATACAGTATGTAAAGGGGGATGAAAATCTAACAGTCACGGGGGACGGGATTGCAGTTGTAGGGGAAGGAGTAGAAGGTTACAGGAACATGTGGGCTTGGGACAAGGAATGAAAGAGGAGAAAGGATAATTGAGTTCTGTAACAAGTTCAAGCCAGTAATAGCGAATACTGTCTTCAAGAATCACAAAAGGAAGAGATATACTTGGAAAACGACGGGTGATACAGGAAGATTTCAGTTAGATTACATAATGATCAACAGAGATTCCGAAATCAGATACTGTATTGTAATGTGTACCCAGGAGTAGATATAGAGTCAGATCACAATATAGTAGTGATGAAGAGTCGGCTGAAGTTTAAGACATTAATCAGGAAGAATCAATACGCAAAGAAGTGGGATACGGAAGTATTAAGGAATGACGAGATACGGTTGAAGTTCTCTAAGGCTATAGATACAGCAACGAAGAATAGTTCAATAGCTCAGTAGGCAGTGCAGTTGAATGGACGACTCTAAACAGGGGCCATGACGGAAGTTGCGAAGGAAAATATAGGTACAAAGAAGGTAACTGCGAAGAAACCAGGGGTAACAGAAGAAATACTTCAATTGATCGATGAAAGGAGGAAGTACAAAAACGTTCCGGGAAACTCAAGAATCCAGAAATACAAATCGCTGAAGAATGAAATAAATAGTAAGAGTAGGGAAGCAAAGACGAAATGGCTGCAGGAAAAATGCGAAGGCGTCGAAAAAGAAATGATTGTCGGAAGGAGAGTCTCAGCAGACAGAAAAGTTAACCTTCGGTGACATTAAAAGCAAGGGTGCTAACATTAAGAGTGCTACGGGAATTTCACTGCTAAATGCAGAGGAGGGAGTGGTTGGTTGGTGGTTAGTGTTTAACGTCCCGTCGACAACTAGGTCATTAGAGACGGAGCGCAAGCTCGGGTTAGGGAAGGATGGGGAAGGAAATCGGCCGTGCCCTTTCAAAGGAACCATCCCGGCATTTGCCTGAAACGATTTAGGGAAATCACGGAAAACCTAAATCAGGATGGCTGGAGACGGAATTGAACCGTCGTTCTCCCGAATGCGAGTCCAGTGTGCTAACCAAGGAGGTAGTGGATAGGTAGGAAGAATACATTGAAATCCTCAATGAGGGCGAAGATTTGTATGATGTTATAGAAGAAGAAACAGGAGTCGATTTAGAAGAGATAGGGGACCCGGTATTAGAATCAGATTTTAAAAGAGGCATGGATGGCTTAAGGTCAAATAAGGCAGAAGGGTTAGATAACATTCCATCAGAATTTCTAAAATTATTGGGGGAAGTGGCAACGAAAAGACTGTTAACATTGGTGAGTAGATTGTATGAGTCTGGCAACATACCCTCTGACTTTCGGAAAAATATCTTCCACACAATTCCGAAGATGGAAAGAACTGACAAGTGAAAAATTATCGCATCGTCAGTTTAACAGCTCATGCGTCAAAGTTGTTTACAGGGATAATATACAGAAGAATGGAAAAGAAAATTGAGGATGTAGTTGATGACGACCATTGAGGCTTTAGAAAAAGGAAAGGCACAAGAGAGACAATTATGAAATGGCGGTTGATAATGGAAGCAAGACTAAAGAAAAATCAAGACACGTTCATAGGTTTCATCGACCTGGAAAAAGCTTTCGATAATGTAAAATGGTGCAAGGTGTTCGAAATTCTGAAAAAATAGGAGTAAGCAAAAGGACGAGGCGGGTCATATAAAATTTGTATAATAGGCAATAATAAAAGCAGACTACCAAGAACGAAGTGCTCGTATTAAAAATGGTGTAAGACAAGGACATAGCCTTTCACCCCTACTGTTCAATCTGTACATCGAGGAAGCAAGGATGGAAATAAAAGAAAGGTTCAGGAGTGGAATTAAAATTGAAGGCGAAAGTATATCAATGATACGATTTGTTGATGACATTGCTATCTTGAGGGAAAGTGAAGAAGAATTACACGATATGCTGAACGGAATGAACAGTCTCTTGAGTATACAGTATGGATTGAGAGTAAATCGAAGAAAGACGAAGGTAATGAGAAAAAAATTATATATGAGAATTGCGAGAAGCTTAACATCAGGATTGATGGTCACAAAGTAGATGAAATTAAGAAATTCTGCTACCTTGGCAGAAAAATAACCAATGACGGACGGAGGAAGGAGGACATCAAAAGCAGACTAGCAATGACAAAAAGGGCATTCCTGGCCAAGAGATTTCTACTAACATCAAATATCGGTCTTAATTTGAAACAGAAATTTCTGAATATTTACGTCTGGAGTACGATATTGTATGGTAGTGAAACATGGACAGTTGGAGAACCGGAACAGAAGAGAATATAAGCATTTTAAATGTGGTGTTACAGACGAATGTTGAAAACTAGATGGACTGGTAAGGTAAGGAATGAGGAGGTTCTGCACAGAATCGGAGAGGAAACGAACATGTGGAAAACACTGATAACGAGAAGGGACCGGATGATATGAGAACTCTTAAGACATGAGGGAATGACTTCCATGGTAATAGAGGGAGATGTAGAGGGCAAAAACTGTACAGGAAGACAGAGAGTGGAATACATCCAGCAAATAAATGAGGACGTAAGTTCCAAGTGCTAATCTCAGAAGAAATGGTTAGCACAGGAGAGGAATTCGTGGCGGACCGCATCAAACCAGACAGAAGACTGATGACAAAAAAAAATAAAAAATAAAAAAATAAAAATAAAAAAATAAAAAAATAAAAAAATTAGGTAGTGGATGACAATTATTGAAATACATGAAAAAACACGTAAATTACTTACAAACTACGGCGTGCACACACTTCCTTCAACATGTAAACGTCTCTACAGATATTCGGAATTATATGATGGCATGTTCGATATTTCTCCATCATTGGCGATGACGTGGCGCATACGAATACCGAAATGCTGCACGACCCCCTGAAGTGTCGGATAATCGATGCTTTCGATGACATTCTGAATGGCTGTTTTCACTTGATCAATGGATTTGGGATTATTTGTGTGCACCTTGTCTTCAATGCAGCCCCACAAAAAGATAACATGGCCGCCAATCGAGACCCTTGACAGAGGCCTCTCAGTGTCCAGAGCCTGAATTTCGTGCCCCAAGTGCCCCTCGGTGATATCAAACACTCTCGTGCATTAATGCGGTCTAGCTCCGTCTTGGATGAACCACATCTTGTCAAAAGCGGGGTCACTTTGGATAATGGGGATGGGATCATGTTCTAAAACCTTCACGTACCATTCGGTAGTCACTGTGCAATCTACAAATATGCTACCGATTATTTCGTGAGTGGACATTGCACACCACACAGTCACCCGTTGAGGGTGAAGAGACTTTTCAATCGCGAAATACGGATTCTCATTCCTCCAAATGCGCCAGTTTTGCTTATACACAAACCTGTCCAAATGGAAGTGGGCTTTGTCGCTAAAACAAACATGCATGCACATACTAATTCCCATCATGTCTCGCGGCGAACCGTGCAGTTTGAACGTCCTAAGGTAACCCGTTCAGAAGTAATGACGATTTTATTTCGTATAGTTCAATAATTCTCACAAGCATCGGCCTTTGCATATATAAGGCTAGTGAAATTAAGTTCCAGAGGAGCAGGTTGGGTGTAACAAGACGAGACAGATTGCGAAATGTGTATGTGAGGAAAAGACTAAAGGAGGAACCAGTACAGGACAGGATAGAAAAATCAAGACTGCATTGGTATGGACACATGAAGAGAATGGATGAGGGAAGAATTCCAAAGAGGATGTTTGATCTGCATCTGGAGGGGAAGAGGCCCAGAGGAAGACCAAGGGATAGATGGGTGAAGGGAGTGAAGGAATGTGTGATGAGAAGAAGAGAGAACTGGACGAAGGTGGAAGAGGGGGAATGGTGGAAAGACAGAACCTGATGGAGAGGCTTGTGTTCCCGACAGACCCAGCCAGTGGCTGGAAACTGTCCAAGATGATGATTTCGAGTTCACAGTGGACGTAGGTTGGTAAACCAACAAGTTTTCACCTCCGCTAGCGGAATTTACCTTGGCTGCGTTCAGCTGTCCGCTGCAGTGCTGCTCTCGCCCTCTGTAAATCCTATAAAAATGATAATCAAAATTTTTACTGTTTTTATCAGTAAAACTATCCTATGTTTCTCATTAGGCCAGAAAAGCAGCACTCATCCCTAGTCTGGAAATATGACGATACACACGTTCATAGATGGAGCAGTATGTATACTACAATGCCCTCTCAGTTCTCGCATGAACATTTGACTACATGGCTGTTTCATTTCTCCACTGTAGGAGCTCAGCGACTCTTCAGCTAATTTCTAGCTGAATGTCAGCCGAGGAGGAGGAGGAGGAGGAGGTTAGTGTTTAACATCCCGTCCACAACTAGGTCATTAGAGACGGAGCGCAAGCTCGGGTTAGGGAGGGATGGGGAAGGAAATCGGCCGTGCCCTTTCAAAGGAACCATCCCGGAATTTGCCTGAAACGATTTAGGGAAATCACGGAAAACCTAAATCAGGATGGCTGGAGACGGGATTGAACCGTCGTCCTCCCAAATGCGAGTCCAGTGTGCTAACCACTGCGCCACCTGGCCCGGTGAATGTCAGCCGAAGTGCACGCAGTGTTCACACGAGATTCCTCTTTTGGCGTCGTACAGAGCGTGATGCGCCCTGTTCTACACTTGACTCTGGTTCAGAGTACAGTTCTCGAAGTTTTCCGTCTTGTGTCTTTTGTAGCAAACTGTCCCTCACCTGTATCCTATTGTGTCTCACATAATGGATTTTTCAGACCAATGGGAGCATTCCTTTCATCTTATGGAAATTACCTCTGCCAATTGCAAAGGGCCTACCTTCCAACTGTGTCAAAATTTCGCCCCTCCCTACTCCTTCTGAGTTTATTCCAGCCAATCAAACATTTTGTGCCCGCTCCTGATGCCTAAAAGTTACATGCCGTCATCATGAGCGCACGTGAACAACTGCGTCACTGCTCTGTTTCCATTTGGAAATTCCCCAACGCAGTTTTCTAAAGAATTTCTCAATAGAAAGAAGCTCTGGCCCGCTACCTGCTCCCCGCGATGCATCGCCCAGTGTGTTCATTGTCCCTTTCGCCACAGGCCACCAACGACGTTTTAAAAGCATTCCATTTTACTCAGGCCATGACAGTGCAACTCTCGTCTGCCCCAAACTAAAAATTTTCATTCAATCTGCCACCGTACAATATCATTCCGAATTTCTGACAATATCCTTTCCATGTTAATAGCATAATTAATACACTCTTTCTGTGTAACTCTCCTGTTAGTATTTTTCTTATGGTATGTTTTTCTACTGCAGATCCTTTTACAGCTTCTAGTATTCTCAATAATTTTTTCCACAGAGCATGATGAATTTATGTGCCAAACATCTTGCATTTTTTTTTTTTATTCAACATCTTACTAGCGTTATTGTCAAAACAATTTAACGACTATGTATATAGATGATAAAACTGCAGATAATAATTAAAAAACTGAATAGTAAATATGCAACTGGTCAACAATATGAAAGTAAAAGACGTTCATTAAAATGTTAACTTCAATCTATTCATTGTTACGTAGTTTGTGAGTCACGATTCTGCATAAATACAGTCTGTACATGGGTTAACGACTGCTTACCGTACCACAGTCTATGATGGGGTGAAATTATGTCTGCCGGGCAATACTTGGAAGGCATAGCCCAAGGTCCTACCAGGCGTGTGGAAAGGCCAAGTTTCATGTTGTTGTTGTTGTTATTGTTGTTGTTGTGGTCCATTCAACTGTACTGCCTTCTGAGCTACTCCTTACTGCTTAATCTATAGCCTTATAGAACTTCAACCGTATCTCGTAATCCCTTGGTACTTCCTTACCCCACTTCTTTGCGTATTGATTCTTCCTGATTAATGTCTTAAACTTCAGCCTACTCTTCATCACTACTATATCGTGATCTGAGTTTATATCTATTCCTGGGTACACCTTCTGCTTGCTACGTCGGCATATGTGCCTGAACTATCGTTGTCGGTGTTGGTTTGCCGTCGATTCTGACAAGAACAACCCTATCACTGAACTTTTCACTGTAACACACTCTCAGGTCTACCTAAATTGCCTTCTCCATCCTCATGCCGTTGAGCATTGCTGATGCTTCCGCCTTTAGGGACAGTTTCTCACTCCAAGGATAAGAGAGTGCCCTGAAACTCTGACCGCTGCACCATCCTGTTTGACAAGTCCTTTGGCAGGATGAGGTTGACTTCTTATGCTGGAAGTCTTCGGCCGCCAATCCTGATTATTAATCAAAAATTTAAGCGGTTGGGGGTTTCGAACCAGGGACCGATGAAGTTTTGATTACTGGTCAAAGACGCTACTCCTTTTTTCGATTTCATTTTGTTCGTTATTGTTAGTTGTATTTGTTCGGGGAGCACGTCCCCTGACAGCCGTTGAAGTTCGATGTGGATCCAATGACTTAGTTTTTTCTTTTATTTTTTATTTTTTATATTTTCTTTAATCACAGAGTGCAACTAATCTTTTGACCGGAAAAGCTGAGGTACCCTGCTGGCAATCTTCGACAGTGGGGTCATGTGGACTATGGCGACGTTATCTCCAAATGCGTCCAAACAGGTCAACCGTAGTGTTATTCGTTTGGTGGGTGTCCAGGGACAAACACCGGAAAGAGCATCACCTTAAAGATAGTAAGCAGAAAACTATGAGTCATTCCAAATACAAGTGGTTAAAAACAAAAAAGATTGAAATGGCTTTAAGCACTATGGGACTTCACATCTGAGGTCATCAGTACCACCGGCTCGTTTGCGTCAAAATGATAACATTTGAATCTTTCCATCTTTTGGAAAGATCTCTGAGGATGGTCATGGGCACAGTCCACTAGTAACAGAATATGGTCTGCGTCATTTCTTTTCTCTGGGATCTCTAGCGTGTTTGCATGATTAGTTTGGTCCGGGATTTCAGTGGTTACCTAGATTTCAAACATATACGATCAAGCAAACCAATAACTTATTAAATATCATCCAGGTACTAATAAAACATTTCGACAACTCCCTGTATTATTTATTTATTTATTTATGCATTTATTTTACCTGGCAAGATTAGGGCCTTCAGGCCCTCTCTTACACCTAACCAGGCATACTCAGATTCAACAAATTTCAGTTTCTACAGAACATTAAAGACATATAACATGTTATACAGTATTAATGTTACAGAAAAAATTAGAGATTATAAAAGTACTACAATGATAATTATAACAATCAAAAAGTAATTATAATAATCAAGAATAATAATAATAGTAATGACTATGTATAGGAAAGTGAACATATTTTTTCTTTTATGAATGTCAGTCCTATTGCTAGTTGGGAATTTTCTCGTTATATTCTTGCAGCTTGTGAGTTATTCTCATCAAGCAGAGACATAAGACGATAGAATGGGGTGAAAGAGATATAGAAAAGGTGGATAAGTTAGAGGAGGAGAAATAGAATGGTAAAATTCGAAGCTATGATGGAGAGGAGAAAGAAAAAGATGAGAGGGGCACGACAATGGTGGCTATACCGTCCCTAATATGTAAGTCTTGAGTTCCCTCTTGAATGTTAAGTGGTCCTGGATAAGACGCAGATCACAGGGGAGCGCGTTCCATAGTCGTATGGCTGAGATGGAGAATGACACAGAGAAAGATTTTGTGTTATGTAAAGGTACAGCCAAGATGCTAGATGTATCCGATCTAGTATTGCGGTTGTGGAATGATGATAGGTGTTTAATGTGAGAAGATAAGTATTGGGGGCACCAGTGGCTAAGAAATCGTTGAAGTAAGCACATCGTGTGAAGATCGCGTGCCTTATGTGGGCGTATCCAACCTAGCTGGGAGTATGAAGAACTGATATGATCATACAACCGTATATTGCATACGTATCTAACGCAAGCATTCATCACTAGCTCGAGGCATCTCGAATTTTCACTATTTGTGCCGTGTTGAACTACATCACAGTAGTAAAGATTAGGCAAGACTAGTGTTTGGACTAATTTTTGTTTAACATGGGTTGGAAATATTTTTCTAAATTTTTGAATTGCATGTAGGGAGGAGAGTGATGTCCGGCAAGCTGTGACTGTTTGTTCTTCCCAGTTTAGGTGTTCATCCAAGATTATTCCAAGGTCTTTTACTGTTTTTTGGTATGGTACTTGGGTACCATTGAGGAGTATTTGAGGGACTGTTTCGCGAAAGTACCGACTGATTAGCTTTGGATGAGATATAAGTATGACCTGGGATTTCTTGGGGTTTAGTTTCAGACCTAGGTTCTGTGCCCATCGAGAAACAGAGCAAAGATCTGCGTTCATACTCGCTACTGCGTCAGCAATGTTCTTGGGGCTTGCACTTATGTACAGTTGGATGTCGTCGGCATATAGATGGTAGTTGCAGGAGTGAATCACTGAAGAAATATCATTAATGTACAGTGAGAAGAGTAATGGACCAAGGACGGAGCCTTGAGGAACTCCAGAGCGCACGTTTTTCCATGATGACTTTTCCGACCCACAAATGACTTGTTGACTTCTGTTTTTGAGGTAGCTGTCGAACCAGTGTATAGCGCTGTTTGAGAAATTCAGCTGTTTCATTTTAATTAGTAATATATCAAAGTCAACTGTATCAAAAGCCTTGCTAAAGTCAAGCAGTGTTAGGATGGTAGCTTCACGTCTGTCCATAGCATGTTTAATGTCATCAGTTACTTTGATTAATGCAGTTGCTGTACTATGGTGCTTTCGAAAGCCTGACTGATATTTGTTGTGGATGTTATGAGTTTTGAGGTAATCCGTCAGTTGTTCATGGACGATGTATTCTAGGGGTTTAGATATTGCAGGTAGTATGCTGATCGGCCTGTAATCACCTGGCGACTTAGGGTTGTCAGTCTTGGGTATAGGTTGAATTAAACTTTGCTTCCACTCAGTAGGATATGTACTACTGACAAGAGACAGGTTGAAGATGTCTGTGATAACTGGAGTAATAGTGTCTACGACGTTCTTAATCATGCCAATGCTGACTCCATCATTTCCTACTGCCTCGGAAGAGATTCTCATAATTGCCTTGTGTACTGTGCCAGTAGTTACATGTTTTAGGTAAAACTTGTCTCTCGAGAGATTGATATCTTGGGGCTGGTAATTTGTCGCTGCGTGGCAGTTTATAGCTGTTGAGAAGAAATCATTGAATTCTTCTGCAGACGCTTGATAAACAGCGTCAGATCTTCGCTTCCCTATACCGAAACTGCGCAGCTTTTTCCACAGTGCAGCAGGTTTTGTTATACCGCATACGACAGAGCGGGCATGTCTGATTTTGGCATTCCTCACGCTTTGCTTGGTTCTATTTCGGAGTTTCCTATAAGCTTCGTACGCCTCGGGAGTTGGGTTACGCTTGAAGGCCCTATGTGCAGCATCACGTTTATTCATTAACTGGCGCAATGCAGTGGTGAGCCACGGAGCGGGAGCTCTCTTTACCTTGACAGTGCGTTGAGGAGCATGTTTATCATACAGTGTAATAATTTTGCGACATAATTCCCGAATTTTTCCGTCTAAAGTCGGTTCATTGCTTATATCATGCCAAGGGATGTCTGAGCAATCCTTTTGAAGAGCGTCATGGTTAACATTTTTTAGGTTTCTGTAGGTTACCAGGTGAGATTTTTCTTTGGTAGTATGCACTGAGTAATTTAAGAATATCACGTCGTGAGCAGAGAGTCCTGGAGCGGATATCTGATTGGCGCGAATTATTTTATCTGGTCGCTTTGTTGCTATTATATCTATGAGTGTATGGCTGTGTGGCGTGTGATGAGTTGGGTCCAGCGGTGTTAAACTCATATCATTGGAGTGGAACAGTCTCCTTAGTTTTTCTGCAGAGGGAGATTTTAACTGTAAGTCGATGTTTGTGTCGCCCATAATGATTATGTGTTCATACAGTGTCACGAGCGAGGACAGGGCAGACTGAAAGGAGGACATAGCACCGACGTTTGGAGGTTTGTAGATTACTCCAATTAGCAGTTTCTGATTTGATGTGTTTATTTCGAAAAACAAGTACTCTGCTTCTCCTTCGCCCTTTGCATCCGATGTGCATAGTACAGTAGGTCTTAGATCAGAGCGAACATAGGCACCCACACCACCTCCGCGTCGTGTTTCACGATCTGCTCTTAGGAGAGAGTAACCATTGATTCGGATAGCGTCGGAAGAGTGTTTCCTGTTACCGAGAAAAATGCCATCTACAGTGTTAATTTTCGGAAGCTGCACAGTGGCCTGACGGCAGCCTCCATGCTGGGCACTCCTGAAAAATGCTAGTCTTGATATCTGTCTCGATTTGGTGGTTTGATCTGACTTTATTTCATTGAAAAGCTAATTGAAAAGCACCTGTAAGTTCATATTCATACGAGATGATTGTGGCACCTCGCCTGTTCAACATCAAGTGTCAAATGAAAACACCTTCAGCCGTCTGAATTTCCAGTTTTACTTTATTTGCGCCACCAGTTTCAGCGGTAGAATACGCCATCTTCAGCCCCCCTGACTGATGTTTCGGAAAAATCCCACCTCTGGTCCGGTTAAAATACGGGCAGGCATTCAATGACTGGAAACTGTAGATATCCTCTAAAGGAGGGAAGGACGCCAACCGGGCCGACTTGGAGCAGGAGAGTCACCACAGGATATTTGAATTTCTACTGTCTAAACTTTTACAAATAAATTCATATAACTTTGTCACCATGACTAGGAAGGACTGAGGACTCACACTCATCGCAGTGGAAGTTCAAAAACGTCGCAAAATACCTTTTTTTTACATGTGAAATTCCTCATCTTTTCACTTACTACTGGCTGCATTTGTTGCTATAGGTACACTTTTCTTCCTAAGTAAGAGAGATTCTTCGATGAATTTTTCATAGCATACAAGCAGTAGTTACAGGTGTATGACACTCTAGAAATTTCCAAATCTATTAAAAAAACTGTGGAAAAAATTGAGATAATTAACTATAAAACTTGAATTTTTTCTAAACATGAAGTTTAAAAAGTAACAGTTCATTCATTTTTTCATAAATTAAATAACTTCTAGAGAATCATACACCTGTAACTATGGTTTGTATGCTGTGCAAAAGTCATCGAAGAATCTCTCTTACTTAGGAAGAAAAGTGTACCTATAGCAACAAATGCAGCCAGTAGTAAGTGAAAAAATGATGAAATTTCACACGTAAAAAAATGTGTTTTATTACGTTTTTGAGCTTCCACTGCTATGAGTACGAATCTTGAATCCTTCCTGGTCATTCTGTTAAAGTTTTATGAATTTATTTGTAAAAGTATAGACAGTGGAAATTAAAATGTCCTGTGGTGCCTCTCCTGCTCCAAGTCGGCCCGATTGACGTCCTACCCCCTTAACACAGCGATCCCATCGATCATCACTTGCCCACTGGTGTTAAGAAGGAATCTACGGATACGAGTCACCGAATGTTGGTGTCATTATTTTGACTGGGCCAGTGTTGGCATTCTTCCCGCTCGTCGTTGAAGGGGCCTGAAGATGCGGTAATATAGTGCTGAAACTGGTTGCACAAATACAGTAAAACTGCAAATTTAGAGGGCTGAAGGTGTTTTAATCTGAAATTTTAATTAAAAAGCCACCCGGAACGGTGTAGAATACTCACGTCACGTGCTGTTCCACTTGTAAGTAACTGAGCGGTAGTAAAGGACCGTATCTGCCGAGATAGCGGCTCCTGCCTGGTCTGGCAGCTGTGGTTAGCAAAGCATCAGATAGGCGCCCTCCTTGATCCTCCGCAGGACTGGGCCACGCTGGGCGGCGCCTGTACTTTATCGACTGGGATCCCGGCCGCAGGAGGAGAGTAGGAGAGAGAGGAGGAAAGGGTGTGCCGGCGCCGGCACTGTGCCAGTTACGTGTCCGCATTACGGGCCTCGCTGATTACCTCGGCGGCCGCGCCGCCGCCTTCGCCGGCGGTCCTCGGCCCGGACCGGAGTGGTCCATCCGGCCCCATCGTCCACGGCCCGCTGCGCCGTGATCGAGCGCCCATTAGCACTCCTGGGCGCCGCAAATCAGAGCTAGCGCCGCGCCACGGCCGCCGGATTAATTAGAGGGGAGACGACGCAACGGGTAATAGAGTGTGGCGCTCGGTACCCAAGGAGCAGGTAGCTGACGCGCGAGCGGACAATAGGCTACTGCGATCGGCCAGTGACCTGCTTGTAGCATAGGTCTACATTTTTACTAACGTGACAAAAGTCTTGCGATACCTACAGGGACAAATGCAGATGACGGTAGTGTCGCGTACCAAGGACAGTGTATTGGCGGAGCTGTCATTTGTATTCAGATGATTCGTTTTATGGACGCACATTTGGAATTAACAGGCTCTGAACGCGGAACGGTAGCTGGAGGTAGACGAATTGGAAATTCCATTTCGGAAATCGTTAGGGAATTTAGTATTTCGAGATGAACAGTGCCAAAAGTGTGCCCAGAATACGGAATGTCATGCATTGCCTCTCACCACGGACAACAGAGTGGCCGACGGCCTCGCTTAACGCCAGAGAGCAGCGGCGCTTGCGTAGAAATGTCAGTGCGAGTAGACAAGCAACACAGGATGAAATAACCGTAGAAACCTGTGTGCGATGTACGACGAACGTAACAGTCAGGACATTGCGGCGAAATTTGGCATTAAGGGCTATGGCAGCCGACGAGCGACGCAACTGCCTTTGCCAACAGCGCAACATCGCCTGTAGCAATACTCCTGGGCTCGTGACAATACCAGTTGGACTCTATACGATTTGAGAACCATGGCCTGGTTGCATTAATCCCGATTACAATTGAAAAGAGCTGATGGTAGGGTTCGAGTGTGGCACAGACCACACGAAACCATGGACCGCCGGCCGGTGTGGAAGAGTGGTTCTAGGCGCTCCAGTTTGGAACCGCGCGACCGCTACGGTCGAAGGTTCGAATCCTGCCTCGGGCATGGATCAGTGTGATGTCGTTAGGTTAGTTAGGTTTAAGTGGTTCTAAGTTCTAGGGGACTGATGACCACAGATGTTAAGTCCCATAGTGCTCAGAGCCAATTGAATCATCTGAAGCCATGGATCCAGGTTGCCAACAACGCACTGTGCAAGATAGTGGCTACTCCATAATGGTATAGGCTGTGTGTACATAAAACGGACTAGCTCCTCTGGTTCAACTGAAACGATCATTGACTGGAAATGGTTATGTTCGGCTACTTGAAGAGCATTTGTAGCCATTCATCGACTTCATTCGGACAGCTCGAGCAAGTGCTTTGACAGCTCTTTGAATATTCATGGGGTATAATCGAGAGGTCAGTTCGTAAACGAAATCCGGCATTGGCAACACTTTCGCGGTTATGGACGGCTATAGAGGCAGCATGGTTTTATATTTCAGCATGGGTCTTCGAAGGACTTGCGTCTAGCCAACGTCAAGTTGTTGCACTACGGGGGGGGGGGGGGGGGGGGCGCAAAGGAGGTCCAAAACACCATTAGGAGGTGCATGGCGGAGGCTACCTTGTACCACAAGTAGCCTTTTCGTTGCCTGTTTCACTCTCAAATGGAGTGAGGGAAAGTAGATCTTTATGTCTCCGTACGAGTCCTAATTTTCTTACATTTTCTTCGTGCTCCTTTCGTGAAATGTACGTTGGCGGCATTAGAATGGTTCTACAGTCAGCTTCAAATGCCATGTCTCTATGAACACCGTCTCCCTCCTAGGAATTACAATTTATATAAGAAACATCTCTACAATACTTGCACGCCTCTGAATTCCTTCGATGTCTTCCTTTAATCTAACGTGGTGTGAATCTCAAACACTCAGATACAATACTACTGAAGAATGGACCACACCAGCATTCTATACTCTGCCTGTTTTGTACACTGACGTGACAAAAGCCATGGGATACCTCCAAATAAGGTGCCGGACCTCCTTTTTCCTAGCGTATTGCATCTACATGATGTGGCATGGATTGAACAAGTCCTGGGAAGTCCCCTGCAGAAATATTGAGACTAGCTGCCTCTACAACCGTTCATCATTGCAAAAGTGCACGATTTTGTGCACGAAGTAAACTGTCGATTGTGTTGCATAAATGTTAAGTGGTTGGCAAAATCATTCACTCGAACTGTCTGCAATGTTCTTCAAACCAGTCGCGAACAAATGTAGCCCGCTAAGAGGGGGCACTTTGGTTCATAAAAATTTCATCATTGTTTGTCTGCAAAAAGTCTCCAAGTAGCCGAACATAAAAATGTCCAGTCAATTATCGGTTTAGTTAGACAAGAGGACCCAGTCTATTCAGTGTAAACACATCGCAGTCTTGCTCAGTGAATTGTTTACAACTTACAAGGGAACCTCCCCATCGCACCCCCTTCAGATTTAGTTATAAGTTGGCACAGTAGATAGGCCTTGAGAAACTGAACACAGATCACTCGAGAAAACAAGAAGAAGTTGAGTGGAACTATGAAAAAATAAGCAAAATATACAAACTCAGTAGTCCATGTGCAACATAGTCAACATCAAGGAGCACGCGAGCTCAGAAGCGCCGTGGTCCCGTGGTTAGCGTGAGCAGCTGCGGAATGAGAGGTCCTAGGTTCAAGTCTTCTCGCGAGTGAAAACTTTAATTTTTTATATTCTGTTTATGTGAAAAAATCTTATGTTTCCATCACTTTTTTGGGAGTGATTATCACATCCGCAACAAAACCTAAATCGGGCAAGGTAGAAGAATCTTTTTACCCATTCGCCAAGTGTACAAGTTAGGTGGGTCGACAACATATTCCTGTCATGTGACGCACATGCCGTCACCAGTGTCGTATAGAATATATCGGACGTGTTTTCCTGTGGAGGAATCGGTTGACCTATGACCTTACGACCAAATGTTTTCGGTTCCCATTGGAGAGGCACGTCCTTTCGTCTACTAATCGCACGGTTTTGCGGTGCGGTCGCAAAACACAGACACTAAACTTATTACAGTGAACAGTAAACTTATTACAGTGAACAGAGACGTCAATGAACTAACGGACAGATCATAACTATGCGAAAATAGAGAAAGTAAACTTTTCACTCGAGGGAAGTATTGAACCACGGAACTCTCCTTGCGCAGCTGCTCACGCTAACCACGGGACCACGGCGCTCCTGAGTTCACACGGTCTTTTTTGTTGCCTATCTTGCACGTGGACTACTCAGTCTGTATATTTTGCTTATTTTTTCATAGTTTCACGCAACTTCTTCATGTTTTCTCGATTGATCTGTGTTCAGTTTTTCAAGGCCTATTCACTGTGCCAACTTATAACTAAATCTGAGGGGGGTGCGATGGGGAAGTTCCCTTGTTAGGTTCTTCGCTTGCGGGGTCTTCGTCACGCTCGAACCCTAGCCTGAGCGCTTACCAACTGAAATCGGGACTCATCTGACCACGTCACTATATTCCAATCGTCTAGGCTCCAACCAATATGGTCAAGAGCACACGAGAGGATCTACAAGTGATGTCATACTGTTAGCTGACGCACTCGCTTCGGTCGTCCGGTGTAGTATCCCTTAACGTCAAATTTCTCAGTATTACCAGAACAGATACTTCGTCGTGCATCCTACATTGATATCTGCAGTTATTTCACGCACAGCTGCTTTTTTGTTTTGACAATGGTTATTCCTATTGAAATTTGAATTTTTAGTTTGAATTCGATCATTGAGTTCCTCCATTTCGTCCATCGTCATTCCTCTCTGGTAATCTGGCAAGTTACCGTCATTATTTCTACTTCTTTCCCGCAAGTTGTGAAATTCACTAACATACTCGAGTTCGCACAGTGCACTCTTGAAATTTTCGGCTGAATCGTAGGATCTACCGATGAGCTGTTGCTGGTAATGTTAAGGTAATATAATGTAGCAGTGCCTTATAATTTCTTTGTGACTGTACAGTTGATCCAAGAATCGGTTCTTCTTGACCAGGGATTCGAAGAATTTGACAGGACTGCGGAATCCTGATGCTTCTAACATTATCCTAACAACACTTGAAAATTCTGGATGGTCAAGAAAATTTTGAGGTCGAAAGTTTTAATGAATCCGCCATACGAATTTTCCCTCTCGTTGAAGCGCGTGATTCCATGTATCCGTGCCCAAATAATCCTCGTGCACTGTCATGGATTCCCTTCGTGTTGTCAGGTTCACGTAATAACCTTTCTGACCACTGTCTGTCTGTGACGTGCTGCGTGTTACCAACATAGTGTGTTCTATTAAGCGTTTTGCTGTGGCAGGAGCACATTCCTGCTGCATTGGCCCATGTGCTGGAGGTGTGTTCTCATATAACGGTTTGGAGAGTCACAAAACATTTTCTTCACTTCTGTGATGCTCTTGAGGGCGCTCTACTGGACGACACTGTGTTTGCAATTTCGCGACCCGCTCATCTGCCTGCTGAACGTCAAAGCGACACCGCCTACACCCCATCTTGAGTCAATCACAGGACTCTAGAGGCGCTAAACCTCCCCTAATGTCAAACCAGGGCAAAAGTTATGAAACCTACGTCGCTGAAAAAAAAAAGAAACTGCCAATTACTGGCTTTTTTAAGTTTTCGCAGAGGGGAGGACGGTTTTTTCCGTCGTGTCTCTTCCCACGGAAACTACCGAACAGATACAATCTCAAAGATCTTTTCTAAATCTCCAAACGTTTCTCATACGCCAGATTTTTCTTATACAAATGAGGCAGCCAAGGGAAGTGGTTCACTGGCCTATTTTCACTATTGGCGAACACGAAAACAGGTAAAAATGAGCGTATGGCATCGTTGGCGGGGAGTCCCCATCTGGGAAAGTTCGGCCGACAAGTGCCAGTTTTATTTCAGTTTACGCCACATTGGGCGACTTGCGCGCCGATGATGGGGATGAAATGATGAGGAGGACAACACAACACCCAGTCCCAGAGCAGCAAAAAATATCCAACCCATCCGAAATATCACGCCTTTCAGACGACACCAACCACCTGAATACCAGAGAACTGTTCAGTAGTTTTAAATTTTTTCTTACGAACCGAAAACAACCCACTAAATTTTAAAAGATATGCTTTCAGTGTAGATGACGTTTTTAATTATGATTTATTAAAAGGAACAGAAAACTGGCCAATAGCTTACACAATTTCAAATTCATAGCAACTACAAACATTAACGAAATGACATGCAATTCATCACGAATCTGACGAATGAAGCTGTGTGGTGCAAAAGAATCAATTTTTTTAGCGAACAGTTTTGTTAAAATCTTTGAGAAAGACTTCAGAACAGCCAGCGTGCCTGTGACGACGCTCTCGTATTGTAGTCAAAGCGAGTAGACGATGATTCGTTCTTAGTGGACGAATCATGCAACTCAGTAGGCCTAAGCAACATGAGACGGCCGCCCCTTCGGAACAGAGGAGTGCACACGGCATCCCCAACTGCAGAGAATAATCTGAACAGAATTTCAGCAGCCGCTGCAATTTTATTTTAAACGCATCTGCTTTCTGCCCTCGACGCCATTATAAAGGTAGGCTATCTCTAACATCGTGAATTTTTTCAGACGCAAGGCGAACTCGGCTGCCATCTGAATAGATTCACAACGTTTGAGGTAGCCACACTTGATAATACCCGAGGGTGCCACAAGGAGTCGTGTTTAAAATGAATGTACTCAAACTTTTATAAGCTCTTGGTAAAGACATTAAAAGGAGCGTCATCAGTAGTAGATCCGTCACAGAAAAAATACAGAATACTGCAGTAGATCAACACAGCTGTGGACGATGTGGCCGATGGCAGGCGAGCAACAGGGCAAGCAGAACGTGGCAGCAGACGCAGTGAGTCAACAAGTGACCGACGCCAAGTAAACTCAAACACCCTACCCGGTTTCTGACCAACCCCTCTAGCGCCGTTCCCGCTAAGAGACAAATTACAAGACCCGCCGTTTGAAACTCCCATCTTGCACTAATTGCTTCCATCGGCTTAATTATGCTGCCTTTAGGATGCGATTCCTCTGAGAAGGAATTCTACACAGCAAAATGGTGTTAGAGCGGAAGAGCAGTAAGAGCCCGAATTTAGGCAGCCGTTAGTCTAGTTTCGTAAGTTACTGTTCACAAACTTTTAAAATACTTACATCAGTAAGTTCATAGATGTCTTAGCAATTTCTGTACAAATTTGCTCCAATAGTACACACTTAAGAAACTCATTAACAAAGTAATACAGTCTCTACAATTTTAGTGACGTTTGAATCATGAGTAATATTTGTGGGAAAAATTTTAACAGAGTGCGACATCTGACTTAGTGTGAAAAATACCTCGGACAAAATTTAAAGCACCCACATTCTTGAATTTCAAGTACATTTAATTTTATAAATTGAAAAACCTTTTTTCGAACTTTTTATTTCTTATTTGTTTTAGTGGTGTAAAAAACATAAACAAAGTTCGTTTAGGGATAGTTAGGAAGACAGAAAACCGATATCAACATTTAATCCAATTCTGATGTGTAGCTTTTGAGAGAACTCCGCCCAAACAGGCGTCGGAATGGCCAACGGTACCGACCGAACACCGTGTCATCCTCCGCCGATAGGCGTCATTGGGTGAGGGTATGAAGGGGGATGTGTCAGCACACCGCTCTCCCGGCCTTTGTCAGTTTTCGTGGCCAGAGCCGCTGCTTCTCCATCAAGTAGCTCCTCAGTTGGCATCACAAGGGCTGACTGCATCTTACTTGCCAACAGCACTCGGCAGAATCGGATGAGCACCCATTAAACTGCTAGCCAAGCACGACGGCGCTTAACTTCGATGAATTGAGATGAGAGTGAGACTTACTATTGGGACAAGGCCGTTGCCCTTTTAAGAAAATTAGCAATAATTTAGGTTCCAGAAAAATGTAGTTTCTGAAAAACGTAGTTATTAAATGTACACAAACCATGTTTACAAGCTTTTGCAGGAGAGTTTTCTCTTGCCTCTCTTGCTTCTTTTTCTGTTTAATCTCCTGTCTTCTCCTCATTCTGAAGGTCGCCATCCACTCATACTGACAATTCATCGAAGATTAGTAGGTTTCGAACTAACAGAAGCTCTGCATATTGGACAGACAGTCACTTGAAGTACATTTGAACACCTTTTCCGTAAACTATCTTCAACCGCTAGATCGACATCCGATGCACAATCTTGTAGCCAAAACAGTGTCAGTTTAGAGACAAGGATTAGTGATCAAGATGTTATCATAGAGACAGTTGTAGCTAAAGTTTATAAATCATAGGAGAATTTTTATGCTACAAGGAACAGAGAAGCAGTTGGTATTATTCCACTACACTAAGAGTCGACACCATTTATTTCCAATATGATGGAAATAGGTAAATTATGAGCAACTCCCAAAATGATTGTAAACCGTGCTGTGCGTAAGTACGTGCAGAGTAGGTGAATGAAAGATGGAAAAATTCGGAAAATTCTTAGGAAACAGGGACTGTTACACTCTTGGTTCAAAAACGAATGTCCAAATTTTGACAGGCAGAAGTTAGTGGAAATTCGTGCGTCTACAAAAATATCAAGACGCGAATCATACAACTATTTGCATTATCAAACTTTAGCAAAAGACCTCGTCCAGAACCCAAGAAAATTATGGTACTACGTAAAATCACTATGCGGATCGGAGGCTTCTGTCAAGTTGCTCTTCGACCAGTCTGGTGAGGCAACAGAAGACAGCAAAAGGAATGCTGAAGTTTTTGAAGTTTTAAATTTCACATTTAAGAAATCATTCACGCAAGAGGATCGAACAAACAACCTCCATTTAGACAAAGATTGGAGCTCCTCGCGTGTTATTTACTCGCTAACTTCAGGTGCGGTACGTCCTCACGACGTTTACTGTGTACACACAGGATCCGATCTCCCGTGCATGATGTTGCTCGGGATCTTTTACATCGCGAAACACTTGCGCTTGCACTAGTAGCTTGAATTGCTGCAATGTAAACACCACTATTGGTTTGGATACGGCAAGTTTTGACGCTATTGTCCCACAAGTATGTGTGTGTGTGTGTGTGTGAGTTCCTAAGGAACCAAACTGCTAAGGTCATCGGGCCTTAGACTTACACACTACTTAAACTAATGCATGCAAAGAACGACACACACACCCATGCCCGAGAGAGGGGCCTAGCAATCCGTGGCGTGGCGCCTGAGACCACGCGGTCACTCCGCGTGGCGTCCTACAAGTATAGCTTTCCTGATACAGCACTATAATTACAACACATTTTTCAATGCTAGTCTCCTGTTGGCGTCCAGTTAGGAAGTAATGTGTTATGAACTGTATCCGGTATACAAACATGCCGCTAGTTGCAGATAATGTACTGTAAACTAATGCGAACTATCTCATGCAGATGCAGTTTCTGATACTACGGTCGCAGGTTCGAATCCTGCCTCGGGTATGGGTGTGTGTGATGTCCTTAGGTTAGTTAGGTTTAAGTAGTTCTAAGTCTAGGGGACTGATGATTTCAGATGTTAAGTCTAGGGGACTGATGGTTAGGTTACTGTTTTTTAACGTCCCGTCGACAACGAGGCCATTAGAGACGAAGCACAAGCTCGGGTTAGGGAAGGATGGGGAAGGAAATTGGCCGTGCCCTTTCAAAGGAACCATCCCGGCATTTGCCTGAAACGATTTAGGGGAATCACGGAAAACCTAAATCAGGATGGCTGGAGACGGGATTGAACCGTCGTCCTCCCGAATGCGAGTCCAGTGTGCTAACCACTGCGCCACCTCGCTCGGTGGTACTGATGACCTCAGATGTTAAGTCCCATAGTGCTTCAAGCCATTTGAATATTTTTTTTTTTTTGTCTTTCTGATAGGTGATCGAAATCTTTTGACCCATAGCGTGAGAAATACGACTTTTGCAATACGTTGTTAATGCACGGTTTATTTTGTCACTTGTCCCGTCACTCAACCGGATGACATCAACGCAAAATTGTCATTTCTTCCAAGATTTAGCTACTTTGTGCACACCTGCAACACTTACATCATGGGTGGTCTCAACGCATAGCAGTACACAACACGTTGTTCGGCTTCCATTGAGTCGAAACGTTACCATTCGGAACTGAAATTCTGCTGCCTTCTTTCCAAAATACAGGGACCAGCTACACGATCCAGTCACATTAACGGAACCATCGTCTACGTTCGACTTCAACGTACAATAACCACTAACAAACAGAGGTGGCAGCACTAGCAGTTGAGGGGATGTAAAAAGCCGTCGCGAGGACGCGGAGAAACAGTACAGTTGTTGTCGTAACGCGGAGTGTGAGCGATTTACCTGCCGTCCAAAACGGCATGATCATTGACTTTCTGTCCAAAGATGGAAGCATGGTTTACAGCTAGCATGCAGCCGTGGTTAAAGGATAGTGTACATGACGAAAGGGTAGGGACCGTGTAAAAATGCTTTCCGTAAATCTAAGCATATGGAACCAGCAGTATGTAAGTAAGCGAATTCAGTTAATTCAGACAGAAGAAATTCAGTTTGTAGGCCGTACTGCTATTTACCGCATTCTACCAGCTGAATGCTGGTTAAAGGAGACGTGTCTCATTGGCATGTGTTCGGTGTGTCAGTAGGACCCTGTTTTAAAAACATAGGATTCTCGAAATTACAAGAATCTCCACTCTACATGCACCTACGGACACCAACATTCCCCCGTCTGCTTCCGATGCAGTTGCCTCGCATCCTATGTCTGACGCCACTGGTGGGCGCACACCACTCCATGACATGCTATATGGTGAGGACGCTGACGTTGACCTCCTTCAGGAGGTGCACGTTGCAACTTTCTGTGCTCCCCATGATTTCACAGCTCATGTCTCTCACGCTCCCTCTACTGGTAGTGGGGTGACGATCCTCCTACGTGGTGCGGTATCCTCGTTGATACAATTGCCCATCTCCTGATGCCAGATGTATCGCTCTTTGGTATAGCGGCGACAGAACTATCAACGTCTAGGCGCCATCTGGTTTGGGTCGCCACCGCAACACTCACGCCACTTTTCCTGGGTCGGCAGGATGCATTGATCGTGGGAGCCGATTTTAAATCCACCCAGGAGTCCAAAGATCAGCTAACACCTCACTCACCACTAGTCATCTCAACATGGTGCATATCAGTCGCCCTGTCATGGTGGGTGTCATGTGCAAAGCCTAAACTTCACATGGCTTTAACTTTGTGGAAGGGAGGCCACGGATGGCGGTGAAGAACCTAGGATTCTTATTTGATCAGTCTCCGGGAAGGTACTATGCTTTATTCGCCGGAGAGCCAGGTATTGAACCGTCCAAGGCACATCTCACTTCCCTCTCTCGCCGTCACCTTGAAGGAACTGTGGTCAGGGCGCGCACACATGACAGATTAGTGCAAGAGCGCCCATCCATGTGTCATGTGACAGTGGAAGGGCGCAACCGTCGAAGGACGTTAATCAATTTTTAGATTAACACACTACCATTTGACAGTCTTGTTTTTTATTTAATTACGATCCAGCTTTCGGATTTTCAGGCAATTTTCAAGTAACTGATTTTACGTCATTAACATATATTGCAGGACATTAAGCTCAATATATGCTAATGACATAAACCCAATGGCATAAAAGACCGAAAAGTGTGTAGTAATTAAATAAACAATGCAGCGAAATGGCGGTGTGTTCATTTAAAAATTATTTAATGACTCTTCCTCAGCAACATCAGAAACTGTTGACTTTGATTAACATTCTCGCGAATTATGATGGGCGGCGCTTAGATACCCTACCCTCCAGGTGCATTATGGTATGCTGTACTTTGAACAATACCACCCGCCTGCTAACACTACGACGGTCTCCAGACTCTCCTTTGTTGCTGTTTGCTTACGTCATCGAGAAAGAAGTCCATGACACTATCCAGGCTGGTTCTATGAAAAAGTCGCTGGACCTAACGGCCTCCTACTGGGGTTTTATCGGACATTTCGTCCTCTAGTGGGATTGAGGACCTTATGTCACCTCTTGTACAGATCCCAAACGGTTTCCTCGGTGACCTCATTCCCATCCACAAGCCTCAGGGTATCTCACGGATATACTATTACCGCCTCTTGACTTTGCTCAACAGCAAACATGAGGAACTTTACCCTGCTGTTGGCTGCATGGCTTAAACGGATGAGCTGGTACGTGGCTTCCCCTGATAAAACTTCTTTGGGAGGTGCTATGTCGCTATCGGGACTTAATCGCTCTTGCTTATCCCCAGCGTATGCCGGGACTTATGGCAGTTCTTGACTTCAGCCAAGCGTTCGATCGGGTCGATCAGGACTACCTGGAAGGTGTGCTCCGAAATATGGGATACCCTGATATTACCGCCGACGTCACGATGCGTCTCCTTCGTGGAGTTAAGTCCCATGTACTCTAGAATGATCCTCTCACTCTGCCCCTACTTGCCGTTCGGTAAGTGAAGGCTGCCCGCTCTCTGCTCTGTTGTATGCATTCACCATTGCTCTGCGGCCTCCGTCAGCGCCTGTCTGAGTTGTCTTTCGGTGGCCACGTCGTCAGCTGCGCTGCTTATGCAGATGATCTCCTTATCGTTCTTCGTAGCGATGCTGAGGACAGGGAGTCAGTGGCATGGGTTATCGCTTATGGCGAAGCCTCTATTAGCTGCCTTAACGTCCGAAAATCGAGTGCTTTGGCTGTAGGGGAGGTGCTTCCTAAGGAAAAAGCTGCCCCATTGAGTGTAGTTGCTACTGTCCAATGCTTAGGACTTGATTTTGCAAGTGACCCGCGAAGCACGATTGCCCTCAACTGGCGGCACCTACTGTCTCAACTGAGAGCTAAGCTCCTAGATCATCGTTTACTAGCCCTTGATCTCCTACAGCGGGCACAATATGTAAATGTATATTTGGCGTATCGTATACCCCAAGCGGCACATGCACTTCCTGCTCCGCTGTCCATGGCTTACCGAATACTAGCGGCATTCTGTTCATGTGTTGCTGTTCAAGATAAGGTACGAGACTCTTACCGTCCCACTGTGCCGGGGCTATTTAGGTCTATATCATGTGCCTGACGCAATTACAGCCCTTTTCGTTGGCTCTCACATGGCGATGTGGTGCCGTTATCCTACGTGCCTTACCAGCCTATTGGTTGAGACCTTTTATTTCCGCCACTTTTCCTTCGAACTGAACTATGTGCGTACTCCGATATTGCCAAGGCGCTTGACGTCCACGAAGGTGATCTACGGCGTTCTTGAGCAGTACAGACCACCGAATGTAGTTAAGGAGAAGCATCCCCATCTCGACTAGCGTGTCGTGTGGCGATCGGTGAGCACTCCTTATCTTGACATTGACGTCCAGCTTGTATGGTACCTTACTGGGAAGCTAGTAAGCTGGTCACGCCTTCACGGGATTCACCTTGCAGACACCCCGTTGTGTGTCACCTGTGATGTTTTGGACACGGACGAACGTTACCTAGTGTGCGGATCGGTGAGAGTTGGGTAGTTCTTGGTGCAACAGTCCAACAGATGCTGGCCTTAATTACCAGTACGCCTCCTGATCAGATATCTACTCACCTGCTAATAGTTCCGGACGCAAGGGATGACGAATTCCTCGAAATGTATTTGTAGAGTCGTAGTTCACTATTTGTTTGCTGACGGCGAGACAAATATCCTTGATTTTTGTCAGTTCCTTAATGAACTTTATTGTGCAGTTGTCCTCAATCCCAAATAAAGACATTTTTTTCTCCAGTTTCCTATTTAGTGTCTTTCCTAACTCTCCCCAGATTTGGAGTGTTACTGCAATAAATAGTCGATCCACGCCTTTTCCACGCTTAGAAGCCGTTATTCTCTGTTTATCGGGATGTTCTTCTCCAAAAAACCATGATTCGATAATGTCACCAAATCTGGCAACCTGCCGCTCCCTACTCCTCACGATGCCGGTCTGCTAATATTCTTGGTAGTGTTAATACTAATTTACAAAGAAAGGGAATAAATAAGTAAACCATTTATGTTGTTTGTACCTCTACTCCACGTTCCCTACACTTTTCTTGGTTCCTGGGCGGAGGGAACGCGGCATTTTGGCCAGGCCTCGGGCTGAGACTCCTGCCCCCACACCCCCCCTTTAGGCGCCAGGAAGATAAGATTCCTTTAAAAAAATGGTAAGGCGACCGCTCGCGGTAAGCGGATAATCATAGTTTGAGTCCCGATGTGGCAAAAATTTTCACTATCGCCATTACGTTCTACAGTTGATGATTGTCCGTATTCGGAATTGCCAATACATTTAACGATGGTTTAAAGTCGATCTAAATGCAGCACGTAAAATTCGTTCGTAAGTGAATAGAACGCATGGAAGCCGTTTATATTTAATGTAAATCAGTAAAGAACGAATCCATTCTTACGATAATAATGACAACTCGCTTTCAAAGATCTTGCTTCATCGGACATTAGGTGCAAAAAACACATCGTTTGTTGTATTTTCCGCATGCCACTTCTATGTTTCAAACTTGTGGGAATCTGCTCAACTTTTGTAAGTAGGTAAACGAATACATGTTATTAACGTAGTCCTGTAGTTTGGTGAAAGCTTTATCCGTTACCAAGATATATGCAGCCTGGTTTGAATGACAATACAGAAATAAGTATTTATTGGATCAGTCCTCGCCCGAGTCAACAGATATCTACTTCAGATGAATTCGCAATTGCGAATAATGACTACTATCAGCTGTAGAATGGAATGCCGACAGTGAAAATTTGTGCCGGAACGAGACACGAACCCGGATTTCCCGTTTATCGCAGGCAGTCGCCTTACCATTTTTTTTATTATCAGAGAGACTTATTACTATCGTGAAACTTCAGTAGACCATAGTCAAATGATCATGTAATATAAGCTGCAAATGGGAGAAAAACCTTAATCATGATAACAAAATAACAATAATAGAAGAAGAACGGAAGAAAACTGAGAACACAACCGAAAAACTACCACAACCTCTCATGACATATATAAACAATTTTTTTAATTCTTACGTGTTTTAGTTTTTGTTGAGGTTTTATTTATTATATATATTAGTTTTTATATAGAATCTAATAGCAGAAAGACAAACGAATCAGAGTATATTCTAATTAGCAAACTTAAAAGAAAAGAACAATATTATTTCGGGAAGTATAAGCTCATGTGTATATATATTTCATCTATTCAAATTTTACAATAGAACTGGAGCGACACTGAGTCAAAACACTAAACAAAACGAGCAGGTAAACTAGGAGATAAGAAGCCGAAGCAAATCAGATGGGAGACATACATAAGAAGGAAAACACCTGTCTTTGGAAAAATGAAATTAACCAACACCTAGCCGACGGAAAACAAGATTCATCATGCTGGAGAAGAGGACTCGATATCGAGGCATTCGCAAGCATGTTCAATAGCACGTCCTCATGTACCGAATGAAGTTATCTGATCTTCTCCCTCGCCCTCTACAACATAATGAATGGTGTGGGTTTTCGACCGTGGCAAAAAGGAAGAATCTGGTCGCAATATGATGTCCGTAGTGTATAAAGTCTCAGTAAGGGAGGCCAGTTGCTTCCTAATCCAAGACCAATTTGCCATACGGACTCCACAAGTAAAGCGATGTCGAATCATATCCGTAGAAGTATAACGACTGCATAAATTCGTGTCGCTAAGACCAATACAGAAAAGTCGCTATACATTATAGCTTATACCAAGAGGACGTGTCACGCATCGGCAAATTCGGAAGACTGATATTGCACCAAACTATTGCCCAGTTCGTTATCGGCGATCCTCTTTCAACGTGGACCGGACAAGGCACTGTTTCCCAAGGAGGCTGTAGGAATTTCTTGTTGAGGACTGGTGTCCATGCAATGTCAGCCCATACGCAGCTCACCGTCTGCAGCTCGTGGTCTCGCGGTAGCGTTCTCGCTTCCCGAGCACGGGGTCCCGGGTTCGATTCCCGGCGGGGTCAGGGATTTTTACTGCTTCGCGATGACTGGGTGTTGTTGTGTTGCCTTCATCATCTTCATTCATCCGCATTACGGGGAAGGCAATGGCAAACCACCTCCACTAGGAGGTTTCCCGCGTCGTTCCGCTACGCTCTGTAAAGAAGTATGGGACTGCATTTCCATTTTCCAAGTAGCTCACCGAAAGATATAAGTTCAGCCCCTAAATAGCTCACCGCAAGAAACAAGTCACGAATGTGTTTTAAATTATAATTTGTGCGACCAACATCAGTAGGGGGTTCAAGACCAGAAGGACGGATACAGAGAAATAAACGAGACGTGAATGTGTGGGTTTCTTGAATTATCAAAACAGTACTTCGCACATATAGCATCTACGTCCTCCTTCGTAGGTCAGCCAGGCCCATACCCCCAAAGCAACGAGGCCTCGTGGGCATCTCATATCGTAAGCGAAAGATATGGCTTTATCGTAAGAAACGACCAGACAGTTGCTATAGTTTCTTCACCATCAGCCGGCCGCAGTGGCCGAGCGCTTCTAGGCGCTTCAGTCTGGAACCGCGCGATCTCTACGGTCGCAGGTTCGAATCCTGCCTAGAGCATGGATGTGTGTGATGTCCTTAGGTTAGTTAAGTTTAAGTAGTTCTAAGTTCTAGGGGACTCAGATATTAAGTTTCATAGTGCTCAGAGCCATTTGAACCATTTGTATTTTTTGCGTAAGAGACTTCCAGTTGAGCGTCGCCATTTTGAGTGGACAACGATCAATGTTGATACCGAGAGACATATGCCGATCCACCACACTAGCCCATGGAACAGCACTGTCATCAACATCTCGCAAAGTAAGAAGCCTGCATTTACTTTCATTAAGTAGAACACCTGAACTCCAACAATAATCGCAGATTACAGCCTTCAGTCGAGGTATCTCCGCAGAATTGCGAAGTATAACCATCACATCACCCGCGTTTGCACATACAGCTATAGTCCCTCCGGATAGCGTCCAACCTTTCAGCTGGGATGCTAGCATCCGAAGTAGAGGCTCCAGAGACAACAACAAAAATGGTTCAAATGGCTCTCAGCACTATGGGACTTAACATCTATGGTCATCAGTCCCCTAGAGCTTAGAACTACTTAAACCTAACTAACCTAAGGACAGCACGCAACAATCAGCCATCACGAGGCAGAGAAAATCCCTGACCCCGCCGGGAATCGAACCCGGGAACCCGGGCGTGGGAAGCGAGGACTCTACCGCACGACCACGAGATGCGGGCCCAGAGACAACACAAACAAAGTCATTGACAGCGTGCTTCCTTGAGGAACTCTCCGACTGATATTTATCGGGGGCGTCAGTTGGCCATTAACAACCACCGAAGCTGAAATACCCGTAAATAGATTTGAGAGCACTCACCGTGTGTCAACAGTAAAACCAACTGCCTCCAGAATCTGAAGCAAAAAGTCGTGGTTAACACGACCAAATGCCTTACCAAAGTCTAGGAAAGCACGGCCAA
This sequence comes from Schistocerca cancellata, assembly GCF_023864275.1. Lineage (NCBI taxonomy): Eukaryota > Metazoa > Arthropoda > Insecta > Orthoptera > Acrididae > Schistocerca > Schistocerca cancellata. Next base: position 266,925,364 of record NC_064634.1, read on the forward strand.
CAAGCGAAGGACGTGACAGCAGCATCCGAAACCACGTCACGATACACGACTACAGGAGTAAGAACGGTACGACCACATACACAGCTTTGATGTTTGGCAACAATTATCTCCATCAGAGACGACATCCTACTATTAACTGCCCTCGCCACCGTTTTATAATCAAAGTTTAACAAAGTAATTGGGCGAATACTATCAGGAGAAGCTGGTCCAGGGCGTTTCGAGATTAAAACAATTTTTTCCACTTTCAACGACGTCGGCACCACTCTACTCTGTGACACTTTGTTCAAATGAGTCGTAAAGGTAGTACCCAACAGCGACCGAAAGCGCCCGTAAAATTCCTTGGGAAGTCCATTCAGACCCGGAAACTTTCGAGAAGGCGATCCCACAATAAGTTTGTGAGCTTCCTCAGGCTGAAATGCAGCTAAGTGTGTCATTATGCTCAGGTGTAATTGTCGTATCCAGGATCCTGGCTAGAGAGTCGCAAGGGGCTGCACTGAGCTCATCGATGTCGTAGTTGTCTACAAAGTATGGGTGTCAGACACGCACAATATCAGCTTGCTCTGATACGATACGTCCATTATTTGTTTTGTCATGAGAGAATGTATACAAGCGCGTTAGCGAAGGGTTCGATGCCGAAGAGAATGATATAAGGTAGTCAGTTTTTCCGTCACCAGTAATAGTGGTTTCGATTGCATTTTGAACCTTTCCATTTGTTTTCTTTACAAGGTCAACAATTGGCCTTTACACGCCTAACATCCGCGATTCGCAGCGGGGCGTGATCAGAAGCAGCATAAAGTTCACACAGGAGGGAATAGTAATCTTCGAAAGTTCTGCGGAAGTCTCGCGCGTTGGTAGCACAAAAAAGCATCAAAGTTTGCTTGAGCCTCGGTTTTGCTAGCTGCGTCCACCCGTCAAGAGTGGAAGAGTATTTCCCAGTGGGCCGTAGAGTACGCTGCCACACGACTCGAATCATTATCGAGAGAGGGGTCAGCTAGGTGAGCGACGTTTAGCATCCTCGGAGGGTGAAACAATGTGACTAGTGGCCGTTCAAGATTGAGAGTTGTTGCCTCAGCACAGTGATCCGTAAAGGAAGGTTTAATGACTTCAACAGTAAGAATACTATCTGTCAGGCAGTCTGATAAGTAAAACCTCTCTAACCTGCTACTAGAAGTCTCAATAAATTGGGTAAATTTTAATAACGTCGGGTACTTACAAATCCAGACGTCTTTCAGGCGTAAGCAGTGGTCGAATTCATGTAATTCACGACAGAGATTCAAATTAGGAGACTCATTTGCGGGACGCAACACACAGAATCACCACCCAACAGAATACTCGAGTACTCTTACGCAACAGATAAAAAATGTACCCTTTACAAAAACGCGAAAGATCCACTGCGCGACTAGTGCCAGAAGGAGCATATAAAAGAACCAAAGTAATATTAAAATGGTGACAACCTATGCCCCTGCCAACATTTCCACCTCAGCGATAGAAATGCCTTCGCGGAAGAATAAGGCGGTACTCGTAGAATATTCTGGTGCTACGTTAAAGATCACACGAAAACCAGGTCAGGAGAAATGGCTTTAATAACACCTCCTGTAACAAGACTATGTCCGCACAGGAATCATAAATGAATTGACGGTTCGAAGACAATCGCAATTATGATTAACGTTTAAGGAAAGGAACGAGTAGGCTTGGGTCGTTGATCACAGCTGTACTGTGATGTACGGAACGTTCGAGCAGAATTAGGTAGCTCGGGCATGGATGTGTTGATATCCTTAGGTTAGTTAGGTTTAAGTAGTTCTAAGTTCTAGGGGACTGATGACCTTAGAAGTTAAGTCCCATTGTGCTCAGAGCCATTTGAACCATTTTAGAATTAGGTAGACAGCTGAGAGTCAAGGTCCACTGCGGAATCCACAGAGAAACCAGACATCGGGGTACCAGAACCCCCGTCATGACAACCTTTTTTCTTAGATTTCCTACGTGCCACCGCACGGTCAGGTTGTACAGGCTGTTTCTGTCGGCTACGTGGCACGGTGGCCTCTGAAGACGGAGGTGTGGGACAGGTCATGGGCACAGCTTCCTGCCCTGAGGGGGCAGGAATTTGTGCCCATGATCATGTAATGCAATTCCAGCCACTAAGACGGAAGTATTCTGCGGAACTGCCAATGCAGCAGGTGATACTTTGCCGCTATTTTCATTCTCCTCGACAGTTAGTGTAGTCGACTAATTCGGGAAACCATCGGCGGCTGAAGACGAAGGAGCAGGAGGACATTGCATCGACTCGGACTGTAACAGACGATACGATGACGAAGGGGGAGGGGGGGGGGCTCCACTCCCTCTCCACACCCAGGCTGCTCAGATGGAGCCACTTCGTGAGCAGGAGGGATGGTGGAGATAACTTCTTTGCCACTCATTGTAACACGGACGGGAGGCATCGTAGCATCGAAAGGAGCAGGGGACACAATTGACGCGAAGGAGGTTGGCGCAGAAGGGGCACAGCCAGATCCTCACCATCACCATCCTGAGTGTGACGTCTCTTGGTTGTCACTGTTTTAGGTTCTATCAGCTTGCCGGTGTGGCCGAGCGATTCTAGGCGCTTCAGTCTGGAACCGCGCGACCGATACGTCGCAGATTCGAATCCTGCCTAGGCCATGGATGTGTGTGATGTCTTTAGTTTAGTTAGGTTTAAGTAGTTCTAAGTTCCAGGGGATTGAGGATCTCAGATGTTAAGTCCCATAGTGCTAAAGGCCATTTGAACCATTTTTTGAAGGTTATTTCCTGGGGGTAACAGGATTCTGAACCTGTCGCGGAAGTAAAGGCGAAAAGTCATTGACACGATCATGAAAACTGACTGTAGGGTATTTATGATCCGAAGCAGAAGTAGATCCGACGTCGGGAGGGGAAGAACATGATCAGCAACCATCAATTTGCGACGCAGCACTAAAGACGGTTTTAATACAAAAACCCTGCGCGGGCAATTTGACCGAACGTGTCCACTTTCATTACATACGAAGCAGGTTCCCTCTTGACTAGCGTACAACGAACGCGGTAACCACACACTTGTAAATGTGATGGAATATTGCGTTTAACATGCCTTACCACGGAACGAATTACGCTATAACACTGTAATCTGTGTTGAATAGACCAGCCTTCACGACGGACATGTTTCAGGTTGCCATAAAGAGTTAATATTTGCTTTAGAAAGTTGTCATCAACTTGTTGAACACTGGAACATTGTTATATTCGATTTCAGTATCTCCGAATGACACCACACTAACTGAAGTATCGCGATGTTTGAAAGGGACTTCAGAACCATGTCGCGACAGTAATCTTTCAACGCGAAGGGGATCCATAAATTTCATGTAAAACTCGTACTCGTCCACATCAACATAAGCGGTGTGGACCTGTTCAGAGTTCACATGAATTGTATCGACAAGCCAATCGTGGATTTCTACAGACCCGGGCTGCACGTGTCGCGTTGTTTTATCGAAAGTAAAGCTCACGGTACCTTTTCGTGGAATACACGTGGAAACCATGGTAGTCATAGCGGAGCGGGGCCGACGCCGCTGCAAGTAGACGAACACAACAGGCAGTAAGACGGAACGGAGGCGCTATGACTCACTTGGCAGACAGAACAACACTAACGAGGGAAAGTTCACCCAAGCGACGCTGCGGCAAGTGAAATAAACAAGAGTCTTCCCGCTCGACGCTCGAAGAGGAACTAATTTGGCTATCCGTGCACGACTACCGGGTAGACTAAAACTTCCATATGTCGTCAGCCATACTTCTACGATCTGCACTCGCACATCCACTACGTGTACTCTCGTACAGAACAGATGTTGTGCTTGAAAGTCGCATGCCCGAGATCGGCAGGTAAATAGGATATACATGAGACGGTTACTAATCCTACCAGCAAGTGAAAGAGTGCGAGTATGTCAAATTGTTTTGATTTAAACGTCTTTGAAGCTGCCAGATAATTCGAAAAGCTAATTCCCTCGTTTCAAGTTCTTAACTCCGCCCAGCATATATATACACTCCTGGAAATGGAAAAAAGAACACATTGACACCGGTGTGTCAGACCCACCATACTTGCTCCGGACACTGCGAGAGGGCTGTACAAGCAATGATCACACGCACGGCACAGCGGACACACCAGGAACCGCGGTGTTGGCCGTCGAATGGCGCTAGCTGCGCGGCATTTGTGCACCGCCGCCGTCAGTGTCAGCCAGTTTGCCGTGGCATACGGAGCTACATCGCAGTCTTTAACACTGGTAGCATGCCGCGACAGCGTGGACGTGAACCGTATGTGCAGTTGACGGACTTTGAGCGAGGGCGTATAGTGGGCATGCGGGAGGCCGGGTGGACGTACCGCCGAATTGCTCAACACGTGGGGCGTGAGGTCTCCACAGTACATCGATGTTGTCGCCAGTGGTCGGCGGAAGGTGCACGTGCCCGTCGACCTGGGACCGGACCGCAGCGACGCACAAATGCACGCCAAGACCGTAGGATCCTACGCAGTGACGTAGGGGACCGCACCGCCACTTCCCAGCAAATTAGGGACACTGTTGCTCCTGGGGTATCGGCGAGGACCATTCGGAACCGTCTCCATGAAGCTGGGCTACGGTCCCGCACACCGTTAGGCCGTCTTCCGCTCACGCCCCAACATCGTGCAGCCCGCCTCCAGTGGTGTCGCGACAGGCGTGAATGGAGGGACGAATGGAGACGTGTCGTCTTCAGCGATGAGAGTCGCTTCTGCCTTGGTGCCAATGATGGCCGTATGCGTGTTTGGCGCCGTGCAGGTGAGCGCCACAATCAGGACTGCATACGACCGAGGCACACAGGGCCAACACCCGGCATCATGGTGTGGGGAGCGATCTCCTACACTGGCCGTACACCACTGGTGATCGTCGAGGGGACACTGAATAGTGCACGGTACATCCAAACCGTCATCGAACCCATCGTTCTACCATTCCTAGACCGGCAAGGGAACTTGCTGTTCCAACAGGACAATGCACGTCCGCATGTATCCCGTGCCACCCAACGTGCTCTAGAAGGTGTAAGTCAACTACCCTGGCCAGCATGATCTCCGGATCTGTCCCCCATTGAGCATGTTTGGGACTGGATGAAGCGTCGTCTCACGCGGTCTGCACGTCCAGCACGAACGCTGGTCCAACTGAGGCGCCAGGTGGAAATGGCATGGCAAGCCGTTCCATAGGACTACATCCAGCATCTCTACGATCGTCTCCATGGGAGAATAGCAGCCTGCATTGCTGCGAAAGGTGGATATACACTGTACTAGTGCCGACATTGTGCATGCTCTGTTGCCTGTGTCTATGTGCCTGTGGTTCTGTCAGTGTGATCATGTGATGTATCTGACCCCAGGAATGTGTCAATAAAGTTTCCCCTTCCTGGGACAATTAATTCACGGTGTTCTTATTTCAATTTCCAGGAGTGTATATATATATATATATATATATATATATATATATATATATATATATATACTCCTATATATATATATATAGTGATACGATAGTAATATTTTTCATTCTTGATGAAAATTTGTTGAGTAGAGTACATACGTAGTTAGAAGTACATCTAATGTCGGAGAAGGAAAAATACGTCGTGACATCTTGTTATCTTCTGCTAGGAAAGGCGAAGCGCCTTTGACAGACGTTAGTTTCTCCTGCGAGGTATGGTGAAGCTTCCCGCTGAGCAGCGGGCGGCAACTTCTCGGCGCTGCGCCATTGGGGAGACGCGTCTACGGCAGAAGCCGAGCCGAGCGGAGCATAGCGGACTGCCTGACATCTGCGCCGCCGCCGCAGTAATTAGAAGCGGTCCGGCACGGCTGCAAAATTACGACGAGCGAGCGCTTCAGAGCCGCGTGCTGCCAAGTAGCGGCGCCGAGCACCGCCCCAAGGTCAGCCAGACCCAAGCGAGAATCACCCCATCTTGCAGAGGACGTTGAAAGAGAGCAGTGAGAAAAGTCATGAAATAGGAACTCTGACATCTGCTACAGAGTATGTTTGGGATTCAGATCTTTCACGTGCGCATGTCCACTTTTAACCTCTCTCGCTGGTGAACATAATTTTGGCTCCAGGGTTTGTAAACTTAACATCTCAAGATGTTGACTGAAGATGGAGACTTAGTTCGTAGTAGTGATTGGCTAGTTTATAATTACGCTAGACAAAGCCATAGATCATAGATAAATCAAATATATCAGCAGTTTTCGATGGATGAGGTCTCGCAGTATTAAACGAAAAGGCAAATACCAATTTATACTAGTAGGATCTTTACTAGTATGATATTTTTCCTTAAGCACTGCACCAACATGAGATAAATTTGTAAGACATGGCGGTTTCACTTAAAGAAACATGTAATGGTTCAAATGGTTCTGAGCACTATGGGACTTAACTTCTGAGGTCATCAGTCCCCTAGAACTTAGAACTACTTAAACCTAACTAACCTAAGGACTTCACACACATCCATACCGGAGGCAAGATTCGAACTTGCCGTAGTGGTCGCGCGGTTCCAGACTGAAGCGCCTAGAACCGCTCAAACATGTAATAGTTCAGTATAATTTTATATCTCTTCATCGTAGTGTAAAGAAGCGCTTAACAAACAGTATATCTACAGGGTTACAATCATTGAACTATATGAAATAAAATCGTAATAATTTATGAATGGTTTGCGTTAGGACGTTCGAAATACACTAGGACATTCACATTGCACAGTTGGCCTCGTGGTATGACGGGGATTAGTTTGCGTATTCATGGTTTGGTTTAGCGACGAAGCCCACTTCCTATCTGGACAGGTTCGTCAATATACAAAATTGGCGGATTTGATAGACTGAGGCGGCCAGAGTAACCGAGCGGTTCTAGGTGCTACAGTCTGGAACCGCGCGACCACTACTATCGCAGGTTCGAATCCTGCCTCGGGCATGGGTGTGTGTGATGTCCTTAGGTTAGTTAGGTTTAAGTAGTTCTAAGTTCTATGGGACTGATGACCGCAGCAGTTAATTCCCATAGTGCTCAGAGCCATTTGAACCATTTTTGAGAGACTGAGAATCCACATTTCGCATTGGAAAAGTCTCTTCACCCTCAACGGGAGACTGAGGGGTGTGCTATGTCCACTCGCGGAACAATCTGTGCGATAGTCCTCGATGGATCGGTCACTACCGAACGGTACGTGAACGCTTTGGAAGATAATTTCATCCCCCTTATCCAAAGTGACAATGATTTCGACAAGGTGTGACTAATGCTTGACGGAGCTCAGCCCCATCGAAGCAGGAGAGTGTTTGATGTCCTGGAGGAACACTTCGGGGACCACATTCTGGCTCTGGGGTACACAGAGGACACTGGCACTGGCTTCGATTGGCTGCCATATTCTCCGGATCAGAACACACGAGACTCCTTTTTGTGGGGCTCTATTAAAGACAAGGTGTACGTCAATAACCTCAAAACCATTGATGAGCTGCAAACGGCCATTCAGGAAGTCATCGACAGCATCGATGTACCGACACCTCAGCGGGCCACGCTGAATTTCATTATTCGTCTGCGCCGCATCATCACCATCTATGGCAGGCGTATCTAACTTATCATAATCGAAATCCGAATACCTGTAGTGGCGTTTACACGTTGAATAAAGCGTATGCACGCTATAGTTTGTGACTAATTTACGTTTTTTTTCACATCGTTCAGTAATTGTCACCCTGTATTTGTTTCCATACTGTTGGTAAATATCGCAATGCCAAAAAATCATTAATGTAGGGTAAGGGAATTGTGAGAAAGCATTTGTCTAGGTATCGCATTTAAGTGGTTAACATTTGCAAGAGCACAGGTTAATGTAAGCATCATACAAGCACTTGACGTGTAAAATGCTGGTATGCTAGTAGCCGCTCCAACCGCCAGAACGCTGAATGCAAGCATGTAGATGTGCTGGTTGGCAGTTTGTGGCATGGAGTTCCATGCCACTTGATTGGGCAATACAGGAACGAATAATGCTGTTTGTGGATGACGCCGCTGTTGTTGTACGATGATGTCCCACATGTGTTAGATTGGAGACAGATCCGGTATCGAATAGGCCAAGGAAACTTGTCGACACTCAGCAGAGCATGTTGGGTTAGAACAGCGTTATGTGGGTGAGCGTTATCCTTTTGGAAAAACCCCTCTGGGATGCTGTACATTAATGGCAGCACAATAGGTCGAATGAAAAGGAAGGTCAGCGTTGGCCGTAATATTGATGGTTTATTGATAGCTATCAATAAACCATCAATATTGCGGCCAACGCTCACCTTCCTTTTAATTTAACTTATACGGTTGTTGTGCACACAGCACTCCATGGAGTCGCCAATCAACAACAGGTCAAATCACCAGACTTACGTACAAATTTGCAGTGATGGTGCGTGGGATAACCAAGAGATTGCTCCTGCTGTCATACGAAATCCTATCCCGGGTTGGTTGCAGCTCCTCAACTGGCCCCGCTCTAACCAACAAACCACCATCTCTGGCATTCGAGGCAGAACCATGTTTCGTCAGAAAAAATAACAGATCTCCACCCAACACACGGGTGAGCTCTGATTTTAAACGACTGTAGTCTCAAATCGCGATTCTTTGTGTTCAGTGGAGTGTACACTACAGGGCGTCTGGCTCGATTTCGTTCCTGAAGTAACCAACTCGTTACGGTTCGTTGTGTCACTATGGTGACAACCGCTGCTCAAATTGCTGCTGCAGATGCAGTACGATGTGTCAGAGCCACACACCGACCACTATGGTCTTCCCTCTTGGTAGTGCCACCTAGCCATCTGGAGCCCGGTCCTCTTGCGACCGTACATTCAGGTGACCGCCGGTGCCAGTATTCATGTACAATGGCTACATTCCTGTCAAGTCTTTCTGCAGTACCGCAAAAAAAAAAAAAATCAGCTTCTCGTAGCCCTAATACACGACCTCATTCAAACTCAGTGAGGTGTTCGTAATGGTGTCTTCGTTGCCTTAGAGGTATTCTTAACTAACATCAACTCACGACGTCCAATCTCAAAGATAACCGACGGTCACGACCGTTATATAGTGTATGGCAAACTTGGTTTGCATCATCATAATGGCGCTACTACCGCAACTCTGCGCCACGCGACTGACGCGAAATTTGAACAACATCTCTCAGATATAGATACAGCCTACCAGATTTCGTTTATGTCGTGCAATTGCTTCTTAGTTTTGCGACTTTTTCCGTTAGAGTATTATTGCTCAAGACAAATGTATACAGCACATATCTCTAAACACGAGAAGAAGTGAAAATTTGCAATCCATACGTATTATAAAAATGAGTGTACATAGATATGCATGTTTGTATGAATGTATGTATAGATGCATGCTCTATATCCAACACTAAACCAGTGGTCCGAATTCAACCAAACTTGGTATACATAGCACTTACTATCTGAAAAGAATCGCTGTGGGGTTATGAACCACCTGCATGTGAAAGTGGTGGGGGTGAGAGAGCAGATTAGCTCACAACGCGCGGATATCAGTATTTTAGTCATCCAGTATTTGAGAATTAAAGCACTTAATGACTTTCAAATACCTTTATAAATAATTATAAACTTTCACGAAACTTTTTCTCGCTGACAGTCCCATAAAATGAAGAAAGGTAAATAGGTTATCGTTTTTACATTTTCGCAGTTCTTCCAATAAAACTGCCCCATGAAAAATGACGTTTTAATTTATTACTTCTTTACTACTACCTTATTCACGACACGTTTTACAGACAGTATTCACATGCAATACTGAATGACCAGCAAAATGTCATGATACATAGTTGAGGAGACACGATGTCACAGACACTGACCTACATGAAAACGAAACTGCGGGGCAAAATTCGCTACAGTCAGGTGAAGTACATGCACAAATATGCTTGAGAAATGTTAAACGTATGTGAAATATATTTCAGATTTGTGTTCGCAGGCGACGTCACTGGTAAAACGCTTAGCCTAAAACCCTGGAATGATTTGAAGCAAATTCGGTACACATATAAATACAATCTGGTAGGGAATGTTGTGACCAGAACCACCACCTTCCTGTTTGGACCAGAGTGATAACGTGGAGAGAGAGATAGGGAGATGGAGGAGTGTCGTAGGACCGTTGCTATTCACAATATACATAAATGACCTTGTGGATTACATTGGAAGTTCACTGAGGCTTTTTGCGGTTGATGCTGTAGTATATAGAGAGGTAACAATAAAAAATTGTACTGAAATGCAGGAGGATCTGCAACGAATTGCCGCATGGTGCAGGGAATGGCAATTGAATCTCAATGTAGACACTTGTAATGTGCTGCGAATACACAGAAAGAAATATCCTTTATCATTTAGCTACAATATAGCAGGTCAGCAACTGGAAGCAGTTAATTTCATAAATTACCTGGGAGCAGGCATTAGGAGTGATTTAAAATGAATTGATCATATAAAGTTGATCGTCGGTAAAGCAGATGCCAGACTGAGATTCATTGGAAGAATCCTAAGGAAATGCAATCCGAAAACAAAGGAAGTTGGTTACAGTACACTAGTTCGCCCACTGCTTGAGTATTTCTCAGCAGTGTGGGATCCGTACCAGATTGGGTTGATAGAAGAGAAAGAGAAGATCAAACGGAGAGCAGCGCGCTTCGTTACAGGATAATTTAGTAATCGCGGAAGCGTTACGGAGATGATAGATAAACTCCAGTGGAAGACATTGCAAGGGAGATGCTCAGTAGCTCGGTACGGGCAATTGTGAAGTTTCAAGAAAATACCATCACCGAGGACTCAAGCAGTATATTGCGCCCTCCTACGTATATCTCGCGAAGAGACCATGAGGACAAAATCAGATAGATTAGAGCCCACACAGAGGCATACCGACAATCTTTCATTCCACGAACAATACGAGACTGGAATAGCAGGGAGAACCGATAGAGGTACTCAGAGTACCCTCTGCTACACACCCTCAGGTGGCTTGCGGAGTATGGATGTAGATATAGATGTAGACAGAGCGAGGGATGAGGGGCAGTAGGAGAGGGAGAGGGCGGAGGAGTAGATGGATAGAGGGGGAAGGAGGAGATGGACAGAAGAGTAGTAGATGCAATGAGAGAGCGGGAGGAAAGGATGAACAGAAATAGGCGCAAGAGGAGATGGTCATAGTGTTCATCCATGAGGTGAGCAGAGAGATGAAGTGTAGGTGATGGACAGAGAAGGGGTGAAGGAGTTTGACAGAAAGAGCGGGAAGGGGGAAAGATGGACTAACTGGAATAAATACACTCCTGGAAATTGAAATAAGAACACCGTGAATTCATTGTCCCAGGAAGGGGAAACTTTATTGACACATTCCTGGGATCAGATACATCACATGATCACACTGACAGAACCACAGGCACATAGACACAGACAACAGAGCATGCACAATGTCGGCACTAGTACAGTGTATATCCACCTTTCGCAGCAATGCAGGCTGCTATTCTCCCATGGAGACGATCGTAGAGATGCTGGATGTAGTCCTGTGGAACGGCTTGCCATGCCATTTCCACCTGGCGCCTCAGTTGGACCAGCGTTCGTGCTGGACGTGCAGACCGCGTGAGACGACGCTTCATCCAGTCCCAAACATGCTCAATGGGGGACAGATCCGGAGATCTTGCTGGCCAGGGTAGTTGACTTACACCTTCTAGAGCACGTTGGGTGGCACGGGATACATGCGGACGTGCATTGTCCTGTTGGAACAGCAAGTTCCCTTGCCGGTCTAGGAATGGTAGAACGATGGGTTCGATGATGGTTTGGATGTACCGTGCACTATTCAGTGTCCCCTCGACGATCACCAGTGGTGTACGGCCAGTGTAGGAGATCGCTCCCCACACCATGATGCCGGGTGTTGGCCCTGTGTGCCTCGGTCGTATGCAGTCCTGATTGCAGCGCTCACCTGCACGGCGCCAAACACGCATACGACCATCATTGGCACCGAGGCAGAAGCGACTCTCATCGCTGAAGACGACACGTCTCCATTCGTCCCTCCATTCACGCCTGTCGCGACACCACTGTAGGCGGGCTGCACGATGTTGGGGCGTGAGCAGAAGACGGCCTAACGGTGTGCGGGACCGTAGCCCAGCTTCATGGAGACGGTTGCGAATGGTCCTCGCCGATACCCCAGGAGCAACAGTGTCCCTAATTTGCTGGGAAGTGGCGGTGCGGTCCCCTACGGCACTGCGTAGGATCCCACGGTCTTGGCGTGCATCCGTGCGTCGCTGCGGTCCGGTCCCAGGTCGACGGGCACGTGCACCTTCCGCCGACCACTGGCAACAACATCGATGTACTGTGGAGACCTCACGCCCCACGTGTTGAGCAATTCGGCGGTACGTCCACCCGGCCTCCCGCATGCCCACTATACGCCCTCGCTCAAAGTCCGTCAACTGCACATACGGTTCACGTCCACGCTGTCGCGGCATGCTACCAGTGTTAAAGACTGCGATGGAGCTCCGTATGCCACGGCAAACTGGCTGACACTGACGGCGGCGGTGCACAAATGCTGCGCAGCTAGCGCCATTCGACGGCCAACACCGCGGTTCCTGGTGTGTCCGCTGTGCCGTGCGTGTGATCATTGCTTGTACAGTCCTCTCGCAGTGTCCGGAGCAAGTATGGTGGGTCTGACACACCGGTGTCAATGTGTTCTTTTTTCCATTTCCAGGAGTGTACATAGGAAACGCAGGATAGTAATGAAAGAAGTTATCACGCCACTGGTACGGCTATAATTAACGTAACCTTTAGACATATAATCTCATATGGTGGTACCTTATTCCAATGAACACACCAAACTTATTTTAGCACTGGGACTAGCAGGTATGGCTAACACACTGATGAGTCAAAATATTATGACTGCCGTCTTGATAGTGTCTTGGTCCATTGTTGGAACGCAATATGGCAACCAGTCGGTGTGAAATGTGCTCGCCAAGTCCTTAGTAGGCTAGCAGAGATATGTAGCACCAAATGTGTACTACGCACAGGTCTCGCAATACCCGTAAATTATTATGAGCCGGTGGTTTGTGAACGCATAGCTAGCTCCCGATGGCTTCTAAAATGTGTTCTTTAGTGTTCATTTCAGAAGAGACATAAACGTGATATCACTACCATGCTTTTCTAAGCAATTTACAATTTTTGTTTTGTGGCATGAAGGTGCCATCGGCGTTGGAGAAAATAAGCATGAAGAGAAGTAGTTTGTCCGTGGAGGATATTTACCTTCAATTACTACCACAGTTTACAAGGAGGCCCAGGTGAGTGTACCAAAAAGCCTAACAGTGCCCTCACTGGCCCGCATATGTGGCGCGATGCATGTGTCGAGCAACTGTATTCCTGTATGAAAGCTTATCCATACATGGCTATCGACCTGGAAACAGGTTCCCATTGACGCACGGTTCAGTCTCGATTATCCTATGCCCACTGAAATAGTAATAGACAATGTCGTCGGGTCAATATGGAAAACGTAAGGGTAGTATGCTTTGGAGCTCCATATGTTCACAATGTGCACTGAAAGTGTGCACCGATACATTTGCGCCTGCTCCTGCATTCTGCTCTATCGTGCAGCAAGGCACAGATAGGTGCCTATATTGCACTGCTGAGGAGGCAAGCTTGCAAGGCCCCCCCCCCCCCCACTTTTTTTTCTTTTTTTTTTTTTTTTTTTGTGAGAAGCGTTGTTACTGGTTTCGCACCTCTTCAGCTCTTCAGACACTTTCCTGTAATGTCAGTGATATGCAAACAGCACACCAGCTCTGCTGTTTCATGAAACACTTGCTCGTTCAGAGTTGCTGAGCCTTAGTAATCTCCACTTTCTCACAACCGCTGATGTCAGTGCAGTTTAACATTTGTGGCCCGTATCGTGTGCCCTGCTTATACACTCTCCTTCCCGCAGCGCTATAAGGTGGTACACAGTATCATTTGGAGACAATCATAATTTTGGCTCATCTGAGCATCTAATTGGTGAATTCAACAACAGCAAAAAAGGAATCATTAATAGCTTAGTGAGAGAGTGACCCGACGTCACTGGAAGTGAATCACCATGAGCGTTTGCATACACTGCGCCAAAGAATCATATAAACTCCATAAATGCCACCCACTGCGACTCTTAAGTTTCAAATTTGGCTCAAATATGCCTGAAACTTTTCTCTGTAATAGTACAAATCATGGCGCCCTGCGACAGCTCCCTCGGGCTGGGCGACGATTCATACAGCAAGGTGACCACACATGCGAAAGAAGCTCATTTGACGATCAAGGTGGTACAATGATATTTAATTGACACCATACTTCACCACAATCCTTCCCAATGCCACCGTGGACGCGTGGATTGGAAGGTCGTCAAACCCGCTCAAGCCCACATTTCACCCCTTCACGTGACGCCAGTGACAGAAGTCACAACCGACGCTCCCACCGTTTAAATCAAGCGGACGAGGAAAAAGTTTCAGACACACCGCAGCTCGAAATGGCTACAGCGAGTGGCATAAAGGCCGTCAATGAGACCACCCCTTCCCCTGGGGCACTGATTCCCACACACTTTGCGGTCAGATGTGGAAGTTCGCTGTGCGATGAGCAGCACGGAGGCCTTTTCAACAGCCTTTGACACTAATGACCCCGCCTGACGTTTCGACACATCCCTAACGACATCGTGGAGCTGCATCCCCATTAATCATTATCCGACCCGTTTGGAGCACAGTTAAACCTCAACTTTTGCGGTCGTCTACAGGTCAGAACCACTATGGGTCGTTCAACAACGTACGACAAAATTTGAACATGATCAACATCGGAATGGGGTGCTTATACTTTTTCGTCCCTGCTATTTGGTCTCCTCCTGTGACGTGATCACGGCACAGTGGAAAGGAGGGGGGGGGGGGCGGCAATGCGACATTAAGGCAAGAGTGAATAAAATGGCAAAATCCTCGATGCTACACAGCTGCCTTTGTTGTAAACCTTTAAAATATACCTTTACATAGAGAAACGATGACTAGAGTCCCAGACGCCTGCATGCAAGCTATGGTGTTGCTCTTTCGCAGCCACAACGTGCTCTTACGCCAAGGACTTCGTCACGTTTTATATTTGTAAAGATAAATTTTTAAAATTCTCAATAATGGCAGCTGGATCCGACCGAGGGATTTGCCAAACTGACGAGTGTTAGAGGGACCATTTGCCGTTTTATTAGCACATGTGTCAGTGTGGCATCCCGAACGATCACGCCACAGGAGGACGCGAAATATGAAGGATGAAAAATAATCAGCACCCTTTTATGCATCGAATGATGTTCAAATTTCGTAGAATGGTGTTGAAAATTCCTGGTGGTTTCAACCTGTACACGACAGCAAAAGTTGTGCCGCATTGCGCTCCATACGGACGTGATAGCGTTCGGTGGTGATGCAGCACAACAATATATCGAAACGTCCGACGGTCTCAGTAGCGTCAAACGTTGTGCAGAACGCCTTCGTGTTGCCCTTCGTACTGTGTACTGTCGTTTTCCACCGCGAAATGTGTGGGAATCAATGCCCAAGGGAAAAGGATGGTGTCATTGACGCCATCTACACCACTGCTGCGTCCGTTTCGTGCCGATTCTGAGAGGATTTGTGTCTGGAATCTTTTCCTCAGCCACGCATACGAAAATCGCGTGAGTTCAGCGATGAGCGTGACCTCCAAGGCAGAGGCATCTAAAGAAGGGGTGAAATGTGGTAAGAGGGGCCTTGACGACCTTTAAATAGTGCGACACGTCCGCGGTTGCGTTGAGCATAGTTATAGTAAAATTTGGTGCCAATGTGACTGAGCCGTGGTAAAAATTGCTGTTTTGAAGAGCGCGCCGCAGCACGTAGTGTGAAGCAGACGCCCTCCGTTTCTGGCGGTGGCGCCGCTGTGGCGATCGCAGCTATGGTGTCTCCCTCTGGTGGGAAAGGGGAAAGGTTGCCTGCTCACGTGCATTTAAGGGGCGCTATGAGCTCGCCAGTCGGTGAGTCTGGGTCAGTCTCTCGTCCCCAGCTTGCTAGTATCTCTCTCGTCCACATTTGTTAGGCAGTTAGTGTCTATCTGTCGTTCGGAGTGCTAGTATGTCTGTCGTTCGGATCAACCTTTAAAGCCGGCAAAATGAGAGTTGTTCCACTCTGCCAGTAAGAGAACTCAGCGAGTGGTCGCCCGGTTGCGGCTTAGTTCCTGCATCTGAGTCTGCGCGTTATGCCGTTAGGTCGCCAAGTGAGTCCAGTGGTCCGGGGCGTATAGCGAGGGGTAGTGACTTCGCGGTCGACACGAGAGCAACCGGAGTCAACCCACGATATCAGTCTGGCCGGGGCGAGCTGCGACGCCGAGAGATGGGAGATCAGCGCGTCTTCCTGCGTCCGTTGAAGCGGCTGGCAGCGGACAGTTCGGGAGAGCGATTTGCGGGTGCTGCGCCAAGTCTTCTCGAGATATCGCAGTTTATTAGAAGTTAAGTGATTGGTGATATGTTGTTTGATTTACTCTTGTTAAATTCTACTTCTTTTCTTGGTGAGGAGACCAGCCGCTTTGTTTTGGAGTCGTCCCACCATTCTTCTCCGTTTCCCCACCCGCGGGAAGGTGGTTATTTATGAATTGGGGTCCACAGCTCGTAGTGGTGCGGTAGCGTTCTCGCTTCCAACACCCGGGTTCCCGGGTTCGATTCCCGGCGGGGTCAGGGATTTTCTCTGCCTCGAGATGACTGGGTGTTGTGTGCTGTCCTTAGGTTAGTTAGGTTTAAGTAGTTCTAAGTTCTAGGGGACTGATGACCATAGATGTTAAGTCCCATAGTGCTCACAGCCATTTGAACCATTTTTTTGTTCTTCATGAATGAAGTAAATAAAATAAATTCTTAAGAATACTCTTTGAAAATAAATCACAGTTCATTACTGGATTACAGACGTAGTTAACCCAGCTTCCAGGTCACTACCTCTGAAGTGTAGGCTTTTCTTCGTAGGTGTCGACACCTCGCTGTCTGAACTGTCATCGAGTCAGAGTGTGGCGTCGCTTCTACACCTATTACAGACGAAGGTTCCGCTCACCTTTGGGTCAAACTTCAGACTTAAGCGCTTGCACTTGATGCGAATTGCGGGGCATCGAAAAAGAGATCTTTTAATTCAGTTTCACAATGTAATCAGGTCCTCACTAGAGATAAGACGATCGTGCTTGTCGTAGCAGGCTACTTGCTCTGTTTCTAGAGAAGAGTCACCGAATCAAGTACTTAAGTGTTACGAAGTACACAAGGAGTGGTTATGATTACTCCGCAACCCAAGAACATTTCAGTAGTAGCTTTTATATTTTTACACACGTCTATTTCCTAATACCTCTACTACGTTTCGGAGAATAAGATTGCATGAAAAGTAAGAGTCCATAAAGTCCCGAACATGGCAAGAAAATCTACAGAGTTGCAATCCATATGTAACGTAAGCTACTTTTCTGGTCTCCTGAAGCTTACCCCACATATATCTGCTAATGATGTGATATCCCGCAGAGAATATTCCAGACATTCAAACACGTCCATCTACATGACGACTGCACTTGATGTCGATAGCAAATTCCGCACGATTCGTGTGTCCACAGGTACACGGGTTGGATAAATATATCGACACAGGAAAAACACAACACAATCCTAATAGGGTCTAAGAAAATCATCAGCATTGAAATCAGCTTCCAGTCATCTCAGAATGGATAAATGGAGCTTTTTTGTGGTTTTCAGGGGAATCTTACGTTATTCTTCCTGCAAAATGGTGGCAAGTTCAGGCAACGATGATGGAGCTGCATAGCGATCACGCAACCTTCTCTCCAAAGCAGGACGCAGAGGTTCTACTATATTGAGATATGGAGACAGTCTTGGCCAGGAAAGATGCAATACTCCGTGCTCCCAGAACCAGTCGTGAACCATCCGAGCTGCGTGAGCAGGGATACTGTCGTCTTGGAACTCAAAATCATCATGTTGATCAAGCACTGTGTCATGGGATGGACTTGCTCTTGCTTAAACAAAATGCTGACATAATCGTCAGCAGTAATGCCACCTAGTAGAGTATCCCACTAGCACATGGAATACAACGACATGCCTGTCCAAATCATCATCAAATCCTCGCCTTATTTCACTGTTGCGACGTAAACTTGGCCAGAAGCTAGGACAGTGAGCAACAAAATCTGTCGGACGAAGTGGCTTTCGTCCATTGCACCGTATTGCGGGTCTTATAACTTCGGCACCATGCTTTCGTGTTATGGGCTTTGGCATCACTGATCAGTAGTTTTGGAATTCCAATTCGGTCTCCCTTCTTGTTGCTTGGTGCGCGAGTGTGACATTTAGATCTGCAGTCACTTTGCAGCATATTTTTGGTCACAATCCTCTTCATTGACCATCTATTACGAACACTCAACACACTTCCGTCTGTGTTATGTCTTAGCGAATGATGTTCCTCCGTTTACCCTGTATGCCGTATAAATCTTCGGTAGGGGACCTTCTGAAACATCAAACACTACGGCTCTCTTGTTTATGGAAACACCCATCGCACGAACAATAACCATCTACCATTGCTCGAATTCATTTACCCCCGACATAGTGCACTCACAACTACACATAACACTTTTCTGACCACCACTGCCACTTGCAAATTATTGAGGATAAGGTACAGATGCCGTTCGTGATCACATACACCAGCGCCCCCAGCAGGCCTGGGTGGTATCTGCATTGCTGTTCAAGCGTTCATTTCTCGTGATGCTTCCATGTTATTGTCCAAATCCTGTAGAACCAGCAAGCTGCAGGAAGATGAGTAAGACAGTATTTAGCATAAATTTGAGGGCTGACAGAGATTGGAGAGGAAAGGACCAAAAGATAGAGCGTAGTGCAGCAGCTTTACGTCTCATGGATTCAACAAGTCGTTGGTAGTACACTGCAGAAATATTGAGCCGTGACGCCTCTAGAGCCGTTCATAATAGAGAACGTTTTACTGGTGCAGGACGTTGTGAACGCATTGACCTCTCGATTACGTCCCAGACGTCCCAAAACTGTTTCATGGCACTCATGTTGGGCGACTTGGGTGACAAAATCATTTGCTGAAGTCGTCTAGAATTTTCTTCAAACAAATCATGAACAACTGTAGCTCAGTGATATGGCGCATTTTCATCCATAAACATTCCATCGGAGCATTATGTCCATGAATGGCTGAAAATGGACCCAAAGTAGCCGAACCTAAACATTTCTAGTCAATGATCGGTCCAGTTGGACCAGAGGACCCAGTCCATTCCTCCCACCATTATGGAGCAACCACCAGCCAACACAGTGCCTCACTGACAGCTGGGTCCCTGGCTTCGTGGCACACTCGCACATTACCATCAGATCTTACCAATAGAAATCCGTACTCATCTGACCAGGCTACGGATTTTCTGTCGTCTAGGGTCCAACCGATATGGCGGCGAGCCCAGGTGATGCAGGTGACGTGCTGCTGTTAACAAAAGCACTCGCGTACGTCGGCTGTTTCTACAGCCCATTAATGCCAAATTTCACTGCACTGTCGTAACGGATACGTTCACCGTACGCCAGACATTGATTTCTACCGTTATTTCACTCCGTACTGCTTGTCCGCTGGCACTAATAACTCTGCGCAAATGTCGCTGCTCTTAACTGAAGGCCGGAGACCACCGTAGTCCGTGGTGAGAGGTAAGGTCTAAAATGTGGTAGGTCTACTCTCGGCACGCTCCTAACACTGTGGATCTCGGAATATTGATTTACGTAACGATTTCCGAAATGGAATGCCCAATGCGCCTAGCTCCAGCTGCCACCGTGTGTTGAACGTCTCTTAATTCTCGCCAAACGGCCCTAATCACGTCGGAAACATTGTCTCATGAATTGCCTGAATACGTATGACACTTCTGAAAATGCACTGCCCTTTTATACCTTGGTGATGCGATTGTACCACCTTCTGTATATGTGCACTCCGCTATCCCATGACTTATCACCGCAGTGTATATAAAAGATTATTAACTGAAAGCACCAGGAACAGGTTCGGTGAAAGATGTTTGGTTAAAGGGAACTCTGCTGCTCATTTTTCCGCTTTAGCAGTGTGTTTTTTGTTATAACCCGCTTGAACATCATACAGATTTAGTCATGAACGAAATAAAATAAACAGTTTCCAGAGAGTTCCTAGCAAAACATGGATTAATTATTTCCTTCTCGAAGTATCAGACATCCGTAATACCTCACAACAAATTAACATATGCAAATAAGAATAAATAAACATAAATACCAAGAAACCAATTTAAATATAAATTATATCGCTTGCCCGAGTTAGCATTACAGTATAACTATATTTTAGGCCAATATGATACAATGTTTTCTCATCAGCACCTCAGAGTGGAATTTTGATAGTGGCGAATGCACATCTAACTTTAGATCGTTAAATATGGCGTTATGAAAATATCATAGTTTATGGCTTTTAGAGTTATTGACTCAGTAGTGGAAGACTTATATCTCAAGTTTTCAGAAGTACGATTTTAAAATGAAGAATTTTTACAAGTGGAAAGAAAAAAGTAGATGTTCTACACTTTTAATTTATTTAGTTAAACTGTATTTGTCTTGTACGTCCATCGTCATTATAACTGTAGTACATCCACAATTCTATGTTTTTTTTATAGTTATCTATGTAGTTGGTCTATCAAGCAGCAGCGTAATCATCTTAACATGAGATGTTTTTCTTAACAGCATTTTCTTGCAGGCTATGTTACAACAAATTATTATTAACGTTATAATATTAATACATTTCTAAGTTTTGTTATTACTCTTTTTTTAAACTGAGGCATCTGTGTGCTTGACAGAAAGTAACACTGGCCGCTAGAGTCACAATCCGGATGAGGTGTCTTTTAATTCAGCAATGATAGCTTGATGACTTGACGCGAGTACTGCAGGCTTCTGTGGCAGTCCTTTCGTTTTGTCTCAACATGGCGGCTGGTGGAACCAAATCAAATTTTGTCGTGCCTGAAGGCCAACCGACTAGCGTTGATTGTTTGGAAGAATCTTGTGGGTTTGATAATGTCGCACCAATGTTGGTAAAACTACTGACCGAAAACTGAAACCTATATATTTTCGTTGCTTGAACTAAGCCGACAAGATCCTTTTTTAATCGTAATGTGTACAGTCCACGACTTGGCGCAGACATGACTTTCATCATTAACAAAAATCCTTTTATGATTTGAAGGTGGTTTTCTTTTTATCACCTGAGGAGTTTTGAAATCTTTATCTAGCCACGCCAATTGTTACACAGCGGCATTCTGTAAACTATGACATGCGTCAGAAGATGCAACTCAGAAGTGGACCATAGGACTTTCTTTCAGTTTCGTCAGATTTCTATCGTCAGTTGAAAGGCAAGCCCTAAAGGCGTCTCTGAAATAACACCCTTTGCTCGCCGACAACCGACAACTCTGCAAATGGGGTCCATTGACACAGCACACTCCGCCACGTCGCACCGCTACAAAGCTTAGCACGTAGCACGTTACTTCATATTGTTACTTCTAAATGTCTCCACTCATTCTTCGCTATTGTACATGATTCGTATTACTTTTATGTTAATAGTGACGGTAGTTCCGCATTCTCGTGCAATCTATTGTCATCTAATGCCGCGCCGTCTCCGAAGACCTCGGTTTAATAAAATTAGGCCCTTTCCTCTGATTAGGTTATGAATTCACATACAATGAAGAGCTAAGACATAGCAAATTTCGACGTCAGAAATGTTTCACAGGTACTGTATTAACTTGAGTGTAGCTATTGTCTGCTTCTGTGTGTAACTATTGTCTATTACGTTCAACGAGTAATTTTAACGTGTGATGCAAACGCCACAAACTGAAAGAACTATTATAAATATTAGAGGGAAGCAAAAAATAGTGATCGGAGGACACCTGTTATTTTTGTGCTCAAAAATTAAACGTCCGTCCGTTTGGTCACATACTAGGTACATCAATATTACTGCGTTGCAGAAAGTCGTTTTCCAGCTTCAGTGGTGTCTCCAAAGTCTGACAGTCGATCATCGAGGACCAAATAAAACAGCAGGGCCCCTAGCTTTCTAAGGATGTTATCTGAAAAATACAAATACAGTACTTAACATTAGAAATATCAGGTATTGTTGAGGAAAAGTGTATTGAAGTTACTCTTCTCTGCTGTATTTGCACGTCATTACTCGAGAGTTAGGCATTTAATGCATTCAGATGACACATGTGACCGTCATCGAGATGTAAGATTTATTTCAGATACATGGCACAGGCAATTAACTACAAAATGTGACAGAGTTAACTAACACTGTTCCACTAAAAAAGAATCACAATACATTTAATTCCTGATCGGCCGTCTTGCCTTAGACTACTACAGAGTTATTTTGCTCTGTGGGTCTGTCATCATTGTATAACGTTTTTTGGAAAATGATGGAAAGCTGCACTTACTACTTGGAATATCGAACACCACAATGTCTTTGACGGCGACACCTGATTTCGTGTACCAACAAGGGCTATGTTATAAATGTCACTTTAAAACGTTACATATAGCTACATCATATATGGAAATGGTTTTGGCATGGTTATCGGATTCCGATGGTTGAAGAGGAAATGGTTTGATGCGGCCCGCCACGAATTCCTCTCCCGTGCCCACCTCTTCATCTCAGAGTAGCACTTGCAGCCTACGTCCTCAATTATTTGCTGGATGTATTCCAATCTCTGTCTTCCTCTACAGTTTCTGGCATTTACAGCCCCCTCTATTACCATGGAAGTCACTCCCTCATGTCTTAACAGATGTCCTATCATCTTGTTCCTTCTCCTTATCAGTGTTTTCCACATATTCCCTTCCTCTCCGATTCTGCGTAGAACCTCCTCATTCCCTACCTTATCAGTTCGCCTAACCCCCCGTCCGAGATTCGAGTCCTCCGTCGGGCATGGGTGTCTTCTCCATAGCGTAAGTTAGTTTAAGTTAGATTAAGTAGTGTGTAAGCTTAGGGACCGATGACCTAAGCAGTTTGGTCCCGTAAGATCTTACCACAAATTTACAATTTTTTAGTTCACCTAATTTTCAATCTCAAATGCTTCATCTCAAATGCTTCAATTCTCTTCTGTTCCGGTTTTCCCACAGTCCATGTTTCACCACCATACAATGTTGTACTCCAGACGTACTTTATCAGAAATTTCTTCCTCAAATTAAGGCCGATATTTGAAATTAGCAGAATTCTCTTGCCCAGGAATGTCTTTTTTTGCCATAGTTAGTCTGCTTTTGGTGTCCTCTTTGATCCCTCCGTCATCAGTTATTTTACTGCCTAGGTAGGAGAACTCCATACTCTGTACTTATTAGACTGTGCATTCCGTTCAGCATATCATGTAATTCCTCTTTACTTTCACTCAAGATAGCAATGTCATCAGCGAATCGTAACATTGATATCCTTTCAACTAAATTTTAATTCCAATCCTGAACTTTTCTTTTATTTCCATCATTGCTCCCTCGATGTACAGACTGAACGGTAGTGACGAAAGGCTATATCCTTGTCTTGCACCTTTTTTAATATCAGCACTTTGTTGTTGGTCGTCCACTCTTATTATTCCCTCTTCGCTGTTATAGATATTGTGTATGACCCGTCTCCCTACAGCTTACCCCAACTTTTTTCAGAATTTCGAACATCTTGCACCATTTTACATTGTCAAACACTTTTTACAGGTCGACAGATCCTATGAACGTGTTTTGATTTTTCTTTAGTCTTGCTTCCATTATTAACCGCAACGTCAGGATTCCCTCTCTCGTGCCTTTCTTTTCCTAAAGTCAAACGGATCGTCATCTGGCGCATCCTCAATTTTCTTTTCCAGTGTTCTGTATGTTATTTTGTCAGCAACTTGAATGCATGAGCTGTTAAGTTGATTGTGCGGTAATTCTCGCACTTGTTAGCTCTTGTCGTCTTCGGAGTTTTGTGGATATTGCTTTTCCGAAAGTCAGATGCTATGTTGCCAGACTCATACATTCTACACACCAGTTAGAATAGTCATTTTGTTGCCCCTTCCCCCAATGATTTTTGCAATTCTGATGGAATGTTATATCCCTTCTGACTTATTAACTCCTCCAAAGCTCTTTTAATTTGACTTAACTCTTCCAAATCTCTCTCAATTTGACCTTAAGTCGTCCAAAGCTCTCTTAAGTTCTGATTCTAATACTGAATGCACTATCTCTTCTAAATCGGCTCCGGTTTCTTCTTATTTCACATCAGAGAAATCTTCCCCCTCATAGAGGCTTTCAATGTACTCTTTCTACCTATCCGCTCTCTCCTCTGCATTTAACAGTGGAATTCCCGTTGCACTCTTAATGTTTCAACACTTGCTTTTAATGTCTTCGAAGGTTGTTTTGACTTTCCTCTATGCGGAGGCTGTCTTTTCGACAATCATTTCTTCTTCGATGTGTTCACATTTTTCCTGCAGCCATGTCTTCTTACCTTCCCTGCACTTTCTATTTATTCCATCCCTCAGCGACTTGTATTTCTGTATTCCTGAGTTGCCCGGAATATTTTTGTACTTCCTCCTTTCATCAATCAGCTGAAGTATTTCTTCTGTTACCCATGGTTTCTGCGCAGTTACCTTCTTTGCACGTATGTTTTCTTTCCCAACTTCTCTGATGGCCTTTTTAGAGATGTCCATTCCTCGTCAACTGTACTGGCTACTGAGCTATTTCTTATTGCTCTATCTCTAGCCTTAGAGAACTTCAAGTGCATCTCATCATTCCTTACTACTTCCGTATTCTACTTCTCTGCGTGTTGATTCTTCCTGACTAATGTCTTAAACTTCAGTCTACTTTTGATGACTACTAATTTGTGATCTGTGTCAATATCTGCTCCTGGGCACGTCTTACAATCCATTATCCCATTTCGTAACTTCTTTCTGACCATGATGTAATCTAACTTAAATCTTCCCTTATCATCTTTACTTTCCCGAGTACACCTCCTCCTCTTGTGATTTTTGAGAAGGGTATTCGCTTATAATTGCTGAAAACTGTTGCAGAACTCAATTACTCTTTCCCCTCTCTCATTCCTTGTCGAAGCCCATATTCTCCTGTAACTTTATCTTCAACCCCTTCCCCTACAACTGCATTCCAGTCCCCCATCACTATTAGATTTTCATGCCCCTTTATACTGTATTACAATTTCAATATCCTCATAAACTTTCTCTCTCTCTTCATCTTCAGCTTGCGACGTCGGCATGTATACCTGAACTATCGTTGTCGGTGTTGTTATGCTGTCGATTCTGTTAAGCACAACACTGTCACTGAACTGTTCACAGAAACACACTCTCTGCCCTAGCTTCCTATTCACAACGATTCCTACTCCTGTTACACCATTTTCTGCTGTTGTTGATATTACCCTATACACAGGTGACCAGAAATCCTTGTCTTCTTCCAACCTCACTTTACTGTCCCCTCCTACATCTATACTGACCCTTTGCATTTCCCTTTTCAGATTTTCTAGTTTCCCTGCCACGTTTAAAGTTCTGACATTCCTCGCCCCGTCTTGTACAACGTTATCCTTCCGTTTGCTTAATCAATCTTTTTCTCATGGTAACTTCCTCCTTGGCAGTCCCTTCCTGGAGATCCGAGTGGGGGACTATTTCGGAATCTTTTGCCAATGGAGAGTTTATCATGACACTTTTTTCAAATGCAGGCTTCATGTCCTGTGGATACACGCTACGTGTCTTTAATGTAGTTATTTCCACTGACTGTTGCATCCTCATGCCATTGATCATTGCTGATTCTTCCGCCTTTAGGGGCAGTTGCCCAACCCTCAGACAAGAGAGTGCATTGAACCTCTGTCCGCTTCTCCGCCTCTTTGACAATGCCGTTGGCAGAATGAGGGTAACATTTTATGCCGGAAGCCTTCGGCCGCCAATGCTGATTATTAATCAGAATTTAAGCAGAGAGGGATTCGAACCCGGACCGAAGACATTTTGATTATGAATCAGAGACGCTACCCCTAGACCCCTAGTCCAGGGATATTTAAATATAAAATTTTGATGATCTGATACTGAAACTAGATATCGTAAAACCCATGAAACACATCCATCATAGTTGCCCCTGTCACATCTGAAAATTCAATCACATGATATAGCATCATATCAAGTGATCCAGCCAAATTTCTCCTGATCTTCCTCTTCACTCTAACGAGCGTGTAGTATCAGCTTCCGGTCACCTCTGCAGTTATGAAGAGTTTCATGAGCGTCCATCTATCATTTCTGTGTAAAATGATACGCAAGCACGTGCATGAATGTGACAGTTTAACCTGTAGTACTTGAGACAAGCACAGACACACATACTAATATGCTGACACACAGAATTTGCTTCAGGTTATCTGCCATACATTAAAGACGAACTTGATTTTGTAGGTTTAAACTCTTCTGTTGACAGTTACAAAAGCTTGCTGAAAAGTAATATCCCCAAATTTTTGACGTGAAAACTCTTAAAGCTCTTTTAGTAAAATAATTCTACTAGCATTCTCCATCTTTATTCTTCACATCTTGTATTTATTGCCCAACATAGTCAACCTGGCAACGAACACAATTCTCCCAACGAGAAACCTGTGTTTTGATCCAACGGTGTAGAATGTTTAACTTTGTTGGAGGAACCACAGATTCAGCTCTGCTTTCACGGCTACACCACTATCAAACTTAAGTTATCGAAGGTGTTTTTTAAGTTTTGAAAAGAGATGAAAATCTGCTCGATCCAAGTATTGACTGAATGACGGATGACCGATGACAGCGAGCCCAAGGTGTCGGATTATTTCAGGTGTCACAGCCCTCGTTGTGGTTTAGCATTGTCATGTTAAACGAGGAAGCGTTTCACCCGTGGACGTACTCTTCGAATTCGGAACTCGATTACAGCGCTCTGTTTTTCACGCACTGACATACTTACATCACATACTGTCATCTAGAATTCGGAGCTCCCTTGCTGTATAGGGTGGCAAATACATAGATATAAATAATAAAGATGTAGATTGTTAGTAATATATGTTTTACTTGAAAAGCTATAAGAATATTCCTACCAAATAATTCGGAAACATGATTTTTCAGCACACCTCGTACAATGTGCTTCTGTACACAACATTTCGGCAAAGCAACTGCTTATAATTGGAACGACCAGATTACAAGAGAGCACTCATACGGCGCTGAAACAAAATCTTAGGAGTCAGTACAAAGTAGTAGATTCCACTAGCGTTTGTTGTAGTCTCAATTAAGGCGAACCTGAAATAAAAAATTAAATTCAGGAAGGCCTTCCCCGATATCTGCGATTGCGTCTTTTTACCTTTCACTGTCTGTGTGTGTGTGTGTGTGTGTGTGTGTGTTCGTATACCTCTCTCATTCTGTTCCCTCCACGCATTCTCTCCTCTATCTTCATGACCTAGCCATTTCTGCAACTTTCCCTCAGCGGAAAAGTAAAAATTAAAACAAAGCCAGCCTCGCGTGTATGCCGACCACTCAGTCCAGAATTAATTAAAGGAGATAGCGTTTTTGGAGTGTTGCAGCAGATAAAACATTCTCCGCTGCCTCGGGCACCAAGATACATAACTGGGCCGCATAATGAGAGCGGTTGCTACTCTGCATTAGGCGAACACGCAGTAACACGCGGCTTTCTGTAGAACCCACATTCGCATGAGCCCCACGGCGTGTTGCTGCGTACTGCAGCTATGTCACTTTCCCGCCGCGAAACAAAATTGTTGTCGCTTCCTGTCCAAGACAACGATGCAAACAAAACGTATCACACATTCAGGTAATAACACAGTTAATTTTTTCTGTTGTTTTAGTTAGAGACCTATTTTCCGCTGCTCAGTACATAGGAGCATTTATTTATACCGAAAAGAAAAGAAGGTAGTGTGTTATACAAATATATTATGATAGATATTGAGGTGATTGGTTAGCGATATGCATGTACAAATACGGCAATATCACGTGCACAAGATATAAAGGACAATGCGTTGTCGGAGCTGTCATTTATACTCAGATGTTTCGTGTGAAAAGGTTCCCGTCGTGCTTATGGCCGCACGATGGTAATTAACAGACTTTGAACGTGGAATGGTAATTGGAGCTAGAAGCGTGCGACATTCCATTCCGGACATCGTTAAGGAATTCAGTATTCAGAGATCAACAGCGTGAAGAGTGTGCTGCGAATACCAAGTTTCAGGCATCACCTGTCGCCACGGACGACCTTTAAAGGCACTTCTGCGTCAAACGCGTAATTTACGTAGGAAATATTGGAAATTTAATATATAAAGTATTAATTAAAAATTATGTACAACGAATCGTTATACAGATTGTAGAATACAGCCCTAGGAACAAATGTAGAATTACATCCCTCAATTATTTTTGGGATGGGGACGGCACGTTTTTGTTTTAGAAGCGAACGAAGACGGACGCCTTTCTGCGATTACGACAGATTTGTACGGCACACCGCCATTATCACTAACGTGTTATATAGGTGCGATCATACTACGCCCACTCTCATATTGATGCATACAGAAACTGATTTAATCTAAGTTTCATTGTAAATTTATTGTTTTTGCGTGACAATAAATAATAGTGATATTAATTAATATTTGTTTTATTTTTTGTTAAAAGTCATCCTTAGCTAAACTGCGTCTTGATATGGTGAAAGGTTCCATTTTCATTAAATGCACATACATAGTCAAGTACAAACCATTTTTTCGGTCAGTAAATTATTTTCAAAGGCCGATAAAAGAAGTTTCCATTCGAAGAGATATCACTGGTTGAGGAAAAGAATCAGAAGGAACCTTACACAGGAAGCGATTGTCAGCGCGCCTAAGAAATCACTTATTTTAATTAGTAGGCTCACTCCGTAGCACTTATCCATGCACTATCACGTCAGAATTAATAATAAAATAAATTTGAAACTGGCGACGTCATGTCTGGAATAACTATTACGTAAACTATATTGTGTTTCTTTGTTGCATGGACGATGCGAACATACTTTAGGACCAGTACCATTGAAATTAATTATAGCATCCAAACTGGACAGAAATTTAATGGAAATTACGATGAATCCTGGAATCTCTACTGAAAAATAGGATCTAAGGTAAGATACCACATGCATACATCACGCTTATTCAAGCGAACTCTAAAATTGCAGTTTGCTTTGTAGCTTCCATAAAAAAAAAACATTTCCGATATTGTAGCAATCACTTTCTCTCAAAATCACGAATTGCAATTTATTTTGCCGAACAGTGCAGTATATCAATAGACTTACACTATCCTACAAAATGGCCAATATATGTCTTGTACAATGCAAGATAGCGGGCAACCATTACAACTAAATATTTTCCGATCAACTGTTATTCTTTGGCGGTAAAACCATCATTGTTGCTATCCTGAATTTTACGATATTATTTTTCACGAATTTAACTCCTCATGAGTTTACAGATTTCATCCTTCCACAATACATTACGTGTAGGATGACAATAACACGCAACCAGTTCGAGAAAATAGAGCACGATAGACAGCAAACGCAAACAGAATCTGACACGGGCATCCAACAGAATACAGACATTAACTCTAATGTTGACACAGACGTTAATGAGCAATCAGTTGTTGAAACGCCTAGTGACGGTAGTTTTGTTGAAGCCCCGACCAATAGTGAATTATTAAAAGCCAGCTCTAAACCAATTATCGATCCTGACCTTATGTCAAAAGGCGAGAGCAGAGCAGTTTCAATCGGCAAATATTGCAAATATGCGTAATATAATAATGTAAGAAATGACCGAAAACAAAAAAGACAGTGACACACATATAACATCACTGCAAAATCATATGACCAAAAATATACAAAGTCATGCGAGCGCACTATGAGCAGAAATACAAAGAGATATGGCAATACTAAAAATGGGACGTGACGAGATTAACACTGATTTCATAGCACTAAAAAACCAGTAACGACACTTTATGCGAAAGGATGGGCGAAATAAACACAAGACTGACTGGACGACTGACTGAACTTCACAAAAAAGTTACGAACTAAATTTGCAACAGGAAATAATCACAAAGGGATTCAGTTAAGAGCCACGTGCGTAGCTGTGCGAGTCAAATGAAGTATTGTCCGTTACTACATGAGTCAGTAATTACGCTGGTAGCACAATTTGAAAACAAGGTGAACAAGTTGACTAAACAAGTAACAAGCAAACATTAGTGAGACAGACAACTATTCCGCAGACATAAACGAAGCATTTCACAACTGGATCGACGAGAAGAACCAATATTTAGATCAATGCATAGACGACAGATTACTGGCAGCTGTGCATACTCCATGACTGAATTCATTAAAAATTATAAACGCATCATAGCTGATGCAGTGCAACGTAGCGCAGCTCAGCAAAAAATTTAAATACTGTGTGCAACAGGACTGTACTAACGGCCACAGTCGAAATGTTAAGTATGGAAATGAAAATCAATATCGGTATGACAGGTATCCGATATACACGCCATACAAACCACATTGTCAACAGAACACATTACCATACACATCACTAAATTACACCCGTGGTATTAATGGACAATATGTTGCCTTGCATTCAGCAAGTGAACATTACAATAATTACAGTGAAGGAAACAGGTATTATAGTAGAGAATGAGATTTTCGCTCTGTAGCAGAGTGTGCGCTGATATGAAACTTCCTGGCAGATTAAAACTGTGTGCTGGTCCGACATTCGAACACGGGACCTTTGCCTTTCGCAGGCAAGTGCTCTACCATCTGAGGTACCCAAGCAGCTTGAGTAGCTCAGATGGTAAAGAACTTGCCTGCGAAAGGCAAAGGTCCTGATTTGGAGTCTTCGTCTCGACACACAGTTTTAATCTGGCAGGAAGTTTCAGGTATTATAGTGCTAAAGAGCAAGACAGCCTAATCAAACATCACCAGTTTCAGCCGTTCCGGAAAGACGTAGTGTACACCCTGCCATTGCTTCCATGGCATTCAGAAACGAGTTTCCCAGATCATGGACTAACCGGAAAAGAATTTCATACGTAGTAGTTTACTTAGAGAGAGACACAGCTGTCTGGGTGTACAACGAAGCCGACAGGCAAGTAACTTAACGTACATTTCGAAAGAGCTCCCTTGGCTATATTTTGGTCTCAGACTGTTCAAGAGTGTCTCAGAAAAATGGGTGTCGGTTAGACCATCAGCGAGAGCAGCACCACTAGTTCCTGCAGCTAATAAGGCCAGTACACCGTTCGCTTGTTACATATTTTTACGAGCTTCAAACAGGAGCAACTGCAGTAATGGACAGGAACTGTGATTGTTGTGTAGAGATGCGAGCTGATTTGGCGACCCTTCGCTCACAGCTCCAGGCTGCTTTGGCTTCTGTCACACAGCTTGAAGCTGCTACCAAGGGGCGCCACTGTGGGGGATCGAAAACAGGGATGCAAGGGATGTCAAGCACGTCCCATGTGTCCTCCGACCGGTCCACTGCTGTGGCCACCCCGGGTACTGCCTGCACTGAGGTTGACCCCTCACCAATGATCGAGTGGGAGATCATTCCAAAGTCTGGTAGGCAGCGAAAAACTTCCCGAGGGGCCAATCGTAGGGCCTCCCCGTTCGTTTGACGAATAGGTTTCGGGCGTTATTTGTGGCTGACGATGTCTCTGAGTTGGATGCAGTCGTCCACCCTATTGCAGAGGAAGCTTTTCGGCCTGCAAGGTCTGGGCATTCACAGAGGGTGGGTTTTCTGGTAGTTCCAACATTAGGTGCGTAATGGGGCCCCTTAGGAACATAGCTCCCAAGTGGGGGGAGGAAGCCAATGTGGAATCCGTGTGCATTCTGGGGGGGAGTCATTCCGGATGTGGAAAGGGTGCTTCCGGATGCTATGAAGATTATTGGGTGCAACCAACTGTTGGTTGGCTCATGTCGATACCAATGACGTGTCTCGCTTTGGATTGGAGCAGATTGTGTCTGATTTCGAGCTGCTAGCGGAAATGGTAAAGACTGCCTGTCTTGCTTGCGAGATTAAGGCGGAGCTCACCATCTGCAGCATCGTCGATAGAATCGACTGTGGTCCTTCGGTGCAGAGCCGATTGGAGGATCTGAATCAGAGGCCCAGGCGGTTCTGTGACCGTGTAGGCTGCAGATTCCTTGACTTGCGCCATCAGGTGGTGGGTTTCCGGGTTCCACCTAATAGGTCAGGAGTCCACTACTCACAGGAGGCGGCTACACGGGTAGCGGTGGCTGTGTGGAAGGGACTGGCCAATTTTAGGCTAGAGGGTCTCAGGGAACCACAGAAGGGAAATCCGTCTAAAAGTGGGCAGGTAAAACACAGTAATGTAGTTGTAGAAACGATTGGTATTGTAGTTGTAAATTGTCTTAGATGTGTTGGGATAGAAGCAGAGCTCCAATACCTAATAGAAAACAATGAAGCTCAAACAGTTGTAGGTACAGAGAGCTGGCTAAAGCCATGAATAAGTTCAGCCTAAATTTTTCAGACGGTCTAACAGTGTTCAGGAAGGACAGATTAAATACAGTTCGTGGTGGAGTATTTATTGCTGTCAGAGGTAGTTTGCCTTGTAGCGAAATTGAAGTTGATAGTTCGTGTGAAATAGTATGGGTAGCGGTTATACCAGACAATCGGGCTAAACTATTAATTAGATCGTTTTACCGACCCCCCGACTCAGAAGATATAGTTGCTGAACAGTTCAAGGAAAACTTGAGTCTCATTTCAAATAAGTACCCCGCTCATACAATTATAGTCGGTCGTGACTATAATCTACCCTCTATATGCTGGAAAAATTGTACGTTTAAAGCCGGCGGCAGGCATAAAACGTTATCCAAAATAGCACTCAATGCTTTCTCAGAAAATTATTTTAAACAGTTAGTTCATGAGCCCACTCGAAGCGTAAATGGTTGCGAAATCATACTTGACCTTTTAACAACAAATAATGCTGGACCAATAGTGAGTATTGTGACGAATACAGGGATTAGCGACCACAAAGCAGTTGCTGCTAGACTGAATACCGTAACACCTCCAACCATCAACAAGTAACGCATAGTATATACACTCCAGGAAATGGAAAAAAGAACACATTGACACCGGTGTGTCAGACCCACCATACTTGCTCCGGACACTGCGAGAGGGCTGTACAAGCAATGATCACACGCACGGCACAGCGGACACACCAGGAACCGCGGTGTTGGCCGTCGAATGGCGCTAGCTGCGCAGCATTTGTGCACCGCCGCCGTCAGTGTCAGCCAGTTTGCCGTGGCATACGGAGCTCCATCGCAGTCTTTAACACTGGTAGCATGCCGCGACAGCGTGGACGTGAACCGTATGTGCAGTTGACGGACTTTGAGCGAGGGCGTATAGTGGGCATGCGGGAGGCCGGGTGGACGTACCGCCGATTTGCTCAACACGTGGGGCGTGAGGTCTCCACAGTACATCGATGTTGTCGCCAGTGGTCGGCGGAAGGTGCACGTGCCCGTCGACCTGGGACCGGACCGCAGCGACGCACGGATGCACGCCAAGACCGTAGCATCCTACGCAGTGCCGTAGGGGACCGCACCGCCACTTCCCAGCAAATTAGAGACACTGTTGGTCCTGGGGTATCGGCGAGGACCATTCGCAACCGTCTCCATGAAGCTGGGCTACGGTCCCGCACACCGTTAGGCCGTCTTCCGCTCACGCCCCAACATCGTGCAGCTCGCCTCCAGTGGTGTCGCGACAGGCGTGAATGGAGGGACGAATGGAGACGTGTCGTCTTCAGCGATGAGAGTCGCTTCTGCCTTGGTGCCAATGATGGTCGTATGCGTGTTTGGCGCCGTGCAGGTGAGCGCCACAATCAGGACTGCATACGACCGAGGCACACAGGGCCAACACCCGGCATCATGGTGTGGGCAGCGATCTCCTACACTGGCCGTACACCACTGGTGATCGTCCAGGGGACACTGAATAGTGCACGGTACATCCAAGCCGTCATCGAACCCATCGTTCTACCATTCCTAGACCGGCAAGGGAACTTGCTGTTCCAACAGGACAATGCACGTCCGCATGTATCCTGTGCCACCCAACGTGCTCTAGAAGGTGTAAGTCAACTACCCTGGCCAGCAAGATCTTCGGATCTGTCCCCCATTGAGCATGTTTGGGACTGGATGAAGCGTCGTCTCACGCGGTCTGCACGTCCAGCACGAACGCTTGTCCAACTGAGGCGCCAGGTGGAAATGGCATGGCAAGCCGTTCCACAGGACTACATCCAGCATCTCTACGATCGTCTCCATGGGAGAATAGCAGCCTGCATTGCTGCGAAAGGTGGATATACACTGTACTAGTGCCGACATTGTGCATGCTCTGTTGCCTGTGTCTATGTGGCTGTGGTTCTGTCAGTGTGATCATGTGATGTATCTGACCCCAGGAATGTGTCAATAAAGTTTCCCCTTCCTGGGACAATGAATTCACGGTGTTCTTATTTCAATTCCCAGGAGTGTATATTTAAAAAAAGTTGATAAAAATGTTCTTAACGCCTTTTCAAGAGACAGTCTTCACTGCTTTCGATGTGATCATGTAAGTGTAGAATAGTTGTGGAATGTTTTCAGAGAGATAGTATCCACAGCAATTGAGACACATGTACCACGTAATTAATAAGTGATGGTACTGATCCCCCATGGTAAACAAAACGGGTGAGATCGTTGTTGCAGAAGCAACGAAGAAAGCATGCCAAATCCCCAAGGTTGGCAAAGTTTTACAGAAGTTCGAAATATAGCGCGTACATCAATGCGAGATGCTTTTAATAATTTCCACAAAGAAATTCTGTCTCGAAATCTGCAGAAAATCCAAAGAGATTCTGGTCATACATAAAGCACACAAGTGGCAAGACGAGCGATAACAACGGTGAAGTCACTGATGACAGTGCCACTAAAGCAGTTATTAAACACGGTTTTCCGAAAGTCCTTCACCAAAGAAGACGATGTAAATATTCCTGAATTCCGATCAGGACCAACTGCCAAGATTAGAATCACAGAGGTTTATATCCTCGGAATAACGAAGAAGCTTAAATCAATAAAGGCAAGGCCTCCGGGCCAGATTGTATACCAGTCAGGTTCCTCTCAGATTATGCTGATAAAATAGCTCCATATTTAGCAATTATATACAACCACTCGCTCACAGACGCATCAGTACCTAAAGACTGGAAAATTGCTCAAGTCACACCAATACCCGAAAAGGAATGTAGGAATAATCCGCTCAATTACTGGCCTATATCACTAACGTCGATTTGGAACACGTACTGTATTAGACACATTATGAAGTACCTCGACGAAAACGATTTATTGACACATAGTCAGTACGGTTTCAGAAAATATCGTTCTTGTGAAACACAACTAGCATTTTATACGCATGAAGTAATAAGTGCTATCGACATGGGGTGTGAAATTGCTTCCGTAGTTTTAGATTTCCAGAAGGATTTCATCACCGTTCGCACAAGCGTCTTCTAACCAAATTTCGTGCCAACGGAGTATCGCCTCAGTTGTGCGACTGGATTCGTGAATTCCTTTCAGAAAGGTCACAGTTTGAGGTAATAGACGGAAAGTCATCGAGGAAAACAGAATTAATATCCGGCGTTCCTCAAGGAACTGTTATAGGCCCTCTATTGTTCCTGACCTATATTAACGACATAGGAGTGAATCTGAGTAGCCGTCTTAGTTTGTTTGCAGATGATGCTGTCATTTACCGTCTAGTAAAGTCATCAGATGATCAAAACGACTTGCCAAATGATTGAGATAAGATATCTGTATGGTGCTAAAAGTGGCAATTGACCCTGAATAAGAAAAAGTGTGAAGTTATTCATTCACATGAGTACTAAAAGAAATCAGCTAAATTTCGATTACACGATAAGTCACACAATTCTGAAGGCAGTCAATTCAACTAAATACTTAGGGATTACAATTGCAAATAACCTAAATTGGAACGTTCACATGGGTAATATTGTGGGTGGAGCAAACCAAAGACTGCGATTCATTGGCAGAACACTGAAGGTGCAACAGATCTACTAAAAAGAATGCTTACACCACGCTTGTCCGCCATATTCTGGAGTATTGCTCTGCGGTGTGGAATCCGCATCAGGTGGGACTGACGGATGACATCGAAAAAGTACAAAGAAGTGCAGCTAGTTTTGTATTATCGCGGAATAGGGGAAATAGTGTCACAGACATGATACGTGAATTGGAGTGGCAGTCATTAAAACAAAGGCGTTTTTCGTAGCGACGGGATCTTCACATGAGATTTCAATAACCAGTTTTCTCCTCCGATTGCGAAAACATTCTGTTGGCACCCACCTACATAGGGAGAAATGATCATCACGATAAAATAAGAGAAATCAGGGCTCACACAGAAAAATTTAAGTGCTCGCTTTTCCCGCGTGCCGTTCGAGAGTGGAACGGTTGAGAGTCAGCTTAAAGGTGGTTCATTGAACTTTGTACTTGTACTTTATTGTGAATAGCAGAGTAATCACGTAGATGTAGATGTAGAAAACAGATGATGGAACCAGAGCCTTTCAATGCCAAATATGGCAATTTACGAAGATATTTTGAGAAATATCTCAATATGACACATTTTCTAGTCGAACCTATGCATGATATAGTCCGCGCACTATAAGCAAGACTATCATTCTGTGTCAGAGAGAAACTAATGCACATTACCGACAAATATGCGGAATATTTGTTGATAGTGCTAGATTCAGCTGATTTACTATATGAAGATCAACCGGGTGGGCAGCAATACAGCAACCACAATGTTTGCACGAGTGGTATGCAGGCACGCAGGTTATCTAACATATTCTAACGTGAATGGTAACCATAAAATCACATACTCGACAGGCGGTAATCCAAACACGAGGAGCCGAAACAATAATAGTAACAACACGAAAACAGTTGGTGCTATAATATGAACAAAACAACACTTTCAGCCAAGACACAACCAAAAATTTACAGAAATGCATTCCAAACACTGGTCTACCATCGGAATACAACAACTACAACAACACATGTTCGTGGAAAGTGCTCCCACGGCCAATGCAAAACTAAAACAGAACATTGCCTACTAATCAGCAAGGAAGTCACGATACGTAAACACAAAAACAGCGGCAGAATGGACAGTGGGATCGGCAGTACCCGAATGTGAATATCATTGAATTATCAGGTGAAACACCACCTTCACTTGCATGAATATGACGTCGCAAAACTAATGACTGTCACCATTGTGCTCCATGTCGTTGCTGATGAAAGTTTGGTGGTAGCTACGGTACTTAACCATAGTTTAATACACCCACAATAGAACATCACAATGAAGAAATTTTAAACAATGTTACGCAACAACCACTATTGTTCATACGCTATAATCACGATGAGAAGTTATTCAATCAAGTATTGGAGAATAACACACAATGTCGTTCATTAGCCAATGAAATAGCTGTAGCTGAAACTGCTAATATAGTAAGAGATATTCCACCCAGTATTTCTTTGGGTACAGGAATTACTGTGATTCTTATATCGCACAATTTTCATAAGAAAGTGATAGAATCTGAACTAGTGCATGAGTTTCCTGCACAAAAATGAAAGATTTTGACTGCAGTAGGAAATAAGTCTAGAGAACTTAGGAAACGAGATTTTGTGTCTATTAAGGTAGGTAATGAAACAGTACTATGGCCATTCCTCGAGATCCAAAATCTTGTTGCTAACTGTATTATAGGTTTAGTATGTTTCAAACAAATGTTGCAACGGAATATTAAGAACTTTCTCATTCCCTTACACTTGTTGTAACAAGCATGACGGAATCATCAGATTGGCGTTAGGTGCCCGAACTATAAATGAGACTATATTACCAGTGCGTACAAAGCATGAGAATTGAGAGGAATAAAAGCAAAAAAATTTTAGATTTTAAGTACCTTTCCACAACTCACAAGAGAAAGTCTTTTGACAACTGACAATCACTCCTGATTCCAGGTGGGAGAATATATCAGTCCTGTGTTCTACCTTGTGGACTGAACGTCAGTTCTGGTGTATTCATGACTGCTTTATTAGTAGTAGTGTTACACATTACGTAGGTGACGTTCTGATCGACATGAAGACGTGGAAAGAACGCCACAAATTACTTGAAAAAATTCTGTACATATCTGCATTATCTGGTATAAAGTAAGTATCTAAATTTGCAAGTAGTGAGATAAGGTATTTAGGGCACATAATTAATGCTCAAACTATACTCACTAGACCGCGTAAGTTGGACGCTATTAAAAATTTTTCAAGTCGACTTACTAAAGGACAATTGAAGTCATTTCCAGGACTCCGTTCTCTCTCTAGAAGTTTCCTGCCATAACAATTATGAAACACTCAATACCATCGAGGTTGCTTAAGAAAAATCATGTATGGATCTGAAAAGCGCAGTGCCAGCAAGATTTTCAAAATATAAAACATGCATTAGTAAATTGAAACTATTTAAACAATACAGATTTTAGAATTTTGTATGACAAGTGATGAGTTATGCAATGGCTTAGGATCTTGCCTGTTTCAGGTGGTTAAGGACAGAGAACAGGAACAGGTAAGGATAATTGGATTTGCAAGCCGAACATGAAGCGAATGTGAACGAACATACTCAACAACTGAATTAGGGATCCTTTTAAAAAGTTTAATTCTTATGTACACAGAAAACACAAAAAATCTGTTCCGACCACCAAGCCCTGATATTCTTATTGAGTATGAAGCTAGTTCACCCAAGACTGTCAAGCTGGGCTTTGTCATAGCAGAGTTACGCATTTCAAACTGTTTATATGAAGGGAAAGGATAATATAGCTGACGCTTTGGTTTGAATGATAGTAACGCTGATGTAGAAAATGAGAACGACTATAGAATATATAGAATATTTTACCAATACTACATTGATTTGTGTAAATACATTGCATATTTGCAAAAGTCAGATCGGCAATGGAGCAAGGTAAGGACTTCGCTGACTAATCAACCTAATCATTCACTGTCTAGCCATTATAGAATATATCAAGATGTGTTATTCTATCGTCGACATCCAAATGCCTCTAACTGGTGCGTATGTATACCCGAGGACTCAGAACACAACTTATTTAGACACACACATTTAGTTTGGGGACGAAGAAGTGTCTTGCAAAACTCAGCACATACTGTTATTTTATCAATATGAGGAGAAACATACTCAATCTTTTAAAGCTTTTCAGAAAGCTAAAACACAGAATTTATCCTCAATGACAGATTTACATTCCATACTACACCGTAAACTTATGGAAATCGTTAGTATATACATTTGTTGACCCCATCCGACAAGTATCGTTGGTGTAAAATACGTAAGCATTTTGTGACATATTTTCTAAGCATGTTAAGCATTACGCCACAAAATCTGCGACTGCCAACACTATCATAAGACAACTTTCACGTGATTACATTCCCCACGTGGGAAAGTCAAAGGCAATTCTATTTGACAACGCCTCGTACAACACGGGGTACAAGTGGCGCAAATTCTTAAAATACAATAAGAGCATTTCTGTATCGAAACATAATCCTCAAACTAATCCTACAGCTCGGATTTCCAGGGAATTGAACAGGTTTATGAGGACTTATATACCTACACAACATTCTAATTCGGTATGCTATTTAACTCTTTTTGATGATGTGCACGGTTATCTCAGCATATGTGATACTACGTACACTCCTAATGAACTAATGTAAGAGGGGGGAGGGATGGAAAACTTTCTTGCCTAACAAATAAAGAGTGACAGAAATTTCATAATACCCATTTATTTTTCAACATAATAACCGTGTACACTAACGCACTTGCGGACACTCTCAGACAACTACTGTTAGCAGTTCAAATAAAAGGTCTTTGATTTCGATTGCAACGAAGCGTTCACAGCATTAATCACTACATCATCATTGTCAGGTCGCCGTCCTTTGGGGTCTTTTTTTTTTGGTTTGGAAAGAGAAAAAAGTATGATGGAGCCAAATCTGGAAAATATGGCAGATGTTGTAACAATTCGACCCCGCAGTCACGCAGAGTTTCCAGTGTTGCGAGGGCTTTGTGCACCGGTGCGTTGTCCTGATGCAAAAGAACTGCGCGTTAATTTTCCTTTCCTTTCTTTCTTTATCTGTTCTCTCAAACGGCGCAGGAGGGTGCAATAGTATGATGCATTGATAGTTACATCCTTTTGCAAGTAATCCACCATAATTACCCCTTCTGCATCCCGGAAGGCCGATGCTATCCCCTTATCAGCAGATTTTTGCACCCAGAAGTGTTTTGGGGTAGGGGATGAAGGATGTTTCCATTGTTGTGACTCTTGAGTTGTCTCAGGATCAAACTGGTGAACCCATGTTTTGTCCACTGTCACATACCTTGCAAGGAAGCTGTCTTCAACCGCTTCAAATTGGTAACGATTTCTTCAAGACACTGCACACACTCCCGTCTCTGATTTGTATTCAAGTCTTTCGGGACCCACCGAGATGAAACTTTCCGTATTCCCAAAATATCCGCAACAGTGTCATGATGAAGCTCACGGAGATTCCAAATGTGGTTTCAATGTGCTGTAACGTTATAGGGGCATCCTGGAAAATCGTATCGTGAACTGGAGTCACAGTTACATCAGTGGCAACGGTGACAGGCCTTCCGCTCCTAGGCGCATCTTCCTCGTTCTTCCATGTTTGAAGTCGGACACCTAAAGGGTTCAAATGGCTCTGAGCACTATGGGACTCAACTGCTCAGGTCATCAGTACCCTATAACTTAGAACTACTTAAACCTAACTAACCTAAGGTTATCACACACATCCATGCCCGAGGCAGGATTCGAACCTTCGACCGTAGCGGTCGCGCGGTTCCAGACTGTAGCGCCTAGAACGTCTCGGCCACTCCGGTCGGCTCCGACACCTAGATTTTAGCTGTTGCATAAGACGGAACACTATCCTTAAGTGTATTCCGCATGTCCTCCGCAATTTCCTTGGACGACATTCCCTTCAGATGAAGATATTCAATCACAATGGTTCTTGATTCTGTCGATATTTGCCATTTTGCTTACACTGCGGTATGCAAGGCATCCAAGCGGCAAAACTAACGAGGCTGGAGCCACGAAATTTGACTTGCATATCGACAAAGGGTCACTGTAAGTGTACGTGGTGTTGTTTGTGCGAGACATTGTAATAACTATCTCGGGATAACAACTTTTCGACCGCCCCTCGAATGACCGTAAGGAATCTAATGAATGGTGCAATCCGTTCCCGAAATTTCCAAATGAATCGGTGTCGTATATTGAGAAGATTATCGAACTTATTACGAAGGTGACACAGATAGAAACCAATTTTATGTTAATTCGATAAAAAAATGCAAAGAATCAAAGTTGGCATGCAGCTATTATTCCGCACACACCACCAACCCTCTCCACACCCACCACAAATCCTCTGCACTGAAGCGGTGCACTCAATAGTGGCGTCTGCTATACGACGACCCGTATGTAATCGTTAATAACCCGCATCATGGAGAATACCTATTACAAAACCATAAAACAAACAAAATCGTTGGACTTTATGCTCACAAAGGTTTGAGAGTTTATCATTCTAATTAATGAGCACATGTTTATTTGTAACTAGTAAGTAAGCATAGTACCA
This sequence comes from Schistocerca cancellata, assembly GCF_023864275.1. Classification (NCBI taxonomy): domain Eukaryota; kingdom Metazoa; phylum Arthropoda; class Insecta; order Orthoptera; family Acrididae; genus Schistocerca; species Schistocerca cancellata. The sequence continues at coordinate 266,967,021 of NC_064634.1, forward strand.
GCGAGTTGTAGGTACTGCGCAACTCTTCCGTGAGGAATGAAGATGGCGTAAGAAATTATACTTTCAGCAGAACCAGCCAGCAGCAGCAAGAAAAAAGGGGAAAAGAGGAGATCTGAACTTCTTTATCAAGGAAGAATCTTCACGCAAATAACCGAGCGGGGTGTCACAATGGTTAGCACACTGGACTCGCATTCGGGAGGACGACGGTTCAATCCCGCGCCCGGCCGTCTTGATTTAGGTTTCCAATGATTTCCATAAATCCCCTTAGGTAATTGCCGGGATGGTTCCTTTGAAAGGGCACGGCCAACTTCGTACCCCATCCTTACCTATCCGATAAGACCAATGACCTCGCAGTTTGGTCTCCTTCCCCAAATCAACCCAATCCCTCTTAACGCAACTTTTATGGTGATTTTAACTCATAAGCAAATAAAAAAATATTCATGAAACAATGAAACTGGTAAGCTGTACCGTCGATCGACGCCAATCCTTGACTGTAACTAAAAGAGATGACAACCATACACTTCAACCTAGAAGCAGATTAGGTACACGTCATGCTGAGTAAATTATGATCAGATCAAGCCAAGACCATATATATACAAACGGTACACACCCGAAACGCGAAATATTTGTCGTTTTGGACTAATGTTTCTTTCGTAAGACTTTTGTCTATTAATACATGTGAGCTTGAGCTTCTTTGGTGATGTTATTAAAATGTCATGTCCAATCTTTCAGCTTTCCAATGGCATCATTTGCTAGTACAAGGTTTGGTTGAGAGATCCATAAAATCTATAAAAAACTGTAAATGAATGCCAATTAAAATGTAATGTGGTTACATGTGACGTAACAATGATCAGAATTTCTAATATGCAACAAATATGGGTAAAAGCACAAAACGAATGTAAAAAGAAGAAGGATTATGGAACATTTTCGTACATTGCAATGACTGCAATAGCCATCAAACATTTGTGTAAAACTGTTAACAAAAAAAAAAAACATTATTTCTAAAAAAACAAAAACATTATTTGCACATTACAAGATACAGTGTAATGGCGATGGAATTGTATACGTGAAAGTGCAATCACATTTTCGGTGCATCACCTATCACGATGGTACAGAACGCAAATAATAAACGCGTGAACTACTAGATTTATGGTCCCGATGCATAAGAGCTGAAGACAACTCTACGTGTGGAGGTCTTTTGGATGACATTCAGGGAATGTAGTGTTCTTGAAAAGCGACAGACTCTCACCTGAATAAGTCGTGGATCGACGCCAATATTGCTGTCCGAAGTCTGATATCCATGCCTTCACGGAACAAGATATTGTGGAAAGGTTACCAACTGGTCTTCATCCACGCGACGGATGACCTAGGGAAACAGTGAAGATAAGTGTTGTTCTTGTGGTCTACAGTCCAGAGACTGGTTTGATGTAGCTCTCCACGGTACTCTATTCTGTGCAAGTTTCTTCATCTCCCAGTACCTACTGCAACCTACATCCTTCTGAATCTGCTTAGTGTGTGTACCTCTTGGTCTCACGCTACAATTTTTACCCTACACGCTCCTATCCAATAGTAAATTGAGGATCCCTCGATGCCTCAGAACACCAACCGATCCCTTCTTCTAGTCGTCACATATCTCTCTTCTCCCCAATTCTGTTCAGTAACTCCTCCACCCATCTATTCTTCAGCATTCTTCTGTAGCACCACATATCGAAAGCTTCTATTCTCTTTTTGTCTAAACTATCGTCTATGTTTCACTTCCATACATGGCTACACTCCATACAAATACTTTCAGAAACGACTTCCTGACACTTAATACTATACTCGACGTTAACAATTTTCTCTTCTTCACAAACGCTTTCCTTGCAATTTCCAGTCTGTATTGTATATCCTCTCTACTTCGACCATCATCAGTTATTTTGCTCCCCAAATAGCAAAACTCCTTTACTACTTTAAGTATCTCATGTCCTAATCTAATGTCCCAAGATAAGTGTATAAGTGTAAATAACAGTGCAACGTGTGAACAAAGTCACGTATCTAATATCAAACAGTGAACAATAACGTCGATGTGCAACAACACTTTCATAGCAAAAAATACTAGAAACTATTCTTATCTCTGCGTTATTATTGCACATGCTGTGTGTGTGAAGATTGAACGGCGACTCGTCGTACAAAGACTAGAAACCTGCAACCGAAGACCTAAAAGCAACAAACTCTGTCCTATGAGACAATCAACGAAAACGAACTCTCTTTGTATAAACAGATGTAATAGTATTAAGATTATTTTACTTACTGTAGATGTAAGTGCGTATTTTCTTCCGTCACTGTGATAATTTCTGCACCCGCTCAAACGGAACTGCTAATAAATTTTCAAAAGCGTGTTGCGGGATGGACCATGAAGTAATGGCTCTTAGCTGCACTTTGAAATACATGATTGCGCATGCGCGCGGCAGTCGCTATGACCATTGAGATGTGTATACCTGGCACATCCGCCACATTCTAATTTGCGTACACAGCTTGTAAATATAGAATAATGCATATTTTAGGGTGAATTGACCGCCTGCAGGTGCGTCCTTTCGCCACGCAATTCAGGGGGCAATTAAAAGGCACATCTGCGGGAAGAGTGTAATCTACAAACGAAATATTTGAAACATAATAAATAAATAAATAAAGCACTAATTAAAAATTAAGTGCTGTGAAGGTGGTATCGACTGTACCATACAACCGCAGAAACAAATGTAGCACTACGCCCCCCAATTATTTTTGTGAAGGGACGTCACCTTCTTGTTTAGAAGCGCGCCAAGACGGACGCTTTTCAACAATTTTGCAGACTGGTACGGCACGAGACCAATATCATTTATATTTTGTAGAGGCGCAATCATAGTAGGCGCATTCACATACTGTTGAATGCACCAACTGATTTAACATAATTCTCATTGTAAATTTATTGTTTATATATGAGAACCGAATAGTGTAATATTGCTTAATATTTGTTTCATTTTGTGTTGAAAGTCTTCCTCACCTATACAGAGTTTTTACATGGTGAAAGGTTCCGTGTATGTTAAATGCACATACATGGTCCAGTACGAACCATTTGTTTGGTGAATAAATGTTTTCTAAGTCTGATAGAAAAATTGCCATTCGAAGAGATATCGACGGTCGAAGAAAAGAATCAGAATGAACCGCACACAGGAAGCTATTTTCATGCGCGCCTAACGAAAGTAATGTATTTACAAGCATTATTTCTTCGAGAAATTTCGTTGTTATTTTAATTAGTTGGGTCACTTCCTAGCAGATGGACCATCTCAGCAACGCTGACTGTCTCGAGAACACCAAGAATACTTCAGTGGACCTAACTATACACTGGTGGCCATTAAAATGGAAACACGGAGAAGGTGACATGCTTCAAACGTCAAATTGGTATGTTGTGTACTAAGTGTTTGGATATGTAAACGGATAGCATGTCATTACAACACCATGTACAGGCGGTGCATAAAACAAGATTATACAAAGAATTTCTAATCCAAAAATCACTTTTGAATACTAGTTGTTTTTCAGGACGTCGCGACAGTCCTTGTGAAAGAAGAGTGGAATATTAGATGTAACGCCCTGATGTCGGAACGTTAACTCGTATTGAGTTGGTCTTGCTCTTTCAAAGAAACCATTACAGGTTTCGTCGTAGGAGACACTGGCAGCATCCTACTTACTGTGGTTTGTCGTTCACTGATATTGGGGCTCTTGTTGATCGGGATTCGACAGCTGTCATCAGAACATGGAATCAATGCGTTCAAGAAGGCCATATTCACGTCATCCAGGATCTCAGCTGCCCTACGCGACTAGTGTCCAAGAGTAGAGTTATACTGAGGCAAGAAAATGTTACGGGATACCTCCTAATATAGTGTCAGACCTCTTTATCCCGGGCGTAGTGCCACATTTCGACGTGGCGTGGAGTCAACATGCCCTTCGAAGTCCCCTAGAGAAATACTGAACCATGTTGCCTATACCCGTCCATAATATCAGAAATTATTACCATTGCAGTATTCTGTGCATAAACTGACCTCTCGAGTATCTCTCATTAACGTTCCATGGGATACATATCGGGCCATCTGGGAGGCCAGGTCATTCGCTCGAATTGTCGAGAATGTTCTTGAAATCAGTCGCGAAGAATTTTGGCCCGGTGACATGGCGCATTGTTATGCATAAAAATTCCTGCGCTGAATGACTGCAAATGGTCTCTAAGTATTCGATCACAACAATTTACAGTCAATTATCGGTTCAGTTACGTCAGACGTTCCACAACATTTCATGTAAAGACAGCCCACACCATAATGTATTCACCAACAGCTTGCACATTACCTTGTAGACAAGTTAGCTCCATGGCCTAGTGAGATCTAGAGCATAGTCGAACTCTACCAAGCCGGTCAGAGTGGCCGAGTGGTTCTGGGCGCTACAGTCTGGAACCGCGTGACCGCTACGGTCGCAGGTTCGAATCCTGCTTCGGGCATGGATGTGTGTGATGTCCTTAGGTTAGTTAGGTTGAAGTAGTTCTAAGTTCTAGGGGACTTATGACCTCAGCAGTTGAGTCCCATAGTGCTCAGTGCCATTTGATTTTTGAACTCTACCATAAGCTCTTACCAACTGAAATCGGGGCTCACCTCACCAGGCTACGATTTTCTAATCGCCTAGTGTTCAACCGATATTGTCACGTGCCCAGGAGAGGCGCTGATGGGAAACGCAATCGCCTCGTCTGTCTGCTGTCATACACCACTAATGCCAAGTTCCGCAGCATTGTCCGATTGGATACCTTCGTTGTACGTCACAAGCTGATTTGTGCGATTATTTCATCCAGCGTTTTTTGTCTATTAGCACTGACAACTTTACGCAAATGCCACTGCTCTCAGTCGTTAACTGAAGTCTGTCGGCCACTACTTCGTCCGTGGTGAAAGGTAATTTTGAAATTTGGTATTCTCGGCACTATCTTGACGCTGTGCATCTCGGAATATTGAATTACCTAACGATTTCCGGAATGGAACCCCTACCTCCTACTACCGTTCGGGTCCCAAGTCTGTTAATTCCCGTCCTGTGGCTATAATCAAGTCGCACACCTTTTCAGATCAATCAACTGACTACAAATGACAGTTCAGCTAATGCTCTCCCCTTTTATACTTCCTGTAAGTGATACTACCGCCAGCTGTACATGTGCACATAGGTTTCCCACGACTTTACGCACCTCAGTGTAACATTCGCTCAGTCATGCATTATCGCACAGCAAATTCGCGTATCACCAGCCAGGTATCCAAAATATCCAAAATGTTTGTGAGAAGGCTTCTGAAATAGCGTGGACTGTAAACATGGTGACCCTTGTTGCTGACTTCCTCGGTGCTACAGCAGAGAAATGACGCCACACTAGTGCTCTCAGTGACAACACTGGTAACTGGAACGCCACCATATCGTCTCTTCAGGTGACTGCTGGCTCTCATATGGCTTTCGCGATTCGTGCATCCTTGCTTGAAGAAATGAGAGGAATAAAAGTTGCCATAGTGCATTCGTCATCGCCTTGACTGCATTTCTCATCGCCTTACGGGTTTGTACCGGGCCTGATGATATGAGGTTCCTGTGGATACACAACAAGATCAGCTCTGGATGGCATTGCAGTTATTTCGGACAGTAGCAGTTACATTCCTGATTCGTTAAGCCCGGTGGATGGGCCTTACCTTCGAGAAAACACAAAACTGAATGTTGTCCATGCAGCCCTTACCTGCATCGATACGGAGTGTATCCGACTGGAGCTCTAGTAAGCACACATTCCAGACCTTTCATGCAATGAAAAACCTTCAGTCCGGAACCGCGCTGCTGCTACGGTCGCAGGTTCGAATCCTGCCTCGGGCATGGACGTGTGTCATTTCCTTGGGTTAGTTAGGTTTAAGTAGTTCTAAGTCTAGGGGACCGATGACCTCAGATGTTAAGTCCCATAGTGCTTAGAGCCATTAGCGAATGAGAAACTCTGATAATACGTTGTCGCTGCCCACCACTCACAAGATACTACGGTTGGCGGACTTTGACACAGATGTGAAGCAGAATGGAACGACTTAGCCCTATCTGTCATTGGAGCTCAGCTGAACTCGAGACCCAGTGGTGTTAGAGCATTTGTTGTTGCTTTGTGTTCTGAAGTTCGCGTCCATTTCGCCCAAATCAACTACAAATTTGGTAATATTATATTCTTCGAACCATACTGTGTACAGACGGGAAGTAAAATTTCGTTATTTGCTCGGACTTAAAACCCACGTGTATCCCTTTACTGATCTGCACTGACAACTCATTAAAGTTGATCAAAAGTTTATCTTTAATCTCCTTATTATTCTCTTACTGCATTTTTGCAATGACTCTTTCTGTTTATTTACTACCATTTTTAATCCTTGCCAGTATAGCTTGCACAGTATTCGGATTTAAAGAGGAAGAGGTTACATTAGCATTTGTAAATTGTAAAGGATCTTTTTCCGAAGTTCTGCATTACTACTGAAAGATGGAGAGGCTATGTAAGTTTTTATTGCCGTCATAAATTCAATGCCTGAATCTTCAACCACTTAGCTTCAGTGTTGTGACAAGTCACACCCTACAGAATTATTTACAAGTACTGAACCAGCTACTGAATTGTCGTTTCCATCTCTAAGTACCGCAATTTGACTGCATTAATTATGTTTTTGTGTCACTGCGCACCTACCTCCCTTGAACCAATAATCTGAGAAAGCCTCTCTTCACTCATCTTTTCTGCTTCTAATAGCTCATTAGAAACACCTTCCCCTAGTCATATAACACGTGATTTTGACATAATAGTTGACATCTTCGCTCAAATATAGGAAACAGAGAATGAAAATCACAAACATTCTAATAGTGTCTGAGAATAATCACTGAACACAATCTACTGCTGAAATCACAACTGACTCTTTAACATATCTGAGAATCAATAAAACACTGAATAATACCAGGCAGTACTACTGTCTTAAATCATATGCTTTCGAGTAAAATGCAAACGTGTTCTGCTGTATGTATGCCTAAAGAGAAATAACTGCACATCTGTAACGGAAGAGCGAAACTTTCAGAGTGAACATCCACCATAAACCACTGTCTAACTATACAACACCGCAAGTCAAGAACAGTATACAGGGAAACAAAAATCTTCAACCGAAAGTAATAAGTCTAGCAATACAAAGTGAAAATATTAACAAATGAAATCTGTCAATTACTATAGATAGCACATAATACAAATAACACATGAAATGTAGGAATAGTTTTCCCAAACAGATACTAACCCTACACAATATATGTCATTTTAGAAAAGTACACATTAGAAATGGTTCCAATAAATTAATAAAACAAGAAACAATATTCTTTCAGCTCGTGTTGCCTATGCACTACAATACGGCTCCCCATGAACACCGTCGTATATCCAAACTACTAACAGCAAATTAGTGTACTTCTCATCTCACATACAATAACTGTTCAATATTCCCCACTGTTCCCCATAGGTTACAGTACCCAGCAGCAAAAAGCGTTCTATACAAAAAGATTGTTGTGTGCAGTCAACTACCAGAAACCGCCAGAAATTATTTTTACTCTGTACTGTCACATAAAGTCATCTTTTGACATGCAATGGTGAGCAGCGTGCAAACACATGTGCAGTTGTTTCACAAAACATAAAATATTCAAGGAAAAGATCAGAATACACTAACAGTAAACTTTGTTACAAAGCAAGGCCTTCATCTAGCTGCTGAACCAGTATCGGATGCTGGTAGGGAAGCATTGACAAAGGGATCTTTTCAAAGGAGGTGTTTATAATCAATGTAAGTTTAATGATTGCGCTCACTTTCCCAAAGACAGTTTCGTGTTTAGACGTCAATGGAACCTTACTGTGCACGTGATATAAATTTACTTTCAGTAATGGCTGTGTTTAATCATTAATTGTATTGCATATGGAGCTTCTGTGTTTAAAGCACCTAAGTGCGTAATTACGTACATCGTATGCAATCGTTATAAACATGCCCATCTGACATATCACATTCAAATACCGTGTTGCTTTATAGAATTTATGCGTAATTTGTATTTAGATTTCCATTGCAAAACACACAACCACTGAACTAAATTATATCAGAATGTACGCCAAAACAATTATTGTTTCACTCAATGTAATCTGAATAGACAATCACTGTTCCCTAAGTGTACAAAATAGTGTTTAATTGTGGCCCTAACGATCACATGCCTGTCATGTGTGACAGAGGATAATGCTGTAGTAGCAGTGCAATGGCGTTTCTCAGGAACCAACTGAAAGAAATCACGCTGCTTTTGCCATTACTAAAATACAACTTTAGGAATGCAATGCAAGCGATAATTGGATCTTGCTTGTTGGAGTTTGATTCCCAATTGTTATGTTTGAAAACTTTTAAGTAGCAAGTTGTATGTGGAGGCTCATTGTCGAATAATTTGAAAACTATTTTGATTTATTTGTAGATTTATCAACGAAAATTAAATAGTGCGAATAAGGCAGCATTATGATCATTTTTACTACAATGTCAATAGCTCGTACAATGCCCAAGAAATTATTCCTTTAGAGAAGACTTCTTACATTCACACAATTAACTCTATAAACCAAGTTTAACTCCGGTATTAAAAAATGAAAAAGGGTAAAGAGTGATGTATTTATTTTCCGAGTTTATGTATTTTCGAGATATTCAAACAACAGTAACGTAACTGTCAAACAATGCAACATACGATATTTAGAAATCAGAACAAAAAAGGTTCTTTAAATACGACATTCCGCTTTCTGCAACATTTGCGCACGTCGCAAATTACGTTCTATATGTACCAAGAAGCAGCAACAGCATTCCGAAATCAGGATTCCACAAAAGCAACCCACATCAGTTTCGGCCAACGCTCGACACAGAAGTCTTGCTCATGCGGGCAAACTAAATGACAACTGCACAAACCTTGAAACCCAGAGACTCTCCTTTGTAAAGTGATTACTGTGACAAATATCAAAAATAAAATTGCAACTTGTCACAATCTAACAACTTTTCAGACCATTCTCTTCATTGGCTCTGGACATCGTCTCCACTGTAGCAGCTTAACCAAGTGGCAAAATGCTGCTGCGAGGCTGACCCATTTTTCAACGACTCATCATTTAACGGTGTAAAAATTGCTCACGTGCTGATATTGCGCCCTTTGATGTGGGATTGGCATACTAGGATGTCCTTCTTACGATTCGTTTTGCGACTTCTCGAACACTAGATTTCGTAAAATTAACCTTTTCTCTTAAGCACATAATAATGATGTTTGGGTTACTTGTTTTCCATCGCTGGATGATCATCGTTAGTTACTGATGGTAGACAGTTTCCACATCCTCTTACTGCATTTGGAATAATTTTTCAGAAAGTTTAGGTACTACGTTGCCCTAAGTTCTTTATATATATATATATATATATATATATATATATATATATATGAATGTCAAGAAACATGACGAGGGCATCCGAAATGGAAACTATAATTAGTGAAATGAAATGTAGCAGTTAGTACCGAACGGTTATAACATCTGAGGAACAAAACAGGATGACAATGTCTACAAAGCCTTGACTTTTATGAGATCTGTATTAATGAGATCTGTATTAATGAGTAAAAGGTCATCCTTCATAAAAGTCAAGGCTTTGTAGACATTGTCATCCTGTTTTGTTCCTCGGATGTTATAACCATTCGGTACTAACTGCTACATTTCATTTCACTAATTATAGTTTCCATTTCGGATGCCCTCGTCATGTTTCTTGACATTCTTCTCATAGTTTTATTTTTAACCACGTACTTTGTAAGTTCGTTGCGGCGACTTAATGTTCCATTTAACTTAGTTTTTTCTTCTGAGTTCTTTTTAATGAAGTTTCTTTTACATTTTTGTAGTAGTTATACACCGTATTCCCCTTCAGTCTTTCACCATATCGGCATATCTTCTCTTATTGTATCCATCCTACCCGGTTTCTTAAAAAGTCCATCTTTCACAACCACAGCATGAAGCACTGAAATAAAGGTATTCACTCATTTATTTGTTCCCTATATATTGATAAATTACTTTTACTTTCGACGGTATGTTCAGTCATGGAAAATGCTCTCCTTCTATCGTTACCATCCTTTGTTTCAGTACAAACAGTAACTTTTGTTGACTCAATAAAAACCGTTTCTAACTGAATAAGATTGCATCCATTTTCCTGTCATTTCAGCAATTTTTTAAATAACTCACAAGGTTGTTCACTTTTCTTTTCTAAAGAAAAATCTGTCTTCTCCTAGCTTTTATTTATTCTTTAAGAATGTTTACCAGACTGTCTGGAATACTGGATTCTTACACCGGAATGCCATAATTTGAATAATTGTTGTTAATTTTACTTATATTTGGGTCCAGTGTTAGGATTCCATCAATGTAGCTGGGATATATAATGTTTTATGTTTGTTTTCTCGTCTTAGTTGCTGCTTTCGTTAATAATTCAGCAGGAAAATTACTTTTCGATTCGTTTTGTAGTAGTGTCAGTTGTTTACAGCATTATTCCACTCTTCTCCAGTAACTGATAACGCTAAGTAAGCACTTTTCACTACATTCACTCTACATGTATTGCCTCAATACTCATATGTCACTCTCATAAAACAGAGCATGTGTACAGGTGATATCATACGAGTAAGTTCCGTCATTCCTATTACTGCGTAGTTTCAGTTCGCTGATTTGTGGATATAGACTTTCACACCCTCGTCAAACTCGATAACAAATTTGCGAATGTTTGAAGTAGCTTAAATTCTTCATTTGTGTGGCCATACTGTCCGTAGTCGCTTTATAGTTCATGATTGTATTTTTGATCCGTCGTTTTCACCAGACGCGTTTCGCTTTATTGAGTCAAAGCATCATCAGTGGTCTGTAATTAAGTTTATTTACATTTTGATTTGCCTTTTAGATCGATAAACTGTTCGTTAAGGATAGGTTGGTTTGTAGTTACGGTGATTTTTCGGCTGCTTTCTCGCTTACATCGGAAAATGCCTTCTGATAACACACCGTTGTTTTTCTTTGTTAGACACTGATAATTTTCGTCTACTTTTTAGATGTTCTGCAGCACTATGCAATTCTCACAACTCAATTTTTTGCACACCAGTGTATTCTGTTTGTTTTAGTACTTCGAGTATGTGTATACGTTTGTGTTTTTTAGTGTTGCCAACAGAAAATTTCCACTAATTTGTCTTTCACACAGAAATATTCTTTTTAATTTATAGTATTGTGTAATTCTATTTAAGTATGTTTCTGTGTATGTGAAGGCGATACAGTAATTCTGAATGTTACCGATAACAGGGCTCTCGTGAGGACTTAGACAGAAGCAACAAGGGGAAAGATGTTTTCAGTTGCGCTACAGATAAAGGATCATAATCACTGTCTTTAGAGTAGGGTTCTCCAAGTCTAGCGCAAGCAACACTAACAAATAGTTTCGTATGTTGGGAAGCCTTAAGATGGCATATCTCCAGCCAATCAAAAGGTTGTTAACCGCGTATGTGCACTGGCAAAACGAGTTCAGTAAACTAAAGGAAACATCTGGAGTGACATTCCCAGGATATGGTATATACATTTTGACGCCCCCGCTCCCTCCCCCCAAATTAACCATGGATCTTGCCGTTGGCAGGAAGGCTTGCGTGCCCCAGCGACACAGATAGCCGTAGTGTAGGTGCAACAACAGGGGAGGGATATCTGTGGAGAGGCCAGACAAACGTGTGGTTTCTGAGGAGGGGCAGAGACCATTGCAGTAGTTGCAGGGGCAACAACCTGCTTGATCGACTGAACTGGCCTTGTAACATCAGCGTTGCTGTGCTGATGCTGCGAACGGATGAAATCAAGAGGAAACTACAGCCGTAATTTTCCCGAGGCCATGCAGATTTACTTTATGGTTAAATGATGATGACATTCTCTTGGGTAAAATATTCCGGAGGTAAAGTAGTCCACGGGCGGGGCTACTCAGGAGGACGTCGTTATCAGAAGAAACAAAACTGGCGTTCTACGGATGGGAGCGTGGCATATCAGATCCCTTAATTGGGCAGGTACGTTAGAAAATTGAAAAGCGAAATGGATAGGTTAAAGTTAGATACAGTGGGAATTTGTGAAGTTCGGTGGCAGGAGGGACAAGACTTCTGGTCAGGTGAATACAGTTTTATAAAAACAAAATCAAGTAGGGTAACGGAGGAGTAGGTTTGATAACGAATAAATACATACGAATGCGGATTAGCTACTACGAACAGCATAGTGAACGCATTGTTGTAGCCAAGAAAGACAGGACCCCACGCCTACCACAGTAGTACAAGTTTATATGCCAACTACCTCTGAAGAAATGTATGATGAGATAAAATAAAGTATTCAAATAGTCGAGGGAAATGAAATTTTAATAGTCATTGGAGACTGGAATACGATAGTAGGGAAAGGAAGAGAAGGAAAAGTAGTAGGTGAATATGGATTGGGGTTAATGAATGACAGAGGAAGCCGCCTGGTAGAATTTTGCACAGAACATAACTTAATCATAGCTAACACTTAGTTTAAGAATCAAGGAAGGTCATATACGTGGAACAGGCCTAGAGACACTGTATGATTTCAGATATATTGTATAATGGTATGAAATTGTAAGACATTTCCAGGGGCAGATGTGGCCTCTGACCACAATTTATTGGTTATGAACTGTAGGTTAAAACTGAAGAAACAGCAGAAATGTAGGAATTTAAGGCGATGGGACCTCAATAAACTGAAAGAACAAGAAGTTGCAGAGAATTTCAGTGGGAGCTTTAGGGAACGATTGACAAGGGAAGAGGAAAGGAATGCAATAGAAGAAGAATGGATAGCATTGTAAGATAAAATAGTGAAGGCAGCAGAGGATCAAGTAGGTAAAAAGACGAGGGCTAGTAGAAACCCTTCGGTAATATAAGAGATATTAAAAGTAATTCATGAAATAAGAAAGTATAAAAAATGCAGTAAATGAAGCTGCATACAAACGTTTAAAACATTAGGTCGATAGGAAGTCCAAAACGGCTAAGCGGGAATGGCTAGAGGACAAATGTAGGGTTGTAGAAGTATTTATCGTTAGGGGTGAGTTAGATAAAGCCTACAGAAAAATTAAAGAGATCTTAGGAGGAAACAGAACCACCTGTATGAATATCAAGAGCTCAGGTGGTAAACCAGTCCTAAGCAAAGAAGGGAAAGCCGAAAGGTGCAAGGAGTATATAGAGGGCCTACACAAAGATGATGTACTTGAGGGGAATATTATGGACATGGAAGAGGACATAGATGAAGATGCGACAGGAGATATGATACTGCGTGTAGAATTTGACAGAGCACTGGAAGACCTATGTGAAAACTAGGCCCGGGGAGTAGACAACATTCCGTTAGAACTACTGATAGCCTTAGGAGAGCGAGCCGTGACCAAGCTCTTCCATCTTGTGAACAAAGTGTATGAGACACGCGAAATACCCTCAGACTTCAAGAAGAATATAATAACTCCAATTCCAAAGTAAGAAAGTGCTACCAGGTGTAAGATTTAGCGAACTATCAGTTTAATAAGTCATGGTTGCAAAGTGCTAACACGGATTCCTTACAGACGAATGGAAAAACTGGTAGAAGCCAATTTCGTGGAAGATCGCTGTCGATTCCTTTGAAATGTAGGAAGACGAGAAGCAATATTGACCCTACGACTTATTTTAAAAGCAAGGTTAACGAAAGGCAAACCTAGTTTTATAGCTTTTGTAGACTTAGAGAAAGCTTTTGACATTGTTGACTGGGATACTCTCTTTGAAATTCTGAAGGTGGCTGGGGTAAAGTACAGGAAGCGAAAGGCTATTTACAATTTGTACACAAAGCGGAAGGCAGTTATAAGACTCGAGAGGTACGAAAAGGAAGCTAGCGTGTGAGAAGGTTATAGCCTATCCCCGACGTTATTCGATCTGTACATTGCGCAAACTGTACCAGAAACCAAAGAAAAATTTGGAGTAGGAATTAAAATCAGGGGGGAAGAAATAAAATCTTGAGGTTTGCTGATAACGTTGTAATTTTATCAGAGACAGCAAAGAACTTGGAAGATCAGTTGAAAGGAATGGACATTGTCTAGAAAGGAAGATATAAGATGAATATCAACAAAAGCAAGACGAGTATAATGGAATGTAACCCAATGAAATGAGGTGATGCTGAGGGGACGATATTAGGAAATGAGACACTTAATGCAGTAGATGAGTTTTGCTATTTGGCAGCAAAACAACAAAGGATGGTCGAAGTAGGGAAGATATAAAATGTAGACGCGATGTCAGGGAAAGCGTTTTTGAAGAAGAAATATTTTTAACTTCGATCATAGATTTAAGTGTCAGGAAGTGTTTTCTGAAAGTATTTGTATGACGTGTAATCATGCATGGACGTAAAACATAGACGATAAACAGCTTAGACAAGAAGAGAGTAGAAGCTTTTGAAATGTGGTGCTACAGAAGTATGCTGAAGGTTAGAAGAGTAGATCACGTAACTAATGAGAAGATACTGAATAGAACTGGGGAGAAGAGGGATTTGTGGCATAACTTGATGAGAAGAAGGGTTAGATTGGTAGGATACGTTCTGAGGCATCAAGGGATCACCAATTTAGTACCTGAGAGAAGCGTGGAGGGTAAGAATCGTAGAGGGAGACCAAGAGATGAACACACTTAACAGATTCATAAGGGTGTAAGCTGGAGTAGTTACTCGAAATGGAGAGACTTGCACAAAATAGAGTAGTATGGAGAGCTGCATCAAACTAGTCTTTGGACTGAATACCATAACAACAAACAACATTTTGACTTGTTATGTTATGTGGACAATTGAAAATCGCTTCGGTTGAGGTTGAAACGAGCACTAGACACTCGGTTAATAAAAATCCGCAAATGGTAATAGAATTCACATACGCAGAGATCCGCATAAACTTAATTATGTATACAGATAGCTCATCCATCCCGGTGATCGAAAATTTCGATGATTTTTTCCTCATATCGATATCAATACTGGCAACGTATTTGTCCTGGAAATTCCATCAATTTTGAGAAAGACAATAAAATATTATTATATAATTACAAATCAAAATTTTCTGATTTTTTCCTGTACTTTTCCTGCGAAAGCATGCGGTTTTTAAAGCCCATGATTATAGGTCAACGGAAAGTACCCTATAGGTTTTGTTGAGTGAGTTTGTATCTATAAATGTATGTGTCATAAATGACCCTATGTTTAGACTGCATTGATTTAGAAGCTTCAATTCATTACACCGCGAAGAGACCATAGTCCATAGCACGTGACATAAGTTTCAGCTTCATACGTCTGCTCGTTCCTGACGATATGTGGCCTTAACATACGAACAGACAGCCAGACGACGACCGACAAAACAATTCGTATCGTGTGATGTAGTTATAAATTAACAATTGTATTTTCTTCAGTAACGTGAGGAAGATAGCGAGTGTGAAATTATGTGCCATAAATGCCCATATTTTTCGATCGCATTGTTTTAGAAGGTTATATTTACCACGCTGCCAAGGGTCTATAGTCTTTAATACGGGACATAAATTTTAAACTTATTACCTCTACCCGTTTCTGCAAAAAATGAGTCTTAACATACGGAAGGACAGGCAGATAGTTAGACCCAAATGATAAAAAAAAGATACTTTTTCGTGTGACTGAAATAGGAATTAACAATTTTCGGACTTTTTCCTTTAGTTGTGCTCTGTAAAATTATTTCTTGCGAAATCCCATGATTCTTGGTCAACAGAAAATATACTATACCTTTTGATGAGTGAGTATGCGAGTACCAAAATATATGACATACATCACTGTATCTTTTGATTGCACTTAGAAACTCCAAGGGACAGTAACCTCAGCATGTAACATACTGGTACTAAGAGCTATGTACCGTTCTTTGAATGTGGAACTAAGGTATTTGTTTACATCTTGTGGTACTGCACTCTCCCAGAAATACGAAAGCTATAATGTACTTCCATTTTTGGCATCTGCCAGTTCTCACATCCAACCAGAAAGCGATAGAGTGGCACTAGGTTTTATTATGATCAACTCGAAGTAAAGTCTCCTCTTACATTAATTTAATCACCTCTCCTACTTTCATACACTAAATGTCCATTCCAGTTAAGTGTAAGATATGGACAAGAATTAATTGTTTGTCTTTTATGATGTAGTGTGTGGGCTACTCTAAGACGTTGACGAATGACTGTCCAGTGTAATTAGCCATTACCACGGGAAGTTTCTGAACACGGGTGATTCAAATCATATGACGACCGATATTAGGCCTGACTTATTCGATTGTTATTGGTCTTCTATCCTGCAAAATTTGACACTGCAGTAAACCCGTACGAAACCCGTCGCCGTGCGTTCGCATCATTGACGCCATTCAGTAACTCGCATTTACTTTTAAAAGAATACAGATATTAGTTTCACTACGTTTCTAAAACTTTTCAGTATTTTTGCTACATTTTAGCCGCAGGAATGTATGATCTTCACTGAAGAAACTGGTACAGTTGCCTAATATTTTGCAGGGCCGACACGAGAACGCAGAAGCGCCGCATCACGACGTGGCATGATCTCGACTAATGTCTGTGGTGTTGTAGGGAACTGAGACCATGAATCCTACAGGGTTGTCCATAAATCCATAAGAGTACGAGGGGGGAGGGGGAGATCGCTTCTGAACTGCACGTTGCAAGGCATCCCAGATATGCTCAATAATGTTCACGTCTCGGGAGTTTGGTGGCCAGCGGAAGTGTTTAAGCTCAGAACGATGAATGTAAGTGGAGCCACTCTGTAGCAATTCAGGACGTGGAATTGCACAAGTCCGTCGGAATCCACAATGGAAATGAATGGATGCAAGTGATCAGACAGGATGCATACGTACGTGTCAACTTTCAGATTAGTATCTAGACATATCAGGGGTACTATATCACTCCAACTGCACATTCCGCACACCATTACAGAGACTCCACCAGCTTGAACAGTCCACTGCTGCCATACACAGTCCATGGTTTCATGAGGTGGTGTCCATAGCCATAAACGTCCATCCAATCGATACAATTCGAAACGAGACTCGTCCGACGAGGCATCATGTTTCTAGTCATCAACAGCCCTGTTTCGGTATTGACGGGCCCAGGCAAGGCGTAAAGCTTAGTGTTGTGCCGTCATCAAGGGTACACGAGGGGGGGTCTTCGGCTCCGAAAGCCGATATCGATGATGTTTCGTTGAATAGTTCGCACGGTGACACTTATTGTTGGCCCAGAAATGAAATCTGCAGTTATTTATGGAAGGTTTGCTCTTCTGCAACTTTGAACGATTCTCTTCAGTCGTCGTTGGTCTGGTTATTGCAGGATCTTTTCTCAGGTGATGCGATCGGAGATCTGACGTTTTCCGGATTCCTGATATTCACGGTACACTCTTGAAATGTTCGTACCGGAAAATCCCCAGTTCATCGATGCCTCGAAGATGCTGTGTTCCATTTCTCATGCGCCTACTATAACACCAGGTTCAAACTCTCTTAAATGTTGATAACCTGCCATCGTAGCAGCACTAACCGATCTAACAACTGCGCCACAGATTTGTTGTTTTATACAGGCGTTGCCGACCGCAGCGCCGTATTCTGTCTGTTTACGTATCTCTGTATTTGAATAGGCATGCCTATACCAGTTTCCTTGGCGCTTCAGTGTAAAACATAGGGAACGGAAAGTTACATGCTATTACAAGTTTTGAGTACAAGATTACTAAATCAAATGTATATGCTTGACAAATAGCTCCATTTCACAATGACTGTCACGAATATTAAAAGGTAAACTGTTTATTAAGAAGTTAAAATCCCACGTTACCACGAGTGCAAAAATAAGGTTTTTAAATATTCTTAAAAACCGATTCAGAAACGTTATGCAATATAAAAAAAAATCGCGCGACATGAAAGTACCAATTTTCTTTTTACCCAAAAAAGTAACACTTTTTATGGAAAAATACGTTAAACAACGATGTGGGGCAGTCACTTACTTGAAAATGTTTTTGCAGCGTGAAATTGGAAAAGTGGTTTTTCCCTCTTGTTCAAGAAGTCACACGTCCTGCTCTGGCACCCAGTGTGGACACCGGTGTGAATGGAATCGCTCGTAGACACAAGCTGAGAGAGGAGCGTGCATCTACACGCGCGCCTCTACTTGTTTGAGGGGCATGGCGAGTAGGCGCTAGGCAGTCAGGCATAAACGCGCCTTTAAATTCATTAAAGAGTAATGCAGATCCTCTTTCTTCCAAGTGTTGTACTTAGGAATAATTCTGTTACTCTAAACCTCTGCGTGAATACATGTAGTTTCGTACTGTGGCAAATATACCCAGCTGCTTAAAGAGATTGCTGTAACATATACATGTGTAAGCTCCACACGTAATTCCCACATAGTTTGCAATTATTCATATGGCAAAAAGTAGCCAAACTTAAATGATTTAGCAAGTCCGCTATACATTGTTTCCACTTGATGTTTTCATCAACTACACACCTAAGACCTTAAAATTCCATACCCAGTTTAGTATTTCTGATTAGTATGATAGGGCAACAGGATGATGAACAGTCTTGATTGTACAAAACTGGAAGGCCTGTGTTTTATTCGAAGTTTAAGCACAGCCCATTTACTCGAAACCATTGAGTACCTTCTAGTAAAATATCATCTAGTACTTCTGTTGATGCTTTTTTACTTGGCTTCACAAAAATACTTGTATACAGACAGCACTATGTCTGCCTCCGGACTGGTAAAACATTAACTCAAGGCAAAAACAGTAGTGAGCCAATGATCGACCCTTCCGTTTTCCAGTTGAAATTTCTCACCATACTGATGAGTAAATACGACATACACAGCTTATATGTCAACTAAACTTCACTTGTTTATATGCGTACGACATACATAACTAATTGTGGGTCCCTAAGAACTTGCAAAAATTTACACATTTTTTTTTTGATGCCCTTTGGGGAAATGGAATGAAGAAGCTTATCGCGTTTTCATATATATGATTCCAGACGGATACTAGTCCGGAGTCTACAAGGACTTCCGTCATGAGTCAGAATCTGGGAACTCAGATATTGCCGTGATGCTGACCTATGGTCTCACTTCTCTCCTTTCTATAATGTAGAAATCATTCGTTTGTATCTACGTTGCTGATATCAATGTGAATTGCTGACACATGTGTTAAATTGACGAATACGAGTGATTTGTAAATGTTAGTTCAGAGCTTATGCGCTAATAATCCACAAATATTTATGTACTCGTACATAACTAGTCCTGTTATAAAACTTCGTTGTCTGGAAGTTTTACTGAACTGTACCATCCGTTGTTCTTCTATATCGTCTAGCTATAGCACATAAGGTATAGTTGAAAGAATCAAGAATACAGAACTATGCATTAGAGTATTGCATTCATGCACCATCCACTAGTTTTTCATTGAAACCTTTCTCAAGAAATTAGCCTATTTCATCAGGTACGTTCGCTTCTTTATCATTGGGTACCTGTACGCAGTTCTTCTCTTGATAGTTGACTTTTTGTATACAATTCAACTTTTCTGCAATCTCGGCGAAATCTTTTCGATGTTCTACGCTTCGAGAAAACATTTTTGTGTTTGCTACTATGTACTTTTATTTCAATTACAATGCAGTCCAGCCTTGAATCAATTTGAGTTGCTGGTGTCCGTATGTATTGTGGCGTACAGTAGTGACTGGTTAATACTTTCTTTGCTGTCTTCGAATGTAGTGTAGATTCTCGTTTCACATTGACCGGAACAAATACGCACGTCGTAGGTACACACGAATATGTTAACAGTAGACATTACTAATATACACATTAATGATACAATGTATGTCACCACGCACAGTACATGAAAATCCATTATCTAATACTCAGGATAGTGTAACTGAATAAAATGCGTAGGAAAAGCAACGAGACTTCGCGCTCCTGCGTTCTGAGAGACAATGTGGGTATTCTGTCTTGATGCCCTGACTAGTCCTTTTATAAAACTTCGCTACCTGGAAGCTCTAATGAACTTTACCATGCGTTTTTCTCCTTTATGTTCGAACGAACGGGCTAGCTTATCTAGAGAAGGTGGTATTCGACTACGTAAATGCGATTGTAAAGAGGATGATGAAATGTGTCGGAAGTACCTGACGATGCATTTACTTTCGATCCCTAAGTTCTTCAGATCTCATTACGTCTTGAAATACATACCACTATACCCCCACGTCGCAAATACAGTTGTTGCCCTATGACAATAGTACTCTTAGTTTTTGGATGGGTGATACATCTGTGCTTTCACTAGTGTTTGAGACTATCCACCACCGTACATAATCCACTCACAGCCTTTTTCTACCACCCTCCCTCCATATCTGTCCCATCCTCACACCCTGCCACACACACACACACACACACACACACACACACACACACATTCTCTACAAAAATGATCCACAAGAATGCAGATAAATAAAGGTTTATAGTTCCTGCTTGCAAAATTTTCACTAGTCAGCGCTGTCATCATTGTGAGGAAATACTGTTACACAAGCCATCATGCCTTTATTATTTGGCACGCACTGGTTATCATAGAGCTTAATTAACGCGTCAGCACTGAAGGTATTACAGTGTTCATTCATACATGTAATAATACAGCATATTATGGGGATCTACGGTCCCTTATGTAGCGTTATTATTTGTACATTCACGCAAGTCATAAATGGGTATAAAAATAGATTATCGGGCTAGAATCGCCGAGAGTACTGTATTCGCGATGTTGCTGCTCAGAGGTTAAAAAAAGTACGGAAAGAGATCAATGGTGGTAGTTGAAGTAGCGGTTGAGCATGAAATTCTCGACGCAGGCAGACTCTCAGCAAAAACCCAGAACTACACCAATTGTGAGGAAGCATATTTCTTATTAAGAATGACAATAAAGGGCAATTGTGATAATGGAATAGAAATTAAAGTTACAGCAGTGTTCTCTCCGTCTACTATTGGATTGCAGTGTTGATTGAGTCATAGTGTTTGACATGTGTGAATATCATGTTATTCGTTTTGGAGAGTGAAAATTTCGGTTTTTTATGGCCTTTGTCGAGATAAACGGTGGGTAATTAAATAAGACGATTGGATGATTTTCTCTTTTTGCGTCTAAGAGGAATAAATTTATCTGGAAGTCACTAAAAGGGACGTTCTTTTCGTCTTTTAGTGTCAGTCATTACTATCACCTTCAGTGCCGAATTGTTTTAGTTAGATATATAATGCTATTGTGCCTTCGTATGCATATGCTATATAGAAATTCCAACTGACAAGTGGAAATATCATAAAGAACTTTCCGTTACCTGTGTGTCAGCGCCGGCCGGAGTGGCCGAGCGGTTCTAGGCTACAGTCTGGAACCGCGCGACCGCTACGGTCGCAGGTTCGAATCCCGCCTTGGGCACGGATGTGTGTGATGACCTTAGGTTAGTTAGGTTTAAGTAGTCCTAAGTTATAGGGTACTGATGACCTGAGCAGTTAAGTCCCATAGTGCTCAGAGCCATTTGAACCATTTGTGTGTCAACAAGGTATGAAAGCTCAGTGCACTGGCGGAGCTGTCATTTGTAATTAGGTGATTAGTGTGAAACGGTTTCCTAAGTGATTATGGCCGCACGGCGGGAATTAACGGACTTCGAACTCGGGATGGTAGTTGGAGGTAGACGCATGTGATATTACATTTAGGAATTCTTTATACAATTCAAAATTCTCGGATCTACTGTGTCAAGGATGTACTGAGAATATCAGATTTCATGTATTATCTTCCACCACGGACAACGCAATAACCGAAGTCCTTCACTTAATGAGCGACAGTAGTGGTGTTTGTGTGTAAGTCAGTGCTAATAGACAAGAAACACTGCGTGAAAGAACAACGTAAATCAGCGTGAGACGTAAGACGATACTATTGTTACGACAGTGCGGCGAAATTTTCCGTTAATGAGCTACGGCAGCAGACATCCGACGCAAATGCCGTTGCTAAAAGTACTACATCGCCTGCAGCGCCTCTCTTGGGCTTGTGACTGTATTGGTTAAAGCTAGACGACTGGAAAACCGTGCTGAGTCATAATTAAGTTGGTAATAGATGATGGTAGGGTTCGAGAGTGGCGCAGATCCCGGGACGCCGTGGACCCAGGTTGTGAACAAGGCACTGTGCAAGCTTGGGGTGGCTCCGCAATGGTGTAGGCTTTGTCCATATGGAACGCATCCAACGGAATCTATCAGTAAATAAATGTAAATGGTTTTGTGTGGCTACTTGGAGCCAATTTTCTGCCATTCATGGACTTCATATTCCAAAATAATGATGGACGACAATGCTCTTGTCACAGGGCCACAATTGTTCGCGATTGGTTGGAAGAACATGCTGGACATTTCGCGCGAATGATTGGGCCACCCAGATCACCCGAAGTGAATCCCATCGAATACTTATGGGGCATAATCGAGAGGTCATTTTGTGCACAAAATTCTGCACAGGCCGCACTTTCACAGTTATGGACGGCTATAGAGGTAGCACTGCTTAGTGTTTCTGCAGGGGACATTCAGACTTGCTGAGTCCATGCCACGTCGAGTTGCTGCACTATGCTAGGCTAAAAGCGTTCTGAAACGATGTTAAGAGGTGGACTACCCAGTGACTTATCTCGTCTAAGTGTATGGAGCTATAGTAGAACTACACTCCTGGAAATGGAAAAAAGAACACATTGACACCGATGTGTCAGACCCACCATATTTGCTCCGGACACTGCGAGAGGGCTGTACAAGCAATGATCACACGCACGGCACAGCGGACACACCAGGAACCGCGGTGTTGGCCGTCGAATGGCGCTAGCTGCGCAGCATTTGTGCACCGCCGCCGTCAGTGTCAGCCAGTTTGCCGTGGCATACGGAGCTCCATCGCAGTCTTTAACACTGGTAGCATGCCGCGACAGCGTGGACGTGAACCGTATGTGCAGTTGACGGACTTTGAGCGAGGGCGTATAGTGGGCATGCGGGAGGCCGGGTGGACGTACCGCCGAATTGCTCAACACGTGGGGCGTGAGGTCTCCACAGTACATCGATGTTGTCGCCAGTGGTCGGCGGAAGGTGCACGTGCCCGTCGACCTGGGACCGGACCGCAGCGACGCACGGATGCACGCCAAGACCGTAGGATCCTACGCAGTGCCGTAGGGGACCGCACCGCCACTTCCCAGCGAATTAGGGACACTGTTGCTCCTGGGGTATCGGCGAGGACCATTCGCAACCGTCTCCATGAAGCTTGGGCTACGGTCCCGCACACCGTTAGGCCGTCTTCCGCTCACGCCCCAACATCGTGCAGCCCGCCTCCAGTGGTGTCGCGACAGGCGTGAATGGAGGGACGAATGGAGACGTGTCGTCTTCAGCGATGAGAGTCGCTTCTGCCTTGGTGGTCGTATGCGTGTTTGGCGCCGTGCAGGTGAGCGCCACAATCAGGACTGCATACGACCGAGGCACACAGGGCCAATACCCGGCATCATGGTGTGGGGAGCGATCTCCTACACTGGCCGTACACCACTGGTGATCGTCGAGGGGACACTGAATAGTGCACGGTACATCCAAACCGTCATCGAACCCATCGTTCTACCATTCCTAGACCGGCAAGGGAACTTGCTGTTCCAACAGGACAATGCACGTCCGCATGTATCCCGTGCCACCCAACGTGCTCTAGAAGGTGTAAGTCAACTACCCTGGCCAGCAAGATCTCCGGATCTGTCCCCCATTGAGCATGTTTGGGTCTGGATGAAGCGTCGTCTCACGCGGTCTGCACGTCCAGCACGAACGCTGGTCCAACTGAGGCGCCAGGTGGAAATGGCATGGCAAGCCGTTCCACAGGATTACATCCAGCATCTCTACGATCGTCTCTATGGGAGAATAGCAGCCTGCATTGCTGCGAAAGGTGGATATACACTGTACTAGTGCCGACATTGTGCATGCTCAATTGCCTGTGTCCATGTGCCTGTGGTTCTGTCAGTGTGATCATGTGATGTATCTGACCCCAGGAATTTGTCAATAAAGTTTCCCCTTCCTGGGACAATGAATTCACGGTGTTCTTATTTCAATTTCCAGGAGTGTACATTGCCAAGCTGGTTGTCCATAGACATTAGGCACTACCACAAAAACAAAATTAAGACTTCCAGAATGAGAATTTCACCCTGCAGTAAAGTGTGCGCTGATATGAAACTTCCTGGCCGATTAAAACTGTGTGCCGGACCGAGACTCGAACTCGGGATCTTTGCCTTTCGCTGGCAACTGCTGTACCAACTGAGATACCCAAGCACGATGCACGTCCCGTCCCCACAGCTTTACTTCTGCCAGTATCTCGTCTCCTACCTTCCAAACTTTACAGAAGCTCTCCTGCGAACCTTGCAGAACTAGCACTCCTGAAAGAAAGGATATTGCGGAGACCTGGCTTAGCCACAGCCTGGGGGATGTTTCCAGAATGAGAGTTTCACTTTGTGGGGACGGGGCGTGAGTCGTGCTTGGGTAGCTTAGTTGGTACAGCATTTGCCCGCAAAAGGCAAAGTTCCCGACTTCAAGTCACGGTACGGCACACAGTTTTAATCTGCCAGGAAGTTTCAAAATTTAGACTTCTTTCTTCTCCCAAAGAACAGTTCTAGGCATTCAAGGAAGTGTCAAAAGCGGCATAATACTATAACTGACACATAACGGTTGGAAAATTACTGGGAAGCAGGCTTTGCTTTCAACCAAGATAAATAAAATTAAAAATAACTTTTCCGTTACCTTTTCCTATTTTTATTAGGTGGGGCTAACGTTACAGACACTACTCGTAGTATAAGGTAGTAAGAAAGCACTGCAATTTTATATACATTTTCGCGACAAAAACATTAACTGATGAAACTGGGGAATTCGCATTCTCTTTACAGTTTTAATCAATCACACGAAAGCGTGAAGTCTAAATTATCTCTCCGTTTCTCCCAATTGGGCTCGGGTTTGTCGAGTTGGAAGAAGTCTCGAAGGCGCAACACCGGCCAGATGGGTTCATAACGGAAGCTACCTTTCTCGCTCGAAGCAATGGGTGGGCCGTGAGATGAGACTTTGTTTCCGGTTTATTCGCAGGAAACAAGGAAAATAAATAGACTCGTTGTAACGCACCGCTGGGCCCACTGGGCGATAAATCAAGCCGAGAAGACGTTATGACAGAAACTCATTAGCCGGAGCGTGATGAAAGTACTGCCCGGCGCAGCGGCGTCTGCAGGCAAAAACTTCCTACGCCGCGGTCCGTGGAGCGAGCGGCTAAACTCCTCCCAGCGACACATTACGGTGTCTTCGCCGGCGGATATTTATGAAGGAAGGGCTCGCTGAATAAGTAATGGTGGCCAGCTAACGTTTTCGCGCTCTGTCCGGAACGGCTTCGAGGGCGCTCGTGGGAAGCTGTCACTGGCAAGCGCTTCTCTCGCTAGACAGCTGTACGGGCGGGAACTGCGAACGGCAAATTAGCTTGTCTCCGGCTGCAATGGCTTAGCCGCGATGTGCAGCGGCTATGGGCTGAAGTTCCCGTGCTCAATCTCCCGTCTGGCGAACGGACCAGAGCTGGGCCGGCTTTGTCCTCAGCTTCACTGCGCCGGTCCATCGTCGCAGTGCGCGCAGAACGGTCCCCAATATTCGCCATAACGGCACTGCAGACAACACACCGTCGGGTGCCTTTGTTGCGGTCACATCTTACTAGGAGAGCACGGCAAGTGCCGTAACCCAATTTCCCAGACACTTCGCTCAGTGGAAGAGGGGTCAAAATACACGTGTCTCGGCTTGTACGTAGATACTTGAGCGTCCTTGAGAAAACGACTCTCACAGTTGCCGGGGAAATTTAATTGGCTTTTTCCGAATAAATAATTGGACAGGAGTGGTTGGGCGGTGAGTAGCAAAGCGGCTTCTCACCTTTGCGCCTCCTGTTGGAAACCCGATTATAGTTAATATTTTTGTTTTTCATTTAGCTGTCCATGTCCGAAGAAGATTACTACACGATATTTTTCATGTTATATTGAAATAAAGTTGTCCTTATTCGCCTTCGAACTGTATGGATGATAAATTAATTTAAAAAATAACAACAATAAATGAATTCTTGTAGTGTGCCTCGATTCATAATCAACTGAAGAGTCAGTTTTAGTATTACGTAACATTACGTAATAGCGTTAAAAAGTCTGCCCATGTTTGAAAATTCGTAGAAAGTGCGTTGTCAAACGACCAAAACTCACAGGAATCAGCTTATTCACCTCGCCAAAACATATGAGAGAAAACTATAACATCAAAACCATGGCACGCTGTAGACAGTGTAGCAGACTAGCTACCAGCGTAAATACCCAATAGCGCCATGTAAGTAAGAAAATAAGATAACCCACTGAAGATAGAACGAAAATTGCTGAAAGATGTCTAGGTAAAACGAAACTGAAAAAGTGTCCTGCACAAGGCGAAATTTCGCGTCCTATTTTCATAGCAAGCACGGACATAAGAAGAACTGCAACACCACAAGATGATTATGCTTAATTTTCCTTGCTGTAATCCTTGAGGTGAGTCTCTTTTACCCCACTGTTTTCGTTGGGTCAGTATGACCAGGCTAAGAATTTGTTATTCGGTAATGTTTATGTATTTAAACTATATCGCTCGAAACGTAATGATTTTGTATTTTTTGTATACTCTACGTAGATTAAGGGTCAAAGGAAACGAACAGGTGCTCTCCCCATAGTTACAGCTTTATTTGTTACACTTGTGTCGTTTGGGTCAATATGGCCTAGTAACACGTTATTTCTAATCGTCTCAGATACATGTGTAACGGTTTTTGTAGGAACGCAAGTCTTTGTTCACTTATTTTTGTAATGGGTAAAATTACCCAAGAAAAAGGTCGCTTATTACATTCAAATTATCAAAGCGTTATCGCTACTAGTAATTTTTCATCAACTGTTTAGTGTGGACACAGTTTACGAATGTAACGTAGTGACTGAGGTGTTCAGATCAAAAGGAGGACATGTCACTCAGCAGTAGTTTTGAGACATAGTGAAAAAATCTGTGTAATATTGAATAGTGTTATTCCAAAACATGCTCATTAGGAAGACTACGATCTTATACCTTCATCTGTAACCATAGAAAAGAGCAAATAACAGAAAATCGTAACAAAAAATAGCTGACATTTCTGCTTTTTGAATTAAACAACACTCATTTTGTCATATATATCAGGTATCTTAAAAAAGTATCTTTACAAGTAAAATATTCTTTTCAATCATTTCATCATGTTCTTACGAATTCCTGTTTTTTACTTACTAAACAATCCTGTTTATTTTGAGAGACACATGTTCATAAACGTATCGCACTTCATCATTGATCCAGATTCATTGTCTTTCTGTTCACCAGAGATTTTGTTAATGGCACATTTCTTTAGAATGTTATCAAATTACTCATGAAACTGCAAAGGGATAACGTCAATCATGCGTGAAACATCCTTTATTTCTTATGTTTCAGAGGAATGACGTCCATCTATGCTCTAGGCACGTTATGAAGATGGAGGACTATTCCACTCTTAACCAAGGGAAATTCACGTTCCACCATTTCACAGTTACTGGGTGAAACAGAGTCGCATTTTGACTGAACTGCGTACTCAAATATTTTTGTGTTGCGTAAAAGCCCATTTTGCTCCTTTCACGGTTAAAGACTTCTTAAAAAATTAATCTAGATGTTTCTCATACTCAAGAAATGCATCTTGTGTGCATACCTCAACATTACTTTGTTTCCTTGCTGTCTGCAGTACTGAGAAACCTTTAGTAGGGATTATACACTGAATCCTGCTATCTTTTCCGTAATTCCAGATTTCTGTAATCCCTATCGCAAGCATTGTAGGAATGAACACAGGTTGGGAACACGTGAGAAAGAAGGGAAATTATCACAATGAACGGAATGTACCAAAATTGAGGCATTGTGTGATTTCTGTTTTTTGCGGTACAGGCATCTGAAAATGCACGCAAATTTCACTAGAGGCCACTTGTTTCGTTATTAAATCCATATGGAGAGAAACCACTGCATTAGGATTCTTCTTTGTGGTTACTTAATGTACATATTGACGGAAGATTTGTTATCAGAGACACGGCTACAATAAGTAGAACGTGTCAATTTCCGTTAAGTGTGTGGACAGGCCATTTCTCCGTGAAATCTAATGTGATCATTTTTGATATTCTTGGCTCATCTCCTTGTGCTAGTTTTTCACAACGTGTCATGTTATACCAGAACTGACGTGCCCGAAACTTACGAAGTTCCAACTCATTTTGCACTGCAGTCTCGATACCAGGATTATTTTCTCCCTCAGTTATACGATTAAGCCTCTCACATTCACCACAGACATCCACTGGTGGATGATCAAAGACATAGTTGTATTGATTCTTAAAATAATCATAAAAAGAACGATACTGTTCCCTGGGTCTGAATAGTAGTGTTACTCTGTCCCAAAAGAAATTGTGTAGTGGTTCATGGAATAATCATAAAAATAACTATATTGTTACCGTGGTCTGAAGAGTAATGTTGCTTTGAGACCTATAAATTATGTACCTTTCGGGTTCGTATTTTTCAAGAAACATCACTTACGTGATCTTCATAGATAAAGAACTTAAGTGCTATCCCTTCTTCCTACCACAATGTCCATAATTTGCTACTAGTACCAGAGAAGACTTTATGAATTCAGCTATCATGGCATTAGTATTTTCTGGAACTGAATATTAGTTTTGGTTTATACCACAACCATCATGTGGCGAAGTCTATCCTTCATGAATTAGACGACACAGTCTCTCTACTCGGCGTTTTATTAAGCTACATTTTTGCACAGCATATTTTTCTTGAATCCAGCCTTAACTAAGATTGGTAATGGAATTTGGACGTGATCTCCTTCCCTTTCGTGTAAAGGGAAGAATATGAGCACAGAAGTACCTATCCCGTCCATCTTTGTTGCACATACTGTTCAATTCTTTCAACAATAGTTTCTTCGCAGAAACTGAGAACTTTTCGAAACATTTACACCGGCGTCTTAAACAGATACTAGCGTATGATTAACATGTATATTTCAGCGAATATCATATTTTTACCGATTTGCTGTATAGCAACGTAAATAGAAATTGAAAATTTTGCGTAAATGAAAGTAATTTATAATCAGTTTTAGACTAATGTTTGTACACAACTTGGTTCTGCTACTATATTATGTACACAGAATACAAATTATGTACATTTTATGACAACTTACTACACCTGTTTCCGTTTTAGGAACAGTATTTCCTATCCATTTGGTATGCTCCAAACCCATAACCGTCATTTGTTTAATCATATTTCTCTTCCACAATTCAAGGTGTCGTTTCTTCCTTCCTAACTCATGTAAAAAAATGTTTCCGGGCTCAACTAACTATTTCAGCACCGAAGCCATTTTTAAATCTCACAGGTGTTTCCTGCATCCCACTACAATCGTGCCGACATGCCTCAAGTTCTGTTGTGCAGCACAGGAACTTTGTCTCTATGAAAAGTCCTCTTTCTGCACGAAACGAAATTTCAACACTGGTTTAGACAGAGGAAAATACCTCTAAAAACTCCCATTTTAGGACCAACAGACGCGGAATCATGAGAAAATAACAAATACGGTAATAACTCATACCCCCAAAAACGATAACAAGCGACATTTTTGGTCACAAAGCCTCAGCTTTTGTGTGTCTCATCAAGACGAAACGATTTTCGTGACGAAACAATTTTTATCTGATGTGCAGCTGGAAGTATTAGTAAAGGTATCTGACAATGAGGAGAATATTTCTGAAGAATATTTCTGAAGAAGACAACCAAACCATGGACGAAAGCGTTCGTGATATGTCTGATAGAAGAGACTTCAGACGTTGATACCCACATGCTAGCGTGTAAGCGGTGGAAGCGGCCCAGTCAAAAGACGATAATGTCTTGTGGAAGTTAGAATGTTTCTCACATCATGGGAGAGCGTCTTGTGCAAATGTTATATAACTGATTATTGGTCGAACAATATATGCCGTATCCTGAATAAGATACGTAAAATTCATTTTTGAAGCTCCTGTGAACGATAAAACTTTTCTTTTGAGTTATCAGTCCTCTGACTTGCTTGATACGCGGCCCTCCACGTTTTCCGCTTCGTGCCAAACTTTTCATCTAGTGTAGTAATTGCAACCTACGACCTCATTTATTCGCCGTAACTATTTCAATCTCTATCTTCCTCTGCAATGTTTCCCTCTCCATCTCCCTGTAAGTACCAGGAAGTTGCACCTTGTGTCTTAATAGATGTCTTATCATTCTGTCATTTCTTCTTCGGAGAACGTCCTCATTTGTTATCTTATCCCTCCACCTAATATTAGACACTCGTATGTCGCACTGTAGCACCACATCTGAAAGGGTTCGATTCGTTTCTGGTTTCCCCATAATCCATGTCTCACAACCATACAATGCTGTGCTGCCAACGTACATTCTCAGAGATTTTTTCACAAGTTAAGACCTATGTTTGATACTAGCACAGTTCTCTCGGCCATAATGCCTTTTTCGCCAGTGCTAGTCTGCTTTTTACGTCCTCCTTGTAATGTTCGTCCGTGTACTGCTAAGTTTCTAGTTGTTCTCATTTCTGCCACTTCTCCTTACCTTCATTTTTCTTTCATTTACCCTGAAAACATATTCTGTACTCATTAGATTGTTCATTCTATACAACAGATCCTGTAATTCCCCTTCACATTCACTGAGGATAGAAATAACATCCGCGAGTCTTATCATTGTTATTCTTTCATCATGAATTTTAATCTTAGTCATGGACTTTTCCTTCATTTCCGTAATTGGTTCTTCGATGTGCAGA
This sequence comes from Schistocerca cancellata, assembly GCF_023864275.1. Classification (NCBI taxonomy): domain Eukaryota; kingdom Metazoa; phylum Arthropoda; class Insecta; order Orthoptera; family Acrididae; genus Schistocerca; species Schistocerca cancellata. The sequence goes on from NC_064634.1 coordinate 266,997,961, forward strand.
CTGAACAGTAGGGGCATATGACTGTAACACTGTGTAAGGAGTTCATTATGTAAGAGGTTTACTGTTCACTACCGTACTGGATCAAATGTAATTTCCATGTATTGCTCTTGCTCTGCCTGCGATGTAAAACATCTCTGCTGCAATAGAATCGCACGTCAGAGCAGTGTCGGCAGTAGTAGTAATCGCTCGCCCCTACAGTTCAGAAGTCATAGTAGCTCACCGCTACAGTACAGTTGCTAGGAATGTAAGAGCAATAGCAGTCGCCGCTGGTGCAGCGCAGTTCATTGCATGTAGTGTAAGGTAAACTTTATTATTCTTCATCGCCATGCGCGTACTTAAATTTGGTGCCTGAGATGTTAATATGAATTTGTTTCAGTCTTTTTGCGGTTTGTCAGCACTAATTAAGTCAGACTTGTAATGTTCAAATATTTTTGTGTAATGGTTTGCAGAAATGTTTTCAATAACAACGTTTTGCAAAACATAATTTTTTACCAATCATTTACTTGAATTTATATATTTTACAAATTTTCTCAGATCATACTCATCAGAGGACCAGCTATGCAGCTGTGACAACAAGCAGAGTCAATTTTTTTCTGATAATGCAAATCTGAGACAAATGATGTTCAGTAGTAGTAGATAGACCAGCATGGCACTAAGCTGTGCCAATTGCGAACAGATATATAGACAGCGTTATCCGGCGACTCTGTTACGAGGTAAGAATTTTTCAGTTTATTCAGGTTGATTTCACTGGGCCATGACAAAGTGCTGCTTACGTCCAAAATTTATCAGTTTCAATTCCCAGTCGATTTTGTACCGCACATTATTTTATATACGGGAAGGTTACAACTGACGTACTCCCATTCTAATTCGAGCACTTCGTTCTTGGGCTTCCAGCATTATTGTTCCCTGATCGGCACCTAACAGATCCTCAATTTTATTTTCCAAGTTTCTGTATATTATTCTTGTCAGAAACTTGGATGCATGAGCTGTTAAGCTGATGGTGTCGTAATTCTCGCACTTGTCGGCTCTTGGTATCTTCGGAACTATGTGGATGATGTTCTTCCATAAAGTCTGATTGTATACTGCCTGTCTCACACAGTCTACTAAAGTAGGCGTTTTGTTCTCACTTCCTCCAGTGATTTTATAAATTCCGATGCAGTTTCGTCTGCACCTTCTGCCTTATTTGATCTTATGTCTTCCAAAGATCTTTTAAGTTCTCATTCTAATACTGGATCTCCTATCTCTTCCCTGTCGACTACTGTTTCTTCTATCGTATCATCAGACACGTCTCCCCCTTTTAGGGGCCTTCAGTGCACTATTAGCTCCTCTGCATTTAGCAGAAGGATTCCCATTGAACTCTTAATGTTACAACCATTGCTTTTAGTTTCACCGAAGACTGTTTTCATTTTTCCATATGTTTGAGTCCGTTATTCCGATATTATTTCTTTTTCGATTTCTTCACATTTTCCAAGAAGCCTTAGCTTTTCCGCATTTCCTATTTATTTCGTCCCTAAGTGACTTCTATTTCGGTATTCCTCAATTTCCTTGAACATTTTTATATCTCCTTCTTCAATCGAACAGATGAAGTATTCCTTCTGTTAGCATGGTTTCTTTGCAGCTGTCTTCCTTTTCTTCTCAGTTATCGTATTGGTACCTACGGTTTTCAAATATGGTTCAAATGGCTCTGAGCACTATGGGACTTAACATCTGTGGTCATCAGTCCCATAGAACTTAGAACTACTTAAACCTAACTAACCTAAGGACATCACACACATCCATGCCCGAGGCAGGATTCGAACTTGCGACCGTAGCAGTCCTACGGTTTTCTTTCCAACTTCTGTGACTACCCTCTTTAGAGATGGCCATTCCTCTTCGTCTGTACTGCCTACTAAGCAATTCTTTATCGCGATGTCTACAGCATCAGAGAGCTTCAAACTTATCTCTTCATTTATTAGTATCTCTGTATTCCACTTCTTTGTGCAGTTATTCTTCCTTAATAGTATTTTAAGCTTCTGCCTAGTCACCATCATTACTAAACAGTTGTCTGAGACTATGCGTACTCTTCGGTACGCCTTACAATCCAATATCTGATTTCGGAATCTGCAGTCTAACTGAAATCTTCCTGTATCTCCCGGTTGTTTCCGAGTGTATGTCCCCCTCATCTTGAAAAGATTATTGGCTACTAGTAACTGATATTTACTGCCGACCTCCATTAGTCTTTCTCCTATTTAGTTTCTACTACCAAGCTCATACTCTCCCTTTAACCCTTCTTCTACTCCTTCCCCTGTAACTGCATTCCAGCCCCCCTTTGATTGTTAGATTTTCATCTTCCTTTACGTTTTGAATTACTCGTTCAGTATCCTCATGTACTTTCTCTTTCGCTTCATCATCGGCTTGGGACGTCAGCATTTGTGCCTGAACTACAGGTGTCGTTGTTGGTTTGCTGCCGATTCTGACGAGATAAACCCTCTCATTGAACTTTTCACTGTAACACACTCTATGCCTACTTTCCTATTCATAACATACTCCCGTTATAACTTTTTATGATGCTATTGGTATTATCCTACACTCAAACGACCAGAAATTCTTTTTTTCTTTCCATTTCATTTCACTGACCCCCACTATATCTAGTTACAGTCTTTGCATTTCTCTTTTCAGATTTGCTAGTTTCCCTACCACGTTCAGCCTTCTGACATTCCTCGCTCGACTCGTAGGTCGTTATACTCTCGTTGGTTCTTCAGTTTTCTTCTCATACTCACCTCCCTCTTGACAGTCCCCTCCCGGAGATCCGAATGAGTGACTGTTTCATAATCTGTGGCTAATGAAACCTGTCTGTTGCAGGCGACTTGTCCTGCCTTCTGCCTTCTGCATCCTGATGTCGTTGAGCGTTGCTGCCCTTAGGGGCAGTTTTTCACCCAAAGAGCAAGCGAGTGCCCCGAATCTCTGTCCCCTCCTCCAACCTGTTTGACAATGCCGTTGGCTGAATGAGGGTGACATCTTATGCAGAAAGTTTTCGGCCGCCTTACTAACAGTTTATGTTCAAACTTTAAACGGTGAGCCGGCCGAAGTGGCCGTGCGGTTAAAGGCGCTGCAGTCTGGAACCGCAAGACCGCTACGGTCGCAGATTCGAATCCTGCCTCGGGCATGGATGTTTGTGATGTCCTTAGGTTAGTTAGGTTTAACTAGTTCTAAGTTCTAGGGGACTAATGACCTCAGCAGTTGAGTCCCATAGTGCTCAGAGCCATTTTTTTTAAACGGTGGCGTGGTTCTGATTACTAAAATTAAAGGCTGATTACTTATTCGCTTCTGTGATTACTAATCAAAGACGCTACCCCTCCACCACGGCTGATATTAAAATACTGAGACCACTGTCGTAGAAATGACTGATAATGAGAATGAATGGTTTTATTATGGCATTTGGCAAGAAACAGATCAAATCACGCTTGAAGCCGATACTAGTTTGTTATTACCAGCTGATGTGTGTAATCGTTTGGTGAATCAACAAAGATTCTTTGGCATCTGGAAACATGTGGAGACATCTTTTCTGAGGTAACGTGACAGAAACTGCCATGTATGCTACACTTCGATGACAAGTCTGCTCTAAGACCACGAAAAGTAGATTACACCACCTGTAACAGTTCTGTGGGAAAAGTGGTTGGAGGTACTTTCGAAGCCACTGGCGCAAGTGTATCTGTAGATGAGCAAATAGAACTTACACTTAAAATTATAATATTTCATATAAATTATGAGCATTATGTCCCAATTTGCCAACTGGTTCATTATCACCAAAAGAGTATACGAGTATGTGTACAGATTTCTTAAGGAAAGCAGCGGGGCTAAACAGATTAAAGCATCGAAGTTTAACTGCTTGATTCTGTGTTCGACGTTCGATGCTTTCGAAAAATCCTGTGCCCAATGGAGACGTGAGTCACAAAACGCATACCACTTTGATTGTTACTTTTAGTGTTCCTGCTGGGCATCTCTCTTTTTGCCTTCACTTATGGTGTGTGAGTGTCGGACTTCGTCTTCCAAAAATGCCATTATCTTCGTAATCTGTCTTTGAGTGATCTTTTCCCTTGCAGAGTAAATAATCATGGAGAAGAGAGAGCAGAATTTTGGATGTCAAATTGCGGCAGTAATCGTCCAGATTTTCCCTTAAGTTTTGTAATTCATATGTTACATTAGATATACGATAATACATCGTCCAGTCACATTAATGAGACCACTGCCTACGTTCGAAGTTAACAAGCAACAGACACTCACGGACAGCAGGTGGCAGAACTAGCAGTGGAGCTTATGTGAATCGTGGCACGGTGACGCGGTAAACAAAACTGTCTTTCCCGTAATGCCGAAAAGGAGCGATTTATCTCACGTCCAAAGTGGCATGATTACTGACTTTCAGGCGAAGGGTGGAAGCATTGCCGAAACGGCTAAGTTTGTGAACGGTTCGCGTGAAGCCGTCATTAAAGAATACTGTGCATAGCAAAATGACGCTGTCCAATACCTGCGCCGAGACAACTGTGCGGAAGTGTGTACGGGCAAATAGGCCTGAAACGTCTGTGCAACTGACCCCTCAGATGAACCACGGCGACACCAATAACGTCGCGTCAACGACTGCGCAGCGAACGATGCCGCGTACGGGCCTCCGTAATAGGCGCCTGCTTCAAAACCGCATGCTGACTGCTGTTCATAGGTAACGATGACTGGAACTTACACGCCAATACCGGAACTGGACGTCCGTTGAGTGGCGACAGGTGGCCTTTTTTCAGATGGATCACATTTAATGCTCCATCGTAAAAATGGCCGTGTACGGAGTGAAACGGCTGAAAGTCTGCAATAATCATCTGAAGGCTCCAGGCCGGAGGGCATTCCCTGGCTGATCCTGTCATTGCGGAAGTTGCAACATATCAAAGGAGTTTGCATCTATCCTCGGTGATTGTCCTACATGCAAACTGCTTTTCCTCGGCACGCTGACATCTACCAAGAGAACACAAAGCTCGCAGTCTACGAGCGTGGTTCGAAGAGGACCAGGCTGAGTTTACCGTATTCCTCTGGCCGCCAGTCTCCCCGAATTTTGACGCAATTGAGAAGCGGTTGGACTTCCTCGATGGGGCTGTTCGTCCCATGGGTCCTCAAATGAGAAACCTAGAACAGCCGACAACGGCACTGGAGTCTGCATGGCTCGACATCCCTTTCTGTATCTTCCAGTACCTCACTGACTCTCTTCATCCATGACTCCAGTGGTCCACGCCGAAAAATATATTCAGGCTTTTAACAGGTGATAATAGTAATGTGACTGAAAATTGTATGTAGAACGCAAAATAGTGGCTGAGCTTATGTTTCATACCTTCTGGACACTTCAGATAAGCCTGAATTATAGTGTTTCTGTCTCCTTAGCGACAAACTAAGATTCGTATCGTTTCCTCACATGAATCAGCAGTGATTTAAATATCTTCGAAAAGGTTCTTTGGCCTTGCTTCTTAGTATCTTCAGAGGAAAACATTATTATCAATAGTAGAAACTGAAGACTGAAACTGCACCCAAAAACGAGCCCACTTTCTGGCCATCCTTAAAAAAGCTCTACTCTGATCGCTAGAATTTTGTCGGAACATCTCTGCTGTCGTAACTGAAGTTGAACCTAACCACCTGACTCAGTGGCCAGCACACTGGTCGTGTATTACGGAGGACGACGGTTCAAACCCCGTAAGGCCATCCATACTTCTCTGTGGTTTCCCTAAATCATTTAAGGTAAATACTGGGATGGTTCCTTGGAAAAGGGCACAAGCATGTAGTTCATCTCAAATGACCCCGTATTCTGCGATTTTTTTCCCTTTATTATGATTTTGATCACCTTATACAAAGGCGGGCTGTCAGCAGCATATTACGCCGCTCTTCAGCCTTGAGTGGTATTATAAGTATTACATATAGGTGGCACAGAGAAGACAATAAAAACGGCGGGCAAAAACTGTAGACACAAAAAACACATGGAGCCGTTCACGCTGGACGAGAAAAAGTCACTAACATTAGTTGACACGGCGCACATAACATGGATGACGGCGACGGCACAGGTGAACAGTGGTGGCGTGACGGCGAAAAAACACGAAACACAAACGAAGGCACACACACGAGACACTGATGGCGATGACCTCCGGCGCGCGAATGTTCACTGAGCATGTGCGAGTCCGGGGTCCTGCCAAGAGAGGAGGAGGGGGGGGCAGAAGGAGAGGGGAGAGCAGATTCCATGGACAGGGGAGATACGAGGAAGGGAGGAGGGGGAGGGGAAATCCCAGGGGAAGAGGGGTGGAGGAAGGGGACGGGGGAAAAGGAATGAGAAGGGAGGGAGGGTGCCTAAAGGAAAGGACACAGGAAGAGGTGGGAGGATCAAAGTTGATAGGAGGGGTAGATGGAGGGGAGGAGGAGGACATCATTAGGGTGGGGAGCTGGCGAAATCAACCTTGGGAGAGGGTAAGGAGGGTGGAGAGTTGGAGAATGGGTGGGACGTGGGAATACAGGTGCGGCAGTGGGCGGGGATGTGAGAGGATGGGTTAGACAAGCGGGTGTGGAGGATCGAGTTTGCGAGAGGTGTACAGGATCCGTATCCTTTCGAGGGAGAGGAGGAGTTGTGGGAACAGAATGAGATCGTACAGGATCCGCGTGAGGGAGGGGAGACAGATGCGATGTGCGAGGCGGAGAGCATGGCATTCAAGGATTTGAAGGGATTTATAAAAGGTAGGGGAGGGGGCTAAGATCCAGGCCACATGGGCGTAACAAAGGATAGGGCGGATGAGGGATTTATAGGTGTGGAGGATGGTGGAGGGTCCTGACCCCACGTACGGCCGGAAAGGAGCTTGAGGAGACAGAGTCGGGTGCATGCCTTGGCTTGGATTGTCCGGAGATGGGGGGTCCAGGAGAGGCGACGGTCGAGGGTGACGCCAAGGTACTTGAGGGTGGGGGTGAGGGCGATAGGACGGCCATAGATGGTGGGATAGAAATCAAGGGGGCGGAAGGAAGAGGTGGTTTTGCCTACAGTGGTCGCCTGGGTTGTGGAGTGATTGACCTTGAGCAACCACTGGTTGCACCAAGCGGTGAACCGGTCAAGATGGGATTGGAGAAGGTGTTGGGAGCGCTGCAGGGTGGGGGCAAGGGCAAGGAAGGTGGTGTCACCGGCAAACTGGAGAAGGTGGACGGGGGGTGTGTATTCTGTGGAACTTTAAACTCTAATCTACCTGCTTATTAACTGAAGCAGGAATTAGTCTCAGTTGGCAACCGATAAACTTTCCCAACGTTGCCGTGTCTTGCAGTCTCATGCGGTAGTACTAGTAGTCTGCACCTCTGCATGTCTCTCCTTCATCAGTTTGCGTACTGAACCGTTTTCCCAGTTTTCTTCAGTGTTTCATTTCCTTTTAAGATTTCGCACATGTACTTCTGTGATTTTCTTGTTCTTCGTATCTTCAACACACCGCGGCTCATAAACAGAGAATGTAGTGTAAAGAACTATCAGTAGATGGTGCTGTCCCAGATTACTGATACGCGGGAACTGTCAAATATTGCAGTAATGACAATAGATGGCGTTGATTCCGTTTCAGGGTTTTATTGCTTTAAGCAAATACTTTCATTTCTATACCTTTCACAATAGCTACAACAGTGCATGATCTTCCCATTTATGAACTGCACAATGTTTGCAGAGTTTATTCAGTATTAATTTGCCATAAGACTAAATGGTAACCTGTGCTCTTAAAAGTATCACTGCCTAGTTTTCTCCGAATAGTCTCACCCTCAGTTTTGGAAAGACACATTATATTCAGTTCTGCACATGTAGGGGTGCTAGTATATGCCTCCCGTCCCCCACGCGCATCCTCTATGATCTCATTCCTTTCCCCCATCTGCTCCTATTCCTCGAACATATCCGCATCCTCTACACCTCCCACCGCCTTGTTCCCCCTCACCCCCTGGTTGCTCCTCTCCTATCGCATCCCCGACCCCCGCCACATCTTCACTGTTGTGCCCCCCCTACCCTCCATCTCTACACCCTTCATCTCCTTTCCCAAGGTGGCTTCCATCAACTCCCCCTCCCAGATGATGCTCTCTCTCCCTCCATTTCTCCCTCCTATCAACTCTGATCCTCACTCCCCCTCCTTTCCTCTGTCCTTTTCCTGGGCTCTCTCTCCCCCCCTTCCATCCTCTTTTTTCCCCACCTCCCCTCACTCTGCCCCCTTCTCTCCCCTGAGTCCTTTTGCAATTCCCTCCTCTGCCTCCTCTCTTTCCCGCTCGCGGATGCCCTGCCCCTCTCCCCCTCTATGAGTCCTCTCCCTCGTTGCTCCCCCCTTTCCGTTTTTTCCTTCCTCCCCCCTTGTTCTTCCCCCTCCTCCAGTTCCCCCTCCCATCTGCCTTTGGCTCGGGAGTGTCATCTTTGTGCCCCCATTTTCGTGCAGTGTTTTACAGTGAGTGTTCTGTGTTTTTTTTTGTGTGGGGGGGGGGAGGTGTTGTGAACGGCCATCATACTGTCATCACTGGGTGGGCTTTCTATCTCTTGCAAACAGAAACCAAACTGTCGCCATGTTCTGTAATTGTGTGTGTACTATGTTACTTGTCTGATTCCTGTTTTTCTTGTTCCTTTTCTTCTTCCGTTTTTGAAAACAAAAGTCTGTAGGCTGTAGAGCAGCGTACTAAGCTGCTGCCAGCCCGCCCCCTTAGGGGGGAATTGAAAATCAATAAAGAAAAGAAAAAGTAGGGGTGCTACACCAGTGAGAACTATAACACATGGTGGGAAAATAAGGAACTGGGTGGAAACATCAAAATTCTTGGAAGTCTATAATGACGAAAATTTGAACTCGAGGAAGCACATTTCACAACGCCTAAAAGAAACTTAGTTCAGCCACATTCGCAATTAGAAGAATTGCAACTGTTGGGTAGAGGGAAATAGGTAAGTAGTCATATTTTACACATTTAAGTCAATAATGATATATGAAATAAAATAGAGGCAAATCAGTAAGTTGTCGTATTATGCACATTTAATACAATAATACATATGAAATCTGGGGTAACTCATCTTTAAGAAAGAACGTCTTCATTGTTCAGAACAGTGCTGTTTGAATAATATGTGGTGCTCATCCACGATACTCTTGTAAACATCTGTTTAAGGAGTTGGACATTCTGACCAATGCTTTACTGTATATTTCTTCATGACGTTAGTTGTAAATAATCCAGTGTAGTTCAAATAGAACAAAGATGTACATAATTACAATGGCAGAACGAATAACGACATTCATTGCTCCACATTAGGGTTGTCATTAGTACAAAAGGGAGTACGGCGCTGCAATTAAAGTTTAATGACTTATCCTGGGATATAAAATGTCTGACAGACAGAAAAGTAAACTTGGAAAACTGAAGAATTTTCTCCTCCTTATTTCGTTCTACTCCGTAGCAGAATGTCTGTTACTGTAAAGTGTAAAGGTTGGTAGCAGGAATTAGTAGCTCACAACTTCACAACTTTAAGATTATATAAAAAAATACTGCGGTTATGTAACTCTAGTGTAAGCCTCGCTGCTGCGTGCTGTCTCCGCTCTTACCTCGATTAATGAAGGAGAAAGACGCGGAAGTCCTTTCTTGTCTTGCAGCTGAACTCCAGTTCCACTATTTCCCGGGTTTCGGTACAGTTTACTAAGGTTTGGATAACCGCATGAGGCATCGCGGATATTTTCTTACTGCCTTATTCATTTACTATCTCGAAGATATCACGAAAATAAATAACAAACCGAGTATTTATTTAGAGGCCGCAGGTAGGAGGTAGATGCTGGGTGTAACGTGCCAGGGATACTTTTAACCAGTATAATAGAATAAACTTTCATTATCTTACTTCTCTATAAAATAAAATAAACTAAAACAACCCTTGAAATACGCATCTCAGCATCTAATCACAAGAAGTTATTTACCCTGGTCAATAGTTAAACAGTGACTGTGAGATTGACGAAAATAGAAACGAACGAATTAAATTACTTTTTTAAAGTACCAGAGCTAGAGAGATGCAAATTATGTACTTTGACTCATTTGTAGCTTAGAGCAGGGTATACACAAAAATAGTTGTGGATAAGTGACGCAGAAACCTGGTTTTGATTTGTTATTGGCAAAATTATCATAATAGAAACTAACAATGGTGATAAGAAGTCCGCAGCTGAAGTGATTAATTTAATACAGTATTCAACCGTTATCACTCGACAAAGCCAGAGAGAAGATAAGATCATCACACGCAATATTCTGAAATACACTCACGAACTACTAACCATGGCGATTCCTCGTACTAATAAGAGTATATTCAGTGCAAATTTTCCGGTGACATCCGTATGACAACCTCAGCTTAGACTCCTCATCAAACAATTTTCCTCAGTGATCATCACTGAGTAACAGTTTTATAGCCATCGATATCGTATACCAAACATAGAGGTCCAGCACGCTTTAGGCTAATGACCTTCTTAGCTTTCACAGTGTCAAGGTGGCCCAATCTTTCGAAACTATTGTAATCAAGGCAGTTACTTAATATTTTAAAATTTTGAAGAAATATTTATTATTTGTAACGAAATCTTCCATCAGATGGCATAAATGTTTTAAATATTTTCAGTTTAACTTAAGTCTCAGTAGTCGATGTCACTTTCCGCAGTGAACATCGTGTTCAATATTTTGCATCGGCTGCTGTGGGAGTCTGCGCCAATACCAGCTAGGAAAGAGAGAAGTTGCGATGGCGAGTGGCAGGAATACAAAATTATCTCTACAAACACTTGAAGATTGAATGAACACTTTATTTCTAAAAGAAATGAACATATCTCCTTGTGATTCCTGTGCTTTCCTATCTATCACTACTCGCAGAACGCAGTCTATGTAACGTCTTCCTAATACTCGCTGTTGGTGCCCTCGAAGTCTGCGTCCGAACGGGGATGACCAGCGATGGGCTGCTGGTCAAATCTAAGTTGACAGGTGGCGCCCACCTCTGTCTTCCTGGTGGTCTGGCGCTGCCTACTTTTTCCACTGGCGTATGGGTCAGTGCCTACTTGACGCCATTTCGCGACGCTGCCCTGGTCAGTGTGCAGTCGATGCTTTATCACTGCACACAACACTTTCGGGTCCGGAGCCTTAATTACAATCAGTATTATGAAGAAATTTCAGGAACAGTTAACGAAGTTAGTATATTAAAACTTTTTTTAAAAATTCAAACACCTTGCAGGTACACCTTACTGCAAATGTGTGGATGTTGCTATGAGTGTGCTAAAAGATATTTTCATGTTCAGGACCCCAGTAAAACATCAGCTCCTCTTTAAAAATAATGTTCTTAATATACATCAGCAACAATTAATGGCTTAAGTTGTTTTCATTGTTTTAAGATGGTTAATTACCTCCCCCACGACTCCACACCCAGCTCATGTGCCTCATAAAAGTCGCTCGTTTTGATAGTGTTACGGTGCTTCTCAAAGTTAACATCCAGGCACTGCAAGTAAAAGTAACCTTCGCACGCGGCCACAAAATGGAATCATAAGAGAATGTAGCGCCTCCATCCCATCTCCGTGAAAGTGTCCCAGCTAACTCCAGTACAAGACTGACTCCGCCGGCGTGACCGACCCTGCGTGGCACTGGCTGCACCGTGCGGGTGTGGAACGTAAACATGTTCTCGTAAGTGCAAACATACAGTGAAACATACTATCTACCCAGCCCACTCACGAGGATCAACAGTCCTCATCATCATCTGGACAGAACTTCTCTGCCTAGTAACTGAACCAGAAGATAGTGACGGCTGTTAGTTCCTCATCACCTTCAACCAATAATCTAGGAAGTCTTAGTTTCCAGTCCATGAGAAGGAGATACATATCTGATCAAAGGTATCGGGACACCCCTGTCTAATGCAGAGAAGAGTACAAAACTTCACGAGAGACCAACCTGCCAGCATTGAAGGAGGTGGGGCATATTGTGTTATCGAAGTGACAGAACGGCAAATAGGTCGGTCACGAGAGCTTATTGAATTCGATAGTGGGTTAGTCATGAATGTCTCCGAGTAACAGTTTCATCAGGGACATTTCAAACTTCCTAAAACTGACCAAGCAGAAAGATAGTGATGTCACTGTGAAGTGCAAAAGGGAAGGAATAACCACAATTGACGTACAGAAACAATCGAGTGTTCCAGAATGTAGCTGCGAAATGTGTGAAATCAGTGGAAGTAATCACTCGTAATTGCTACGAGGAGTACAGCTTGTAGAATGACTAGGGAGTTGGTTAAAATTGTTGCGAGCTAACATTCCAAAGATGTTCGGGCTCATATGCGGTTCCTCTTCGTCGAAATGTCTTGGCTGAAACTCGTCTAGGGGTTGAACCGCACGTGTCACCTTACACGCCCTAAATTAGACACATGTGACCCTTTGGTTAAATTGTCTGGCTGATGGCAAGTTTGCGAAAATGTATGAAACGAAGTTAATGCAGTATATAATAACAGTAATAATAATATCGGTAACTAAATTAACTATCCATAAATGATGTAGGTCACACAGTTGCGGTTTGGTTAGAATAATGTTTATTCAGAAAGAAAAATAGTGAAAGTGATCGTATTTAGAATTGCTATTATACTCGAGCGAATATCCGTTTGAAACATTTCGAACATTCACAATCTCATCGCGAAACCCGTGTCCAATACTCCACCTCCATATTTACACGACAAGTTATAGGTCACACCTGGCACGCGGCTCCCAAGGCGAAATGTTCTAAGTCATTCCACTTCCTAGCTGCCTAAGACCGGTTGTCCGCTTTCACGTCTCAATCTGAAATGTGCCTTTTGGTGTCTCCAGCCGAACTGTCCGCCTTCGCGTCTGCACCAGCATTGTTCCTCTGCCCGTCCCCAGCCGAATTTCCCGCGCGCCGAATATCTTCGCTCAGCTGACTAGGGCAGTTCCTATTCCTAAAGCCGTCCATCCGATTGGCCACAGCTTAGTCTAAATTAATTTACATTTTAACATATTTAAATAATCAAAGCTTAACCGCTTTCACGTTCAAAATAAAGTAACAATAAAATCCATTACAAAATATCGTTAACTTCTTTTACATAAAACCAATACATCCATTTTTAGCTTTGGATGCCACGGCCAGTAGCCTTGCACCAATGTGCTTCCTGATAAATAAATAAAGAACAAAAGTAACAATTATGCACTTTACTTTACAACAAATATTCAATTACTTAATGATTCAATAAGCTGTCATGCTGTCATGCTGTCATGTGTTTTGTGTGGAGGAAATGATGATCTGGTTGTTAACTAAAAATAGTGATAATTTAAATTTACTATACCTTTTAAACAAATAAAGTTCCAGAGTTGATATTTACGACATTTGTCATTTTACTGATGCGCTTCTATATTAAATGTCTGCCGTTAAGATCGACCAATGGTTCAGATTTTAGCATTCGGGTCTTTGTTGCAAAACTTGTTAATTTAATTTTAACAGTAAATCCTAAACTATTGTAGATATGATCAATATTCAGGTTTTATTGAGATCACCATGAAATTTTATGAAGGATAGTGGATTAAAAATACTGTGGCTTCATTCCCTGTACTACTACAGAATTAAATAATTTTCATAAATGTTTCCCTTTATGGTCGATCTTAGGTCGACCATATTTAACACTGCTACGTCTCTCTGGCCACAAACTCCTTCTACTGGGTTTCCCTGTGACGTAGGTTGTCGTCTGTCTCAATCACACACTACAGCGCCTAGGCCTCAATAGTCAATAGACGCCTGTGGTTTACCTGTCTCTAGGGGAGTGCATGCCCTTTGGTGCACACGATCCTGGACGACAGGGTTCGTTTCCAATTCCTATAGGCTGACTCTTTCGGCCATGTATTTAAATGAGAGCGCAATCCTCATTAGCTCACATGGTCTATCAGTTCCTCATAAGCCATAGATATTTGTAGTCAGTGCTAAACGATGCCTGAAGTGTCGTAAAGAGAGACGCCGCTGGACGGTGATGAAGTGAATGAGTTATTTGAACTAATGAATTGCTCTATACCCTTTGGCAGTGCGCTGGAAGGGTCTAGGTTTGGCGAAATTATAACATACTGTTATGGTATGAGTGTATTGTTGTGGTAGCAGTGCTCCGACCAGACCCCAATGGAACAATTTTGAAATGATTTTGAACATCGTATTTGTTCCAGACCGAACCATCAACATCATTAATTGCTCTGGTTTCCGATCTGGACGAACAGTGGGTTGCCTTTGCTATAGAAAGATTCAGGCATCTCACTGGAAACGTGATCAACAGAGCTTCAGTTTTAATAAAGGTAAAGGGTTGACCTACCCCATGTTAATCTCCACTAGAGGGCGTTCGGATACTTCTAAGCAGACAGTGACGTAGCTGGTGTGCGGCCAGCACTGTTGAGAGACTGATATAAAAGCTCACCACGTAATCGATGGATTCCATGTCTGGTACGGGCAGTGGTGTCTGAACGCGTGTTCTGCTGGAGGACGAATAGCCAGTGTGGTGTCACCGCCAGACACCACACTTGCTAGGTGGTAGCCTTTAAATCGGCCGCGGTCCGCTAGTATACGTCGGACCCGCGTGTCGCCACTATCAGTGATTGCAGACCGAGCGCCGCCACACGGCAGGTCTAGAGAGACTTCCTAGCACTCGCCCCAGTTGTACAGCCGACTTTGCTAGCGATGGTTCACTGACAAATTACGCTCTCATTTGCCGAGACGATAGTTAGCATAGCCTTCAGCTACGTAATTTGCTACGACCTAGCAAGGCGCCATTATCATTTGCTATTTATCTTGTGATGCATGTACCGTCAGACCGATGTTCACCAATTATGGATTAAAGTTAAGTATTCCAGAACTACGTACCTTTTTTTTTTTGCTAGTATAATTACTTTACCTGATTCCGACCTCACGCCAGCCTACGTGAGCTTAACGCGTACCTTTCGGCTAGTGGCTTGGCTGTCTTGCCAAGTCACAACAGCCTGCATGACAGTTTGCCCCGCCATCGATGGGATCTCTATTCGGCAAGATCTTTACAATATACGTCGTATGTAATTATTGAATCATGCCATGAAATTAACTACAAGAGCGCCCTTTCTGCCACTATCTTTCGATTACAGTAACGAAAGAACTTTAAATACTCTTCTACAAAACTGAATGGTACCACTGCATTCATCGTGGTTTTTGTTCTATGTTGATCTCGACGAGTCATAAAGTCTCGACACCATTGTCTAACCTTTTCTTCCCAATTTACTGTAGCCCCGTATACCATGCACAACTAATTATTAATTTGAGCAGCTGATAGCCTTGTGAACAGAAGTATCGAAATGTAGCATGAACGTCTCGTGTGCATGACAACGTAAGAAAACGATAGTGGCCTCGTAACTCTTGTCCACTTCATATTCCTTGCTGTTGGCGCTAGTCGGTGAACATTTACGCCAGCCATATTCAAAATAATTTGCGATATCCGAGCTCATTCGTTGATAATCGCGTAAAGAGAAGTGTCAGACAAGAAGACATTCAGCAGCCACTGTACCAACCATAGATCTGATCACAACTTTTTGTCCACATCTTGTACGATTTTGTTAGTCTCGATAATGGACCTGTCATGCGGTTCTTCATTCTGCAATTTAGTACGACCACTTCTAAATGGTCCCCACCATTGAGTAGCCGCTGGTTCCGTCTTTGCTGCAGTCCCACCTACCAGGGACAACTAATGACTAATTTGAGAAGCTGTATAGACTTCTGAACGGAAGTATTGAAACAAAATATGCAATTTGCAGCTAGCATCAGCAATGGATTGCGAAGCGATGGAAACAATGACTTGTGTCGTAAACAGTAATCGATAAATGTCACAGTATTCGTGCAACTTTGTGCTGAGCTGCTAACATTTAAATAGAAAATAATTACCTTTACTTTTTGGATACGCCTAGTAGTTAAGCTCTTCTTAAAATATCAAATAATAATCTTCCTATATCACATAAGAACCATGGGAGAAATTTCTAAAGCTTTTAAAATAAATTCACCTACAAGTCGAGGAAATAGCTTATTCTCAACTGTGTAACTCAGAAAGTGGTAAAAGTCTCAGGTATCACAAATAAAACTGGAAAAGAGAAAAACGTTGTACAGCAGTAAACTGCCTGGTATATGCAGTCAATTTTGCTCTAGTATCTGATAATCTAGAATATATAGAAATAAAAAATCTATCCTTGAAACTGATGGCCGGTGGAACACGTTTAAGAATCTGCCAAGAACATCAAACACATCACTAACATAAAAAGTGCAACAAATTGTTTTATTAACAGACAGGCCGAAGAGAAGAGGTCGTAGAGCCGAAGTAGGTAGGATAATTCAAGAAAGTGGGTTAGAAAAAAACTGCCATAAACGAAAGCATTCAGTTTATAAGTTCATAACAGGAAATGCAAACTTAATGCATTACAGTAGGATAGTGAAGCATATACATTAGTGAATGGTTCGCTCTGAGTAATAAATTAGGCAGTCTACAATTATTAGAGAGAAGAATCTGGATGATACTTTTAGATCGAATAAAAAGCAATGAAGCTTAGAACTAAAGACGCAATTAAAAAACATTTTAAGTCGTAGTAAAAACAGAAAAAGTAGGGAAAAGAAGACAGATGATATTTTGACATTTATACAAGAAGAACTACTGAAGGGTGACGATATGTATTTTCAAATATCTTTGGAAAAAGAAATTCACAAAAACATGGAGCCGAGAAGTTAAAAACATACGATATAAAGGCAAAAACCAGCAGAAAGTGATATTTTGAGAAGGAAAATGTTAAGATTGGAAGAATTCCATGGAGGTTCACATGGCTCTGAGCACTATGGGACTTAACTTCGGAGGTCATCAGTCCCCTACAACTTAGAACTACTTAAGCCTAACTAACCTAAAGACATCACACACATCCATGCCCGAGGCAGGATTCGAACCGGCGACCGTAGCGGTCACACGGTTCCAGACTGTAGAGCCTAGAACCGCTCGGCTACCTCGGCCTTCTTCCATAGAGGAAGCGATACGAAAGCAGTTGAATGAAAGGAAAAGAAACAGACATAATGAAATGATGAAAGATTCAGACATAGTGAAATGATGAAAGATTATTGGAGGAAAAGAAATGAGTAAATGAGACTGATTTAAAATACTCACGTGGTCCGTAGCTGGCCAAACTGGATGGAAAGAACTATAATAGGAAACCCTGTTGAGATTTTGTTTGCAGTTCGTCCACTGCTCAGCGTCTTAACGTTGACGTAACAGGAGATAACAAATAAAATCCGTGAAAACTGGCTGATAGTTTCCGCTCCAGTGCGTTTGACTGTCTGGCACGGAAGCGTTCGCTTTAACTTTTGAATTCTTGCCAGTTCCCCGAGAAGTTGTTGAATTCGTCCCGGGACAAGTTCATCGAAAAACCATTTGTGGGGTGTCGTTCCGCTGCCTTTATCGGTAGTTTCCTCACGTGCGCTGTCACGCTAGTACAGCACCAAAGGCAGAGAGGTAGAAACTGTATGGGCGAATCTACCGAGCAGCTCTGGGAGTAGAAACCATGGATGATAAGCATGCGGAGGAAGAAGGGCATTTATATCAACTGGAGCTGATTTTCATTGCTATGACGAGAGAGAAGAATATAATCGTATTAAACGGATTTGTATCGTAGACGTGTCGTTTACAATCCCAGCTAGCTTCTGTAACTTCAGAACGGATAGCAAGTGAGATCTGGATTATTAATACCTATTCGTATAAAAAATTTAATTGTAACTACCAGCTACGTCTTTCCAAGGAAAACTTTTTATCTTGAAACTCTTTCGTAAATTAATCCTTTTTATTTAAAAGAGCTAGTCCGTCCTACCACAGAATCTGTTGCTGAAGGCGTAGAGCGCTGTCAGCGATTGACACAGTGTATAGCGCTGACAACATACAAACAGACTACTTACAATCTTCTCCTGCCTACTGTTGCCATGTACGCAAGCTCGCTTTAAAATGTTCTTCTTTGTTTTGTTTAGTTTTCAACATTATAGATGGAGCTATGGGAGGGAAAAGCAAAACTAATAAGTCGTCATAACATTTACTTGTGCAGCTGTACTTCGGAGGCTAACTTACGGCGTATGGCGGAGGGTGTTTTGCGTAGCAGTGTCGCTTCCTCTTTTGCTGTTCCAGTAGCGTACAGCACGCGGAAGGAACGATTGCCAATAAGCCTCCTTGTGGTCTCGAATCTCTCTAATTTTATCTTCATCGCCTTTTCGCCAGATACACGTAGGTGGAATACAAATGTTGGCAGAATCTTCTGCGAACGTACGCTCCCAGATGTTTAAAGTAGACCGTATTGGGATGCAGACCACCTCTGTCGCTGCGTCTTCCACTGGAGTGGTTGACCATTTCCGTGTCGCTTTCGCGCTTACTAAACGAACCTGTAACATAACACGCTGCTCTTCTTTGGACGTCCTCTGTTTCCTCTAACAATCCTATCTGGGACGTATCCCATACCGACGAGCGTTATTTCTGCACTGGTCTTTGTTGCTGGACTACATTTCCTGAGTATTCATCCAATGAATCTCAATCTGGCATCTGCGTTTCCTGCGGCGAGTTGTATGTGGCCGTTATATTTAAAATCGCTCCGTGCACATACTAAGAAGTATACATGGAAGTAGCTGCTTCCAGTCGTAACTGAAACAATGACGATGTTTTCAACTATCATGAACTGGAATAAGGAGAAAACAGCAGAAAAACGCCGTAGTCGACGGACTGACACATCATCTTCAGTCAGTAGTCATTTAAAATTACGTATGCAGAAATTGGGAGCTTCGAATGATCTTGTAGAAATGTGTTTTATTAACTCTAGAATATTCAACAGTATTCTTAACAACTAAATTCTTGAACATATGAGCAACACTTTTTTGATGATAGTTATCTTCGTCCTGTGTTAGGACGCTATCGGTTCAGGATCATATAAATGAAAACCATTAGATATGAGTGGCGGAAGTCTTACGGGAATACATTTGATAACAACACTTTTCGTTCTGAAATTGGAAAGGCTCTGGCTGACGAGATAATAAAAAGATTTCTTTTTCTGAAAAAGTGTTGACGCTTTGTCGAAATTTATACAGTTACAGATCACACATCTTGTTCATGAAAATGAACATGCTAATAAAACCCAATTCTAACTTTATTCTTTGTTCAAGGAGCTCATGTCTGGCTAATCTGACCTTTTAGAAACCCTAGTCCTTCTAACCAAGTCCTATACCACATGATAGAGGAATTGTTTATTACTATGAAAGGCTTTGGTCTACAGTTCTTTGCTGATTCCCCTTGAGCTGCAGCATACAGCTTTGAAAGGTGTGATGTTTCTACGACGCTTGCATGGGGGCTTTATTAAATATTAATGAAAATATTTTTTAGTAGCTGTAAGTCCGATTACGCAAGTCTCGTAAACGGCTGGCCCTGACTAGTATTATTACGCAATCTGACTGCATAGAACAACAACAAAGAGTGAAATGAAAATTTTTGTTAACACAATTAATTAATTAAGTCCCCAGCAACTATAAAACCTACGAAACCAAAGCACAAGTATAACTGTTCTGTGTGTGGGAGTGTGACTCAACGTACACATCTGGCACGGTTCTTCTTCAACAAGACAAGAAATTTCAAATACCATTTATACTGACGTGATAGAAAATTAGAATTACTATAATTGTGCAAGAAACCCAGAATTACACTCTAATACAAGAACACACGCCAGATGCTTTGTTGACTGAACCTGTAATGAAGCATTATTCAGGACACACAAATAATAAGAAAATAAAGAACAGTAGTTAGTTACCTTAATTTATATTGACGAAAAGCACTCAGATCATTACAATATCTCCATTGGAACAACATCTGCTATCTCTCCCATCAAATAACTGCATAAACATGGAACAACACTCTCCACTACCGCATCTCACTGTGACTTCAGCTACAAGCAGTGTCCACCACAACTTCTCGGCAAGAACTGCCTGCCGCTACGTCTCAATAATCACTGCCAGTGGAGGCGGCGGAACAATACTCTCTGGCGCGATTTCTGGCGCTGTGGCTCAGTGTAGCCACCTTTCATATGCCCTTCCTCCACGGGCTAGAATTTGATGGTATTTTTGCCAGCATTGGTGGTGAAAATACTACCAAATTCGTCAAAAAAAATACAGACAAAAATAAAAGATAATATTAATACGTAAGTATCATATAACTAGATAAAATTTTGGCTTTGCACTGACCTTACAATAGCCTAATATATAAAATACACTAAGCAATACAAATTCTTTCATACATGTGACTTTACATAATAGTTTACACAAGTATTATGTGGTTAAACAGTTCAATCAATAGCGTCAGCAATGACGAATATGTACAGGTAAGAGTCTTATAACTTTTCACAGACAGTAATACACAAAAAATCAGTTTATACAAATTTTCACAACAAGTAGTTGACAGTTCCAGCAGTAGCACCCAGCACTGTTGAATAGGTGCTGACAGCAGCAAGTGACATCATCTCAGTAGAAGCAGTCCATCAGTGGCACCCAGCATTGTGGAATAGGTGCAGACACCATCAGGTGACATCATTTCAGTAGAAGCAGTCCATCAGTGGCACCCAGCAATGTGGAGTAGGTGCAGACTCCAACAGGTGACATCATTTCAGTAGAAGCAGTCCATCAGTGGCACCCAGCTTTGTGGAACAGGTGCAGACTCCAACAGGTGACATCATTTCAGTAGAAGCAGTCCATCAATGGCACCCAGCCATGTTGAAGAGGTACAGACAGCAAGAAGTAACATCATTTCAGTAGAAGCAGTTCCATCTGTGGTACCCAGCAATGTTGAAGAGGTACACACAGCAACAAGTCACATTTCTCAGTAGAAGCAGTTCATCAATGGCACCCAGCAACGTTGAGTAGGTGCAAACAGCAACAGGTGACATCATCTCAGTAGAATCAGTCCATCAGTGGCACCCAGCAATGTTGAGTAGGTGCAGACAGCAAGAAGTAACATCATTTCAGTAGAAGCAGTTCCATCTGTGGTACCCAGCAATGTTGAAGAGGTACACACAGCAACAAGTCACATTTCTCAGTAGAAGCAGTTCATCAATGGCACCCAGCAACGTTGAGTAGGTGCAAACAGCAACAGGTGACATCATCTCAGTAGAATCAGTCCATCAGTGGCACCCAGCAATGTTGAGTAGGTGCAGAGAGCAGCAAGTGACATCATTTCAATAAAGGCAGTTCCATCAGTTGCACCCAGCAATGATGATCAGATGCAGAGAGCAGTCCATCATATTCACTATCACTGATCACACAGTTCATTAGCAGAAATTAAACATGTCCTAGCGGCACCAATCATGTAGAAAAAGTACAAGTAACAGTCCATAATTTCACCATCACTAATCAGACAGTTCAAGCATGAACAATAGTTTGAATGCACATACAAATGCTTTTACAATTCTCTTACACTAAACATACAAATCATAACAAACACACAAATGATATCAGATAATTGTCATATTACTATTACAAATACACAAACATCAGTAAACCTATAATATTTATGGGTGTCAGTGCAAGCCACTACAAACAAATAAAATAATATTTAGGAGATAGGTGGGTAGGATTAGGAAAGGAAAACACACAAAACACACTCACTCATCTATCATCCACATTAAGTATTACTGTGTAATTGGATAGTGTTAACTGTGTGAATCCACTTCTGTCAAAATTTCATGTTCATCATGTGTATCAAGTAGTAGTGACAGCAATGTATAACAGTCAATAATAGTTAAGTCAACGTCATAGTCATCATGTCAAGACCAATGTTTGCCAAGCCAGATCAAAATGTACGGTTGCTGAACAACTGTCAGTGTGCCAAGATATGCAACTTCCTCTCTCCAAAAAAAAAAAAAAAAAAAAAAAAAAAAAAAAAAAAAAAAAAAAAAAATGTACATACTGCTTAGTGATTTAACAAAGTGTGTGTAGACAATCTTCCTTCCATTTTAGTGTTCTAGTCTGCTATCTTCATCCTCCTTGTTCCATATAGACCAACAACAAAAGAAAAATATGCACCTCACTTATTTTACCTCTTATACACCATAACTCCAATCAACTTCATATAATCTCAATACCTCCATAATACCTCTTCAATACGTTGATACATATAAACCTTATTGCCAGTATCATTTCACTTCCATAACAACTCTTTCCTCTAGTCAGTCTCCTCGATCGAGTACAGATAAAATCCTAATGCAAACCTCCTCATCCCATACAATCCGAAGACACACTGTCAACACACAACCTCTGTGTAATCCATCTGACCAAAATCTTCTACTCATTATGAATTATAAACAAAGAATGCATACATGACCTCTAACAGACTTAGTCCGAATAACTCTCAGTAATTAAGTACGATTACGGAGTGTGAATGATCCTAATATTTCACAGTGTGTACACCACTCCAAGAATTATGGCAAACAGAAGCAAACATGTGGAGTATTTCTTGTGTCAAGTGTCACTTCCTATTTCAATTGCTCACGAAAAATGCAGTGTAATAACTGTGTTGGTATGTCATGTCGTTAGCTTCCTTCCTATTGGCATACATTTATACAGCTTTCATAAAACCTCCAGCTCATGTGACTTCTATGAAGTTTCTTGTACTAAAGTCGCTCGTCGAATTACTGCAGTTCATTTTCTTATGTTAAAATATAAATCACTGAGCGTAAGCAAAACAAGCAACAGCGAGTAAATATACCAGTAGTTAACAGAATGTCAACAAGTGGATGCAGCACAATTTCTATAACGAGGCTTCGCCAAGCGAACAATCCATAACCCATACCACAGCGTAACCCACACTCCATGTCCGTACACTGTACATCAGCATTGGTATATACCAAATTAAAGTATAGTTATGACAACAAGCAGAAATGTGTAAATGTGCAATCCATACGCATAGCAGTAAACATATATCTTACGTACTAAACAGGTCATTAGCATCGTATCTTAATAAGTAAACATGAAGGCGCAAGCAGATAAATCACAAAGTATAACTTACATACCTAACCACATCAGCACAATTAATCAGGTGACAATTATAATTTAAATAAATAGGCACAGCAGGCACATAATTAAAAAATATGACATCAGTGAAAAAGCAGTGCAGCCAAGCGATGCATAATATACACAAGTAACAATCCAGTTAATTAATAATCATTGTCAAAATCAGTTAACGTACGCAAGCACGTCGCTTCACAAGTAATTTCATTGAACATGTAATTAGCACAAAGTATGAATCACGTAATCGCGACCAGCAAATTACGTCTAAAGTACGTACCTAAGTGGAAATATGTTACCTGAAAAATAAACTCAATTAATAATTACCTTTTTAGTTTATTACTTTCTTCTTCGAAATGACATTTTTCCTGAAATTTTCTCGATAGCAAGTCGTCTTAACGTCGGACACGCACAGAATTTACCTGAAGTTCTTAAATATTTTAGAGAACCGTATCCTGAAAAATACTGAATGTTAATAACAGAATTCATCAAGTCACTATAGCTTTATACTGATTTTATTCGGAGAAAGACTGTGTATTTGTTTACGGCTGTCAGTGCATTCGCACCGAGCGCTCGATCAGCTGTAGGCGCGAGACGTAGGAAGTGATTGTTTGCGGTCAACGACTGCCTTGTGCGGTGCGCAGACTTGACTGTTGCTTTGAGTATATGCCCCCACCAAAACACAGCGCGGTATCCTTGTACTCTCCGTGTGTTTACATACAACTGTTAGTTTCTCAAAAGTATGTCAGTCTACAAAAATTTTTCAAAAGTATATCATTCCACAAAAATTTTTACGTTAGATATATGATGTATTCCCTTAGAGCGTCGTGATTTAAGAGTTTCTACTTCGACAGTGTTATCATGAATAATTTTGCGAATTCTATATGGACTGTTATAAAGCAGAAAAAATTTCCGACACAAGCCTTTTCCTTTGTGAGACAAACGATGAGCCTTAATTAACACCTTCTGACCAACTGACAAGATTTTTAAACGACCAGGACGCTTAGCTGATTTCTCTCTTCTAGCAGCCGCAGATGCAATATTTTGTAGAGCCAGGTTGACAACTTCAGAATGCCGCAGTTTCCGTGAAGGCGGAAAAGGAACGATTTCAGAAATGCGATTTGTCGGTGCTTTGTTTTTTAATATCAGTATAGGCGATAAAGAAGTTGAGTCGTTAGGAAGTTCATTAAGAATGTTTTGAAAAATATGAAGATACTGATCCCAAGTTCTGTGATTCTGATGACAATAAAGACGACACAATTTATTGATTTCCTTCATCCATCTCTCTGAAGCGTTAGATTGAGGGTGAAAAAGTGAAATGAAAATTGGTTTAATTTTACGACGCCGTAGAGTACGAAGCCAAATTTTAGAACGAAACTGTGATCCATTATCTGATATAACCTTATCAACATGACCCACTTCTTTAAGAAAATGGTTAATGAAAGCATTAGATACTGAACGAGCTGTTGCTTTGCGTAACGGTGTAAAACACATATATTTTGATGTGAACTCCACTGCTACGAAAATGTACGCAAAACCATTAGTAGATCGAACCACTGGACCGAACAAATCAACTGCAGCCATGTCCTTTAATTTTGCTGGAATGATAGGAAACAACGGTGCTCTGTGAGATACTGTCGGCGGCTTAGCCTTTTGACATAATTTGCATTTGGCAAGAACAAATCGAATACGTTTTTCCATATTATTGAAGTAGCAATTTTCTCGTAATTTATGAAAGCATTTTCTGGGACCAAAGTGTGCATAACTGAAATGCGTATACCAAATCAGCTTATTAACCCACTCATCAGGAATACAAACTAACCAAACAGAGTTGTCGACCGATTTTCGTTTAAAAAGAATGTCATTGCGAACTAAATAATGCTGTCTAATCGCTACGCTTTCCTTTCTCTTCCACTTCTCCTTAATGTCCTTCCAGATTGGATCCTTATTTTGCTCCTTAGCGATGTCCTGGAGCGAAGACGAAATAAAGTTCTCAAACGGAACACCTTGAATATACATCAAACAATAATTGTTCTCCTTGCAGTCCTCTTCAGCACTTTGTTTCAAACCCATAGGTGCACGTGATAAAGCATCAGCAACAATATTTGAAGAACCCTGTATGTAAACAATACTAAAGTCAAATTCCTGTAAGTACAACGCCCATCGTGACAATCTGCCATGAGTTAATTTTGTCGACATAAGAAACTCAAGAGCTCGATGATCGGTGTAAACCTTAGTATGTCTGCCAAACAAAAATGTGCGAAATTTTGTAAAAGCCCAAACAACAGCCAAAGCTTCAAGTTCCGTAATCGAATAATTCTTTTCTGATTTAGAAAGAACACGACTTCCAAATGCAATAGACCTTTGTACTACAACGCCGTTTTCTTCTATCTCTTGAAATAAATGTGCACCTAGGCCTTTGTATGATGAGTCCGTCGCCAAACAAAAATCTTTAGATAAATCCGGGTGTGAAAGAAGTGGAGCAGCAACTAAAGCATCACGGACTTGTTCAAATTCTGACTGAGCTTCCTCATCCCAACACCAATTAGATTTCTTTCCAGATAGTTCACATAAACGAGGTGTGGCCAAATCGTCCAATCTAACAAAGCGTCTAAGAAAATTACAGACACCAAGAAAACTACGAACATCACGTTTTGTGGTAGGAACATCATAATTACGAATAGCGTCTAATTTTTCTGGATCAGGAAGAATACCTTCTGTAGAAATAATGTGACCGAGAAATTTCACCTGAGAACGACCAAATTCAGATTTTTCTAAGTTCACCGTAATGCCAACTCTTGCAAAAATACGTAATAATGAATCCAAAATTTTGTTATGCTCACTCCAAGAACGTTTAGCAATAAGAATATCGTCAACATATGAAGTAATGTTGTCACGAAGATAAAGAGGTAAAATTTCGTTTAAGCTACGAATGAATGCTGCTGAAGATACAGTAAGTCCAAACGGTAATTTCCGAAACTGGTAACAGTTACCAAAGGCTAAAAAGGCAGTATATTTTCTACAATCAGGGTGGAGTTCTATTTGCCAAAAACTTGCGCGCATATCAATCGTGGATAAAACTTTAATTCCATGAAAATATTGAAGAAGTTCATCTAAATTTTGTGGACGGTCAGTTTCAGGAATGATGATATTATTTATCTGTCTGGAATCCAGAACCAAACGAATTGACCCATCCTTTTTAAGAACAACGTGTAATGGGCTGGTATAAGGACTGACTGCTGGCTCAATAATGCCCTGATCTAACATGTATTGAAGTTCATTCTTAACCTTGTCTCTGTAAGCCAAAGGAATAGCGTACGTTTTCCCGCAAAATGGTGTGTGTTCTTTTACTTTAAATAAATATTGTAAGCCTTGTATAGTTCCCGTGTGATGACTAAACACTGTAGCATGTGAAGTCAAAATTTGGTGCAGCTCTTCTCTTGCAACGTCATCTGGCACTTCAGCTTTCTTAACCTTTTCATTAATTAGTTCTTCGCTATTAATTATATCAGCCATCGCGTCTCTGTATCTATTGTCATTGTCATGAATAAACACATTGTCGTCATAATGCTCAACGAAAACATCAGAAGTAAGAAACCTTAAACATTTTGTATCTGACTCAGATCTTGTTAAACACTCGAAAACTTTCAAACATTTCGGCATTCCGGCAACAGTCAAATTCACACTTCCTTCTTTAAAGTTCAAAATTGCCTTATGTGTGTTAAGAAACTCCATACCTAATATAATTTGTGTACTGAGCAATGGAACAATAATAAAATTAGCAGAAAATTCGTATCGTTGACAATTGAAATTTAGGTTGGTCTGTTGTTTGACTTCTACACTTTTTCCAGAAATCGCTCCTCGAATTGTAGTTTTAGAAATAGGTAACACAGGAAAGGCAATAGTTCTTTCACATATACGAAAAACTGATTCACTAATGACATTCAATGGGCTCCCAGAATCTAAAACTGCAGTGAACTTATTCTTATCCACACATACTTCAATAACAGGATGCAAAAATGCGTCTACATTATTTTCTTTTTCGTCTAACAAAATGTCTCTCATGTCTTCCAGGCGTACGTAGTGTAAAGTCGTAGTGTCATTACTTTCTGAACCGTCTATATTGCTGCCAGAAGCCGAAGCTGCAAGTCATTGTCGATTGTTTGCGTCACGTCTTTGAGTATTCGCGTCATTTCGCGGATCCATTTCTACGATTTGCACTTGTCTCTCTGAAGTTCTGTCACGTGGAGGATGCCAATTAGGTCCCTCCTGTCTGTTAGATACAAATTCTTGGTTGTGTCTGTTATTAAAATTTCTGTTTTCCTGTCTGTCTGCTTAACTACTTCTTGTGTAATTTCGACTGTCACTTCTGAAATTATTGTTGTATCTACTACCCTGGTTATTTCTGTAGTAAGAA
This sequence comes from Schistocerca cancellata, assembly GCF_023864275.1. Taxonomy (NCBI): domain Eukaryota; kingdom Metazoa; phylum Arthropoda; class Insecta; order Orthoptera; family Acrididae; genus Schistocerca; species Schistocerca cancellata. The sequence continues at coordinate 267,025,451 of NC_064634.1, forward strand.
TTTCTATTACTGTATGAATAATTTCTGTCTTGATGATACCGATTACTGTTTCCGTATGATTGATCATTCCGGTACGAATTACCGTTATTATAATTGTCTGTGTAATTTCTGTTAGAACGTCTGTTATTGTCATAAGGCTGGTATCTATTGTCCTGTCTGTTACGTCTGTCATTCTCAAAGTTACCCATATAACGCCCGTTCCGATCACTATCCCTTTTCTCTGAAAATCTATCATAATTACTGTTACTGAAAAAATTACAGGTAGTCCCGTCGTCATTGTCGTACTCGAGTTCTTGTAGCAAAGTCTTAAAAGTCTCAATGTCGTCTTTACATCTTCCGGCTAAAGCAATTTGTCTTATGGATTGTGGCAGCTTGGTTAAACAAATGCGAATTAATTCCGTCGGGCTATAAGGGTTGGAAAGGAACTGATTCTTTCGAATCATGTCTTCAAAATATTCCGCTGGCGTGCGGAATTCAGACTGTTTGAAATTACGCTGCATGATAAGACTGTGTTTGACTCTGTCTTGCGTGTTTTCGGACCAATATGCCGATAGAAATGCATGATAAAAATCATTCAGATCATTACAATCTCTAATGAGTGCGCGCATCCGCGTCGCCGGTTCGTTTTCTAAATATCCACACATAAATTCCAGTTTGTGACTTAGTGGCCAATTTGGTGGGAGTGCGTACATAAATTGATCTAACCATGCACATGGATGTATGTCATTCTTAGAATTGCGGAAGATCTTAAATTTCCGAACAGTCAAAAAGTGTTTATAGTCAAAATTTTCGCCTCGTGGCGACAAAGACCTACCGCGTCTGTCCCAGTCCCAATGTCGATTATTGTCAAGTTCGCGCGCCTGGCGCTCTCTTGTTGCATCCCGTAAATGAAACAATTTATCTTCTTCAAACCCCTCTCCTATCTGTGATTCCAAATTTCTTTTGCTGTCTTTTCCTACAATTTCGCCTTCAATTTGTTTGACTTGCTTTCGTAATGCCTCAACTTCCCTTTTAACGCGTTCATTAAATTTTCCCTGATTTTCAACATGTTTATTTATGTTCTGGTATTCTTCGGTTTCTGAAAATGGCAATGGTGCTGTATCACCTGAATCTCTGTTCCCACTTAAACTAAGATTTGTCAATTTGTCTGAAATCTCCTCAGCTCTTTCCGATAAATCACCTATTTGTTCTTTCTGTTTATTTACGTCTTCCGTAAGTGTCGCGACTCGGGTTTCAGTTTTGACACATTTGGTAGTTAACTGTTCATATTGTTGTGTTAAGTTATTTAATCTGTCATTTGGTACGGATTCCTCGATTCTCTCAAATATTTCTTTCTTATCGTGTGCACGTTGTAAATTTAACTCTGAAAATTTCTGTACTATCACGCGATCTCTTTCTTCCTGTTCTCTATCCTGTTCCCTTTGTCTAATCTCTACTGCAATTAATCTATTATTGTGAGAATTCAAAATCGGTTGTAATTCTTCTCTGATTTCTTTCTTTAATTCATCTTTCATATTTTTGAAACATGTCCCTATTCGTGAATCTAACCGTGTTTCCAAAGTTCCCATCTGTGATCCAAGTGAGTCTAACCGTGTTTCCATTGTTCCCATCTGTGTTTTAAATTCAGATCGTAACTGCTCCATTGTTCCCATTTGTGAGTCTAACCGAGTTGCCATTGTTCCCATCTCAGTTTTAAATTTAGATTCCAACTGTGATCCCAGATTTAATATTGCACCCATCAACTGCTCCATATTAGCCGGTTCGAAATTCTTTTCGCCACTAACATTTCCCACAAAACCAGCTTCGTTCGTCGTAGCTGTAAAGCTATCTGTGTTCGATACTATTCCAGAATCTTCTGTCGTTAATCTCGTACTCTGTGAATCTTCTGATTGAGAAAAATTTTGAAATGGTTCCGGACTATTTTCCCGACTTATTACATTGTTTTCCACTTCATTATTCATCACACTGTTCTCCTGTGTTGGCGAGTTCGCCATGTTAACAATTTCGTCATTCTCACTATTCATCATTTTTGCCTTTTTCATTGATCGTGTAATCATTTACAAAACATACAAAACTCGTCGCTGTACGAAAATTACACACAATGCCTCCTTATGTCCAACAATACCATTCACTCGAATTGTTTCCCTCAAACACGATTGACGAACAATTGAAATAATTGCACAAAAGCGTCAAACGCGTATACAAGACAACAAATCAAATTCTAAAAAAAAGAAAATACCATTAGAAGAATGACAATTACCAAATCTACACATGCAAAATAGACTACAATTACTAAACTACAAATTACTACTACAATACTACTGTCTACTATTTTTACAATCAGGAGATTCCAAGGAACGATCCGAAGCAGCGGTCGCCACGTGCATGTGGGCTTTATTAAATATTAATGAAAATATTTTTTAGTAGCTGTAAGTCCGATTACGCGAGTCTCGTAAACGGCTGGCCCTGACTAGTATTATTACGCAATCTGACTGCATAGAACAACAACAAAGAATGAAATGAAAAGTTTTGTTAACACAATTAATTAATTAAGTCCCCAGCAACTATAAAACCTACGAAACCAAAGCACAAGTATAACTGTTCTGTGTGTGGGAGTGTTACTCAACGTACACATCTGGCACGGTTCTTCTTCAACAAGACAAGAAATTTCAAATACCATTTATACTGACGTGATAGAAAATTAGAATTACTATAATTGTGCAAGAAACCCAGAATTACACTCTAATACAAGAACACACGCCAGATGCTTTGTTGACTGAACCTGTAATGAAGCATTATTCAGGACACACAAATAATAAGAAAATAAAGAACAGTAGTTAGTTACCTTAATTTATATTGACGAAAAGCACTCAGATCATTACAATATCTCCATTGGAACAACATCTGCTATCTCTCCCATCAAATAACTGCATAAACATGGAACAACACTCTCCACTACCGCATCTCACTGTGACTTCAGCTACAAGCAGTGTCCACCACAACTTCTCGGCAAGAACTGCCTGCCGCTACGTCTCAATAATCACTGCCAGTGGAGGCGGCGGAACAATACTCTCTGGCGCGATTTCTGACGCTGTGGCTCAGTGTAGCCACCTTTCATAAAACCTACGAAACCAAAGCACAAGTATAACTGTTCTGTGTGTGGGAGTGTGACTCAACGTACACATCTGGCACGGTTCTTCTTCAACAAGACAAGAAATTTCAAATACCATTTATACTGACGTGATAGAAAATTAGAATTACTATAATTGTGCAAGAAACCCAGAATTACACTCTAATACAAGAACACACGCCAGATGCTTTGTTGACTGAACCTGTAATGAAGCATTATTCAGGACACACAAATAATAAGAAAATAAAGAACAGTAGTTAGTTACCTTAATTTATATTGACGAAAAGCACTCAGATCATTACAATATCTCCATTGGAACAACATCTGCTATCTCTCCCATCAAATAACTGCATAAACATGGAACAACACTCTCCACTACCGCATCTCACTGTGACTTCAGCTACAAGCAGTGTCCACCACAACTTCTCGGCAAGAACTGCCTGCCGCTACGTCTCAATAATCACTGCCAGTGGAGGCGGCGGAACAATACTCTCTGGCGCGATTTCTGACGCTGTGGCTCAGTGTAGCCACCTTTCATAAAACCTACGAAACCAAAGCACAAGTATAACTGTTCTGTGTGTGGGAGTGTGACTCAACGTACACATCTGGCACGGTTCTTCTTCAACAAGACAAGAAATTTCAAATACCATTTATACTGACGTGATAGAAAATTAGAATTACTATAATTGTGCAAGAAACCCAGAATTACACTCTAATACAAGAACACACGCCAGATGCTTTGTTGACTGAACCTGTAATGAAGCATTATTCAGGACACACAAATAATAAGAAAATAAAGAACAGTAGTTAGTTACCTTAATTTATATTGACGAAAAGCACTCAGATCATTACAATATCTCCATTGGAACAACATCTGCTATCTCTCCCATCAAATAACTGCATAAACATGGAACAACACTCTCCACTACCGCATCTCACTGTGACTTCAGCTACAAGCAGTGTCCACCACAACTTCTCGGCAAGAACTGCCTGCCGCTACGTCTCAATAATCACTGCCAGTGGAGGCGGCGGAACAATACTCTCTGGCGCGATTTCTGGCGCTGTGGCTCAGTGTAGCCACCTTTCACGCTCGCTTATTTTGATCTGTTACGTGTGTAAGACAGTGGCTTCATATTGTTATAAACATATAATGCTGCGGTGGTGTAGTAGTCAAATTTCTGCCTAGTAAGTAAAAAGACTCCGGTTCGAATCCCGGCGCTGGCAGAAATTTCAGTTGATTTCTTCAGCTTCCATTATTATCATTCTATCGAGTCTCAGCAGTCTCCAGTGTTGTGTAATACCGTTCCGTAGTAACTTTGCAGCCTGGTTTCTCAATCGGTTTTATTAATCTCTTTACAGTATCGATTGGTGCGGTGAGACGCATTGTAGTACAAGAATTTTCTGTATAGCTGTCCTTACTGATCACATATCTAGTATCATAATTAGACAGCATTCTAAATAGAATTCCGTATTTTCCAGGTTTCCCTTTTAGAAATACTCTGAATGGGCAACGATCACGAAACAAAGACATGTCATCCACTGTGGTGTGTAGACCAGAAATTTAATAATGTAAATGAACAATTGAAGCTTTCAAAAATTTCCTTCGTTGGAACAAACTTGGCAGTCTGGTGACGAATTTATCTTGTATTCTTATCATCAAACCTCAATATTTCATTCAATTGGAAACATGAAATCAGACCTATTCATCCACAGTACATTTGTCGGCCCTAAAGCATAGACCATAAATCTTGTACTGGTATTATATTGTCATGATTTGTACCCATGATTTGTAAGAGTCCTATGTCGCAAAATAACTTATCTTCCCGATGTATCGAACAGACAAGAAGTCTGTTCATTTGAGTGTAGTTCTATTAGATTCATAATACGAAGTGTAGAAAAACTGCTCTATAGTCTCCTTCGATCACTAAATTTTTCCTTGTTGTCTTAGCCCCGTTCTTCCCTGTGCTGTTTATTACAGAACACCAATATTAACGAGATGGGTCCATAACACATTCGCGTCCACTGCTGGCAATAAATTTGTCACAGTTGGTATCATTAGCGTCTGGTGGACTGGGCTGAGTCTTATCTTGATTCTCAGACTGAATCAGTTTCACTTTTTTTCGGCTCATAATCCACTTCCATCTAAATCTGATTTGTTTTCTTCAAGCACTCTTTCACGTGGAAGTTGTCTACATTTACGTTACTTGCTCAACAGCAGCAGAAACAATGAAAATATAAACGGTTGACTTTATAAAAATATGTTTGAAGACTACAGTGCAAAAGTTCGTTCCTCTTTAAATATTTAAAAGCAAAGTCTCTACTACCTGAAATCATCTAAGGGGGCTGCTCAGATTGTTTCCTAATTCAGTTCTACAGATTAGGAACCGTAGGGGGCCTATTACACCTCGCTGGCGAACGCCAGAGGTTTTCCGACATTTACTATGTACTGTTACCTATCTGGTAGGAATTCATGACTCTAGTGACACGACTGAAACAATTCTGCATTCGAATGCAAATTTGATTACAAGTCACTTACTAGGAATGGCATCGAAAGCCTTCTGAAAATCTCGAAAAGTGGTATCGGTTTGAGATCCCCACTCGATACCACTCATTAATTCATGAGCATAGAGGTCTAATTGTGTTTCGCAAGAACGATATTTTCTGAATCAGTACTACACTGAAGAGCCAAAGAAACTGGTACACCTACCTCATGTCGTGTAGGTCCATCGCGAGCACGCAGAAGCGCCGTAACACGACGTGGCATGGACTCGATTAATGTCTGAATTAGTTCTGGAAGTGACTGACACCATGAATCCTGCAGAGCAGTCCATAAATCCATTAAAGTACGAGGAGATCGGTGGCTAACGGAAGAATACTGTTCCTGGAGCCACTCTTTAACAATTCTGGACGTGTGCGGTGTCACATTGTCCTGCTGGAACTGCTGGACAGGAATTGATGCAGGTGATCAGACAGGATGATTACGTACGTGTCACCTGTCAGAGTTGTATCTAGACGAATCAGGGGTACCACATCAACAGGGGTACCATATCACTCCAACTACACGCGCCTCACGCAATTACAGAGCCTCCATCAGCTTGAACAGTCACCTGCTGACATGCAAGGTCCATGAATTCATGAGGTTACCTCCATACACGTACACGTCCATCCGCTAGATACTATTTGGAACGAGACTCGTCCCACCAGCCAACATGTTTCCAATCATCAACAGTCCAATGTCGGTGTTGGCGGGCCCAAGTGAGGCGTAAAGCTTTGTGTCGTGCAGTCATCAAGGGTACGTAAATGGGCCTTCGGCTCCGAAAGCCCATATCGACTCTGTTTCGTTGAATTGTTCGCATGATGACACTTGTTAATGGCCTGGCATTGAAATGTGCAGCAATCTGCGGAAATGTTGCACTTCTGTCATGTTGAACGATTCTCTTCAGTTCTCGTTGGTCCCGTTGTTGCAGGATCTTTTTCCGGCTGTAGCATTGTCGGAGATCTGATGTTTTACCGTATTCCTAATATTCACGGTACACGCGTGAAACGGTCGTACGATAACAGCCCCAATTCATCGCTACTTCGGAGATGTTCTGTCCCATCACTCGTGCGCCGACTGCACCACCACGCTGAAAGTAGCTTAAATCTCGATAACCTGCCATACTAGCAGCAGTAAAAACTCCGTCAGACACTTGTTGTCTTATATTGGCGTTGCCGACCACAGAGCCGTTTTCTGCCTGTTTACATAACTCTGTATTCGAATACACATGCCTGTAGAAGTTTCCATGGAGCTTCAGTGTTTCTGTCAATGAATCGTTTTCTCGAGACAATTCATAATGATTGAGAACAGCATTTGTTCGAATTGCTGCTGCACACTGACGCTAGTGTTACGGGTCTGTAATTCAGTGGATTACTTCTATTTCCTCTCTTCAGCACAACTATGACTTTCGCGATTTTCTGGTCCTTAGATGGTGATCTTCAGACTAGCGAGCGAATATATGGTAATGTAATGTAAGAAATGTAATTGGTATACAATAAGGTCTGGGAGATTGGCCTTTATTGGGTGATCTGGGTTGCTTTGCAACATCGTGAAAATCTGCTTCTAAATTATTGATGTTGGCAGCATTTCTCGATTCGAATTCTGGAATGTTTACGTCGTATTCCTCGGTGAAGGAATTGCGGAAAACCGTATTTGAGTAACCCCACCTTAGTAATACTAACTCTAGTAACATTACCATCGCTATGTCGCAATGAAGGTATTGATCGAGTCTTGTTGGTGCTGTACTTTACATGCCATCAGAATCACTTTGCATTCTCTGCCATATTTAGAGACAGAGTTTCGTCATAGAAACTACCACAAAAAAAAGGATCAAATGGTTCTGAGAACTATAGGACTTAACAGCTGAGGTCATCAGTCCCCTGGAACTTAGTACTACTTAAACCTAACTAACCTAAGGACATCACACACATCCATGCCCGAGGCAGGATTCGAACCTGCGACCGTAGCGGTCTAATGGTTCCCCACTGAAGCGCCTAGAACATCTCGGCCGCACCGGCCGGCGGGAACTACTACAAGCAGCTTGCTTTGAAGTGGGCGCTAACTTTCGAGAACCTATACAACTTTATTAATCTGGGGAATAGTGCGTTCATTTACATTTGGTATGCACTTTTCGTTGATTCTGCAACGGTCTTTAACCTGTTCTGTTTACCGTGGGGAAAATGTTCCATCTCTTATTAATTTGCTTGGAATAAATCTCCTAAATGCTGTCAATATAATATCTCAGAATTCAAGCCACATATGATCTGTTTTTACATTCACTATGTGATCAAAAGTTTCCGGAAACCTGGCTGAAAATGACTTACAAGTTCCTGGCGCCCTCCAACGGTAATGCTGGAATTCAATGTGGTGTTGGTCAACCCATAGCCTTGATGACAGATTACACTCTCGCTAGCATACGTTTAGTCAGGTGCTGGAAGGTTTCTAGGGGGAATGGCAGCCCATTCTTCACAGAATGCTGCACAGAGAAGAGGTATCGATGTCGGTCGGTGAGGCTTGGCATGAAGTCGGCGTCCCAAAAAATCCCAAAGGTGTTCCCTGTGCAGGCCAGTCCATTACAAGGGTGTTATTGTCCTGTTACCATTCCGCCACAGTCCGTGGATTATGAACAGGTGCTTGTTCGTGTTGAAAGATGCCACCACGATCCCGGAATTGCTCGTCAACAATGGGAAGCAAGAAGGTGCTTAAAACATCAATATAGGCCTGTGCTGTGATACTGCCAGGTAAAACAACAAGGTGTGCAAGCCCCTCCAAGAAAAACACGACCACACCATGCCATCACCGCCTCCGAATTTTACTGTTGGCACTATACACGATGGCAGATAATGTTCAGCGGGCATTCGCAATACCCACACCCTGCCATCGTATCGCCACACTGTGTACCGTGTTTCGTCATTCCACAACACGTTTTTCCACCACTCAATCTGTAAGTAGGCTGTTTGGGTTCCTATATTGGTAACGCCGCCGCCACGTAGCGCTCTGTATGAAAAATCACTGGCTGTGCTGTGTGCAGTCTGTGGCTAGTTTGCATTGTTGACTGCCATTGTAGTGTTGGGCAGCGGCAGCTGGATGTGAACAGCGCGTAGCGTTGCGCAGTTGGAGGTGAGCCGCCAGCAGTGGTGGATGTGAGGAGAGAGATGGCGGAGTTTTGAAATTTGTAATACTGGATATTATGAACTGCTATGTATATTATGATGTTTCAACACTATTAAGGTAAATATGTTGTTTGTTCTCTATCAAAATATTTCATTTGCTAACTATGCCTATCACTAGTTAGTGCCTTCCGTAGTTTGAATCTTTTATTTAGCTGGCAGTAGTGGCGCTCGCTGTATTGCAGTGGTTCGAGTAACCAAGATTTTTGTGAGGTAAGCGATTTGTGAAACGCATTGGTTAATGTTAGTCAGGGCCATTCTTTTGTAGGGATTTCTGAAAGTCAGATTGCGTTGCGCTAAAAATATTGTGTGGCAGTTTAAGGACAGTCATGTATAATTGTTGTAAGGGGACGTCTCAAATCGTCCAATGCTTACGCTCTTTACACCAAGCGAGGCGTCGTTCGGCATTTACCTGCGTGATGTGTGGCTTATGAGCAACCGCTCGGCCATGAAATCCAAGTTTTGTCACCTCCCGCCCAACTGTCATAGTAGGCCTATTTGCAGTAGATCCTGATGCGCTTTGGAAATTCTTTGTGATGGTCTGGGTAGATGTCTATCTATTACACAACTGTCGGCGGTCTCTGTCAGTCAACAGACGAGGTCGGCCGGTACACTCCTGTGCTGCACGTGTCCCTTCACGTTTGCACTTCACTGTCACATCGGAAAAAGTGGACCTGGGAATGTTTAGGAGTGTGAAAATCTCCAGTACAGACGTATGACACAAGTGACACCCAATCACCTGACCATGTTCAAGTCCGTGAGTTCCGCGGAGCGTCGCATTCTGCTCTCTCACGACGTCTAATGACTACTGAGGTCACTGACATGGAGTACCTGGCAGTAGTAATATGAAAAACGTATGTTTTTGGAGGTGTCCGGATACTTTTGATCACATATTGTAGTTATCACGGATCGAGTGGGGACTATACCGAAGGCGTCAAGTGAACTATTGTGTTAATTTTTAAAATAGGTTTGGATGTTACGGAGCTCAGTCTTGCAACAGCGACCCTGTAGCCCTGTAGTTCTGTAGTGTTCTATCTCAGGAATCGAACACCGATTTCGTTGCTCGACACGTGACGAAGGAGAAAATACAGAAGTTGTGCAAAGCAAATTATCGTATGGCATTGCTGGCCGCGAGGCCCCATACGGGGAAGTTCGGCCGACGTTTTGCAAGTCCTTTTTAGTTGACGCCTCTTCGGTGACTTGCAAGTCAATGATGATGAAATGATGATGGACACACAACACCCAGTCATCACGACGCAGAGAAAACCTAATCCCGCCGGGAATCCAACCCGGGACCCCGTGGACAGGAAGCAAGAACGCTACCGCAAGAACACGAACTGCGGACTGCACAGCAAAAAGAACATAGCACGGCCGGAAACTACAAACTTATAAACTATCAGTAATGCCTAAGGGATCACTTAAAAGGCTTGGTAAAAGGGGAAGGATGAGTGTAGTCCCTAAAGAGGTTCAGGATCATGTGTGGCATAATACAGGACAACGGATCTAGGAATTTTGCCATTAAAGGGCCCTGAGGAAAATAGATATAGTTTCAGACGTTGCTGAGCAACATACTGTTTGACAGATTCCTATCCAAGCTGCACTACTGGCCATGATAACTTCTACACCTAGAAGAAATGCAGATGATAAACGGGTATTCATTGGACATATATACTATACAAGAACTGATATGTGATTACATTTTCACGCAATTTGGGTGCATAGATCCTGAGAAATCAGTACCGAGAACAACCTGCTCTGGCAGTAATAACGGCCTTGATACGCCTGGGCATTGGGTCAAACAGAGCTTGGATGGCGTGTACAGGTGAAGCTGCCCATGCAGCTTCAACACGATACCACAGTTCATCATGAGTAATGACTGGCGTATTGTGGCGAGCCAGTTGCTCGGCCACCATTGACCAGAGGGTTTCAGTTGGTGAGAGATCTGGAGAATGTGCTGGCCATGGCAGCAGTCGAACATTTACAGCATCCAGAAAGGCCCGTACAAGACCTGCATCAAGCGGTCATGCGTTATCCTGCTGAAATGAATGGTTTTACAGGGACCGAATTAAGGGTAGAGCCACGGGTCGTAACACATCTGAAATGTAACGTCCACTGTTCAAAGCGCTGTCAATGCGAACAAGAGGTGACCGAGACGTGTAACCAATGGCACCGCATACCATCACGCCGGGTGAGACGCCAGTATGGCGATGACGAATACACGCTTTCAATGTGCGTTCACCGTGATGTCGCCAAATACGGATGCGACCATCATGATGCTGTAAACAGAACCTGGGTTCATCCCAAAAAATTACGTTTTGCCGTTCGTGCAGCCAGATTCATCGTTGAGTACACCATCGCAGGCGCTCCTGTCTGTGATGCAGCGTCAAGGGTAACCGCAGGCATGGTCTCCGAGCTGATAGTACATGCTGCTGCAAACGTCGTCGAACTCTCCGTGCAGATGGTTGTTGTCTTGCAAACGTCCCCACTTGTTGACTCAGGGATCGAGACGTGGCTGCGCGATCCGCTACAGCCTTGCGGATAAGATGCCTGACATCTCGACTGCCAGTGATACGAGGCCGTTGGGATCCAGCACGGTGTTCCATATTACCCTCCTGAACCCACCGATTCCATATTCTGCTAACAGTCATTGGATCTCGACCAACGCGAGCAGCAATGTTGCGATACGATAAACCGCAATCGCGATAGGCTACAATCCGACCTTTATCTACGTCGGAAACGTGGTGGTATGCATTTCTCCTCCTTACATGAGGCATCACAACAACGTTTCACCAGGCAACGCCGGTCAACTACTGTTTGTATATGAGAAATCGGTAGGAAACTTTCTTGATTTCAGTACGTTGTAGGTGTCACCACCCGCGCCAACTTTGTGTGAATGATCTGAAAAGCTAATCATTTGTATATCACAGCATCTTCTTCTTGTTGGTTAAATTTCGCGTCTGTAGCACGTCATCTTTGTGGTGTAGCAATTTTAGTGGCCAATCGTGTACTTCTAAAACTTTAAAGAAAACGTGTGCTGGCCAAAGATGGAATAATAGATAAAGATATAAAGCTCGCTCTCTCTCTCTCTCTCTCTCTCTCTCTCTCTCTCTCTCACACACACACACACACACACACCATGTGTAAAATGTGCCATGTTGTCGTCTGGAGCCCAGTCTTCTTGTGGCCACTGCTTCCAGCAATCATTTACATGTACAGTGGCTACATTTCCTGCCAAATCTGTCTGCAGTATCGCATTAGGAACATCCAGCTTGTCATGGCCCTATTACGCAACCTCATTCAAACTCAGTGAGGTACTGATAACGGGGACTGTCACCTTAAAGACAATCCTGAATACATCGGCTCAGCATGTCCAAACTCCTAATTAGCTGACGCTCTGAATAGATACAGCGCATTTTTAAAACAAATGTCATTTTCACCTGGACCGTGGGGAAGTCGTTGGCGCCAGTGGTTCTCTTATCTACTAGGGGCAGTAATCCCGCTCGTTGCGAGTTGCGAGTTTTCTCTTTGGTTTTCCTCTTCTGGCCGCTATTTAGGCGCGGCGTTTCCGGATACGGCTCTCTTGGTTTTCCGGTATGGGGCCCTATTCGATGTGCTCGTTTCCTGGGCTTATGTTATATTGGCGAGTTTCGGAGTGACCGTAACATCTATATCTACAAATACATCTGCATGGATACTCTGCAAATCACATTTAAGTGCCTGGCAGAGGGTTCATCGAACCACCATCACAATTCTCTATTATTCCAATCTTGTATAGCGCGCGGGAAGAGCTCTGATTTCCCGTGGTGGCCGAGCGGTGCTAGGCGCTACAGTCTCGAACCGTGCGACCGCTACGGTCGCAGGTTCGGATCCTGCCTCGGACATGGATGTGAGTGATGATTTCCCTTATTTCTGATTTCCCTATTTTCTCTTGGTGATCGTTCCTCCCTATGTAAGTCGGTGTCAACAAAATATTTTCGCATTCGGAGGAGAAAGTTGGTGATTGAATTTCGTGAGAAGATTATGTCGCAACGAAAAACGCCTTTCTTTTAATGATTTCCAGCCCAAATCCTGTATCATTTCTGTTACACTCTCTCCCATATTTCGCGATAATACAAAACTTGCTTCCATTCTTTGAATTTTTTCGATGTACTCAGTCAGTTCTATCTGGTAAGGCACCCACACCGCGCAACAGTATTCTAAAAGTTGACGGACAAGCGTAGTGTAGGTCTGTTACATTTTCTAAGTGTCGTGCCAATAAAACGCAGCCTTTGGTTAGCCTGCCCAACATCATTTTCTGTATGTTGCTTCCAATTTAAATTGTTCGTAATTATAATACCTAGGAATTTAGTTGAATTTACGGCTTTTAGATTAGACTCATTTATCGTATAGACGAAGTTTAAGGCGTTCCTTTTACCAGTCATGTGGATGACCTCACACTTTTCGTTATTTCAGATCAATTGCCACTTTTCACACCATTCTGATATTGCTTCTAAATCGTTTTGCAGTTTGTTTTGATCTTATGGTGACTTTATTAGTCGACAAACGACAGCGACATCTGCAAACAACCGAAGACGGCTGCTCAGATTGCCTCCGTAATCGTTTATATAGATAAGGAACACCAAAGGGCTTATAAAGCTACCTTGGGGAACTCCAGAAATCACTTCTGCTTTACTCGATGACTTTCCGTCAATTACAGCCAACTGTGACCTCTCTGACATGAAATCACAAATCCACTCACATAACTGAGACGATATTCCACAAACACGCAATTTCAATATATGCCGCTTGTGTGGTACAGGGTCAAAACCCTTCTGGAAATCCAGAAATGCGGAATCGATCTCAAATTCCTTGTCAGTAGCACTCAGCTCTTCATGTGAATAAGCAGCTAGTTGAGCTTCACAGGAACGATGTTTTCTAAACTCATGTTGACTCTGTGTCAATAGATCATTTTCTTTGAGGTAATTCATAATGTTCGAACACAATATATTTTCTACAATCCTCCTGCATATCGACGTTATCGATATGGGCCTGTAATTTAGTTAATTTTATTACTACCTTTCTTGAATAGAGGTGTAATCTGTGCAACTTTCCAGTCTTGGGTACGGATTTTCGTCGACCGAACGGCTGTATATGATTGTTATGAAGGGAGGTAACGCATCAGCTTAGTCCGAAAGGAACCTAATTTGTATACAGTCTGGACCAGAAGACTTGCTTTTATTAAGTGATTTACGTTGCATCACTACTCCGAGGATATTTACTTCTACGTTACTTATGTTGGCAGCTATTCTCGATTCGAATTATGGAATGTTTACTTCGTCTTCTTTTGTGAAGGCATTTCGGAAGACTGTGTTTAGTAACTCTGGTTTGGCAGCACTGTCTTCGATGGTATCTCAATTGCTATCGTACAGAGAATGCTTTGATTGTTTATTGCCACTAACATACTTCACATACGACCAGAATCGCTTTGGATTTTCTGCCAGGTTTCGAGACAAAGTGTCGTTGTGGAAACTGTTATAAGCATCTCGCATTGAAGTCCGCGCTTAATTTCGAGCTACTGTTAAAGATCCCCAATCTCAGGGATTTTGCGTCTGTTTAAATTTGGCATGTTTGTTTCGAGGTTTCTGCAACAGTGTTCTATCCCGTTTTGTGTACCAAGGCGGATCAGCTAGGACGTTTGTTAATTTATTTGGTATGAATCTCTCAATCGCTGCCGATACTATTTCTTTGAATTCAAGCCACATCTGGTTTACACTTATATTATTGATTTGGAATGAGTTGAGATTGTCTCTTAGGAAGCGGTCAGGTGAATTTTTATCTTGTTTTTTGAATTGGTATATTTTTCTCTTATTTTTTGAGGATTTGGGGATTACAATATTCAATCTTGCTACGACAGCCCTGTGTTCACTAATCCCTGCATCGGTTTTGATGATCGTTATTAACTCAGGATTATTAGTTGCTAAGAGGTCAAGTGTGTTTTCACAACCGTTTACTATTCGCGTGGGCTCATGAACTAATTGCTCGAGACAATTTTCAGAGAATGCGTTTAGCACAATTTCGGATGATATTCCATGCGTACCTCCGGAATTAAGCATGTATTTTCGCCATCGTATCGAGGGTAAATTAAAGTCGCCACCAACTATTGTCGTATGAGTCGGGTACGTGTTCGAAATCAAACTCAAGTTTTCTTTGAACCTTTCAGCAAATGTATCATCTGAATTGGGAGGTCGGTACAAGGATCCAATTATTATTTTATTCCGGTTGCCAACAATGACCTCTGCCCATACTAACTCACAGGATGTATATACTGCAATTTCGCGACAAGTTAAACTACTGACAGCAACAAACACGCATCCGCCAACCGTGTTTAGCCTAACCTTTCTGAACACGTTAGGTTCTTCGGAAAAATTCCGGCTGAGCTAATACACTCCTGGAAATGGGAAAAAGATCACATTGACACCGGTGTGTCAGACCCACCATACTTGCTCCGGACACTGCGAGAGGGCTGTACAAGCAATGATCACACGCACGGCACAGCGGACACACCAGGAACCGCGGTGTTGGCCGTCGAATGGCGCTAGCTGCGCAGCATTTGTGCACCGCCGCCGTCAGTGTCAGCCAGTTTGCCGTGACATACGGAGCTCCATCGCAGTCTTTAACACTGGTAGCATGCCGCGACAGCGTGGACGTGAACCGTATGTGCAGTTGACGGACTTTGAGCGAGGGCGTATAGTGGGCATGCGGGAGGCCGGGTGGACGTACCGCCGAATTGCTCAACACGTGGGGCGTGAGGTCTCCACAGTACATCGATGTTGTCGCCAGTGGTCGGCGGAAGGTGCACGTGCCCGTCGACCTGGGACCGGACCGCAGCGACGCACGGATGCACGCCAAGACCGTAGGATCCTACGCAGTGCCGTAGGGGACCGCACCGCCACTTCCCAGCAAATTAGGGACACTCTTGCTCCTGGGGTATCGGCGAGGACCATTCGCAACCGTCTCCATGAAGCTGGGCTACGGTCCCGCACACCGTTAGGCCGTCTTCCGCTCACGCCCCAACATCGTGCAGCCCGCCTCCAGTGGTGTCGCGACAGGCGTGAATGGAGGGACGAATGGAGACGTGTCGTCTTCAGCGATGAGAGTCGCTTCTGCCTTGGTGCCAATGATGGTCGTATGCGTGTTTGGCGCCGTGCAGGTGAGCGCCACAATCAGGACTGCATACGACCGAGGCACACAGGGCCAACACCCGGCATCATGGTGTGGGGAGCGATCTGCTACACTGGCCGTACACCACTGGTGATCGTCGAGGGAACACTGAATAGTGCACGGTACATCCAAACCGTCATCGAACCCATCGTTCTACCATTCCTAGACCGGCAAGGGAACTTGCTGTTCCAACAGGACAATGCACGTCCGCATGTATCCCGTGCCACCCAACGTGCTCTAGAAGGTGTAAGTCAACTACCCTGGCCAGCAAGATCTCCGGATCTGACCCCCATTGAGCATGTTTGGGACTGGATGAAGCGTCGTCTCACGCGGTCTGCACGTCCAGCACGAACGCTGGTCCAACTGAGGCGCCAGGTGGAAATGGCATGGCAAGCCGTTCCACAGGACTACATCCAGCATCTCTACGATCGTCTCCATGGGAGAATAGCAGCCTGCATTGCTGCGAAAGGTGGATATACACTGTACTAGTGCCGACATTGTGCATGCTCTGTTGCCTGTGTCTATGTGCCTGTGGTTCTGTCAGTGTGATCATGTGATGTATCTGACCCCAGGAATGTGTCAATAAAGTTTCCCCTTCCTGGGACAATGAATTCACGGTGTTCTTATTTCAATTTCCAGGAGTGTATAACGGAGGAGCGCTGGTTGCTCGCGGCGCTGTGTTATGATTTGAGGAGTGTGTGGGCGGCGGGCTGGTGGTGACGGCTTCCGATGCACTAGCAAGTGTGTATATTGCACTGCCTGATGCTGGATGCCTGTGTATGCTATGTGGATTCTCGTCATTTGCCGCTGCTAACAATGGGCATCAGCTGTTTCTTTGAAGTTGTGTTTGTGATCAATCTCATCGTAATTTGTGTTCACAGTCGGAAACAGCGATTTGTATGTGTTTATCCCCGCGGTGGCGGGAATGAGGAATTCACTCTTGGTTTCCGGTATATGTTGAGAAGAGCTGTTAAGATTGTAAAACATTACTCAGTGACGGTAGTACTAAGCGTGAGTAGCGTAATTGCTGCATGAGTCATTTTAGAATAGTACGAAAGCCATGTTTAGTGTTAAGACAGTGTGCTTGTAATGTTATTTGAGTATCTTATGATTTATTCGGTGGTATTCGTTTGGAAGGGTCGTGACTTTGGTGTCTTGTACTATGAGTTTCTATTCTCTTGGTTCGGTAGGCGCATGTTATTGGGGTCTGCCTGTAAGAGTAAAGAAGTATGAGCCGTAAATACTTTTCCAAGCTATTTATTTGAGGATGTCTTGCATGTGTTAGGGATGTTAAATTTGGAAGGGTGCGAGGGCATAACTCTGAAATCAGAGGATTTGTGTTGTGTCCTTTGGTTTGGTTGTTTGTCCTCTGTCTTTCTTTTAAAATGTTACAGTGTACTACGAGCGGCGGGCACTATCAGTTCCGGATTGATCAATACAGGAGGCGGCTCCTTGGTTGAAATATGTTCGGACGGCGTTAGCCCGGCCAGCTACATCTTGGTGACGCTCGGCGTTACTTGGCTGTATCCTCGCAGAGCCACTGCTCACCCAAGTAGTTGACAGAAGCTGAATATTTTCTCTCGTAATTATTTGGAGATTCCTCTCTCTAATGTGTTCATGATGCGCCAAGGTGCGTCCCCTGTTATTAGTAGTTTGGTCACTGTAGTTTTAGGGTGGGTCATCCGTTGGGTTGTGCCTGCTTTTGAGTGGAACTTAAACTGAATATTAAGATAATTGTCTTTTCTTCCTAAATATTGTTGTTATACTTAAGAGGGATTTCATGAGTGAGTTCAGTGGAATAAGTCACTATATCATTGGTGGAATTCCGTTGTTTTATGATCTGTCTATTGGTCTAAGATTTTGTTCTTTTACTTGAAATTTGTTGGCATCAGCCTTTCCGCAGTGGATACAACGGTACCCGTGAGAACACGAAAGTAAAGCGCCGACGGGCGAGGGCGGCACTTGGTTGGGTGACCATCCAAGTCGTCATGCACTGTTGTCATTTTTCGGGGTGCACTCAGCCTCTGATGCCAATTGAGGAGCTACTCGACTGAATAGTAGCGGCTTCGGTCTAGAATACCATCATAACGACCGGGAGAGCGGTGTGTTGACCCCACGCCCCTCCTATCCGCAACCTCCAGTGATGGCGACCTGGCGGTCGGATGGTGCTGCTGGGCCACTCGTGGCCTGAAGACGGAGTGTAATTGAAATTTGGTATTTAATACTCTTTACTGTTGCTTGTTTTACCAATGGGTATTTGGTCCCGGTAAATTCCTGTTAAATTTGTGGGCAATTGCACTTGTCAACTATATTTATCTGGGACTATATGTTATTTACTTAAGAGGAAGGATCTGTAAAACATTGGTTTCATTCCTACAATCCTACAAAAACTGTATAAGGTTTTTATTTATATTTGTTATTGGTGGCTACTGGAAGGTCGATTTTTAGAAGTTTTTGTACAACTGGTTTTGGGGATATGTGTAACAAAAACTCGTGAACTACGAGCCAGTGTTTGCGTTTTCTTGTGAATCACGTCCCACACCATTTTCGTGACGCTACTAGCGCCGCTCGTATGCGACTGGCGCGAAATACGAGTAGACATCATCTTGCAGATATCACACAGTTCCTTCTTGGTGCTGTAATTTTTTTCCGTCGGTGCGTAGAACTGTTACAGAGATGACTTGGATGTAAGATAACTACTGACACTCTTCAGTTTGATAACATAGTGGGTTACGCGTCACGAAAATCATAAAACGAAGTAACTGATGTTACGTCGGAAGAACACATAAAAGACCAGTAGTGCACAGAAAAGAGTCCCATAATCATTAAAAATTCACACAATCCGAAGATGAAGAATATGAGCTTGAAATGTGCGTAGGATAACAATTAAATTGTGACTGGATGGCTGTTGTTTCCAACTAGCTTTTACCCTGCTGCTTTAAGGTGTTTCGCCAGATGAAATCTATTTTTAGCTACAAACCCATTCTATCTCGCTGTCGAAGCCTGGTAGCGTGTTGCTTCTACTGTTCGCATTCGGAGAAAACAAACTGGGGCCCGTTCCGTCTCCTGACCACACCTTACGTCGGCCCATTGTCGGAGTTTGTCCTTCCGGAGTTTCTCGCAGCAGTACGCCCTCGGCAACGGCAGCTCATTAATACGGCCGACAGCACCGCTACGGACCGTGAACGCTCCAGTAACCGGTCGTTTTAATCTCGGTTAGTAAGCCCGACGGCCGTCGGGAGGCGCGCAGGAGCAGCGCCCGCCCACGCCCGGTGGAATATTTATTTTTGGAGTTTTCTCCGCTCACGCCGCGCCGGGACAACAAAAGCAGTCACGTGCTGGCCGCTGACAGCTGCGCCCGTCTCGTCGCTTCCGCATTTTCGCTTTCGTCCTCACTTTTTACTTTCTGCTTCGCCAGAGCCCAAACAAATATCAAGCAGCAGTTTTCCGTAATTCCTTTCGTTTCTGCCAGTGATGACTTTTGACGGGTGTAGAGGCTGTACTGGTGTCGTTTATCGTAACAGTAAATGGAAGTTTGTTATCAGTTTATATATACACAGGGCAACGCAACTTTCTACATCTATAGGGAATCGATTGTCGCTATTTAGCTGCAAAATTTAGTGGTACAAAATAAAAAACGATATACTGACTGTTATGGTGCTATTTAGGAAGATCCTGCCTGAGATGAGGTTAACGCTAAATCAGTACCACTCCTGCGAAGGACAAAACTTAGAGAAGACTATACCACTGATAGTGCAAGATATAACTTTTGTGTTACTATTTTGAGCGTCAATATAGCCACTGGCGATGTAACACGTTATAAAACGAGATATAGTACAATAATAGAGGAGTTTCGAACAAGTTTGGTTACTTTAATTTACGAAAATGATTTAATTTCTTCAAAACGGAGAGGGATCTAGTACCTAAACAGCGAACGATTAATCATTCTTTACGTCTTGTTATTGGCAGTAGCAGAGTCTGAATAAAACCTAAAACACACAAGATGTAAGAGCGGTATAATGCAAGTCACGTAGGTCATTTGGTAGTATGAATAACTTTGTCGAAATGTGGATCGTGGGTGGTTGGTTACTTGATTGATCTGCAAAAGGGGACCCAAAAAACGAATTGGGAAAGGATGGGGAAGTAAATCCACCTTGCCCTTTCAAAGGAACTATCCCGGCATTTGCGGAAAACGATTTAAGGAAATCACAGGGAAACCTAAGTAACGAAGGCGGGCCACGAGACTGAGCTGTCGTCCTCCCAAATGCGAGTCCAGTGTGTTAACCACCGAGTGTGGATCTTCTTGGAGAGCATGCATAGAGAAATACCGATGTACAAATATATAAAAATTGGAGAAAAAATTTTCCTTGGAGATTGTTTTGCTATACAATTTAATAAAGTCATCCTCTCGAAATCTTTTCAGTATAATATTGTTAAAAGTTCTTTTGCATTTCTGTTAAAATGTTGCACAATATACAAGTAGAACGTGGCACTTTTAATCCGCTAAGTCTTATTTGTGAACTACGTTTCAATTACACTGTGATAATCTTTAAGTTCTCCTGCTTACCTGGCTGGTAACGTGCTCACCTCCCATGCAAACGGGCACGGATTCGATTCTCGGTAAGGTTGCAGATTTTGTCCGTGTGTTGTGTCGTTCTCATCATCCTCTTTTCATCATCATCAGCTCGCAAGTCGCCCAATGTGGCTTCGACTGAAATAAGACTTGCACTTGGCCGCCGACCTTCCCCTGATGGGGTCTCCCGGCCAACGATGCCATACGCTCATTTCGGTTTTTATCTTTACGTTTAAGCACAACACTTGTTACCTGCAACTTTAAACTCTGATGTCTAGCGAATTAATTTTAGAAAAACTTTCTTGTTAATGTGTTCATTCTATAAATTATGTGTGTCCTTTAGATGTCAGATCTGGAAGCTGGTGAGATCTGGAGACATTGAATAACTGTGCCTAACAGTTCTTTCCTCCAACCTGTCATCGTCTAAAGTTGTGTCCCCAGCTCAGAAGACAGCTCGTCGGTCGTGGGCTCTTCTTCGGCGCATGCTGCTATGCTGTTATCTCGAACCTATGACTGTGCTTTGTTTGGGATGCCCCTTGCCCAGGTAAGTCTCTGTATCTACAGATGGCAAGATCTGTAGTACTGACAATCATAGTAGGCGACACTTCTCATTAATGTATCCTGTATCACCATTATTTAAACCTTCATACATTTTACACTGTCCTTCACAGTACCCTACATGGCTTTCTTAATTATACGGTAACAACTTCCCGATATGTTGAAAATACATATTCCGTTCCGGAGGAACTCATAAAATATCATCCGAAATTGTGCTAAGCTCGTTCTCTGAAAATTATTTCGAGCAGTTAGTTCATGAGCCCAAACTAGTAGTAAATGGTTGTGAAAACACACTTAACCTCTTAGCAACAAATACCCCTGAGTTAATAACGAGCATCAAAACCGATTCAGGGATTTGTGAACACAGGGTTGTCATAGAGAGAATGAATTTTGTAATTCCCAAATCCTCGACAAATAAGCGAAAAATTTAACTATTCAAAAAAGCAGATAAAAATTCACTTCGCCTTCCTGAGAGACAATCTCCACACATTCCAGATTAATAGTACAAGTGTAGACCAGTTTTGGCTTACATTCAAAGAAATAGTATCGACAGCAATTGAGAAAACGACGGAGCTGATACTCCTTTGTACACAAAACGGGTTAGAACACTGTTACAGAAGCTCGAAATGTAGCACGTACTTAAATGCAAGATGCTTATAACAGTTTCCACAGCGAAACTTTCTCTCTAAACTTGGCAGAAAATCGAAATAGACTCTGCTCTATGTGAAATATGTTAGCGGAAAGAATCAATCAATGCCTTCTCTGCGCGATATTAATGGAGACACTGTTGAAGACAGTGCTACCAGTGCAGTGTTACTAAACATAGCCTTCCGAAATGCCTTCACAAAAGAAGACGAAGTAAATATTCCAGAATTCAAATCAAGAACATCTGCCAAGATGAGTAACGTAGAAGTTAATATCCTTGGAGTAGTTAAGCAACTTAAATCACTTAATAAAAGCAAGTTTTCTGGTCCAGACTGTATATCAATTAGGTTCCTTTTGAAGTATGCTGATGCATTAGCTCCATACTTAACAGTCATATACAATCGTTCGCTCGACGAAGCCCTATACCCAAAGACTGGAAAGTTGCACAAGTCACACCAATATTCAAGAAAGGTAGTAAGAAAATCCACTAAATTACAGGCCCATGTCGTTAACGTCGATATGCAGCAGGCTTTTGGAACATATATTGTGTTTGAACATTATCAATTACATCGAATAAAACTGTCTATTGACACACAGTCAAGATGGGTTTAGAAAATATCGTTCCTGTGAAACACAACTAGCTCTTTAATCACATGAAGTGTTTGAGTTCTATTGATATGGGATTTTAGATCGATTCCGTGTTCCTGGGTTTGCGGAAGGCTTTTGACACTGCACCACACAAGCGGCTAGTAGTGAAATTGCATGCTTATGGAATATCGTCTCAGTTATGTGACTGGATTTGTGATTTCCTGTCAGAGACGTCACAGTTCGTAGTAGTTGACGGAAAGTCATCGAGTAATACATAAGTGATTTCTGGCGTTCCCCAAGGTAGTGTTATAGGCCCTTTGCTGTTCCTTATCTATATAAACGATTAGGGAGGCAATCTGAGCAGCTGTCATCGGTTGTGTGCAGATGACGCTGCCGTTTATCGACTAATAAAGTCGTGATAAGATCAAAACAAACCGCAAAACGATTTACAAGGAATATCTGAATGTTGCGTAAAGTGGCAATTGACCCTAAATAACGAAAAGTGTGAGGTCATCCACATGAGTGCTAAAAGCAACTCGTTAAACTTGGGTTACACGATAAATCAGTCTAAACTAAAAACCGTAAATTCAACTAAATACCTAGGTATTACAATTACAAACAACTTAAATTGGAAGGAACACATGGAAAATATTGGGGGAAGGCTAACCAAAGTCTTCGTTTTATTTGCAGAACACTTAGAAAATGTAACAGACCTACTAAGGAGACTGACTACACTAGGCCTGTCCGTCCTCTTTTAGAATACTGCTGCGCGATGTGGGATCCTTACCAGATAGGACTGACGGAGTACATCCAAAAAGTTCAAAGAAAGGCAGCACGTTTTGTATCATCGCGAAATATGGGAGAGAGTGTCACAGAAATGATACAGAATTTGGGCTGGACATCATTAAAAGAAAGTCGTTTTTCGTTGCGACGAAATCTCCTCACGAAATTCCTATCACCAACTTTCTCCTCCGAATGCGAAAATATTTTGTCGACAACGACCTACATTGGGAGAAACGATCACCACCATAAAATAAGGAAAATCAGAGCTCGTACAGAAAGAAATAAGTGTTCGTTCTTTCCGCGCGCTTTACGAGATTGGAATAATAGAGATTTATCATGGTGGTTCGATGAAACCTCTGCCAGACACTTAAATGTCTTTTTCAGAGTATCCATGTTGATGTAGATGTAGATGTAGATGTAAACGACAGAAACAGAGTTGCTTGACCGGATCTTCAAAATGCCCAAAACAGTCTCACTAGTGCAGCCGAAGTACTTTCGTCTCCCTGGCGAGCCAAAGCCACCCGACTGTGTCCGAACCACTTGGGTTGCAAATACTGTTATTCTTATGTTTCTCATAAGTAGTGACATTTAATAAACAAAAACGATAAACACGTTGGGTGACCATGAGAGATTGTTGTACTGAAAACCGGGTTAAGTACAATGAAAAGTATATAAATGAGTAATAAGATAAGTCAGATGTTAAGCGCCTACCAACCGAATGTGGCAACCACTCAGAAGCAAGTTCAGTACAACTGGCGGAATCTCGCACGGCAATGGTACATGCTGTACCATCTGTCCCTAGTACATCACTCCATTTTTCACCATATGCTACATCACGTGTATCAAGCTCTACCAAGGGGAGCTTCTAGCAAACTAAAATACTGGTGGCCACAGCCAGCAATGTCACACATTCCCTTCCTTCGTTGATTTCCAAAATTACTCTGTTCTCAAAGACAACTTACAGGTTAGAAATGAGAAAATTTTGTCCCAAATTTGGAAAAATATTGAAGTATCCTATGTCTCAGTAGCTCCCCTACTCTCTCGTTCATGGAAATTCTTGTTTTAAAAAAAACTAGGAAATTGGTGTTCATAAAATATCATCCCAATTAACAAAATCCATTGGCTTCCTAACGCTAAACATATACTTTCCCCTCTAAATTCTATCAAAAACACTTAACTAGGCATGCATTACGTCATGAACTTCTTCTAGCTACAAAAATAATTTATGAATTTCATCAAATAGCTGTCTTTTAAATTTTTTGTAGTCTTGTTATTCAACAATAAACATTGGCACATGAGCCATGAAATCTCCCCATAGACAGTCACTACACACATTGATATTTATATCTGATACGACCTAAACAATATATGTTATAGGCGCAATGCCGTAGGCGTCAGTTACCTAGGACTGCAAGGAGTGCTATTTCCCCCTGAGGTTTCTCTGATTCTAATGAAACTTTTTGATATCAAGATTGTTATACAAATCCTTGCTCTATCCTGTCTTAGGGTTTGCCACCTCCACAGCACTATGGTGTGCCGCTCTAATAATCCTATATGGACCCTCATATGTTTCATGGAACTTCTTGGTTACCGACGATATTTGAGGACCTCGGTCTGGGTTTAATTAGCACCAGTTCAAAATGCTTCAAATGGCTCTGAGCACTATGGGACTTAACATCTGAAGTCATCATTCCTCTAGACTTATAACTACTTAAACCTAACTAACCTAAGAATATCACTCACATCCAAGCCTGAGGCAGGATTCGAACCTGTAACCTAGCAGCAGCGCGGTTCCAGACTGAAGCGCCTAGAACCGCTCGGCCACAATGGCCAGCTAGAACCAATTCATCAACTTGGTACAATACCTATCTGATTTGCTGATCATGTTTACTCATATGTTTAGACGACTTTACCTTTATCTTCTTTAATGTCAGCTCTGTTTTCTCTTGAGCACATATTTCATCTCTGTATGGAAAGTTAATTATTTGCTCGATAATACAGGACATCCTTTCCCCTGTTATCAGTTTGTTCGGAAGTAGTTCTGTGGTCGAATGAGGCAACTCATTGACTATTCTTTCGAACTCTTCCACATATCATATCACGTATAATGTTTCTTAACACAGTAGGCTCTAAATAATCCATTGAATTATCTCATCACTCTCTTGCTCATTTTGGACTGAGGATGGTACTTTGAAATATAAATCGGTATTATGTCTAAGTCATTCAACATTCGCTTCAAGTATACTGAAGTGAATTGCTTTCCGTTATCGCTAATGGTTCTCTCGGGTTACCCTACATTGGTAACATAGTCATTCTTTAGTTTATCTGTTACCGACATACCAGTGGCCTTTCTCAATGGACGCAATTTCACGTGCTTTGACATCATATCCAACACCACAAATAAATATTTATACCCTCCTCGTGATGTTGGAATGGGGCCATATATATCGCGCCTCACTTTCTAATACTTTGGTCTGGATCACGTTATGCATTTACATTCTATTGCTAGTATTAGTCTCTTGATATCTAATGCACATTTTCAATACTGCCCTGACTTTCTTTTCAATATTACTGAACCAGCAGTTTTCCTTTATCTTATCTGCACATTTTCTTCGTACCAAAGTGCGAATATGTGTAGTACATAAACCTGATTAGGTTACTGATACACTATTTCGGCCAATAGACTTTCCACTGCTTTTTCTCAGGATCTGCTCTATTACATAAGATAACTTTATATATCATATAATATTTCCTAATCCATTATCCTTTGATAAGCTTAATATCCAAATCCTTATTTTGTTCGATCCTTAGGTTTTGCAGAATGGCTCGAAATTTGACCTCATTCTTTACTTGTGTGAGGTACACCATTGATACCTCCTTTTGCACTGAATCATTAAAGTCTCCTTTGTCCATTCCTTCAGGTAACGTATATAAAGTGTCCGCCACAATGTTATTTTCTCCAGGAAGGTATTTTCTCATCAGTCTTCTGGCTGGTTTGATACGGTCCGCCATGAATTCCTCTCCTGTGCTAACCTCTTCATCTCACAGCTCAGGGTAGCACTTATAAACTTACGTCCTGAATTATTTGTAGCATCTATTCCAATCTCTGTCATCCTCTACAGTTTTTGCCCTCTACAGCTCCCTCTAGTAAAATGGAAGTCATTCCCTCATGTCTTAACAGATGTCTTATCATCCTGACCCTTCTCGTTATCAGTGTTTTCCACGTATGACTTTCCTCTTCGATTCTGCGCACAACCTCTTCATTCCATACCTTATCACTCCGCCTAATTTTCAACATCACCTGTAGTACCACATCTCAAATGCTTCAATTTTCTTCTGTTCTGGTTTTCTCACAGTCCATGTTTCACTACCATACGATGCTGTACTCCAGACGTACATATTCAGAAGTTTCTTTCTAAAATTAAGGCCGATAATTGATATTAGTAGACTTCTCTTGGCCAGGAATGCCGTTTTTGCTATTTTTTGTCTGCTTTTGGTGTCTTCCTTGCTTCGTCCTTCATTAATTATTTTACTGCCTAGGTAGCAGTATTCCTTAACTTCATCTACTTCGTGACCATCAGTCCTGATGTTAAGTTTCTCGCTGTTGTCATTTCTACTACTTCTCATTACCGTCGTCTTTCTTCGATTTACTCTCAGTCCGTACTCTATACTCATTAGACTGTTCATTCCGTTCAGCAGATCATGTAATCCTTCTTCAGTTTCACTCAAGATAGCAATGTCACCAGCGAACCGTATCACTGATATCCTTCCACCTTGAATATCAGTTCCAATCCTGAAACTTTCTTTTATTTCCATCATTGCTTCCTCCATGTACAGATTGAACTGTAGGGGTGAAAGGCTACCTCCTTGTCTTACACCCTTTTTAACCCGACCATTTCGTTCTTGGTCGTCCACTCTTATTATTCCATCTTGGCTGTTGTACAAATTGTATATGAGCCGCTCTCCCTACAGATTACCCCAACTCTTTTCAGAACTTCTAACATCTTGCACCATTTCGCATTGTCGAACGCATTTTCCAGGTCAACAAATTGTATGAACGTATCTTGATTTTTCTTTAGTCTTGTTTCCATTTTTAACCTCAACGTCAGAATTGCTTCTCTCGTGTCTTTAAGTTTCCTAAAGCCAAACTGATCTTCATCTGGCACATCCTCAATTTCCTTTTCTATCCTTCTGTATATTATTCTTGTAAGCATTGGCTGCATGACCTGTTAAGCTGATTCAGCGATAATTCTCGCACTTGTCAGCTCTTGCAGTTTTCGGAATGATCTGGATGATATTTTTCCGAAAGTCGGATGGTATGTTACCAGACTGATGCATTCTACACACCAACGTGAATAGTCGTTTGTTGCCACTTGACTCAATGATTTTAGAAATTCTGATGGAATGTTATCTATCCCTTCTGCCGTATTTGATCTTAAGTCCTCCATAGCTCTTCTAAATTCTAATTCTAATAATGTATGCCCTATCTCTTCCAAATCGACTCCTGTTCCTTCTTCTATCACATCAGACAAATCTCCCCCCGCATAGAAGCTTTCAGTGTATTCTTTCCAACTATCCGCTCTCTCCTGCGCATTTAAAAGTTGCACTCTTATGTTATTCCCCCTTGCTTTTAATGTCACCGAATGTTGTTTTGACTTTCCTGTATTCTGAGTCTGTCCTTTCAACAATCATTTCTTTTTCGATGTCTTCACATCCTTCCTGCAGCTATTTCGTCTTAGCTTCCATGCAGTTCCTATTTATTTCATTCCTCGGTGACTTAATTTTCCGTGTTCTTGAGTTTCCTGAAATATTTCAGTACTTCCTTCTTACATCGATCAATTGAAGTACTTCTTCCGTTACCCACCATTTGTCCGCAGCTACATTCTTTGTATCAGTGTTTTCCTTCCCAACATCTGTGATGGCCCTTTTTAGAGATGTACATTCCTCTTCAACTGTACTCCCTACTGAGCTATTCCTTGTTGCTGTATCTATAGCCTTACAAAGCTTCAACCATATCTCTTCATTCCGTAGTACTTCCGTATCCACTTCTTTGCGTATTGATTCTTCCTGTCTTACCTCTTAAACTTCAGCCCACTCTTCATCACTACTATATTGTGATCTGCTCCTGGGTACACAATGAAATCCAATATCTGATTTCGGAATCTCTGTCGAGCTATGATCTAATCTAACTGAAATCTGGCATTCCCAGTAATTGGCTTGCCTCTTCATTTTCATTACCCTGAGGCTGCACTGCCTCTCTACTTCTAACATTGTATCGCGTTTCACTTTCCCCCGACATTTTGTTATTAAAGGAATTATAACAAAACAATTTAACAATATTCTCAAAATACCCTATGGTTGTCAATGCAAGATTCCTCTCGCTAGCTGTAAAGTGATTAACATACACGCTGCCTTCTTCTTCGGCGCGTTGCTGCTGCTCGCCACATTCTTTTCGTCATGCTGGGTGTCTTAGGCTGCAGTATTCGACCACAGACGCCTATCCCTGCCATTCGCCGCTCTCTGACGTTGGACTGCAGTTGGTGGAAGCGACAGGTGTTGCGTCCAAGTCATTCGCCTCGCCCGCTGTACGCTGCTCCGCTAACAGCTCCCTGAAGCGCTGTTTCTCTTAACGGTGAAATAAAACGTAATCCCTTTCGACCGCGCACACACAACGTAATCCCTTTGGACCGTGCACACGCATATAACTTTGCACTTCGATCTGCGTTTTGGCGTTTCCACTTTCAACTACGCGACGCGGATTAATTAGTGGCATTTATGAATTTTGTTGCTTAACAGTTCAAAGAATCTTACAAAAGTTGAAACAGGTTATAAATTAACACTTCACCCAGCGTCGCTTTTTATCTTTTACACTGTTTATACACTATTAATATGGGCGTTTCATGATAATCATTACAGCCCACTGTTCTATGATTTTCACGTCTCACCCAGTTCACACTTCTCATTAACGGAAAGTAGCCTCTTCTTTAAATACATGTTCCCCACAACGGATGCCACGTATAAATTATGCAAGGTCTTTGGAAGTCAGATCTGGAAGCTGGACGGATCTGGAGAGATTGAATAGGAGTCCCTAACTGTTCTTTCCTCCAACCTGTCGTCTCTAAAGTTGTGTCCCCTGCGCAAAAAACAGCTCGTCGGTCGTGGGCTCTTCTTCGGCGGGTGCTGCTATGCTGTGACATCGAACCTGTGATTGTGCGTTTTATGCGATGCCACTTGCCCAGGTTAGTCTCTGTATCTATAGAGGGCAATAACTGTGGTACTGACAATGACGGCGACACTTCTCACTAATGTATCTTCACTATTATTTAATAACTGTCTTTTACAACACTCGACATACCTTTCCTAATTGTATGGAAACTTTTCTGACCATTTCCGATGTAGGGTACGACTTGTCCACCTCGAAACAGAGATGCTAGTGGTGTTCTGAAGAACGCCCGAAACAGTCTTACATGAATGCCCGAAACAGTCTGACTGTCGCAGCCGAAGTACTTCGTCTCCCAGGAGCCAAAGCGAACCGAGGATGTCTGAAGCACTTCGGTTGCAATATTGTTATTCTTATGTTTCTCATAACTAGTGAAAATTAATAAACAAAAACGATAAACACGTTGGGTAACCATGAGAAATTGTTGTACTGAAAACTGGGTTATATACAATGAAAAGTATATAAATAATAAACAAGAGAAGTTAGGTGTTTTGGTGCCTAACACCCGAATGTGCTCACCAGTCAGAAGCAAGTTCAATATAATATGCGGACTCTCCCGTGGGAATGGTGTATACTACACCATCTGTAGCTTGTATCCTCACTCCACTTTTGTACCATTGGCTACATCACGTGTATCAAGCTGTATCAAGGCGAGCTTCTAGCAAACTAAAATGCTGGTGGCCACAGCCAGGAATTTCACAATTGCCACGAAAGACATTTCTCCTTGTCTCTGTTGTTCATCCGATTATGATTATCTTGAGATACAATTAATGGTTAAAAGTTGGTTTGTCAGCGGAAATGAAATCGTGTCCCAAATCATCAGACAGCTGCTACTCACTCTGTAATGCAAAACGCAGTATCTGAAAGAAGGTAATATATGTTTCGAAATTAATTCAAAGTCCATTAAATGAACAATACAAATTTTATTATTCTACGTTACTTAGAGGTTTTCGTAAAAATATTTGCCACGTATCGCTCTCATTACCGATATACTAAGAGCAATCAGTTGTTTGTACACTGTCCAGTGGGATCTGCTGCAAGATATCGTGTTGCCAGGTGTACTGGCAAATACAAGTCGCCTTAACTAATCATTGAATTCATCAGCTACGAAATGTTCAATCTTTTTTTGTTAATGTTACATACATAATTTTTATCAGACTTAGATCAAACTTTTTCAGAGTGGCTACGTGTGACCAGACTTCTGGAGCCACTTCCGCTCTTCGAAGTGATATACGTTCCTCATGTACCGTTTTCCGTTTTCACCCGAAAATGGACGAGCTACAGGTCCAGTCCCTTGTAATTATTGTCCTGTTGTTCCATTTTTGATTTCTCTTGTAAAAGCTTATTCATTTTACAAATCTGTTAATTTGTAAAGAAAACAAATTTATGATTATATATTGTTAAATAAACCAGTTGTGTGAAAAGAAAGTTACATTGCTGGGTCCTCCCTTCCACGTTTTCCTTCCTACCAGTAAATACCACGTCACAATAATCTTCATCATTACTCTATCTGGTCCAAAGTACAGGGGACAGGCAAAATAATATGAAAACCTGTACTTACTTGGGAATGATCTGTTAATAAGGGGTAGGACCCTCATTCCCCCGCAATAGAGCTGCGACTCTTCTTGGTATATTGGCGTATGATGATTATATAGTCTCCAGTGGAGTGTTACCCCACTCGTCAATCAGAACCTCTTCTAACTCCTGTAGTGAGAGGGAGGTCTTGGGGAACAGCATTTGAATCATGGGGTGCACTTGACTACCTAAAATGTTCACGTAATCGCTGGCTGTAATACGGCCCTTGAGAGTAATGATGAGACCAGCAGAATACCATGATATGACTACCCACACCATCACAATTCCATCTTCGGGCTTAACCGTTCGAATCAAGAAATCAGGATTGTAGGATTCTTTTGGCGCTCTCCAGACGTAAACCCAATCCGCTGTAGGAAATAACGAAAACGTTGACTCGTCTGACTATATGACGTGTTTCCATTGATCAGCCTTCTTGGAGTTATGCTCCTGACACCATTTTTACGATTTTTTTCGTTGTTTGTCGTCACTATTGGTATCGGTGTAGCACATCGTCCACGAATATTCGTTTTATGGAATTCTCGGCGGAAAGTGTCGATAGATATGGATCTCGAAAATGGCTATTGAGCTCTTCGGTCACTTTAGCCGCCGTAGTTTTGTGATGATTTGACACAATTCGTCTTAGCATATGACGATCTGTGTCATTTAGTTTTCATTTGCGCCCACTACTATGTTCACACGATGATGTCGTTCCATGTTTTGTGTAGGCTACCATGACTGTTGAAAAAGTTGCTCTTGAAACATTCAGTAAGTTGGCTTTCTTAGTTACTGATGCTCTAGCCAATAGGGCCTCGACAATCAGTCCTCTATGGAACTGTAAAAGGTCTTTCGTTGCTCGTCGACCTCAGCGTCTGAACGCAAATACGAAATGTGCACTACTCGTAAAAAAACCGCACTGATGCCTAGTCCGTACTGAACACGCACGGTCTAGCGCGACAAGTGATGTTGACCGTCAGACACAACCATCCCATCACTATCACTGTTCACATTATTTTGCCTGTCCCCTGTATGTCCTACAATCCAACATCTGCTATTAGAATATCTCTCCGACCATGATGTAGTCCAGATGGAATCTTCCTGTGTGTCAGAGTATTTCTCCTCTTTTTGGAACAGTTTATTCGCTGTAACTAGCGGAAATTTGTAGCAGAGCTCAATTAATCTTTCTCTTCTATCATTACTATTCCCCAGTGTATATCCTCTCGTAACTACTAATAGTTTTCTGTTGCTTCTCCCTTTACACACTGAGTTACACTTTCTATCTCTTCCTCCTGTGCTTGTGACGTCTGTAAGAATACGTGAGAAAATGTTGTTGACGTAGCTTTGCTGTTGATTCTACTGAGAGAAACACTGTCACTGCCTTACTTTCCTTCCACAAGGATTCTTACTGCAGTTATACCATTTTCTGCAGCTGTTGCTACTACTCTATATTCGTGTGGCCAGAAATCATCTTCACCACATTTCACTCGCTGATCTTCGGTATATCTAGACCAGTGCTTTCACTCTCTGCCCTATTTTCCTGTTCACAATGAGCCTTCCTGCCGTTATATAACTTTTTGGTGCTGTTTCTGTTACTCTACATTCGTCTGGCCAGACATCATCATCTTTCCATTTCACTTCACTGAAGTGAAGTATATCCAGACTGAGCCTTGGCATTTTCCTTTTACAATTTTCTAGGTTATCTACCACATTCAAACATCTGGCATCCCACACTCCGGGTCGTAGTATGGTACGCTTTCTTTGGTTATTATGTTGTCCTCTCGTGCTTATCCTCTCATTATCAATCTCCTCCCGGAGATCTGTGACAGACTAATCTGTAATCTTTTGTCACTGACTACATGACCAAGATACTTTTTTCTGTGGATGCAGGAGACGTATCCTTAATGCAGTGCAACCTATTGCCGTCTGCATGCTCTTGCCGTTGATGACTGGTGTTTCTTTCGATTTTAATGGCAGATTCACATCCCAAGGAAAATAGATTGCCCAGAAGTTTTATGTGCTAATCCACCGTATTTTGTCCGCGCCGTTGGCAGAGCGATAGTGACTCCTAACACCAGAATTCTTCCTCCGCCTTTGGTGATAATTTTTATTCAAAATGTCAGCAGGGGTAATTATCGAACTCGTGTCCGAGAACGCTTTGATTTTTTAGTCAGTGACTGTGCTCCTAGACCACAGATGTCTGTTTACTGTTGTTATGCACTGGCCCATTTCCAAGTTAGTCAAACCTTTCAATACTTTTCTATACCAATATCACAATTCCAGCACGCTACTTTAAAAATATTTCTGGGTGCTTCTCTGTCAGTTTTTTTCTGTGGGGTAATAGTGTGCTTTTGAGCACTACGGGAATACCGCAACACATTTATTAGTTGAGCGATACTGGATAGCCGTACATTGTGCATTACTGTAGACTGTTTTACAGAGTAACGTCCTTTCACGAACAAAATCGTGCTGCTCTGTCTGCCCTTCCAGCAAATTACTTCACTTCGTAACACTGAGAGGCGGTCAGAAGTTGCGCAGGCTGTCGGATTACCTAGAGCGCCCGCTGTTAGCAGTACGGCGTGGTCCGCTGCGAACGGCTTACTGCTGCTTGTTTTCAAATATCCCTTCCGCGAAACACGTAATTAGACCCGAAGCTGCTGTCTCCACCTCTTATGCTTGTCCACACGTGGGTTCAGCACACTACTCTAAGTACACGGCAAAATGAAGTCACCTTCATTCTGTCTGTGGACTCTTAACACTAAGGAATACATTTATTAAATTATAACTCTGTATGTAGCTGAATGTACTAAATACGAATAACAACCTGTCCAACAAAGCTGTTTCACGTGGACTGTCAGGATATTTCGCGCTGATATTGTTCCTCTGAAAATGGTGAATATTGTTAGGTTTCTTTACCTAAGCCGGTAGAAACAGAACCCTTACCAAAAACGGAACACATGTAGCATCACTTTATGTTACTTACGGAGGAGTACAGTTCCTTGTTGGTGTAGAAAACTTCAGCTTCTCAGTCAATAAATTCAAAAAGTACTGCGGTGATTTACGTCAAATATTTTGATACTCACAGATTCACTCACTAAAGCGTAAAGTGTACTTCATGTTGACCTAGAAGCTGCAATTTGGCAAGAATCAATGATGCATAGTACAAGCAAAGGAAAAGAAATAGAAAGATGTTAATTAATAATTACATCAGACGAAAAACATTTATCTTTTGTTATTCGTAATGTGACTTCAGACTTGAAATTAAAACATACCCTAAAGCCTTGGAATTCCCGGGCCCTGTATTTTGCCAGTGTCAATGTAGATAACACGAAAAAACCGTCGAGAATCTCTGTTCCCATAATGAATGAACTGCATAAACAGGGTGATTTTTTCCACTGTTTACAAATTCTAAGAATTGATCAGTGAAAGGATAAGGAACAAAAAAGATCTAATGAACTTATGTCCGGAAATGCATGGTTTCCATGCTAGAGACGACACATTGTTACAGAGACGGCGGTCTAATACGCGCTATACTATGCAGCCACATTTGCAGTACGTGCTGAAAATGGTTTCCATGTGTCCCAACGCATGCATGTGTGCGACGTAGCATTTCTATCTCACATATTCACATACGCCAGGCTGGATCTGAACAGCATGAATTCTCTGCTACAGTGTCTACTCATCTTGAATGGCTCTGCATATACGATACTCCTGAGATGGAACCATATACAGAAACCGCGTGCACTGAGATCCGGTGACCTAGAAAGTCATACAACTGGACTCCTTCGTCAGATCCAACGACGAGGAAAGACACAATTGAGCTGGGTCTGGACGTTAACGGTGAAGAGAGCTGGAGCACCATCATGTAGCAGCTACATAACCCTTCGAATCATCAATGGCACTTCTTCCAGCAGGGGAGACAAAGTCACCCTCCTGAAACTCCATTAGTTCCGGCCGGTAAGGCGACGTGCAAGGAAAATTGGTTCCAAAATACGGTCGCTAATTCTCCCGGCCCACACATTCCGGCTGCACCGATGTTGATCATTCGCTGTCGCTATACCATTGGGTTTCTCCATGCTATCCCACAGATGTTATGAAAGTTGGAGATACCTCGCCGCTTAAGTGTAGTCTCATCTGTGAATGGGATGGTTGACACAAATCCCGGAATGTAGTTGCTCAGTGGAGATACCATGAAAAATCGCTCTCGATGCGGAAAGTCTGTCGTTAGCCCTGCACACGCTTCAAGTGATAAGGGTATAACAACTGTCATGGAGAAAGTTCCACATTTTCGTCTGGCTTACCATGAACTGGCGGGCCAACTGCATTCCATAATGTTAACATTTTCCTCCAAGACTGGTGTTCGAACATATCGGGTATGTGCTTCATGTTTTACTGCTTCCTGAAACAACCCTGTCGAAGACAAACGGCGAATCACCTCTGCAAACGTTGAATGCCGTCGTTGTTCAAATGGCTCTGAGCACTATGGGACTCAACTGCTGAGGTCATTAGTCCCCTAGAACTTAGAACTAGTTAAACCTAACTAACCTAAGGACATCACAAACATCCATGCCCGAGGCAGGATTCGAACCTGCGACCGTAGCGGTCTTGCGGTTCCAGACTGCAGCGCCTTTAACCGCACGGCCACTTCGGCCGGCCCGTCTTTGATGTCGGTGGGGTTAGATCTCCTGATACAGCCTTACTGCTCTCCGCCGCTTGCCGTAAATAAGAACCGTGTCGGCAAGCTCTAGATTGGAATACAGAACCACTGTGTGCAACGCTATATCATATTCACTACAGTGTGAGTCAGCAAGACGAATGAATCGGACTTATTGCAGTTACAATTGCAGGAGAAGGCCCTAGGTTATGACGTATCAGGAACTGTACCACCCTTTAGAGGGAAACCATGCATACTGTGGCTGCATGGCACAACGAGTATTAGACCGCAGTCTCTGTAGCAGTGTATGATTTAATAAATGGTCTCTTGCACGGAAACCATGCATTCGACATTTATGTTTCGTATCGTCTCATCGATCAATCCCAAGAGCTTTTACACGGTGGAAAAAGTCACCCCGCATACATAATTAAGTTTGTACTGAACAATCAGGGTGCGAGTCGTGTTCCACACGACCAATTTTCCTTTTTTTATTTCATTAAATCACGTTATGCTCCATGTACTATTTAGCGGCATAGCAATGCATGCTCTGCATTGACGCGCTTTTTATTAGACGTCTACTACGTCTACTGTTACACTCTGTAAGTCATTTTACGGTTTTTGGTTGCGAGTAAATCTGATACCACAATCTTTTCCCCGTTCCCTGCTCTGTTGACGAATGAAAAGTGGGAAGCAAGACTGTCAGTATACCTCCACGTGGACTCTAATTTCTTTTATTTTCTTTCTGTGGTCATTATTGGACGCATGTGTGCGATGAATTAATGTGCCTCCCGAATCATTCTTGTATGTACACTCTCGGAATTTCAATAATAAACCTGCCTGTCGTACACGACGCCAGTCTTGTGGCTGTCACTGGACTATATAGACCAGGGACAGGCGCGAAGCTGGCTCGCCAGCTGTGCCCTGACTCGAGTGCCACAGCGCTCAGCCTCGCTGCACACAACCCTCACTGCCACCGTCATGCTGTCTGCGTGTCAGAAGTGGGAAACTACGAATACACCACACTTAAATGACAATACAGCAGCATTGCGTACGACTTGGTTTTATATTTCACATTTCTTAATAACATTGGTGACAAACGAACCAAATTATCAGTATTGTTTAATACGTTTTTACGCACTGAAAACATTATACGCTGAAGAGCCACAGAAACTGGAACACCTGTCTAATATCGTCTAGGGCCCCCGCGAGGACGTACAAGAGCCGCAACACGACATGGTATAGACTCCACCAATGTCTGAAGTAGTGCTGGAAGGAACTGCAGAGCTGTCCATAAATCAGTAAGAGTACGAGGCATGTTGCATTCGACATTTATGTTTCGTATCCTCTCATCGATCAATCCCAAGAGCTTTTACACGGTGGAAACCCAGACTCGTCCGACCAGGCAACATGCTTCCAGTCATCAGTGTTCATTCCTGGGGAGTTTGGTGGCCAGCGGAAATGTTTAAATTCAGAGACGTGTTTCTGGGGCCACTCTGTAACAATTCTGGACGTAGTGTGTGTCGCATTGCCCCGCTGGAATTGCCCAAGTCCGTCGGTGCATAATGGACATGAGTTGATGTACGAGATCAGGCAGGATGCGCTGACGTACGTGTCAGCTGTCAGAGTCGTATCGAGACGTATCAGGGGTCCCATATTACCCTAACTGCACACGCTTCACAGCATCACAGAGCCTCCATCAGCTTGAACGGTCCCCTGCTGACATGCAGGGTCCATGGATTCAAGAGATTGTCACCATACCCATACACGTACATCCACTCGATGCAATAAGAACCCAGACTCGTCCGACCAGGCAACATGCTTTCAGTCATCAACAGTCAAAATGTCGGTGTTGAAGGACCCAGGCGAGGCGGAAAGCTTTGTGTCGTGCAGTCATCAACGGTGCACTAGTGGTCCTAGGCTCCGAAAGCCCATGTCGATGACGTTTCGTTGAACGGTTCGCACCCTTCCACTTGTTGATAGCCCAGCATTGAAATCTGCAGCAATTTTCCGAAGCGTTGTACTTCCGTCACATTGGAATGATTCTCTACAGTTGTTGTCGGTCCCGTTCTTGCAGGATCTGTTTCTGACCGTAGCAATGTCGGAGATTTGATGTTTTCCCGAATTTCTGATATTTACTTCACACGCGTAAAATAGTCGTACGGGAAAAGCCCACTTCATCGCTACCTCGGAGATGCTGTGTCCCACCGTTCGTGCACCAACTGTAAGACCACGTTAAAACTCCATTGTAGCAGCAGTAACCGATTTAACAATTGCGCCTGACAATTGTTGTCTTAAAATTTGCCGACCACAGTGCCATATTCTGCCTGTTTACATATCTCTGTATTTGAACACGCATGCCTATACCATTTTCTTTGGCGCTTCAGTGTATCGTTATTATCTGGTACAAAATCTCGGCATATAGACAGACGGAGGCAACTTCACAGATTTTCGAAATGAGATTGGAACATAACCGCCACTTACTTAGTTTCATAACCAACCTTCACACACATGTATGTTGATTGAAATACTGTAACACTTTTAGCATCTCTTTCTGAGGACAGCAATGTTGAAATCGCGGGCAGTTTTAACGTGCAAAGGGTAAGTGTGCAGCAAATCAATCTGTTAAATCTGCACATGCACAGGAGTGCTTTCAACTGAAATGGGAAACGGTCTCCAAAACTGATCGATGTCATATTTAAGATAGACAGCTTAGAAAACTAACCACGTAATTCTTTCAACGTCACAACGTATTCTTCGTATAGTGGGTTTTCTTAATACAAGTGAGCTAACGAAGCTGGACCTTGTTTGTTAGACGTGTCCCTTCTACAACGCGGTTTTTTTTTTAAATGCACTCCCATCAAATCGGAATGATATTGATTCTCACCCTACAATCAGTTATTGTTTGCAGTGTAGAGCTAAGTCCATTTAAACTGCGAGATCTGGAAACTACTTCGGATACTCAAATTTTTCTTCATAAATTCAACAACAGCGTTTCAGGCGTGCCCCTGACTCAAATAACATTCTTTTCCGTAAGGTCTCCATATTTTTCCGTCAGTTCCATGGAAGAGTGGAATAATGCGTGTGACTTGAGAAATTTTGGTGTTCATACCACCATCACATTCTCCATCTAAGTTTAGCACAAAGTTTTTCTTGATGATTCCCATCTAGCTATTTCTTTCATCAAAAGCTGAATCTTAAAATTCTTTCTGCAAGGTGTTGTAATGTCGTTTCGTAGCAAGTATGTAGTTCCCAACGCTTATGTGACTCCACAATATATATAGAGAATTCTCAGGCCTTCCTTCTGTCAGTCTCACTCACTTTTATACACTTGTGATGGTAGATCACTAGTCTTCCTCTTTTTGTGCAAATAACCGTTGGAACTGTGGACGTCCTTCATACTATGAAGTCACAGCGAAAGGTAAACAGTGCTGATACCTCGATTCAGCCGAGCTAAAGAGAGTTGTGCCAACTGAATAATACCCCATCGCAGTACTAAATGAAATGTTGAGGTATGTGGGGTACTTCTGAGAATTTCCACGCAAAGCCAAAATAGGCCGATCTTCGGCACGCAAGTGGCTCATAGATGGCCCGCACGTGGTCTACGCGTGGCCCGCACACCATACACTTGTGCAGTTAGACACGCCCATAGGCGGTCCTGGGGTCCTTATCTACACAATTCGAATAACGCTGCCACGCACCACATTTCGTCGGATCTTCTATTAACCCAACGTGGTAAGACTCGCAGCCTGCTGAGCAATATTCAAGATTCTGTCTTACTATAGCCTTGGATCCACTTCTTTCGTGGATAAATAACATTCCTCAACGTGCTCAGCCTATCTTCAACTTTTGCTACAGTTTATTACGTTATCGTTCCACTTTATGTCGCTCTGTATGGCTACTCGGGGGTATTTTACAGAAGCCACTGATCCCTATGACATGTCACTAATAATGACACCGTTGGGTGGCTTGAGGAGTATAAATGTAGATGTAGAAGAATAATGGATTTCATAGCTTATTTATGTGGAATCCCTGTAACTTCCTCACCATATTTGTTTCTTTACCTCCGACTCTATGAAAAGTCTACATTTCACCAAACCTATGTAGTCACAAACTGTTATCCAACTTAAACTCGTGTGATGACGTTTGACTAAACACAACCTAATTGGAACTGAATAGTAACTGATCTGAACATAGTTTGCCTTTATATTAAATGCGCGACTGAAGTAAAACAATTATCTGGCACTAATAAAAATATTCAGCTAGTTTTCTGTTTCTAAGTAAATATTCAAACTGATGCGTACCACATGGTGAAATGTGGTAATGCGTAATGGTAAACAGTGGGATGGGGAGAGTAATTATGACTACGAAATGACACTCCAAGACAACGATTTTAGGGTAAAGAATGTACTAAAAAAAAGCTTTCTAAAGTAAAAAGAAATCATCATTAGCATTTCTTATGACTCCAGAATGTCCTTTCTGTTACTGAAATGTATTGGTTTACCCATGTCATGGTCATTTCAACATATTCCAAACACCTAGACTGATGGGCAACATTGTTATGACATAATTTTACACATATGAATAGTTTATTAGCTAGAAAAAGGAAAGATAGATTAGTTCTACAGAATTCAGTAGAAGTTGAATTTTGAGTGCACATAGGTACTGTATATAAAAATCATAAAAAATTCCATTCATCAACATAAACAAGAAAAATAGACGTTACCAGAAAGACAAGTCACAGCAAGTTCATTGAGGTACCGTATGAGAAAAGAGTGTGTCACAGCCCAGAGTCGCAATCAATGCTGACCCAATTGTTTGCTAAAGACTTTTCATGCAGAAATGGAGACAAAAATGTACTCTTCTCGATTTGTAAAATTGCCGAATTTATTACATGTTGTGTTGTTCCGATGAAAAAATTGACACTGTGTGGTTAGTAAAAAGTTTCAATAATTTGCATCACATAATTATAAAATCCACATCAAATAAATAACTGTGTTGTCTCAAATAAGTTACCTTCATTCACTATTGTCATACAGCCACGTCTTTTCAAAAAACTTACCTATTATGCTTATAAACACGATTTGGAAAAAAATTGACTGTAGTAAGAAACAGGTTCCCTATGCCCTAATCATTACTCACTCACTCTTCCTCTACATTAATCATAATGATCATTGAATCATTACACTACAGCGTGTGTCATAAATCTCAAAGTTATCTTCTCATGCACCTCACCAACATAAATCCCATTACCCTGTCATAATATTAATCACATTCACTGTCTTCGTCCCAATATAAACTTCAAATAAAAATTCCCTGAGCTGTTTCTGTCCACTTACATCCACACAGACAACACCTCATAGCTATAATCGAACCACTTGTTTAAAAAAAATACTGTTAATGATCATTTCATGAGAAATTATTTATTATTATTCGGTTTCCTGATGAAATTTCGAAGTTCGTGGCTGTTTGTTTACCAGACGCGTCGTGGCAGTAAATCGCTCAATTTGCGTGAGAAATTAAGTTCGTTGGGCAACGAAAGTCGCCCGATTCGTGTCAGAAGTTGCCTGCAGCACAACGGGAGCCACTCGGTCATGAACTACAATAGCACTGTTTACTGCTAACTGTTGCTGTGCGCTGTAGTGCAAGAAATATTTTGGGAACATGTGACATGTAGTTCATATATCTGAGTACAACTTTAGTAAATAGATTATGCTATACGTGGTTTGTTATGCTAAATATGAAGAACTCCGTTGGTCTTTTGTGTCCAAATAGTTTCAACTTCCACAAAATTGTCTTGTACTATTGTAGAAACCCTGTAAGGTCCCTTATATAGAAGAATGAATCCGTGTCTAAGATGCTTGGTTTTACAAGATAAAGGATGACATTTAACTAGAATTTTCTTTTCAGCCTGTAGCTTTTAAATATTTACTTGTCTTTGCTGAGATTTCTTTCTTCTTTTAGAAACCTTGTTGATGTTGTTTAGCACTGTTAACTACTACTTCCTTATAGATTAATTTTTTCGTAGCTGGATATGGTATTAACTCCCTATTTCGATCCGGTGGTTGTTGTTTTTTGTGTACACGTAACAGAGATAACGATGTAGAATCATGTGGTAACTCATTGAGAATCTCTTGGAATGTGTGAATGTGTTTGTCCCACGTCTGGTGTTGACGATAGCAATATATTCTGCACAGATTGTTAATTTCTAGCGCAACTAGTTCTAAAGGACTGGATTGGGGAAAATATAGTGAAATAAAAAACAAGTGTAATTTTGTGAAGTCGTAGAGCGCTTAACCAAATATTTGAACGAATCTATGGACCGTCGTCGGAAATGACTTACACATTGTGACCAACTTCTCGTAGAAAAATATTGACAAAAGCTTTGGATAGTCCTTTGGAAGTAGCTTTTCATAAAGGAATGAATGAAACGAATCTTTAAATCAACAGCAACAAAAACGTTTGAGAATCAACTAATAGGTCTACGGCAGCAACTCCTTTATTTTAGAAGCAATTATAGGAAATAATGGTTATCGATGTGTAATGGTAGTTGTTTGGCTTTCTAACACCGCTCTATATTCCTTTCTGTGTGTTATTAAAGTAACAAGTCGTACGAAGTTTCCGAAAGTATTTTCTCGGACCAAGGAAACATTGCTGAGATATGTATACCAAATAAGCTTATTTACGAAATCATCGAGAATGTACGCAACCCAGAGTCTCTAACCGTACTTTTTTTGAAAAGAATATGTTACGTACCAAACAAAGTTGTCTTATTGCAGTGGTTGTTCTGTCATACTATTTACTTTTTACATCATTTCAGGTAAAGTTTTTATCCAGTTTCTGCTTTAGGTCTCGTGAGGAAGAAGAAGAGGTACGGTTTTTACGGCAAAGTGAAGCTTTTCTCCACATCATTTTGAGAAGAGTTGTTCACAAAATCAATAAGAGCAATTGGTAACGCATCCTTTAGAA
The DNA here is from genome assembly GCF_023864275.1 of Schistocerca cancellata. Taxonomy (NCBI): domain Eukaryota; kingdom Metazoa; phylum Arthropoda; class Insecta; order Orthoptera; family Acrididae; genus Schistocerca; species Schistocerca cancellata. The sequence continues at coordinate 267,068,043 of NC_064634.1, forward strand.
CCTTTTGACTGCCTGGAATGTGAAAAACAGTGAAGTTAAACTCTTGTAATAAAGAAGCTCATGGTTTCAGACGACCATGGTTAGTTTAAATGACATTAAAAATAGGAGCTCTCGATGATCAGTGTACAGCCTAGCAGATTTCCATAATAAGTTATTGTTGTTGTTGTTGTTGTTGTTGCTGTTGTGGTCCTAGCACAACGAGTGGTTTGATGCAGCTCAACAGCGTCATAGAATAATTTCTTTCAGATATAGGCAAGGTATGACTGTTTAAAGAATATACTTCTCTGCCAAGTTTCACTATCCACTTCAAATTCTTAGAAAAAATGACAGCCAAGCCCAATTTCCGACGAGTCCAAAACTCTCCAGATAAATCGTCATTAGCAAGTATTGGAGCTTTAAGAAGTGCATCATCCAAACTTTGGAACTCTAACTGTGATTGTTTTTTCCAATGCTATATGATGTTTTTGCCAGTAAGTGAGCATAATTTAGGAATGGCAAGAAATTTGATATTTAAGAAACGGCGATAAAAATTTGCTAAACCAAGACAACTTCGTATTTGACATTTTGTGGAAGAAGGGGGACTGCCCTACTTGCTTCAAGTTTCTCTGGGTCTGGTTGACCAATGATGTACTCTAGTTTTCGCAAACTCTGATTTTTCTAAGCTGACAGTGGTTCCCGCATACTCAAAAATGTGCATTTAGCTTCTCAAAATGTGGTTGCGCTCTGACGAAGATTTTTCTGCCATTAGTATGTTGTCGACATACGATGTTACATGTCTTTTCAAGTACTGAGGTAAAATACTGTTCAAACCTCCAATAAAGCCAGCTAGCGAAATGTTAAAGCCGAAAAGTTATTTACGAAACTGGTAGTACACACGAAGCAGTAAGAAAGCAGTACATTTCGCACAATCTAGTTGTAATTCTATTTGCCAAAGAGTTAAGCAAAGGTCTACAGATGATAAAATTTGCAGACACTAGAAATTTTGGGAAAAGTTTCAGGTCTATCTGTTTGTGTTGAAATAAAGTATTAATTTATCCAGAATGCAATGCAAGTCTAATCGAGCCGTCTTTCCTCTTCACAACATTTAATGGGCTGTTATATGAACTGGCTGCAGGTTATGTGATGCCCTGTTCCAGCATGGACTGCCTTCACTTTTTCTCTATAGTAAGCTGATATCATGTGTGGTTTAACGTGCAACTTATTAAGCTCTGGAATTCACACTCAAAAACATTAATAGTTGTTGCACAATGTGTAAAAACAATGAAACGCGTGTGCAGAGTGTGAGGAACATTCTTTCTGTCAGTTTCTGTACATAGCTCTACTCTGTCCACTTTTTCCTGGCTGAGACTGTATGTAGATTTCCTGATCCATGTCACTGAAAAATGTTATGCATAACTCGTGTCATTACGAAAGTATTATGATGAAATTTGCGATGGAAACTCTATCAAAAACATTAACAATTTATTTCTTCTTTTTGTTTCGAGATCCAGTCTCGAAACGTTAATGAAACTCACTTATACTCCATTTCGGTGTCACTTAAATTGAAAACGGCTTTATATTTGTTTAGAAAATCTACTTATAATATTGTTTTAGTGGACAAAACAGGAACAATGAAGAAATTCATATAGAATTTATAGTATTAACACAAAAGATCTAAATAGGTTTGATGTCTCAGTCCAATACCTTTTCTAGAAATACCTCCTTGCATTTTAATCTTATGTAAAGGTAAAGTCGGACTACCTTCGTCATACATTTATGAAATGCTGTTTCAGTGACAGCAGAAATAGGATTACCAGAGCCAAGAACAACGGAAAGAGTATTGTAGCCTATTGAAATGTTTGTTGTTGGATGTACTACAGAGTTTTATTTGTCATCAGGCTCTTCCAGTAAAATGTCTCTAAAGACTTCGAAATGCCAAAACCTTCAAAGTTTCGGCAGCGGTGTGTTTTATGTGATACACAGAATTGCTTCATGCCTGAGACACGAGTTGGTTTTCAGTGTGTTGATTGCTTTTTGCATAATTGTTGTTGCGCCGTATGTTTTGCCGATTTGATCTAGCTGAATTGCGCATCCGAGTTAGAGTATAGTCCAAGATTATTTTAATTGTTATGACGCTTGTTGTGACGCCTATTCCCATTACTGTAATTCCTCTAACGTCAGTGGTTCATAATCACCACTCCAGAAATTACTTCTAACACAATAATCGTTATTCAGCTGCAATAATTGTGCGTCAAACGAACGAAGTTGGTTATTCTGTGTGTGTTTCTGTAACTGGATCTGTTATGCTTGTTCTCAAACTATATATCGTCCATGTTTACTTCCATACATGGCTACATTCCATACAAATACTTCCTGACACATAAATCTTTACTCAATGTTAACAAATTTCTCTTCCTTAGAAACGCTTTTCTTGTCATTGCCAGTTTACATTTTATACTCTCTCTACTTAGAACGTCATCAGTTATTTTGCTCCCGAAACAGCAGAACTCATCCACTACTTTAAGTGTCTCATTTACGTAATCTTATTTCCTCAGCATCAGCTTACTTAATTAGACTACATTCCATTATGCTCGTTTTGCTTTTGTTGATGGTTATCTTATAACCTCCTTTCAAGACACTGTCCATTCCGTTCATCTGTTCTTCCAGATTCTTAGCTGTATCTCTCAGAATTACAATGTCATCGGTAAACCGAAAAACTTTTATCTCTTTTACATGGATTTTAATTCCTACTTCGAATTTTTTTTCCTTTATTTCTTGCTCAATATACAGATTGAATAACATTGGGGATAGGCTACAATCCCGTCTCACTCCCTTCCAAACCACTGCTTCCCTTTCATACCCCTCGACTCTTATAACTGCCATCTGTTTTCTGTACAAATTGTAAATGGCCTTTCGCTCCCTGTATTTTACCCCTGCCACCTTCAGAATTTGAAAGAGAGTATTCCAGTCAACATCGTCAAAAGCCTACCCTAAGTCTACAAATACTAGAAACGTAGGTTTATCTATCTTTAATCTATATTCTAAGATAGGTCGCAGGGTCAGTATTGCCTCACGTCTTCCAACATTTCTACGGAATCCAAACTGATCTTCCCCGAGGTCGGCCTCTACCAGTTTTTCCATTAGTCTGCAAAGAATTCGCGTTACCATTTTTCAGCCGTGACTTATTAAACTGATTGTTTGATATTTTTCACATTTGACAACATCTACTTTCTTTGGGATTGGAATTATTATATTCTTCTTGAAGTCTGGGGTTATTACGCCTGTCTCACACATCTTGCTCACCAGATGGTAGAATTTTGGCAGGAATGGCTCTCCCAAGGCCGTCAGTAGTTCTAATGGAATGTTGTCTACTGCCGGGGCCTTGATTCTTTCAGTGCTCTGTAAAACTCTTCACTCTGTATCATATCACTCATTTAATCTTCATCTATATCCTCTTCCATTTCATTTCCATAATATTGTACTCAAGCACATCACCCTTGTATAGACCCTCTGTATACTCCTTCCACCTTTCAGCTTTCCGTTCTTTGCGTATAACTGGGTATCCATCTAATATCTTGATATTCATATAAGTGGTTCTCTTTTTTCCTAAGGTCTTTTTAATTTTCCTGTAGGATCTATCTTACCCCTAGTGAGATAAGCCTCAGCAGCCTTATATTTGTCCTCTAGCCATTCATGCTTAGCCATTTTGCACTTCCTGTCGATCTCATTCTTCAAACGTTTGTATTCCTTTTGGTCTGCTTCATTTGCTGCATTTTTATATGTTCTCCTTTCATCAATTAAAATCAATGTATCCTATGTTACCCAAGGATTTTTGGTAGCCCTCGTCTTTTTGCCATCTTGATGCTCTGCTGCCTTCACTATTTCATCTCTCAAAGCTACCCATTTTTCTTCTACTGTAATTCTTTCCCTCATTCCTGTCAATCGTTCCCTAATGTTCTCTCTGAAACTCTCTACAACCTCTGGTTCTGTCAGTTTATCCAGGTCCCATCTCCTGAAATTCCCACCTTTTTGCAGTTTCTTCAGTTTTAATCTACAGTTCATAACCAATAGATTGTGGTCAGAATTCACATCTGCCCCTGTAAGTGCCTTACAAATTAAAACCTGGTTTCTAAATCTCTGTCTTACGACTATATAATCTATTTGAAACCTTCCAGTATCTCCAGGCCTCCTGCATGTATACAAACCTTCTTTCATGGTTCTTGAACCAAGTGTTAGCTATGATTTAGTTATGCTCCTTGCAAAATTGTAATAGGTGGCTTCCTCTTGCATTTCTCACCCCAATTCGATATTCACTACTACGTTTCACTCTCATCCTTTTCCTACTATCGAATTCTAGTCATCCATGACTATTAAAATTTCACCTCCCTTCGCTCTCTGAATAATTTCTTTTATCTCATCATACATTTCATCAATCTCTTCGTCAAATGCGGAGCTACTTGGCATGTAAATTTGTACTACTGTGCTACTCGTGGGCTTCGTGTCTATCTTGGGCAGAATACAGCGTTCACTATGCTTTTTGTAGTAGCTTACTCGCTCTCCTATTTTTTATTCATTATTAAACCTACTTCTGCATTACCCATATTTGATTTTGTATTTATAGCCCTGTATTCACCTGACCAGAAGTCTTGTTCCTGTTGACACCGGACTTCAGTAATTCCCACTACATCTAACTTTAATCTATCCATTTCCCATTTTAAGTTTTCTAACCTACTTGCTCGATTAACGGACCTGACACTCCACACTCCGATCCGTAGAACGCCCGTTTTCATTCTCCTGATATCGACGTCCTCCTGAGCAGTCCCCGCCCGAAGATCCGAATGGGGGACTATTTTACCTCCGGAATATTTTACCCAAGAGGACGCCATCATCATTTAATCATACAGTAAAGCTGCATGCCCTCGGGAAAAAATTACGGCCGTAGTTTCCCCTTGCTTTCAGCCGTTCGCAGTACCAGCACAGAAAGGCTGTTTTGGTTAGTGTTACAAGGCCAGATCAGTCAATCATCCAGACTTTTGCCCCTGCAACTACTGAAAAGGCAGCTGCCCCTCTTCAGGAACCACACGTTTGTCTGTCCTCTCGACAGATACCCCTCCGCTGTTGTTGGACCTACGGTACAGCTATCTGTATCGCTGAGGCACGTAAGCCTCTCCACCAACGGCAAGGTCCATGGTTCATGGAGAGGGGGGGGGGGACTATTCCTATGAAATGATATTGCGAGACAACAACTTTAGGATGAAGTATATGTTCAAAAAGTCAAAATAAAGCTGTGTGTGTTCTTCACAAATAACATTGGTCTGAACAATACTAGGCTTAACAAAGTGAACAATGATTTAAGAGAGTACAATGTTAACAGAGAAGTTCTTAAAAAATCAAACAGTTTAATCAGTTAATGTGTCAATGCATATCTCGGAAGTGAGGTGATCTTTCTCTCAGCCGTGAGCAAATGAACAAAGTTTAGTAACTGTCATTAATCATTTCTACAAATTAGGTGGCTAGCGCTGCAGTATTAATATTCTCTTCAAAAAATAACATTATTCAAAATTTATAATGCCTTCGATTTCCAACATTTACATCGTAATAATCCTTGCTGTCCTTTACAGTAAACCTTTCTTCTTCTAACAGATACAGTCAGAAGTCAACACAGCACTACTAGAATATGTTCGTCACCTATCACACTTGAAGTAGGAATGTACCAGAGTGCGCCCAGGCGATGGCTGTGCCAGGATAAGACGAATGATTTTTTTAACAGTAACGTTACGTGCTCTCTCTCTGACGTGCATATCAATAACATACAAAAATCAAAATGACGTGTCCGCCTCTCATGTGTTAGATTTATTTACTTCCAGGTTCAGCTTTCAGTCACATCACCAGTCGTCAACCCTTTGCATGTGTCCCTGCATTTCGCAACAGTCTTCTACCGCTGCAACTTACCTATAGACAAAAGCATCGTTTGCGATTAACTCAATCTGTTGTGGAAAAGTACTGGAATTGGAATGGACTGTAAAGATTAGAAATCAATTATTATTCTGCACAAGAGACAGAGAGAGGATTATTTAAAACGGAAATAGAAGAAAGGATAGGACGATACAATGTAACAAAGTCAAGTACAGCTTTCACGATACTAAAGGGAGGCGCAAAATTCAAAATCATGTAAGGGATGACAAAGAATGAATTATATTCAAGAAATAATTGAGAGATCGATAAATACCACATGAAGATCTCCCAAAAGCACGAGAAAGAGCGTACTTGATATCATTTGATATGAAAGGATAAAAAAGCTTGTTACACCTATTGGGTCATAGGATTACCGCAACAGTGGGAAGGCCGTATGGTCGAATTATAATAAAATGGCTTGAGAATTGAATAATAACAGGAAAAGAACAGAATGATTTTGCCGCAGGCTAATCCTTTATAGACCGTATATGATAAAAGAGACTATATTATTTTATTATATTCGTAGTTCTACATAAACCATACGACACCGTACCACTTAAAATGTATTACCCATAGCACAATAAATGAAACATATTTCGGTGCAGTTAAAAAAAGAAGTTTACCAGAAGTTAGAGACAAGAACAAAGTAGAAAAAAGAGCCTCCGGAAAACGAGACTGACCAAAGTCCTTAGACAAGTGAGCTGCGTACCACCTACTTTGTTTAAATTCTATATCAACCAAGAACTTAAAGAACACATGAAAAAGTGTGAAGGAATGGGTATAGGCATAGCTGGGGACTAACTGTCGAGTTTACCATGTAACCATGATCAAGTTACATTAACCGCAGAAACAATGGTATGAAGTACATGTTAGAGACGTACAATAAGGCTGGGCTAACAATAAATGTTTGTAAAACGAAGTATCTCGATATATGAAGAAGTTATCGTCATAAACCAAACTATTAAGGAGGTCTGTCAAAAATATAAATATCTGGGAGTTATCATATCAGATCAGGATTCCAGTAAGCAAGAAATAAGGGGGAGGACAACCCAGGCGGAACAGGCAAATAAAAAGAATACTTGTGGTGAAACGAGTGTAGGAAATTTTACTGCTTAACTTTACTGATATTCACTCCCAACAAGAAGTCTGTCTCTAGCACTTACTTGGCGCAGCGGACACAAGAAAGAGTCATGATAATATGGGGGACCGGAATCTATACTTTCGTAAAATCTTTCTCTGAGCTCTGATTATCTAACAGCGTGCGACTCACCAACTTGTTAATATAGGACTGTGTGAGGCGCTTTTAGAACTTGTTAAAATTGATGTCTACGTGGAGCGTTCATAGTGGCAAAAAAAAGTAAACGTATTCTCAGGGATTATATTTCGTGTCGCGTCACCACTTTAAAATACTGCTGCAGGAAAGAAACCTTTCAATTAAAGAAAGTATTTCCTACTGTAATTGGCGACACTATATGTCCTAAAAACTTTATCTCAGACTGGCCAAATTTTGATTACTTTAAGTTGGCGGTAACTCCCGTTTCTGCGAACCTAGCTAACACTCGGTGTAATAATTCTAAATGTTCTTCTCACGTTTTCGTGGAGATTAATATATCATCTAGTTACAAGTCCGGTCCGATGATGGTGTCAAGTGCCTCAGTAAAGACTTCCGCACTTACGTTAAGTCCAACGGGCAGCACTCGAAATTGGTATCTACAATCGGCAAATATATAGGCTGCGTATTTTCGCAATTCCTCTGCTAGCAACACCTGCCTATAGAACTTCTCGAAATCAAGACTAGTAAGGAATTTAACAAAAGGTTTTCAGGTCGGGTTCTTACAGGCATAATGATTTTGTTAATGTCTCGGGCATCCAGCACCAATCGCATACTTCCATCTGCTTTAGTGACTGTGGGCAAAGGGCTACTATATGGCGACAATGAATGTTGTATTATTTGCCATTTAAGCATTTGTTGAATATTTTTAGCTACAGTTTGTTTCTTAGCCCATGGCACGGAATACGTGGTGTGGCAAAAAGTACCATGTGGTTTAATTTGCATGTCATACATGTATCCACTTATTATACCAGGTTTCTCGGAGAATACCTGACCATACATGCTTAGCATGTGTATCAGTTCATTTGTTGGTTACGGTCGAGGTAACTCGATTCGGATACCTTTACTTCAATACCTTGTCTTATTTATTTTGTTTCAGATTCAGTATTATGGACTACCTTATTGTAAGTCCCCCTGCAGAAGTCATTTTCTATATCCCGTAACTTTGGTTCAGAGATATCCACCTGTACTTGCCTACAGTAATTATTATATGTGGCAGCAGTCTTTATCAGTGCCCGTTCAATAACTTTAGTGTGGCTTTTCAAGGTGCATGTCACACGAGAGATCTCTATCTTTGCGTTCCTCTCACGCAACGTATCCAAACCCAGGATATAGGATACCTCTAAGTTCCTATCGACCAAGATTGAGCATTTCATCGAATGTTTTTCTATGTCTAGGACGGCCTGTACCTGATTTTTTATGATCTGCACCCGACCACATACGGCCCCTACTATTATACAGGTTTGCACTGGTAAAATTGGCAGTCTCTTAAGCTGGTCTACGCATTTATAAAATTCATTATCCATAACTGAAGCACTTGATCCTGTATAATGACAATTACAGGCATTCCGTTTATCTGAGCCTTAAAAGCAGCTTGTACTAACTCAACATTTTGTTGATGTGTATGTCTTGGTTCAGTAATTAATTCCTCCTAGAGTTTTTCACCTTCATTATATCTCAACCACTGTGAATATTTTGTTTGTTGCTACCGTGGTCGCCGTGGTAATCACTTTCTCCAATCTGTCCACCTTTTCTGGGACTGTTTCAATTCGGATTTCTTTGCTTATTGTTACTACTGTTCGATCCTAGCCCACCATTGCTCATTTCGTTTTGCCTAGCGTCTTCTAGTACTAAATTTAATGAATCTATGGTGGTCATAAATTGTACGAGATCCGTATCAGACACATGAACAAGCTTTTCCCTGATTGAAATTGGTAGCTGGCCCTTCAATATACGCAATACGTCTCTCGGAGGCATGGGTTCATCTCAGTATCGTGTCTTGTTTAAATATCTTTCGAACCATTTTCTAAGATTTCCTTGCCGGGGACTGAACGGCCTCGAGGTTATACACCAGCTTTCTGAGCCGCTCTTGTACACACGACGACCAGAAGGGAGCTAAAAACGCCTTTAAAAGTCTGAGTATACCTGACAGTTCTCTGCTGCTTCCATTGCCCAGAGAGCTGCATCTACATTTATAAATCGCAAATTGTATCTTCTGTTTCTCCCTTCACGAAGGACGTAAACATCTCTAAAACTCTTGACAAATGTCACTGGGTGGATTGACTTTCGTTCGTCAGTGAGTATATGGAACTGCCTGTGCTTAATAAGCGACTCCTCGTGTTTTACTTGTGCGAAAGTAGGCACTGCACCAACATCTGTCGCACCAACAGTACTTCCATAACTGAACGGGCTATACTACTTGGCATTATTACAAGCCGACCCTACACCGTTCGACATTTTCGCAGGTACGTTTCCTTAACGGCTACTAACGTGTGGTGGGCTATCACGTTCCCTACGAGCACTTTCCCTTTCTAAAGCGGAAGTACACTGCTGCATCTCACTTAGTTCAGCGTTTAAGTGAAATGCATTCGTTTCTTCTAGTTCCATTTTTGTTCCTACAATGTCTGCTATTAGATCTAGATTTTTAGCTAGCGATTTCACCTGGTCCTCCAGTGCTTGTTGCAGTCTTTTTTAGTTGGAATACCTTCGCTTTGTTCTGCCAATGCAGAAACTTGTTCCCGGAAACCATCTATTTCTCCCTTAAGATGTGAGACGATGACTTTATCCCGTTCATCTAAAATCTGGTTTAGTCGACCGACTAAACGTTCATCACTTTCCACTTCTTTCCTTTGCCTTTCCAGACGTTCTACTTTTCCTGTTTCCTTGTAACCTCCCCCTCACTTATCGACCTTATGGCAGTGAAAAATTACACCGCGTGCACCTAATGGAAATTTGGGAAAAGCAATCGTCACCGAAGTTAATTTGTCGGTAAAGAGGGAGGAAAGGGTTACATCTAAATGAAAGGAAAAATGCAAATGAAATTGGTGGAAATTAATTTTGAAAAGGGGTAAAGTTAATAAAGAAAGCAAATGTGCGGTCGTTACGTTAACAATTAATTGGCGTTAATTATATATTTGAGATTTGGGGAAAATTACGGTCGCCAGTTGTATGGACAATTACTATAGTAACTGAAAAAGAAAGGTTATTGCACATATAATTAGCACTGAAAGCGTGGCAACTGAAGGTTGACACGTGTTGTGTGAAAACTGAATGTTTGTCAGAAGTAATCAGTTTCGCTGCATTCTGACTTAATTTAACAAAAGAATTAATAAAACCGGAAAATTGAAAGTTAATTTAGTGACTGGAATTAATAGTGAGCTTTGTTTCTGAAGCACTACGAAATTCAGTAAAATAAGGTTAGTCTTGGGCTACCTCAACAATCATTTCAAAAGCTACTTGAATCTACACAATTTAGAAATAAGAGATTTAACTTTGAATTTGAATTAAATGACTCTGAACAAATAACAATAGTAAAATTTAGTACGTACCAAGCTGAGCTGCAGTCACAGGTAAGCTAAAATATGGTAACAAAACTCGCATTCTTAATTTGTGCTTGTGTAATCTAAATTTTGTAGCCAGCTATGAATACCTTAACTGAACTTTGCAATGAAAGCAGTGAAATCCAATGATGTCACTTTAATGATGTCGTTTGAATTTCAATGACACTCGGGTTCATCCCGGAAAAGGAAGGAACCCTGTTTGGTAATGCAATTAGGAGAATGAGCAACAAAGGTTCATGCTACGTTGCTGTAATTTAGTAAGAAAAATTTTACAGTTTGAAAAGCTGAGGTCTGCCATACAGTTCTAAAACTTTACGTGCTTCCAGTCTTCCTTGTTGGTTGATTGAATGTTTGAAGCCGTCGATCGAGGAGGTGGCGACAGTCACTCATTGTCAGCTGTCGCTGTTGCAGAAGCTGGATGCTGGCGCGCCTCCTTCTCGACACGGTCACCAGGCGAAACGGGTTCTTGATGTGCGCCAGCTAATGCTTCCCGTCCGTGACACTGTGTCAGAAACTATTATAGCAAGTCGAGCGCAATTACATTCTGCCAAACCCCGAGAGCGCGGCAACTCGCGGGAGCGTCACACAACAAACGCGCTCAACCGCAGTACTCCCGCCATACTCTCCATGCTCGCGCTCCATGCGGCAGAGTTAACACTACCAAAGTTCCTAAACACTTTGGTTCTCCACACGACCTTTCGATGTAGTCGTTCGGTAGCATAGTTTTCCCTAGGCCAGACCCAACGTAAAAATACAAATAAAATTTACAAAACAAACCCATTATACATTGAAATAAATGCATAAATAGTAAAACAATTACAATATATAAAGATACAGAAATGTAATATCTTCAGGTAATAAAATATGGAAAAAATTTATAGTAGAACAGATGGAAATAGGAGGATATACATTTCCGGCGTTACACGTGCCCCACATTGTCTGATGCTTCGCCAGTACTGTTGCGCCCGCCTGTGCGGCACGCTTGATCTCACTCGCCTGTGTAACGGCATTTCCAGAACGTCCGTTTCACTGAATTCTTCCGGAAAAACTCACTCGCGAGTAATCTCAAGGAGTCCAGTAGCACTATCACAGTGGATAACTCAACACTGTCCATCATCACACGCATGTACTAGCCTGAAACTTAAAACCGCGTCTAAGTACATCAGCAGTGACTAGTAAATCACATATTTATGAAATCTTACAGCTAGTTACAAAATCATATTTACATTCCTTAATTTACTGTGACTCAGCTGAAAACTTAAACTAGCAGCTTGGCTTTTTCAATTGATTAATAATCAGTTACTCTTAAATCATTAAATCAAAATTAATTACTTATTAATTACAACTTCTTTAATGACCTCTTGGTCTGGCAAAAGCATGGAAACATGGCAAATCCTTAAATCTTACACTCTATATTTACATACTGTACAAATTACCCATTCTGTGGTATTAATCCATCCTTGGTTGGTACAATTTCAAGTCTACAGTGTTCTGTATACCTAATAGTTTTCCAGAGCTTGGATACTCTAAGCAATAAGCATTTGTGTGAGGTATACCAATGACTTTATATGGTCCATTATAAACAAACTTAAATTTAGAGATTTCATTGTCTGTCTCGCTTGATTTCTCATGAGTTTTTACGAGTACTAAGTCTCCGATTGCAAACTTAGCAAAACGCGCTTAAGTGTCATGACGACGTATGCGAGCATCGGCTTTTAGCTTCATTGCTTCTCGCATACGATCTTTTTTCACACCAATTCTAATGTCAATCCGTGGAGGGAATTTGATTATCTCTTCCACTAAACTTTTTCTTCTGTCATCCAACATGAATTCCTCTGGAGAAAATCCCGTAGATTCATGTCTCAAGGTGTTCATAATTCTCTCAAATGCTGCTACATGTTTGCCCCATGCCCTATGGTTGTGATGGCAATAGGTACGGCAAAGTCGACCTAGATAGCGCATATACCTCTCAGCGGGGTTTCCAGCCTGACAGTAAGCTGAAATATGGATCACTTTGACCCCATTACTTGCCATGCCTTCATTCCACAACTTAGAAGTAAATTATGCCCCATGGTCTGATAGAATCGCCTTGGGATTACTAATATGAAGAAAATAATCGTTCACAAGTTTGCTATAGACCGCTTTGGCGGTAGCTTTCCTAATCGGGTATAGTTTGATGAACTTGGAAAAAGCTTCTAGCACTACTAAAATGTAGGCAAAGTTTCCTGATGACTTGGGCAAAGGTCCGTACAAGTCCACGCACAGTAATTCAAAGGTGTCGTTAGGCCTTATACTTTGCATAGGACCAAGACACGTACAGTTGGTAACCTTCACCTTCTGAAATAAATCGCAAGTTTTCACTGTGTCAGTAACGCGTTTTAACATGTTGTTAAAATGCACTACTTCACCCAGCTTTTCCGTACATTTCTTTGGTCCACAGTGACCATACGCGAAATGGTAGTAGTCTATTATTTCAGTGACGTATTTGGTGGGCCAGCATACCCGCCAAATATTACTATCTTCACCCTTATGTATGTACTAGATATGATCATATATCTTGTAACACTTCCTTAATTTCTCTCCTTCTGGACTCCTTTCGTCATATCGGGTTTTCACCATATTTAAACAACCGTCCTCGTTCTGATGACGTAGATTCTTACAGATGTTCATCATTAATTTACGTCCCTCATCTTCTTTAAAAAAGTATAATTTGACCACTCCATCTGACTCATCTTTCAATACATCTTGATTAGACTCGGGCAACCGCGACAGCGCATCCGCTACGCAATTGTCGGTCCCTTTTACGTAACAGATGTCATAGTTAAATTGCTGTAAATACAGCGACCACCTAGTTAGTCTTTCGTGAAGTAGTTTACAATCATTCAGATAAGTGAGTGCCTTATGGTCCGTATGAATAATCACCTTTCGGTCCCATAGGTAACCCTTAAATTTCTTGAATCCCCACACGATAGCGAGACACTCCTTCTCAGAAATCGTGTAGTTTCGCTCACTCTTTGATAAAGTCCGACTCGCGAACGCTATCGTCTGGTGTTCCTAATCCTCTCCTTCACCAACTTTTTGGAACAGTTCTACCCCCACCACGTAATTCGACGAATCTGTCCCCAGATGGAAGGGTAGCGATAAATCAGGATGAAATAGTATGTTACACTCCTGGAAATTGAAATAAGAACACCGTGAATTCATTGTCCCAGGAAGGGGAAACTTTATTGACACATTCCTGGGGTCAGATACATCACATGATCACACTGACAGAACCACAGGCACATAGACACAGGCAACAGAGCATGCACAATGTCGGCACTAGTACAGTGTATATCCACCTTTCGCAGCAATGCAGGCTGCTATTCTCCCATGGAGACGATCGTAGAGATGCTGGATGTAGTCCTGTGGAACGGCTTGCCATGCCATTTCCACCTGGCGCCTCAGTTGGACCAGCGTTCGTGCTGGACGTGCAGACCACGTGAGACGACGCTTCATCCAGTCCCAAACATGCTCAATGGGGGACAGATCCGGAGATCTTGCTGGCCAGGGTAGTTGACTTACACCTTCTAGAGCACGTTGGGTGGCACGGGATGCATGCGGACGTGCATTGTCCTGTTGGAACAGCAAGTTCCCTTGCCGGTCTAGGAATGGTAGAACGATGGGTTCGATGACGGTTTGGATGTACCGTGCACTATTCAGTGTTCCCTCGACGATCACCAGTGGTGTACGGCCAGTGTAGGAGATCGCTCCCCACACCATGATGCCGGGTGTTGGCCCTGTGTGCCTCGGTCGTATGCAGTCCTGATTGTGGCGCTCACCTGCACGGCGCCAAACACGCATACGACCATCATTGGCACCAAGGCAGAAGCGACTCTCATCGCTGAAGACGACACGTCTCCATTCGTCCCTCCATTCACGCCTGTCGCGACACCACTGGAGGCGGGCTGCACGATGTTGGGGCGTGAGCGGAAGACGGCCTAACGGTGTGCGGGACCGTAGCCCAGCTTCATGGAGACGGTTGCGAATGGTCCTCGCCGATACCCCAGGAGCAACAGTGTCCCTAATTTGCTGGGAAGTGGCGGTGCGGTCCCCTACGGCACTGCGTAGGATCCTACGGTCTTGGCGTGCATCCGTGCGTCGCTGCGGTCCGGTCCCAGGTCGACGGGCACGTGCACCTTCCGCCGACCACTGGCGACAACATCGATGTACTGTGGAGACCTCACGCCCCACGTGTTGAGCAATTCGGCGGTACGTCCACCCGGCCTCCCGCATGCCCACTATACGCCCTCGCTCGAAGTCCGTCAACTGCACATACGGTTCACGTCCACGCTGTCGCGGCATGCTACCAGTGTTAAAGACTGCGATGGAGCTCCGTATGCCACGGCAAACTGGCTGACACTGACGGCGGCGGTGCACAAATGCTGCGCAGCTAGCGCCATTCGACGGCCAACACCGCGGTTCCTGGTGTGTCCGCTGTGCCGTGCGTGTGATCATTGCTTGTACAGCCCTCTCGCAGTGTCCGGAGCAAGTATGGTGGATCTGACACACCGGTGTCAATGTGTTCTTTTTTCCATTTCCAGGAGTGTAGATCTTAACAACTCGTCTTTTAATCTCTCGAAAGCGGCCTGACACGCGTCAGTCCACACAAACGGAACATTTTTGCGTAAGACGTTATTCTAGTTTTCATCATTAAACACCTGTCCTTTTACGAATTTACGGTAAAATCCTGTAAGCCCTAGAAAACTTTTTAACTGTTTCCTAGACTTGGGTGGAGGACGACAATTCCTTATTGCCTCTAGTTTCTCTGGGTCTTTCGTAATACCAGCAGTGGTAATTACATGCCCTAAAAATTTCAGTTCCTGCTTCACAAATTCGCATTTCTTTGGCTTTAGAGTCATTCCGCCACGGCGCAATGCTCTATAAACTTCATCTAACAGGTTGCAATGATCATGCCAAGTGGCATTGGCCAACAATAGGTCGTCAACATAAACAGTTAATCTTGAACTCAAAACCGGGCCGAGCACTTTATCTAGGGCCCTGATGAATACGTACACAGATATATTAAGTCCAAACGGCAGTACTCTATACTGAAAACACTTGCCCGCAAACAAGAAGGCGGTGTATGGCCTAGATTCTTCTCCGAGTTCTATTTGCCAGTAACTAGCCGTCAGATCGAGGCTAGTCATGAACTTAACGTCATGAAACCGTTGCAAAATCTCCTCCATACTCTCTGGTCTGTCTGTTTCGTGTTGAACGATCCTATTCAACGTGCGTGCGTCAATCACAATTCGCACACTACCATCCCGTTTTGCTACAGTGACCATACCGTTATTGTATGGACTCGTACTTCTTTCAGTCACTCCCCATTCGATCATCTTATCTATCTCCCGTTGCACTGCTTCCTTTTTGGACAGCGGTATAGCATACGGTCTCACGAAGAATGGTTCGTGCGGAATTACATCAACTTGCATTTATATCTTTCCACAAGTACCGGTTTGTCTGAAAACACACTCTTATTCCTCATTATTACTTCATACAGGCCTCTTCTTTGTTCGTGTGTTACGTTTGACACACCGTCTACAATACTTTCCAATTCACTTTCTACACTATTGTTAATACCAAGATTCCTCACGTTACAGTAGTTCAAATTCATACCTACGTCAATGGCATCCGGCCATTTAACAATGTGTATAGGCTGGTATTGCCTATGCACACCATCTCCTACCTCGTCAATACCAACTACTATTGTTTTATCTTGTGACGTACATGTCAAAGTTTTGCTTTCGCAATTAATTACTGCACGGTACTTTAATAGCCAATCTAACCCGATAATTACTTCCGTAGTTAAGTCTGGCACGACGCCAAACTCTTGTTCAAATCGTGCCCCACATACCTCGAAGTTGACAAAAATCTGTTTTGTGACCGCTTTACTGGCCTTTCCAGTAGCACCGATATTTTTCACTCCTGTTACTGGCATAACTACGATACCAGGTCTATCTTTCAGTAACTGAAATATTTTCCCAGACACAGCACTCAATTCTGCACCGGTGTCAATCAAGAAGTTTAGTTGTAGGCCGTGCATATTAACAGACACTACTATCTGTCTACACTTGTCCTCGACTGTTTCTTTATTTTCCCACAGTAAATCCTCGTCTATTCCAGGTCATTCCAGAAAAAACCATCCGGCTTTGATCCTAAATCCGGCTTATCTGGCGGCATTTTCAGCCCCTGTACACATACAGTTTTAATATCAACACGTTTGTCCTGAGGCTTAGTCTGTAGCTCAGCCTCCAATACCGAAACCTTTTCCTGTAACTCGTCAACTAGTGAGTGTTGCTTTGCTATCAATTCACTAATTGTCACCTTCGTTGATTCCTCTTTGGTCAGATTGATCTCATCTGTCAATCTACCTGGAGGTATGTGCCCAGTAGTATCCGCAATAACTTCCTCTGGATCTGCGCAACCCACACTGCTACCGTCTGACCGTATAACGTCAGCTCTAACCTCATACACGCTGTAATCTAAGTGCTGTTCTACCAGTCGTGTCCGGCTATCACTAAAATTTTCGTAATCTTTCTCCTTAATACTCTCGCAATGTTTAAACTGCAGTTTTGCGTCGGATGGGTCGGCCACTTCTACCACTATAACGTTCGGTAAAGTCTGTCGGTCTGGGCGAGAACTTCCCGTTACTACTTCAACATCTAACTCCTGCGGGACGAGACACGACGAATCTTGCTCGTGCTCCCCATTATCATCAACTATTTCCGGTAAAGTCTGCCGGTTAGGGCCAGAACTTTCTATCACTTCACAAACACTATTTTCCTGCGGAACGAGACGCGGCAAATCCTGCACGCGCACCCCATAAACACTTCTTCCATACAGGCCCATATAATCTCTTAGTTCGTTGTATAAGCGACGGAACTGCCTTAAACAGACCTCATCCCTCTCTGCATCCCCTCGCTCGATGACGGACGTTTTATCCGACATCTGATCTTCTCTGAACACTTGCGAATCATTCTTAAACTCAATCTCCAGTTCCGCTGTGAGTTTTACGGCTCCCACTTTATAATCGATTTCCGGAGCAGTGCTTAAATTGTTCTCACTGAGAGTGATTGTATTTTGTGCTGCCGTGTCTACAGCTGATCTACTACTTGTGGGCGCACTCCTTTCTCTTAACACTGGCACACTCTCCGGCCGTTGATTATTCTGCCATACAGTTCTAAAACTTTACGTGCTTCCAGTCTTTCTTGTTGGTTGATTGGAGGTTTGAAGTCGTCGATCGAGGAGGTGGCGACAGTCACTCATTGTCGGCCGTCGCTGTTGCAGAAGCTGGATGTTGGCGCGCCTCCTTCTCGGCACGGTCACCAGGCGAAACGGGCTCTTGATATGCGCCAGCTAATGCTTCCCGTCCGCGACACCGTTTCAGAAACTATCATATCAAGTCGAGCGCAATTACATTCTGCCAAACCCCGAAAGCGCGGCAACTCGCGGGAGCGTCACACAACACACGTGCTCAATTAACACTACCAAAGATCCTAAGCACTTTGGTTCTCCACACGACCTTTTGATGTAGTCGTTCGATAGCATAGTTTTCCCTAGGCCAGACCCAGCGTAAACATACAAATAATATTTACTAAACAAACCAATTGTACATCGAAATAAATGCGTAAATAGTAAAACAATTACAATATATAAAGACACAGAAATTTCATATCTTCAGGTAATAAAATAAGGGAAAAAATTTATAGTACAATAGATGAAAATAGGAGGATATGCATTTCCGGCGTTACATCCTCCCTCTCTAAGCGTTCTACTTCTAGTATACCCTTCACTTGAGCTATTTGATCTTTTTCTCTTTCGAGACGCTCCTCTTTATCACGTTTCTCTAAACGTTGCTCTTGTTTGGATTTCTCTCTTTCCCTTCCTCTCAACTCGAGATTCGACAGCAACATGACTACAAAATCATTCGTCGGTGCTGGCGGTGGCAGCACGTCAGCTGTCTCTACACCTGATATTGTTTTGTTTGAGTCGTCAGCTGAGCTGACGCCTGTCTGCTGTTTCAGCTGTTGACTGCTAGCAGCAGGCGATATTTCCTCTGCATTGCTCCGTTCAGTTTCCAAATTGTGGATTGCTGAAACAGATTCGTCATCGATCTCTGTTGTGTCGTCCATGCCTAGTTTTGTCGATTTGCGATTCTTAACCTTACTTGTATCAACACTGTTACCCCCAAAAGACACAAAAAAACAAAAAAAATACGCTACTTAGTCTAACACAAAAAATAGACTCTAAACACAATAATACACTACATCCTAACCACGTCACCCTAAAAAACACAGTATTAGCACCTTGGCAAGGAAAATTACTCCTGAATGGAACTTTTAAACGATCTGTAGCCACAGAGCTGCACAGCTGATTGTGTAGCTTGTCACACAAAATGTCTATGTCAATTGAAAGAATATGGCTATACTTGAACTTAAGCAGTGTAATCAATGAAACACCTTTTTTAAACTTATGTAGCCGGTTGCACTAATTACAGTACTGAATGTCACACTTTATTTAATCAGTAAGCATCCTGCATGGCCCCCAGTTACTAACACTGAGCTTGGGAGATCATGCAGCCGCGTCCATTCCTTGGTAAGCAATCTCGTTTACTTGTAGCTCCACATCAAGGTTGCGACGTTTATTTTGTACGATAACGTTATGGCAGCTGCAGTCTGTCCCAGTCCAGCAACTACAGTTATTTATTTTCCGTGCTCAGTAATGGATTGTAGTTGTTATAAGTGCATGCAACAGAACATTTACAGAATTACACACCGTACAAAATTGTTATTCTACATACATAAAGATAGTCTGGTATTATTAATTTTTCAATAAATGTTGTACTCACTACAGCAAAATTTCTGAACTGTAAGTTGGATACCGAACAGCAATATTTGTTTAGATAGAGCCCCACATGCTGGGCGCCATTTGTACAGCTGCCGCTCAGGTCTAGACAATGTCTCAAGTGCACTTCCGGTGTCCAACGAATGTGACGAAATGAGTGTAAGAAAATCTTACCGCTTAACTTTTGCTGATATTTACGCCCGGCAAGAGCGTGAATAGAGGAATTATTTGGCTCAGCGGACACAAGATAGAATGATGATAATGTGGGGGGCCGGAATCTGTACTTTCGTAAAATAGTCCTCTGAGCTCTGATTATTATTTGACAGTGCGCGACTCACCGCCTTGTTAATACAGGATTGCGTAAGAGCGCTTTAGGATTTGTTAAAATTAATGTCTACGTGGAGCGTTCATAATGGCAAAAAGACGTTAACGTATTCTCAGGGATTATTTGTTTTTTTTTTTTTTTTATTACCACATTACAATATTGCTGCAGGATATCCTCACCACAGCGAAATTTAATTAAAAGAAACCTTAGAATTAAAGAAAGTATTTCCTACTGTAAACGGAATAATCTTTGTTTTGCCGAGAAGCGGCCAATGTCTGTACTAAGCTGAATGTTCTTAGTTTTTACTTTAATATGAAATAAATTAATGTATTCACTTTATTTTCTTTAATAATTATGAAGTGAGACTTTTGCAGCGTCCATTGATGACGGAACGCAATGAAATTAATCCTGCGCAAGATGTCTGCCAAGAATGGTCGATTATTCGCCTGTTGTTGTTGTTGTTTAACCGGCGTAATGCAAACCTTGAAAATAAGCCTTATTTTTACCTGTGCATGAATGTCAATATACACATGAAAGAAAGATGCACATTTAGCATAAATTACTATATACTAATTAAAATTCACAACTTACTATGCGAAATGGCTGCCGTGGCTCACGTTATCTTCAACACTAGAACAGAGAGGGTGTGTAACAACGCTGGTCGTTTTGATTTCTTGCACCAGCGAGTAAAAGAACAATTACATTGCTAGATAGATTCTATACAGTTATGTTTTAGAGCCTTTTGCTTTGTTATCATTTCGTTTCACTACAGATCACCGTTCTGACATTTAATTACACGTGCATTTTTAGAGGCTTACTGTTTTAATTTTGTTTTGTGTCTAACTTTTCGTCGCACGATTTAAAATTTTGTACCGTGTATCGTTACAACAGGAGGTATAACTGGAAAATTTTGAAGGTCAGAAGATTACAGTCGTAAATGTTGTAACCGTCGATAAATACGATCTTGCCTATTACAGGTTTTTTCAAACAGATAGAGATCGCTCCTTACAACCTCTAATTGTGAGAAATATCAGTACCTCAAATTGTCCTACAACCTAGGCTTGTTCTCTTCTCTCGTATTATTAGTACTAGAGAAAAAATGAC
Organism: Schistocerca cancellata; assembly: GCF_023864275.1. NCBI lineage: Eukaryota > Metazoa > Arthropoda > Insecta > Orthoptera > Acrididae > Schistocerca > Schistocerca cancellata. The sequence goes on from NC_064634.1 coordinate 267,088,963, forward strand.
TACTACGACTCCTTGTGTATAAAATTTAATGTAGTTTAATTTTATACAATGACACATTTTTGCTAGAGGTCGCTTTCTTTAAGTTATTCAAGAGAAACTATAGACGTGTTATACCTCGGTAATCATTCCCAAAAGGCCATAAGTCCATAAGAAGATTTTTGCTTCAAATGATCTTTTCTCTCGTACCTTTCATTACTGACTGGGACGCCTTGTAGAAGCAAGTACGTCACAACTTAAGTATGTCACTACTTACTCCAACTAACATTAAGGGTTAACTTATGTCTGGGAAAGAGGGACATAAACGGAGTAGTTTCCACACACCTTCGGACAGGTTAGTCGCCATATGGAGTTATATGATACAATAATGATACAAGTATGCCAGATGTGTGAACAGCTGAAGAACGTAAAGTACCTAGCGACTGGAAGAAAGCGCAGGTCGTTCCCATTTTCAAGAAGGATCATAAATCAGATGCGACTAATTATAGGCCTATTTCGCTTACGTCAATCTGTTGTAGAATAATGGAACATGTTTTGTGTTCTCGTATTATGACGTTCTTAGATAATACAAATCTCCTTCATCATAACCAACATGGATTCCGCAAACAGAGATCATGTGAAACTCAGCTCGCCCTATTTGCCCAAGAAATTCACAGTGCCGTAGACACTGGCGAGCAGATTGATGCCGTATTCCTGGACTTCAGGAAGGCATTTGATACGGTTCCGCACTTACGTTTAATGAAAAAAATACGAGCTTACGGAATATCGGACCAGGTTTGTGATTGGATTCAGGATTTCCTAGAAGAAAGAACTCAACATGTCATTCTTAACGGTTCAAAATCTGCAGATGTAGAGGTAATTTCGGGAGTACCGCAAGGAAGCGTGATAGGACCTTTATTGTTTACAATATACATAAATGACTTAGTTGACAACATCGGTAGCTCCGTGAGGCTATTTGCAGATGACACGGTTGTCTACAAGAAAGTAGCAACATCAGAAGACTCGTACGTACTCCAGGAAGACCTGCAGAGGATTAATGCATGGTGCGACAGCTGGCAGCTTTCCCTAAACGTAGATAAACGTAATATAATGCGCATACATAGGGGCAGAAATCCATTCCAGTACGATTATGCCATAGGTGGTAAATCATTGGAAGCGGTAACGACCGTAAAATACTTAGGAGTTACTATCCGGAGCGATCTGAAGTGGAATGATCACATAAAACAAATAGTGGGAAAAGCAGGCGCCAGGTTGAGATTCATAGGAAGAATTCTAAGAAAATGTGACTCATCGACGAAAGAAGTAGCTTACAAAACGCTTGTTCGTCCGATTCTTGAGTATTGCTCATCAGTATGGGACCCTTACCAGGTTGGATTAATAGAAGAGATAGACATGATCCAGCGAAAAGCAGCGCGATTCGTCATGGGGACATTTAGTCAGCGCGAGAGCGTTACGCAATACGGAGAGGTTTATTATCGAAATTACGAGAGAGCACATTCCGGGAAGAGATGGGCAACATATTACTACCGCCCACATATATCTCGCGTAATGATCACAACGAAAAGATCCGAGAAATTAGAGCAAATATGGAGACTTACAAGCAGTCGTTCTTCCCACGCACAATTCGTGAATGGAACAGGGAAGGGGGGATCAGATAGTGGTACAATAAGTACCCTCCGCCACACACCGTAAGGTGGCTCGCGGAGTATAGATGTAGATGTAGATGTAGAAGTATGGGACTGTGTATGTTACTCATGGATCGTGAGAGACCACTGACTAGTGGCAGAATAGTGTCAGTGACTGACTAATGACGTAAGATGTGCAGAAAGATACAAGTCAGGAGTTTCATTGCTTTTTCGGCGTGGCAGTCGTCGTTGACGAACACATCGGCTGCAGCTCGTGGCCTCTTCTGGGTGCCCTGACTTAATGTCGGTGACATTATGCTACCAACGTACTCCTGATGAACCGTCACGACACACGTAGACGCTCTTGATCCTTGAGGGTGACTGTGTATTATCACCTTAGAAAGCTGAGGTCAGTATTTCGGTCTTCATTCCATGGATTGTTACTGATTGGATAGGTTTGGTGAAAGAAGGGGGGGGGGGGAGAAGATTTGGAAACTTAAGCGTTATGTACAGGAAGGTAACTGAGTGGTCTTATATTTGCGGGTATGTCCTGCTGTCTTGCTTCGTGGTGGTGGAGTATCTGGGTGTGTATTAGGGAGGCTGGTGTTCTGTGATCTACCTCCGTTAGGTTTTTCAACATTATCAGCACTGCTGCCTGTTGAAAACTAATTTGGGCACTTCCTGAGTGTCATAACCTCCGGCGTGGTTATCTATGCACACACGTAATAAAGGCAGACACATGTTAGGCAGCTGGTTGGAAGCTGGTGCTGAGAATTGAGAGAAGAAGAAAATTGAGATCACCAACACGTCAGGTGAAATTGGATGGAAGACCCTTGTGGATTAGTGACTGATCAATATCAGACGTAAGTGCCTAGTCCGTTACCTGTGCATCCTTCAGTTATTCAACAACTGCAGCAAAGATATTTAATCTCAAGTCTTGATATTATGCCATCTGCACAAGCTATTACATTTTGATTGATTTTTCCGGTCACGTTGAACGGGTTGGTACTGGGCTTACGTATGTAACATAACTCAGCTAACTTAATCACTTCTGCATCATTGTTCTACATATTCCTCCGAGTTCGGATTATTTCTTGCTGTTTTTTTCCGCCAGTGTCATGAAGTTAAAATGTATGCAGAAAGTAAAAATGAAATCTAAAAAAAAAAGAAAATGTTGATCTCATGAGGGTTAAAATACAATAATGTTTCTTTAAGAAACATTTTCGAAGAGTAAACGTGTATACACGGGAACTGTCAGCGATGGCGAAATTTGACTAGAAGACTGCAATGCCTCGGTACTGAGAACAATCTGATGTTCTGAGAGGTACTCCAAACCCAAAGTTGAGTAATCGCAAAGCACGGCTCGAGACGCGCGCGGTGTGTTGATGGCCAGCGGTGGAATTTTCCTGTCGTGCACGGAAGCTTGGCGTTGCTAATTACGTGTACCTGCTAAAGCTCTACAGCTGAACAAGTGAAGGCAAATTGGTTAGAAGCGCAAGCTTGAGGGATCACAGCAGGCAAGTGGCCGCATTTAGCTCGTCGCTCCTGAGAGCCGTGAAGTGCTTTTCTGCTGAAGCTGCGGCGGCTCTTGGTGTCGACAAGCCGAACGTACCCTGAATAAATTAAAGAGGCTTTTGTCAGAAAGTTTTCATCTGGAGAACCTACAACAATTGGGCCAAATAATCTGTACAACAATTTACTTTGCTGCGGTCGCATCTTAGGCAAACAAACAGACTAAATTATGCTCAATTCGTTTTCCATAATTCTTATAAGGATACTGTTCCAAATCTTTCTAAAACGTATGATAAGCTTGACATCTACCGATGCTTTATTGCTTTGTTTATGCAAGTCGATCCTCGAGTAGGGTCTCAGATCCACTGTTACCGTGGCTTTATTTATGCTTATCTACTGGTGTTTGATTTTCCCAAGATGCAGATCCATGGCTCAATATAAGTTTTTTAATGGTTGAAAAACAAACAAAAAGTTGTTGTTATGTTCGTTTATTATCATTCACAGAAAACTGTAGCCATTGTTTCTGCACTACTACCAAACATAATAGAATTATCGAAATAGACTAATAACTGGCCCAACTGGCTGAACACTCTCTAGAAATGCCCGCAGCTGCCCACTAGCGAAAGCTCCTTTTTTTTATTACAGTGGCTTGCGACATCCCAATCGCGTAAAAAAAACCATGCCTCTTATTTAAAATGTGTATCAAATTAATATTCCTACAATTTTTAACGACGCCGAAGGCCTATTTTCAGTAGGCTTCAGTGGATCACGATAGTATGAAAGACTCCACAGAGATGATTTGCTCTATTTACATGCAAGTCAAATTTAAAACATATTCATTGTACCGGGCTGATGTGGATAAAACCATACAAAAATGAAAATCACTTCAAAAGAGTAATGTCGTAATTATCGATGTGTTTGAATTTGAGTTTTATCTGATTAATATTTATTATAACGCTATCGGTTGAGCGAATCTCATTACCTTCATGAGGTATTTCAACGTCTTGGATCAGCCCTATACTTTGGTCCTGAAAAATGAGTTTAAACGTGAAATGCTTCGGCTAGCAGGACTGAGCGGATTAGGTTGTGGAGAGGGGCCAAAATAAGTTGCTGGCAGTTGTACTCAACATACAAACTTTGTTTGTCAACACACAATATTACAACAAGGATGCAAAACACTCAAAACTTTAATCGACCTACCTTGATTAACTTTAGATCAGCTGAAGGCCACACTCAGAATCAAAGACACAAGGCCTAAGGTTCTTCTAAGGGCTTCACCCAAAAATGTTTTCTAAATCTTCAATCTAAACAGGCTGAAGGTCTTAGCAATTTAATTTTAATAGAACTTGGCTGGAGGCCGCATATTAAGCTATAAGAAGAGTTACAACCAAAAGGTAGAAGGCCTTACATTAAATAGTTCATGCAAAATTAGCTGAAGGCCCCTACAAAATCGTAACAATCTTATGCCTTAAGGGCAAAACAAGAACATTAATTTAAGAGATATGGATACTTGGCTGAAGGCCACACATCAACCTAATAACTAAAACCAAAATAGGGAAATAGCTATGTAACACACAAGGAACAGCGCTCAGAAGTTTCTAAGGCTCGGCCTGGGATTGTAACACTAATGCCCGTTTAGGTGAGACAGGCAGCATATCCAGCGACTTCTTAGTCTGAAGGCAACCCAACCAACAACCAATCAACAAAATTAGTTGCTCTCCCCGCAACCAGCAAACCGACCATAAGATTTCAATACAACGGCACACAGAATATTGGCGCCCACTACGACCAACAACACCTCAACCGTCGAACTACACGCCGTACTGGACAGCAACAACACGACTAGGAAAATACACTGCCGAAAATTACGTCAACGACCAGGGCAGGTAACCGGAACGTCAACGGCCACAAGGCAGAAGATACCACTGGTCAACTTCAATAAAAGGGAATAAATTAAGTACTTCATAAGAAGACGGCTGGAATCTTGGCCGACCTGAATACACACACATTGTTGCTCGAGGGAATGTCCCAAAAGCGACAACCAGGATCAACGATGAAATGTAAACAGTTGAGACTCGATAGTAGGGTAAGTGAGGACTCAAATTTCTTGTCCAAGATCGGTGGGCGACGAATTCCGTGGCACTCGCAAGCAGCACCTCACGCTCCAACCACGCGAGCACCCCGCCAGCGGCCCCGGCCAGAGTAAGTGAAACGGAGACTTCCTTGCTGCTCCACGCCAGCCGACAGACTGGTCACACACTGCCAAGCTGGAAACTATATCCGTCACACCAAAGATAGTACGGCAGTACTAGTATCGATACACGCTACTGCTGCCACTCACGGAGAGGACAGCAACATTGTCGTGATAACCGCAGGAGAAAAAAAAAACCACAGGACTGCTTTTATCGCGAAACCAATGATACTGTGCACCCAACTGCGTTGCCGCAGTGATAACAACAGATCACTGAAGTTAAACTCTGTCGGGCTTGGTTAACACTTAGGTGGGTCACCGTCCGGGTGTGAAGAGTGGTGCTGGCAAGCGGGGTGCACTCAACGCTTGTGAGGACAATTGAGGGACTGTTCACTGAGAAATAGCGACGCTGGTCACGAAAACCGGGAGAGCGGTGAGCTGACCACATGCCCTCCATATCCGCATCCGGTGAGGCCTAAGGGCCTGTCGGTACCGTTGGCTCTTCAAGCCTGTTCGGATGTTTTTTGTTTGCTTTTAGTATCTATGGGGCTGAGAGTTAGGAATTCATAGAAATGAGACTTAAAGCTGTAGAGTAGGTCCACTTGAGAAGAACATGTAGAATGTTCTGACCTGACCGCTCAAGAAATAAGGAAATGAAAGAAGAAACTCAGATCATAGTATTATTGTTACAATAGAGGAAAGACAGCTGGAATAGCTAGGCCATATCAAAGAATGGAACACAACAGCGGTCAAAGAGAGCAAATTCATAGCAACCCCCTGGAAGGAGAATAGGAACACCACAGTGAGGGTAGCAAAGAGGTATCCAAGAAGCAAGAGGCGCTGACGAGGAAGAGGAAGAATTGCGAGTTCGAAGTGGTAAGCCCCAGACATACGGTATCGGGTTGCATCAGTTCGGTGACCGCAGAATGTTTTTCAATAGAAGCGTCTGAAGGTAGGTGTACCGTCTCGGATCAGAAGAGATTCTATCTAGAATGAGGCAGAGGTCCCGAGTTAGAGTCTCGGTCCGGGACTCAGTTTTAATCTGCCAGGAAGTTTCAGATTCTATCTTGTCTCAGGTGTCTAGTTGAGTGGACAAAGACTGCCAGTCTGGCTTGCGAGATGAAGGCGGAGCTCACCGTCTGTAGTAGCATCGTCGACAGAACCGACTGTGGTACAGAGTCGAGAGGAGAACCTGAATCAGAAGCTCAGATGGTCTTGTAACCATGTACGTTGCAGATTCCTCGACTTGCACCATAGGGTGTTGGAGTTCGGGGTACCGCTAAATAAATCAGGAGTCCACTACACATAGGAAGCGGAGGAGCTGTGGAGGGAATTGGACAATTTTTTTTGGTTAAACGGTCTCGGGAAACTACAGAAAGGCTAATTACAATTTGTACGGAAATCAGATGGCAGTTATAAGAGTCGAGGGCATGAAAGAGAAGCAGTGGTTGGGAAGGGAGTGAGACAGGGTTGTAACCTGTCCCCAACGTTATTCAGTCTATATATTGAGCAAGCGGTAGAGGAAACGAAAGAAAAATTTGGAGTAGGAATTAAAATCCATGGAGAAGAAATAAAAACTTTGAGGTTTTCCGATGACATTGCAATTCTATCAGAGACAGCCAAGCACCTGGAACAGCAGTTGAACGGAATCGACATTGTCTTTAAAGGAGGATATAAGATGAGCATCAAGAAAAACAAAACGAGGAGAATGGAATGTAGTCGAATTAAATCAGGTGATGCTGAGGGTATTAGATTATAAAATGAAACACTTAATGTAGTTTTGCTATTTGGGGAGCAAAATGATTGATGATGGTCGAAGTAGAGAGGATATAAAATGTAGGCTGGCTATGTCAAGGAAAGCGTTTCTGAAGAAAATAAATATTTTAATACGGAGTGTAGATTTAAGTGTCAGGAACTCTTCTCTGAAGGTATTTGTATGGAGTGTAGCCGTGTACGGACGTGAAACATGTGCGATAAATAGTTTAGACAGGAAGAGAAGCTTTCGAAATGTGGTGCTACAGAAGAATGCTGAAGATTAGAGGTGTAGATCATCTAACTAATGGGGAGGTACTGAATAGTAATGGGGAGAAGAGGAATTTGTGGCACAACTTTACTAGTAGAAGGGATCGTTTGGTTGGACACGTTCTGAGGCTTCAAGGGATCACCAATTTAATACTGGAGGGAATCGTGGAGGGTAAAAATCATAGAGGGAGACCAATAGATGAGTACCGTAAGAAGACTGAGAAGGATGTGGGTTGCAGTAGTTACTCGGAGATGAGGAAGCATGTGCGGGATGGAATATCATGGAGAGCGGCACTAAACCGATCTCTGGACTCAAGACCACAACCATTAATCACGCGAAGTGTGCGTGGATGCGTAAACATACTCGATCACTTAGCAACAAATAATCCTCACCAAACGTGAAGCATCATGACGGATACAAGTATTTGTGACTACAAGGCTGCTAGCTACACTGAATACCGTAATATCCACCAATAAACACAAAATACAACTATTTAAAAAAGCAAATAAAAATCCACATCTTCCTAAGAGAAAATCTCTACTCTTTCCAGCCAGACTACGTAAGCGTAGAGCAGATTTTGTATCAGTTCGAGGAAATAATATCGACAGAAACTGAAAGACATGTACCAGACAAATTAATACGAGATGGTACTGGTCGCCCTATTGTACACAAAACTGGTCAGAACACTGTTGAAGAAGTAACGGAGAAAGCATGCCAGATTTAAAAGAACACAAAATCCTCTAGTTTGGCGGAATTTTGCAGAAGTTCAAAATTTAGTATGAACTTCAATGAGAGATATTTTAATTGTTCCCCTAACAAAATTCTCTCTCAAAGGCTGGCAGGAAACTCAGGAAATTCTGCTCGCCTGTAAGGTACATAAGCTGCAAGACGCAGTCAATAACTTCAGTACGCGACAACAATTCTGATTTTATTGATGACAATGCCACTAAATCAGAGTTACTAAACATGGTTTTCCAAAATTCGTTGATCCCAAGAAGCTACAGAATTCGAATCGAGTACACTGCCAACATGAGGAACTTAGCAGTTGATATCTTCGTAGTAGCGAACCAACTTAAAACAATAAAGGCAAGGTTAGGTTTCTTTCAGAGTATGCTAATACAATAGTTATCATATACAAGAGCTCGCTTGTAGACAGATCCGTATCCAAATAAGTCAACCTAATACCCCAGAAATGAAACAGGATAATGTGCTAAATTAGAGACCCAAATTACTAACGTCGATTCGCAGTAGGATATTGGAACATATACAGTGTTCGAACATTATGAGTTATGTCGAAGAAAAGGATACACTGACAAAACTTCAACATGGATTCAGGTAATACAGGTCTTATGAAACACAACTAGATCTTTATATTCGCGAAGTAATGAGTGATATCTACAGCGTACATCAGGTTGATTCCATATTCTTACATTTCCAGAAGCCTTCTGACACAGTCTGTCACTCGCAACTTCTAATCAAATTTCCTCGCCTATGGAGTACGTCTTAGTCCTGTGTCTGGATTCATTACCTCCAGTCAGAAACGTCACAGTTTGTAATAACTGTCGGAAAGTCATCAAGTAGAACAGAAGTAATATCTGGCATTCCCCAAAGAAGTACTGAAGGCGCTCTACTTTTCCTGATCTACATAAACGATTTAGTAGACAATCTGAGAAGTCCTCTTAAATTATTTGTAGATGGTGCTGCCATTTGCCATCATGTGATCAAAGCGAGTTGCAAAATGATTTAGGCACAATATCTGTCTGGTTCAAAAAATGGCAATTGACTCTAAATAATGAAAAGCGTGAAGTCGTCCACTTGAGCACAGAAAGGAATACACTAAATTTCGGTTACACAATAAATCACAGTAATCTAAAGGCTGTAAACTCAGCTAAAGTCTTAAGGGTTACAATGAAGAATAACTTAAATTGGAACGATCTCAGTGAAAACATTGTGGGGAAAGCAAACTGAAGATTGCGATTTTTTGGCAGACCACTTATTTAACGTAAGAGGTCTGCTACAGAATCCGCTTATACTGCAATTATCCGCCCTCTTGTGGAGTACTACTGTACGGCATAGAGTCCGCATCACGCAAGACTGACGGAGGACATCGAAAAAGTTGAAAAAGAAAGTGCCAAAGAAGAGATACAGGAGTTGTGGTTGCAGGCGTTTTTCCGCTGCAGCAATACCTTATCATGAATTTCACAAATCATCTTCTTAGAGTGTAAAAAGATTTTTCGACGCCTATCTACACAGGAAGTAATTATCACCATAATGAAATAAAACAAAGCCCAATTGTCATGGGAAAATTTAACTGTTCGCTTTGTAGTTTGAAGGTGGTTCGATGAATTCTGTGTCAGAGAATCAGAAAAAAATTCCTCGACTATTTTGATGCAAAAACTACCGATCACCGCAGAATTTCCTCGTTATTCGAAATTAAATTGATCATGAGAGTCACTTTGCATTGCAAGTAATTTTTTTTCTGTAGTTGAATTACAGTCACCACGTAGGTCAAATGGGAATCTATTGAGGGAACACGATGTTTTTTTCGAGGAACACTATTGAGAAATGACATCTGAAGCTGACCACAGAGGGATTCTACAGCCCACAACATACATGTCGCATAAGGACTGTAGAAATGCTGTCCGCTATTTGGAATCAATTCCATTCAACCACTTACTTGCGTTGGATCCTGTAGAGACATCTTTTAATGATTACAGCCACAGGTCAATCATATTCGTGGCACTCTCGTAACTTGAAATGAGTCACTTTTTGTATCTTAGGGTGCATTCATGTATGTCACCCAAACATATGTGGTGATCCTAATAAATATACAGGTATTGGTTCATTGGAGCACGTGGTTCATGATCGAAGTTGCTTCTACAGACTGGGGAAGTTTCATCACCTGTATTGTAGGATGACCATATCCAACAGACTATCAATCACATGAGAGGATTCCTGCTTAATTCATAAGCAGTTTAATACATTGTTTTTTTCGGTTGTAACACATCCGATCAGTGTACACCGCCATACACTTAGTTTTTTCTACCATGACTTAGAGACCCGTGTCAGCTGTGTCTCTCACAGAAAACTGAACATTGCATGACATAAACTGTACAGCTACCACACCACAGGCTGGTAGAAATAAAGAACAGATGTGATGTTTCTCATTGACAAAAATTTGGAAGACATCGGAACATATGGAAACTGAAAGAGTCTTCCGTATTGTAGAGCTCTTCCTACAACCATTCGAAGGTGATTACCAGTAGACTTAATCTCATCTTCCCATCGATAGGGTAGCGGATATCTCGGTGCTCCGTTGCGAAAAGCATTGTTCCTTCATGTTACAGACATGTACATGATTACTGTTCTGGTGTTGACCACGGCCGGAAGGTGCTGTTCACAACACGCATGAGGTAGCACAAATAAAAACAGGTACAGTTATATTATTGGTGAAAAAAATAAAAATTAAAATAAAGACTGTGTACAGTATTGCAGCATATGTAAATAGGACGACTCTGGAGGTCTGAGGAACACTTCCTAATAACTGTATTAAGGTGATGACGTATACAATTAATCCCATATATCACAGTGACAAGTAGCAAATATCCAGGGTTCCACAAATGTTACCTCTTTCTCAACGGAGTGGCGTCAGTCAATCATTCTGCAGTAATCAACAGCGTACCCAGGGGATGGTCAGGATTGGAAAGACGCCACTGATATGGAGCGAAGTAGTGTAATACACACTGCAGTTGACAGCGAGATGAGTTTTAGTAATTTTACCCAGAAATCGAAGAGAGTCATTGTTGTGGATTGGCAGGAGAGCTAACACCGGGTACTAGAGGAAGTCGAAAGGCACGCGTTTTAGCTCACGCTGGCTGGCGTGAGATCTGGAACAAGACAAGGAATTTAGACTTTAGAAAAACGGACGTAGCTGGTGGAATACTTAACTTTAATCCATAACTGGTGAACGTCGCTCTTGACGGTACATTATTCAGTATCAATAGTAACTGGTAATGGCGCCTTGCTAGGTCGTAGCAAATGACGTAGCTGAAGGCTATGCTAACTATCGTCTCGGTAAATGAGAGCGTATTTTGTCAGTGAACCATCGCTAGCAAAGTCGGTTGTACAACTGGGGCGAGTGCTAGGAAGTCTCTCTAGACTTGCCGAGTGGCGGCGCTCCGTCTGCAATCACTGATAATATACTAACGGACCGCGGCCGATTTAAAGGCTACCACCTAGCAAGTATGGTGTCTGGCGGTGACACCACAGTCATATCCACCACATTTTGCATCCTGTGTAGAAACAGAGTGAGCTGAATTAATGCTGTAGGAGCATGGTTTGACCACTCAGTGGAAGTGAGAACTTGTTCTCGTAGTTCCACCACCCGTGTATGATGTGTAAAGTCAGCATCAAGTGAAGCCTGCTCCAGCAACACGTCGACACTACGAACAGTTACGTTGGTGTTTCTTGCTGGGAAAATTAGGAAGACTCAACATCGAAGCAGATCCACGTTCCTCATTATCCATTCATGTCTATCACCCAAACATTCTATCATCGTTACTCTGTACCATCCAGCAGATAAAAATTACGAAATATCTGCGTGCCGGCATCAAGCACATCTAACGATCCCATCAAATATACACATATTGATCCTTATAACAGACCAGTGTAAAGTTGCATCGCCTGTATTATAAGAGGATGTCCGTATCCCACAAACTATACAATAAGTCGTTAGAGATGCTCCCTGTGACCCGAGGGTGATTAATTGATCAATTTAATTAATTTGCACATCATCATATCAAAACTCTCCTCGCGCTGCCAACTCCGTACTACTCATGAGAACCAAATTTCATTAAGCGAAATTTCTGCCTACGGTGAATAAAGGACCTGCCTTCAGAAACAATCGACAAGGAACAGGTCGAGCATTGGGATCGATCTTTAAATTACGCAAAGAGTGCAGAATCCAAGTGAATTACATTACAAGCTTAATGGATGCTTCTGCAAGAGGGACAGACATAGATAATGATGAACTACTGCGATTTTAGAAGCTAGAGAAGGCGTGGAATTTCATCCTAATGCGTAGAAAGCCTGTTTTGACATGCTTGATTGTGTGAGATAGGAACTCTAGAAACGAAGCCTGCCCTACAGAAATTTCGTATGAACGTTTCACAATTTCATCGAAGAAATATTAAGCAACACAGTCATCGGCCCGTTCAAAGACAGATTGCTGGTTATAGAATGGCTGGCTCTGAGCACTATGGGACTTAACATCTATGGTCATCAGTCCCCTAGAACTTAGAACTACTTAAACCTAACTAACCTAAGGACAGCACACAACACCCAGCCATCACGAGGCAGAGAAAATCCCTGACCCCGCCGGGAATCGAACCCGGGAACCCGGGCGTGGGAAGCGAGAACGCTACCGCACGACCACGAGATGCGGGCATTGGGTTATAGAAGATCACACCTTCTGAGAGTATTTATCGATAGTGATGGGAGAGACAGATATTCGCACATTCTGTACTATCATCAAACAGTCTCTGGAGACTGCGACGCTTCACTTACTTTCGATCCGCCATAACTATAAATTTATCGTTGAACACTGACAGGATAGCATGAGGAGTGCTGCGGCTAGTGTGAGGGACAGCGTGTGGATTATGAGTTTATTTACACAAAAAAAAAAACAACTGAATGCACACTGGTAACTGCAAGCAGTCACGTCTGTTACACTTTTCACTAGGCGTTTCGGAGGATTGTAGGTCAATCGTCAAACGCTTTTTGCCAGTTTATAAGGACTGGATGTATTGTATGTTTTCGGTCGCTACATTCGACTGAATCATTGAAGAGTGCTGTCCCCTCTCGAAACTTTTGCACCTGAGAGACAATGGTCAGTAGGTCACCCCTCCAAAGGCACATAGCGGTACGTTCGGTTTTGCGTGAATCAGAACAGTTGTGAATGGACTCTTATTCTGTCGGCTGTCCCAAGCTCGTAGCATCGCACCATTATGATAAACGGAAAATATGTATGTACTTTAAATTATGAAAATTAATTTAATGTGCATAACAAGTGATTCCCTAACAGCTGTCGTCATTCATTACAATTCGAATGGATCTAAACAACAATGCAGTCACAGATGTGATAAGCGATTTGCAGTGGCATTCATTAAACCAAGGGCATTTTTCGATGTTAGATGCGACTAAATCTTTTTGGGAAACTTCAGTTACCACTTTACTCCTCTGAATGTGAAAATATTTTACTGTCCCCGACCTTCATAAAAGAGTAAGAGAAATCAGATCTCCTACAAAAAGACGTAAGTGGTCATTTTTCCCTCGAGCTGTTACAGTGTGGGACGTTAGAGAAATAGTGTGAAAGTGATTGAAAGAAACCTCTGCAAGCACTTAAGTCTAACGTGCAGAGCACTCATGTAATGTAGTGACAAATTTTATAAAGCATTCTTAAGTAATATCACTATTTTTTGTGTGCATGGGAGTGTTTCTGTAGGTGTGTGTGTGTGTGTGTGTGTGTGTGTGTGTGTGTGAAAGAGAGAGAGAGAGAGAGAAAGAGAGAGTGTGGGGGTCGTTTGGGACGGAGAGAAAGAGAGAGAGAGAGAGAGAGAGAGGGAGAGAGAGAGAGAGAGAGAGAGGGAGACAGAGTAGGGGGTGAGAGAGGAGGGATGACGATTTATGACGGAGATAACCATACGGCGCCAAACAGATTACTTCAATTACAACTGAAGCTTAGCTTATTATTCGCTTTATTTATGTGCTCCACGCTTGACGGTATTCAGTGGGTGAAGAAGGGAAGGGCAGTTGGTATGGACACCCGTTTTAAATTAATTGAGATAAGAGTTTAAGAAAATGTCGGTAGCGTGGAGTTGCGGTTACTCAATCTGAGAAACTTAGAGATGAAATACGTCTGTAACTTTTATAAGAAAAGTAAATTCCCAAACAAAAATCTGATCCTTTCACGATTTGTTCAATATGTTCGAGAGTTCAAGAAACTACTTCCCCCAATTTTTGAGAATTTTGGACAACTGTAACTTGGATACATAAACATTAGACTTTTCCCATGTTTAGATTTACACCCATATGTACCTTTAAGTTCTGCATGTCAACTGTAGTATCATCTACTAGGAACGGACGCTCGCGGAATTTTTATGAAAACAAAACCGTGATATGCATCGGCTCTATCGTAGCGCCTACCATTGATGTTGGATGAGGATCGCTGTAAGGCCTTCACGCTCACTAAACGAACCTGGTGTGAAACGCGCTGCGCTTCTTTCGATCTTCTGTACTTCCTCTATCAACGCATTCAGTTAATGGCCTCAGATTTTCTGTTAACAGTCGCAGATGAACGTGCAAAAAATCGGTCTGTCTCTGTAGATGGACTACGCTTTTTGCGAATTCTTTCGTGAATCAAAATTTAGGACCTGCCTTTGCTGCAATTAGTTTAATGTGGCAGTTTCATTTGGAATCTTTCCGAAAGTGTACTCCCAGATGTTTAATGGTTGTGGCTGTGTCCTTGTCAACCGTTCCAGCTACACTGCCGGATAAATTTAGTACAACCTTTTACAGGTTTACAATTCAACCCAAGATTTGTTATTGCAACAGTGAATACGGAGTACATCAAATGATTACATTTACAGCTGAATAGCACAAGTGGTTCTGCGGTGGCAGGCATCCGGTGCCGGCATCCGGTCGATCGTATAGATGGTGAATCTTTTCCTGGGATACGTTATGCCAAGCCTGCTCGATCTGTTCAGGTAGTTTGGCAACAGTTGTTGGTTGAGGAGTCGCAAGAATCACTTCTTGCCCATCATATAGCTCACCAGACGCGCAGACAACCATCACTTGCGTGCAAGCAGGATCTGCTTTGATCGCTGAAAACAGCGGCGCTTCATTCCATCTTCCAAGCAAATCTTTGACTGCTCCAGTGGAGCCACACACGTGCGTGCTCGTAACCCCACCACTAATATCTGGTTCGCAACAGGTCGTGTTGGCACGTCTGGAATAGCAAGTGCCCTTATCTGTGCCAGGGGGGCTGTACGATTCGCTGCTGCTGCCCTTACAATAAGACGATCCTGGGGGCCGTTTGCGGTGCGTGGACGTCCAGAACACACTTAAGAGCGTGAGAAAGTTCACGTGACCACTGATACCAACATCGTTGCACAGCGACGTAGTACGTCCAGTTTGTACAGCAGTTCTCCGGATGGACCAGCCCGCCACTCGAAAGGCCACAATTCGACCCCTTTCAGACTCACTCAGTTAGGTGTCGCAAGCACGAATGCGTCTCTGTGGCACTATTGCGTCCCTGCTTCACTTGTCTGCACCACACTAAGCCTTCTGGCTGTGAGCACTCCCTGCCCTGTTAAAAGGTAGACACTAATGGCGCACTGCTGGACGACGTTGAAACCATTTTCGGTACATCTACTATCCCCCCCTCCCACCACCCCACCCCCCCCGGTGGAATATGCCGTAAGTGGATCAATGTCGAAGTCGTCTTTCCTGGTGTACTAATTTTTTAACAGCAGTGTAACAATAAACGGACGCTAGGAATCTAAGCTTGCCGCAGTGATAAGACCGGTTCCCGTCAGGTCACCGAAATTAAGCGCTGTTGGGCTGGGCTAGCACTTGGATGGGTGACCATCCGGTCTGCCGAGCAATGTTGGTAAGCGGGGTGCACTCAGCCCTTGTGAGGTAAACTGAGGAGCTACTTGATTGAGAAGTAGCGGCTCCGATCTCGTAAACTGACATACGGCCGGTAGGGCGGTGTGTTGACCTCATGCCCCTCCATATCCGCATCCAGTGACACCTGTGGGCTGAAGATGACACGGCAGCCGATCGGTACCGTTGGGCCTTCATGGCCTGTTCAGACGGAGTTTAGGTTAGTTTTAGGAATCTAAGCTCTTATTCGCAGTGCACTGAAATCAGACCTCAATTAATTTGGAAGCTAAATAAACAGAACTGTAATGCTGCACTGATTTGAAAATCACTGACAGAGAAATAGTATATGAGTGAACGGCAAGTGTCATACACATTTTAATGAAGTATTTCGCGATGTTATCATACGCTTTTGCAACAGATACTCGCGTCCCAGAACGAAGTAATCTTTGGAGAAATAACAAATGGTTGTTGACATTACATTTATACCTGCGACATACGGTCAGAGCTCGGTGTGTGTTAATGAAGATATATAAAATCAGAGGCAAATAAAACGCACAAATAGTTCTGGTAAAGCAGTGTGTAATTAGTATTGTACCAACAAGGATGTCTCATATTGCTGCACTGCTGAATTCTCACCTGGAGTGGCAAACGTAGCAAACCTAAATCAGACCGCGCTGTGGGTCTTGCCGTTTAGAACGCCACCGCGGATATAATTATTCATCCAGAAATATGAGATAAGCACAACACGGCAGTAGACTGCGAGGAGGAGGGGGGGGGTGAAAGTTGTGGGGGTGGCGTGGGTAGGAGGGGGAGAGGTAAGGGGTATAGCGCTCTGGCTGTGGCAGCCGGCCACGGGTTGCCGACGGTGGGCGGTCGGAAGATAAACGGTGGCCGAGAATGAAATATTTATGAACGTAATAATGTGATATATGATCAGCGGCATTATACATAAGAAGACGGCCGGCGCCTGCGCGGTTCCGGGGCGGCTACCCGCGTAGCACCGTGATCCGTGTGACGGGAAGACAGATGAGGCAGCCGCGGCTCGCCGTTCGTCTGGCCATTGGCTGCACGGCCGTAGGGACCGGCAAGGGACAAGGGCCCCAGAATACGCCGGGCAGGAAAGGGGCACACCTCTGACACAAGCGGGGACTAGTCCCTCTGGACAACACTGCTGGCAGCGGACCATCGATCTGTGTCTCGCTGAGTCCTCAGATGCGGTCTATTTCACCTTTCGGTACTATAAAAGGGACCAGTTTGTCAGGTGTTTTCTGCAGAAAAGGTGTCCATCTGGGAGCACTGCATTGCACAGCGTGAAGTAGCAGGCAGATACTGGTGAGAAGCTAATTCATATGCCAGTCTGTAATTTCACTTTTAGCATGTAGCAACGGCAACGAAATTATTTACTACGGAATTAGACAAAAGTATGAAAGTTCTACCTACAGTTAAAATCAGTATCTTTCATTTGCCTGCAGTTATAGGAATTTCCACAAAACTTAAAATTTTCAGTAATGAAAAAATGAGGGTGTAACACACTCCGTCGTCTATTTTGCGTTGAACTACTATGCATGTTTCTGAAATCTGTTAACTTATGGTAAACCAACTTCATCAGTGCCCTTGACCCGTACACTGTATGTGTGAACATTTGCGAAAAGCCTTCCGGCCGATTTCTCTGACATTCAATTCCATATGTGCCCAACGCACAAACTTTCGTTGTTGTAGGAACGCTTACTGGCTTCAATGACGCTCATTTCATGATAAAAGTGGCAATCACCTGAAGAAACACTTCACCACGTTCGATGTTGTCAATATCACAGTCTGTAATTCGGACGTTGAGGATTTCAGAACCTTTACGAGTGCTACCGACCTCACTACCAAACCAAAAGATGACGTTCGTTGTAAGACTGTACATTTCAGAAATTTTATAGTCATGAAGATTTCAACAGGTTGACATGAACGGTTGCTTGAAGTAACGAATTCTTCACAGGATTGCCAAGAGGACATCTGTTCTTCATGTAATAACGAGGGAGACCACATTTTCTTACTTCCCCACAGTTTTTAGATGTGTTGCAAAATCTAGTGCCCAGATGCGTAGGTGCTACATAATGATCAATCTTGGAAGGCAAAGATTTAACAAAATTACTAGCTCGAACTTGAAACACATAGACTTAATAGAACTACTAGATTTCATGCCTCAACTGAAAGTTTTGTCTGAACTTCACGCCAGAGAATGTGATTACTAAAAAATATGATTATGAGAACCACGACTTTTGGGATAGGTCATAACTGCGTGTGTAGGGAATTCAGAATCTGCTCTTTATGTTCTGGTTCCCGTTTCACATTAATTACAAACCACACAACGGTCAGAAACACAATATTGACATTAGTCAGTTGGGTTCATAGGAGCTCTCTATTTTACTACTGGGACGGAGCTGACTCCTTTTGTCGAACAATGGTTCGTAGGTCGGTTGGTATCTTGCATTGTTAACACTTGTTTTCGCTTTGATCCATTCATTTAGCGCGAGTGACTCAGTTCACTATGAAACGTCCCCTTTGAACAATTTTACATGTGAAACGTCCACTTAGAACAATTATACAAGCCTGTGCTTAACCTGGCACACAATATTATTTAGCGCAACGCAATCTGACTTTCAATAACCCCTACAAAACAATGGCCCTGACTAACATTAAACTACACCTTTCAGAAATCACTTACCTCACAAAAATCTTCGTTACTGGAACTACGGCAATACGGCGAGCGCCACTACTGCCAGCTAAATAAAAGATTCAAACTGCTGAAGGCACTAACTACTGATAGGGATAGTTAGCAAATGAAAGATATTAATAGAGAACAAACAATGTATTTACCTTAATATTCATAATTGACATTCAGTCTTACAGATTATCAAAACTCCGCCATCTCTCTCCCCACGTCCACCACTGCTGGCGGCTCACCTCCAACTGCCCAACGCTACGCGCTGTTCACATCCAGCTGTAGCAGTTCATGACAACAATGGCAGACAACAATGCAAACTAGCCACATACTGCACACAGCACAGCCAGTGATTTTCATATAGAGCGCTACGTGGCATTACCCATATAAAAATCTAAACAGCCTACTTACAACTATTGCATAACGTTGTTTCGCACGCTGGGATATTCTTAATTGTTCACAACTGGTTCTTGACGCACACATCTCTGTCCCTGTCACTTCACACACTTAGTAGTAATATTATAATAATACGCAAGCTTTAACTGCGGCACTGAGAAACATAACGGCTCAAAGCACAGATTCGGAGTTGTGCGAAAAATAGGTATTAGTGAAAATCAGATCTGTAGGCAAACCACCATCCTCGTAGCTTAGACTTTTTTTAACCAAGTCTCAAGATACTGTATTTCCTATAAAAAATCGCTTTTCATTTCAAGTTACGAAATTTTAAATGTTGTTTAGGCTTATCATTAGTAATGTTATTCCATAAAGGTTTTATATATATTTTAAAAACTAATTGTTTAACTGATACCAAACGAGGCCCAAGTAACTGGGCTATGGTGTCGGTCCCTGCGTATACAATACCTACCATATAATACGATAGAACACAAGTTCCACAATTATAATCAGTATCCCGTGGATTCATAGTGTTTATTACTCAAATTTGGATGAAATTAACAAGGTACGATAATTCTTCGAACTGTTACGGAGTAACATGCAACCATTAACCCAGTATCTTGGCTACAGTAAGGGTGGCAACATTACACATGTAGGAGGGGAACAAACAGATGAAAGCATACTGGACTGGAATGATGGTCACAGAATTTTTGATATTCTAGACTAGCTGCATAAGTGTTAGCGCGATTTTGACAGTAATGTTACACGTAGACGCAGACACCATATTTATCCAACAGGTCTCTGGTGAGCCACGCGAACATTTACATATAGAGGATGATGACTGAAGAATAAATACGGCCCGTGATCTGTTAGCACCTACTGTATGTATACTTCTTACAATCGCGTGCTGGGAACTTTAGCCGCATGACGTGCATGTTGCTGCCGGATAAGACGCAAGTATCAGTTATGGAACGACGAGATATCCCTCGTCTCCATCTGCATCTCACCAGCGCGAGATTTACCAAGACCGGGGCCAGTGTGAATAGTGCTAAATAGAAGCCAAGACGCGAGACGACTTCAAGAGTGGGTAGTGTGGAACAGCCTCCCGAAACTCCTCTGCTTCAGAACTCCATGGTTCAGTACGACAATTTTGTGTATCTTCCCCTGCCAGTCAGAGGGCTTGGTCTAAATGTTCTGTCCAATGGACTCTCCTACCTGGTGAAATTTTCTAACTGAACCAATGGACAACATTCCTGCACACAGAGAAAGGCACACCCAAAGTTTTTGCTTGGCTTGGAGCCAGAGCGGTGCTTTCCCGCCCAACAAAATAGAAAAACACATAATTTTCCATTTTGGTTTCTGATGCAACATACAGCAATGTTTTCTCGGCGAATTGTTTTCAGTGTGCTCTTCAGAAATATGCTCTCTTAGCGAAAAACAACAATCATGTTCCATATAGCCACAGTGAGTGCTCCGGAAAGTATTATGTGGCTAGCTTAAATGCAAGCATTGCTCTCTTCTGCATTTCAGGAGAGAGCTCCGTACCCACAGAGACAATTCCCTGATATGGCCAGGTGGCCAGGGCACCTTGCTGACAGTGTCACCCCGGCAACTCCTAGGGCCCGTTCTCCCCGTGGGTAGTAGTTCCAGGAGGGTGACCCCTAAAGTGGTGGGAAACTTCCCTTCGCGGCAAAGCAGCCAGGTCAAAGTGACCACCTCCCCTTTTCAGGAGTTTCCGTTCTTCCACAGAAGTCATGAAACCAGCCTGGGGTTGCCAGTACAGTACACGCGCTGCATGCACCCGACTGAAATGCAGGAGATGAAGTGGAACAGTGGGAAAATGGCGTAACCATTCACCGACCTCCGACATGTAGTTTAATATTTCAAGAGGCCACTGGAGTAATGGCTACACTATAGTAACAGCCTTGAAAGCACCAAGTATCCCTTCTAAATATGCAGATCATCACACCACGAATTCGTATGTATGTTTAATGGAGTAAGTGTACATATAATTGGAAGGGAAGGTCTGCCCCGAGATGTGAACTGTAGTTACCAGGTTTTTAATTTTTAATTTTTTTATCTTTTGTGAGTCTTCAGCAGTCTCCATTCTACGGCTCCCACTAGTACCATGTAAGTCAGGGGCGGGCAGGAATTCTGCAGGTGTGCGGTGCACATGCACGTGTGCAGTTAACAGGTGTTCTGCGTGCACACAGGGGCAAGCTGGCCACCCGCCTCTCACCCCTCCCCGCCATGCCGTCTCACCGCTTCTTCCCCTGTAATGCGTTTTGTTTCCTGGCCTGCTTTATTAAATGAGGGAATAAGGTTAGTAGGAGTGCTTGAAAGTAATCATGGTTTGAAAAGAGTACTTATTACCTACGATACATTTTGTTTAATTATCACAGGTGGAGTTTACAATACGTTTAATGTCTGGAACAAAATTTCTACATACAGACAAACGCAAACAGTTACGTAAATTTTCATTACTGATGTTTGCTCTTAACCGAGACTTATTAATTTTGATAACAGAAAAAAATCTCTCACAAAATTATGTCGAGCTCAACATTGACTATGTTCGTGGCTTCACGATGGAGACGAGGAAACTCTTGCCGTGGAAAGTCGTGATAAAGATCTATTACACGTCTTGCCAAAAGGAACTTGTCTCTCAGACGAGAATTACACTGTAGATCTGTTAATTCCATTTGCAAACTGAGATGAATATCGTCTACAGACACCAGATTCTCTCGAGAACTATTGAAAACCTTGGGATAAGTAAGATATATCCCCAAATCGCTTGAGAAATTCCTCTTTTATTGCACTAAGAACGGCAACATACTGAAATTTATTATAATTTCGTTCAATATTAAACTTCCGCTCACCAGCGAGAATACTGTCACATATTATACATTTCCAATTTTCACGTTTTTCCACAGAGAACAAATGATTCTCCCATTCCTTTTTAAAAGATAGCAAATCTCCAATTCTCCGTTTCCTTGATTCACTCTGCATTTTCCGGTTATTGAAATACAACGTTCACTACGTAGTGGTCGCTTCGCTTCAACGTCCGCAGCTTAGCCTGGTACTACACTGCCGCAACCTGGAGGCACTGTCCCATTCGACGATTGCACGCGTGCAGCACACGTGCAGCGCTGTGTGCTCATGAGCCACGTGCAACGTTTGCCCGCCCCTGATGTAAGTCATTCCCTGATGTCTTTACAGATGTCGTATCATCCTTTCCCTCCTCCTTGTCAGTTTTTTCCTTTCCTCTCCGATTCTGCGCGGAACCTATTCATTACTTACATTATCAGTCCATCTAATTTTCAACATTTGTCCGTGTCACCACATCTGAAATGATTGGATTCTCTTCTATTCTGCTTTTTCCACAGTCCATGTTTCACTACCATACAATTCTGTGCTCCAACGTACTTTTTCAGACATTTATTCTCAAATTGAGACCTATGTTTGATTCTAGTAGGCTTCTCTTTGCCAAGAATGCCCTTTTTGCCAGTGCTAGTCTGCTTTTTATGTCCTCCTTGCTTTGTCCACCATTGGTTATTTTGCTGCCTAGGTAGCAGAATTCGTTAACTTTATTTACTTTGTGACCGTCAACATAGATGTAAAGTTTCTCGCTGTTCTCATTTCGGCTACTTCTTGTTTCTACCGTATTTCTTCGATTTACTCTCAATCCGTATTCAGTATTCATTTAACTGTTCTTTCCATTCAGCAGATCCTGTAATTCTTCTTCACTTTCACTCAGGATAGCAATGTCATCAGTGAATCGTATCATTGATATCATTTCACATTGAATTTTAATTTAATTCCTGAACCAATATTTTATTTTCTTCATTGCTTTTTCGATGTACAGACCGAACTGTAGGGGCGAAAGACTACATCTCTGTCTTACACACTTTTCAATCCGGGCACTTCATTCTTGGTCGTCCACTCTTATTATTCCCTCTTGGCTCTTGTACATGTTGTGTATTACCCGTCCGCTCCCTGTAGCTTACCCGAATTTACTCAGAATTTCGAATATCTTGCGCCATTTTTCAGTGTACAACGATTTTCCCAAGTCGACAAATCCTATGAACGTTTCTGGATTTTTATTTAGTCTTGCTTCCATTACCAACTGCAACGTCCGGATTGCCTCTCTGGTGCCTTTACCTTTCCTAACATATCGTCAGTTGTATTTTCCATTTTTCTCTGCATTATTATTGTTAGCAACTGGGATACATGAGCTGTTAAGCTGATTGTGTGATGATTCTTGCAGTTTTCGGAATAGTGTGAATATTTTTCCGGAAGTCAGATGGTACGTAACCAGACTCATACATTCTGCACACGAAAATGAAGAGTCATTTTGTTGCCTGTTTCCGGAATGATTTTAGAAATTTTGATGGAATGTTATCTATCACATCTGCTGTATTAAATTTTATTCTTACATTCTCCAAAGCTCTCTTAAATTCTGATTCTAATACTGGATCCAGTGTCTCTTCTATATCGGCTCCTCTTTCTTCTTCTGTCACATCAGACAATCTTCCCCCTCATAGAGGCCTTCAGTGTACTCTTTCCACCTATCCGCTCTTTCCTCTACATTTAACAGTGAAATCCCGTCGCACTCTTAATGTTACCACCCATGCTTTTAACTTCAGCGTAGGTGGTCTTGACTTCCCTATATGCTGAGTCAGTCCTTCCAGCACTCATTTCTTTTTCGATTTCTTCACAATTTTCATGCAGCCATTTCGTCTTACCTTTCCTGCACTTCCTATTTATTTCATTTCTCAGCAACTTGTATTTATATATCCCTGAATTTCCTTGAACGTTTCTGTATTTCCTTTTCCCATCGATCAGCTGAAGTAATTCTTCTGTTACACATGGTTGCTTCGCAGTTACCTTCTCTGTGCATACGTTTTTTTCTTCAGCTTCTGTGAATGCCCTTCTTAGCGATGCCCGTTCCTCTACAGCAGTACTGCCTTCTGAACTATCACTTACTGCTGTAACTACATCCTTATAGACCTTCAAGCGTAAATCTTCAATCCTTAGTACTTATGTATCCCACTTTATTTGTGTATTGATTCTTACTGACTTCAGCCTATTCTTTATCACTAATACATTGTGATATGAGTCTATATCTGCTCCTGTGGACACATTACAGTCCAGTATGTGACTTCGGAATCCAACGCAATCTAACTGAACTCTTCCCGTACCATCCTGCTTTCTCCTGTCCCTAATGTCTCTAAAAACATGCGATCTCTGCTTCTCCCCACACGATTTTACCAAGACAACTGCTAATTTAATCCCAATGATCACCTCAAACTCAGTGAATGGGAAATGTTGTCTCAAAAATGGAAGACTTGTTAGCCAAAATTGATCTTTTTTGAGGATGCTGTGAGAGCCAGCGAATGGCAGTCCACCATTCTCTTACTTTGCGAATGTCGACCAATCATAACTCAGCCTTACTTTCCCTCTTGTGCTCCACATGGACAGTATTTATAATAGCGGCCTCAGGGTGGCATCGGAGGCTTCAAAGCTGTTCCTAAAGGTGGAGTTGCGCTCTTCCCATGTTACGAAGCGAACTTGTCTCAACAAAGTGATCACGCTCGCACACTTTTACCACTTGCCGAGTGGATGCGCTTCTCATAGTGGTGTCAGTAGCAGTCTGGAGGTGCTCTATAGATAATATTGCGGCCTGGCAGAAATGCTGGGGACATCTGGGAACCACACTAGCCTAGGCGCCGTCTGTTTGAGAAATCTTCAGTCTCTTCAAACAGAGTTACCGCCTGCCAATGGTGGCGAAATGGCTCACAGCCCTCACCTATAAGATGGCTAGTTGACGAACGGTTCCCTGGGCGATGACCTGACCTCGTGCCCTAATTTAATGACATCCCCCCTTTCAATTGCTCTGCTATTCTATCCTACACAGAGATTCAGTACAGAAAACCGTATTCAAATAAGGAACGGGTAATAACAGCAATCATCTCACATGTCCATTGGGCATTAGTCCGTACATTACGTATACGCTAGAGTCTCGAGAACAATACCTATCGTGTAACTGGTTCAATAAATGTGCATAATTAAAGTAAAACGTGATGGTGGCTGCAGCCGGACATCACTTGCTTGATAATTAATTCCCAAATTAGCATATCAGCTGTCCAGCTTCTCAGCTATATCAGACAAGCAACACCTTTAGGCCAGGGCATAAGACAAGTAAACATGTGATAATTTTCTCGTTTTGGAAATGAGAATAAAATAAAAATTATGGTTGGCAAATTTGGGGTTCTTCTTTTGTGAGAACAGGGATAACTGTTACTGGGAATGAGCCAATTCGAAAAAATCGCATTCCCATGTTCTGAGCCAGCTGTTTCATCATACACATAAGGTTGTGTGTGCAGTGGCTCTAAGGATTTTGGAAAAATGCTGCTAAACATTTCTTTTATGAGAACTGTTTAATGCTGCAGGCGGCTCTTCCTACAAATCATTGTGTTCGAGATCCTTTGGTTTGGGTTCTCTAGTACAGTAACGAGTGAGGAGTCAATCCTTACTCAACAGGAACCCTCTTTACTATCCATTGCCTTCTGTACAATATCTCGATCATTGGGGCTGGTAGGCATCCTTCAAAATCCCTGCGGGTATGTGAGACAGTAATGGCAGCAGGCGGCAGTGACCCTGCTGACGTGTCGGATTGGTACCGTAAGACAAAGCCAAACGGCAGAGAAACGCAGGTGATGTGTGAATGTGGCAGGATGTGCGCATGCATCACTTTCAACCCAATAGCCTCGTGTAGTGTAACGACGTAAGTTTTGTATAAACGGTTACCTTTTGATATATGACCATGTGCAGACTTCGTCACCTACGTCACTTACTACACGCTTCAAAATTATTTATATTCCTTTTTAAATTGTCTCAGAATGGTCTTGAACGAAACTGTAAAACATAATTTGAGTCGTATGCGCAGAATTACGTCACTCAGTCCAATTGCTTTTCGTAAACTTTTTCAATTTAGATGTCGTTTGTTTCTCCTCAGAAAACAAAACAATAAATGAAACTTATATTCACCTGCAAACTGGGCTGACACTGGTGGATGGGTGACGCTTCAATTTCGCGTCCCACTACATACCCCACCCACAAGCTCAGTTTGTCAGGTTTTAACCGAAAATAAAACTTCTTCTATATACAATATTTAACTTTTAATATTATACATTTTTCTCACATTTTCCGTAATCTAAAGTCCTTGGTCTTAGATAGATTCAATCCTTTTATGACAATATTGTTGTGCCTACTTATCATTTAGTTTTAATTGTTCTATTATGGTAATTCACAACCGAATATATGGAGATTACTCCTTTTCATTTCATAGTTGCTAGTAAATAATAATTTAGTACGTTCCTTAACCTTGTTACATTAGGACAGAGCGTTCAAATTGTGATAGGTTAGTTTCAGTTTTATTCATTTACTAGAATTATTCTTTCTAAAATGTATATAACTAATAAGTTTCTCACAATAACTAATAGTACTATTTACTTTACGTCGTTCTTTCCCCTAATGCTTTATTTATGCCTGAGGTCAAGAAAAAATCAAGCAAAACTTTCTTTAGAATCTCGGCACGGCTTTCTTTACCTTCGGACACCTTGTTGGGTAATGGCAATATATTTAGGAGAAACAAGCGAGAGAGCCCCGTTTGGTGTGTTCTATATTAACACTATTACAAATCTCTATTAAAGGCACTCTGCTATGTTCTCGTGAGCCATATAGCTCTGGACGCCCATGGTCCCTAAAATTATTAACCATCCCTTTTGGTTCCTACTATCCGAGTAAATATAAAATACACAAAATTTCTTCTGACCTAATAACAAAACTTTCTTCCATATAAATCCCCTTTTAGTTATCTTTTCCCTTTTTGAAGTACTGGTAGATTATTGTAGAACACTTGTTTAAACTTCCTGTCATTTCTTTAAAAATAACACGTAACTATCACGAAAAACTTCACATGAATAAACTATGAACGCTCGTCCGTGTGTAACATATAATAAATATTAACTTACTTAGGAATGAAGGGTTTCATTTGATCGACACTATATAATCCTTTAATTACACCTGATGAAGGTTCCATAAGAAGTAACGCTTTGGGATGTACAATCTTATGTACAACATATGGACCTTCAAAGATAAAGAAGAATTTTCTACATTCCTTATTGATCTTCGAACCTTTAGGATGAGATCGTACTAATACACGATCTCCTTTTCTCGTTCGGATGGATAATTCGTAGAATAACATTTTTCTTTCCTTTACATAATACGATAACCTACTAATTAGGACTCGTATTAGATGAGTTTCAATAATTGGTTCTCCAAGTAATTTAGCACGGTTTAAATGCCATTCGAAATAATTCCTATAACCTCTCCTCCGTTTAGAATATGGAGGAGGGTCTAACAACTCTAAAGTAAAGTGTTGTTGTTTTCTTCTCGACCAATAATTTTGTTTAAACTGCTTAACAAAATCATCCCAATCCCTAAATTCAGTTCAATGCAGTACTGCCCATTCCGCAGCTTCCGCTTCTAAATGTCCTATTACAAATTGAATCCGTTTTTCATTACTCCATTTAGGAGATAATGAAGTTTCAAAAGCTTTTATAAAGATTATAGGTTGAAGTTCGCCTCCTGGTTTGAATACAGGAAATCGACTCGCTACATTTGAATTTGTCGTTATATCATCTCGACATTCTGCGAGAGACATAGTTGGATTTTGTTTAGATTGAAGAGACGGAGTTGCGTCGGATTTGCTTGCCGTGATTTCTTTATTTGTATTGTTGTTGTTCAAGCTAGCAAACGCGATGCGACTGTTGTCTCTGATTACGTTATTACTGCTACTACTTGAAATGTTTTCATTATTATCTAATTCCGATAACCGTTTAGTAACTTCCTGCATTCGCATTTCTGTATGGGATACGCGATTAGCTAATATCGATTCTTCACTGTGTTCACGATGTGAACGCTCTGTACCTTCATCAATGTTATTATCTTTGGAAGTCTCAAAGATACTGCATATTTCGGAAATTAAAAATTTCATGTTTTCTATTTCAGTATGATCTTTCTCTACTCGATGAGTTAATATCTCTAATTCTACATCATCTATTGAAGAAATCTCTACAGGTTTGGTAGAAACCTCTTTAATAGATTCTAATAATTCTCTACGAACAGTTTCTGTTATCATATAAAATTCATCTCGTAACTTATCATTATTTTTCTCTATTTCATTTACAACTAAGACATTGTCATTATCTAGTCTCTTGTTCAAGTCAGTAATATCATTTCGCATGCGAGCTTTTTCCTCACGCGATTCCTGGATATGTTCTTCTAATCGTTTACAATTATCAGCAATCTTATTACTAAGTCCTACTAGTTTTTCCTGCATTTCAACTTTAGAAGCCTCTATTTTATCACTTAATTCTCGACTGGTTTCATTAAGATGTTTCTGTAACCTGTCTGTCGATTTTGTTAGCTCCCCTTTAAGTTCCTCTTTTAATCTAGCCGTAGATTCTTCGTTAGACTGTTTTAATCTAGCAGTAGATTCTTCGTTAGACTGTTTTAATTCCTGTTTTAGTTCCTCTTGTAATCTAGCAGACTTCATTAGACTGTTTTAATTCAGCTAAAAAATCCCCGTTAGATTGTTTTAATTTAGCGATCGCCCTAAAAAGGGATCTCATGCTCCTATCGGACACAGATTGCTCTTCGTCTGACATTTCACTTCCCGACATTATTGTAAGATATTAACTAGTTACACACGCAGACGTGTAATCAACAATCCTATTAAAGCACACTCCCTATGTACAACACTCCACTTCCAACTTAAAACATACTCACCGGACAATAATATTGTAATTTGTAGTTCTCGGTGATCAGTGTGCTGCTATGGGCTGCAAAAGTAACAGCCGTCGATGCAGCCGCTGAGATGCTGCGACCCCGCTTCCGCAACCGGCAGGACGCCGAGTCGAACACCGGAGACGTCACTGGCTGCAACCACGCCCGGCCGCACCGTAGACAGGTGAAGCCCTCAGCAACCCCTCTTATACCAGCCGGAGGAACGCCCCCCAGCTGACGTACTGGGCCTGTTAGTTTAGGGAGAAAAAAAGGTTGTCGGGGTTCGTAGCGTTCAGCTGCTGCCAAACAGATGCGCCTTTTCGTGGAATAACTGCATGACCGTACTGCTTGGCTGCGCTTCGTCAGATGCCCACACCCGCGAAGTCGCCGCTGGCTGGTGAAGGCTCCACGAAGACTCGCGTTGACTTCCGAAGGACTCTTGATGTTTTGTTTTGTACCTGTGTGTCTTAGTTGCACACAAGTCCTGTTTATAAGGTCGCCACAGTGTAGTGTAACGACGTAAGTTTTGTATAAACGGTTTTCTTTTGATATATGACCATGTGCAGACTTCGTCACCTACGTCAGTTACAACACACTTCTAAATTATTTATATTCCTTTTTAAATTGTCTCAGAATGGTTCTTGAACGAAACTGTAAAACAGCATTTGAGTCGTATGCGCAGAATTACGTCCCTCAGTCCAATTGGTTTGCGTAAACTTTCTCAATTTAGATGTCGTTTGTTTCTCCTCAGAAATTATATTAATGCACGTTATCTGATTTAATAAATATTAGAACCACATTGAATAAACTTTCGAGATTCAAACTGGCGATGAACGTTGTCAAAAATTAATAATCTTGTCAAATATATTATTAATTCATTCACATAATTCTTCATAAATAAATTCTCGGAACACGTATTTCAACTTTAGTAGCATACACTAATTTATTATCTTCTTAAATATAGACGTGAACCTGAGCCTTGACAAGACAGAACTGAACCTTTACAACATGATTAAACTTTCTATGACGTCATTGTTGTAGAAACATTGCAAATTATTAATTTTCAATTTTTAGAAGCACGACGCAGCAACTCGGTTTCAGGATCTTCTGTTGCTCTTTGGCTGTCGACCCACGACGTATAGTGGCCAGCAAATTTCTCTCTGGTCCCGGCAGCGAAGATGCTGTCTCCGTTCGTTGCGCCGCCCTCTCCGTACATGAAACATAAAAAATAAGTACAAAACTGTAGACAATTCACAACCATTACAATTATTCCAAAAATACATAAACAAAAACTAAATTAAACTTATATTCACCTGCAAACTGGGCTGACACTGGTGGATGGGTGACGCTTCAATTTCGCGTCTCACTACACTCGGACTTCCCCTGGACTGACACCACTGGACTGCCTCACTTCGGCGGATACAGTTCAAATCGGGGTCCCAGCTGGGTCAGCTCTGTAGGATTGTAGACTACAGGCCGCGTCCGACAGATGAGGCTTGAGCAGCCTAGACGTTTATTCGAACAATGACGAGCATTAAAAACGCTCGCGCTGCACCATGCATCAAGCGAGTTGGCCTCGAGCCATAGAACGCCACGTTGCTAGCACGATTTCCACGAACAACTGCATCGTTACGTTGGTGGATGGCTCGCATTTGTCTTGCCTGGTTGCAAAGCTCTGCCTGAAGCTCAAGCCACACGTAAAGAAAGAGATTTTGGACACTCAAAAGTGGACCTGTTTACGATATTTAATTTTAATGACTGACTTGATAAGGTACTTTGATGAAATAAACCAGGCATTTCTTAATAAATTTCGAGGTTCTGCGTGGCATATTACGCTGAAGTCAAAAACAGGGATGGCCAAAAATATGTAAAAGCCAAAACTACAATAAATTACCATGAAAAATACAGTATACAAAAACAGTTGGCATTCTAACATCAGTCAGTCGACTTGGAATGGATAAATACAGGTCCAAAATAGTGAGAATCTAGGGTAACGATGACAGAGGTGGATAGTGACCAACCTTCTCCTCAAAGCAGACCACAAAAGCTCGACAGTATTGAGATCTGGTGACTGTGGGGGCCAGCGAAGATAGGAACTTGACTCTCAGAAAACTTCGCAGAAAAAGTCCTTGAGGTTGAGAGTTGAGTGAAGAGTGAAGATGGGGCACTGGCGGCTTGGAACACAGCATATTGGGGAACAATCATTGTACCATGGGATGTATTTGGTCAGCCTGCATGGTCACATAAACCTTGCCAGTAATACGACCTTGCAGTGTAACCATGGGCGCATGGACTACATCGATATGATCGCCAGAATCATCACAGAACCCCCGCCATGTTACACAATTGGTACGTAAACTTGACCAGCGGTTGGAAAAAGTGTGAACAATACTCTACAGACACAATGAATCTTCCATTATTCCACAGTTCAGGTTTTATGACTTCAGCACCATGTTCTCCAGTTACGGACATTTGCATCATGAGGGCGTTTGCTATTCCATCTCGCCCTACAATTCCCTGTTTACGGGCTACCTTCGTGTTGTTTTGGTGTTGACAATGTTCGTGGGTGCCACATTTAATTTTTATCCACTGTACCTGTCGTTCAATTTTTTTGTCGGAGTCTCCTTCAGTGATCATCCGTCACTATCATTCAACAGACGTTCGTTCATACTGTGTCTCAGGGGATGATGTTACTCCGCTTTCCCTTCGTGCAGTATAAAATTTCGATGGGATGTGTTTTGAAACGCCAAACACTTCGACTATATTGGCTACGGAAGTAGCCACCATATGAGTACCAACAACGTGCCCACATTCAATTCAATTATATCAGTTCACTTATATCCATCATAATGTACTCACAGATACACAGAACACTGTTCTGAACAAGTGCAACGCGTTGAGAGCCGTTCGAGTTCAGACACAATACCGTAGCCTGGTATGATCTGGTAACTGCATTAACAGGTTGACAATTATTGAACTATAACAAATAAAATCGTCGTAACTTCTGAACGGTTTCCTTTAGGACGTTCAAACTGCACGATTGTCCGCTGAGCATGATGGGAATTGGTATTTGCTTGTATGGTTTGGTTTAGCCACGAAGCTGACTTTCATTTTATGGGTTCGACAGTAAGCAAAATTGGCACATTTCGTGATCGAGAAGTCTCCTCACCCTCAACGGGCCACTGTGTCGTGTGTAATCTCCAGTCAAGGAATAATCGGCACGATATTCCTTAAGGCATGGT
Source organism: Schistocerca cancellata (assembly GCF_023864275.1). NCBI lineage: Eukaryota > Metazoa > Arthropoda > Insecta > Orthoptera > Acrididae > Schistocerca > Schistocerca cancellata. The sequence continues at coordinate 267,121,169 of NC_064634.1, forward strand.
GACTACCGAACGGTATGTGAAGATTTTTGAAGATGGTTTCAGCCCTATTACTCAAGGTGTCTCTGATATTGACAAGATGTGTTTCATGTAACACGGAGATCGATCCCATCGAAGCAGGAGAGGAGTACTTTGGGGACCGCATTCTGGCTCTGGGGTACCCAGAGGCCACTGGTGTGAGATGCGATTGGCCGCCGGATGCTACGGATCTGAACATATGCGATGGCTTTTTGTGGGGCTATATTAAAAACAAGGACTACAGCAATAACCCCTAAACCACTGAGCTAAAGCAGCCATTCAGGAGGTCATCGACAGCATCAATATTCCGACACTTCAGCAGGTCACGCAGAATTTCGATATTCGGCTGTGTCGTGTCATCTCCAATGACGGCAGGCATGACGAACACGTTATAACGTAAATCCGATTATCTGTAGTGACGTTTACATGTTGAATAAAGTGTATGCACGCCGTACTTTATAGCTAATTTACGTTATTCTCATATAGTTCAATAATTGTTGCCTTGTAGGTTCAAGCATATATTTCTCTTGATGTTTAAATGATTTTCCACAATTCCTGTTGACTGTTTTACTCACTATATCGAGGCAGAGTGTTACGTGTTATATGTAACTATTGACTGTACCACTGACTGTTAATGCGAATGTAGTAGTAACATCTAATCCCGAAAAGTAAAGTAACTTACAACTACTTCAAAGTAAATGTGATGCAGTCGTGGGACCTTGCAATGCAGTCATAGTTTTTCACAGTTATCCTTGCCTGCGTGCCCATGTTAATCACTCTACATCAGGCAGCGTAATGTGTGTTTACCTTAGTGAGGCGAGTGAAATCATCTCTTGAAGCATAACAGTCACTGGCAGTTACGATAGCCGGTGCACTGCCGTCTCCTCTAGGAATGTCGTTGAAGCAATGCATCTTGGCGTAAATACTGGACCTATTCTTGGTATTCACAGAACAAAGAGTTTTTGGTAGAATTTAATGTAGTGTATACACGTGATAAATTAAGGTTTTTTAAATAAATAGTTTAGGAAATGTGATTTATTGCAGTAGCTGTTAAGAGCCAAAGATATTGCTTCCTTGTCTACTCGATAGCAGGTATCCGCCTGTCATGCAGTGGGATCTAACTCTATGTTTTATAAGGATATATTTTTTTTTTGTTTTACTTTTGCCAGTAAAATTACTTTACTAGCTATCATGAATTAATAATGCATTGAAACATTAATGACAAACTGAGGAGTCTTACGTATAAAATATGAATCCATTGTGTTTCAAAATATGGTGGAAGTGATGAAAATTACAGTATGTTTTTGATGTGACTTCTGTGTTTTGTCTTTCTTCTTCTGTGACTTCTGGTCTTGTACGGTTAAGTCACATGTGCTAATACAATTTTTATGTGAAAATAATGACTCCTTTTTGTCCATACGTTGTGTTATTGCCTATATTTTTACACTAATGCTACCCTTTATATGTTAATAAAAGGTTTTGTAATGAAATGTGGGTGGGTCTTGCTGTATGAACTGTAATGACCGGCTTGCGCTAAGTTTCCAAGTTTGCCATTACGGCCATCTAAACGAGATAGCTGCGAATTGTAGTGACTGCTTAGAACCTCGATATCATTTGATTAAAAAAATACGACTGCCAAGTGCGATTCAAATTAGGGCACTTGAAATATTACAAACCTTCGTTATAGCGACAACACGAAGCCAAGCTAGTTATTTCTAGAGAACACTATTTTCGGTCTTCCTAATTTTATATCCATAGATCTTCTGTCAATTTCACTCGCTCGGTTCATATTAAGGAAGTTAAAATTTGCTGACTGGAGTACTTTACGGCAACAATACTTCACACTGTACCGGTCCATTGAGAAGTGCAGACTAGCAAACCGCAACACCAGAGAAGGCAGAAAAAGCAAGTAACGTGAACAAATGCATGCAGTCTTAATGTTCGTTCGTTGAAGGTTTTTATACCTTCTCGCGTAACGACAAGAGGCAAAACTACACTACTGGCCATTATAATTGCTACACCAAGAATAAATGCAGATGGTAAACAGGTCTTCATTAGACAAATATATTATACTAGAACTGACATGTGATTACATTTTCATGCAATTTGGGGGCATAGATCCTGAGGAATCAGTACCCAGAACAACCAACTCTGGCCGCAATAACGGCCTTGATACGCCTGGGCATTGAGTCAAACAGTGCTTGGGTAGCGTGTACAGCTACAGCTGCCCATGCAGCTTCAACACGATGCAACAGTTCATCAAGAGTAGTGACTGGCGTATTGTGACGAGCCAGTTGCTCGCCCACAATTGACCAGACCTTTTCAGTTGGTGAGAGATCTGGAGAATGTGCTGGCCAGCGCAGAAGTCGAACATTTTCTGTATCCAGAAAGGCCCGTACAGGAGCTGCAACATGCGGTCGTGCATTATCCGGCTGAAATGTAGGGTTTCCAGGGATCGAATGAAGGGTAGAGCCACGGGTCGTAACACATCTGAAATGTAACGTCCACTGTTCAAAGGGCCGTCAATGCGAACAAGAAGTGACCGAGACGTGTAGCCAATGGCACCCTATAACACACGCCGGCTGATACGCCAGTATGGCGATGACGAATACACGCTTCCAATGTGCGTTCACCGCGATGTCACCAAACACGGATGGGACCATCAACATGCTGTAAACAGAACCTGGATCCATCCGAAAAAATGGCGTTTTGACATTCGTGCACCCAGGTTTGTGATTGAGTACACTATCGCAGGCGCTCCTGTCTGTGATGCAGCGTCAAGGGTAACCGCAGCCATGGTCTCCGAGCTGATAGTCTGTGCTGCGAAAACGTCGTCGAACTGTTCGTGCAGATGGCTGTTGTCTTGCAAACGTCCCCATCTGTTTACTCAGGGATCGATACGTGGCTGCAAAATCCGTTAAAGCCATGCGGGTTAGATGCCTGTTATCTCGACTGCTAGTGATACGAGGCCGTTGGGAACCAGCTCGGCGTTCCGTATTACCCTCTTGAACCCACCGATTCCATATTCTGCTTACAATCATTGGATCTCGAGAAACGCGAGCAGCAATGTCGCGTTACGATAAACCGCAATCGCGATAGGCTACAATCAGACCGCCGCCCGCGGTGGTCTCGCGGTTCTAGGCGCGCAGTCCGGAACCGTGCGACTGCTATGGTCGCAGGTTCGAATCCTGCCTCGGGCATGGATGTTTGTAATGTCCTTAGGTTAGTAAGGTTTAAGTAGTTCTAAGTTCTAGTGGACTGATGACCACAGCTGTTAAGTCCCATAGTGCTCAGAGCCATTTGAACCATTTTTTTTTACAATCCGACCGTTATCAAAGTCTGAAACGTGATGGTACGAATTTCTCCTCCTTACACGAGGCATCACAACAACGTTTCACCAGGCAACGCCGGTCAGCTGCTGTTTATGTATGAGAAATCGGTTGGAAACTTTCCTCATGTCAGCACGTTGTAGCTGTCTCCACCGGCGCCAACCTTGTGTGAATGCTCTGAAAAGCTAATAATTTGCATATCACATCATCTTCTTCCTTTCGGTTAAATTTCGCGTCTGTAGCACGTCATCTTCGTGGTGTAGCAATTTTAATGGCCAGTAGTGTACTATTCAGCTCATCGAGTAAAATAATATGACTTATCACGGTAACGCGGCATACTAAATAAATTTAGGGCCTCCAGCGGGACAGCTAGGATTCTGTGCTACAAGCGTGCCAATGCACTAGCTCATTTGTGATTGATGAATTCTTCTCGGGTTATCAGATGAATGCTGGCATCGTCTTGTCGCAACGTTTCAATGAGTTTCTTCTGGCGAATTGTCGGGATGCTGTGTTCTGCGTATCTACATAGCTGCTTGGCCGTCGTCCGCTACTGTAGCCCGGCGAATCACGTTCTTCGGAAAGAAGATACCGCGTCGGTAGTGGAAGTGGGGGGGGGGGCGGACCGGCGTCGAGACCCGGTGGCTATCCAATCTGTCTGCCGACGCCGCTGCCTTCACATCGGAGCGTTCCTGACGTATTTTGTTATTGTGGTATTCCACGCTGCACTGAGCCGAAAACCGCTACCCCTGTTTACCAAATTGTTGTGTAGACGTATCTCCACTGCCTCTTTGAAGATCGAGTCCCAGAAACCGTTGGCACTGCACAGCTTCTTCGTGTGTCCCTCGATAATGCTACGTTCTGCTACAGCGGACTTGTTTGTCTGTCGTAGTCGTTCGTTCCTGATGTTTTCAGTACAGCGCTGGGAGATACATCGTTGTGTCTGCCCGATATATTCCATTCCACATTCGCACTCAATGCTGTAAATGCACGGCGTCTGCAGCCCCAGTTGGTTTGTGGTTGAGCCAGGTATATCTTCGACTTTTTTCGGTGCGCGAAAGATGGTCGTTATTTCGTGCTTCTTTAATATTCTTGCGATCTTGGCCGTTGGCGCTCCAGCAAACGGCAGAAACGCCACACGTTTTGCTTCGTCTTCTTCTCTTTTCTCCTCCCGCCTCTTGTCTACACGCAAGACGTGTCTTATTTGTGTCTCGGTGTAGCCATTGTTACGGAAGGTTTCCCGCAGATATGCTGTCTCACGCGGAAAACTCTCGCTGTCTCAGATCGACCTGCCTCTTTGTACTGAGGTGTTCAGTACTGAGCTACGTTGTGCTGGATGGTGGCAGCTCCGAGCGTTGAGATATACAACCGTGTGCGTCTTCTTCCTGTAGACAGAGTATCCCAACGTACCGTCTGGATTTTTCTTGCTCAATATATCCAAGAAGGGAAGACAGCCATTCTCTTCTATCTCCATGGTGAATTTGATGCTGTCATGTATGCCACTGAGATGGCGTACGAACTCCTGTAGTCTTTCCTTACCATGGGGCTACACTATGAAAGTGTCGTCTACGTATCTGTAGAACACCTTTGGTTTATGGCGGGTGGTGTTCAGTGCCACATCTTCAAAGTGCTCCATGAACGAGTTGAGCAATAATTCACACAGGAGGTAATGAGTCTTCTACCCGATAGCTATAATACTAGCATTCGTGATCACTGAGGTCAAAATCGTCGTCTGGTCATTTATGTTTACGTTTCTATAGATTTCCGAAGGTAAATGCCTAGACAGTTCCTGATGTGTACGTGTTGTCTGGGTAGAGCAGCTCCACACATCGTTTTGGGTGTGGGTCCTCCGAGGTGGACGAAAGAACTGTATCAGTGCAAACAAATTATTAGTGACAAGCAAGTATATACTTTATAGCACTGTGATACTTAAGTTCTACATTAACCCGCTGGATGTTGCCTGCAGACAGATACAATTAAACAGTGGCTTGTCAGAGCGTGTATTACCGAATGCACTGTCAACAAGACTATGTCCGTCCTGGGTGCCACAGTGTCAACCAATGTAGCAAATACTTGTCCTTATGCGAACGCTATAGGCGACACCACTCGTAGAATATTGTTAAGTCTTGCAACTGTAGCTACGAACTGCAATTCTGGAGCTCCGTACTAGAGCAGTCATACGCAACGCCGAACGTGAACCGTGCGTTGCTGCCTGTGGCCACTGCTTGTTACAACGCGGAAGCCCATCTCATTGGCGGCGGCGCGGATGTTAATGATTATGCCACGATTGTTGTTGGCAGCCGAATTTCATAGCGTCCCCCATGGCCCCAGTCGGTTAATTGTCTCAGCGCGCCAGCTCGATTTGCGTCCATTGGCGAGGATGAAACCTCTTCCACCCTCACCCCCCCCTCTCACCCTCCCCTCCTTACCGTATTCGTGTACCATCGGTTCCTGTTACGATGGCGGGGGTTTTGGGAAAGAGGGGGGGGGGGGGGGTGTAGATACAGCAAGTGATGAGGCAACGGGAGCAGCGCCGGCAGCTAGTACCGAGTCCCACTTGTGTTGTATCATTCACCTTACGACTGACCCAGAACGCCAGCCAGAAAACGAGGTGGAATGCATAGTCATGCATCCAAGAATGGAGCGCAATCATCATGGTGTTGACCCGCAAAGGGTCGTGATGTGGGGTGTGGGCCCCTTGCAGGTCCACGGAGTAGAATCGACCATCTCCAGAAGAGTTCTGTTGTCGACTCGATGATGGCTGAGGTGTCTAGTCCTGGTCCATAGGTTGGCGGCAGGATCACGCAAATTGCAAGGGCGAATTTGGCTTCAGTGCCACGGCTGCAAAGCTCCTGGACCCTACAAGAAACGTTTATCTACCTAACGATTTTACAGTTCTGCCGCACTCCCAGATCTTCCGTCTAACATAGCATCTGAAAAATATTTGTTGATTACCTTTATACATTGTCCATGTTGGCGTAGAAGGCGCCGGCCGCCATGGTGAGTGTATTAACTGAAGCAGTGTGTGGTGACACCATCCACGAACAACTCCGCTGGTGAAGGACTGACAGCGGTAAGATTAGAGGAAGAACAGCACAGCTTATTCCCATGTGTGGTGGGTGCACAGCTTGTTCATCCGCTGTCTGAAAGTGTGTACGAAGTACTCCAATTCTCCGTTTCATTGAGGGCGACATGGGGCACTGGTGATACGACGAGTGCAGTTGGTTGCACAGAAGTCCTCAAATTCTGCCGACACAAACTGAGGTCCATTGTATCACTAGCAACTCTGGACCTTCAATGCGAGCTATGGACTGCAGAAACTGTAGTGTGCTTGGTGTTGACATTGAATTCATGGACACGGCAAAAGGAAACTTGGTATATGAATCCGTGGCAATCAACCAGCAAATGTTTCATTAGGGTCCAGAAAAGTTCAAATGAACATGCTGCCAAGGTGTTTCTGGTTTTGACCAGTCGTAGAAACGTTGAGGAGGTTCTGCTTGGTGTTCTACAGAACCACGGCATTGTACCATCACCTATTCAATTTGAGCGTCCATGCCGATCCCAGAAGAGTGTCAGTGAGCGACTTGTTTGGTGTGCACCACGCCCCAGTCACCCTGGTGGAGCCAGCTGAGAACATGTCTCTGGAAAGCCTTTTTGATCACCCCACGCATTTGTTCTGACTCACTGCGTAGCAAAATAACACTATGAAACACTGAAGAATCATGATGACGTGCAAAGTATCGGCAGCTCTTTGGGCTAATGATTTGTTTCAGTGAGCGAGGCGCAACAAAATCTACAGGTCCGGGGGCCATTGCCCTTGCCTGGTCGACCTTCCGGTGATGTAAGGGGACTTGGTGCAGAGCATCTAAATCATGTGCATCGATGCGACCACATGACGCTTCCGATATGTCAAAGTCTTCATCTGGTACCACAGGAACACGCACGAGAGTGACTGCATTGGCTTGCTTGGATATTGACCTGTAAGTTATCTGGTATCGATAATGTGAGAGACTAAGGGCCATTTTTTTTGTGCAATGTAGTTAGGAATAGGCTTGTCTGGGTTGAAAAGTGCAAGCGGTTTGTCGTCAGTGGCTAAGTAGAACTGTCTTCGATACAGGTATTGAGAAACTTAGTCACTCCATAAATGACTGCAAGAGCCTCTTTCTGCCTGCGAATAACTGAGAGAAGTTTACAAGCAAAAGCTATTGGTCTGTCTGCAGAACCAATTCTGTGCCAAAGTACTGCACCTATGCTATACGAGGTCGCGTCTGTGGCCAAGACTTGTCTTCAAGGATCTAAATGGAGCAGAGAACTATCGCTGTTCAAAGAGTCTTTGAGTTTCTGAAATGCTATGTCACTTTCGTGGGACCACACCAAAGGTAAATCCTTGAGTCTAAGGAAGTTAAATCTGGTAGCTGCCACATTGATCCTATCGTCGGAACATTTGTGCAATGCTTGAATAGGCTCCTCATAGATAGTTCTGGCCTCGTAGCAGGGAATATCTTCGCACAATTGCGGTAGATAGTGAAGGCAGCAGAGGATCAAGTAGGTAAAAAGACGAGGGCTAGTAGAAATCCTTGGGTAACAGAAGAAATATTGAATTTAATTGATGAAAGGAGAAAATATAAAAATGCAGTAAATGAAGCAGGCAAAAAGGAATACAAACGTCTCAAAAATGAGATCGACAGGAAGAGCAAAATGGCTAAGCAGGGATGGCTAGAGGACAAATGCAAGGATGTAGAGGCTTATCTAACTAGGGGTAAGATAGATACTGCCTACAGGTAAATTAAAGAGACCTTTGGAGATAAGAGAACCACTTGTATGAACATCAAGAGCTCAGATGGAAACCCAGTTCTAAGCAAAGACGGGAAAGCAGAAAGGTGGAAGGAGTATATAGAGGGTCTATACAAGCGCGATGTACTTGAGGACAATATTATGGAAATGGAAGAGGATGTAGATGAAGATGAAATGGGAGATACGATACTGCGTGAAGAGTTTACAGAGCACTGAAAGACCTGAGTCGAAATAAGGCCCCCGGAGTAGATAACATTCCATTGGAACTACTGACGGCCTTGGGAGAGCCAGTCCTGACAAAACTCTACTATCTGGTGAGCAAGATGTATGAAACAGGCGAAATACCCTCTGACTTCAAGAAGAATATAATAATTCCAATCCCAAAGAAAGCAGGTATTGACAGATGTGAAAATTACCGAACAATCAGTTTAATAAGCCACAACTGCAAAATACTAACACGAATTCTTTACAGACGAATGGAAAAACTAGTAGAAGCCAACCTCGGGGAAGATCAGTTTGGATTCCGTAGAAATACTGGAAACCGTGAGGCAATACTGACCTTACGACTTATCTTAGAAGAAAGATTAAGGAAAGGCAAACCTACGTTTCTAGCATTTGTAGACTTAGAGAAAGCTTTTGACAATGTTGACTGGAATACTCTCTTTCAAATTCTAAAGGTGGCACGGGTAAAATACAGGGAGCGAAAGGCTATTTACAATTTGTCCAGAAACCAGATGGCAGTTATAAGAGTCGAGGGACATGAAAGGGAAGCAGTGGTTGGAAAGGGAGTGAGACAGGGTTGTAGCCTCTCCCCGATGTTATTCAATCTGTATATTGAGCAAGCAGTAAAGGAAACAAAAGAAAAATTTGGAGTAGGTATTAAAATCCATGGAGAAGAAATAAAAACTTTGAGGTTCGCCGATGACATTGTAATTCTGTCAGAGACAGCAAAGGACTTGGAAGAGCAGTTGAACGGAATGGATGGTGTCTTGAAGGAAGGATATAAGATGAACATCAACAAAAGCAAAACGAGGATAATGGAATGTAGTCGAATTAAGTCGGGTGATGTTGAGGGTATTAGATTAGGAAATGAGACACTTAAAGTAGTAAAGGAGTTTTGCTATTTGGGGAGCAAAATAACTGATGATGGTCGAAGTAGAGAGGATATAAAATGTAGACTGGCAATGGCAAGGAATGTGTTTCTGAAGAAGAGAAATTTGTTAACATCGAGTATAGATTTATGTGTCAGGAAGTCATTTCTGAAAGTATTTGTATGGAGTGTAGCCATGTATGGAAGTGAAACATGGACGGTAAATAGTTTGGACAAGAAGAGAATAGAAGCTTTCGAAATGTGGTGCTACAGAATAATGCTGAAGATTAGATGGGTAGACCACATAACTAATGAGGAAGTATTGAATAGGATTGGGGAGAAGACAAGTTTGTGGCACAACTTGACCAGAAGAAGGGATCGGTTGGTAGGACATGTTCTGAGGCATCAAGGGATCACTAATTTAGTATTGGAGGGCAGCGTGGAGGGTAAAAATCGTGGGGGGAGACCAAGAGATGAATACACTAAGCAGATTCAGAAGGATGTAGGTTGCAGTAGGTACTGGGAGATGAAGAAGCTTGCACAGGATAGAGTAGCATGGAGAGCTGCATCAAACCAGTCTCAGGACTGACCACAACAACAACAACAACAACAGAGACAGTAACGGTGGACAGCACCTTGAATTTGGTGAGCGGCTATGTCTGCTTCAAATTGTGGCAAATATTTCAACCAGTCTTCCTTTTCTTCTTCAAATGGAAGCAGCAGCGAAACTTGAGATGCCTGTAGCGACGGTACAGTGGGTGACGGACCTTCATTCTGTTCCGCAGAGTATTGGTTTTCCAGTTGCATAATCAATTCTCTTCCAAACACCAAACCTCCCGGTTTTTCGAGTGGAGTTGACATTTCCTACCTTACACAGGCTAGCGCGCAACCCAAGAACTCCTATCTACTTCTTAAACTGTTTCCTCTCTTGGTAATTCCCAGAACTAGTTGCAGTCTTCCGAGCGAGTCATTTCTTCAGGTGATTATGTAAATTCCTGAATTGTCCCGACTTCACAGCCTACCTCTAGCTATCTCAGTATAAACAGCCAATCTTTCCAGATGGAAGCAAACACTTCAGTTATGCCACCCCTGCCCGTCTTTCGGGATAGTCTCGTAGTAGTCATCATCGCCTGGCGGCAAAGTATTACAGCATCTGTATGTAGCGTAGCTTTGTAAGAAAGTGAAACGTTGACTATAAACAGTTCAGTCAAGAAGGTGCTACTGAGGGATGCTGAAAATTAGGTGTGTGACTAATGAGAACTGAATCGAAATGGAGACACGATAACTTGATGGCACCTCTTGATGGAAAGAAGGAATCGGTTGATATAAAATCTTCTGAGGCGTCAAGGAATAGTAGGTTTGGTGACGGGTAGCGCGGAGCCGCTACTTCTCAATCAAGTAGGTTCGGAATTGGCCTCACAAGGGCTGAATGCACCCCGCTGGCCAACAGCGCCCGGCAGACCCGCATGGTCACCTAAGCATGTGCTAGCCACGCCCGACAGCCTGTCACTTCAGTAATCTCACGGGAATCGGTGTTAGCACTGCGGCGACGCTGTTGGCAACAACGACATCGTGACTGTTATTTAAAATACTTGTAAACGTAATCGTCCAGTTTCAAATAGCACACACTTTCGGCTATTTCAACTATAGTTGTAGGAATTCAGGTAGAGCACATTCAAAAGACGCACTGCATCACTTCAGTATAGTAGTCTTTTTCGTAAGTGTTGAAAATCAGGGACAAGTCCCTTCATATATTTGTCAAATTTGGCTCTGTTTTCTACAGTGAAATACTTTCCAAAACAAAGAATATTATGAAACCACGGTGTTTTATCAGTTTGAACAGAACGTACAACATTCTGTAGGGGATGTTTGAATGCAACTATTCTGGAGATTAAAGCGAAAGTTTCACTTTGCAGCGGAGTGTGCGCTTATGTGAAACTGCCTGGAACGTTAAAACTGTGTACCGGACCGAGATTCGAACTCGAGGCCTCTGCCTTTCGCGGGCAAGTGGACGTGAAAAGCAATGGTCCCGACTCAGAATCTGTCGGAAGTTTCGCTCCTAAAATCAGTTTGACACTTGACTTATGAAGCAACACATTCCAGCGTAACAAAACTGACCGCAGTATTACCACTCACGACGTTCCCAAATTTTCTTTGACTGCGATGGAATTTTCGAATATGTCCTATTTTCAGTCGCGAATGGAGTTACGGGCTCAAATTAAAATACAGCTAACTATCCAAAATGAGACATATTTCGAATGGTGGTCGGGTCTTGCAACAAATAGATATTCATAAAACCGTGACTTTAACATATTTATACCGATATGTTTTTTAATGGCACACTTGATAGCTTGATATCAATTGATTCGCTTGGAGAAAAACCTTTTCATCGTATGAATCCACGTCTTTGGACAGCCTGATTTCACCCAGACAGAGATGTTTTCATCTTATCTATTCACATCTGTGGCCAAAAAACATACGCTCTTCCACAACTGACTTGTGCAACGGCTAAATCAACAGATTACAAAGGTTTAGATTTTACGTCGATTCATTAGATCAAGTAAAACGTAATGCCAAAATGTTACCACTGAAAGGGACACTGTCACCTTCCTTTCACGTGTCTTTCCAATCACAGATTGTGCTCCGTCACTAAAAAGGGAGTCTCAGAATATGATATTTATTTATGTTGGTGTCTGTTCTCATTAATGTTTACTGCATAACCGAAAACCTTCCTGTGGACATTGTTACTTTTATTCTTCGTTTTGAGGCTAGTGTTGTTCGTAAGGAAGCTCCCAGTTTCATTCACGACCCTTTCTGCAAGAAGTGATCAAAGGTGTATCGAAAAGTTCGATCGTTTAATTGAACTGAAAAAAAAATCAACACACGGACAATTGGCTTTTGCACCTGGCAGAAAGCGAAAGGGTCTTTCTATAATGGAGAGCTTTTTATGTGACGATGGTATGGAAGTGGAGGATAAAAAGTATACATAACAGACAAGCACAGCCAAAGATGGCATTCCTCGCCAAAGATAGCCAACTAGTTTCACACGTAGATCTTTTTCAGGAAATAATTTCTTACTGCTTATATCTGAAGTACAGGACTGTATGGAAGTAAATATTGAACCTGAAAACTGGAAAAGAACAGATTCGAAGCATCTGAGATGAAGTGGTACCGCAGGGTACCCAGAATTGTGTGGGCTGATAAGACGAGAAATGAGAAAGTTCTCAGTCGAATAGGTCAAATACAGAATGCGTCCGAAACACTGGAATAAATATGTGGAAAAAATTTCCATTTTATTAGAGTGAGCAATGGAAGGCAAGATTTATAGATGAAGAAAGAGATTGGAATGCATCTTACAAATAATCTACGTTATTCTGAAAAAATTTGAAAAATATGAAGGAATTTGCCAACCGGTTTCCTATATGCTGCAAACGTCAGCCATGTTGAAAGTTCTATGTTATTCTGAAATGAAGAAGGTTGGCAGACGAGAGGAAGTCGTGGGGGTCGCATCAAAACAGTCTGAAAACTAATGTAAGAAAAAAATGAGGGCTAGACATTCAACACGCGCCGCTGACTTACCTATTGAGGAATAATATTACGAGAGCTTCGTAAGACGTTAATTAATTCTGTGCATTCAACTATATTCGTGCTTGGATTTTCGTTTTTGATGGCGAGAAGGAAGTAGATATTGTCTACAAAACCATTATCCCCATCGAGGACTTGCTAGTCTACGTGCTTTACGACATTGAAGACACTGAAAAGCAGCAGACGCTAATGAAGTTTTAATTATAATGTGTCTCTGTTATCGTAACCCACAGTGTTTTGTTTTCAACATAGTTTCCAATATTTACTGCATTCCCTCTCTGGCAAATTCAGCAGTTTGACTGAGCAGGGGAAACCGGGGAAGCCACATTTATTCTGCTCAGTGGAAACCGTCTGTAAGTAACTCGATATTATTCTTATACGACATGAGAGTTTTGGGACCGGAAGTTCATCGAATTAATGGTGACAGTATTTGTGGTTTCATAGAATTTTTTTGGAATGTAATGTAAATGACTTTCGCGCAAAGGCACAACATTTTGGAAGCTGTTGCTAACAGATGTATTCATAACGGTTTGGACGTCTGTTGTACCGAGCGAGGCGGCGCAGTGGTTAGCGCACTGAACTCTTTTTCGGGAGGACGACGGTTCAAATCCGCGTCGGGCCATCCTGATTTAGGTTTTTTGTGATTTCCCTAAATCGCTTGAGGCAAATCCGGGGATAGTTCCTTTGAAAGGGCACAGCCGACTTCCTGTTCTAATCCAACGGGACCGATGACCCCGTTGTTTGGTCCCTCGCTTTCCCGCACCCCCCCACCCCTCCACCCCTCCACCCAAATAAACCAACCAACCTACGTTTATAGTGGTGACGATTTCCTGGTGGCCGTGGAGGTGTATCATCAGTGTGATTAAGAATCGTCTCTCAGACAGATTGACTCAGGCTGCCACATTAGCCACGTACCTTTGAGGATACGGAAAACAAAGATTTTTATTCTGGGCTATATAAGGGAAGTGGTAATTAAAGGTCAATCGTTTTCGTTCTTCAGATAAACAAATACTGCGCTTTAAAGATATACTTTCCATAAAGCAATCCGTCCATGTGGAAATTTCAGCATATGCTGAAATAATGCACCTGAAAACAAACTGCGTAAATGAGCCAAATATTTGGTTACAAGGGAGTTCTGTCGCATAAAGCACTGTAGTATACAATCCCACCTATATACTCATTTCAAATGAATGAAATGAGCTGATCAAAGCGTTATTAAATCTGTACGCTGCCTCTCGTTAATGGAAACGATAGCTATTGAACTCCAGCAACTGGAAAATGTTCAGTGTTAACATACCTTCGATGCAAAACATTATCGGCTATCAAATGAAACTGAAATACTTCCCTCGCTGTTTTCGATTTTGTAACAGTATGTAAAGGTATCATTTTATTTTAGATTTAAGAATGATTGTTTTTCCATTTTATGTATAAAAGAATTATTTTATGTGCACACTTAAGATTTCATTTGACTGCATATAATGCTGCAAGAAATTGGTGGCAGCATAATCGGAGGTTGCCGTCTGCAACGGAATATAGACATGTTTTAGTGATGTACCAAATCAAAATGGCAGTTCTAAATACCTTAAAACGCTCTGTTAAAAAATGTTAAAATCTGTCGGAAAGATGATGACCATTTCACCGTCCATGTCTACAAAACATTTACCGGTACTTCACCTTCACATTACGTTGTTCGTCTTGAATGGAATGGGCGTATTTCCATATCACTAGCATAAGTCATCTGCAACTAATTATGAGTTTACCTTGACGTAGCTCCTTTGACGAAACTTAATACGAAGCTATTCTAATGCTATTGCGTGAACCCCTTCTTCGCTGTTGTTTATTATTCTTGTTTGTCGCGTACAAGTCAGGCTTATATGGATTGTTGTCTACTGGTTCCTCAAACGATGAAATAGATGTTCCTTTTTGTAACCATTTTCGTCAGTGTTGTTGCTTATAAGTTTAAGGTACGGTAATACATACAGCTGTGTTCACTGTTTCAGTTCAAAAAATCAAATGGCTCTAAGTACTATGGGACTTAACATCTGAGGTCATCAGTCCCCTAGACTTAGAACTACTTAAACGTAAGGACAACACACACATTCATGCCCGAGGCAGGATTAGAACCTGCGACCGTAGCAGCGGCGCGGTTCCGGACTGAAGCGCCTAGAACCGCTCGGCCACAACAGTCGGGGAGTACAGTGAAAAGACTGCTAGAGGTGGAGTCTTCAAGGCACTTCATTCTTAAGAAAACATGGAACGAAACAATGACCCTCAACAACCTCAATTTAGATACAAAGTAATTATGATTGCGAAAAAAATTCATGGTTGGTTACAGGAAGCCTATATTACCCAGTACCAATTGTGCGTTTGATAGTAGGCCGTACTGGCAAAAAATACATGTAAACTTCTCTACAGGAATGCACCGTTTTCCATACAGACATGGTACATTTAGGCGTGGCATATCTACATAGCCAACGAACATTCAGACTACTGTACAGCATCATAGTATTTTAAATGGGTGATTTATTCTGTCGATGGCGTGTGCTGTTGTATGTGGCGAGTGACACATTTGAGTTGATGGAATCAGTCAATTTTTTGGGTTGCTCCGAATGAGACAGGTATGGCAGTAGGTGGAATAGCGATCATTATGATATATGAGAGTGTTGTAGGCGATGAGGAAGCTACGGGAAACGTGGTGAGACCTATAGTATTAATAATGAGGGTGAAAATACTGGCAGCTATCAATGACTCTACGTTCTGATTAGAAGTGACTCAACTGGATCAAATAAACATAGAGTGTGAGTAATAAGAAACAGTATATGTTTCGCTGTCGCCAGGGGGAACGATTCAGAACGACAATAACTACACATCCACAGTCCATTCTCATGATTACTTTGCAGTCCACGATTAACCCTTAACTATTCTAGCGAAATGCTCTTACGCTAATACACTGGTGGGGTCTCGGAGTAGCCCAGTAATTGAAACGAAACTGTAATTTAAGGTAATTTTATTTTGAATTGCGCTTCTTATAAACATTTTTACGCATTTGAGATATGATTACAAACAGTTTCGGCACATTGAAAATCTGATCGGGAAAAACATGTTTTGAGCATTTTTCACACACTATTTTGGTTTTCTTTCCCGCATTTTATGCACACATGTACCATCTCTCTGGTTTTTAAACAGATGTATTTTGTGTTTACTTTTTGTGCTTTTGGATGTTACGATATTCGGTCTTGCTATAACGACGTCGTGGTAACTAATCCCTGTATCCGTCAACATGCTCCCTATTTGCTTAGCTTCATTGATTGATAAGCATGAATGCTTCCACAACCATTTACACTGACTGAACGTCCGCCCTTGACTCACACATTCCGCAACGGAATGTGACGACTTCCCTCACCTGACCTCGGGATCGATTTTACTTTATTCTCATTCCTTGATTTCCAAGTAAAGTAATTTTTCCAGGCCGCGAGGAGTGGCCGTGCGGTTTGAGGCGCCATGTCACTAATTCCGCGGTCTCTCCCGCTGGATGATCGAGTCCTCCCCCGGGCGTAGTTGTGTGTGTGTTGTTCGTAGTATAAGTTAGGTTAAGTTGTGTGCAAGTCTACGGACCGATGACCTCGGCAGTTTGGTCCCATAGGAATTCACACACATTTGAACATTTTTGAACATTTTATTTTTCCAGATTCCTCTTCTGACTACCCAAGGCGGGGAGTGAGTCTACATTTGGTCATACTCTGTGGCATCGCCAGTGATACGCTGTTGCTTCTTTTCTCTGGCTCCGAAATTCGGTGATGGGTCTCTTTACTTTGGTGCTATTTCCCAACGGTGTAAAGAAATATCCAGCGACCGCTTCTCATCTCTGAAGGGTCGAACACTAACGTATAGACTTTATGGAGATCAGCTTTCCGGTGAGTTTGCCGCCACCGGGTGAAGAAATATGAAGGAACGAAGAGGTTCCTTACTGAAATTGCCACTAACTAGATCTTGTTACGAATATGTTTCAGCTCTCCCCAACCCACTGAGACAGTTCGTAGGCTTAATTAATGGCAATTCAATCTCGGAATCCCAATCGTGTCCTCCGACGTATTCACCACAGGTTATTTACAAGTTTAGTCTGGAAGTCATTATTGGGCAAGAAAATCGCTAAGCTTTATTCAGATGGACGTACTTTTACTTCCAATGAGAAGGCAATTTTCGAAGCATTCCTAAAGAGGCGCGGATGACTATGCCATAAATATAAAGCCAATTATGTCCCTGTGGTTAAGATGAGTAGCCATTTTAGATTCGTTTTGTGAGCCAGAAATCAAGCTAGTGAAATGAAGTTCCACAACTGGCCAGGAGGAGGTGATATCCATTCAGGATTCAGGATAGAATTGGTGCACTTCGGCCAAGTGATGCAATTACGAATATCAGTGACCAGTGAAATTTCATTTTCGCATTACGAGCATTTATTCTCCCGGTCAGAGTATGTCTCGCCACATGAACCCAGTATTACCTATTGCACTTATGCTTACACCCGTTTTCAGTCCTTTATTTAATAGAGACTGTCAGCCGCAAATTTAATTCAGGAGTCCGAATTTAGTTGTGTGGTAGGTTGGAAGGAGGGAGGAGGGGGACATAAGAGCTCTTATTCTCTGTCCGTGTGTGTAGTATCCATTCTACGTCTCTATTTCGATTTGAATACTGTTTGGTTTCTATTCAGTTTCAATTTGAAAGTCAACTTTGAGTCTTAGGACCCGCATCATGTAACTGAAAACGAGCAACACACACGCAGACACACGCAGACACACGCAGTCACACACACACACACACACACAAACAATTGTTAAGGTTATCTGAGTATGTATGCACTATTTTTCAGAATGGTATCATCGAAGTCATTAACAGATGACGAGTAGGAAAAATATTGAAGGATTCTGCGCTTTTTCAATCTGGTGAGAAGAGCACAGCAGATGAGGATGAATTCATACAAGGATCCCACCTCTGAAGTTACATCAGAAAGTAGTTGTGAAGAACCAGATGAAGAGGCGTGTATTAGGCCTTCCGCTGAAAAATATTTTTTTGGTAAAAAGCTCTGCTACAAGTGGTCAAAAGAAGCTCCTCCTACAACTCATACCTGTGCTCACAGTATAGTTTGCCGCCTTCCAGGCGCTAGACGAGAAGCAGAAACGTTTGAGTCCACTGACATATTATCTACTCGGGAACTGTTCATTACTGAAGATTTATTACAACTCATACTGACCAATACAAACTTCAAGATATTTGGCATGTCAAAAAAATGCAGAGCTCCTCAACCAGTATGCATAAAGCTGCTACATATAAGAGAACTGAAAGAATTTCTAGGTCATCTTTATTTATCTGGAGTAATGAAATCTAATGACGAAAATGGTTTTGGACTTTTTGCTAGTGATGGAACTGGTCGTGATGTGTCTAGAGCCGCTATGAGCGTTCATAAATTTTTATTCATTTTGTCTTGTCTACGTTTCTATTGTGCTACTACAAGAGATGCTAGGAAGGCTGATGACAGACTTGCAACTATTAGAGATGTCTGGGAACTCTTTATACACAAATGTCAAAAGTATTACACTCCAGGACGAACGTGACAATCGAAGAAATATTAGTACCCTATCGTGGTAGGTGCCAATGTCGCATGTATATGCCTACGAAACCAGCCAAATACGACCTCAAAATCTGTGCCTTTCTGATTCACGAACATTCCAATAATGCCATGCATTTGCCTACACAGGCAGAGAGACAAATAAAAGTATATTATCAATTCGAACACAGGATGTTTTGAAATTAATAACCCCAGTTGAGGGAAGCAATAGAAGTGTAACAGTGGCAATTGGTTCAAGTCACTTGAACTCTGTGATTAACTGGAAGCCAAAAAGTTGACTGTCTTAGGCACTCTAAAGCTAAATAGACCGCAGATCCCAGAAGAATTCAAACCAAACAGAAAGCGCCCAGTACAATCTCCATTATTTGGGCGTAACGAAGTAAAGACAATTTGTTTTTATGTTCCTCGGAAAGGTCGAGCTATTGTGTTCCTTTTATCTATGCACCAGCATCAGAAAGTTAGTACTCAATAGAGAAAACGTGAAATAAGCATTGATTACTGCGCCACAGAAGAAGGTGTGGACGTGCTGGACCAAATGTGCGTCAATTACTCGTATCGCGGCGAACACGTATGTGGCCAATGTCTGTATTTCACTCCATTTTAAACATAGTAGGAGTCAATGCGCTGTTTTTCTTCAGCGCACCAAACAAACTGAAAAAATTAAGATTTAAAAAGAATAGAATTGCTACAGAGGCTTCGAATGGATTTACTAAAACCCCATGTACAACGTCGAGATGTCCTAACCCTTTCTCGTTAACTGAGAGACTTTGTTTTTATATTTGGTGGTACTCCTCTTGTCTCAACATCTTCAGAGCCAGAACCCATGAGGAAAGCAAGATGCTACAAGTGTGCAAAAAATGCGGGCAAGAAACCCAAAATAGTGTGTGAAAAATGTACAAAACAACTTTTTTTCCGATCTCAGATTTTCAGTGTGCCAAAATTGTTTCTAATCGTATCTCAAATGCGTAAAAATGTATATAATATTCAGTGATAAAGGACCAGGTGACCGTGTTCACTCTTTTCAGTCTCACTGTGTAAGTGCAGACGAGATGTGGTTAGAATTCAAAGAAATAGTATCAATGGCAGTTCAGATATATACACCAAATGAATTAGAAAGGGACGGTACTGATTTCCCACGGTACACAAAACAGGTCAGAAAACTGTTGCAAAAGCAGTGTAAAAAGCATGTCAGATTTCAAAGAACGCAGAAACTTCAAGATGTGCTAAGTTCTACAAAAGCTTGAAATTTAGGGCGATCTTCAATGCGAGATGCTTTTAAAAATTTCCACAACGAAAATCCATCACTAAATCAGGCAGTGAACCAAAATGGATTCTGGTCGTATGTAAAACACTCCAGAGTAAAGGCGCTATCAATACCTTCGCCGCGCGATAACAGTGGTGATGTTAGTGATGACAGTGTCACTAAAGCACAGTTAGTAAACACGTTTTTTCGAAATTCCTTCACGAACCAAATCAAGTAAATATTTCAGAATTTGAATCAACAAATGAGAACACGAACACCTTAGAAGTAGATCACTTAATAAATGCAAAGACTCCGGTCCAAATTATATCCTAGTTACATTCCTTTCAGAGTATGCTGACACAACAGCTCTATACTTACCAATCATTTACACCCGCTCGCTAATCTGAAGATCAGTACCTAAACACTGGATGGCTGCACAGGTCACACAAACAAGCAACAAACAAAATAGGAGTAACTTGCTGAATTATAGGCCCATATCACTAACGTCCATTTGCAAAAGGGTTTTGGAACATATACTGTTTTCTAACATCATGAATTACCTTAAAGAAAACGATTTCTTGACAAATAGCAAACAAGAATTCTGAAAACATCGTACTTGTGAAACAGCTAGCTTTCAGTTCCCACGATGTAGTCAGTTTCATCGACAATATATGTAAAACTAATTCCATATTTTTAGATTTCCGGAAGGCTTTTGACACCGTTCCTCACGTGTAACTTGTAATGTGATTTCAGTGCCTATGCAGTATCATCTTAATTGTGTGACTGGATTTGGGATTGTTCTACAGAAAGGTCGCAGTTCGTAGTAAGTGAGGGAAAGTAATCCTGTGGAACCAAAGTAATATCTGGCGTTCCCTCAGGAAATGTTATAGGCCCTCTTCTGTTCCTGACCTATATAAACGAATTAGGGGACAATCTCAACACTCCTCTTAGACTGTTGGCAGATGATATGGTTAAAATCAATTGCAAAATGAGTTAGACAACATGTATGGCAATTGATTCGAAATAATAAAAGTATGAAGTCATCCAAATGAATACCAGAAGGAATCTACTAAATTTCTGGTAAACAATAAATCAAACAAATCTAAAGGCTGCAAATTCGACTAAAAACTGAGGATTACATATACAAATAACTTAAATCAGGACTATCACATAGATAATGTTTTAGCGGAAACGAAACAAATACTGCGGTTTATTAGCAGAAAAACTACAAAAGGCAACAGGTCTACTAAAGATACTGCCACCTCTACGCTTGTCCTTCCCCTTCTGGAGTATTTCTGCGCGGTGTGGGCTGACGGAGGGCATGAAAAAACTTCAAACAGCTAGTTCTGTACTATCACAAAATAGGGGAGAGAGCGCCACAGATATGATACGTAAACTGCGCTGTCCATCATTAAAACAAAGACCATTTATCGTTGTGGCAAGACCTTTACATGATATTTCAATCACCGACTTTCTCATCCGAGTGTGAAAAGGTTTTATTTACGCCAATCTCCATTGGGAGAAGTTGTCATCATTATAAAGTGAGGGAAATCAGACCTCGCACGGAAATATTAAGTGTTCGTTTTTCCCGCATGCTGTTTGAAAGTGGAACGGCAGAGAACTAGCTTGATGGTCGATGAACCCTCTGCCAGGCGCTTAACTGTAAATTGCTGAGTAATCACGCAGACGTAGATTTAGACCAGCAACCTCCTACATCACAGGCGGCGGAAAGCGCGGGGTGACGGAACGGTGTGCAGGTGAAGCGGAGAGAGCAGCGCAAACACGACGGCGGACGCAGGGGTTGCCCTCAGCAGTTGCAGCCCCAGCAGACCGCTAAATTATTTCCCCTGATCGCAGTACGACTCACCTCAGCTGTAACATCCCAAAGGCAACCAGAGTGTACAAGGAATGTCGGGTATTCAGTTATTTAACTTCATAAGCTACTCTACTTGCAATTATTGTCAGATTATCTGTGATCTTTCGTAATAAACTTATTCAGAGTAAGTGGTTCCTGAGTTACAGGAAAACCCAGAAACCAGACCCAAAATTGTTTCTTCCCAGTCACAGTATGCAGGGTGACAATTGTTTGAATTCGTTTCAGGGCAAAAGTGGTTCAAATGGCTCTGAGCACTATTGGACTTAACATCTTAGGTCATCAGTCCCCTAGAATTTAGAACTACTTAAACCTAACTAACTGAAGGACATCACACACATCCATACCCCAGGCAGTATTCGAACCTGCGACCGTAGCGGTCCCACGGTTCCGGACTGCAGTGCCTAGAACCGCAGGGCCACCGCGGCCGGCTCGTTTCACGGAAGGTTCGACTTGTTTATATCGACATATTCGTCACGAGGGTTCCCACAACTGTGATGGTACAAGTATTTAAAATTTTCACTTTCTTGCCGGCTCAGTTCCGGAAATTTTTGAAATTTGTGGTAAGGTCTTATGGGACCAAACTCCTGAGTTCATCGGTCCCTAAGCCTATACACTACTTAATCAAACTTAAAATAACTTATGGTATGCACAACACACACACCCATGCCTGAGGGAGGATAGGATTCGAACCTCTGACGGGGGGGGGAGGGGGGGGGCGAGCCGCACGGACCGTGACAAGGCACCTTAGACCGTGCGGATGTAGTCTCAGTCGCACATTTATTTTAATGATATGATTTGTTCAATGAAAGTTGATCCTCTTCAGTACGTAAGTTCAGTGTTGTGATGTGTGTAGTCCTTTATGACTACGACTGGGTGTTTACGAAAATTCGCATAAGTGAAGATAACCAACTCTGAACGAAGACAGTCGTACTGTAAAAGTAAATGTGCAACTGAGGCGACAAAATAAAAGAAAATTTTTAATTACTGGGGTCATTCCATGTCACCTGTCACGCAGAGGCTATCCAGCATGTAATTGAGAAGTACATCAAAATACATTTATGCTTATTGATCTACGTATAGGAAGTGCGCCTCCGCGGCATGCAATATGGGTCATGTTCTCAACTTTTATAAAACTTCAATGACTCCTCGAGCCGAGATAAGTGATTTGAACATGTGATCTGGCGTACTAACCTAGTTTATTGAAGCTGTGAGTTTTTACGGGCACTTTTATGATTCAGTAATCAATTTTGTAAATGCGGTCCGAATGAAGTAAGCAAAAGAATTATTCACATTATAACAAATCGAGAAAAACCACCCAATATGACATTCATACGCATAGTATATGTAACTCAATATCAGACGGTGTATAATCAATGCAAAAAGCCTGTCAAAAATTACCAAGTATAAATGTGGTCAGCTTGTAGCTAAACATAGTGCCACGGGATGATCTCCCTCGAATGTAATGTCAATACTTTATCTTAAAATGGTCAATCACAGACAACACCTCATCAAGTAATTGAACAATGATGTAGTAAAAGAAGTAAATCTGGGCGTAGTATTGCAAAATCTGAACATCCCACTGCCACATTCTGCACAAATTATTCCATGGTAACATCAATATACACATAGTAAAAATCTGTCATAGCAAATCTCCGTTTCGGCATCATCGACGAAATTTACCTTTCACATTTTGAAAATTATACATCCTGAGAGCGACATATTTGTTACTAATCGGTGTGAGAAAATAGTTATTACTTAGTTATTTCATTGTCTTTGTCGTATATGTTCACTGAATTAATAAAGGGAAATACTAGCGACACTTGTGTCCACGATGGCGTCGTGCAACACGTGGATCTGGAAACTAAGTTCATCCCCCCACATGTGAGGTGCCCCAAGGAGCTGCAGCATCGTGAGTATGTGTAAGGACACCTTAGTTTAGTTCAGTGCCTTTGTTTAAACGAACTTTGCACTTTTAGGTTGATTTGGGGGAGGGGTCGAAACAGCGAGGTCGTAGGCAACATCAGGTTAGGGAAAGAGGTCGGCATTGCCCTTTCAAAGAAACCATTCCGGCATTTGCCTGGCGCAATTTAGGGAAATCACGGAAAACTTAACTTAGGATGGCCGGACGCGGGTTTGAACCGTCGTCCTCCCGAATGCGAATCCAGTGTGCTGAGCACTACGCCACCTCGCTCGCTCGACCATCTCACCGGAAGTTAACATTTGCTCGGTATTCGTCCGACAGTTGTCTATTAACATATAGAGTATGAGTATTTATTTCCTGCAGTAGATTGTGTGAAAGCCTAGTATCTAGTGACAAGTAAGTGTTGGTACATTTAATTCCGTTTTAAAAACTCGCGGATATTGATATCTCTGGCTGTAGTAAGTACCCTACGGAGAAGATTTTGGCGTCTGTTTCTTCTTCTCGTTTACACTACTGGCCACTAAAATTGCTACATGACGAAGATGACGTGCTACAGACGCGAAATTTAACCGACAGGAAGAAGATGCTGTGATGTGCAAATGATTACCTTTTCAGAGCATTCACACAAGGTTGGCGCCGGTGCCGACACCTACAACGTCCTGACATGAGGAAAGTTTCCAATCGACTTCTCATACACAAACACCAGTTGACCGGCGTTGCCTGGTGAAACGTTGTTGTGAAGCCTCGTGTAAGGACGAGAAATAGGTACCACCATGCTTCCGGCTTTGATAAAGATCGGATTGTAGCCTATCGCGATTGCGGTTTATCGTATCGCGACATTGCTGCTCGCGTTGGTCGAGATCCAGTCAGTGTTAGCAGAATATGGAGTCGGTGGGTTCAGGAAGGTAATAGGTAATACGGAACCCCGTGCTTGATCCCAGCGGCCTCGTATCACTAGCAGTCGAGATGACAGGCATCTTATCCGCATGGCTATAACGTCTCGATCCCTGAGTCAACAGATGGGAACGTTTGCAAGACAACAACCATCTGCACGAACAGTTCGACGACGTTAGCAGCAGCATGGACTATCAGCTCGGAGACCATGGCTGTGGTTACCCTTGACGCTGCATCACAGAAAGGAGCGCCTGCGATGGTGTACTCAACGACGAATCTGGGTGCACGAATGGCAAAACGTCATTTATTTTCGTATGAATGCACGTTGTGTTTACAGCATCATGATGGTCGCATACGTGTTTGGTGACACTGCGGTGAACGCACATTGGAAGCGTGTATTCGTCATCGCCATACTGGCGTATCACCCGAAGTGATGGTATGGGGTGCCATTGGTTACACGTCTACGTCACCTCTTGTTCGCACTGACCGCACTTTGAACTGTGGACGTAACATTTCAGATGTGTACGACCCGTGGCTCTACCCTTCATTCGATCCCTGCGAAACCCTACATTTCAGCAGGATAATGCACGACCGCATATTGCAGGTCCTGTACGGGCCTTTCTGGATACAGTAAATGTTCGACTGATGGCCTGGCCAGCACATTCTCCAGATCTCTGACCAATTGAAATCGTCTGGTCAATGGTGGGCGAGCAACTGGCTCGTCACAATACGCCAGTCACTACTCTTGATCAACTGTGGTATCGTGTTGAAGCTTCATGGGCCGCTGTACATGTACACGCCATCCAAGCTTTGTTTGACTCATTGCCCAGGCGTATCAAGGCCGTTTTTACGGCCAGAGGTGGTTGTTCTGGGTACTGATTTCTCAGGATCTATGCACCCAAATAGTGTGAAAATGTAATGATATGTCAATTCTAGTATAGTGTATTTGTCTGTAAGTTTTTGACACCTTTCCTCACAAGCGGCTTCTAACCAATTTGCGTACCTATAAAGCGCAGTCACGGTTGTGCAACTGGGTTTGTGATTTTCAGTCAGAAAGCTCACAGTTCATAAGTAACTGACGGTAAATCGTCGTGTAAAAAGCTATACCCGTTGCTCCCAAAAGTAAGTTATATATGTATGACACTGTCTCAGTTTTGTGACAATCTGAAAGTTATATTATGCTTGAAGAATCCAGTCAGTCAAGATCGTAATTCATTTTATTAGAATAACCGACTTCGACAGATCTATGCTATCAGCAACAGATTTTGTAATATTATTAATTGTACATGCCTGTTGCAACACTGGAGGTGTTACAGACCCTCTGCCATTTCTGATCGATGTACATGATGTGGAAGGCAATCTGAATAGCCTTCGTAGATTGTTTGCAGATAATTCTGTCGATTCCTGTCCAGTAAATTAATGAGAAGATCAAAACAAAATAAGATAGTGCGAAAACTGGTTATGAACTCCAAGCTGTATCTAAAAGTGTGACTTCATCCACATGAATGTAAAAAGAATCCTCTAAATTTCGGATACACAATAAATCACACTGTTTTAAAGGCTGATAGTTCAACAAATATCTAGGGCTTGCAATTACAAACAACTCAAATTTGATCGATCACACTGAAATTTTTGTGGAGAAGGAGAACCAACATAGAAAATGCAACAAATTTACTAAAGAGACTGTCTACGTTACGCTTTTCCATATACACAGGCGGGTAATGCTAGGAGGTGTGGGATCCTTACAGGGTAGAATTCATGGCTGACATTTAAAAAGTTCAAAGTAGGGCAGAGCAGTCTGTGTTATCCCAAAAAGCGGGAAAGAGTGTCATGTATACGAATGCGCAAGTTGGGATAACAATCATTAAAACATTCTTTCCAGAATGCGGAAATGTTTTGTTGATACTACCATACATATGGGGGAATGATCATTGTAATAAAGTAAGAGGAA
Organism: Schistocerca cancellata; assembly: GCF_023864275.1. NCBI lineage: Eukaryota > Metazoa > Arthropoda > Insecta > Orthoptera > Acrididae > Schistocerca > Schistocerca cancellata. Next base: position 267,147,487 of record NC_064634.1, read on the forward strand.
TCAGAGTTCACACGGAGAGATCTAAATCGGAGAGATTTTCCCCACATAATATTCGAAACTGGGATGGTAGAGAAATTGAAAACGATTCTACAAACCCTCCGTCAGTAACTTAAGTGTGAGTTGTATGGTAATCAAGTAGATGCAGCTGGAGATGATGTTCCGTGAAATAATTGCAACCTCTGCGATGCACACACTCTTCGTGTTACAGAACCAAACGGGATTCGGATTCTTACACTGCTTGCGCCTCCATGCATTCTCGTAGGCCGTCCTCATGCACATTGTGGTACTTAATTTCCCACTTACAACATCTATTTCCACCAGAGATTATTTTATCGCCTATTGTTCATTGATTATTCCACCTATTGTGCACGTATGACTTGCTGAAATAATTGAATAATAGACATTTACTAGCTTTATTTTACTTTAAGATCTCCCCGAATTTCTACGAACAGCTGGAAGGCGTCGCCATGGGTAGTCCTCTCAGTCCAGTGGTGGCCAACTTCTTCATGGAACAATTCGAAGCACAGGCACTGGACTCGGCGACTTGCAAACCTAAGATGTGGTACAGGTACGTCGATGATACTTTCGTGGAGTGGAGCCATGGTGAAGAACAGCTCGGTGAATTCCTGAGACACTTGAACAGCCTCCATGTCAACATAACATTTACCATGGAAGTAGAAAAGGACACGAAACTGCCATTTCTAGATGTGCTGGTCACAAGGGACGGCGAAAACCTGGGACACAGCGTGTATCGAAAACCGACACACACGGACCGATACCTGCACAAACTGTCAAACCACCACCCGAGCCAGAAAAGAGGCATGATTAGTACGCTCGTAACGAGAGCAGGACGAATATGTGAGCCGCAACACCTCAAACGAGAAATGCAACACCTGGAAACTGTTCTGAGGAGCAATGGGTACTCCACAAATTACATTAGAAGTGTAACAGAGCCAAACACTCGGCGAAGTAAGGAACCAGAAAAAGAAATGTCGGGTACGGCCTTTCTGCCATACATTCCCAGAGTGACGGACAGAATCGGCCGTATATTGCGCAAACACGGCGTAAAGACGATTTTCAAACCGACAAGGAAGATCAAAGAGTGTCTTAGATCGGCGAAGGATAAAAGAGACCCACTTGCAACGTCGGGAATATACCGTATACCTTGCACATGCGGAAAAGTTTATGTCGGAATGACTGGACGATCCATTAACACCAGGATCAAAGAACATGAGTGACATTGCAGCTTGGGGAAGGGGGAGAAATCGGCCGTGGCAGAGCACGCATTCAATGAGACCGACCACGTAATAAAATTCGCCGACACGGAAGTTCTGTCTGTAGAGAAGCACTATCACTCGCGCTTGTTCAGAGAAGCTGTAGAAATCCAAAAACACGCGAACAGTTTCAACAAGAAAGAGGAAAGCCTTAAGGTAAACGGATCCTGGCTTCCCGTACTGCAGCGAACGACCGTCGCAGGTAGCAAGAGGAGAAACGCACCGGAAATGACCGCGGAGAAGCCCTCGGACGTTGGCGCGCCAGGTACGGTACATATAGCCTGCGGCCGCGAGCTCGCCTCCAGTTCACCACCGGCAATGGAGGGTGAAGCTTTGACAATGCCAGCCACTCGTGCTGGCGAAACGTCAGAAAAATCATTAGATGAACGTCGGCCGAAGAACCCGAGACAGAAGCGAATAGGCAGTTTGTCAACAAGTGGCCACGAAAGCCTTAACAATTTTGTACAAATGGGAATCTTTGGAGGGAAGGCGACGTTCATCTTGAGAAACACTATTGAGAAAATTTAGAGACTTGGCTCCTGAAATTGACTGCCAAACGATTCTACTGTCGACAACAGACATTGAGCGGATTAACCACAAGGATATGATACGAGAAACTAGGGCTCATACGGTGGCGTATAGACAGTAATTTTTCCCTCGCTCTACTTGCTGTTGGAGCAGGAAAGGAAATGGCTAGCAGTTGTACAGGGTACCATGCGACAGGCGCCGTACGGTGGCTTTAGCAGTATCTGTGTAGATGCAGATGTAGATGTGGAAATGCTTTGTGTAAAAGTGCATCGGTTCGATCCTACCTTCTGGGTTACTAGTGCTCCGACTGTCTTTCGAAACCACAGCTCTGAATTCGGTGGGAATAGCTATAGGCTCTTATTTTGGGCTAGTGATTGAAAAGAATTTATAGACACCACGAATATGGTAAAAATGCCTTTATTGCAGACGACTTTCAGCGTTCATACTGTAATACTTAAGACGTAGAGGATTCTGTTGAGTGCTGGAAAAATCGTGCAGTTGCATAAGGGGGTTGCCAAGCACCAGGGTTTTACGTGCATATGGAAACATTGTTTGCTGCAGTGACGTTGATCTCAGTCGAGCGTGGACACAGTGTCGAAAAGCAGACGCTCGTCAGTTTTGGAGACTGCTATACCTCATGTCTTCTAACACTGACCGTTTTAGATTCGTCTTGCACGAAGGCAGAAACATTGTCCTACGTTTGTCTGTTAGTTACGGAATACTTCATGTAATATCTCCTTCAAACTGCCATCCCAGTTAGTCTTGTAGACACCCTCTTCCCTCAGAATGGCCTGAAGAATTTGTATCTTTCAAGTTCGCTGGTGAAGTCGGTAATTGCATAAGGTTTGGGCCTGACGTTCTCTTCGTATTCACCGTCGAGTTTGAACGTAAACGCCTCGCTTAGGCTGCCGGCGTCCAGCAGCGGCTATTTGGCAAAATCGGAAGGACGCGCACAGAAGGGCGTGCTTCTTCAAATATACACCCTACAATTTCACGTCTATCTTCGTCTGACATCATTTTACTGATTTAACTTTATGCGTGTAAACTCGGATGTCTGTAAGAAGTAACTAATATGATTTTTTCCTGATGCGCCTATACGTCGCAGAGCTCTCGCTCCGAACGAGTACAAATAGGGGAACTGATCAAAACTTGGTCATCTTTCAGTTTCCTTAAGATTAGTATCATCTGTTCTGTGCAGCCCTATCTACAAGCTTAGTCGAGGCTTAAAAATACTTGTATCTTCCCGCCAGAGGTGTACTCATTCCGCTTCTAACCTGCCCACGCTTACCTGTTGACCAACCAGGGGAGTGCAACGCGTTACCAGCAGAACGGTCAGGCTGCTTTACTCCCATCCAAGCCAAGCTGTGCCCAGCCCAAGCAGGCTAAGGGAGTCTTTCTTGCTTGACGTCTTCCCGCTGTCTTACGCTACGTAGCAGTTTGTTCTCTACGCTTTCATTGTTGTGTTGTCACTAGGGTTCGCAAGTTTATGAAAAGTCTTCTTTTTTGCCCGAGTATCAAAATACGAGGTTCAATGTAATATACACTCCTGGAAATTGAAATAAGAACACCGTGAATTCATTGTCCCAGGAAGGGGAAACTTTATTGACACATTCCTGGGGTCAGATACATCACATGATCACACTGACAGAACCACAGGCACATAGACACAGGCAACAGAGCATGCACAATGTCGGCACTAGTACAGTTTATATCCACCTTTCGCACCAATGCAGGCTGCTATTCTCCCATGGAGACGATCGTAGAGATGCTGGATGTAGTCCTGTGGAACGGCTTGCCATGCCATTTCCACCTGACGCCTCAGTTGGACCAGCGTTCGTGCTGGACGTGCAGACCGCGTGAGACGACGCTTCATTCAGTCCCAAACATGCTCAATGGGGGACAGATCCGGAGATCTTGCTGGCCAGGGTAGTTGACTTACACCTTCTAGAGCACGTTGGGTGGCACGGGATACATGCGGACGTGCATTGTCCTGTTGGAACAGCAAGTTCCATTGCCGGTCTAGGAATGGTAGAACGATGGGTTCGATGACGGTTTGGATGTACCGTGCACTATTCAGTGTCCCCTCGACGATCACCAGTGGTGCACGGCCAGTGTAGGAGATCGCTCCCCACACCATGATGCCGGGTGTTGGCCCTGTGTGCCTCGGTCGTATGCTGTCCTGATTGTGGCGCTCACTGCACGGCGCCAGACACGCATACGACCATCATTGGCACCAAGGCAGAAGCGACTCTCATCGCTGAAGACGACACGTCTCCATTCGTCCCTCCATTCACGCCTGTCGCGACACCACTGGAGGCGGGCTGCACGATGTTGGGGCGTGAGCGGAAGACGGCCTAACGGTGTGCGGGACCGTAGCCCAGCTTCATGGAGACGGTTGCGAATGGTCCTCGCCGATACCCCAGGAGCAACAGTGTCCCTAATTTGCTGGGAAGTGGCGGTGCGGTCCCCTACGGCACTGCGTAGGATCCTACGGTCTTGGCGTGCATCCGTGCGTCGCTGCGGTCCGGTCCCAGGTCGACGGGCACGTGTACCTTCCGCCGACCACTGGCGACAACATCGATGTACTGTGGAGACCTGACGACCCACGTGTTGAGCAATTCGGCGGTATGTCCACCCGGCCTCCCGCATGCCCACTATACGCCCTCGCTCAAAGTCCGTCAACTGCACATACGGTTCACGTCCACGCTGTCGCGGCATGCTACCAGTGTTGAAGACTGCGATGGAGCTCCGTATGCCACGGAAAACTGGCTGACACTGACGGCGGCGGTGCAAGAATGCTGCGCAGCTAGCGCCATTCGACGGCCAACACCGCGGTTCCTGGTGTGTCCGCTGTGCCGTGCGTGTGATCATTGGTTGTACAGCCCTCTCGCAGTGTCCGGAGCAAGTATGGTGGGTCTGACACACCGGTGTCAATGTGTTCTTTTTTCCATTTCTAGGAGTGTATATTCCTTCTGGGTCACTGTAGATTGTAAATGATGAATTTTATTTGTCCATTTTTTTCTCGGCGTATTTCGATCTTAATTATTTGTTTCGATAAGAACGGCTTTCTCTAAAACTTCGCTGTCTTACGACTAATTCTGACTCTTCTCACTTCGAATCACTATCACGTCACCTCTACGGCATGTTTTCTGTAGTAAGCAGAATCATCTCTGAAAGTCGAGACCCTTTGCACCTAAGAACATGAAGACATCTGTTATACTGCAGTGGAAATTAAAGTAAGGTTTTTGGAAGCCTAGTTCAGTGAACTTAGTGTATTTCAGACAAACATGACCCCAGGTACAGGTATTTTAATTTGTTTCTCCAGGATGTGATTGCAGATTCGTTGAATTCATAACAAGTGATCAAAATTGACCATCATAAGTGCCCCACATGCAATTTAGTAAAAGTGAAGTTCGTTTTCCGTATAATCTTAACGTTAAAACTACATATCTGACAGAAGAGATTTTTCTTTCATGCTAAGCTTTCTTCGCACTACGCTGCCTACCACCAGAATGTGGCTTTTCATATACGCTGACCTATATTTTTGCCTGTTTCAGTCACTGTTTGTCTTAAATTTGAGAAGCCTGTACAATGCTAAATGGTTTCAAGTCCTCAGCATACGTCTGAAAATGCTGGTCTTTCTCCTTTTTCAAAATATTTACGGAGTGAAGAAACTGCTGTTCAAATTTACAAACATGTCATAGCATATTCGAGGTTCTCGAATAAGTGTCTCGAATAAGTGTTTAGTAACTTTTTACACACTTTGTATTGTGAGACAGCTACCTTCTTTTTTTTAAGTTGCCTTATAAACTAACGAAAACTTCTCCCCTGCCGGACTTGGGCTCTGTTTATGACTGTTATACATTCTTAATTTCTCCTCATTCGCCTTTAAGTTTGGTTTGCTCATTTCGTTGCTGCCATCGTTATGATAACTGAACGGGAGTGAAACTACCGACACAGACATGTACCTGGTTGTTCTGTGCCCACATTGGACTGATAGCGCAACCTGTTTCCAGTCGCAGCAGGCTGAGAAGGGTTACGTGAAGACTACCAGGGTTGCGGAAACCCAGGGTCTCCTGCTTTAACCACTGTGCTTCAGTACACATTTGCTCTCTTGTCTCAACTGCGGCAGGGTGAGCTGCTTTGATGGTTGCAGTGCAGTTAGGGGCAAGGAGGCAGGAAGGTGAATGTGTACACCTCTGCTACCAGAGCTACATCATCAAATACTACTAGCGTAGTTTAGTGAGTAATGCAGCACAATTTCTTTCTCCGCCAGCTTCGGTTAAATAAATGAAGAATATGCTGTAGGACATCATGAAATATCCTCGCTTCAGTTCCTATAGTTTCATGATGTTACAAAAGGCGGCGGCATTATATACGTATCCTTCTAAATGGCGTTTGTAACGGAGGTGCGTTCCAAGCGGAGAGCTTTTATTCAGTCTGTTTTGGTGGAAACCCAGAGCATCGCAGACACGTGTACGATCTGCCGCGTTCCGGCCGGCCGTATGTAGCTAATGACTCTTGCAGTGTTGGAGCGTGCAGAATACTCTCATTCGAGGTGACCGACGGATTACAACCAGACACCTCGCTGCCTAACTTAACGTCTTTGATGGTAGTGCTGACACACTTGCCCACCAGTTCGGGTACTCAGAGGAGTGTGCCCGCCGATTTCCTCTCTGCCTAACAGAAGATCATAAAGAGCAACGAACGGTCATCTGTGCTGAATTTCTTACGTGTTGGGAGAAGTCGTCATAGGCACTGAAATATGGGTTCATCACTTCGAACCGGAAATAAAACGGTAATGCATCGAGTGGCACCACATCACCTCACATCTGAAGAAGAGGTTCAGAGCCGCACCCACAGTCGGTAAAGTCATGGCGACGGCCTTCTGGGACTACGGAGGTACTATTCTGTTTGATGTCCTTCCTCATGGGGCAACGATCAACTCGGATGTGTATTGTGCTACTCTGGATTCCACAAGGGTCAGTCTTGGGTCCTTTGCTGTTCTTAATATATATTAATGACTTACCATTCTATATTCATGAAGAGGCAAAGTTAGTTCTCTTTGCTGATGATACAAGTATAGTAATCACACCTGACAAACAAGAATTAACTGATGAAATTGTCAATACTGTCTTTCAGAAAATTACTAAGTGGTTCCTCGTAAACGGACTCTCACTGAATTTTGATAAGACACAGTACATACAGTTCTGTACAGTGAATGGTATGACGCCATTAATAAATATAGACCTTAATCAGAAGCATATAGCTAAGGTAGAATATTCCAAATTTTTAGGTGTGTCCATTGATGAGAGATTAAATTGGAAGAAACACATTGATGATCTGCTGAAACGTTTGAGTTCAGCTACTTATGCAATAAGGGTCATTGCAAATTTTGGTGATAAACATCTTAGTAAATTAGCTTACTACGCCTATTTTCACTCGTTGCTTTCATATGGCATCATATTTTGGGGTAATTCATCACAGAGGAATAAAGTATTTATTGCACAAAAGCGTGTAATCAGAATAATAGCTGGAGTCCACCCAAGATCATCCTGCAGACATTTATTTAAGGATCTAGGGATATTCACAGTAGCTTCTCAGTATATATACTCTCTTATGAAATTTGTTATTAACAACCAAACCCAATTCAAAAGTAATAGCAGTGTGCATAACTACAATACTAGGACAAAAGGATGATCTTCACTATTCAAGATTAAATCTAACTTTGGCACAGAAAGGGGTGAATTATACTGGCACTAAAGTCTTTGGTCACTTACCAAATAGTATCAAAAGTCTGACAGATAACCAACAAGTATTTAAGAAGAAATTAAAAGAATTTCTGAATGACAACTCCTTCTACTGCATAGAGGAATTTTTAGATATAAAGTAAAAAATAAAAAAATAAAAAAAATAAAAAATAAAAATAAAAAACACAAAAAATGAAAAAGTTGTTATATTATCTTAAGTATGTTGTTAAATTAACTGAATTATGTCATGTATTGGAAAATTTGAATCGTTACACATCATTACGAAATATCATATTCATGATCCATGGAACTAGTATTAATCTAATCTAATCTAATCTAATCTAATCTTGAAACTGAGAATCGACTTCAGCATGTTCGTCACCACAAAACTGCAAACGAAGTTTATCTCCATGACAACACAAGGCCTCAAACACGTCTGCGCACCCGAGAGGAGCTCACACAACTTCACTGAACTGTTCATCCGGATCCACTCTGCATCCCAGATGACACACCTTCTGACTTCCATCTCTTTGGCCCAATGAAGGATGCACTCCAGGGGAAGCAGTATTTGAGTAACGCGCAGTTTATTGACGCCGTAAAATGTTGACCATTCGAGTGCTACCGTACGGGTATACAAGTCGTTCCCGTAAGGTATATTGAGGCCGTCGCTGTGAACGGAGATTGTGTTGGAAAATATGGCTTTGTGGCGAAAGGAGTGGGGAATAATGTAGCGTAATGGAACCCCAAATAGAACTATAATGCTTTCCGGGAAAAACGCATTGCCTTACTTACAGAATGCCCCTCGTCCATGGGACTAGCGAAATCGACTACGAAGGCGATCACCATAATTCAGGGAGTGTTCCCGAAGTAAAAACCCACCAAACGCCACTACAGTATAGATAGGATTCAAGATGAAAACCGCGCAGAGTGACCATCCACCAGTAGAAGCCAGAGCAGTGTGCTTCGTGTCTTCGATGTGTAGTCCTATATGTTAAACTCACACTAGGGGCTACGTAGTCAAATGGTTCAAATGGCTCTGAGCACTATGGGACTTAACATATGTGGTCATCAGTCCCCTAGAACTTAGAACTACTTAAACCTAACTAACCTAAGGGCTACACACACATCCATGCCCAAGGCAGGATTCGAACCTGCGACCGTAGCAGTCGCGCGGTTCCGGACTGAGGTTACGTAGTCGAATGATCACACATCACATAAGAATGGACTAAATGAATGTGGAAGCCACTGTTAGTATTAGTTTTATATTTGAAACAGTTGAAACAGCCACCAACTAGTGCTTAGTATGTTTTTTTTGCTTCCTTTTTTATGCAAAGGCCTTGTTTTGTATTGTTTACTTGTTCGCTTGCACTATGCACTAGAATATAGAATAGGCAGAAAGTTTTTGTTCAGTATTTGTTATTATTTACTAGAGCTTTAGTTCTTTTCAATCGTTTCTAATCATATATGAAAAAATCTTAAACTTATTTAAACGGTATCTCTGCGTAGAATTTTAAAATGAGCACATATGAAAATATCCACTATGAGTGCCGTTCACGTCATTGGAAAACACTTTACATCACGTCGTTCTCCGTTTAATGGCAGCACACGCGATAAACATATAGAAAACGTGGCCCAGCTTCACGTGGGTAACGTAATCAATATTTTCAAAGATGTTACAATGGTAAAGAACCAGTTACAGGGATGATAAAAAAACGTCTTTGTTAGTGTAATGTAATTAATTTAAAACTCGAAAGGAAAGATACAGCTATAAAACTCATTTATAATACCCAGAATGGTTAGGATTACTAGTACAAAGGTTATATCTACACAATACCAAACAGTGTGTACAGCACATGAGACCAATGAGATATGTTTTCTATCACAGTGATAAAAATAAGTTTGAACATGGAATCTGTAGTTGCACTTCATGTTATAAATATCAACGTTTTAATATACCACACTCTGCGTAACGTTTAAATGTGAAATTAACAATAAAAGTTAAGTGGTTAAAACGGCATTCACACCAGATGGATTAAATATATCTATAAGAAACAAGTTATGGGAATATACGGTGGCTTAAACGACGGAAGACCTCACAGAAATTAATTAGGAAGAAGGTGTTGGATGACTCTGTTTCTTCATTGAGAATGAGATCCGGAAAAGTGTTTATATATACATCAATCTCAATCTCTTCTACAACATTCATCGTGCCGCCCTTTTCCGTAGGTTTAAGAAATGCATGTTGTATCCTATATTGTCTACTGCGTGATTATAATCTCTAAGATGGGTAGCAAAGGCTAATTTGCTTTATTTGTTCTGTCTTAGCGCAACAAGGTCTTCAAAATTTCTACGTTTTAGACCAATGTAGAATTTGGGACAGTTTTTAAAGTCAGTTTATAGATTCCTGGTCTCCTTTGGAGATACTAAAGTGTGGAAGTGTGCGTGTACAAATCTCTCTTGAAATTTGTTATGGGCGAAGAAACTGATTTTGAAATTCTTGTTTTTGAATGTTTAGGATATTTCATGTGATTTATTTTGGGTTGTACATGAGAAGCCTCTATGTTAATCTGGATCGAAAAGTTTTGATAGACCACCAAACCCAAAACTATGTGCGGGTTTCCATAATTTTTCACATCGCTTCCGAACAAACAGTGACATTTTGCACAATATGATAACCGACGGGAAACACGAGTTATTGAAATGGACTTCTGCGTTGTTTCCCAATTAGTATTATTTCCCGATCGAGTGCTTCAAGTTTATTCAGCAGAATGTATTGAGATACCCGTATTAACATACTACATCCCGTGACGAAAGGGATTATTTGATCAGAATCGAAAAATCATGGCATGAAATCCAAGAAAACCTTCAAAGTTGGATTGCGATGCCACTATTAATTCATTATAATCTTTGCTGAAAGTAATTATTGAATCAGAGTCATAAAACCTGAAAGTTTTTATTTCTTCTCTATGGATTTTAATTCCTACTCCAAATTTATCTTTTGTTTCCTCTACTGCCTGCTCAATATACAGATTTAATAACATCGGGGAGAGGCCACAACCCTGTCTCACTCCCTTCCCAACCACTGCTTTCCTTTCATGGCCCTTGACTCTTATAACTGCCATCTGGTTTCTGTACAAATTGTAAATAGCCTTTCGCTCCCCGTATTTTCCCCTGCCACCTTCAGAATTTGAAAGAGAGTATTACAGTCAACATTGTCAAAAGTTTTCTCTAAGTCTACAAATGCTAGAAACATAGGTTTGCCTTTCCTTAATCTATTTTCTAAGATAAGTCGTAGGGTCAGTGTTCCCTCACGTGTCCCAATATTTCTACGGAATCCAAACTGATCTTCCCCGAGGTCGGCTTCTACCTGTTTTTCCATTTGTAAAAAATTCGTGTTAGTATTTTGCAGCAGTGGCTTAGTAAAGTGATAGTTCGCTTTTGGGGATTGGAATTATTATATTCTTCGTGAAGTCTGAGGGTATTTCACCTGTCTCATACATCTTGCTCAACAGATGGTAGAATTTTGTTAGGCCTGGCTTTCCCAAGGCTGTCTGTAGTTGTAATGGAATGTTGGCTACTCCCGAGGCCTTGTGTCGACTTAGGTTAATAGAGAATTGTGAAGGTGCTTCGATGAACACTCTGACAGTCACTTAAATGTGATTTCAGAGTATCCAAGTAGCTGTAGATGTAGAACTGGCTTACAGTAAACGCACTTTCACAATATCGGACATGCTAGACATTGCACTGTACACTCAGGAAAACAGCCCGAAGTGCTCTTCCCACACTATGACGTCAGAATCTTGGCACCCTCAATGCACAACGTTCGAATTCACGATGCGTGTGCCTACAGGCCTAAGCCGTCGGCACACGGACCGTGCATCCGAACGTTGAGGGTTGAGCGTGCCGAGTTTCTGACGTCATAGCGTGGAATAGAATGCTCGGGAGTCTTTCCGAACGTACAAAGCCGTATCTGGCATGTCAGATGTTCTGAGCGTGCGTCTAGGCGTTGACCAATGAGATGGCACAACGTCACCTACGTCACATGCACGCCGTCTCCCTTCAGTACAGAGCTGTGAGGCGACATATTGGCATTCATTTCAAGACTATACGTATATGTGCCGTTTCTGAGCAGCAGCAAATTGAGAATCGCTGGAAAACCCGTTGTGATTTGTTCCATTAAAATAATGAGAAACATCATATTCGTGGCAAAAGAATTATTGTAACTTGCGTGTTATGAGAGCAGGCTATTTGAAGGCAGCGACACAGTGAAGATCCACCCAAAACGCATTGTTCTTGGTACAATTAGTTATAATTACATTCCAATTAGTAACATATTTACGATTAAGGTTTTCAGCTTAGGGTAAGATAATATGATTAGACATGAGGCGCGAGTTGTTGGTTTAGCGTAATGAATAGCGTCAGTGTCCTGTATGCAGGATTGACCTTGGGGTTTTACTAAAATGTGGGAATGATGAAATAATGTTTATCTTATGCGGAGAAGTATTCCAAATTTGTACCGCACTGTTTGTAATGGAACTTTTATAAGCCTGTGTCCTTATTGATTGGACATGGTACTTTCCTTTTTGTGGACGATGCAGGAAATGTGCGTTTCAAAAGAGCTAACGTGGTAATTTTACGCGGGCCCCTTGAGTAAACAGTGTGATTTACGAACTAGAAACATCCCTCAACTGCCGCTGGAGTGCGTTGCGATCGCGCATACCACGTTGGGGGCCCACATACCTATGCACAAGTCGCATCGTTCCTGAACGTTCAGCAGCACGTTGAACTTGGCACGCTCAACGTTAACGTTCGACAACACGGTCCGTGCGCCGGTGGCTTTAGACTTCGGTCCCAAACGTGTTCTTAGTTGTGAAATGAGAGGGAAAAATATGAGGGAAGAAAACAATTGCAGTGCTGTTTGCCTTGTTCACCGCCAGCATCGGTCTCCGGAAAGCAGCAGCTCTGCCCACGGATCAGGACAGGGCCCGCATTTAGCGAAGAGCGGTGCCGCCGACTCGTTCTCCGCGCTACACGCCGACCTGGCCTGCGTAGCCGCTGCCGCTCGTCGCATTAATCAAGGAAATGCCCCGTGGGTCGGCTCGTGCCTGCGACGGACGCCCAACTTTGCCCCTTGCTGGAAGCTGCTGGGAACTGGGACCGGTACTCGACGCGCAGGCGCTGTTGACTCGCACCCCCCCCCCCTCCCCCCTGCCGCCCTTCCACCGTGCCGCACAGGCAAGAGCGGGTCGTGCCGCCACTGCCTCCACCCGCTGTTTTTCCGGCCGCCTCGAAGGAGTTTTTCGTCCCCCGGGGGCGGAGGTGACGTCGACGGAGACGGGACGGCTGCCAGACCGGCTAGCGACCTCGCCGACGAACTCGGTAAAACACTTTGGGATGATTCCAATGTTTTATTAATGCCGACAGCCGGAGGCAGCGGGGCCAGCGCGGCGGCGACAAGCGGCTCTGCGAAGTGGCCGAACAACCTTCTCCCCCGCCCCCCCCCCCCCAACACCACCCATCCTGCCGCCCTTACTCCTACCTACGCAGCTACTCGCCTTGTCGGCGGCCGGCCTCACTCGGGTAAGGTCCCCCGTGCTTTGGAGACCATGTCGCTGGCGGTGGACTCTCTCCCTCGACATCTCGTCACGCCTTCCACTTTCCGCAGCAGAAGTCCGCGCCTGGATCAGCGTACCGGCTTTCCTTTATTACACGGAAAGAATCTATGCTGTTCTATGAGTATTTTACTAGCGTCACAGATAAGAAATACATATCTCGGAAACACTGCGGACTTCTCAGTCCTCTCCAACGTAAGAAAGCGCACGAACAGAATCTTTCCTCACTGCTGAGTTTCAACAACAAGTGGAAAATTCAGATATAAAACGTATTACGAATCAACATAAAAGTAATATACGAAATTAAATTAAAAAAATCTCAGAAGACTTCTTAAATATGTTTTTCTCCTATGAAAAAAGCTGTTAAAAATACTTCTTTATTACTATCGTTTTAAATGGTTCAAATGGCTCTGAGTACTATGGCACTTAACTTCTGTAGTCATCAGTCCCCCAGAACTTACAACTACTTAAAACTAACTAGCCTAAAGACATCACACACATCCATGCCCGAGGCAGGATTAGAACCTGCGACCGTAGCGGTCACGCGGTTCCAGCCTGAAGCGCCTAGAACCGCACGGCCACACCGGCCGGCAATCAGTTTTAACTCTAGAACACTAAAGAGGGGAGGGGGCAGCGGAATATTACCTTCTGCTTAACCATCGTGAAGTTTTCTACTGCGCATTTTATTCAAAGTAAATCATAAGTTATAGCTGATGCACCAGGAATGATTCAGGATTCACGCTCATTGCATTGGAAGTTCGAAAACGTAACAAAATAATTTTTTTACGTGTGAAATTTCATCATTATTTCACTTACTAATGGCTGCATCTGTTGCTATAGGTACACTTTTCTTCATAAGTTAGAGAGATTCTTCGATGAATTTTACACAGCATACATACCATACTTACAGGTGTATGAAACTCTAGAATTTCTGTGATTTATGGAAAAACGCATGATCTGTTGTAATTTAAACTTCATGTTTAGAAAAAACACAAATTTTGTAGTTAATTACCTCAATTTTTACCACAGTTTTTAACAGATTTGGAAAATTCTAGAGTTTCATACACCTTTAAGTGTGGTTTGTATATTGTGCAAAATTCATCGAACCATCTCTCTTACTTATGAAGAAAAGTGTACCTATAGCAACAAATGCTGCCATTAGTAAGTGAACAAATGATGAAATTTCACATGTAAAAACAATTACTTCGTTACGTTTTCGAATTTCCACTGCTATGAGTGTGAATTCTGAATCCTTCCTGGTCATGCTGACAAAGTTTTATGAAATTATTTGTAAAAGTATAGACAATGGAAATTGAAATGTCCTGTGGTGCCTCTCCTGCTCCAAGTCGGCCTGCTTGACGTCCTATCCCCCTTAAATACAAAATGTCCGTTTTATACCGTACTGCAATCGTAAATGTTATTCGGGTTTGGTAGCCTTGCGTTAATCCCTCAGATCGTCATCAGGTATACTGAATGCAAAAGAGGAAGGCAACTTGAAACGCATGTCTTAATCAGCCGTCACTGCTTCTGCTGTACATGCACATACGTACATAAGTACACATCCAGCTCTCGTACTCCCTGCAGACCATGCGCTACTTCCACAAATAGCCTCCTTTCTGTCTTGTGCTCTCTTCCTTCAGATGTCTTGCCTGCATGGCTGGCAGATCTTTCGCCAAGTCGTAAATCCATCACTGCCTTGCTCGACCTATGGGTGACTGGTGTTTGGTTTCCCTCAAATACTTTCTTCAGTCATCTTTCTTCTGGTATATGGGGATTTAAATTGGATGTTATAGTTTGGTACTTATTTCGGGATAACAGCTAGCGAGACGTATCCAATGATGTGTAACAGTAAGGTCTTTGAAGGTCAACGAATGTCACGAACGTGGCATGAACGTCCATTTACAGCATGTGTTCGAAATGATGACCACTGGTAGCAATGCAGTGCACCAATCTTCTTATCTTGGATTGAGTGGTACTCTTTATCACATCGGTACTTATCGAAGCACATGCTCTGACAATTCTCTCTCGTATATCGTTCAAAAATGGTTCAAATGGCTCTGAGCACTATGGGACTTAACATCTATGGTCATCAGTCCCCTAGAACTTAGAACTACTTAAACCTAACTAACCTAAGGACAGCACACAACACCCTGCCATCACGAGGCAGAGAAAATCCCTGACCCCGCCGGGAATCGAACCCGGGAACCTGGGAGTGGGAAGCGAGAACGCTACCGCACGACCACGAGATGCGGGCTATCGTTCAAATAGTAAATATTCGCAGAATACGGCGCATCCATCTGATGTGCCATTGACAAGTAAACACCATTCGACGCTTTCGTAGTACAACACTAAGTGCAACGGTATGACTAATAACGTCGAATCAAGCGAATGTTAATGATTTATTCCTTCGAAGAACAAATGGATATGCTTCTAATTTACGGAGAATGCCAACGAAATTCAATGAGAGCTAGAGACGTATACGCTGAATGATATCCTCAATGTACTCATCCTACACGTCGTACATTTAAATATGTATATGATAAATTGAGAACAACTGGATCTTTAACGCATCGGAAACATATCCTGCAAAGGAAAGTTGCTAATGAGGAAACGGACATTGGTACTCTTGTCACTGTGGTTCGAGATCCTTGTGTTAGTTCGCGTTAAATAGCAAGGGAATCTGGCATGAACCAGAGTAATGTTGTTTGTGTTCTGCATCACCATAAATATCATCCTTAAATATCAGTCTCCATCAAGAATTATTTAGTACGGATTGCATGCGTCGCATTGAACTATGCCGATGGGCTCCACTTCTGGTTCAGAGTGATGGCACACTTATTTATTTGATTTTATTTACTGACGAGGCTACATTTAAGAAAACATGGAAATGATGTTAATTTGCATAACATGCGTTATTGGGCAACTGAAAATCTATGTTGGATGCAGCAAGTTGAACACCAAAACCGTTGTAAGGATTCTGGAGAACAGAATTATATACCCGTAATTCATCGAAGGAAATCTTAATGGTAGGAAATACACCACATTTCTGCAAGAAACCTTAGGTATGTTATTGGGAGAAGTAATTTTAGGAACAAAGAACATGATGTGGTATCAACACGATGGGTCTCCGGCACATTTTTCGCTGATGGCTAGAAATGAGTTGCAGAGACAATTCCCAGATCGTTGGGTTGGACGTGGAGGAGATGCGTCGTGGCCGGCTCATTCGCCGGACTTTACACCTCGGGAGTTTTTCTTGTGGGGGTTCGTAAAAGACATTGTTTATAAAGACGTTCCAACAACACCTGAAGATATGCGAGGGAGAGAATTGTCAGAGCATGTGCTTCGATAAGTGCCGATGTGATAAGGAATACCTCTCAATCTATGATAAGAAGATTGCAGCACAGCATTGTTACCAGAGGTCATCATTTCAAACACAAGCTGTAAATGGACGTTAATGCCACCTTTGTGACATTAGTTGACCTTCAAAGACCTTACTGTTACACATCGTTTGATTCGTCTCGCTAGCTGCTATTAGAAAATAAGTACCAAACTATAATACCAGATTTAAGAAAACAAAACTGATCTTCATATCTCTGAAGCGACCCCACCTAGCAACAAAAAACAAACGTCATATTATGGCCCCCGTTGTCCCATGCAATTTTTGTCACACAAACGTTTCAGCTCCTGTCATACTTTCGGAGCTATTCTTGGGTGGCAATAGTTAGTGATTCACCCTGTATATCGGGCATACTATGGCCAATTTCTATTCTGCTGCAATGTCTCATACTTCCACATCAATTGGATCAGTTTATATACTTCTAAGTGCTTTGTGTTGTGTATGCTCACGAAACCTCGCATAATGACATATCACATAATAATTTACGTCGTTTAACGCAACCTAGGGGCTGATATTAAACCTATGACGTGTAAGTGCATACAATTCATCAGAAATCACTGAAAATAAAAATACGACACGTAGTGTAATGGGACTGAAAGAGTTCATACAGATAATGAAATACTTAAATACGCTGTTACCTGTTGTGAAATAGTAAAATACATTACATTGTCACGGATAATATGTATTTAGCACTGTTAATCATCTTTCTGTATACAGGGTGCCCCAGGAGATATAAGACAAAGATCTAGTAAACGTTGGCTCTAAAATGCATACCTTAAGAGATATGAGCTCTTGTTCCTTTTCAGTACTGTGTAACACATCACTTCCACTCAGCAAGTGCTCATAGCTGTTAAGGTACGTACTTTAGACAACATGTCCACTACACTCTTTTGCTTCGAATGATCGCTTCTGTTAAAACGCCAAATACTGAACATTCCTCCAGGGACACGCTGAATACAGCTGGCTCCAGACATTTAGCGTGGTGGTACTTACATACTGCCGACTACACAGCTGACGGATGTAAGCAGCAATTTTCATCGGTTGTATTCTACAATGTTCAGTTCTCATTAGTAGTATGCCGTGTGCATATGTTGTTTTAATGATCATCTCTTTTTATTATACTGTTAAATGTTCACTCGATTCACAGTAGTTGTATGCTGTGTGTAACTATTTTTTTAAACAGCTAGTGCTTGATGTCGTTTGAGCCATATTTAGTGAAATTATTTCTGCTATTTGTGTCACACGTAGGATGAATACTATACGTATAACTACTCTCCTACATGTTTTCAGCCTGCTATTAATATTTCTCTTACAGAATTAGAGCCGAACTTTTAATGGAGATACATATTACGTTAAGCCAGTTATATACAATACATGTAAGTCTAATTTCCTGTGCTAAAGTTAAAACTGAAGAGACGTTATCCCTCAAACATCGCCGACAAAAATAGAAGATCTAAATCATTTCTCACAGAGTAAAATTCGTAAGTAAAAGTAGCTTGTATTTGCACCTCATTATTAGAACCGTTAGTGGTAAACTAACACACATAATATACTATTACTGTCAGCGTACAGATCATCACATTTTTATGTCTGACTGCCACAGATTATCGCAGGCTCATATTTTGTACATAATTTGTGTGTGAAGTTAGCCGTAGACCTGAGTTATGCTGTGGTATTGCTATAAAATGTTGCTTATTATGTGTGAATACTGCAATGTCGTTCGCTAAATAGCCACTAAGCGAGAGGCAGCAGACGCATAATTCTAGGGGAAGTTGACACGTCCATTCATAGTCAATAAACAGACCTATAATCAACAAGAGAAGTATCAGCAATGCTCGTCACCTTCATTGCATAATAAGACTAATGTCTTCGAACATGGCCACAGTGCACAATGATGACATCGCCACAATGATAACAGCAAGCTCATATGTTTTGACAGTCGGCCTTGTCTAGCCTTCTTCCTCACAACGCCACGAAAGTATCAAAGAATGGCAGGTAGCACAAGGCAAGGGGTAAGGTAACGACTAACGTTTTTAGGTAAAATTATTGATTTATTAAGTGTGTGTGATGTTTTTGTGGATGAGATGTCAATGGTACTACCGACAGAACGTCATAAGTAAAGGAATACAGTGGCGTATAGAACCCGGAAAACTCTTCTGTTCCAGGGATGGAGAAATGATGAACGACATAAAGACGAAAAACTCAGAAGAAGAAAAGAACCTTCAGACGCTCCCGCTCGCTAGGGGCACGGTAAGCGAGGCGGACTGCTGAGCGAACAGGCACCATGGTATATGAGCATATCGGAATTTGATATACCGCGTGGTGGGACTAACGCAAGTGCCTATTAAAGGGGTAATGCATGTTCGACTAGAGTAATTTACAGGAACTGCAATGAAGTCCATGTATTGCCGTTAACATAGTCTTAGTTGCATCATAAATGAAAGTAGTTGCATAAGCATGACTAACAACGGTAGCAGAGAATAACCATTAACAAATATCGGTGCTAAAGTGTGAATGGAAAAGTGTGAAGGTGATAACAGAACAAATATGCTAGGTACAAGGAATAATAAGCTCTTAAAATCAAGTTGTCTAAGTGCAAGGTAGTACAGTTTTTTAAAAGTGCAATTATTCTGATAGTACTATGAATCCAAACGATGTAAGTTAGAAAATATGTGTTTTTAAAGTCAATTTAACTTCATCTTTCCCTTGGAGATTTTACTTAGTAAGTTCAACAAGAATTTTTTTAATTTTCTTGTAGAATATAATGAAAAACTGGAGAAGAAATGACTGGTTGGTTGAATGGAGATGTTTGTACTTCTATGTAAACCTAAGTGGATCGTTTGCTAATCACAGCTCGTAAGGTTTTGTGCGGATGGATGGAAGTGGCAGACACTGACTAAAGCGGTGGAGCGGCGCCAGGCACTGGACACACATTTATAACTGGGTGTTGTCTTGGCAGGTCTGGAACCGACCGGCAACGACCAGGCAAGTGGTTCCTCTCGACCTTGGCGCAAGTGGCTGAGCTGGGTCGCAGCCAATGACCCGACTCAATGGCGACTTATCGCGGCTGAATCGAGGTGGAGTGGGTTTCACAACTGACAGGGTGAATGGAGAGGGCAAAAGGGTGAACAAGGCTGATGGTATGGACAATAGCTTGCAATCACGTTGTGCTCCCACAAACATTAACCTGCATTTCCGTACCGAATGGTCAGAAACCTTTTGTAAAGCTTGTAAGGGTTTGCAGCATAGGCTCTGCTGAGAAATACCTACTGCCAAAAAATTCGATGTATAACGCTGTTTCCTAGCTAATTTACATTGAAGTTAGCCAATAAATGTGTTGGTGCGTAAATTCAAGCGGCCGGTCCGGTACAGCAAGTGTCAGTTGCCTTCTTAGTGTAGATGATAGTGTACGAGACCGCTCAGTCTTTGGGTCGGGTTGGATCCTTCCTACCGTCCCATGTCCAATGTCGCTCTGTTGTTCGATTTTAGGGTAGCAAACGAAGAACAGGTACAGTGACACCATCGGTGGCTGTATGGTTCAATTTGCATGCCCAACGACCTGATTGCTAAATTCAGTGCTAATTAACTGGAAGATAGGGCAAGGTAAATAGATTTTTTCTTGACAATTATTTCTCAGCAGAGCCTACCCTACAACACCATTACAAACTTTTCATATAGTTTCTGACCACTCAGTATACACATCCAGCCTGAAGACCAGCGAGTCACACAACATTTAGGGCTGTAACAGAAATTTCACATAGGAACCGTAGATAAATATGCCTTGTCACACACTATGGCTGTTGTCTCCTGGAGAAATCATTATCCAGTGTCATTTTTGTGATGCATAATCACACCCATGATCTAACGTTATGGCAGCCTTTGCCAAAAGGCTCTTTCTGACACTATGCAACGAGACTCATGTCAACATAACCAGCCTATGCAACCAATGGGTTTTATAGAAATGTGTATGTAGAGTGGTTGACGAAATAAAATACAGTCTCTCTCATCATATCGCCGAAAATCAAAGTTCTTAGATTTTCACAAGTTCTATATCAGCTCGGAGCCCCCATGTGCCACCGCAAAAACACTTCAGTGTGCCCCCTTAAATGTAGTTAGACTTACAAGTTTGAAGCGTCGATCGCGTTCAATGTACCCAATGTTCCACATAAGTTTTTAATATAAATGCAGGCCGAATTTGCTACGCAAAAGTCACGTACGCACTCATGTATTTTTTAAAGTTTCACAAAATCGAGTTCATTTCCAATAAGAACAGAAAAATCGAAAGCCACAGTTAACAACAAAATAATGTCAGAACCTGACCGGATTTCGTAAGATCTTGAAGGGAGATGAATAAACTACGATTAATTGCATGAATTATCTTTAGAAAACCGCTGAGGTTCCACAGTACCTCAAACTACAAATTCCACAGCGTCTGAACACTGAAATATTGTAAGTGTGGCTTGTATCACACAAAACTAAAAAAAAAAAGAAGTCCAGCACATGCCGAAAAATTTCTAGGAACTCTGAATAATTCACTCACGCGAAATAGTGGCGGCTATTTCACTGCTCGTCAGATATGACTTTCTCGAAACACAGACTAACACCAGCCTGACCACCTCCAATGGCAACGAAACAGACTCCACCATAATGCCACTGTTCACTCGGGAAACCTCGGTGAAGCACCACTCTAGTCAGTTAAACTACTGAACAAGAAAATCGCTGAAATTTTTAGTTTTAACCTTCTATACAAATATGACACATCAAATCACACGGAAATTTCCCGAGAAATATTGCTCTGTTATCACTTTTATTTCCCATAGTTTATTAGTAAGCAATAATTTCTATAGTTTTCCCTCATTTTCGGATTTACAGGTGTAAATGTAAACAAACAATTTAAATTATCTAGTCAACGATTTCCTGTATATCTGGATTTACAGTACTTTCTGCTTCTGAATTTCTTTAGTAAGAAAATCAGTTTTGAATTGTGTGAAATCCACGTTTTGGCTTCTCATTTAAATTTGTGAATAATTTCAGCCAATATACTGTCACAGTACGATAGCGTTTTATGAGATGTAGAAACATCGTTCGTTGCAATCGCATAATGTGTTGCCGAGAAATTCACTTTTACAATTCAGAAATTACTTATAACATTTAACTTACTTATAAAATATTGCGGATAACGAAGGCGCGTCTTCACACGTGTAATCGTCCGGCTTTTCCACTTCACATGAGCTTACTCGTTCTTCAGTGACACATATCGTTCGACATTTATTAATTTTGGGGTAAGCTTTAATTTTTCACTGGTCGCGAAAACTGACTATGAGAAAAGAGCAGCCATTGTGCTGCCCAACGGACGGGTCTTCCCGCTCACGTCGTCACATTAGCGGCAGTTGGAAGTCCAGAGACAGCCCCAACTGTGAAACATAGTGTGGAACTGGCCCTCCTCGTGCTTCTGTCAAGCTGAATTCAGCTGTCAACAAGAATACGATCAGATCATAGCAGCCGCCTCTGCGCCCGCGGTCGCGTATTTGTGATTATAAAAGCTGTCTCTTCTCTTTGCAATAGGCTGTCGTGTTACGCTTAGCTTCCATGTTAATGCGAGTCGACAAGCGAGCGCCAATTTCCCCGTTGAGACACCTTCGCAAAAACAACCGCACCAGAGATCTCCGACATTCACGAAACCTAATACTGTGAGACTGAACATTTCCAAATGTCTAGTCTCTTGTTCACTGCGCAATAAGTGCAGATTCAGAAAAAAAGCATTCCGTGTGCCGCAGGGTGTGTGTAGGTAATTTGTTTTCACGGCAGTATCTCGCAATGAGGAGATGAGCGTTATATATTTTGCTTTATTTTTCAGCGAACTGTATGGTCAAAATCTTTCATGGATAACGTTTTTTCATTTAATTTTGGTATGCATATTTATAAACCTTTGAGATACGGAAGTCAGCATAACACCATTTAGGGGTAAAAATGGTTCAAATGGCTCTGAGCACCATGGGACTCAACATCTATGGTCATCAGTCCCCTAGAACTTAGAACTACTTAAACCTAACTAAGGACATCACACACGTCCATGCCCGAGGCAGGATTTGTACCTGCGACCGTAGCGGTCACGCGGTTCCAGACTGACGCGTCTAGAACCGAACGGCCACACCGGCCGGCATTTAGGGGTACATTTGCCATGAATTCTGATATTTATCCTAGTAGTTAAATTATATACGACTGCCCTTAATAACTGATTCATCTGTGGGAAGAGATTTTCATTTGTGTGAGATGCGATTATGGATGATCAGTGAGTAAGTCCATTTGAATTGTAAATCCAGTTTCTCTCCTAAGAGCTGTTAGGTGCATTTTTCTGGTGTTTCTGTAGACATGTTCAGTTTCGTGTTGTATTGTGTAGCTGGAACCACCCCAAACAAATACTGACCGTCATGTGTTTCATGCGACGACCAGAGTCAACAGAAAGCGTTGGTTTGTTTCCCATTACAAACAAAATAAGTTGTAACTAGGAGTTTTACTGGACCATTCTACACGAACCCTCCAAACTTGTCTAGTCCGATATTCACGTTATCGATATGTACTAACAGAGGCAGCAAAACACTAAGAATAAATAGTAATGCAGCAGCAAGTCGATAGCGCTGCATGATTGGCGGTAGCATTCAGCATTAGTCAGGGCAGTGCTGTCGTTGCTACACTACTAGTAATTCTTCGAGTTTAGTAAATGTCGATAACACGAATATCGCACTAGACTAATGTTTGACCCTCTGACAAATAGGCGCGTGAAATTCTGTGTTAGGAAACATTTTTTAAATATTTTTTTTAACTGGAATCTCCCGACGCTTTCCGTCTACAATGGCCGTCGCGTGAAAGACATGATGAGTTCTGTTTGTTTCAGCTAATTCCAGCCACACAGTGAAAAAAAAAATTAAATTGCAAATATCTCTGCTGAATCACCAGAGATGCAAAACTAGACTGCTCTTGCGGTATGATTCGAAAGGCTACAGGCGACTGTGAGTTCACACTCGGACTCACTTTAACTAGTAAGCCTTCCAGTTGTCTACCTGACCCTTGCATCTGCCAATTTGACTTTGTGCTTTGA
This sequence comes from Schistocerca cancellata, assembly GCF_023864275.1. Taxonomy (NCBI): domain Eukaryota; kingdom Metazoa; phylum Arthropoda; class Insecta; order Orthoptera; family Acrididae; genus Schistocerca; species Schistocerca cancellata. Next base: position 267,171,147 of record NC_064634.1, read on the forward strand.
CGGTAGTTGTGATTAATGTATCAACATGGAATTGATCGTATGTAAAAAAATTGTAGCAAAAGTGTATTGATAATAAAACAGATAAACATACAAGTTAGGCGAGATGGCAAATAAATCAAGAACTGTAGGCAACACAAATAGGCGCCAAAAATAGTCTACACTCCAGTGGGTGGGGACTGATTGGCAAGACTAAGAATTGTGTGGTTAATCTGTTTATTCTGGCTCAAAACATGGATAACACAATATGAAATCATCTAATGCTGAATAGACGTTGATGGATTTACTCTACAATGAAGCTATACTACGTTGGTGCAGTTGAGGACAAGTGGAAAGACTGTGACTGCAGACCGGAGTCCGAATGAGAAGAGTGAGTCTCTCCACTCCCACCTTTCGGTCAGACCTCAGCAAACTCACCAAAACCACTCATGCACCCACCCCCAAAAGAGTGTTTTGCCAATCACAAGACTCCATGAGCTCCATGTCCCCCTCTAATTTATCTGCTCTACCCATCGGCCAATCGTGATCAAAGTTAAAAGTAATTTTTTTCTTTTCAGAAGAAACAGCCAGTCCATGGCTCATAAATTAGCATTCTCATTTTTTCCCATTGTCACTTCAGGCAGCGTATTTTGAGTATCTGTTTAGGCCTAAAGTGAACAACAGATCGATGACAGAGTTCATTATCTGGGTAGGCCGAAGATTCCAACGTCCCTGACCAGGGCCTTGGCTAAACTAAGACAAGTGCTTTTATGTCCCAACATAGACACTTTCACAGCCGCCAATAGTTTTGCATTCCATTCGAAAATTCTTTCCAAGGCCTCAGACTGCACAAAACACTATCTGACGGAAACACTATCTGACGGCACCCTCGATAGCCCCCGCTCCACGATGAACACGGAAACGCAAATTTTTATGGTGGCCATCCCTATTTACAACTGGCGTTTAAGACTCTGTCGAAACGCCCTGGCCAGGTGACCTACATTTCTCTTGCACTCCTGCCTTTGCCTCGATTAGAAGCACCTAACAGGTTGATCTAGGTAGGCAGTTTTTTTCATCTCTTGGGTCGAAAGCATTGTCTACACACCAATGAGAGAAATTATTGAGGCCGGTATTCTGTCCTCTGTAAGGGCTCTGAAACTTTCCTTTTCCTACTAGCTACACGTAGCTTCTGTGTCACGAACGTCCATTGGAAGATTTACTGCCTACTTGTTCTCAACTCCAGGAAATACTATTCGAAGAGAGCCCCCATAAAGATCCCACAATCATTGACAAACGTTCATGCTCCGATCAGTGCCTGCTCATGTAGATAATTCCCTGTCAACTCAAAAAAGTGAAGTCTTGTATGTAAAATCATTACTAAGGTGGCTTTGAATATGAAAAATAGAGAGAGTGACTCATCCTCTCTCAGAATAAATGCAACTGAAAACAGAAGAGATACCTTGTATACACCAATGAGCCAAAGCATTATGACCACCTGTATAATAGTGAGTTCTTCCACTTATCAGACACAGTAAAGCATGGATTCTGCTTGGAATGAATGCTACAGCTCCTTGACAGGATTGCATAAATATGAGGCACCAGATCTCAAGCAATTCCCGCAAGTTACGGGATGGTGGGTTACAGGCACGAAGTTGGTGCCCGATACCTGTTCCAGTGGGTAGAAATCAGACAATTGCAGATCAGTACATGAATGTGACTTCACTATACTGCCTCTCAGACCACTGTTGCACGACTGTGACCTTGCAAGACGGACAGTTCATCCGCTGGAAGATGCCATCGCCGCAGGGGGGAGGCTTCAAGCATAAAGCGATGCAAACGGTCCGCAAAAATGTTCACGTAGTTCACTGCTGGTCAGGATACCTGCGAGTACCATCACAGATCAGTTGGAAGCCCAGCTCAACGTATCTCACAGCATAATTCTGCCCTCACTGGGCTGCATCTGTGGCGTAGTGCATGTTTCGGGCAGCCATTCGCCCGGATGGGTTGTAAGGACCCAAACATCGACCTGATGTAAAACGAATTGCGATTCATTCGACAGGCGACGTATTTCTACTGGCCCACGGAGAAAACTAAGTGGTGCTGTGCACACTGAAATCATCACTGACGATGACGCTGGATCAACACAGGAACACATGGTGATCGTGTGATGTGGAGTTCCGTGTTCAACCGGGGCCTGTACCAGCATCGTACTCTGTCGTCAGCTCTATCGTAGATCGCTGCCTATCCTGTAATACACAGTGGGGGATCCTCCGACCTCCAACGTTTTGTGATGAGACGTGATCGTCCATTATCGTGCAGTCTATTCGATATTGCACCACCATTCTACCACATTCCATTGGTAGAGCAGTGCGCCGACAAGTGACCAGCTACGCCATTTCAGAAATCTTCGTTTCCAGATGCAACGCTACGACAATGTGCTCTTTGTCAAAACTCTTTATATCTGTGTACTGTGGCTGTGGCTAATCCATGTCTCCGCAATATCCTTTCCTCCAAGAGCGCTATATTTCCAAGTTCCATAAGAGACGTTCTGTGAAGTTGTGAAGGTAGGATATGAGGCACTGGCGGAAGTAAATGTGCGACGACGGATCGTGAGTCCTGATTGGGTAGCTCAACCGGTGGAGCACTCGGCGCCCAAAATCTCGGTCCAGAGCACAGATTTAATAAACCAGGAAAATTCTTATGACTATATTTCTATCACTATATTACAGCCAAATCAGCAAAACATATGCCCATCAGCACCAGACGACAGCCAGCAGAGCAATCACACTGTGTTCAGAACATAAAAGCCACGAAACTTACTTCTCCCTCCTAAAATCTCTATACTACAAAACTCTGCATCGAGGGGACCATTCAGTCATACTGCCAATGTCATGGACGATGAATATCGCTTCTTTCATGAAAAAAAGAACACAGCAGAAACATGACATTCTTTATGTGCAAAACGCACATTGAACATCATACAGCCATTTACAACAATACGAACCGCATCCTTCAGGAATATTATAATGACATTATATAATCACCCCCGAATGTAAGATAGTGTAAAAATTACAAAATACACACATAAAAAAAATTTACCCTCACCACGTTTCCCAGAACTCCTGAAGATAGATGTTGACTGCGGATGTTGTATCACAGACACAGTTCGTCACTAAACCCGCCCAAATATGTAAACAACCATGCATGAGCAGCGACTATTAGACGGAGGGGGCCGTCAGCCGATCAGTTCCAGTCATTCCACGAGGGAGGAGGTACAGGGCTCATGTTGTCTGTAGTTCAACCATGTCTAGACGGTCAATACCGCGCTTCGATCGCTTCCGCATTGTTACTTTGCGCCAGGAAAGGCTCTCAACAAGGGAAGTGGCCAGGCGTCTCGTAGTGAACCTAAGTGATGTTGTTCGGACTTGGAGCGGATACAGAGAGACAGGAACTGTCGATGACATGCCTCTCTCAGGCCGCCCAAGGGCTACTACAGCAATGGATGACCGCTACTTACGGATTATGGGTCGGAGGAACCCTGACAGCAACGCCGCTATGTAGAATAATGCTTTTCGTGCAGCCACAGGACGTTGTGTTACGACTCAAAGTGTGCGCAATAGGTAGCATGATGCGCAACTTCACTTCTGACGTCGATAGCTAGGTCTATCTTTGCAACCAAGTGACCATGCAGCGCGGTACAGATGGGCCCAACAACATGCCGGAAGTACCGCTCATGATTAGCATCACGTTCTCTTCACCAATGTGTGTCGCATTAGCCTTCCACCAGACAATCGTCGGAGACGTGGTTGGAGGCAGCTCGGTCAGGCTGAATGCTTAAATACACACTGTCCAGCGAGTGCAGCAAGGTGGAGGTTGCCTGCTGTTTTGGGATGGCATTATGCGGGCCCGACGTACGCCTCTGGAGGTCATGGAAGGCGCCGTAACGGCTGCACGATACGTGAATGTCATCCTCCCACCGATAGTGCAACCATATCGGCAGCGTATTGGCGAGGCATTCCTCTACATGGATTACAATTCGCGTCCCCATCGTGTACATCTTGTGAATGACTTCCTTCAGGATAACGACATGGCTCGACTAGAGTTACCAGCATGTTCTCCAGACATGAACGATATCGAACATGCCTAGGATAGTTTGAAAAGTGCTGTTAATAGACGACGTGACCCACCATCCACCCTGAGGGATCTACGCCGAATCGCCGTTGAGGAGTGGGACAACCTGGACCAACAGTGCCTTGATGAACTTGTGCATATAGAATGAAATTTTCACACTACAGCGGAGTGTGCGCTGATATGAAACTTCCTGGCAGATTAAAACTGTGTGCTGGACCGAGACTCGAACTCGGCACCTTGGCCTTTCGCGGGCAATTGCTCTACCAACTGAGCTACCCAACCACGACTCACACCCCGTCCTCACAGCAGTCCCGAGTTCGAGTCTCGGTCTGGCACACAGTTTTAATCTGCCAGGAAGTTTCAACTTGTGCGTAGTACTCGTATGCCACGACGAACACAGCCATGCATCAATGCAAGAGGACGTGCTACTGGGTATTAGAGGTACCGGTGTGTACAACAATCTGGACCACCACCTCTGAAGGTCTGGCTGTATGGTGGTAAAACAAACAATGTGTCGTTTTCATGTGTAATAAAACGGGCGAAAATGATGTTTATGTTGATCTCTTCCTATTATCTGTACCGGTTCCAGAACTCTCGGAGCGAATGTCATTCAAACCTTTTTTTGATGTTTCCTTTTGGGAAGTTTCAAAATTTATTAAATATTATCAAGGGAAGAAACAAAGTGAATAGATAACCTGAAGCCCACATTTCCTTAAAAGTATAATAGCTTATAACATTCTCATATAATTTAAATGTCATGCAAAAATTACACCAATCACTTCAGATTAACCCCACTTTAACTGAGACTGAACCTTTACTTAAATATTATTGTCCATCCAAATATAGAGCTGTAAAAATAAATATTACAAGTATATGACACTTCTGAATGTTGTTGAATTAACGCTTATTGGTGATCACACAACAGGCAACACAAGATATCGCGAGTCACTTAACGTTAACAAAAGAAGAATAGCCACAGTTTGTAATGTGCTTGCCGGCCGGAGATGCCGAGCGGGTAAAGGCGCTACAGTCTGGAACCGCACGACTGCTACGGTCGCAGGTTCGAATCCTGCCTCGGGCATGGATGTGTGTGATGTCCTTAGGTTAGTTAGGTTTAAGTAGTTCTAAGTTCTAGGGGACTTATGACCACAGCAGTTGAGTCCCATAGTGCTCAGAGCCATTTGAACCATTTTTTAATGTGCTCATTCACCAAGCGTGATTAAATGCTAGCGTCAGTATCACAGCGCTGCTCAGTTTGGCACTGTGGTGTACGGAGGTAAAACACAACGCGCGCTTAAGTAACCGTGCACGAGCAGAGGTTGTGGGTTGCCACTTGTAGGTCAGTCCGAGTCTTGTTAGGGAGTTCCTGCAGAACGTTCGTCTTGTTTTCAAGTATTCAAGTCATCAAGTACGACAGGAAGAGTGGCCGATAGACAGACAATGGTGAACGGTGAACAGAATTATCGTGTATGGGCGGAGACCGCTTGTCTAGAGATTTAACTGAGCACTGTTAGTTTGGAACTGTTCATCGAATATTTCATTCTTCCTACTTTAAGTCAGCTAACATTATTTAGTTTGTTTTCATCGAACTGTAGTTGACGCAGGACAATTAGGCTAAACCTGCAGTCAACATTTTGTGTGTGTGTGTGTGTGTGTGTGTGTGTGTGTGCGTGTGTGTGCGTGTGTGTGTGTATATGAAAGCCAGGATCCATTGATTTTAAGACCTTTGTTCCAATTACTACTTGTGCACAATGGGGGTATTCATCGTTTTTTGTGGTGTGTTGAGCGCCTAGGACGATTACAAATGTTTGTTACCGTTACGTTTCGGCACACATGTAATTTATATTGTTGAAGTGTGCCCATATCTTTGTATATGAGTCAAATTTATGGATCTACTTTTGTGATTCCCATAATATATAATGTTCTTTTTAAATTGTGTGAAGTTTTCATGACGCTAATTTCAAATATTTAAATATATCGCCGTCTAATACGATGGTGCTACCTGATGTCTACAAGCAAGTCAAGAGAATCCTGTGCCGCCTCATTTCAGCCCAGGTGGTAATTTAGGTCATCCCAAAAAAATAGTTGTATTTTGTGCAAATTACTGTGTACCTGTTTTCTTTTAATACAGTGTAATGCCAATCTGAAGATGACAGCACGATTCTGTCGAAACTATTAATTGGAATAAATATCTCAAAACCCAGCGAGCTTGGCTTTCAATATACGAGGGCCGTTCAGAAAGTAACCTCCGGTTGATTTAAAAAAATACACCAAGTTAAATAAAAATATTTTAATATATTCATCTTACAACTACATCTTTGCACTATTTTTCTACATAGTCTCCATAGCGATTGAGGCACTTATCGTATCTCTTCACAAGCTTTGAAATTCCTTCTGCATAAAAATCACCCGCTTATGCCTGGAGCCAGCCTGTGACCGCATCTTTGAGCTCTTCGTCGTCATCAAATCGCTGTGACCCGAGCCATTTCTTCAAATGCATGAAGAGGTGATAATCACTTGGCGCCAGGCCTGGGCTGTAAGGTGGATGGTTGATAACGTCCCACTTGAAGGACTCAAGAAGGGCCGTTGTTCTGTGAGCAGAGTGAGGACGGGCGTTATCGTGCAAAAAAACGATACCGGAAGTCAGCATACCACGGCGTTTGTTCTGTATAGCCCGTCGTAACTTTTTTATTGTTTCACAGTACACGTCTTGATTAATGGTCGTACCACGTTCCATGAATTCAACCAACAACACCCCTTTGGCATCCCAAAACACCGTTGCCGTCAGTTTTCTGGCAGAAAAATCTTGCGAGGCTTTTCTTGGTTTGGTAGGCGAATTTGAATGTGCCCACATCTTTGATTGTTCTTTTGTCTCAGGGTTCACGTACTTAATCCAGGTTTCGTCACCGGTCACGATTCTGTTTAACAATGGTTCTCCTTCGTCCTCATAACGTGACAGAAAGTCTAATGCAGAGGCCATTCTTTGAGTTTTGTGGTGGTCGGTAAGAATTTTGGGCACCCATCGTGCACAGAACTTACGGTAACCCAATCTTGCTGTCACTATCTCGTACAAGAGAGTCTTAGAAATCTGTGGAAAACCAGTAGACAACTCCGACATTGAGAAACGTCGATTTTCACGAACTTTTGCATCAACTGTCTGAACGAGTTCGTCAGTCACCAATGATGGTCTACCACTCCTCTCTTCATCATGAACGTTTTCTCGTCCACTTTTAAATAAACGTACCCATTCAGAGACAACTCCCTCACTCATAACTCTTGGTCCGTACTCGGCACAATGCTCACGATGAATAGCTGCTGCAGAATATCCTTTGGCTGTAAAAAACCTTATGACAGCACGCACTTCACATTTGGCGGGGTTTTCTATTGCAGCACACATTTCAAACTGCCACAAAAACTAAACTAGCGCAGGTACGACGTTCACTCGACCACGGCTTGATGCCGACTGACCTGTTGAGTGCGTGAACGCACAGATGGCGTCGCTACTCCCCCCACAAACCGCACTGTGACAGATCGGAGGTTACTTTCTGAACCGCCCTCGTATATACCAACAGAGATCGCCGCAACAACATCTGTACGTTATCTACATTCTACAACCGCTGTAAACAGCGTTATCAAAGTTGAGTAATGTACACTGAGGAGCCAGAGCAACTGGCATAGGCACGCATGTACAAATACAGATATAATATGTAAACAGGCAGAATATGACGCCGCAATCGGCAACGCCTACGTAAGACAACAAGTGTCTGGCGCAGTTGTTAGATTGGGTACTGCTTACAGTGGCACGTTATCAAGATTTAAGTGGGTTTGAACGTGGCGTTGTAGGGGGCGCACGAGTGACACGACTGAAGAGAATCGTTCAACGTGACATAAGTGCAACACTTCCGCAAATTGCTGCAGATTTCAATGGTCAGCCATCAACAAGTGTCACTGTGCGAACCATTCAACGAACCATCATCGATATGGGCTTTCGGAGTCGAAGGCCCGCTCGTGTACCCTCAGTGACTTCATGACAGAAAGCTTAACGCCTCGCCTGGGCTCGTTAACACCGACATAGGACTGTTCATGACTTGAAACATGTAGGCTGGTCGGAAGAGTCTCGTTTCAATTTGTATCGAGCGGATGGACATGTGCAGTGGAAATTTGTGGTGAGGTCTTATGGGACCAAACTGCTGCGCCATCGGTCCCTAAGCCCACACGCTACTTAATCTAACTTCAACTAACTTACGCTGTGGACAACACAAATACCCATGCTCGAGGGAGGACTTGAACCTCCAACGGTGGGAGCCGCACGGACCGCGACAAAACGCCATAGACCACGCGGCTACCCTCGCGGCGGAATCCATGAACCTTCCATGTCAGCAGAGGACTCTTCAAGCTGGTGGAGGCTCTGTAATGGTATGGGGCGTTTGAAGTTGGAGTGATATGAGACCTCTGATACCTGTAGATACAATCTGACAGGTGACACGTACGGGTAAGTATCCTGTCTGATCACCTTCTTCCATTCATGTCCACTGTGTATTTCGACGGACTTGGGAAACCCCAGCAGGACAATGCGACATCCCACCGTCAAGAATTTCTACAGAATGGATCCAGGAAAATGTTTCTGAGTTTAAACATTGCTGCTGTCCACCAAACTCCTCAGACATGGATATTATGGAGCATATCGGAAATGTCTTGCAACGTGCTGTTCAGAAGAGATCTCCAGCCCGAGTACTCTTAGGGATTTATGGACATCCCTACACGGTTCATGGTGTCAATTTGTCTCCACCAGTAGTAGTTCATGCCACGTTGTGTTGCGGCACTTCAGCGTGCTCACAGTGGCATGATATTAGGCCAGTGTATCGGTTTCTTTGCCCCTTCCACGTATTTTGCTTTACACATTTCTGTGTTACATTCATTGTGTGTGTGTGTGTGTGTGTGTGTGTGTGTGTGTTGGCCTAGAGCCCACGCATCCGTCATGCCAGGGCCACTGTAGTGGTTTTTTCACCAACAGCGAGATATTCATCAATGTGGACGCTTCCAGTTCACAACAGCCGTTGTACGACTATACGACAAGCCAAACATCCCATGCATAAAATCATATCCCGGTGGAAAATCTGCTAACGATTTCCAGTTCGCATCAGATCGGCACATCCAGCGAGATAGAACTGTGTAATCCAAGTTGTCCCTGCCGTGTTCTCATGCAGTGCGCCACACGGGAATTGAGACGACACGTGAAGGCAGCAGCGCCGATGCGTCAGCGGAGCGCCCTCTCGACAGGTGTGGCCCACGTGGACGTTCCTCTTGCGCATACCACTAGCAGTGGCGACGCTACGGTTCGGAGGACGTTCAAATACACTCGCCTCGGTAATGGAGTTGAACCATCTGACGCTTACTGTCAATGTTGGAAGAAACTGAGCTTATTAAACAACGTACGCAAGATCCTGGCAACACATAAACAAGCAGATCCATTTTAGTAACATTGCACATTTTCTTCCAGAAATTTTTAAGGCATCTAGCAATCGTCCACGTCGACGCACCGCGTATTTGAGCCACAGACCCGTGGCCGACCTGAGACACAGGCAGCGCATCGGCGTGTAGATTGGCTTCCTTAAATGCTGTACAACTGGGTGGTATACAAAACGAGCAAGGAAAAAAAAATCAGTCAACCGTAGTGGTTATATCTTACTTCCCGTAACTTCAGTTGCTGCACACTGTTTCCCTTTTATAATTTATTGTTTTATACTTCTCGTGTTTTATGCTTCCTTTTTTTTAGTTTTTAATATTCAATGACAGTTAATTCAGTTCTAGGAACTAAACGTAATTCCACTTGTACTATTTTACGACCTTTACGTCTCTTACTATTTATATATCAATTGCTTCATATTTCTAATATTTTAACGAGAATTTTTATGCAGTTTTACCTTTTATACTTTCAGAGCAAGACCTTACAGTTTTGGACTTTCAGTGTTTCATATTTAATATCTTAAGTCAGTTTTAGTTACTTTACTTCCACTTTGTAATAATTACAGTTAAACATGGAAACTCTTTCTTATACACGTTTCTGAACACTGCTGCACTGCATCGTATTTCTTTGCGATTCTGCACGAAAAATAATCAACACCTCCAATATACGCAGCCAACAGCTACTACAGGGTACAAAAATCGCGCAGCAGAACCGAGAACATAATGGTCCTACGTACTAGACAATGGTCTTGGAGCAGTGATGCCAACCCTGGCGCACGGTTTGCCCTTTATTGCACTTCAAATTCTCCTAAATAATTTATCACACCGTCGGGTAAGCGAGCGGGGTAGTGGGGCGGTAAAAGGGAGTCAAGAATGAAATTGTCGAGAGGAGTGGCGGGGAGGGGAGGGTAGTAACCATAATGTTTTCTCCCTGAAACATTTATCTATCCAACTTCCCATAGGCAGCTTAATTCCCCCAAAATTTAGGGGGAAATCCCCCAACTTGGCAACGCTGCCTTGTAGGCATAACAATGCTAATGACTTCACTCGGAACGACTATCGACTACTTCTTGTCCACGATAACTTTACGATTGCGCTGGTTCTACCAGAAGCGAAGGAAATTTGCACTAGTTGAAAGATATTTATTTGTCTCCGAACCCTGTAAACGGTAAGTTCCTTACTTCCTTGTAGACACGAAGCGCGAGCTACCCCTACTGCCGCTCCCGACAGCCACCGCACGAATCCACCAATATATCGAAGGCGCAGGAATTTCAAACAGTAAGGAAAGGATTGAAACTGCTCTTAAAATCGGGAGATCGGTCTTCACGGTCGGCAGATCGGGAGGAGAAAGGAAAAATCGGGAGTCTCCCTCCAGAGTTGGCACGTCTGGTAATCTATTATTTTATCTCTTTTAGAGTTTCGAACACCTATTGATCTCTTTCAGTATAAACTCCTCTCCTATCAAACTCGTAGCATCCCTACCATCACTCCTCTTCCCCACCATCAATCCCCTATCAATCCCCTTCGGCCCGCCGGCCGGAGTGGCCGAGCGGTTCTAGGCGCTACAGTCTGGAACCGCGCGACCGCTCCGGTCGCAGGTTCGAATCCTGCCTCGGGCATGGATGTGTGTGATGTCCTTAGGTTAGTTAGGTTTAAGTAGTTCTATGTTCGAGGGGACTGATGACCTCAGAAGTTAAGTCCCATAGTGCTCAGAGTCATTTGAACCTTCGCCCCCCCCCCCCCCTCCATACCTTCTTTCACCGCTTTTTAACGAGAATGTTTATATAATTACACTTTTTGTAATTTTCATGACCCCTCTTGGAAAACTCAGGACACTTTGCTACCACTCTCCCTCTCTGTACGTTTCCCCTCTCCAAATCACTCTCACTCCATTTTTATCCTTCCTTCCTTCCCGTGTATCCCATAGCTATGAGATACCTATTTAAAACATTGATTGAAGCTGCTAAATAAAGTACTGTGATACAAGGTTCGGAACAGACAACACGCTTTTCTCATTCAGGTAAATTCTACATTTATTTTTGCTACTTGTTGTAAAATATTTGATAATGCATATGTAGTTTTACTTCTTTTAGACCCGAAGATGATGCAGAATGATCGAAACTGCCATGTAATTATAAATGTGTAACAGATTGAACAATAAATGAGAATTGTTTTAAGTTTCAATGCAGATGCAAATTTTTTCGGGGCAAAAATGTTGCCTGTAGTACGTGGAAAACCTTATTTGTACGAAGGTTCAGTGATATCATTTACTACCGATAGTCAAAGTATGAGAGCCGAAACTATGTTCGAATGTAAAACCCACATTTCACGGTTCACCCATTGTCTTCCAGTAGTACAGTTGCACTGGCGTGTCGAACAGTGTAAGTTCAGTGAAGTTCATTCTTAGCATTCCCCTTTTAGTCTTTGAATAACGTTAGCTTGCCTTGTGCTATCTACGTAAGAAAATGACCTTTAAGTATGAAGTTTGTGTGCTGTCAGTGAACTTGCCCAGCGCTAGATATCTGCAGTAGGTCAATGCTTACGTAGGTAATTTGCTCTCGGAGGAAACCATTTAGGGAGGCAGATCTACACATTACACCAATATAAATATATTAGATATTCGTAACAATTCGACAGACTTTACCCTACAGGAGGAAACCGTGAAACGTCACTGCGTCACAGCCAGAGGCTATAATAAGTTCTACGAGTGAGGTGATGATCCGAGTAATCTCATATTATTTTCTGTAATTTATGCACTTTCATTTTCACCAACACTAAGGGTCTGTTGTACCAGGCTTTCCCAACCATAGTTAGTTTCCTTACAAATTTTATGTGTTTCATGCGTGTCATATTCCAAAACAATCATCATCATCATCATCATCATCATTTAAGACTGATTATGCCTTTCAGCGTTCAGTCTGGAGCATAGCCCCCCTTATACAGTTCCTCCATGATCCCCTATTCAGTGCTAACATTGATGCCTCTTCTGATGTTAAACCTATTACTTCAAAATCATTCTTAACCGAATCCAGGTACCTTCTCCTCGGTCTGCCCCGACTCCTCCTACCCTCTACTGCTGAATCCATGAGTCTTTTGGGTAACCTTGCTTCTCCCATGCGTGTAACGTGACCCCACCATCTAAGCCTGTTCACCCTGACTGCTACATCTATAGAGTTCATTCCCAGTTTTTCTTTGATTTCCTCATTGTGGACACCCTCCTGCCATTGTTCCCATCTACTAGTACCTGCAATCATCCTAGCTACTTTCATATCCGTAACCTCAACCTTGTCGATAAGGTAACCTGAATCCACCCAGCTTTCGCTCCCATACAACAAAGTTGGTCGAAAAATTGAACGGTGCACATATATCTTAGTCTTGGTACTGACTTCCTTCTTGCAGAAGAGAGTAGATCGTAGCTGAGCGCTCACTGCATTAGCTTTGCTACACCTCGCTTCCAGTTCTTTCACTATGTTGCCATCCTGTTTGAATATGCATCCTAAGTACTTGAAACCGCCCACCTTTTCTAACTTTGTTCCTCCTATTTGGCACTCAATCCGTTTATATTTCTTTCCCACTGACATTACTTTCGTTTTGGAGATGCTAATCTTCATACCATAGTCCTTACATTTCTGATCTAGCTCTGAAATATTACTTTGCAAACCTTCAATCGAATCTGCCATCACAACTAAGTCATCCGCATATGCAAGACTGCTTATTTTGTGTTCACATATCTTAATCTCACCCAGCCAGTCTATTGTTTTCAACATATGATCCATAAATAATATGAACAACAGTGGAGACAGGTTGCAGCCTTGTCTTACCCCTGAAACTACTCTGAACCATGAACTCAATTTACCGTCAACTCTAACTGCTGCCTGACTATCCACGTAAAGACCTTTAATTGCTTGCAAAAGTTTGCCTCCAATTCCATAATCTTGTAGAACAGACAATAACTTCCTCCTAGGAACCCGGTCATATGCCTTTTCTAGATCTATAGAGCATAGATACAATTCCCTGTTCCACTCACAACACTTCTCCATTATTTGCCGTAAGCTAAAGATCTGCTCCTGACAACCTCTAAGAGGCCTAAACCCACACTGATTTTCGTCCAATTGGTCCTCAACTAATACTCGCACTTTCCTTTCAACAATAACTCAGAAGATTTACCCACAACGCTGATTAAAGAGATACCTCTGTAGTTGTTACAATCTTTTCTGTACCCATGTTTAAAGATTGGTGTGATTACTGCTTTTGTCCAGTCTGATGGAACCTGTCCCAAATCTCAGGCCGTTTCAATTATCCTGTGTAGCCATTTAAGACCTGACATTCCACTGTATTTGATGAGTTATGACTTAATTTCATCCACCCCAGCCGCTTTATTTCACTGCAATCTATTGACCATTTTTTCCACTTCCTCAAATGTGATCCTATCTCCATCATCATTCCTATCCCATTCTACCTCGAAATCTGAAACATTACTGATCGCATTTTCACCTATATTGAGTAACTCTTCAAAATATTCCCTCCATCTGCCCAAGGCATCCACAGGATTCACCAGCAGTTTTCCTGACCTGTCCAAAATACTTGTCATTTCCTTCTTACCTCCCTTTCGAAGACTTTCCCAAACAATATATCAACGAATATTCCAGTATCGCAAATGGCCATCATCAGAATATTTAATACTACTGTGGCAATGAACAATTCGCTGACTTCATGCGTTTCCCAATAATTCCTGAAAAAGAGTGTAAAAAGAGATTCCTCTTATGTAAAATGTGAAATTACTAACTTGAGCTGATGATAATGTTCTTTATTTATACAACCAGTTTCAGTCGCCTGACCATTGTCAAGTTCATAAAAGTGCTCACAGCATCATACTAGGCGAAATGTAAAATCATTGTCGTCTAATGATAAAATCATGGATTATACGCTGTTATCGTATCGTAGTACAAATTACATCGAAAATGTATAAAAACTGTGCTGTGAGTGTACTCGTTCATGTTATAATTGCTACCATGATCCAGCACAGTTTTATCATCTGATGATAATGGTTTTTTTATATCACCTAACATGACGCTGTGAATCATTTAGGAACCTGATCATGGTTAGTCGACTGAAACTGTTTGTGTAAATAAACATTTTATCAGCAGCTCATAGCCGTAATATCATATTTTAGAGCTATGAGGCATCATCACCTAAAAATATAATGGGTTCTTCGTACGACTGGTTGTCGGGAGCTGATATTCCATATTGAGTGATTAAATAAACTATAAAGTATATTCAAGTAAATGCATACGTGAATTATTCGATGACAGTTTCTGATGAATATGTATTATTACAAACTGCCCATAAACACTTTTTGGGCAATGGCTATGTCAGATCTTTTGGTCCTCCTGTAACCCAGTAGTAAGAATGTCATGGAAAAGTTCTCTCCTCGCTCTCGCCGTTGCTGTCTTTTGGTAACGAATACTTAGTCGAAACCAGTACTACCATTAAACAGCTTACGTGGCGCTGAAAAAGTGGTTCAAATGGCTCTAAGCACTATGGGCCTTAACATCTGAGTTCATCAGTCCCATAGAACTAAGAACTACTTAAACCTAACTAACCAAAGGACATCACAAATATCCATGCCCGAGGCAGGATTCGAACCTGCGACCGTAGCGGTCGCGCGGTTCCAGACTGTACCACCCAGAACCGCTCGGCCACCCTGGTCGGCCACTGACAGCACTGACAGTTTACTCTTCTTTAGAGGAATTATTGTGACAGAAACCAAGATGTTATATTAAAATTGTGTTGTCCCAGCAGTATTCCATATTTTGTTGAATTATATAACTATTTAAGTTTACGCCAGCTTTTAGGAATTATAGGGATAGAATTGAAGACAATGTATTGTAGTTACAGCTACAACTTCTTAGTAGTGTTCAATGGTCCATCATTAAACGGTACGACACCGTCTACTACTATTGTGGAAACTATTGTGATAGCTACGACTGCCGCCAACTTTTACTTTTTACTTCTTTTTCTTATCTTCTACTATTTTTCTTTCTTACGTTGTATCAACACATGCTTTCAAGAGGCAACACGTTCAGCGAAATACATGATACATGATGTAATTGAAGTAGGAGAACGACTTCATGAATAAACTCTTTTTTTTTTTTTTTTGGTCATCAGTCTACTGTCTGGTTTGATCCGGCCCGCCACGAATTCCTTTCCTGTGCTAACCTCTTCATCTCAGAGTAGCACTTGCAACCTACGTCCTCAATTATTTGCTTGACGTATTCCAATCTCTGTCTTCCTCTACAGTTTATGCCCTCTACAGCTCCCTCTAGTACCATGGAAGTCATTCCTATCATCCTGTCCCTTCTCCTTATCAGTGTCTTCCACTTATTCCTTTCCTCTCCGACTCTGCCTAGAACCTCCTCATTCCTTAACTTATCAGTCCACCTAATTTTCTACATTCGTCTGTAGCACCACATCTCGAATGCTTCGATTCTCTTCTGTTCCGGTTTTCCCACAGTCCATGTTTCACTACCATACAATGCTGTACTCCAGACGTACATCCTCAGAAATTTCGTCCTCAAATTAAGGCCGGTATTTGATATTAGTAGACATCTCTTGGCCAGAAATGCCTTTTTTGCCATATCGAGTCTGCTTTTGATGTCCTAAGGAGGACATCCGTCCGTCATTGGTTATTTTACTGCCTAGGTAGCAGAATTCCTTAACTTCATTTACTTCGTGACCATCAATCCTGATGTTAAGTTTCTCACTCTTCTCATTCCTACTACTTCACATTACCTTCGTCTTTCTCCGATTTACTCTCAAACTCTCAAACTCTCAAACCATACTGTGTACTCATTAGACTGTTCATTCCGTTCAGCAGATTATTTACTTCACTTTCACTCAGGATAGCAATGTCATCAGCGAATCGTATCATTGATATCCTTTCATCTTGTATTTTAATTCCACTCCTGAACCTCTCTTTTATTTCCATCATTGCTTCCTCGATGTACAGATTGAAGAGTAGGGGCGAAAGACTACAGCCTTGTCTTACACCCTTCTTCATATGAGCACTTCGTTCTTGATAGTCCACTCTTATTATTCCCTCTTGATTATTGTACATATTGTATATGACCCGTCTCTCCCTATAGCTTACCCCTACTTTTTCCAGAATCTCGAACTGCTTGCACCATTTTATATTGTCGAACGCTTTTTCCAGTTCGACAAATCCTATGAAAGTGTCTTGATTTTTCTTTAGCCTTGCTTCCATTATTAGCCGTAACGTCAGAATTGCCTCTCTCGTCCCTTTACTTTTCCTAAAGCCAAACTGATCGTCACCTAGCTCATTCTCAATTTCCTTTTCCGTTCTTCTGTATATTATTCATGTAAGCAGCTTCGATGCATGAGCTGTTAAGCTGATTGTGCGATAATTCTCGCACTTGTCAGCTCTTGCCGTCTTCGGAATTGTGTGGATGATGCTTTTCCGAAAGTCAGATGGTATATCGCCAGACTCATATATTCTACACACCAACGTGAATAGTCGTTTTGTTGCCACTTCCCCCATTGATTTTAGATATTCTGATGGAATGTTATCCATCCCTTCTGCCTTATTTGACAATAAGTCCTCCAAAGCTCTTTTAAATTCCGATTCTAATACTGGATCCCCTATCTATTCTAAATCGATTCTTGTTTCTTCTATAATGTTGCTTAAAATCCGTCTTGATTGCAAAAATTTTTTTATTATTCATATGAGCGGTTTCGGTTCATTCAGAACCATCTTCAGATCTGTAAAAATAATTATATTAATTTACCATTTCACGGAAGCAAATGTTTTCCATCCTATCTAATCAACATCAAATGTACCAGAACGTACCTGATATTTTCGTTACAGGAGTAACCCGTCCAAATCCAGCAACTTCCACATGCTACGTCACATAAAACTGGTTGGCAGAGTGCACGTCATTTATATTAATTATAGCACTATTACCGACAGGTGGCGTCTGGTACATTTGTTACATTCCATTTGTACATACTGTATTCAGTCGATCTTTTTATATTAAAAATATTTGGCTAAAATATGTAGATGTCAAAGTTAAAATCTGTACTTGACAGGATTAAAAAACAGTAAAATTATCATTTTTATACGATTTAAAAACATAGGGCGATTTATATATCTATGGTGCTGGTGTGAACTTGTTTTCCTCTACGGTCTGCTTCCGTGGTTCCCGCCATTTTGGTGTTGTGTCGCGGTGCCCTCAGTCGTCTGATGTCCATCGCCGCGGGCAAGAGGGCCGCACAGGAGGGCCCCGTCAGCGACGCCAGGCGCTGCACGCGTCTTCCGGCTTCTCCACCATGCACTATCTCTCGTCCCTCAGCCTGGATCTCCACACGCAACAGTTGTCATCTTAGTAGGTCGTCATAAATGTTAAAATATGCGTTATGATTGAATTCGTTTTGCTCAATGTCGATTGAATCTGGATCTTTATTTTTGTGGGTGTATATTTCGATCTCTTCCAAAATGTTAAGAAAACGCCCCTTATGAGCTCTATGCAGGATTTCTAAATTGTTTTCAATATTCGTGACTGAGTGTTTTGTCGCAGCCATATGCGCCCCAAAAGCTGTTTTGTTTTGAGAGTAGGTGTGCTCCCTGAATCTGGTTTCAAAGTTCCTACCAGTCTGTCCTATATATTGTTTACAGCAGTCATTACATTTGATCTTATATACATCTGAATCCTGAAATTTGATCCGACTATTACATATTCTATGCCGGAGCTTCAATTTTAACGTGTTATTTGTTCGGAACCCTATTTTAACGTCGGATTTACGAAAGCATCTTTCAATTTTGTCTGCAATTCTTCCATTGTAAGTGAGAGCTACATATTTTTTCTTGTTGTTCCTCTTAACTGCTACTTGACTTCCTTCTGTTTGTTCCATTTGCTTCTTCTTTATCTTCCTATAAATATTCATCACCTGCTTACACGTATATCCGTTCGCTATGGCCACTTGTTTTAAAATATTTAACTCCTTTTCTACTTCCTGTTGGCTTAGTGGCAATCTTAGTAGCCTGTATACCATCGAAGTAAAATATGCCCATTTGTATCGCGGTGGGTGACAGGAGCGCTCATTGATAACTAGATCTGTACACGTAGGTTTTCTGAATATGCTAAATTCATGCTTCCCATCTTTCTTTATAAGTGTATACGGTTGTTTTCTTCAAATTCCATGGTGAATCTAATTTTCGGGTGTCGAGAACTCCCACCAAAATGGCGGGAACCACGGAAGCAGACCGTAGAGGAAAACATGTTCACACCAGCACCATAGACATATAAATCGCCCTATGTTTTTAGATCGTATAAAAATGATAATTTTACTGTTTTTTAATTCTGACAAGTACAGATTTTAACTTTGACATCTACATATTTTAGCCAAATATTTTTAATATTAGAAGATCGACTGAATACAGTATGTACAAATGGAATGTAACAAATGTAGCAGACGCCACCTGTCGGTAATAGTGCTATAATTAATATAAATGACGTGCACTCTGCCAACCAATTTTATGTGACGTAGCATGTGAAAGTTGCTGGATTTGGACGGGTTACTCCTGTAACGAAAATATCAGGTACGTTCTGGTACATTTGATGTTGATTAGATAGGATGGAAAACATTTGCTTCCGTGAAATGGTAAATTAGTATAATTATTTTTGCAGATCTGAAGATGGTTCTGAATGAACCGAAACCGGTCATATGAATAATAAAAAAATTTTTGCAACCAACACGGATTTTAAGCAACATTATAAAATCACTGATTGCTGTTATCCCATAAGACATTATGTCTGTTTTTGCAAAGTTTGTAACACGTCAGGCTTCGGGATACATTACGAAGTTCTTACGTATTAGGACAAAGATAATGAAAGAAAACTTGAAAATAAAATTTAACATAATATGCTTAGACGCAGGGATTACTCCTAATTACGCAAAAGTAAAAATCAGGAATATTTCAAACATAGCACAAATAGTAAAACGTAAAAGTGAAATATTATGGATTAAAACTCAAATTCGAGAAGCATATAAAATGAAAGACAAGTTAAATAGAGAAGCTTTTAATCTTCACTTGATTTTAGGTGACATTTTATCTCCATTACAGTTCACATACGTAAGCAGAGAGATTGAAAATAGAATTGACAAGAAGCGAGAATTAACTCTAAACAGACATCAGAAGAAGCTTTTTAAGCTAGGTGTACATTTTAATATTGATAACGAAACGGCGTATAAAAAGTTGCATACTTTTTGTGAGAGGGTTGTGAACTTAACTGAGATAGAATTAACAAAGGATGAGCAGAACCTTTTAAATAAAGGGCTGCAATATAACCTAAATCCCGCAATTAACTCAAATACAATAAAAAAGACTATCGCAGAAGTGAAAATTGCATGTGATATCGCAAATATGAATAGATACGAACAGACAAACACGGCAATTGAAGTAAAGAAGTCGATTGTAGATGAAATGCACTCTGCTCACAAGAACAGAAACGATCTACTAACTCTTAAGGGCTTGAAAAAGAAGTTAGAATCACGTAAGGCTATCGTCACAAAGGCAGATAAGGGCGGCACTATGGTCATAATACACGATACAGACTATATAGAGAAAACTGAAAAGTTCTTTATGGAAAACGGAATAGTAGAAGTCAAGAAAGATCCAACCAAGAAATTTCAAACAGAAATAAGGAAACAAATAGATAACAGTGTGTTTCTATTCACAGAGGAGGAAAAGTTTAAACTGAAAGTAATGAATCCGCGAATCCCCGAATTACGGTCACAAATAAAGCTCCATAAAATAAAAAATCGATTCGCCCAATCGTTAATAACACCAGCAGCCCAAGTTATAAATTAAATAAAGAGCTAAATAACAGATTGAAGGCGGCATATACATATCGTCGGACTTTCAACATTAGCAACAGCTACGAATTTGCCGAACAAATTAAAGACGTACTTATACCTCAGAATGCGTCACTAGCTTCATTAGATATCACCAATCTGTACACAAACATTCCCATAAAAGAAACGATTGAGATCATTAAGAACAATCTCCTCACTCATGGAAAATTGGCACTGGGGGAAGTGATTGAACTAGTGGAAATGTTGGAACACGTCTTGTCGTTCAATTACTTTACTTTCAATGGTAAAATTTATCAACAGAAAGACGGGCTGGCAATGGGGAACAGTTTAGCTGGGACGCTGGCTGACATTTTTGTAAATCACTTAGAAAAGAAATTCTTTGATGAAAATCCTAATATCGCTGAGAAAATTGTATATTACAGGAGATATGTTGACGACTCCATTTTGTTATACAAAGGAGATAAAAATGATATCGAAAACTTAGCACAAAAAATGAGCTCTCAACACCCGAAAATTAGATTCACAATGGAATTTGAAGAAAACAACCGTATAGATTACTTAGATTTAACACTAATAAAGAAAGATGGGAAGCATGAATTTAGCATATTCAGAAAACCTACGTGTACAGATCTAGTTATCAATGAGCGCTCCTGTCACCCACCGCGATACAAATGGGCATATTTTACTTCGATGGTATACAGGCTACTAAGATTGCCACTAAGCCAACAGGAAGTAGAAAAGGAGTTAAATATTTTAAAACAAGTGGCCATAGCGAACGGATATACGTGTAAGCAGGTGATGTATATTTATAGGAAGATAAAGAAGAAGCAAATGGAACAAACAGAAGGAAGTCAAGTAGCAGTTAAGAGGAACAACAAGAAAAAATATGTAGCTCTCACTTACAATGGAAGAATTGCAGACAAAATTGAAAGATGCTTTCGTAAATCCGACGTTAAAATAGGGTTCCGAACAAATAACACGTTAAAATTGAAGCTCCGGCATAGAATATGTAATAGTCGGATCAAATTTCAGGATTCAGATGTATATAAGATCAAATGTAATGACTGCTGTAAACAATATATAGGACAGACTGGTAGGAACTTTGAAACCAGATTCAGGGAGCACACCTACTCTCAAAACAAAACAGCTTTTGGGGCGCATATGGCTGCGACAAAGCACTCAGTCACGAATATTGAAAACAATTTAGAAATCCTGCATAGAGCTCATAAGGGGCGTTTTCTTAATATTTTGGAAGAGATCGAAATATACACCCACAAAAATAAAGATCCAAATTCAATCGTCAATGAGCAAAACGAATTCAATCATAACGCATATTTTAACATTTATGACGACCTACTAAGATGACAACTGTTGCGTGTGGAGATCCAGGCTGAGGGACGAGAGATGGTGCGCGGTGGAGAAGCCGGAAGACGCGTGCAGCGCCAGGCGTCGCTGACGGGGCCCTCCTGTGCGGCCCTCTTGCCCGCGGCGATGGACATCAGACGACTGAGGGCACCGCGACACAACACCAAAATGGCGGGAACCACGGAAGCAGACCGTAGAGGAAAACAAGTTCACACCAGCACCATAGATATATAAATCGCCCTATGTTTTTAGATCGTATAAAAATGATAATTTTACTGTTTTTTAATCCTGACAAGTACAGATTTTAACTTTGACATCTACATATTTTAGCCAAATATTTTTAATATAAAAAGATCGACTGAATACAGTATGTACAAATGGAATGTAACAAATGTACCAGACGCCACCTGTCGGTAATAGTGCTATAATTAATATAAATGACGTGCACTCTGCCAACCTATTTTATGTGACGTAGCATGTGAAAGTTGCTGGATTTGGACGGGTTACTCCTGTAACGAAAATATCAGGTACGTTCTGGTACATTTGATGTTGATTAGATAGGATGGAAAACATTTGCTTCCGTGAAATGGTAAATTAGTATAATTATTTTTACAGATCTGAAGATGGTTCTGAATGAACCGAAACCGGTCATATGAATAATAAAAAAATTTTTGCAATCAAGACGGATTTTAAGCAACATTATAAAATCACTGATTGCTGTTATCCCATAAGACATTATGTCTGTTATTGCAAAATCTTGTTTCTTCTTCTATCACATCAGACAAATTTTCACCCTCATAGAGGCTTTCAATGTATTCTTTCCACCTATCTGCTCTCTCCTCTGCATTTAACAGTGGAATTCCCGTTGCACTCTTAATGTTACCACCGTTGCTTTTGATGTCACCAAAGGGCGTTCTGACTTTCCTGTATGCTGAGTCTGTCCTTCCGACAATCATATCTTTTTCGATGTCTTCACATTTTTCCTGCAGCCATTTCGTCTTAGCTTCCCTGCACTCTCAGGGACTTGTATTTCTGTATTCCTGATTTTCCCGGAACATGTTTGTACTTCCTCCTTTCATCAATCAACTGAAGTATTTCTTCTGTTACCCATGGTTTCTTCGCAGCTACCTTCTTTGTACCTATGTTTTCCTTCCCAACTTCTGTGATGGCCCTTTTTAGAGATGTCCATTCCTCTTCAACTGTACTGCCTACTGCGCTATTCCTTATTGCTGTATCTATATCGTTAGAGGACTTCAAACGTATCTCGTCATTCCTTAGTACTTCCGTATCCCACTTCTCTGCGTATTGATTCTTCCTGACTAATGTCTTGAACTTCAGCCTACTCTTCATCACTACAATATTGTGATCTGAGTCTATATCTGCTCCTGGGTACGCCTTACAATCCAGCATCTGATTTCGGAATCTCTGTCTGACCATGATGTAATGTAATTGAAATCTTCCCGTATCTCTCGGCCTTTTCCTAGTATACCTCCTCCTCTTGTGATTCTTGAACAGGGTATTTGCTTTTACTAGCTGAAACCTGTTACAGAACCCAATTAGTCTTTGTCCTCTTTCATCCCTTGTCCCAAGCCCATATTCTCCTGTAAACTTTTCTTCTACTCCTTCCCCTACAATTGCATACCAGTCGCCCATGACTATTTGATTTTCGTCCCCCTTTACATACTGCATTACCCTTTCAATATCCTCATACACTTTCTCTATCTGTTCATCTTCAGCTTGCGACGTCGGCATGTATACCTGAACTATCGTTGTCGGTGTTGATCTGCTGTCGATTCTGATTAGAACAACCTGGTCACTGAACTGTTCACAGTAACACACCCTCTGCCCTACCTTCCTATACACCTGTTATACCATTTTCTGCTGCTGTTGATATTACCCGATACTCATCTGACCAGAAATCCTTGTCTTCCTTCCACTTCACTTCACTGACCCCTACTATATCTAGATTGAGCCTTTGCATTTCGCTTCTCTGATTTTCTAGTTTCCCTACCACGTTCAAGCTTCTGACATTCCACGCCCCGACTCGTAGAACGTTATCCTTTCGTAGATTATTCAATCTTTCTCTCATGGTAACCTCCCCCTTGGCAGTCCCCTCCCGGAGATCCGAATGGGGGACTATTCCGGAATCTTTTGCCAATGGAGCGATCATCATGACACTTCTTCAATTACAGGCCACATGTCCTGTGGATACACGTTACGTGCCTACTGCATCCTCATGCTGATTCTTCCGCCTTTAGAGGCAATTTCCCACCCCTAGGACAAGAGAGTGCCCTGAACCTCTATCCGCTCCTCTGCCCTCTTTGACAAGGCCGTTGGCAGAATGAGGCTGACTTCTTATCCTGGAAGTCTTCGGCCGCCAATGCTGATTATTTATCAAAAGCTAGGCATTGGCGGGGATTGAACCCGGTACCTAAGACGTTTTAATTATGAATCAAAGACGCTACCCCTAGAGCATGCGTACAGTAATTCTATTCTTCCATGACTCTGTTATGCCTCAAGCAGTTTATACCAAAGTTAGTACCCATATCACCTTGAGATAAATGTAGTGTGGGAAAGACATACCAAACAGCCCTGTTCGTGTGAGACGAGATGGAAAACTGACGACATGTTAGCATAGCTCTGAAACGCTGGTAAAATTTCGGCGAAATTACGTGCTTACGTAGACGACGTTAGTGTAGAATTCATAACTGTCGGTATTGCTAGCCTGCTTTATGAAAATCTCGACAACATTCAACTGCTGCTCGAGAGAGAGAGGAGGGGGGGGGGGGCGGGAGTCAGATGCGTCTGGAGAAATTTCACTCGTGCGCACTTGTGGAAAAGGAATGCACTTACATGCGTTCCCCTCTTGCGTATGGGGCAAGCACAGCCCAACGGCGTCTGGTTACAAGCCGCGAAGATGTATGAAAATGATTTAAAATGATGCTAGTACAGAATCTTTATTTTTCTGTGTTGCTATTCGAGTTCCTACAATTAACTTTGATGTATCACTCGTTGGAGTGATATTAGAGACTAAAGAAAGTAACTTGTAACAATAATTGAGAAGTAGTGACATGACTGTAACATTAACCATATGCTTTGGTCTGACAATATTTCATCCATTGAAGTGAGGCGAAGATGAGGTAAGAAGAGGGTAGCGCAAAAATAATAAAAAGAAATAATAAAAAGAAATAATAAAAAGCAGCGAATAATTAGTAATCTGCCAACACCAAGTAATCATGTAGTGCTTAAAACTGAACATGAATAGTCACAACCGCAGGAAACTTCTGTTCTTGTGAGGTTACCGGTTTCGGTCTGTTTTAGACCGTCTTCAGATTTAACACCATGATGGCAGATGGTGGTTGTGAGCGGAACTGGCTCCAGCACCACGAACGCTAACTACTAATGTTCCCAAAATGTAATCACGTAGTGGCTTTCAAGAATGCACGTACTTACGTTAAGAATTTGAAACATACTTTTGAAAAATTGTGAATGAATGTGCTGGCAAACTTCTACGTTATTTGATTTTCGAACAGCTGAGCAAAACTCAACGTACTCAAACAGTTTTCTCTTTGCTACTTCTGATCATCACTAAACTGACACACAATATTTTTAGCGCAACGCAATCTGACTTTCAATAATCGCTACAAAAGAATGACCCTGACTAACAATAACCTATACCTTTCATGAATCACTTACCTCACAAAAATCTTCGTTACTCGAACTACTGCAATAAGCGAGCGCCAATACTGCCAGCTAAATAAAAGGTTCTAACTATTGAAGGCACTAACTACTGAGTGGCATAGTTAGCAAATGAAAGACTTTGATACAGAACAAACAATGTATTAACCTTAATAATATTCAAAAGTCATCATATATATCTATCAATTCATGACAACCATCTCCACAAAATTCCTTTTTCTGGCGGACGCACGTCCAGATCGTCCGCTTATACTAACCTCTCAAAAGTCTGGCATCTCTCTCTCCACATCCACAACTGCTGGCGGCTCACCTCCAACTGCCCAACACTACGTGCTGTTCACATCCAAGTGCCCAACACTACACCAGCGAATTTTCCAACAATGAGTCCAACCAGCCACAGACTGTACACAGCAGTCAGTGATTTTCATACAGAGCGCTACGTGGCGATACCAACATGAAAACCTAAACACCCCACTTAAAAATTGTTCTGTTTGCCGATTCTGTATTCTGTATTCTCTTACATCGAGTCAGGATTCCACTCATGCAGTACCTTTTTACATCATAGTTACCTAAGAAAAAACAATTTATTTCTTCTCCTTTCGGATTGTCTACGGCTGTCGCCGTTTCTCAGCCGCCCACTCCCTGTCTTCTGCCTTGACTTTCCACAAAGTTCATGGGCTTTGTTCCCATTGCCTCCTCCACATCATTCTGCCAGTTGTGTCGTGGGCGACCCCTTTTCTTCCGCTAGGATGGTATCCTCCTCTTTTCCTTATTTGGTATGCTGGTTTATTCATCCTATTCACGTTGATCCTTTTTTGGAAAATGTAATAATTTTTGTGGTGTCACCGCCAGACACCACACTTGCTAGGTGGTAGCTTTTAAATCGGCCGCGGTCCGCTAGTATACGACGGACCCGCGTGTCGCCACTGTCAGTAATTGCAGACCAAGCGCCACCGCACGGTGGGTCTAGAGAGACGTACTAGCACTCGCCCCAGATGTACAGCCGACGTTGCTAGCCATGGTTCACTGAGAATTACGCTCTCATTTGCCGAGACGATAGTTAGCATAGCCTTCGGCTACATTTGCTACGACCTAGCAAGGCGCCGTATTCAATTGCTATAATACTTCTGTATCATCAAGAGCAATATTCTACAAATCTGGATTAAAGTTAAGTATTCCAGAAGCTACGTACTTTTCTTTATAGCATTCATTACGTATCCTGTTTCAGACCTCACGCCAGCCTGCGTGAGCTTATAGCGTGCATTTCGGCCTCCTCTAAAAACAGTGTTGGCAGTCCTGCCGACACTTCAATTTTAGCATTACAAATGGAATGAAAATGCTTCTGAGTGTCTGAAGTGTCATTGTGAGTAAATATTGATATGAACTAATAAAGTGAATACTGGCGGTACCTGTACAACTGCATCTACTGCACTAATAGTCATAATAATAGTAGTAATAATAATAGTAATGACAATAGTAAGAGTAATGATAGAGTCAGACACACAAAAATTTATATGTGTACACAATAGTCCGCCATACATGGTCAACGCATGTAACTTCTTCGACGATAAAATAACTTCACCACCAAGGGAACTTCTTCAGTTAACAGAATAGGAATCATAAAAGAAAAACATAGTTATCTGCTTTTTCTATCCCAAATTTCGTGGAAGATTTCTATCATTAGTGAGTTTTTAATTTCTCCATAACCAAAGAGTTAAGTGTTCCATGCAAGTCTAGAAATGTTAAAAGAGCTAAAGCTTCCTGAATCTCAGGATGGGTTCGAACAACGCAGTGGTGTACTGGAAATTGTTTTTATGGAGACAGTATCATAGCTTCTAATATAAATAACTGATACCGTGTGATAATTGTAACATTATGCCGTTGTTTATCATTTTCGGCGTCCTACAAGGGTACTGTACTTACTACGTAACGAATGTACATTTTAACTGCAGGTAATAAGGAACGAGGAAAAATATATTACTCAAAAATGAAAACAAACAATAGTGATCTTTCCGATTTACTGTCCTTCAGTCTAAATTTTTATGCTTTTAAAATGATGATGGAAGATAACTGAGTGTCTGTTTGAAGGTTTGTGGCATCTTTTGTAAGTGAAATTTTGCACTCAGCTCACGGATACCAGTTTAAACATCAGAACAGATGCAGGGACAGCTAGCTGAACCTGAACAAATGTAATACATTGTGTATAAATAGGCCGAGAGATCCATTACTATTTGATTACACTATTAGTGATAATCACTGGAAACACTAATTACTGAAAGATAGCCAGGATTAACTCCGGTATGACTTAGAGTTGGATTATGACAAAAAGCTGGTTGTACGAGAAGCAGATGTGAGGCTGATATTTATTGGATGAAACTTACGAGAATACAATTCCCTGACAAAATAAGAGCTTCGTAAAGCACTCATCCGACCTATTCTTGACCCTTGAGATGACAGGTTAATAAAAGAGAGAGACAGGATCCAACAAAAAATGGCGCTTTCCGTCACGACGAGACGCTTAGCAAATTCCAATGGTGTACTCTACATGAGAGACGTTTTACTTCAAGATAGGTGTGCAACTGAAATTCCGAGAGCGTACGTTCCAGGAGTAGGTAAACATATTAATTTCTCCCGCGTACGTGTCGCAAAATGATTAAGACAATTCAAAAAAATTATAGCTCATATGACATGCATTAAGACATCAGTGAATAATTCCACGCTACTAGAGGGGACCGTTGAGGGTAAAAACTATAGAGGACGACAGAGATTGTAAAACATACAAAACATAACTGATTACATATAACGCAGTTGTGGGATGATGAATTAGGCACAGGATGGGAATTTGTGGCGAGACGCATCAGAGCATTCATAATAATGATGACTGAAGACAATGAGTGCTTACCGACGGACGTTCCTTCTGTGCACCATTTCCATACACTCCAGAGAAGAAGGAGAATATAACGGGGCCAACAGTATTCCACACACTCTGAATTACAGTGGATGCCGCTACAGCACAATAGGAGCTCTTTAGAAGCAAACGTTGACCTGAAAGAAACGTCCAGAAGTTGGACAAAAATATGGAAACGTCATAAGAAATGCGTGTTTCATATAAGTGCTCTTGCTCGCCACCCTGCAGATTGCACTGCTGTATTTGATAGCGAACGGCATTTATGCAATGTCCTCAATGCTCTGGAAGTGTAAGTCTTCGCCAGAATAGAGTTCTGTGTAGCTGCGAGTCCATTATCCCGGAGCTAAGTCAGTTCGAATGTCGGCAAACCGTTGTTGATCGCGTGGGAGGCTCTTCCGTGACCAAGGTAGCCAAAGTGTTTGGTGTTTCAAGAGGCTCCCTTTCGAAAATTTATACCGCATACTGGGAAAACGAAAAAATGTTATGCACTAAGTCACGAAGTTGACGAATGTGCCTATTGAGTGAGCGTGACGGATTATTGAAAAATATTGTGACTAAATATAAGCGGACGACATTAGCGATACTCACTCCAGAACTCGATTTCGCACTCGCGAACCTAATAAGTACTAAATTAAAACGAAGGGTGCTCCACAAACAATAAATTACAGGGCGAGCACCAATGCCAAAACCATCCAATAGACGTGCAAATGCCCGTAACAAGAAAACACAGTGCTGAAGCCATAGAACCTGGACAATGAGCATTGTAAGAAAGTCATTTCGCTGGATGATTCTTGTTTCACACTGTTTCCTTTTTTTGGCCGAGATAATGTGACAACAGTGAAGCATGGCACGTGTCCCATGATGATTTGGGCAGATTAATCATGGTATTCCATGTTACGCTGCGAAGTCTCATTTCCGCCAAGACTTGTGTGACAATTTTGTTTAACTATGTCTGCCCTATGGTACAATGTTTGCCCTCAATGGTCGTGCTGTGTTCCAAGACGGCAGGGTCCCTGTTCACGCTTCTCGCATCATCCAGGTGTGGTTTTGTGACCATGAGCATCAATTGTCGCGACTCCCGTGGCTACCATATAACACTGGTTGCAGTTACTTCTGTAAAATATCTGGGAGTATGCGTGCGGAACGATCTGAAGTGGAATGATCATATAAAATTAATTGTTGGTAAGGCGGGTACCAGGTTGAGATTCATTGGGAGAGTCCTTAGAAAATGTAGTCCGTCAACAAAGGAGGTGGCTTACAAAACACTCGTTCGACCTATACTTGAGTATTGCTCATCAGTGTGGGATCCGTACCAGATCGGGTTGACGGAGGAGATAGAGAAGATCCAAAGAAGAGCGGCGCGTTTCGTCACAGGGTTATTTGGTAACCGTGATAGCGTTACGGAGATGTTTAGCAAACTCAAGTGGCAGACTCTGAAAGAGAGGCGCTCTGCATCGCGGCGTAGCTTGCTCGCCAGGTTTCGAGAGGGTGCGTTTCTGGATGAGGTATCGAATATATTGCTTCGCCCTACTTATACCTCCCGAGGAGATCACGAATGTAAAATTAGAGAGATTAGAGGGCGCACGGAGGCTTTTAGACAGTCGTTTTTCCCGCGAACCATACGCGACTGGAACAGGAAAGGGAGGTAATGACAGTGGCACGTAAAGAGCCCTCCGCCACACACCGTTGGGTGGCTTGCGGAGTATAAATGTAGATGTAGATGTACTATAGTCAGATCTAAATTCTTGAGCATTTGTGATTTGCTTTAGAAAGAAATGTGTGCATCGATATACACCCTCATCGTCCTTACCTGAACTGCCACTATTTTACTGCAAGAATGGTTTAATATTCCCTTGGAAGAATGGTATAATATTTCCTTGAAAACAAAACATGACCCGTATTTCTCCATACCGACACGACTGAAAGCTCTTTTGAATGATAGCGGGTGTTCTGTACCATTTTCAGGATGGTAATGCTTTGTGTTTCTGGTGTTACCATACTTTTGTCCAAACCCTGCATTTGCCAACAAATTCGCATAAAGAATGTGTACTGTCACAACGGTGATGTATTATAACCAATGTAATTCTAATACTACAAAACGACGAAAGCAATGAAGTATCTGCAAAACTTACTTAGTATTTTCGCTACATGTATTTCTTCTGCAGCAGTGCGTTCTCGAGTATACTGGCAGCTAGATCTAGGACTTCATTATCGAATATTCTTTCCACATTTGGACTTGGACAAATCGTCACTGACGTTTCCCTTCGCACTGCTAACATGTACAGGGTGATGATAATTAAACTTTAAAACAGCTGTAGTAATGTCAACACTGGTCAGAATGACTTCAAATTTCAACCGAATATTATCAGAGAATGGGGAAAACGTATAGCAGAAGAAAAATAAATCATAATTTAATAGCGGCAGACTACAAATGAATCATAGAACAATGCCTAAGATGTATGTTTGACGTTATGCAAACTGTACTGCACAGTGTGCATGGATGTACAGATGTGATCCTGTTAGTTACGTAAGCCCGTTGGATGGGAAAAATAGGTTTCTAATTGTCCTGAGGCCAAAACCCGCGTGAAAAGCTTCACTCACATCGGTTTTTAACTGCCATGGGGCCAAAAATCGCATGAAAAGCAACAATAACACGGTTTTTAATTGTCCTGAGTCCAAAAAACAGCTTGAAAAGCATCAGTGAAAATCAGACCCCATTATTAATTTCCGTGTGACTGGGCCAAAACATGTTCATTATGCTGTCCACCGTTTTCTGCAACAAGCTGAAATCGAGTGACAGCATGTTCCACAACTGATCGAAGTGTTTCCCGGGTTCACGTTCAGAATGTGTAGCGCAATGCGTGCCATCAATTCAGCTAAGTTTTCTGTCGGAACACTGAACACAACATCTTTCAGATAGCCCCACAGCCAGAACTCATGCGGATTAATATCAGGTATGGCGGCTGATAATTTTATCATTTCCGAAACGACGCTCCAGCAGCGTCTTAAATGGATTTTTAATGTGCAGAGGGGCCCCATCTTGCATAAAAATGATCCCATTCACACATCCACGCTGTTGGAGAGCTGGAATGACGTGGTTGCGTAAAAGGCACTCATGGCGCTTACCAGTGACGGTACAGGTAACAGGACCGGAAGCACCTGTCACTTCGAAAAAATATGGCCCTGTGATAAATGATAACGTGAATCCGCACCACTTAGTGACCTTTTCAGGATCAAGTGGTACTGTTTGAGTTGCATGTGGATTTTCTGTTGCCCATATTCATCAATTCTGAGCATTGACATACCCTGTCAGATGGGTCTTTGTATGTCCACAAAATCTTCCACGGCCAATCATTGTCCACTTCCAAGTGAGGAATAAATTCTAAGCAAAGGTCTCTATTGCTGACAGGTCGACAGGAAGAAGCTCGTGCACATGGGTAATTTTGAATGGATACGAAAGAAGGATGCGTCGTAGGATTTTGCGCACCGTGCTCTCGGGTATGTCCAGTTATTGGGCAATTCTCCGTGCACTAAACGTTTGCACACCACAGTCTCCTCCTGCATTGCTGTGGCCACTGCTTCCACTGACGTGAAATTAATTCGTTGCTCCCTATACCAGGTTGTGCACCAAAAGAACCCGTCTTTCGAATTTCCGAATCATTTTCTCCAGACCCACGGCCGCCATCGGACCAACGACTTTTTTCAAACCCTTCAGTGTCTGAAACTTCTGTAGAGCGACGTGTACGCAAGCATCATTCTTGTAATACAGCTTTACAAGGAGAGCGCGATCCTGCATTGAGAATGTCACGGTGAACGTTTCAGACGTGAAACGAGGAAAAGCCGTGTACCCGGCGTGTTTTTACCAACTTCCGTGGGTCATTCGCATGACAAGTCTTTTCATTTACGTATTCTGACATATACAGCGCCATCTAGTGATCAATTTTTAACACTATTTTTTTCTTCCTTCTGTGATAATATTACGTTTCAATTTCACGTCATTTTGACCAGTGGTGTTATTTCTACAGCGTTTTGAAAGTTTTACTTTTATTATAACTACCATGTATATCAGTCATCACTGGTGCTGCTTTGCTGTACGATATAACTCACGTCGGCACGGTGATAGGTTCTTAGATTACTTCTGGAGCAGGCCAAATTAATACTGTAGCACATTCAAAATATTAGATCATTTTATTGTAACCTCATACATATAAGAATGCCCTGTCACATACGTTACAAATAAAGTTCAGTGACCTATCTCTCCGTCAACATTCTGGAACTGAATATAATTAGATTTTCATTTCTATCATTGTAATTCTATTTAGATTCGGAAAAAAATATGTTTCATTTCCAGTCTGCTTTGAACGAGAAGCGAAAAGTGTACGACCAATATAATTTTTACGTGATACTGTCAGGAGTGTATTATTCATTTGAGAAGTTGAAAAGCAGAGAAAACAACACAGTAACGCGGATGATTTTTTAAGCTGGTAGCTCAGTCTGAAAATTATCGTAAAATACTACAGTCCAGAATGTGAAAACCATCAGTAATTTTTGCATTTAATAAATAAATTCAGTACGCATGTGCCGTAAAGTCTAAAATCCTAGCATTAGGTATGGACGCCAGGCAATATCACGGTTCGAGAGCAGGCAGAACGCAGCATTAACGATTCATTAACTCGTTCAATTAATGACGGCAGCTGGTAAACCTTCGTTTAATTTTAATGCAATTAGTGGTACTGCGCAAGTGCTCGCTTGTGAACAACATTAGGTATTAGTTTGCAGCCACAGATTTCAAGCATAATCTCATAACCGTCCATTTCTGCAATGCGAGCGTGTAGGAGTGGATCAGTTACAATCAAACATTTGTTTTCACGTTGCTGGTAACTCATTTTCTTTAAAATCTAATATGAGGAATTTCAAGTATCAACAAAAATAGCTATAATTGAAATATTTGAGGCATTATTTCTATTTACAGCAGAAAATTTTACTTCTTATAATAAAACAGTAACATACTGGCAGATTCTAATACAGAAGTATGCAGGTACACGTAGACAGTAACGTTGTTTTCCATTCTTAAATAAAACTATTCTCCTGTTTTTATTCAATCTTGTTATTTCACTTCACGATTTTCCGATTTCGACTTCATTATACGAGGGTGAGGCAAATGAAAACCTTAAATATTTTTTAAAAAATATTATTTGTTGCTCAGATGTGGTACAAAGCTGTATCACTTTTCAACATAATCTCTCCCACGCTCAATGCAAGTCCTCCAGCGCTTACAAAGTGCATAAATTCATTTAGAAAAAAATTCTTTTGGTACATCGCGCAACCACTCATGCACCGCGTGGCGTGCCTCTTCATCAGAACGGAACTTCTTTCCTCCCATTGCGTCCTTGAGTGGTCCAAAGATATGGAAATCACTTGGGGCAAGGTTCTGTGAGTATTGTGGATGAGGAAGACACTCAAAATGCAGGTCTGTGATTGTTGCAACTGTTGTAAGGGCAGTGTGGGACCTTGCATTGTCATGTTGCAAAAGGACACCTGCTGACAGCAAACCACGTCGCTTTGATTTGATTGCAGGCCGCAGATGATTTTTTAGGAGTTCTGTGTATGATGCACTGGTGACAGTGGTCCCTGCACGTAATGCTCCAAAATGACGCCTTTTTCGTCCCAAAACAAAGCCAGCATAACCTTCCCTGCTGATGGTTCTGTTCGAAACTTCTTTGGTTGTGGTTATGAGGAATGGCGCCAATCCTTGCTCCTCGTTCTCTTCGTTTCCTTTTGGTGGAAAATAACCCAGATTTCGTCTCTAGTAACGATTCTTGTAAGGAAGCCATCACCTTCTCATTCAAAGCGCCGAAGAAGTTCTTCACAAGCATCAACACGTCGTTCCCTCATTCCAGGAGTCAGCTGCCGTGGCACCCATCTTGAAGACACTTTGTGAAACTGGAGCACATCATGCACAATGTGGTGTGTTGACCCATGACTAATCTGTAAACATGCTGCAATGCCATTCAGTGTCACTCGGCGGTTTTCCTTCTCTATGGCTTCAACTGCTGCAGTGTTCTGTGGAGTCACAACTCGTTGTGCCTGACCTGGACGAGGAGTATCTTCCACTGAAGTCACACCAATTGCGGACTTTCTACTCCATTCGTAGACTTGCTGCTGTGACAAACATGCATCACCGTACTGAACCTTCATTCGTCGATGAATTTCAATAGGTTTCACACCTTCACTACGCAGAAACGGAATAACAGATTGCTGTTTATCCCATGTGCAAGTCGCAAGTGGGGCGGCCATCTTTATACTGATACCGCGACGGTATGTGTGCATCTGCACTATGCTGCCACCTACAGGCCATTCTGCATGCTGTTTGTAGAACGCTTACCAACTTACAGGGTAACGGCGCGAAATTTCGATTGGTTATTACAAATTTAAGGTTTTCATTTGACTCACCCACGTAGTTCTCAAGTGCACATAAGATTCAGATATGTATCTTAATAAAAAAGTTGCCTCGTCATACAAAACAAACATAGCACACTCTAAGACAAAAAGAAAAACGACGCACCACGCAGGAATAATCCAAGTGGAACTGAACTCTGTAGATGTTATGTACATGTACGGAGAAACAAATGATTCCAATTTTAGAAAAACTGGATGATTTATTTAAGAGTAAGAGTTTCACAAATTCTGAAAGTCAGTACCACGTTGGTCCACCTCTGGCCCTTATGCAAGCCGTTATTCGGCGTCTGATTGCGTGATAGAATTGTTGGATGTCCCCTTGAGGGATATCTCATATTCTGTCCAACTGATGCTTAAGATCATCAAAATCCTGAGCTGTTTGGAGGACCATGCCCATAATGCAGGAATAGTGGAGAGGTCTGGCGAACTTGCTCGCCAAGGAAGGCTTCGCTAAGCATGAAGAGCAGCATTATAAACTGACGCCGTGTGGGGGCGGACATTATCTTGCTGACATATAAGTCCAGAATGGCTTGACGTGCAGGCCACAAAACGGGGTGCAGAATATCGTCGACGACACCTTGTGCGGTGTTTAGACTGCGTCTATAACTTCACACTACAATGTCCTTCAGACATGCTTGCTTGTCTCAAATTGTAGTGTGAAGATACAATATTTAGATATAGGCATTGTAACCATCCATGAGGTCATTAATGTCTCTTCTTCAAGACATGTAAATAAATACTGCATACCGAAGCGGTCACAGGATGATAATACCGTTGGTCTGATTTCCTCACAGTTTCGTTCTCTCTTCTGCGGAAACACAGAGTAAAGCTGCGATAGTGAAGTGATGAAGGTAGGGAGGGGTGATACGCATTGAAGTTTGGGTCACTCCACTCGCGAAAAGCGGAAAATCTGGGATGAGTCCTTGTCCGGCACAAATATTCGTATGTCACTGAAATTCTAGGGCTAGCGGGACAGAGCTTAAGCGGTTATATTTGTGGAAAGGAGCCAAAATAAGTTATTGTCAGTTCCACTCAAACTTTACATCTTAAAAGACACAATCACACAAGCAAGCATCAAAACTCTCGAGGTTTTAACGAAAGGTCTCCTACAAATTAATTTAGATCGACTGAAGGCTACATCGAAAATTCAAAACACGAGGGCTAAGCAAGGAACTGAGGTACAGCAGTTATTCTGGAGGTTTCATTTCTTTAGAAAATTTCTTTGTCTTCAATACAACTACGCTGAAAGCCTTAGTTTAAATTTTTCCCATAGACCTCGGCTGAAGGCCTCACATTAATCAAGAACAGTGTTGCGGCTTAAGCTCGAGACAAAGATTTTCAATGTTTAATCTAAACGGGCTGAAAGCTCGGCTGAAGGCCGCATATCAACAAAACAATTTAATGGCTTAAGGCCTAGGTAGAAGAGCATTCAAGTCTGAAAGCCTTATCTTAATATATTTCGTGTAAAACTCGGCTGCAGGCCTCATACTAAAGAATAACAATCTTATGACTTAAGGGCAAACAAGGATTTTGAATTTTTAATTTAAGAGAGATTAAAACTCGGCTGAAGGCCACGCAACATGCAGAAAACAATTTTACGGCTTAAGACTTAACGGGAAGAGCTTCTAAATTTCAACTAAAATAGGCTAAACTGCTTCACATAACTCTCGGCTGAAGGCTACATACAAAACCCAAACAATCTCACGGGGCTTAACGCCCCGACAAAGAAATTTCCTGTTTTTAATTTAAGCTGCAAAACTCGGCTGAAGGCCACATAAAAACTAGAAAATATTTATTTCGGCTTAATGCCAAGACAAAATTTTTCATCTTTTGATTTGAAAGGCTGAAAACTCGGCTGATGGCCACATACCAACTTGAAATCAATTTACGGCTTAAGGCTTAGGCACAAGGAATTTTCAATTTTAATTTTGAAAGGCTGAAACTCGGGTGAAGGTCACATACCAAACAAGAAAACATTTTTTTATGGCTTAAGGACTAAGATGAAAACCTTGCAATTTTAAGAACCTAAAAC
The DNA here is from genome assembly GCF_023864275.1 of Schistocerca cancellata. NCBI lineage: Eukaryota > Metazoa > Arthropoda > Insecta > Orthoptera > Acrididae > Schistocerca > Schistocerca cancellata. The sequence goes on from NC_064634.1 coordinate 267,208,076, forward strand.
GCGGCTGAAGGCCACACAGAGTACTTAAGGCTAAAAAGGAAATCACTATGTAAAACACAAGGAGCAGCGCTCAGAAGGCTCCAAGGATCGACCTGGGAAGATAACACTTACGGACGTTTGGGTGAGACAGGCAGCCAGACTGACAACCTCTCAATCGGAAGGCAACCCAACCGAAAGCCAGCTGACGAACCAACCTACAACATCAATTCTGCTCCACCCGAGCAGCAAAATGACCACAAGATGTCAATAGCACAACGTTCTGGATACTGATGCCCAATCCAGCCAAGTCAGAATAAACGCTCAAAACTACCAACAACACCTCAGCTGTAGAACTACACGCTGTGCTGGACAGCATTAACATGACGAGGAAAACACACAGCAAAAAACTATGTCAACGACCAGGGCGCGTCACCGTAACTTCAACAGTCACAAGGCAGAAGATACCGCTGATAAACTTCATTAATAAAGGAAAAATTAAATTAAGTTAAACACCACACAGAAAGAAGGCTGCAGTTCTAGCCAACTTCAATGCACACACATTGTTGCTCGCAGGAATCTCCCAGAAAGCGAGAACCAGGGTCAAACGAAGAGACGTGATAGCAGTTGAGGCTTGATACACTCCTGGAAATTGAAATAAGAACACCCTGAATTCATTGTCCCAGGAAGGGGAAACTTTATTGACACATTCCTGGGGTCAGATACATCACATGATCACACTGACAGAACCACAGGCACATAGACACAGGCAACAGAGCATGCACAATGTCGGCACTAGTACAGTGTATATCCACCTTTCGCAGCAATTCAGGCTGCTATTCTCTCATGGAGACGATCGTAGAGATGCTGGATGTAGTCCTGTGGAACGGCTTGCCATGCCATTTCCACCTTGCGCCTCCGTTGGACCAGCGTTCGTGCTGGACGTGCAGACCGCGTGAGACGACGCTTCATCCAGTCCCAAACATGCTCAATGGGGGACAGATCCGGAGATCTTGCTGGCCAGGGTAGTTGACTTACACATTCTAGAGCACGTTGGGTGGCACGGGATACATGCGGACGTGCATTGTCCTGTTGGAACAGCAAGTTCCCTTGCCGGTCTAGGAATGGTAGAACGATGGGTTCGATGACGGTTTGGATGTACCGTGCACTATTCAGTGTCCCCTCGACGATCACCAGTGGTGTACGGCCAGTGTAGGAGATCGCTCCCTACACCATGATGCCGGGTGTTGGCCCTGTGTGCCTCGGTCGTATGCAGTCCTGATTGTGGCGCTCACCTGCACGGCGCCAAACACGCATACGACCATCATTGGCACCAAGGCAGAAGCAACTCTCATCGCTGAAGACGACACGTCTCCATTCGTCCCTCCATTCACGCCTGTCGCGACACCACTGGAGGCGGGCTGCATGATGTTGGGGCGTGAGCGGAAGACGGCCTAACGGTGTGCGGGACCGTAGCCCAGCGTCATGGAGACGGTTGCGAATGGTCCTCGCCGATACCCCAGGAGCAACAGTGTCCCTAATTTGCTGGGAAGTGGCGGTGCGGTCCCCTACGGCACTGCGTAGGATCCTACGGTCTTGGCGTGCATCCGTGCGTCGCTGCGGTCCGGTCCCAGGTCGACGGGCACGTGCACCTTCCGCCGACCACTGGCGACAATATCGATGTACTGTGGAGACCTCACGCCCCACGTGTTGAGCAATTCGGCGGTACGTCCACCCGGCCTCCCGCATGCCCACTATACGCCCTCGCTCAAAGTCCGTCAACTGCACATACGGTTCACGTGCACGCTGTCGCGGCATGCTACCAGTGTTAAAGACTGCGATGGAGCTCCGTATGCCACGGCAAACTGGCTGACACTGACGGCGGCGGTGCACAAATGCTGCGCAGCTAGCGCCATTCGACGGCCAACACCGCGGTTCCTGGTGTGTCCGCTGTGCCGTGCGTGTGATCATTGCTTGTACAGCCCTCTCGCAGTGTCCGGAGCAAGTATGGTGGGTCTGACACACCGGTGTCAATGTGTTCTTTTTTCCATTTCCAGGAGTGTAGTAGGTTAAGTGAGCACTGAGCTTTGGTGTCCATTTTCGGTGGGCGACGAACTTCGTAACCCTCGCAAGAAGCGCCTCGCAGCCCCAACCGCGGGTGCACGCCGCCAGCGGCTCCAGCCTGACAACGCGCCACGGAGACTTCCTCGCTGCTCTGCCCCAAGCGACCGACTGCAACACATAGCACACCCGGAAAATATATCCGCTACACCAGAGGTAGTACAGCAGTACTAGTATCGGTACACATGCTGCTGCCACTCACGGGGAGAAGACAGCAACGTTATGGGGGTAACCGAAGAAGAGATGATACCACTGGAGTGCAGCCAATGATAAAAAAACAAGGTCCGACGCGAGCCAATCACGGCTCAGTCACTAATAGGTAGTACATTTTTTATCTAGCACAGCTGATACCAAGATATTCGAATTTTGAGAATTTATTTCAAATTAAAAGCGGATGTGTGTCAATTGTCATTAATGTCTCATCATCCTGACAGTGAGTAAGTAAATTAATTATCTGCGGCTCGTGAACATGATCGCATCCTCATTTGAGGCCGCATTATGGATTTGTGGCAGAAGTAACAGGTCTCTTCTTTCAGTGGAACGTAAACGTATTACATCCGATCTGAAAGAGAGACTCCAAATATTTGACGTTGATACAACCGCTGTTCTTGAACCATATCAGACAGGACATGATCACATGAGAAACAGCAACGCAGCTGTGTTTACGAAGTCATTGGTAGACTCTACCACGAGTAAGTCACTCGTCGTGTTATTTGAGCCAACTATCGTGTTTTGCCTGCCTGAATTTTGGCTGGCTCGGAGGGCGAACTCATTCCCAAAGTACAAGCGCCTGTTCGAGAAGTTTCTTAAACATGTGCCTGCTGACACGTGCGGATTCTACAATTCCACAATTCTGATCGAAACTCCCAACAAAATGCAATTACTAATATGAAAAGTTTAAATGAAGTTCACGTTGATTTGACAGTACTCGATTTATTGTACTTGAATCAAAAGCAAGGTTGTGCACGCGAGCCACATTACGCCTGCTTTGCAAGCGCATACTTGCAGTTAAAACTTTTTTAATCGACTTCGCCGTTCCAGGTAATTTAAAAATCATCCCCTAAATAAGTAATTCCAGTTGCTCAAATTAATGCCTTTTATTCCCGATCGCGTAGAACACACTCGCGATCTTTTAGAAGGCTCGGGCGAGACCGACTTACTTACGCTCCAGAGCAAATGGTTGTCGCCAAGAAGCACGCTTCTAGTACTCGTACAATGGGGTTTCCCCGTCAGCGGAAATAACTCGCTGGATCGGAGATACGTGTCGATTCGATCTTTCAAATACAGGATCCATATCTGTAACCATACACATGTTGTACTGGAATGTCCATTTTTCTGTCTTTGATGATAGAAGGGAGGCAACAGCTTCAGAGCTATCTGTCTTTGAAGTGTTGCAAAATGAGGAGAATTTTGGCGTCTTGAACCAAACAGCTTTCACAGTATGCAAAAAGCGAAAACGGGGAACAACTGTTGGGTTCCCAGGGAAGAAGGATGGGACGTGCCCTGGAGAACGGGAACAGGTCGATTGCAGGATAGGAATGAAGGGAGATGGATCTCCAAACTGTCAGCCTGATTTCATATCCAAGGTTGCCTTCGGGTACGAAGTCACACAGTTGGCGGAATGGGAAAAACTCCAGTAGACCACCGAATAGGTTATGGATCCACGATGTGGATAACTGGAGATAGTCCGAGAAGTATAATGGAGCCGGTGAGCTACATTAGATCACTCAGAAAACGTCGTAGTAAGGGTAATCTCCATCACGTTCCTATTCTTCTTGCCGTATAATGGTTAAAATAGTGTTGGTTTGGTTATAGCTAGTTCAAAATATTCAAATGTGTGTGAACTCCTAATGGACCAAACTGCTGAAGTAATCGGTCCCGAGACTTACACACTACTTAAAGTAACTGACTCTAAGAACAACACATACACACAAATGCCCGAGAGAGGACTCTAACCTCCGGCGGGAGAGGCTACTCCGAGCGGCTAAGAGTTAGTTCTTAGAAAAAACAAGAGCAAACATACACACAATACCAAAATGTCAGTCAGTAGGGAACGACATCACCAGTGATTAAGAAGTATTTTAACTAATAAAAGTGTTATATTTTTGTACAACTTTTTCCAAATGGTTCAAATGGCTCTGAGCACTATGCGACTTAACTTCTAAGGTCATCAGTCGCCTAGAACTTAGAACTAATTAAACCTAACTAACCTAAGGACATCACACACATCCATGCCCGAGGCAGGATTCGAACCTGCGACCGTAGCGGTCGCGCGGTTCCAGACTGTAGCGCCTTTAACCGCTTGGCCACCACGGCCGGCAACTTTTTCCAAAAAAAAAGAAAAAAATGTAAAAAGATGGTCCATTTAATTAAATACATGACAGACAATGAACAAAGATACGCAGTTCTAAAATAAAACTCTTCTTTTGCAGAGTCCCTGCTGTTCTCTTCATTTTCTTAACGGACGTCGTCCGCTGTACCGCAGTTGCTACTGTGCCTCCCTGTGCAATTACTTCACCGTAACTGATAGCCACTGTTGTTCACTTTTGTTTTCTTGATGGACGTCATTTACTGTGTCACTGTTGCTGCTCTTTCCTCCCCAACCCCTAGACTTCTACATCTACATCTACATATATACTCCGCTAGCTACCAAGCGGTGTGTGGCGGAGGGCACAATTCGCACCAAAGTCATATCCCCCCCCCCCCCCTCTACGAGGGAAAAACAACTGTCTGAACGACTCAGTACGAGCTCTTACTTCCTTTATCTTTGAATGAGATCATTACGCGATTTGAACGTTGGTGATAATAATATATGCTCTACATCCTCGGTGAAGATTGGATTTCGGAATTTAGTGAGCAGCCCCTTCTTTTTAGCGCGTCGTCTATCTGCAAGTGTGTCCCACTTCAAACTTTCTATGAGATTTGTAACGCTCTCGTGATGGCTAAATGTACCAGTCACGAATCTTGGCGCTCTTCTTTGGACCTTCTCAATTTCTTGAATCAGACACTGGTAAGGGTCCCATACAGACGAACAATAAGACTGGACGAACTAACGTATTGTAAGCTATTTCCTTTGTTGAAGGACTGCATCGCTTCAGGATTCAACCAATAAACCGCAGTCTAGAGTTCGTCGTAACCGTTACTTGTGTAATCTGATAATTCCATTTGAGATCATTTCGAATAGTCACACCCGATACTTGACTGATGTTACCGCTTCCAAAAACTGATCATTTATTTAGACTCATACGTTAATGGGGATTTTCGCCTTGTTAGGCGAAGTAGGTTACAGTTACTAATATTAAGAGATAACTGCCAGTCATTACACCACGCATTTGTTTTCTGCAAATCCTCATTGATTTGTTCACAACTTTCGTGTGATACTATTTTCCTGTAGACTAAAGCATCATCGGCAAACAGTCTAAGTCCGCTGTCAATACCATCAACCAGATCGTTTATGTAAATCGTAAAAATCAGAGGACCTATTGCGCTGCCCTGGTGCATACCTGAAGTTACTCTTGTTTCTGTTGAAGTTACCCCGTTCAGGACGTCATACTGTTCCCTGCTTGTTAGAAAACTTTTATCCAACCGCATATGTCACTGGATAGACGGTAAGCGCGCACTTTTTGTAGCAAGCGACAGTGCGGTACTGAGTCGAACGCCTTGCGAAAGTCGAGAAATATGGCATCAACCTGGGAGCCGGTATCATGCACAAAGAGGGCCAGTCGTGTCTCGTATGACCGCTGTTTCCTAAAACCGTGCTGTCGTTAGCAGATGATTTTCTCAGAGTCTAGAAATGTCATTATGTCTGAACACAAAATATTTTCCATGATTCTACAACAATATATGCTACTTGCACCTCTTGCACCTATTACATAACTGAAACTGACAGCTATTTCCGTTTCTCTTTCTCTGAACTGTATCAAAGAAAATAGCCACTGCTGTTCACTTTGTGTTCTTGCTTGACGTCATTTGCTGTGTCACTGTTGCTGCTGTTCCCTCCTCTACCATTAGTCCAGCAAGAGTTGTTTTACTGTAACTGTCAGTTATTACCAATTTTTTTTCTGCCACAATCGCAAAAAAACATCTAAGATTGTAAAGATGGATGGTCGTCGCCTTAACAGATAATTCATTTCAAGTTAGAACATTAAATTATGTGCACTGTTAACTGTATCATATTTCTTATTTGTTTTACCATATCACCAATGGAGATTGCTGTTGTAAATATTTCTCACAATGCAACTTCATATTATCAGGAAAATCTTGCTTTCCACAATCATATGTGTTAAGTGTCGATCATAATTTTCCGTTTGAGGACGTTTTGCAGCGTATACGAGGTACGACAGTAAAGTAATGAGACTGATGTGAAAAAAAATCCTGCTTACCGTTTTAGTCAAGTTTAGTGTTGTCTCCTTCAAAGTAGTTCCCTTCCGATTGCACACACTTTTTCCAGCGCTTCTGCCATTGATTGTAACATTCCTGGAACTCATCTTCTGTAATATCCTCCATGACCCTCGTCACAGCTGTTTGGACATCTTGTGTTGTTAGAAAATGGTATCCCTTGACCGCCGTTTTGACTCTTGTAAATAGAAAAAGGTCGCACGGAGCGATATCTGGTGAATAAGGTGGCTGTGGTTGTCCTGAAATTTGTCTTGCTGTTAAAAATTGCTGTACTGACAGTCCAGTATGGGCTGGCGCATTATCGTGATGCAGAATCCAATAATCAGCAATGTTGGCACAGACACGAAGAACTCTTTTACGAAGTCTTTCTAAAATATCTTTGTAGTAATATTGGTTAACTGTTTGTCCAGGAGGCACCCACTCTTTATGAACAATTCCCTTGGAATAAAAGAAGCACACAAGCATGCATATTTTTGACTTTGACATGCGAGCTTTTTTTGGTCTGCGTGATCCCTTTCAGCACCATTGTGAACTTAGGGGTTTTGTCTCTGGATCGTACTGAAAAAAAAAAAACAACTTTCATCACCAGTGATAACACGGCTCAGCATTCTGGATTGATTTCCATTTGCTGTAACAGATTGGCTGCCACATTTTTCCGTGCTTCTCGCTGTTGTGGTGTGAGACCTTTGAGGACCATTCTTGCACAAATGTTTCTCATACCAAGATCTTCCGTTATTATTAGACGAACTGTTTCTCGATTGATGTTCAGTTCTTCTGCAATCATTTTCACGGATAATCTTCGATCAGATCGTACGAGTTCACGCATCCTGGCCAAGTTGACAACCGTTCGTGAGGTTCATTGTCATCTACTGCGGTCTTCATCTTCAACATTCGTTCTGCCTCCACGGAACATTTTATGCCAACGAAAACTTGAGCTCTTGACATAACCTCCTCTCCAAAAGTCTCCTGAAGCTTACCACAAGTTATCATCGCGTTTTCACCCAGTTTAACGCAAAAAGAAATGGCATACCGTTGCGCAATATTATGCAGTTGCATTTCCGTGACAAGAGAAACCAACATGTGTTAACTTATTACAGCACAACTCACGACTGAGCAGTTGCATCGGTTTGCCGCTTGCACTAGAAGCAGCTTATAGACCAACGACAAAGATATTGTGCCTACGCAAGCCTGCAGGGTTGCCATATCTTGCATAGAAAATCAGTCTCATTACTGTATTGTCTCACCTCGTATGAAACTTAGTGAGACTCCACTGGGGGTTTATAAGCATGGACATATAGGCACGGGAGTAGTATGGTATTAGCTTTTTGCAACGTGCGTGCGCCAAATGTGAAAACGCGAACTTTCGCGACGTTATTACCAAATGCGTCCAGACATAATCATCACGCTGTTGTCCTTTTCTTCGCTGCCGCAGGACAAATATCGAAGACAGCTATCAGTGAAAGAAAGTATATAGGTCATCATGTCTCTCCAAAACCACCGTTGTGGAATAGTGCGCAGAGTGGTACTGCTGCTTCATGGTAACGTACATGTCCATATCACAAATGTTGTACCGCAGAAGTTAAGCCAACTCAAGAGGGAGAAACCCAAGCACACACCCTATACTCTATATCTCTCCTCAGTCCATAAGAAACGCCTTGTAGGGTTTACGACTCCATCGAACGAGAATGTGCAGCAGGCAGTAACGGAGTTCTTCACGCAGCAGCACACAGTGTTTATCCAAATAGGTATCTTCAACCTTGTGCATCGATGGGATGATTTCCTCAATGCTTACGGCAGTTTTGTCTCATTTGCATGGCGACTCTGGACTGTATAGCCTTTAAAAGGAAACTTTTTATAGTCGTTTATAAAGGCCGCTTCCCGTACATGTAAATCATGGTCACCATTGGGTGATTCCAATCAAAGATCGATGGGCCCATTCTGTTAGTAACTACACTCACTAACAGGACACTTTACGGATAGACAGCATTGTTTGATGTGTGTTATAGCAAAACGGAACAGAAATATCTCTGCGAATTTCAAATTTCCCAAAAACATTCGAACTGCCGAAGGGAATCATTTCCTACTCTGACCGACTGTTCACGGAGGACATCTTACGCATCATCCTACAGACGATATAAAAAACGCTCGGAAATTTACCTCCTAGCAAACGGGTGTTTATTTACCGGCAGTGTAGCTCACTTTCTGGTATAACTACTTTGAAATTGATGCTTGGGTGTTAGTTCAAACTGCACACCTCAAAAATGGTTTTGCTTCACAACGGTTCCGAGAGTTCCGTGACCTGTAAAGAAAATTGTAATAGAGATCAACATAAACATCATTGGCGCCCTTTTCATTGCTCATGAAAACCACACATTGCATGTTGTACCACCTCACAGCGAGACCTTCTGAGGTAATAGTCCAGATTGCTGTATACACTGGGATCTCTAATGCCCAGTAGCATGTCCTCTTGCATTGATGCATGCCTCTTCACGTTGTGGAATGCTGTCCACAAGTTCATCAAGGCACTCCTCAACGACGACTAGGCGTAGATCCCTCAGAGTGGTTGGAGGGTCACGTCGTCCATCAACAGCCCTTTTCAATCTAACTCTAGGCATGATCGATAGGTCTCATGTCCGGAGAACATGCTGGCCACTCTAGTCGAGCGATGTCGTTATCCTGAAGGAAGTCATTCACAAGATGTACACGATTGGGGAGCGAATTGCCGTCCATGAAGGCGAACACCTCACCTACATGCTGCCGATACGGTTGCACTATCGGTCGGAGGATGGCATTCACCTATCGTACAGCCGTTAACGGCGCATTCTGTTACAGCTTGTGGCGTACGTCGGCCCCACATGATGTAACCAAAAACAGAAGGGAACCTCCACCTTGCTGCACTCGCTCGACAGTGTGTCTAAGGCGTTCAGCCTGACCGGGTTGCCTCCAAACACGTCTCCAACGATTGCGTAGTTGAAGGCTTATGTAACACTCATCGGTGAAGAGAACGTGATGCCACAACTCAGCGGTCCATGCGGTATGTTGTTGAGCCAATCTGTACCCCGCTTCATGGTGTCATGGTTGCAAAGATGAACCTCGCCATGAACGTCGGGAGTGAAGTTGCGCATCATGCAGCCTATTGCACGCAGTTTGATTCGTAACAAGACGTCCTATGGCAGCACGAAAAGCATTATTCAACATGGCGGCGTTGCTGTCAGGGTTCCTCTGAGGCATAATCCGTATGTAACAGTCATCCACTGCAGTAGTAGCCCTTCGGAGGTCTGAGCGACGCATGTCGTCGACAGTTCCCGTCTCTCTGTATCTCCTCCACGTCCTCCGAAAAGATCGCTTTGGTTCACTTCGAGACGCATGGATACTTCCCTAGTTGAGAGCCCTTCCTGGCACAAAGTAACAACGCGGATGCTATCGAACCGCGGTATTGACCGTATAGACGTGGCCCAGACAAGACGAGCCGTGTACCTCCTACCTGGTTGAAAGACTGGAACTGATCGGCTGTCAGACCCTCAGAACCCCTCCGTCTAATAGACGCTGGTCGTGCATGGTTGTTTACAACTTTGGGTGGGTTTAGTGACATCTCTGAACAGTGAAAGAGACTGTGTCTGCGATACAATATCCACAGTCAACGTCTATCTTCAGCAGTTCTGGGAACCGGGGTGATGCCAAACTTTTTTTGATGTGTGTGCTTGAAGCAGTAGTGCGCGCAACTGACACTTTTCTCAGTTTATTGTCGTGAGAAAGTGTGTCACGGTGGACAGTGGTTTAATATCACGCTTTTATGAGAGAAACGGATTATCTCTGATCAACATATTTCCCTAGAAAAAAGTTGCAGCTCCAAACTTCACCCGATAATGTCAACGCAAGGCAATTACCCCTAGGATTCACATATCATGTGCACACTGGATAAGGCACAGGCAGTATAGAATGGTAGTTCGTAAAATTTTAATTCCATAGAAATGGGTGACTAAAAGAGTGTAGCAGATTAAGGCCAGTTAAAGTAGCTAACTACAGATTCTCCTACGCTCCAACTGTAGTACATCCATCGATCAACAATGTAGACGCTATTCTGTCATAGCTGCAAACCGATTATCACTAAATGCAACATCTCATCGGAAGTGTCGGTGAGCGTCATCATCGTCATGGTGTTCTGCGTATTAGCATGTTCCTGACACCATTGCTGTTTCCATCTGATGCTGTTGCAGGTCAGAATGTCATGAACTCTCGTAACCTTTGTGTTCATTTCCATTCTGTTGTCCTGCAATCACTCATTAGGGGTGAACAATTTTCTTTGAGGAGATATTGTCCTACCACAAAGCAGTTCCACGTCGACATCATATCCGAAGCTATAGATCTTCCTACCCAACGTCTAGTGTCTCCATTATCAAGTCTTCTATGTAAATGGTAAACAGTGTTGGTCAAAGACAACACTCCTGCCTTATTCCTCTTCCCATTTCAAACCAGTATCATGCTATTACTTAGATTCATGGTAGCTTTCCGAATTGTGTATAGCTCCTTAATTAGTCTCCTATTCTCCTAGCGATGGACATCCTTTCTCTATTCTCGCCTGTCTACTAAATTGGTAGCCATTACATCTCGCTGTGGCTGGGAACAGAAAACTACAATACGCATTCGTAAATCTACTTAACGGAGCGTAATAGGAAATCTAATAGAAATGACCATCGTGCCTGTAAAAGTGAAACATCCTGTCGCCAGGAAAAGACGGCATAATTACGTATACGGGACGGCAAAAGTTATAAAGTTACTATTAGAATATGAGCTGGTCGTCAAAAGTATTTTGCGTATTCATGCATATTCGTTACCTATAACCTCGTTTCTAAATCCGTTGTAGGGTTCCAAGAAGAATAATTAATGTCATGGCTCACTACTGGCCATTAAAATTGCTACACCACGAAGATGACGTACTACAGATGCAAAATTTAACCGACAGGAAGAAGATGCTGTGATATGCAAATGATTAGCTTTTCAGAGCATTCACACGGGGTTGGTGCCGGTGGCGACACCTACAACGTGCTTACATGAGGAAACTTTCCAACCGATTTCTCATACACAAACAGCAGTTGACCGGCATTGCCTGGTGAAACGTTGTTATGACGCCTCGTGTAAGGAGGAGAAATGCGTACCATCACGTTTCCTACTTTGATAAAGGTCGGATTGTAGCCTGTCGTGATTGCAGTATATCGTATCGCGACATTGCTGCTCGCGTTGGTCGAGATCCAATGACTGTTAGCAGAATATGGAATCTGTGGGTTCAAGAGGGCAATACGGAACGCCGACTCGATCCCAACGGCCTCGTATCACTAATAGTCGAGATGACATACATGTTATCCGCATAGCTGTAACGGATCGTGCAGCCACGTCTCGATATCTGAGTCAACAGATGGGGACGTTTGCAAGACAACAAGCATCTGCATGAACAGTTCGAGGACGTTTGCAGCAGCATGGACTATCAGCTGAGAGACCGTGGCTGCGGTTATCCTTGATGCTGCATCACAGACAGGAGCGCCGGCGATGGTGCACTCAACGACGTAACTGGGTGCACGAATGGCAAAACGTCATTTTTTCGGATGAATCCAGGTTCTGTTTATAGCATCATGATGGTCACAGCCGTGTTTGGGGACATCGCGGTGAACGCACATTGGAAGCGTGTATTCGTCATCGCCATACTGGCGTATCACCGGGCGTGATGGTATGGGGTGCCATTAGCTACATGTCTCGGTCACCTCTTGTTCGCATTGACGGCACTTTGAACAGTGGACGTTACATTTGAGATTTGTTAAGACCCGTTGTTCCACCCTTCATTCGATCCCTGGGAAACACTACATTTCAGCAGGACTCCATGTTGAAGGTCCTGTTCCACTGTTGCCCTGGTCAGCATATTCTCCAGATCGCTCACCAAATGAAAACGTCTGGTCAATAGTGGCCGAGCAACTGGCTCGTCACAATACGCCAGTCACTACTCCTGATGAATTGTGGTATCGAGTTGAAGCTGCATGGGCAGCTGTACCTGTATACGCTATTCAAGCTCTGTTTTACTCAATGCCCAGGCATATCAAGGTCGTTATTACGGCCAGAGGTGGTTGTTCTGTGTACTGATTTCTCAGGATCTGTGCACCCAAATTGCGTGAAAATGTAATCACATGTTAGTTCTAGTATAATGTATTTGTCCAATGAATACCCGTTTATCATCTGCATTTCTTCTTGGTGTATCAATTTTAATGGCCAGTAGTGTAGCTTCTTTCCTTACTTCTTCTTACTGTTTTCCGTCTCTAATGAACTCATCACTGATGGAGCCTTAACTCCAATCTTCCCGTATCATTTTCTCCTTGTACTTCCTGCTGGATTGACTGTTAATCCCGGTTCCGATGCAAAGAGTAACACCATAGACATCCTGAAATCCCTATTGTTCTACATCCTTTGGGTCCGTACTGCAGAGCTTGTGTGGTCACGCTGCAAGAATTTATTTCAACGTGTTCTTTCCCGTAACGCTGTTAGTATGCATTTCAGAGCCTATGTTTAGTAGATTTGTCTATTTTGTTCAACACTACTACAGACACACACACACACACACACACACACACACACACACACACACAGACATGCAAAATAGTACATCACAAACTTAACTTTTCACTTGCTAGAGTAGATTTGCTGTGTGCGTTTCTTTATTGTTACCGTCTGGACATTTCTCTTTCATCGCTGTAACTAATCGCCAATATGAAAATATGAAGTAAGATACCGCGAAATTGGCCGTATTCATTGTGAACTTCTAGCTGCGCAGTTCCTAAAAGAGGCCACAGATAATCGATCCTTAAATCTCCGCTCTCTTCAAGAAACACGTTAATCGGGGAAAGTAATTAAGTCTTTAAATACTTTTGTAAGATTGCCAGTAATAAGTCTCGTTTTTGTGTGGGCTAACTGGGATAATTTGGGTATTTTATTTCAGTGATTACTTTCATTTAACTTTCACTTAATTTTATCGGAGTAATAATTAGGAATTTTACGCTGTTCACGGCGTACACTTCTGGTCGTTTGTAACATCCGCAATTTCACATCTTCATAAACGTACCGAAGGCGAGTTCTCTCCTAAGTGGTTTTTGACTTGCTGCAAGGCTCCACGTTCCTTTGTCTCATACTTTGCATGCGGTAAACAACTGCCTGTACGGAAAGAAGAAAAGTCATCGTCATAACAGCTATGATCGTAACTAATACACATTCATAATAGAAAACATTTTCCAGTACATGAATTGTGGGAGGTAGCGGATTAACATAGTTCCGACTGCAGACTTTTGTGTTTTATGCATGAAGCTAATTCCAGAGAATGAATGCTGCCGCTTATAAGAAGATGGACGATGTTTAACGCGACATTTAGTGCAAATGGGCTTATTATTTTGATACAATGAGCGTAAAATCAGTCTGAAAAACCATTCAACGGCTGCCGTTCGCAACGGGTTCGAATGAATGGTCATCAAAGAGTAGTCACACAATGCACCTATAATCGACGACTGATCGAGCGTGAATTGAAGGTGCAGAAGCGCTTAGAATCTGCACTACAATGCGCAACAAACAGGCAGAAGGACAACAGACATTGTGAACTCTATAATAATGAACCATCACACTGGATAGAATTTAGGTGCTAACTTAATTAAACTAATGTAAATAAAACGTATACGCACTACTGTGAAATAAGTAGTTGCTCTTGCACGAAGCTGCGCCTTTTCGCAACGAAATATAAGTTCTAAATTAGTTACTACTAAATAAATAGTAATAAAGCACAGCTCATTTGTTGATGGATGCATAACACGTTGAACTAGGACGTCTCTGAATCAAAAAGACACCCATTATTTTAACGAGTCAAGTCATATTATTTACCATGACATTTCTGCAGTGCTCTCTTTTATTTACGTGTAGTAAACCGTTACATGCTTGAGTGGGAAAAATGTACAAGAGCCCAGTCATAGTAATTCTGATGATCACAGAATGGATGTCAAAGGAAGATCTGTAAAACTGCTATATTAGATAGTAAATCTCCCTTTCGAAACGGATGTAGATTATGTCCTAAAAGTACTTAACAATTACTTAGAAAAATATTAATACTGCAATGCTCCTTTTATAGATAAGTCCTAATGCCAATTTCATCACAAAAACGAATTTCCTAATAGAATTCTAGAACACACACATATAGAATTACTGCTCTGAAATTGCGCTGAATTTGGATTCTATGATGACGTGATAAATAAAATATACGTCAACTGATTCTACCAAGAAATACGTAAATGATGTATAAGTGGTTCCCCACTAGTATGTACATTCGGCCATTCAAAATTTTACTGCTAGCTAAATTTTCAGTGGCTGCTGGCAAGTTATTGAAACATTATGGTCCTGAATGAGTAGCATTTTTATTTAGGCTGATTGTTTTTAATTGTAGGAAAGTTTCAATGAACTGAGCTGTGAGTTTAAAACTGAGGTACGGTATTTATGGCAAAATTTATCAAGAAATTAATGTAATACAAACCCGAAATCGGTGTTCTCAGTTTCTTGCAGAAACTTTTGGAGGTCGTTCTGGAATAAATCTAATTACACATTTATGCTGGCAGGGAACCGTGTACTGGCTTCTTGAGTTAAGCCAAAATATGACTCCATGGGCGTTATGGAGTAAAAAGTAAACAATGTATGCCAGCTGTCTTATTTTAATATAATCAGTGTTAGATTTGATTTAAGAATCATGACTGAATTTTGTGCATATGGGAGAGATGTGATGAAGGTTAGCGACAGATTATATTGCGGTAAGACAGACATGTCAGATCCATATTTTAAACTGCGAAACATGTCCTGGGATAAATGCGGATTCACATCATAGCTTATTGGTTACGAAATGCAGATTAAAACAGAAGAACTTGCAGAAAGGTAGGATATAAAGAAAATGAGATCTAGATAAACTGAAAGAATAAGAGACTTAAGAGTTTGAAAGAGAAGATTAGGCAAAATATGAAACAGGGTACGGGAAATATGTAGCAAGTGAAGCAGCTAAAAGGCAATACAGAGATTTGAAATTGAGACTGACAGAAGTATGAAATGTCTTATTAGGAATGCACAGAAAGTAAATGCTAATCTGTGGAAACATGCATGAGCAAAGGAAATTGAAATCCTGCATACAGTAAAACTGAATAGAGTTTGGAGAAAAAAGAAGCGACTGAATGAGTACCAAGAGATTAAATCAGCCTGTGATACGCAAAGAACGGAAAACTGAAACTGAAGGAAACTTATTGAAGAGCTATACGAGGAATGAAAACTCGAAAAATGTTACGGAAAGAGAATAGGACGTAAATGAAGATGAGATGGGAGATAAAACACTATAAACAGAACTTTCCAGAGCACTGAAAAACTTATACAGAAAACAGCTCATAGAGTAAACGAAATGTACGCGAAATCACTAGCGTTGGGAGAGGCGACCACAACATACCCACTCCGCTTGGTGTACAAGATGTAAGTCAGGGGAAACACCCTGAGACTCGATAAATAATGTAATAATTCCAACTAAAAGAAGGTATGTGCCTGTCGAAATGAATGTCAGAAATTTGTAAGTTTTATAATTCGAGGTTGCAGAATACTGAGTCGACTTATTTAGAAAATAAAGAAAATTCTCACTGAAGCCGACCTTGGCGGAGAACGGTTTGTGTTCCGGAGAAATTTAGGAAGACATGAGGCGTCACTGACTCTAACAGAAGGTAAGCTAAAGGAAGGCGAATCCACGTTTACAGCATTTGTAGCTTTAGGGAAAGCCTTTCGCAGTGTCGACTGGACCACTGTCTTTGAAAATTCGAGGGCGGCCGGAATAAAATACAGGAAGGAGACTGTATTTAAATCTAAGGACATGTAAGTGAAGCAGTAGCTGAGGGAATAATGAGACAGGGTTGTAGCCTTTCTGCCGTTTTATTAAAAAAAGCTGCGCCAGAAACCAACGACACATTTCGGAAATACATTGAAGTTTATGGCGAAGAAAGTGAAGCTTTTGAGATGGCAGATAACACTGTAATACTGTCAGAGATCACAAAGGGTTTAGAAAAACAGTTGAGAAGAATGGATCGTTGACGTAAAAGTTTCTGGGTGTAGTACTGCGTCATAACGTAAGAACACTAAACTAGAAAAAACAACATTTGTTAAGATGACTTCTGTAGTCATTGTTTGTGCTACGTTATTAAAAAAATACTCATATTTTAAAAATAACATTACTGCTTGGTACTTCTGGTAAATATTTTTCTAAATTTAATAACTTCCCGTCACATATTTTAGCTGTCTATTCTCGTCAATACGTTCACCTGATAACTGCACACAGCTTGTTGGGTAACACTGTAATACAACTTTTATCAACTTGGGTACTACTTTATGTTAATATTTATTTTACTCCTTCAATTGCAGCTTCAATGTAAATATTGTTTCTCAGCTGCACAAAAAGTGTACAGCATTCTATAATCCGGATTTAGGAAGCAACGTCTTATTAATTGCGTTTGTAGAAAATGGTTTGGCCTTCTAAACAATAATTTTACATCTTCAGTTTTTATAGCTCTGTCTTCCTCTGTTGCGTGTAATATTACGGTATATTGATAATTTTTACTTTTGGACCGTTCAACTACTCGTACAACACAATTTTCCACCTCTACCCTCTCCCTCCCACCCTCCCTCCCTCCCTGCCTCGCTCCCTCTCTCCCTCCCCCTTCACCTTCTGGTCACACATACACACACACACACATGCACAAACACACTCACTCACACACACACACACACACACACACACGAACACACACACACACACACAGAGTAATGATAGCAAAAATTGCTCACCAAACCAAAAACACAAAAACCCGAACACATGCATACACAAACAGATCACAGATAAGTCAAAAATTACACTCAAATTGGCAATAACATTGGATCTTTGGCAATAACATCCGACAGTCGGCAACATAAACCAAACACTGTATCCAAAAACATGTTCAGTTCCTAGTTTTGTGAAATGTGGAATACAAAAACCGCAAGTAGCAATTATAAGAAGAGGAACAGAACCAAAAATGGTACAGAAACATAACAAGTAGAAAATCGTCCACGCAACCTGTCAGTAGGATTCAAAATATTACTACGCAATAGAAAAAGCGACCACCAGAACCGTTTATAATCTATATGAACATTTCTCCAAATTGTAAACAAAATATTAAAAATATATACATATTCCAGGCCTCTGAAGATGCCTTATAGAGAATAAAGGCGAAACGCGTATAGCACGAAATTTGTGTTTCATTCAGTTGTAGTTAGACGGTCCATGAGTAAAAATTATCAATATACCGTAACAGTAAGTTTACAGTTACTTTACCATAACCGCTTAACTACAATTAAACATTTATGTATATGTAAAAGTCATCTGCAGATAACATCAGTGAAGGCATTGCTCATAGACTTCCATATCGCTCTCAGCTAGATGTGGCAACATCTTTGGCTGATAGTGGAGGACATCGACTCATATGCATTACCTTGGCAACCAGCTGGCGTCCCATTAACCATCTTTGCCATACTCGCGTTGATATGAGAACCTGTAGAGGTCACCGTATACTGAAATGGTCAAGTCTTACTGGAGACAATCTACTCTGTTTAACAACAATTTGTACTGTACGTCTTTTATGTATATCGATAACACCCATTATACTTTTTTGTCTGATTTTCTCTGTGACTTAAACGTATATTAAGATACGTTTAGAAACAGCTCTCGCAACTTCAGTAACCGTTCTCCACGATTGGCTGCTGGACACTTTAATAGTACTTGAATTACGTAACCATTACGGCATCTCACCTCAACCTCTCGATACCAGCAATATTCTACTGTGTTTCTGTAAAGTAGTTAACATATTTCTGAGACAACATTCAGATTTGATTTCATTAATGTAGAGGTACTTTGATACAGCGATATGTTTATATTGCAATGATATTATTCTTATGTGAATTCTTTCCTTTGTCACTATGATCTTTGACGTACTTGTAACTCTGACTTTTGGGCGCGTAAGCGGTTATTAGAGAGTCGGGTCTTGGTCGTCAGGTTGAAAAGACGCAAATTGTAGTCAGTTTATAAAATGTCAACTTTAACAGTGAGGAAGACATTTTCAGGTATGTTTTATATTGTGAAGTGAAGTTTTGTGAGTTACGTGATATTGCAACAATAGTAATAAAAGGAAGTGTAACTTAAATTCGGAGTGGTGATTACTTTTTTACATCACCATTGTGCTAACTTGCAAAAGTTTAATCTTCAAGAATCGTTTATGAAACACATCTATAAAACTTTTGAATATAGCAGAATAACACCTAGGCCTCTTTGCACCCGAGCTTGGAATCATCACCACCTAGATTTTTGACGATTGAGCCATGAGTTCACAACGACACCAGCGTGGGAAACACGAAAAGATGAGTGCCTAGTTCATCCATTATTTCATGAAATGACTTTATTAACTGTGCTCTAATGACACCTGCCACATAATATAACGTTGTTGTTGCCCGAAAATGCTATATCTAGCACCTTTAGCAACACTACAATCAAAATTAAATTTTACCTTTGTTGTGGCGGGGTTGTTAGAAGACGTCATGCAGGATGCAGTGGGTGGAGCTTTGCTTCAAATCCATGAGCGTCTGAGTTCCTGTCATTAGTGTTCCAGAGCAGCGTGATCCACGCCACTTGCTCCGGCTTTCGCCAAGGGAATACCAGTCATTTGTTTCACGTTATTTTACTTCTATGATTGTATTCATTCCTCGACCCCTAACTATATCTAATACTCCTGTTTGCCGACGAAAACAATGGTCTTATTAAGCACTGAAATCGATCACCAAACGAAATACACAACATAAATACGATCAAAACTGTTTTATTAAAATAATTTCGATAACGATATTTATATAGGTTCCCCTGATCTTTACCGTAAGACGTGACCTGTAATACTAATAATGGCCTCTCAGAGCAGGTGAATATAAATATTACGCAATTGATTTCCTGAATGCATCTAAGGACTACTTTCGTGTTGGAATGAGTGACGAAGAAAAAATTAGTGTGGAGATCAGAAAAAACTTGGGCTACCCACATTTGTATGTATTCAGCACCTACGAAAAACTTAAACAAATGTTTTTAAATAGGTGTTGGAGCTAAGCCAAGCTGATTAGGGTCCACAACAAATCGACAATGACACTGATATGGGAATTTGAACACCTACTGACTCTGTAGAAAGTTTCTTAGATTTAGTTGAAATGAGGAATAAGTTAACCTTCTGTCGGCCTACCTGATAAATAGTCAAGCAGACACTTGAATCGGAGTGGACACAGTGGAGGAAAGTGGAGGAACAACGGAGAAAATTTAATGGCGGCAGTAGAAGAAAAATAGGTCATTGGGAAAATTATCACCTTAACGGCGCTGTTAGACGCCAGGCAACAGCAAAATTTTGGCCGCAGTGGTGGGAAATAGCAAGGAAAACATTTTGGAAATTGGAACTATTCCAACTGGAAACTGAGAGGGGACAACTAATTGTTGTTGTTGTTGTGGTCTTCAGTCCTGAGACTGGTTTGATGCAGCTCTCCATGCTACTCTATCCTGTGCAAGCTTCTTCATCTCCCAGTATCTACTGCAACCTACATCCTTCTGAATCTGCTTAGTGTATTCATCTCTTGGTCTCCCTCTACGATTTTTACCCTCCACGCTGCCCTCCAATGCTAAATTTGTGATCCCTTGATGCCTCAAAACATGTCCTACCAACCGATCCCTTCTTCTAGTCAAGTTGTGCCACAAACTTCTCTTCTCCCCAATCCTATTCAATACCTCCTCATTAGTTACGTGATCTACCCACCTTATCTTCAGCATTCTTCTGTAGCACCACATTTCGAAAGCTTCTATTCTCTTCTTGTCCAAACTAGTTATCGTCCATGTTTCACTTCCATACATGGCTACACTCCATACAAATACTTTCAGAAACGACTTCTTGACACTTAAATCTATACTCGATGTTAACAAATTCCTCTTCTTGAGAAACGCTTTCCTTGCCATTGCCAGTCTACATTTTATATCCTCTCTACTTCGACCATCATCGGTTATTTTACTCCCTAAATAGCAAAACTCCTTTACTACTTTAAGTGTCTCATTTCCTAATCTAATTCCCTCAGCATCACCCGACTTAATTTGACTACATTCCATTATCCTCGTTTTGCTTTTGTTGATGTTCATCTTATATCCTCCTTTCAAGACACTGTCCATTCCGTTCAACTGCTCTTCCAAGTCCTTTGCTGTCTCTGACAGAATTACAATGTCATCGGCGAACCTCAAAGTTTTTACTTCTTCTCCATGAATTTTAATACCTACTCCGAATTTTTCTTTTGTTTCCTTTACTGCTTGCTCAATATACAGATTGAATAACATCGGGGAGAGGCTACAACCCTGTCTTGCTCCTTTCCCAACCACTGCTTCCCTTTCATGCCCCTCGACTCTTATAACTGCCATCTGGTTTCTGTACAAACTGTAAATAGCCTTTCGTTCCCTGTATTTTACCCCTGCCACCTTCAGAATTTGAAAGAGAGTATTCCAGTTAACATTGTCAAAAGCTTTCTCTAAGTCTACAAATGCTAGAAACGTAGGTTTGCCTTTTCTTAATCTTTCTTCTAAGATAAGTCGTAAGGTCAGTGTTGCCTCACGTGTTCCAACATTTCTACGGAATCCAAACTGATCTTCCCCGAGGTCGGCTTCTACCAGTTTTTCCATTCGTCTGTAAAGAATTCGCGTTAGTATTTTGCAGCTGTGACTTATTAAACTGATAGTTCGGTAATTTTCACATCTGTCAACACCTGCTTTCTTTGGGATTGGAATTATTATATTCTTCTTGAAGTCTGAGGGTATTTCGCCTGTCTCATACATCGTGCTCACCAGATGGTAGAGTTTGGTCATGACTGGCTCTCCCGAGGCCATCAGTAGTTCAAATGGAATATTGTCTACTCCCGGGGCCTTGTTACGACTCAGGTCTTTCAGTGCTCTGTCAAACTCTTCACGCAGTATCTTATCTCCCATTTCGTCTTCATCTACATCCTCTTCCATTTCCATAATATTGTCCTCAAGTACATCGCCCTTGTATAAACCCTCTATATACTCTTTCCACCTTTCTGCCTTCCCTTCTTTGCTTAGAACTGGGTTGCCATCTGAGCTCTTGATATTCATACAAGTGGTTCTCTTCTCTCCAAAGGTCTCTTTAATTTTCCTGTAGGCAGTATCTATCTTACCCCTAGTGAGACAAGCCTCTACATCCTTACATTTGTCCTCTAGCCATCCCTGCTTAGCCATTTTGCACTTCCTGTCGATATCATTTTTGAGACGTCTGTATTCCTTTTTGCCTGCTTCATTTACTGCATTTTTGTATTCTCTCCTTTCATCAATTAAATTCAATATTTCTTCTGTTACCCAAGGATTTCTATTAGCCCTCGTCTTTTTACCTACTTGATCCTCTGCTGCCTTTGCTATTGCATCCCTCAGAGCTACCCATTCTTCTTCTACTGTATTTCTTTCCCCCATTCCTGTCAATTGTTCCCTTATGCTCTCCCTGAAACTCTCTATAACCTCTGGTTCTTTCAGTT
Source organism: Schistocerca cancellata (assembly GCF_023864275.1). Lineage (NCBI taxonomy): Eukaryota > Metazoa > Arthropoda > Insecta > Orthoptera > Acrididae > Schistocerca > Schistocerca cancellata. Next base: position 267,230,243 of record NC_064634.1, read on the forward strand.
TATCCAGGTCCCATCTCCTTAAATTCCCACCTTTTTGCAGTTTCTTCAGTTTCAATCTGCAGTTCATAACCAATAGATTGTGGTCAGAATCCACATCTGCCCCAGGAAATGTCTTACAATTTAAAACCTGGTTCCTAAATCTCTGTCTTACCATTATAAAATCTATCTGATACCTACTAGTATCTCCAGGATTCTTCCAGGTATACAACCTTCTTTTATGATTCTTGAACCAAGTGTTGGCTATGATTAAGTTATGCTCTGTGCAAAATTCTACAAGGCGGCTTCCTCTTTCATTCCTTCCCCCCAATCCATATTCACCTACTATGTTTCCTTCTCTCACTTTTCCTACTGACGAATTCCAGTCACCCATGACTATTAAATTTTCGTCTCCTTTCACTACCTGAATAATTTCTTTTATCTCGTCATACATTTCATCTATTTCTTCATCATCTGCAGAGGTAGTTGGCATATAAACTTGTACTACTGTAGTAGGCATGGGCTTTGTGTCTATCTTGGCCACAATAATGCGTTCACTATGCTGTTTGTAGTAGCTAACCCGCACTCCTATTTTTTTATTCATTATTAAACCTACTCCTGCATTACCCCTATTTGATTTTGTATTTATAACCCTGTAATCACCCGACCAAAAGTCTTGTTCCTCCTGCCACCGAACTTCACTAAATCCCACTATATCTAACTTTAACCTATCCATTTCCCTTTTTAAATTTTCTAACCTACCTGCCCGATTAAGGGATCTGACATTCCACGCTCCGATCCGTAGAACGCCAGTTTTCTTTCTCCTGATAACGACGTCCTCCTGAGTAGTCCCCGCCCGGAGATCCGAATGGGGGACTATTTTACCTCCGGAATATTTTACCCAAGAGGACGCCGTCATCATTTAATCATACAGTAGAGCTGCATGTCCTCGGGAAAAATTACGGCTGTAGTTGCCCCTTGCTTTCAGCCGTTCGCAGTACCAGCACAGCAAGGCCGTTTTGGTTAATGTTACAAGGCCAGATCAGTCAATCATCCAGACTGTTGCCCCTGCAACTACTGAAAAGGCTGCTGCCCCTCTTCAGGAACCACATGTTTGTCTGGCCTCTCAACAGATACCCCTCCGTTGTGGTTGCACCTACGGTACGGCCATCTGTATCGCTGAGGCACGCAAGCCTCCCCACCAGTGGCAAGGTCCATGGTTCATGGGGGGGACAACTAATTATGATTTGAATAGGCCCAAGAGGAGGAATTTTAATGGGTTCAGTATCAGAGTACTTCATATGTATAATAATATAGCTCAGAAAGGAAGAAGTTTACATAAAATGGATGCAACTATAGGAAACAGTGATTTATGGCTCAGTATGGTTTCAAAATAATAAGGAAAGAAACGTAAATAAGTGCCGAGATTTCAGGCATTTGAGACTCAGTGTGACAAATTTAAGGGGACCACACCCGGCCAATCTAACCCATGTTAATTTAATCAAGTATTTGACCCATTTCTGAAAAAGCTATTTGATGCAGGACCTTAATATTTTTCCTGTATGTTACATGACGCTAATAGAGTCAACTGTACTAAAATATACTTCATTCATTTCATAGTTTTAAGGAATCCTTTTTTAAATTTATTAACAAAAAATATTAAGTTTTTTCTAGGGGAAATATTTTTTTTTGAACTTCCTAATGGGCGAATATTAATGAATGTAGTACCAGAGGTGGCTTTTCATGTTATACAGAGTCTCTGAAAATTTCATTCGTTTATCTATGATAGTTTCTGATATAATGGGTCATGTGGAATGAAAATTTTAGTTAGCGGGAAATTGACTTTAAAGAAAAAACTTTTGAAATTTGTTACTTACAGTTAATTAAAACTGTTTAAAACTGTCCTGCTGCATACGATGGCCCTTCATTGGCCTCTAGCAGTTCTTCCAGCTTCTGTTTGACATTACTGGATGTTTGTCTTACTTTCGTGGCCTTATTAGATGCTATCCTCATTTTATCGCAATGTTGTAGCCCAGTGATCATATTTTCACCAGGATTACCTCACAGCTTTTTCATTACCCAACGCTTTCCAATATTACCACAACTGAATGTAATAACAGCATTATGAGCTCCTAGTTTCATTGTTTGCATGCCTAAAAATACAGTTTTAGGAAGGCGGTTCCAAATTATGCTGTTGAAACATTCATTTGGGTTCTGTGTCTGCCCATACAGACATTTCCTTAGAAGGTCAGGATAAGCCCAGTCTCTGAAAATAGGTTTAATTACGATAATAACAGCAGCAGGAAGAGAATGCTAATAATGGCATCTCCATATGGCTTAGAGTTTACAGTGGGTGGGTTGACAGTGGGTGACAGAAAAATGGGCGTGGCACATAAACACATGTGGTAGGAAAATGCTCTTAAAATGCTCGAAAAAAATTGTTTCCAGTAAAATCCTTTTCAGAGTACTTAAATAAAACTTTAATCTATCGAAATAGGATGAAAACCGAAAATTATTCTTTTTCGACTTGAACCACCTTGTGGTCACCTTAATCTAACGGGGCTATTTCATGAGAATAATAAGACTGTAGATATTGCATCTAAATCTATGGGATTGGCTTCTGAAAGCTGTGATAGCAGATGAAATAAATCAGTGCGTTAATAAGATAAATGTACATGTGCATGGCAGTTAGATACAATGTGATCATCTACATTTGAAAATGAGTAAACTGTTTGCAGGTAAGCAGCTATTGTCACAGTTGTTTGTAGATTGATATGTGTGAGAAGGAGCAAGTTCCCATAGTGAGGATAGCGCTGTGCACGTGGTGTTGCCGCAGATCAGGCACACGACATTTATTTGTTGGTGGTGAAAGGCTACTGATTGTGGTCACCTTCGACTACAACATATGCAACACCATAAGTATTATTACTGGACTGCATTGTGCCACTCATTGTATTCATGACATGAGCAAATACATCCACAATTTGCACAAAACCTACATCACAGGCATATCCTCGTACAGGTCCATTTACAAAGCCTTGAGTTACAGAATACCTCGTGTTACCTGCGCATAATCAACTTCAGTAATGTGATATGCTCTTTCTTTCACATGTCTGCCAACAAAAAACCCTGACAAAGGCTCCTTCACCGGCTCACAATTTGCATCAATTACAAATTAGGATGAGCACACTGTAGCTAACTCGGTACCATTAATAATGCTTTCACCTTATTACGGCACACATTTATTACTTCCGGTGTCACAGCAGCCGCAGACTCTAAACTTTCATTAGCCTATTCCACACCGTCCATGGTTCATAGTGTTGTGTATTTTCCAGGTGCCATCACTGGAACTTTTTCCGCCGTCTGTACTCAACTGAAGACCTGCCGAAACACATAGTCTTTATCCCGCTCGCAGTCTAAGTGTTGTGCATGATTACAATCAGCAGAACAACAGTAGTAACTACCCCTCTTCTCTCCCCACAGTGTTATCAAACATTGGATGACTGTAGTCTGGGTGGCTAATGGTCCGTTTTTAACAAAATCAAATCTTTCACGCATATCGTGGTTTATACCTTCATACCTCTTTTACTATGTGTCGCACAATATTTGAGAGCGTGCTGAAATGTAAGTCTCCGATTGCTTTCTGTGAAAACGCTTAACTGTTTTAGATAAAACAAATGTTATTAACGTTCCTCATTCTTGTTTTTTATCCCTACGTATTTATTTCTCAACATAGTCATCCCAGCTACGAACATCTGTGTCCCAACGAGCGATCTGTTTGTTGGTACCGTCAGTGCAGAATGTTTGACTTCGTTGACGGAGCCACGATGTTTGCAAAGCTTCATCACTATCAAAGTGAATTTCTTTACGTTTTGTAAACAGATAAATATCGGGTGGCGAAAAATCGGTGAAAATAAACCCAAGGTGTCAGATCGTTGCAGAAGTCGTAGGGCTCGTGTCTGGTCTGTCATTGTCGTGCTGAAGGAAAGGGTGCTCCATGCGTGGACAGACTCTTCTACAGTTACAAACACGATTCTCGGCCATAGAGGCAGTTACGTTACATCACCATGTTACCCGCTACAATTCCGAGCCCTGTAGTAACAGAGTATAGCAACTTGCGCCAGCGAGGTGGGAGGATAGACATGTTTTATATCGTCGCAGTATTAAACATTAAACCAACCACCTGTTGATGATATGGAGGGGAGGTTGATTCCAGTTTGACGTTACCGGACAGGCTGAAACATCAGTCCTCTTGCGAGCTAACCGTAAAATTCGTAAGTTGCTACATGTATGCACATGGTAAAGTAATGTGTACCCTCCCCTGTAAGGAAGAAAATATTATGAAATAACATGGTTAACATTGTGATGAGAAATTCTGCCTTATGCGAGATACCTTTTTTCCTGTTTTGTTTCACCCATACATATTTCAGCACGTTTGTGGTACCATCAGTGGTTTTAATTTTTATTTTTAACTGTAAAATTGTTGTTTCATATCAACATTTGTGGTGTTTATGACATTATGTCAAAGTTCCATTTATAGCTTAATTGGAGAAAAGTGGATGTATGCATTAGTTAACATACCTTTCATGATGCAATTGTCAATTTATTTTGGTAGCTATTCAGTTACACAACATACAACTTGTCATCTGCAAACAGCAAAACTGAAAGGTACGTGCTGAGATTCGATCAGGAAAGAGCCAGTGAAAAATGTCGATAGTTCCCAACCGCAAGGTTGGACGAGTAGTACATCTTCGAGTAGTAAGATCTTTGACAGTTAACAGAGCTAGGCGCACGCGGTAAAAATTTGAGTAGTGGTGAGGAGATGCGCAGAGACAGCAGATGTGTTTCGAGTCGGAGCTAGATGCCTGCAGGAGGCAGCCGGGTCGTGACAGCATCAAAGTAAGAATTGGCGCTACGCACATAATAAGCTATATATTGAGCGAATCTCGGCACATACCTGGGGAAACCAGAATGAGTAATTAATAAATAGGTTTTCTTTGGTTAAATAATGTCTAAAAGCTAGATTGAAATCCCATTGTTGATGCAATAAGCGTTTTGTGAAACTTTCTCGTAAATACATGCTATAGAAGTTTTTTTCAGTTTTTCACATGTGCCTTAAAAGTTTGAACAATAAATATTTTTTAGATAAAATTAGAGTTTCATCTCACACCTTATGTCGTTCTCCGCATCCCGTGCTTGCATTGAACCAAAAGGTACATTAAAATAAAGTTCCCATGAGTAAAGCTAATAATTTCATTTCTCAGAGTAAAATAATCTATATGCCATTGCACAGTTGGCAAATTATTCAGATCAGGACAGAATTTTTATTAAGTAACAAACAGGGCCAAAATGAGTAAAGTTATCTAGAATGACAATTTTATGCCATTGCACTACGGCTGAGTTGAATATATGTTTTATTATCGGCTAAACGGGAAGGAGTGCACGAGCTAAGTCCACAGACGCAGTCAGATGCAGGTTGGTCATTTATTTTTACCACTAAACTTTCCTGCAGTCAGATGTGTATTTTGAGCATTAATTTTCCAACAATATTTTCATGCAGTCAGATAAAGTTCAGTTCAGTTAAATACGCAGTCAGATGCAAGTTTTATTAAAGACTAAAGCAGTCACATGCAGTTCAGTCTACTTTAAATAGAGAATTTTTATTAACAACACTTTCAAAACGTAATTTATTTTTCTGTTTGTGGTGCATTTACAAACGGAAATGAATCTGTCTCATGTTTTTTGTGTTTAACTTACAGTTTTTAAGTTCTGGTGCGTTCTCGTGTGTTGTTGGCGAAGTAAATAGGCTTACTTCGAAACCTATGGTCGCTTGCCACTGCAATTTTTCGGTTTCTCAAAACATAGGCAGATTCTTCGCTGCCGTTACGTGTTGTAGCGTCTCTGTGGTATTCAGTTGTTTCGTAGCAGGTTTGGTTGGGTTGGCGCGGGAGTTTGAATTGTATTTGGCATCAGTATTTGGCATCAGTGGTGTATTTTTTGTGTGCGTGTGCGTTTGTGTGTGTTGAGGACTGGGGCAGAGAGAGACAGAGACAGAGAGAAATGAGAGAGAGAGAGAGAGAGAGAGAGAGAGAGAGAGAGAGATAGGGAGAGGGAGATGGAGGCGGAGGGAGGGAGTGAGAAATATTTTATTTAGTTATTTGTTTATTTTCCCGTGAATAGTTTTGGTGTGGGTTTTATTTGTATAGTTCTTCTATTGTGGCGGAGAGAGTTTCGTTGCACAGTGATGTGTATTCATTGAGTACTTACTTTCCTTGGCCTATTGATTTTTGGATGTAATAGTTTTCTTCTATAGTTAATTTTTGGTATAACCTGGTACTAGTAAGTGTAAGTCGGTTTCAGTGTTTGTTGGGTGGTGATTGTGTGCTATCAGGTGTTCTGCAAATGTTGTGAGTTATTGCTTTTCAGTGCTCTGAGGTGTTCTGTATACCTGGTTCTGAAATTCCTACATGTTTGGCCCACATGTGCAGATTGACAGCAGTTGCAAGTAAGTTGGTATATACCAGAATGTCTGTATTTGTCAGTGTTGGTGGTATTTGTTCCAAGTCTGCTTTGTATTGTTTTGTTGGTTCTGTATGAGATACTGAGTCCTTGTTTGTTTAGTATATTACCCACCTTGTGTGTGACTTTGTTGCTGTAAGTCATGATGTGCCATTTGTTGTTTACTGCCTGTTGATTTGTTGTGTGTTATGTTGTGTTTGTTTGTGTATGTGTTTCATGGTTACATGTTGTTTGTTTTAGTATTTTGTAGTTTTTGTATTTTGTAGTTTATGTTGTCTACTCTCTTTCATCATATCCATTCTCGTGTACAATTTGTTTTATTGCGTTCAGTTCTTGTGTGTAATCATGTTTGTTAACTGGTATTTTGTTCAGTGTGTGAAGTAAATATCTGAACGTGGCTTCTTTGTGAGTTATGAGGTGACTGGATTGGTTATGTATAATGGTGCTAGTGATTGTGGGTTTTCTGTAATTGTGAATTCATGTTTGTTGTTTCTCTTGTGTATGGTGGCATCCAAGAAATTAATTTTTTCATCTGTTTGTGTTTCAATGGTGAATTGTATTTGTGGTTGGTGGGAGTTTATGTTGTCATGAAGTTCTTTTATGCGAGGCTGTGGTTCATCTATTAAGCAAGTTATGACGTCTACATTTCTGTACCAATATATGGTTTTTTACTGTTTGGTATTACTGTTTTGTCAAAGATTTTTTATCCTATTTGATTGAGGAAAATGTCAGCTACGAGACCACTGATTGGGGATCCCATGGGTAGTACATCTGGTTGAGAGTAAAATCTGTTGTCGAATGTGAAGTAGTTTTGCTCTGTTATGGGCCTGATTATGGTTGCTATTTCTTGTATGTTTGTTGTGGGTATGTTTCTTTGTAGCTGGAGGTTTCTTTCTATGATGTTGATGGTTTCTTCTGTTGGGATGTGTGTGTACTTGGAAATTATGTCAAATGAAATACATGTTGCTTTGTTTGGTATGTTTTCATTTCTTATTTTTTCTATTAAGTCACGTGAGTTCTTTAGACTTCTGTTTTCATTGTATTTGTATATTGTCTCATCCCGTTTTCGCAACAAACACGGACATAACAAGAAGAACTGCATCCCATGATGATGATGAACATTTTGCGAAAATTTGTGAGAGTCGTAATTCGTAATGTGGCGTAGTAGGCTGTGGTTCATCTATTAAGCAAGTTATGACGTCTACATTTCTGTACCAATATATTGTTTTTTACTGTTTGGTATTACTGTTTTGTCAAAGATTTTTTATCCTATTTGATTGAGGAAAATGTCAGCTACGAGACCACTGATTGGGGATCCCATGGGTAGTACATCTGGTTGAGAGTAAAATCTGTTGTCGAATGTGAAGTAGTTTTGCTCTGTTATGGGCCTGATTATGGTTGCTATTTCTTGTATGTTTGTTGTGGGTATGTTTCTTTGTAGCTGGAGGTTTCTTTCTATGATGTTGATGGTTTCTTCTGTTGGGATGTGTGTGTACTTGGAAATTATGTCAAATGAAATACATGTTGCTTTGTTTGGTATGTTTTCATTTCTTATTTTTTCTATTAAGTCACGTGAGTTCTTTAGACTTCTGTTTTCATTGTATTTGTATATGGTCTCATCCCGTTTTCGCAACAAACACGGACATAACAAGGAGAACTGCATCCCATGATGATGATGAACATTTTGCGAAAATTTGTGAGAGTCGTAATTCGTAATGTGGCGTAGTAGTATAAGTAAATAAAGGTAACATATTCCATGTAACGGTCATCTGTTACTTCTCTTGCCTTTGTGGGGAGTTTGTTCCAAATTAAAATTCCACCCTGTTGATTTTTGTTTCCCACATATATTGTAATTCTTTCGTTGACGTTACCTATCTCCAACCCTTCCATATTCATACTTTAAACATGTCTTTTGCGTGCTTTACGCATGTTGTCAAGTTATACGGTGAAATCTCTGTCAAATTCAGATGTCGTTGCAATGGCTATGTAAAGGAGGAAAACATTAGAAGCTAAAATAAGATGTGGAATCTAACAATGATAGATGTGTTTTGCAAATATTGATTTTCCATTGACTTCGCGACTTTTATTATTACACTACGCTTATGTTACCTATGATTTTTTTGAGAACACGAACTTATTTTGAAAAATTTCAGTGAGAGATCGTGAGTGAGGAAGTGTATAGTTGCATCAGCAGCTGCTCCCACGAATATGGGTATGATTGTCGACACGGAAAGTAGCATCTTCACTGGTACCACACGATACGAGGCCTTAACCAAAAAGCAGCGGGCACCGTCAGACTGTATAGCAAATATTTAAAACTCACAGCCCAAATAGCGCACAACGATGTGGACAAAACTCTGCAACAAGTGCATAGAAACAGCCTCCATTCCATAACAGCGAAGGCTGTTTATCAACAATATAACTGCTGTATAAAGGGAAAGGACACCTCAAGGATCCCGGCAAATACAGAGGCATTGCACTAGAAAACTTACTTTTTAAAATAGAAAAATAAAAAGGAAAGAATATAGGAAACAATCGACGAACATCTCCATAAAATCCAAATGAGATTCAGGAAAGTAATATGAATACTGACTGCAATGAAACTCTAGCTAAAGAACTGATGGGAAGCCCTTGAAGACAGACAAAAGTTTTATGTATTAGTTATAGACTTTACAAAAACGTTTGACTTGATAGACAGAAGGATGGTGTCGAAAATTTTAGAGTAAAACCTTAGCAAAATCTACATATGGAAACGATTCATAAGCGGAGTACTCCGAAGGAACGAAATAAGGCTCTCTGACAATCTCTTCCTAACATAGACGATACTGCAGTCAAACGGAGTACTTCATGAAGTCCCACTAATTACTCTATTATTTGTCCTTGCGGGAGAAGAAATCGTAAGAATATTCCAAAGTGAGGATGTAGTCTGAAGAGCGTATGCCGACGATATTGTCATAGCCTAAAAGGACATTACAAAGCTACAGGAAACACAATAAGGAAAATTGTTGCTTCAAATATGACCTTGAAATAACTGTGGCAAACACGGGAATGATGGTGTTCTGAAATTATCGGCTGAGGAAAACTGAAAATCGTCTCAGACATCAAATACCTAGCCGTCACCACACAAATAAGTGCTAAATATTTAACAAAACATGTGACTGAGATATCAATGCAAGCAATAATATATACACATGTAATAGAACAGATTAGATCCCCCTGCCTATTCAAAGCCAAACTCCTGCCAATACCGACTTACGGCATAGATATCATGGTCCACATCTCGCAGTGAAAAAGCTAGCGACGCAAGAAAGACTGTAGGCGACCTACAAAAAGGAAGCGATATTCAAAACAAAATGATTCAGACTCGTACTCCTACTAGCGAGGGAATTCCTTTACACTGAAGACTTGTGGGCTAATCTCATGCTACTCAATACTTGCACTTCGGAAATTTTACTAAAGAACTGAACGAAACAAAGGGAAGACATCCCTCCAGAGTTTTACAGCACAGAGGCTCTGATTGACCTGACATGGACAAAGGAAAACTTCGAGACGAGAAGCGCGATCACCGGAGTTGCAGTCCATGGTTTCCACCAGGTTATATGCAACAATATACCATATCATGAACCAAACGAAACGTGTGAGTATAAACGGTGTCATAGAACATGCGAACGTTTCCACATAGAACTCTTTACTAAAAGGACACTGTCAATAACTGACTATGCAAATCACAATATGTAAAATTTCTAATTTGGTGTATTATTATAACTTTACTTTGACTTTCACAGCTATTTGGCTGCAATAATTGTTTTATTACTAACTTTAGATATCAGGTTAATAAATGATTTTGATTGAATGTTGATTAAACAATATTGTAGTAGTTATTAGGGACCAAAGGAAGGGTGTTTATGCGTAGGTTATTAATGCAGTAAACTTAGTTTTGACGAACACTCTTAAGCTGAGTGTGCGCTGATTCGAGATTCTCTGGCGGATCGAAGCTGTATGTTGGACGGGACTACATTGTTTCTGATGGCACTGTTTCTTGTCACACAGTTTTCGTTGGTCCCCTCTATACTACTGCAAACTTTTCTAAAAGTGAATAAAAATTTCTCGATATATAATTAATTCGGTCTTATAATCTACTGGCAAGGGCAGCTTTGATAGATTAAGTCCCGAAGGCTGTACGTTGAATCTGATTCTTCAAACATTTTCCATTAATATTTTTGAACAATTTTCGTGAAATGTTCGCTGTTACTCAACTTCGTCGCAGTAATCAGTGAAAATGAGTGAGTAATTGAGCGTGATGACTGGGTGTTGTGTGATGTCCTTAGGTTAGTTAGGTTTAAGTAGTTCTAAGTTCTAGGGGACTGATGATCATGGACGTTAAGTCTCATAGTGCTCAGAGCCATTTGAACCATTTGAGTAATCGAGAAATATGTTATTTTATGCTGCCAGTATATCAGACACGACTCAGCCACGCTGGCCTGAAAATTACAGAAGAGTTTAGGGCCCGTCTCCATCTGTTGTATACGAAACCCCTAAAAATGGGAGAATCTGTATATAACAAATTTATTGTCTTCTAATTCTGGATTTGCTTAGAAGTTTTCCCCTTCGGCGCTAGTACCACCAACCCAGCAGCAAAACTACCAGGGAAGCAAGCTTCTGTATTTTCTTGTGACTACTACCAGATAATATTCGGGACACTAATTTCTTGATGAAAATACGTCGATCCTTGTGGCTTTATGTTAGGGGGCGTATTGAATATTAATCGAATTTCTTGGGAAGTAAGAAGTCCAAATATATCATAGTTGTGGCATTCGTTTAACCCACTAAACTCGGAAGATAAAATCTTGTTCTCATATTCAGAACAGATATGGTTAAATGATCTATTACGCGATGACTTATCGTCACCTGTGTATCGTGGGCGGTCGCCTTGATCACTTCAGCTATCCGTGCAGGATCATAAGTCACCGCTGGGTAGAACATTTGTACCTAATACAGCTGATGTCAATGAATTCGCAAACAGTAAATTAATCTCAAATATTAGACAAATAATTTGTTTGTTCAAGTTTAAAAATGTTGCAAGTCCTCATCTGGATACACTTTGCGGTTCAAAATTTGACTTCTAATTCTTTGTCAAAAGTGAGTTTTTCAGTATGTCTCAGCTGTTTTCTTGTTTTGCGACATATAATGTGTATCTCACTTACTCAGTGAAGCTAAGTTTGTCTATTCCTTGCATAAAATGTGCGTAGCATATAAATGAGTCACAACATGTATAGTCTTTTCTGGGGTGGTAGTAAAGGTTGCCAGCCGGTCATCAGTCTTGTGATTAATTTCTTAGGGCTCATTAAGATTTTCTCTCTGCATTCATCTCTTCACCTTGGAACAGAAAGTACGGAAGTCATATTCAGTTATTTGCTTCAGATATTTCAATTTCACTTACAATTTTTCCTTATTTATCTGTCTATAGCACTACGGAAGTTGTTCTCTGATAGCCTTTCCCTTCTTGCAGTTAGCTGTGTTACACGTATTCACTTCATCGCCAATTCTGCGGAGAACTTCCGTACTTCGTACCCCATCAGGTACACAACAGTGGCACATTGTCAGAAGACAGTACATGTTCTGTGTCTCCTATAGACACGTTTCTGCTGCGGTATGGATAGCAGGTGCATCGCAGGGTGGGAGAGAAGTGGCACGGCAACTGAAAACTTCCTCCATAGTAGGCAGTACAGTAGATTTTGAAAGCTGGTTGTCAAGGGAAGGCAGGATTCGGTTACGATTATGGGCGGGGCCGGACTTAGTCACTATTGGTTGCCTTTTACAGTTACACACAAATTAATTTGAACTAGTGATTCCAGGCTCAAAAATAAATAAAAATACCATACGTTATTAATGAAGGAATAAACAACTGTGTAAATAATAGCGTTTTCAGTGAGCTACAATTTAGCAAATCAGCATTAAATACAGATACAGCAGATAATGTTTTAAAAGCAAGCCACTGTGATCTGAACAGAAGACCTTACACGCCAGGAGTGGCAATAAAGTAAGAATTGTTTAAAACTCGCTGCAACTTACAAATTACAGGTACTGAAATATTAAAAGCAAGTCCCCACAAACACAACAAAAGGCATCAGGCGCCAGGAATAGCAGTAAGTGAGGTTTTAAGGCATACTGCTAAAATACAAATACCAAATTGGAATTTTAAGGTAACCATGCCAACAAAATGATACCATCTGGCCTCCAACAGAGGGCGGAAACCTACAAACAATACCAACGCGAGCTGCAACACGGCTCCGGTTCTTATTGACAAAACGTCTAAATTGCACAGAGATTCACTGAGAAAATATGTAGGTGTGTTGACAAAACGCAATGCAGGGTCCAGTCATAATGAATTGGGCTTAAGATTTGACTGAGACTGCGAAGATCGGGGATGAATGCCGTCGATATCGACCACAGACGGCTATGTGCAGGGAGGCGAAGAGCAGTGTCATAACGGTTTCAGATCTTCCAGCGATGAGATTGTTCCCACAGTGGTTCTCGGACGGTTTCGCGACACAAGAACGAATTTCTGTCGTTCAGGAACTGAACGATCGTTGATGAATTAAACATTGTTTAGAGATACATGTTGACTATGTTGGAAAATAGATTCATGTACCCTTGTAACTTAGACGTATTTTCCAGTATGCCCCTTCGTCATCTACCTCCTAACATATACTCCGCAAGTGACACTACGGCGTTTGGCGTAGAGTACATCTGGTGTCACAGTGACTTTCACTATCCATTGCTACGTAGTATGAGCAACCGTCCGTAAACCATCACATCAGCTTTTCAAGTTCCCCGATTTTCTCATTTCGCAAGAGACGTGTGAGGGACTAATGTATTTCCAAACCCTTTTGTGAACAAATCGCACAGGATTTCAACAGTAAACTTCTCCGAGTTGTAAGACGACTCCCTTGTAACATCTGCCACAGGAATGAGTTTAGCACCTCCCCAGTGCTCCCGTTCGTAATAAATAAGTTCGGGATGAAACCTACTGCATTTCATTGAATCTTCTCTATCTGTACCACCAATCCGACATGGTTACGTTCCCAGACTGGTGAGTTACGTTCTACAACAAGTGATACACATGTCTTTTAATTCACTTCTTTCATGAATGAATTACATTTTCTTTTCTTCCAGTTAATTTCAGCATGTCATATGCTAATATTAATAATGATTAGATCACTAATTTCGTATGAAATACCTGAGCTAATTGGAGAAGCACTAGCAATGCGCTTACAGAGCCCTCCTTATGCACCAGTGCTGTCTCTGACGTACTACCTGCATTTGTTAGTGATTCATATTCTGCTGCGTCGGCAACATTGGGAGTGACAACTTCTGACGATAACTAAAATCGTGCAGTTCAGTAGAAGAAGACATCCGATTCGCTTGAACCAGCGATTCTGTAAGTCTGAGTCGTAAATATACTAGTTTCCACCATCCTATGACCATATAAACTCAGGATCTTAATATTCAGACCGAGAATGTCCACTAAATCACTATCCACTGAGGAATGACGAGTCGTCCGAGTTATATGACGAGTGTTCGCATTCCGCATCTGTTTTGCTGTTTGATCAGTTCGTTTGCCGAGTTAACAACATTTTGAGCTCTCAGTTATTATTTTTCTGTTGGAGTTGCTGTAGGCGTAATGACTTTGTCGAATTTATCGGTCAAAGTTTCTTCCGACTACGTTCGAGAGGGTGTCGGTTTGTCGCGGATCTCCACTTTCGTAGATTCCTCGTATGTCATAGTAGGCTGTTGGGTTACTTTGCATGAAAGCCACAGTAAAGATCTTGAGAGTGCTGAAATCTGTATTGGGTAGGAAAGAGCGGTGTTGATTGTGGTTGTGTGGGAATGATTCTCATACCCGAGGGCGCCCTGCCCCCTAGCTCTCAGGGAGAGGAAAAAAATATAGTGTAGTCTGATGTTTTTCTTTCGAAAAAGAGTTTAAAAGACGGTACTACGCAGGTTTCTTAATAGGATCGGAACTGGAACTTTTTTATAAGATATCATAGTTTTCAGTATTTTTTTCTGTGGCTTGTGAAACTGTTACACCGTCTCTGCATTAGGTAAACCAAAATGTCTTTCTGGCAACACAGTTGTCTCTCACGGTAACACAAATTTCAAAAAAATAATAAAAATGCTTTTATCGACTACAAAATACGAGCGTTGATGCTATAGAGGTTACTGCGCTGCTAGCTAGATCTGTTTTGAGGATACAGTATGTACTTGCCTCGGAGATCATATTGTCTTATGAGGGAAGTTAACTTTCTTCCTGGCACGCGGTCTTCGTGCCATACGTCACACGATATTTTTCACGTGTGGAGGACATTGTGTTGAGCAGCTGTGAAAATTCGAACATGGAATTCAACTTCGGCCCTTGTGCTGGTAAGGGATGTCTCTCTCGGCATGTCAGATAGGTGTGGTGCTGACCCGTGTAGCTAATAGCAACCAGAAAGCCAAAAATGGTTAGGCACAATTCTTTAATGCGTCTTTCATATAATGGTCCCCATTATCTACACCGAAGTGAAAATTACTGTGAAAACATTCTCACTAGAATTAATTCCCTGTGCAGCTGTCGCTTGATGAATTGTCTCTGCCAATTTTGCTCGAGCGTCGTCCTAAGGGCACGTAAGTGATCACTGTTTTGCTCACGCCGCACAAAGATATGATGAAATCGGCCTCGCCGTTGAACTGTAGGCCAAGGCCTTTTGGACGCTTAAAACGTAGAAAAACAAAATCGTTGCGTTCTCCCTCGCATATACGCCTCGATGGTGATGAGCCAGGACGCTAGGTGCCTACAGTCTACTAGATCTGTTTGTTGGCGTACTGAAGGCAGTTATAAGGGCCAGGTTCTTCATTACCACGCCATAGGGTCACAATTCACCATCAATGGACTAAGGGTTACCAGGTGTACGGCTTTAGTAGAACATGTACTGCTTTTTACAGTCGCGTCCTGTCAAATATTATAAGTCGGCCTCTCCAGCTTTTCTTTGGATTGTTAGCGATTAAGTAAAGAGTGCACAACGAAGGTCTATTCCAAGCTAACGACGTAAGCGCGAGGATTACGTGCAAGCAGGAATAAGGAGATATATAATAAGGATATAGCAGTGCTCGGAAACAGTTCCGATCAATCCCAAAATGGAAACCACTGTGAGAAACCGAGTAAACTTTCCACATATGTGTCAGGCAGCACGGTTTGAACGTAAAGATGCCTAGAAAATACTGTCTCCCGCCAAGTATGAGGGCTCTTGAGAGTTTTAGCCTGACGTCATGCAGCCCACATAACATAACGGTCTTACGGTTCCTTCTCCGTGACAATTCAGGGGCAACGACGATGCTCCTGCAGCGTTTTCGATGGGAAGTGTTTAATCATCCACAATACAGTAACTGGCTCCCGCGGAATTTCATCTCTGCTCGCATGAAATGCTGGCTATGAAGATAACGTTTTGGCACAGACAACGAGCTGAAGAGCAGTGTAGAGAAATGGTGGAAAGCACAGGCGGCCGCCTTCTATGACGAGGGTATTGAAAAGTTGGTACAACGCTACGACAGATGTCTAATTGAAGCGTGACTGTGTAGAGAAGTTGCTGGAAGGAGTAGCTAACTGCTACAAATAAAAAAATTTTTATTTTAATAGTGGTTTTCATTTCGCTACAGACTGGAACCTACTTCTGAATAACTCTCGTAGATCTACCAGACAATTTTGGACTGATGTCTGTGGCCTATGTTTCACTTCGTAGGACGAATGAGGCTAACATACCATGTCGCAACGACGGTACGTGAAGTGCAAGCGAGGCAAAACTGAATGTTCCGATAAGGCGATGACAACCCACTTGCCCCGCCATGTTAGTGGCTCGCTCCAAAGCGTGTTCAGACACGCAAGTGCGAACGAGAGTTATTCTAGGTTGCACCTTCGCCAGCAGAGAATGCCGTGCTTGCTTTCAGTGAGCGTAAGACATTTTCTTGAGATTTAACTAGGTTGAAGACACAAGGCCCTTTTTCTGACAGTTTACAAACTCAACACGAGATGTTCAAAACTGGTATCAAATAAGAAGAATTGATACTTAACTACAAACTTTACAAAAGTAATTCAGTATTTTTTTCGTTTACCATCCCGGAAGAATAAATAGCATAGTACTTTGTTTAACGGGGTACATTTAGTTCATTGTGACGCAAGATAATCTTAGTAAGATTACTCAGTTATTAAAAAGATTCATCAGTTAAGGACTATCATAACTGTCTAATTATCTGGCTGTTACTGATTTCTTTTAATTTTCAGCATTTTTAAGGTTGAAATCACAAATATACCTACTGCAGCTGATTATTAATAATCCATTGTGGTGTTCAGGCTTTCAGGATAAAAATGCAAGCGAAATATAAATCCAGCTCTGATTTTTCTGTTTTTGGATCTGGAAACCCTAAAAAGGATCGTCGGTAGCACCTGATGAAGTAGATGGGGTTAATTATCGAAGACTTACGGTTTTACTTTGAACTGACGTGGCAATAAGTCAGAGAAAGTTTTATACATTAGTGTCGTCGTGAAAGACTTCATTCACATACTACACAGCACACGTCTCCACTCAACCACTGCTCTCATACGCAGATTAAGATTACAAAAGGAAGATAGTGGTACTTCGGGACATTGAAGACTGGCATTTCTCTGCTTCAAATATATACAGGGTATTATATAGATACTGTGACAGTGTTTAGAACACATGAAAATTTATGCAGCAAATGCAGTCGATAGCAAATGAAGATGGCATTTGTAGGCCGAAACCGATTGTTATTGTATCCTGTGGGTTTTGTACCACATAAAATTGATTGAGGAAAAATTAAAAAATAATATTTTATATTGTGATCATTGGTGCCTTAATATGTACCTACTACGTAGGATTAGTTGTTTTTTCTCTGCAACTAACGGTCTTCCGAGAAATATGTCATATAATTTAATTCTGATGTTTTCAGCATGGTCATAAATGCACCACTGCGGCAACAAACCATAGATGCTTATTTTAGGAACTGTCAGTTCCTTAAATAAGCATTGATGGCTTGTCCATGGCACATTACTTGAAGGTACTAGCCAGCCTAAAACATATTATTCCTAATAGCTATAATACTAGCGTGCAAATGAAGTAAATTCTGATTTATTGTTGTTCCTCAGTCTCCAATAAGAATACCTTGATTACAGAAAAGTAAAGTTTTGGAAAATGAGAAAAACTTTCTAAACTTTCTAAACCTCTCCAGCTCTTATTCGGACAAAAATTGTACATTCATTAATTTATTTGTCCATATATGTACGATGGTTTAATGGGAAGGTTTCGTACATGCACAATGCAGTGCAATTATAAAGAAAATATTAAAGTTTTGAACATCCTCTTGAACATACATCTTGTCATAAATAAACGCGCATATTTGAGAAAAAAGTATTGAATAATATCAGATGCCCATTAATTTCCATCGTTATACGCTCTTTCAGCTGGAAATATACATGAGATATTCATTTGAAAATAGTACCTTATTATAAAAGTGTGTTTCATGAATAGCCCAGCGATCTAAGGCGCTGCAGTCATGGACTGTGCGGCTGGTCCCGGCGGAGGTTCGAGTCCTTCCTCGGGCATGGGTGTGTGTGTTTGTGCTTAGGATAATTTAGGTTAAGTAGTGTGTAAGCTTAGGGACTGATGACCTTAGCAGTTAAGTCCCATAAGATTTGACACACATTTGAAAGTTTTTGGTTAGACGTGTGACAGCATTTAGACGCATTTATCAGAGAAAATAGATTTCAGTAAAGCACCACAGTTCAGTAGTTTACGCTTCAAATACGTGATTTAATTTTACTTACAACTTTACAGAAACAAACTTATTGTCATACGGTGGTAAGACTTAGTGACCTTGGACTGGAAAGCGGTAAACAATTTTGTCAGGTTTTCCACTGTCTATGAAGGCTAGTAAGAATCTTATCATGCGGGGGTGCTTTTTTTACTGACCACAGGAATCACTAAGAAGGTGAAGCTCTCTGATATTTGGGAAAGTATGTTCAATGAGACATATGAATAGGAATTTACAAGTTTCATTTGTGCCTATTTTCCTTTGGCCTCCGTGGTACAAAAAGAAATCAGCACCTCTAGTGCTGTCGTTATGTAAACCAAATGTGAAAACAGATGGCTGCCTGTAATAATACATCTCTTGAACGGGAATGCGTGGCATGGAGAATTTCTGCTAATGAAACGTGAAACCCACAAATTCTGTCATTACATTTAGACAACTGTTCAACCTCTCATGTACTACCGTAAAACTTTTAGTTTTCTCTCATGTACTGCTAACTCAGCAGCTGCCATGTGTTCTACAGTTTGCTTCAAAGCGGTTTCTGTCATACAACTTTGAGGTGTTTACAAACACAGCAGGAATCAGCCTATGGCTTACCAAAACATAAATAAAAGCCATATTTCAGTACCTTGAAACAGAATAAATGTTTCACTTGTGGCCGGCCGCGGTGGTCTAGCGGTTCAGGCGCTCAGTCCGGAACCACGCGACTGCTACGGTCGCAGGTTCGAATCCTGCCTCGGGCATGGATGTGTGTGATGTCCTTAGGTTAGTTAGGTTTAAGTAGTTCTAAGTTCTAGGGGACTGATGACCACAGATGTTAAGTCCCATAGTGCTCAGAACCATTTGAACCATTTTTTTGTTTCACTTGTGGATCCGGAAACTTTTGCCGGAAAAGACGGCACAACTTTGTGATATGAGGCGTGCTTTTAAGTAAGTACCTCCTCACAGAAGTGTGTCGCCTGATTTGTTAACCACTGCATCACCACTGTTTTGACTTCGTTATGGTCTTGAAGACGCTGACCGCCCAGGTGTTTCTTCAAGTGCAGGAACAGCTGGTAGTCACTGGGAGCAAGATCGTGGCTGTACGGACGATAATCTAGAGTTTCCCATCGAAAAGATGTGATGAGATGTTTGGTCTGATATGCCACATGCGGCCGGGCATTGTCTTGCAGCAAAACGACACCCTTGTTCAACTTGCCACGTCTTTTGTTCTGAATTTAACGGCGCAGATTGTGCAATGTCTTACAGTAAACTGCTTCACTGATTGTCTCATTACTTCTTCAAGACGATGGCGAAGTCAAAACAGTGGTAATGTAGTGGTGAACAAGTCAGGCTACAGTCTTCTATGAGGAGGGTATTAAAAAACTGGTACAACGTTATAACAAGTGCCTCTGTATTGACGGAAATTATTTAAAAAGTAGATTAAGATACAGGTTTTCATGGAAAAATAAAATTATTGTGACATCTTAGTACGTCTTTTTTTTATAATTTCAAAACGGTACTTACTTAAAAAACACGACTCGTATCTAAAGCTAATGAAGATATTTCAGTGAGTGATGCTTGTGGGGAAGCAATGTTTCTTTAATTTGTTCAACAACTTCCGAATGGACTGTTCTCCTGTTTCCTTCTTGGCCCCATCTATCCGTTGACGATTTTTCCACCAATAATATAGTTTGTAGTCCCCCCACCATCTTTTCAGTTCCAGTGTGCACTTGAAGAAACACACTAGCCTCCATTCATTACATGCTACTTGAAACAAGAAATTTTATATTTGTTTACGAAGAGGCATAAGTAGGGTGACTTAAGATGTTACAAAAGTAAACAGAAAAAAAGGACCAGGCTGTTTCGTGCCATTCTAAGAGTCCGACTTAGGTACTTACATTATCGAACGATGTTTCTACAATCAAACGAACGGAGAGATAAGTAGAGAGGGAGAGAGATTGGTGCCAGCAGCAAGCTTACGTAGTTGTTTGCAGTATATTACAGCATTAAATGCGAGTCGTAGGCACTAATTTCTGTCAGCCTTTGTGGCGCTCTTCGCTGGACCAATTACAGCACAGCAGGATCTACGACTAACTCCATTTGAATCGCCACCAGCAGCAAGTAGGGACAGCTTCTCGGGGTCGCCACGCGCACTTGATTAATACCGCAACGCGAACCGTCCGTCCGGAACGCCACACGGCAGAGCCGAGCGACGAGGTCCGCCTCGTTTGATTGTGCGAAAGGCCTCCCGGCTTAATAACATTACAGACACTCACGCCCCATATTAGCTGCCGTGAGTAATGAGAATACGCAATAACGGGGCCTTTTAACAAAAACCGCAGAGCATTAAAGCTAGGTAGCCGCCGCAGGGCCGGTCCGAGTTAAGCGCGCTCGCCAGACGGGAAATATTAGCGCCGCTAATCTAAATTTAAGCCGGCGTTGGGCCGCCGGGGTAGTTGGCAAAACCCGGCCGTAGCCAGAGTAAATGAATTCCGAAGAGCTCGCGTGCTGAGTAGCGGAGGTCAGGCGAGCAGCGGGTAGGGTGGGCGGGGCAGAATTGAATGGCCGGAGCGTGGAAGGTGTCGCGCGGCCTATTTGCACAGGACGTAATCCGCTGCGGCGGATAACCGTGTTTTGCCAGCCGCCACGCTGTTTCGCCATCAGCTACGGGCGCGGCGAATAGGTGGAGACAGACGCCAACCGGCGCAGAATTACAATGTACTCCCCGCATTTGCGGTTAACGGTCATTGACATGACCCTCGGAATGCTAACGACATCTTTTCAAAGCGCGGCAAATTTCCATCTGGCATTTCAGTGCAAGGCTAACTTGGTGATCGCCGGCCGGTGTGGCCACGCGGTTAAAGGCGCTACAGTCTGGAACCGCGCGACCGCTACGGTCGCAGGTTCGAATCCTGCCTCGGGCATGGATGTGTGTGATGTCCTTAGGTTAGTTAGGTTTAAGTAGTTCTAAGTTGTAGGGGACTGATGACCTTAGAAGTTAAGTCCCTTAGTGCTCAGAGCCATTTGATCCACTTTTTTAACTTGGTGATCCTGTTGGCGTCCGTACATTGACCTGCAGTTTATTCCGTTGTTGTTGTTGTTGTGGTCTTCAGTCCTGAGACTGGTTTGATGCAGCTCTCCATGCTACTCTATCCTGTGCAAGCTTCTTCATCTCCCAGTACCTACTACAGCCTACATCCTTCTGAATCTGCTTATATTCATCTCTTGGTCTCCCTCTACGATTTTTACCCTCCACGCTGCCCTCCAATACTAAATTGGTGATCCCTCGATGTCTCAGAACATGTCCTACCAACCGTTCCCTTCTTCTAGTCACGCTGTGCCACAAGCTCCTCTGCTCCCCAATTCTATTCAATACCTCCTCATTAGTTACGTGATCCACCCATCTAATCTTCAGCATTCCTCTGTAGCACCCCATTTCGAAAGCCTTTATTCTCTTCTTGTCTAAGCTATATATCGTCCACGTTTCACTTCCATACATGGCTACACTCCATACAAATACTTTCAGAAACGGCTTCCTGACATATAAATCTATACTCGATATTAACAAATTTCTCTTCTTCATAAACGCTTTCCTTGCGATTCCCAGTCTACATTTTATATCCTCTCAGCTTCGACCATCATCAGTTATTTTGCTCCCCAAATAGCAAAACTCCTATACTACTGTAAGTGTCTCATTTCCTAATTTAATTTCCTCAGCATCACCCGACTTAATTCGACCACATTCCATTATCCTCGTTTTGCTTTTGTTGATGTTCATCTTATACCCTCTTTTCAAGACACTGTCCATTCCGTTCAACTGCTCTTCCATGTCCTGTGCTGTCTCTGGCAGAATTACAATGTCATCGGCGGGCCTCAAAGATTTTATTTCTTCTTCACGGATTTTAATACCTACTCCGAACTTTTCTTTTGTTTCCTTTATTCCTTGCTCAATCGGGGATAGGCTGCAACGCTGTCTCACTCCCTTCCCAAC
Source organism: Schistocerca cancellata (assembly GCF_023864275.1). Taxonomy (NCBI): domain Eukaryota; kingdom Metazoa; phylum Arthropoda; class Insecta; order Orthoptera; family Acrididae; genus Schistocerca; species Schistocerca cancellata. Next base: position 267,252,573 of record NC_064634.1, read on the forward strand.
CACTGCTTCCCTTTCATACCCCTCGACTCTTATAACTGCCATCTGCTTTCTGTACAAATTGTAAATAGCCTTTCGCTCTCTGTATTTTACCCCTGCCACCTTCAGAATTTGAAAGAGAGTATTCCAATGAACATTGTCAAAAGCTTTCTCTAAGTCTACAAATGCTAGAAACGTACGTTTGCCTTTCCTTAATCTTTCTTCTAAGATAAGTCGTAGGGTCAGTATTGCCTCCGTATTTATTTAAACACCCATAACTGAACACACATTCAATTTTTATGACCTCGAAGCAAATACCCCGATATATAGCGGAAAGGCTTCTTCCCAGACTTTTCGTGTTGCTTTCCTTGTCCAGCATTCGCGTCCGCACAACAACTATGGATGAAATCTGCAAAGTGTATCTACTAAATGAACAAAGTATACGACATCTGTACCAGAAGAAACTTAATCAAGAACTAGAGAAGAAATAAGTAGCGAAAGAGGTAGAAAATGGATAGGAAAGAAGGAAAAGATGAGAACCAAGAAATGGTTAAATATTTGGGTACTAGATCTAACTGAAGTTATCTCAAAGAAACACCTTAGCAGAATCGTCAAATTCACTAACAAAAGCGAATTACAAAAAGTCGGGCAGTGAAACGAGTTCGTCAAAAACCTTAATCTACGTCTACATCTACGTGATTACTCTGCTATTCACAATAACATGCCTAGGAGAGGGTTCAATGAACTACCTTCAAGCTGTCCCTCTACCGTTCCTCTCTCGAACGGCACGCGGAAAAAACGAAAACATCAGTTTATCTGTGTGAGCCCTGATTTCTCTTATTTTATCGTGATGATCATTTCTCCCTGTGTAGGTGGGTGGCAACAGAATGTTTTCGCAATCGGAGGAAAAAACTAGTTATTGAAATCTCATGAGAAGATCCCGCCGCAACGACAAACGCCTTTATTCACGTATCATGTCTGTGACACTATCTCTCCTATTTCGCGATACTACGAAACGATCTGCTTTTCTTTGAACTTTTTCGATGTCGTCCGTCAGTCCCACCTGAGGCCGATCCCACACTACATAGCAATACTACAGAATAGGGTGGGTAAGCGTGGTTTAAACAATCTCTTTAGTAGACCTGTTGCATGCTTTTAGTGTTCTGTCAATGAATGGCAGTCTTTGGTTTGCTCGACACATGACGTTACCTATGTGAGCGTTCGGATTTGCTATTGTAATCCCTAAGGACTTACTTGAATTTATAGCCTTTTGGTTTGTGTGACTTACCATGTAATCATAAATTAGCGATTTTCTTTTAGTACTCATGTGAATAACTCCACACTTTTCTTTATTCACGGTCAAATGCCACTTTTCGCACCATACAGATATCTTACCTAACTCATCTCGTAATTCGTTTTGGTCATCTGATGACTTTACAAGACGGTAAATGACGGCATCATCTGGAAACAATCTAAGAGGGATACTCAGATAGTCTCCTATGTCGTTAATGTAGATCAAGAACAATAGAGAGACTATAACACTTCCTTGGGGAACGCCGGATATTTCTTTTGTTTTACTTGATGACTTTCCGTCTATTACTACGAACTGTGGCCTTTCTGACACGAAATCACGAATCCAGTCGCACAACTCTTCTCTGTTGTTTCGGAAAACAGTGTTTAATAACTCTGCTTTAGTGGCACTGTCATCAGTGACTTCACAGGTGTTATCGCGGAGTGAAGGTATAAATTGCGTCTTGCATCTGGTGTGCTTTATGTAAGACCAGAATCTCTTTGGGTTTTCTGCCAGATCTCCAGACAGAATTTCGTAGTGGAAATTATTATAAACATCTCGCATTGAAGAGCGCCCTATCTATCGAACTTCGGCAAAGCTTTTCCAATCTTTGGATTTGAAATCATTCCACACTTTTTCTACGCTTACATGATCAGAACAGAAGGAGTGGAGAATGTGTCCTAAAAAGGCGTTAAGAGGATTTTTATCAGATTTTTTTAAATGTACTTTGTGTTTATTTTTGATGGCTGAGGGTGTTACGGTATTCAGCCTAGCAGCAACTGCCTTGTGGTCGCCAATCCCTGTATCCGTCATGATACTACCTATTTACCAGGATTATTTGTTGCTAAGATGTCAAGTATGCTTCCGCAACCATTTACGCTTCGATTGGGTTCAAAAATGGTTCAAATGGCTCTGAGCACCATGGGACTTAACATCTGAGATCATCAGTCCCCTAGAACTTAGAACTACTTAAACCTAACTAACCTAAGGACATCACACACATCCATGCTCGAGGCAGGATTCGAACCTGCGACCGTAGCGGTCGCATGGTTCCAGACTTAAGCGCCTAGAACCTTTCGGCCACTCCGGCCGGCTGCTTCGATTGGGCTTGTGAACTAATTGTTCAAAATAATTTTCTGGGAAAGTACTCAGTACAACTTCGGATGACGTTTTATGCGTGCTGCCGTCTTTAAACGTGTAATTTTTCCAGCATATCGAGGGCAGGTTGAAGTCACCACCGACTATAATTGTATGATCCTATATGAAATGAGAGTCAAGTTTTCTTTGAACTGTTCAGTCGGGGGTCGGTAAAACGATCCAATTAACAGTTTGGTCCGATTGTGAAGTATAACCTCTACCGATACTATTTCGCAGAAACTACCTACTTCAGTTCTACTACAGGGTAAAATACTTCTGGCGGTAATAAATACTCCACCGTCAACTGTATTTAATCAATCCTTTCTGAGCACAGTAAGGTCATTTAAAAAGAATTAGGCTGAACTTAATTCCGGCTTTAGCCAGCTTTCCGTACCTATAACTATTTGTGCTTCAGTGATTTCTGTTAGGGCTTGGAGCTCTGGTTCTTTCCCAACATAGCTAGAAAATTTACAACTACAATATCGATCGTTTCTACATGTACCTTACTGTGTTTTCCCTGCCCCGTTTTAGACGGACGCCATTTCTGTGGTTCCCTTAGACCGTCTAACCTTAAAAACCGTCCAGTCCCTTCCACATAGCTCCTGCTGCCCGTGGAGCCGCTTCCTCTGTGTAGCGGACTCCTGACCTATTAAGCAGAACCCGGAAACCAACCACCAGATGGTGCTTGTAAAGGAACCTGCTGCCTACACGGTCACAGAACCGCCTGAGCCTCTGAGACCCTCCACTCGGCTCTGCACCAAAGGACCACAGTCAGTTCTATCGACGATGCTGCAGATGGTGAGCTCCGCCTTAATATTGAAAGCTAGACTGGCAGTATTTACCATTCCCGAAACCAGACAGAATCTGCTCCGATTCAAAGCTGCACACGTCGTTGGTACCGACATGGGCCACCACCTGGAGTGTTCTGCATCCTGCACTCTTCATGGCATCCGCAAGCATCCTTTCCACATCCGAAATGACTCCCCCGGGAATGTACACGGAGTGCACACTGTCTTCCTTCTCCTCCTTGGCAGCCATGTTCCTAAGAGGCCCCATTACACGACTACCGCTGGATCTCCCATTTACCAGCAAACACACCCTCTGCGAATGCCCATACCTTGAGAGCCGAGAAGATTCCTCTGAAACAGGGTGGACGACTGTATCCAGTTTGGAGACCTGACCTCGTAAGCCACAGACAACGCCCGAAACCTGTTCGTCAAACGAACCATGGAGGCCATATGATCGGACCCTCGGAAAGCCTTTCTCCGCCTGCCAGGCTTTGGAATGATCTCCCATTCGACCACGGGTGAGGGGTCAATCACAGTGCAGGCAGTACCCGGGGCGGCCACAGCAGTGGACCGATCAGAGGACACGTGGGCACGCGCTCGACATCCCTCGCATCCCCGCGTCCGACCTCCCCCAGTGATGCCCCTCGGCAGCAGCCTCAAGCTCTGTGACTGAAGCTAACACCCCCTGGAGCTGTGAGCGAAGGGTTACCATCTCAACTCGCATCTTCGGTTCGTTTTCAAGCGTGAAAGGAGATGATAGTCACCGAAGGTAAATTATGGTTTATAAAACAATGAAAATGCTAAATCGAATAGAAAATGTAGTTGCTCAAATAAATAACATCCAACAAGCAAAATAGAACATCATAAGCACTCCACAGAGAATAAACTATGAAACTGAAATATGATGTGTAAACGATTCAAAATGTATGAGTTAAGACGAAGCTACTGGTGCAGATGGTATAAACGCTGAACTGTAAAATACGGAAGTACCCTACTAGAAAGGATATTACTATGGTTATTTAATATGTGCTGGAGAAAGAGTTATTCCAGAAGCATTGTTCCAGGCAAAAGTAAAACCCTTATTTAGAAAAGGAAACAGCAGGAACTGCGAGAACTATAGAGAGATCAACTTACCTGAAACCACACACAAGGTTTATGCAAGTATAGTCATCAGAGGTTATTAAGGTTACAGCAGAGATTTTACTAGGTGTAGGACAAATGAGATTTAGGAGGGGCAGATCGGCAACAAATGCAGTACTTATAATAAAAAGAAATAAAAATGGTAAAACTGAGAGAGTGTAATAGAGAAACCCATTTAGCCTTCATTGATTTTGCTGAGGTTTTCGATAATGTTGATACACAGAAATTGTGGAGAATTATGAGGAAAAGATGACCTCTGAAACACCTAATGAACGTTTCATAAAGTCAGCAAATACACAAAGTCAGCACATACACACGATTGTAATTTCAGACATAAACGGCACTCTAGCACAGCCTATAGTCACAAACAAAGGAGAAAGACAAGTGGGCAGCATTTCACCCACTATTTTTAATATTTATTTAGATTATGAAATTCGAAAATGAAAGAAGATTTACAATAGGGGAATCAAGATTAACAACAATGTCGGTTTGGACGGTCTTTTTTGTGCAGACGACTCTAAACTGCTGGGGGATAATGAAGATAACCTACAAAGTGGAATACATTTATTAGGTAAGGTTTGTTAAGAATGTCATTTGACTGTTTAAGAAAAGAAGTCAAAATCAATGTCTTTCAAATTAACATATCCTATACGGACAAAATGTGATTGACAAGAGACCAACAGAACAGGTAGAAGATTTTAACTCTTTTGGCCGTGATGTCAAATACGTACGACATGAAGAAGCAACTATGAAAATTTTGCAGTCCACGAGGAAAAATAAACAGGTATCGAGGAAACAAAAGGGGAATGTGACAAGACAATTGCAGTTCCAATGCTTATTTTTAGGGAACTGGGTCGTGGGTTACAAGTAAACACTAAGAAAGTCGCATACAGGCAACTGGGATGAGGATTCTAAAAGCATTAAAGGGTTGTACAAGAGCCGAATGATTTATAAAACCGGAAACTAGGGAAGAACGGAATATACTTAACATCCTTGTTGAAATACAAGGAAATGGGAGACACTGGAATGAACGTCTCGAAAAAATAACCGAAGGAAGACCATCTTTCAAGACAGCAAGATTTCAGCCAATTGGAATAAGACCTCAAGGACGATACAGGATGCGATGGGTACCGTAACAGATGGAAAAATAATAGTCATAATGCTGGAAGTGAAGGTGCTGATGACAACAATTTGTCTGGTTAGAGGTTTCTTTCCAATTTCACGTTCTCATGTTCGTCACTGTGCCGTGGAAATTGCTTAATCTTTGAAACTCCAACGTTGTCTGATTCTGTACACTAAAGATGATATTCCAGATATTGTAATTCAGCTATTTGTTAGATTATTTGCCCATTTATAACAAATTTATGATTTTGTTTGTTCCCATCTTTGAGATTCCTACACTCTAGTATTGTATGCACTACTATCTATATATCTTTTTAGCATTAAAAGTGCAGCAACTGAACCAGAAGATACAGTATACAGACTCCGGAAACTGAGATCGACAGAGAGTGCAAAAAGGCTAAGCAGGGATCTCTGAAGGCCAAATCCGAGACTGTAGAAGTACACAAATCTAGAGGGAAGACAGATGCCTTCAACAGCAGAAATTGAAGAAAACTGGAAAGAAGAGAAGCTGCTTCATGAACATCAAGAGCTGAAATGACATCTAACTAAAAACCAAATAAGAGAAACCGAAACCTTGAAGGAATATTGACAACTGCTATACTAGGAAAACAGGAATGAAGATGAAGATGAAATGTGAGATATGATGCAGTAAGAAGAAAAGAGAAGGCCTAATTTGAAACATGGCCCATTCATGAGAAGACATTTTCTCAGAATTATTGAGATCCTTCGGTGAGCCAGTGACAACTGTACATTTCCACCTTGTATGCAAGATATATGAGATAAAGAAAATTACCTCAGATTTCAAGTTCAATGTAAGAAGTTCAGTTACAAAGAACCCTCTTGCTGACAGGTGAGTTAGTAATGCTTAAAAATACTGATTATTTCCATGAAAATGCAGAAGATGTATACGTCGGCCTCGATAAGATGCGTTAGAGTTTCGGTGAATGCAGAAACACACGACGCAATACTGAATCTACGTAGCTTAAAGAAAGGAAAACCTACGTTATATTTATAGGTTCAAGATTTGGTTTAAAATTAATTATGGAAAGATATCAGGGATAACATTCACTAATGACACTGCTGTCCTTAGGGAAAATGAGGATTTACACTATGTTTTCAATACAATGAAGAGTTTAATGAGCACAGAATATGGACTGAGAGCAAATCGAGGGAAGACGAAAGTATTGAGAAGTAGCATAAATGAGAACAAAAAGGAACTTAACAATGGTCACGAAATAGATGAGGATAAGAAAATCTGCTACCTAGGCAACAAGATAACCCATGACGGACGGAGCAAGGAGGACATAAAAAGCAGACTAGCACTGGCCGAAAAGGCATTCCTGACCAAGAAAAGTTTGTTGGTATCAAACATTGGCTTTAATTTGAGGAAGGAGTTTCTGGGAATGTACGTCTGGAGTACAGCATTTTGTGGTAGTCCGACATGGACTTTGGGAAAACGGGAATAGAAGACAATCGAAGAGACTGAGATGTGATGCCACAGTAGGATGTTGAAAATTGGGTGGAGTGATAAGGAGTTTCTCCGCAGAATTGGCAAGGAAAGGAACATATGGAAAACACTGAATAAGAGACAGTATGAGAGGACATCTGTTAAGACATCGTGGAAAAACTTCCGTGGTAGTAGACGGTGCTGTAGACGGTAAAATGTTCACTGGGTGTGCAATCTTATGGGAGTTAACTACTAAGGTCATCAGTCTCTAAGCTTACACAGTACTTAACCTAAATTACCCTAAGGACAAACACACACACCCATGGGCGAGGGTGGACTCGAACCTCCGCCGGGACTAGCCGCACAGTCCATGACTGCAGCGCCCTAGACCGCTCGGCTAGTCCCGCGCGGCTGTAGAGGGTAAAAAGTATATAAGAAGACAGAGACTGGAATACATGCAGCAAATAACTGAGGAAGTACGTTGAAACATACGCTGAGGTGAAAAGTTTGGTGCAGGAAAGAAATTCGTGGCGGGCCTCAACAAACAAGTGAGGGAAAAAGAAAAAAAAGAGCAAGTTGTAGACGATGTTGACGCGAAGATACTCTTTGACATTCTGAAGAGAAGACATGAAACACAGGGAGTGAAAAGTTACGTAAAACGTTTGTGGAAACCAGACTGTAGTTATGAGGATTGAAGGATTTGAAAGGAAAGCATAGGGTGAGAAGAGAGTGGGACAGGGTAATTTCATCCATACATAAGGCAAGCTATGAAGTTACCATAGAGAAGGGTAAAGCTGGGATTAAAGTTTGCCGATTGTAACGTAATTCTACCAAAGACAGCAAAGAACTTCGATGAGCAGTTGACTGGAATGGATAGTGTCTTGAAGAAAGATAATGAAATCAGTATCAACAAATGTGAAATGTTGGATTGTAATCGAATTAAAGCACACGATTTTGATGGAGTTAGATTGGGAACTAATAACAGTAGTAGAGTTTTGTTATTTGAGTAAGAATATAACTGATGTTGGACGAAGTATAGAGGATACAAAATAGAGACTTTCTTAAAAAAAATTATTTGCCATCTAATATAAATTAGTAGTTAGGAAGTCAAGTCTAATATGAAGATATTTGTGGAGAATTTAGCATTATACGTGAGCGAAACGCATAGGATAAGCATTCACACAACAAGAGAACAGAAACTTTTGAAATATGTGTCATTGAAGTAAGCTGAAGGTTATATGTGTAGAGAAAATAACTAATGAGGTGATATTGAATCATATTGCGGAATTATCACATTTATGGCACAACTTAACGAAAAAAATTTTGATTGAAAAGGTATGTCCTAATAAACTAACTAATAGTCATTTTGGTGATTCAAGGAATTGTGTGGGTAAAAACTGTAGAGGGAGAGAAGGGGATGAATATAGCGAGCAGATTCAGATGGATGCAAGTTGCTGTGGCTACACCGAGATGGAGAGGCTTGTACAAGATAGAGCAACGTGGAGATCTGTATTCTTTCCTCTGAAGACCAGAACAGAAATATCTATTATAATATCGTCTGGAGAAAATAGCAAACATGTAAAATGTAGATTGTTAGCAAAGGTATCGTTCATTATTTTGAACCAAGTATTTATGACCGCGTCAAAGCAAACAACAAAAAAGGCCTCATCTCGCTTCTTGTTTTTGTTATCTGAGACTGATTCACGTTTCAAAGAACGAAATTGTACCTTCTTATTTACGTACAGAAATTGAACATCTGAAATTCAGAATTCTGGAAATACTTTATTTCCTAGTATTTCTCACAACAATTTTCTTTTCCCATGGAACGCATCATTTGAGACTGACACGCCTTTTTTGTATCTGAAACTCACTGATAGCAATTACAAGAGTAATATAACATCATTTTATGGAGAATACTGCCAAAGAATGTACGTCGTGGACAACGAAGCCATTAGAAGTTTGAGGAATAGCACATATGGATGAGGAAGTGTAATGATATCGGCATCGAATTTATTGAAGGCCCTAGCAAATCCTTCGCGTCAGCTGTTATACGGAAATAATGCGAAACCTATGCCATTGGGCCGGGATAAATTCGTCTGAAGCGACTGATGAGAAAGGCGAAAAATCTGTAACTGGATGGTGATTGATTTGTTATTTCAGTAAATGTCTGAATTTACTATAAGTAATCCTGAAGAAATTCTGAGTCTGTAGCGACACCGTTATGTCAGGACATTAGCGTAAACTTCAAAGTCACTCACATATGTAACGTGTAGAAGCCCAGCACAGTTTTCATTTCTGAGTTTATTAATTTCAGTTCATAATGCGATGTGGGATATTTACAAGTATGCACCAGTATTCCGACACGCTAACCAGTAACGCTATCTGTTAGTAGCTTAAGGAAGTGTTTGTGTAAATACTGTCATTTCTGTCTGACCACTTTAGAATTGGCGTATAATAATATTTGTGTAATAAAGTCATTCAAAAATTAAATTCTGCCGAAAAGTGGAATGTATGTTACAAAGAAACACAGTGTATAAGACATTTATCGTCCTTGTACGAGAGCTGCACTAGTGAGGCAGAGATTTTCCTTATCGTAACAACTATGGTAACAGTAGTCTGTGTCAGTCGATTCGTCATGATATTGGCTTGTGCTCTATGTTGAATTGCGAGCATTCCGTGATGATCGATCATATACATACGAAGTAATGTTATAACGTGGAGTTATTGCAAGAAGAGGCGTGCCGCTATGTGATAATTATCGTAACATGGCAGTAAAATGAACGAGGAGGAGGAAGGAAATTATTTACCTGTCACTGAACCTCGGTATCACTACAACACTCCAGATAAGTGATACTTATTTGTAAAGTGGAGTTTCTCACAAAATTTTGCATTCACATCCAGAAACCTAAGAATTAAAGAAGTGTAGACAAATGATTCCTTTCTATTAACTATTTCTACAGCCCTTCATTACAAATTATATAGGCGCTGATGCTCTTTCCTCCACTGCAGTAAATTATTCTGTTTAGAAACGGCACTGCGTTATCTGTTTAAATAGTTATATTTATTTGTCCATGAATAATATTTTAATGTGAATTAATGATGGTGTGAATGATTATTGTAGTTATTACTTTACTGCTGTAAATTATTACGTAATTCAGATATGCATCATAACTGCTCGTTTCCGCTCCATGCGTACCGTCTATTTGTCGTAGCTGTTTTTTTTTTCAGTACCTGAATTGAAAATTGGAATATTAATACCACGCGTACATAAATTTCGTTATAACAGAGTGTTGGGTGGTCTGATATATTTACGGCCATGTTTACAAATATTAACATCATTTACAGTGTATTACTACGGCCGCCTCCCAAGTCCTAGCTTATCTACAATCCTGGAAATGGAAAAAAGAACACATTGACACCGGTGTGTCAGACCCACCATACTTGCTCCGGACACTGCGAGAGGGCTGTACAAGCAATGATCACACGCACGGCACAGCGGACACACCAGGAACCGCGGTGTTGGCCGTCGAATGGCGCTAGCTGCGCAGCATTTGTGCACCGCCGCCGTCAGTGTCAGCCAGTTTGCCGTGGCATACGGAGCTCCATCGCAGTCTTTAACACTGGTAGCATGCCGCGACAGCGTGGACGTGAACCGTATGTGCAGTTGACGGACTTTGAGCGAGGGCGTATAGTGGGCATGCGGGAGGCCGGGTGGACGTACCGTCGAATTGCTCAACACGTGGGGCGTGAGGTCTCCACTAGAGTGCTGCAACGCTCAGTGTTTGACCGGTCACGGCTCGCCTGTTGACGGGGGGACCGAGCAGCTCGTGTCCGGTCCCATACGACTCGGCTCGGTCTCGTACTCGCCCCATGTCTGATGTCCGGATTCCGGACACGCGGATAACCGAGCATGACCGGTCACCGCTGACGCCTCACCTCGCCTCGCCCCGGCTCGCTGCACTGTACTTTACTGTACAAATCCAACGCCTCTCTCTCTCTCTCTCTCTCTCTCTCTCTCTCGCTCTCTCTCTCTCTCTCTCTCGCTCTCTTTTAATACAAAAGTAACATTTCCAAGAACGGGTACGTGACACAGCTAAATTGATAAAGCACCTGGAAAGTAAAATGATATTTCAATACAATCGCGGATAGAAGACCGAGTCTCATTTCCAAACAAGAGATATTTTTCCTTTCATTTATAGGAAACATTAAATACGTGCTTTCCCTGTAATCTAGAAGACAACCATCTTCATAAAGAAAGCATACAAAGAACATTAAATATTTACAGACGTAACTTGTCATACGTTTCAATTGTTTGCAACATAAACAAAATTATAGTTATTGTTGATCAGCAGGAAATCACTAACGCGTTCCGGATTTAATTGGCTGCGGCAATTTGTTAGTAACATGCCGGCTTTACTAAAGTACCTTTCACTAGGTGCGGTTGTTGCTGGGATACATAAAATACGTCTTGCTACTGCAGCCAAACCTGGCAGATCTGTTTCATGTCTGCTCCACCACTTTAAGATGTCATCATGATCATCATCTCCGGGGTGCATTAAAATGTACAGATCTACTTCATCTGCTGCGGATGATCTGTTGTTCCTCCATTCCTTGAAACGAGCTCTCTTTCTGGGTGGTGATGACACAGTGCTTGAAGGATCTATGATAATAAACAAAAGAGACAAGTAATACAGAACTGATATGGAAATCATCTAAACATTCCCGTAAGAGACCAATGACCTCGCTGTTTGGTCTCTCCCCCCAAACAACCCGACCCCCGTTCCCATAAAAACGAGATGTTTTACGTTAATGAAATATTATACGAGTCACAACATTCCCGTTTCTCTATAATACACTTTCCACTAACTATGCAAAAACGATTATGTTAATGATTGAATGTTGTACCTGCGTACGTAGCACACATTTGTCGCACATAGTTAAGAATTTCCTGCTTTTCACTTATTTCAAGCATATTAAGATAACGGAAGGACGGCCAAAGAAACGATCTTTGTGAGGTTTCTTGCTACTGTGTTTCTTTAAATGAGTGGTTCCCGACTGGAAAAACAATAAAGTGGAGTAGTTTATGCACGATACGTACCCAGTAGACGCAATGTTTTCGTCTACAACTAACAGAAATGTACTCCATACTTGGCTTTTTAGACCTTCCCGTTTCTGAGTGTGTAAACATTGGTTTCAATCTTACGTCTTACTACACTGGCTTCCTCGCGCTGCATGATTACAAATGGTTCAAATGGCTCTGAGCACTATGGGACTTAACATCTATGGTCATCAGTCCCCTAGAACTTAGAACTACTTAAACCTAACTAACCTAAGGACAGCACACAACACCCAGCCATCACGAGGCAGAGAAAATCCCTGACCCCGCCGGGAATCGAACCCGGGAACCCGTGCGTGGGAAGCGAGAACGCTACCGCACGACCACGAGATGCGGGCTGCATGATTACAGAGAGAGACACGCCACAAATAAGAAGCCCGTACTGGCTGCAGTGTCACACGGATAATAGCACGTGTAATGTGTTTGAAGTTATGTGCTACGTATTCGGTCACGGCTTCCATGCTCGGTCACAAGAATTAGTGCGGGTAGCCGATCCAGTTAGGGTGTGCTCGCCCCACCTCGTATTTTGTGCTCGCTTACTCGGTCATGCAGGACTCTAGTCTCCACAGTACATCGATGTTGTCGCCAGTGGTCGGCGGAAGGTGCACGTGCCCGTCGACCTGGGACCGGACCGCAGCGACGCACGGATGCACGCCAAGACCGTAGGATCCTACGCAGTGCCGTAGGGGACCGCACCGCCACTTCCCAGCAAATTAGGGACACTGTTGCTCCTGGGGTATCGGCGAGGACCATTCGCAACCGTCTCCATGAAGCTGGGCTACGGTCCCGCACACCGTTAGGCCGTCTTCCGCTCACGCCCCAACATCGTGCAGCCCGCCTCCAGTGGTGTCGCGACAGGCGTGAATGGAGGGACGAATGGAGACGTGTCGTCTTCAGCGATGAGAGTCGCTTCTGCCTTGGTGCCAATGATGGTCGTATGCGTGTTTGGCGCTGTGCAGGTGAGCGCCACAATCAGGACTGCATACGACCGAGGCTCACAGGGCCAACACCCGGCATCATGGTGTGGGGAGCGATCTCCTACACTGGCCGTACACCACTGGTGATCGTCGAGGGGACACTGAATAGTGCACGGTACATCCAAACCGTCATCGAACCCATCGTTCTACCATTCCTAGACCGGCAAGGGAACTTGCTGTTCCAACAGGACAATGCACGTCCGCATGTATCCCGTGCCACCCAACGTGCTCTAGAAGGTGTAAGTCAACTACCCTGGCCAGCAAGATCTCCGGATCTGTCCCCCATTGAGCATGTTTGGGACTGGATGAAGCGTCGTCTCACGCGGTCTGCACGTCCAGCACGAACGCTGGTCCAACTGAGGCGCCAGGTGGAAATGGCATGGCAAGCCGTTCCACAGGACTACATCCAGCATCTCTACGATCGTCTCCATGGGAGAATAGCAGCCTGCATTGCTGCGAAAGGTGGATATACACTGTACTAGTGCCGACATTGTGCATGCTCTGTTGCCTGTGTCTATGTGCCTGTGGTTCTGTCAGTGTGATCATGTGATGTATCTGACCCCAGGAATGTGTCAATAAAGTTCCCCCTTCCTGGGACAATGAATTCACGGTGTTCTTATTTCAATTTTCAGGAGTGTATATCTATCTATCTATCTATCTATCTATCTATCTATCTATATATATATATATATATATATATATATATATATATATATATATATTTGGTCCCGATATCGAGATGCTCGTAGTATGTTCAGTGAACGTAGTGTAGAGCTGAATAGAATAGAATGTGGTCTTGAAGTCAAGGAACATGTCATAGACCTCGGCGCTTTTCTCCAAGGCCCTCCGGGTCTCATAGACGAACAGACGAAATATGTCAATGTAGCATATATTTGTTTTCCAATAACTATGTCCCCATCGTTCTTCCAATGACGTACGACAAATTACTGCTAGAAGGGAAGCAAGTTATTTTGGACAATCTGTGTAGAGCTTCAGAGATGTCTCATACAGTCCAACTATGTTTCCACTGGTGTGCAGTCTTCGCTGACATTCTCTTCAGCGATCGCATATCTCAGTATCTGCCGAAATCGAGCGACGATTGATAGGAGATAACGTATTACGACCTTTCGCGGGGAAACAGTTTCGAAAGACTGAATTTATCATGGTGGTTTTCTATCTGTAAACTTATGCCTCAGTGCCCGCATGCTCAATGAATAGATGATATAGATCCGCTTACGGACTTTCCGCAACACCAAAACTTCTAATCACTTTCAGTCCAAACGTTTGGCTAAATTGTACTTTCAAATTTATTAGGTGCTACTCGTATTTATCATTTTAGGTTGATTTTATCTTCGTTCAGCATTTGTTTGTAAACTGTACTTCGACTTCCTTTGAATCGGAGAGGAAACTCTTTGCTTCCGCAGCAACTTTCTAAGTAGTGCATTGAACCACGGTTGGTCCTTTCCGTTCCTCACAGATCTGCTGACAGAATAGCATGATCTTGAAAATAATTTAGAATATTATCTTCCTCTGAAGCGCTCTGTCACGACTCCTTCCATGGCAGGTGGTGGCCAATAAAATAATGATTGACTCACCTAGGATTGGAACTAAGTCGGACATTGTCAACGGGGAAACGAATAGCTAGTCAGTGTACACGTTTCCGTAATGGTTGAACTAAATGACTATGTTGTGACTGATTGATTCAGATGTTACTCTTAACAACCAATTTCTAAACGTAGCAGCACCAGTAGGATTAAATGGTTCCGTTGAAGGAGCTAGAGAATATACAAAAAATTTAATTCCACAGAACTTTAAGTAGCTAGAAGTAGCACCAGCATCCTTCACTGAAATTAATGCAATGATTTTTTTTTAAAAAAAAAGCGCATGTGTGGTTGATGGAATTTCAAACAAAACTAAAAAATTTTCCAACTCAATAAGTAATATCCTTAGGGATATATGCATTGCATCATTGGCAAGCGGAACTTTTCCAGAAGATTAAAATATGCAGTTGTTAAATCACTTTATAAGAAAGGTAACAAGACAGACTCAAACAGTTTTCGTCCACTTTTATTAGTGATGTATTTTTCCAAAAAAATCGAAAATTGATTTACTCAAGAGTAGGCACATACTTCAGCAGAAAAAATTTACTTGGCGTACCACAGTTTCGATCCCAGAAGAGTTGCTCGACTGAGAAAGCGATTTATATATTCACTCATAAAATAGTACAAGCATGAAATAATATATTGCCAGTTGGTATTTTTGTAATCTTTCCAACGCATCTATTTGTGTAGAGCATGTTACGCTCATAGAAAAACTCAAGTTTTATGGAATTGATGGCTTCACACATAACTATTTTGAATCATATTTAACAAAAGGTTGCACAGAATAATTCAAACTATGTCAAAAACGAAGAAAATGTTAGTGATTGAGAAAAAAAGAATCACTAAGGCAGTCCCACAGGGTTCAATTCTCAGTTCACTCCTATTCCTTATGTATGTGATAACGTACCACTTAATGTTCAAAATGTAAAATTTTTTTATACACGATACTTTTTTTATACACGATACTTGTGTTATAATAAGCCCCACTAGAGAGGAAGTGACAGAAGAGTATATTTACCAATGAATTATTTTTTCTGAACAGGTACTCAACTTAAATTTTAACAAAGCACACTACATTCATTTCCTTCCAAAAAGTAGAGTCACACCAGCAATTTATGTAGCACATGAGCAGAAGGCAGTAAATAGGAGAGAACACTCCAAATTTGTGTTTGTTTTGATGAAAACTTGAACTGGAAGGGGCTTATTACTGAGCTTTTCAAATAATTCAACTACTTTTGCTCTTCGTATGATCGCTAATCTTGGAAACGAACCTATCAGTCTCCTGACATATTTTTCATATTTACACATAGTAATGTTTTACAGTATAAATTTCTGGGCTAATTTAACACTTGGAAAGAAAGTACTGATTGAAGAAAATCCATCACAATTTGAAAAAAAAAAACAGTAATGTCCATACCTACAAAATCCACTGTTAAGGTTGTCGGGAGCTCAGAAAGGAGGTCAATAAGTAACAATAAAAATTCTTGATAATTTTTTAGACAACGTGAAACTGACTGACCGTAGTGAAGCAATTTTTAAATCTAATTTAAAACCATTTCTCCTGGAAGGCTCCATCTACGCCACTGACGAATGTCTACTTCAAAACTAGTAGCCAGGAGCGCACAAAGGAGAAAAGAAATTTAAGTTTAATTGCATGATTAGAACTAAAAACAATAACATTTCACTAACGTTAACACTAGTTATGTATACACATCCTGCGAAGTGACTCGTTCTACATCATTTCGATAAAAAAAGTTAGTATGATCTAGCGAACAGGTAACGAAGTAACTAGCTAACTATATTTTATAATCCTTAACATTATGCAGATTATTTCACACTCTGATTGTTTTATAATATGTCACAACAACTAGTATCTAACCTCTGCTTGTGACACCTATTTCAATCTCCTCACTTCGGGAGTCAGCCTATTTTCCGTACTTGATATCTTATAGGGATTATTACATTTTACAAGCGGTATTAAAGCTATTAGCTCCTTAAGTTTACTGCTAACACATTAATATAATCTGTTTCCGATCAGGAAGGACTCTCGATCTCAAGTGCGAGTAATGTGGCATTTGAGCACTGACCCTAAGTCTGCTCTCTTCTAACTATTTTCTGAAAACAGAACACGCGCACATCATCGTACTCTGTTATAGGGGTTTCCGCTTTCATGTGTAGTGCACGCCTGGTCTATTGAGAGGACTAGTACAGTCTCTACGTGACACAGGAAGTCGGGCAATTCGCATTGTAGATCGTCACAGAATCCACTGAGTCTCTGGTTCAGAACTCTCTCTCTCGCAACCAACCTGAGGGCTGTGATTTGTTCAGGATGATTTAGAGCTGCTTTAATATGTATCATAAAAATAAATTTTTTTGCACTTGTTGTAGTCACTGGACACGAAAAGATATTTTCAGCTTAATCCTGAAAAAAAAAAAAAAATGATTTATAGATTTAATGTGGGATCCTAAGATCCGAGTAACAACATGTTTCCTGGATATTACGTTAATAATAGTAAACTCACGTAGTATAAAGTCACAGTCTAGTTTATCCAGTCATCGGCTTCCATTTGAGTTGGCAGTTCAGAAACAAATTTTTGGATGCAAAAACTGTAGGGCCTTAAGCGGCAAAAATCTACGTAAACAACAAGTCGTCGTCGTCTTTTAGATCGTGCATAATGCTATGGAGCGAGTTGACTGGTTGGTAGAAGGACAGATTTTCGTGGATGAGCTGCAGAAATAAGGCGGTTTCAATATTAAGTGCTGCCTCAGTTGTTGCATTGTGGGTCAATTTACTCATTTCGTGGTGATTTACTGTACTCTCCAGATGAAAGTGAGCAGGTTTCAAGATTATTTAATGAACGCTGAGAAGGTTCTACGGAAAAATTTAGCGGCGTGTAAATACCATTTGACCCCCATACCCGAGACCGGCCGTAGGAAACAGTTCCCTAGCGAGCCACCACGGCACATCTCATAAGCCATTTCAGCGATGTCACTTTTCAAAGGGCCCTCTCGCTATTTTGTGGAAATAGAATCCTCGTTAGAATGAGTGTGGGATTCATGGACAAAGGGCATGAGGAAGCAGAAGAGGGAGAATGCTGGCTATGTCTCGCCATCATATACACAGTTTAACCTTACCAGAAATATTCAACATAGCATATACCCCGCCGAGAGAGAAAAAAAATTCGTCCTCACACACAAAATGTATATTGGTAGCGAAGGAACCCCAGTCAGCGAAAGTTCAGTTACGGAAGAAAATTTTCGTCACCTGCCCATCAATCTGATGATGAAGGCTTCTGTGTTCTGTTTTTATTGCTGTGGTCTTCAGTCTGAAGTCTGATTTGGTGCAGCTCTCCACGCTTGTATATCCTGTACAAACCTCTTTGAATAACTACTGCAGACAACATCCCTTTGAACCCGATTATTGTAGTCGAGTCTTGGTCTACCTCTGCATTTTTTCACCCTACCTTCTATTCCAAAATTGACTTCTCGGTGACTCAAAATGTGCTTTGTAAACCGATACTTCCTTTTAGTGAGGTTGTATCAAACATTTGTTCCCTTTTTCCCCCAATCAAATTCAGTACCTCATCTTCAGTTAGTCATTGTACCTACTTAACATTCAACACTCTTCTGTTGCATCACACTTCGAAAGCTTTCGATCCTTACTTGTGTTAACCGTTTATTATCGAACTATCAGTTAAACACTAATGCCTTCAGATAAGCCTCCATAACACATTAAAGTATAACTGATACCGACTCTTGCTGGCTTCGCCCTGTAGCTTTATGTATCTACTTGCCTGGCGTAGCGGCGATCTGTACAACTGTGGGATGACCAAACGTGCTTAGCGTTATTAGCAAAAGGCTTGAAAAGTATATGACCGATTTGCTTCACCTTTTTACTCGATACTATAGGCAGCATTCATTGTAACGTAGGCAACATACTCTTTAAAGCAAAAATGTACAAATTTTCTGTTGAAACCGACTGCGAGAAGGAAATTGCTGTGCTTTGCTATGAAAATATTCAACTTCTTTCTCTTTTTCGCACAACAGTAGATAATTGAAACCTTCGCTAAAATTGTTATTCCCACCTATTTTCTTTCAGCTTATGGACAATGCTAACAGATTTGTATACGCAACAATGAGCTGTTTTGTTTTGTTATTAACAATTGATTTTAACAGGAAATTTTTATTTATGGCTTCTCTGCAAATTATCAGAATATTGGCACGGAATTTGAATATTCCGAAACTTAGCAATGCACCCATTCGCTGACTAAAACTACACAAAATACTGTCATTGCACTGAAGCTACAAACATCAAAAGAGTCTTGCATTATCCTGGTGCCCAGAACTCCCGAAGATAGACTTTGACTGTGGATATTGTATCACAGACACAGTCCCTTTGAATGTTCAGAGATTTCACTAAAGCTGCCCAAAGATGTAAGCAACCATGCATGAGAAGCGCCAATAAGACGCAGGGAGTCCGACAGCCGATCAGTTCCAGTCATTCCACCAGAAAGGTGGTACATGGCTCGTGTTGCCTGTAATTGAACAATGAATTGACGGTCAATACCGTGGTTCGATCGCGCCCGCATTGTTACTTTGTTCCAGGAAGGGCTCTCAACAAGGGAAGTCGATGATACGCCTCGCTCAGGCCACCCAAGGGCTACTACTGCAGTGAATGACCTATACCTACGGATTATGGCTGGGAGGGTACCTAACAGCAAAGCCACCATGTTGAATAATGCTTTTCGTGCAGCCACAGGTCGTCGTGTTACGACTAAGACTGGGCGAAATAAGCTGCATGATGGGCAAAATCACTTCCGACGTCCATGGCGAGATCCCTCTTTGCAACCACGACACCATAAAGTGCGGTACAGATGGGCCCAAAAACATGCTAATGTACAACTCTGGATTGGCATCACGCCGATGAGTGTCGCATATGCATTCAACCAGACAATCGTCGGAGACGTGTTTGAGGGCAACTCGGTCAGGTTGAATGCGTTAGACACACTGTCCAGCGAGTGCAGCAAGGTAGAGGTTCCCCTCTGTTTTGGGGTGGCATTATGTGGGGACGACGTACGCCGCTGGCGGTCATGGATGGAGCCGTAGTGGCAGTACGATACGTGTATGCCATCCTCCGACCGATAGTGCAACGATATCGGCAGCATATTGGCGAGGCATTCGTCTTCATGGACGGCAATTCGCACCCCCACCGTGAACATCTTGGCTGCCCATCACATCCCATTTATTTTATTCCTACGTTATTTATATCGCTTTACTTCTGTCTTTCCGTGAACATTTTTGTACTTCCTCGTCTCTTCGATGAGCCGAAGTATTTCATTACCCAAAGTTTCTTTGGCGTCCCCTTCTTTATACCTCTGTCTGACTGTCCAATGGTTGCATATGGCCTATTTGGAGACATCCACTTTCTCTGACACTCGAACTTCTGAAATTATATGTCCCGACCATAGACTGATATTCTGTTATTGGTTATTCCATCTTTTTCTCATGATCATATCCCTTATGACAGT
This sequence comes from Schistocerca cancellata, assembly GCF_023864275.1. Classification (NCBI taxonomy): domain Eukaryota; kingdom Metazoa; phylum Arthropoda; class Insecta; order Orthoptera; family Acrididae; genus Schistocerca; species Schistocerca cancellata. The sequence goes on from NC_064634.1 coordinate 267,272,696, forward strand.
CCCCTTCCGATCGACAGATCCTCATGACATTTTTGCAGTTACAGGGCACATATCTTTTGTATATATATTATGTGTCTTTAATGCAGTGGTTTCTATTGCCTTCACTATTCTCACGTCGTTAACCATTGCTGATTCTTTCACTTTGGGGCAGTTTCCTTGCAAGAGAGTGCCCTGGATCTCCATCCGCTCCTCTGCTGTCTTTGACAAAGACGATGCCACAGCGTGTGTGAATTCTTGTGCCAGATGACTTTGGCCATCTTGATGATGAATGTTATTCACAATTTAAGCCGTGGCTGGGTTCTATCCCGGTACGCAGGACGTTTATTGCCAGTCAAAGACGCTACCCCTAGACCACGGGTTCACGATATCCATGAAGATGCGTTGAATTCTCCGAGGTGTGTCAGCTATGCCAAAGGTTGTCAAGAACGTCTTCCTGTTGCTCATCGGACTGCAATTGTTTTCGACCCCGAAATGTGTGAGTACCAACGTTCCAAAAAAGGGTTGGTTCCATTGCCGCCTTCCCAGTGGACTTTTTGTGTCACGTGTAAGCGTAGATGTGTCTAAAATACTTTCCTCGGCCAACCATGAGAAAACTGCGTGATTTAAACGCGTGTCCTCACGATTCTGACGTCCAGTGTAAAAACATCAAAAAACAAACGGTGAAATGTGGGTAAGATGATATGCGACGACATTCACATCGTGTCACATGTCTACCGTGCAATTCGGGAAACATTGTGGTGAAATTCAGTGCCATTGAGATTTCATTAACACACCTTGCACCTCGCTTGTTTTTTGTATGTGTCGACACTTCCTGTCTGAAGCGTCGCAGTGCCCGAAGCAGACGTCGAAGGTACCATTCCAGAGGTCGTAAGCATTTCTGAGTCAAATTTCAAACTTAAGTGTCCCAGTGTGAAAGAAGTATGCCTTTCTAAAAAGTGAAACCTGAATTGTATCGCGAAACGTAATTGCATCAGCACTACTTGCGTTAATTCAACTGCACTGCACTATCTTTGCGTTATTTTTGTTTATATTCGTTTTATAATTTCGTTTCAATTCTTGAACCACAACTTTCGGCTCATCTTGCAAATCTTTTGCTGTCTCTGACAAAATTTCTATGTCATCGGCAAACCTCAGAAATTTCATTTCTTCACTCTGATCTACAATCGCCTTTCGAAATTCCTTTGGGATTGCTGTTATTACGCGATCTGTGTGCAGATCTAACATCGTCGGACGTAAGTTATAAACCTGTGTCAGTAGGGTTTGTAATGGACAAATTTCAGAACATTTGAGATGCTTCACGTTGGTATCCGTAATCTTTTTTGAGGTAGCACGTGTGTTAAACAACACTTGTAGAGAGATCCGGGCCCAAAGAATAGGAAGTTGAACAATTCATACCAAGAAAGGAAATATGAATAATCCGCTGAAAGAAAATAGGAATAATCTGCTGAATTACAGACCCATGTCTCCAACGTCACTTTCAGTAGGATTTTGCAGTATATACTGCGCTTGTACATTACGAATAACCTCGAAGAAAACGATTTATTGACAATTAGCCAAAACGGAGTCAGAAAACATCGTTCTTGTGAAAGACAGCTAGCTCTTTATTTTGACGAAGTAATGAATGCTATACACAGAAGACGTCAAATTGCTTCAATACTTTTAGTTTTCTAGAAGGCTTTCGATCCCGTTCGTCAGAAGCTACTTCTAATTAAATTACATGCCTATGCAGTATCGACTCTGTGACTGGATTCGTAGTTTTGTGTTAGAAAGGTAACAGATAACTGACGGGAAGTCATCCAGTAAAACCGTCTTAATATCTACTGTGCGCCAAGTAAGTGTTATATGCTCTCCTTTGTTACTGATCTACGTAAACGATTTAGGAGACGTTCCTCCTAGGTTGTTTGCAGATAATGCTATCATTTACCGTTATGATAAAAACAAATCGCAAAATTATTTAGGGAAGATGTCTGTATGGTGCAAAAAATGGCAGTTGACTCTAAATCGTGAAACGTGTGAAGTCAACCACATCGGCACTAAAAAGAACCCTCTAAATTTCAGTTACATTATAGATCATACATATCCAAAGGCTGTAAACTCAACTAAATACTTAGGCCTTACAGTTACGAATAACTTAAATTCGAACTGTCACATAACATTGTGGAGAAAGCAAACCAAAGGCTACGATTTATTGACAGATCACTGAGAAAATGCAACAGGTCTACTAAAGAGACTTCTTACACTAGTCACGTCCACCCTCTTCTGGAGTAGTGCTGCGCGGTGTGGGATCACATCAGACAGGATTAACGGATGACATCGGAAAAGTTCAAAGAAGGGCAGCTCGTTTCCTGCCGCGGATATGACTCACGAATTGGCGTGGTAGTCATTAGGACAAAGGTGTTTTTCTCTGCGGCAGGGTCTTCTCAAGAGATTTCAAACATCAGCTTTCTCAAAAATGTGCAGATGTGTTTGAAATCTTATGGGACTTAACTGCTAAGGTCATAAATCCCTAACCTTACACGCTACTTAACCTAAATTATCGTAAGGACAAACACACACACACCCATACCCCAGTGAGGACTCGAACCTCAGCCGTGACCAGCCGCACAGTCCATGACTGCAGCGCCCTACCAGCATTCTCCTCAGAACGTGAAAATACTATTTTGTTGTCCGGATACATAGAAATAATCATCATAATAAGAGAAATCGCAGCTCAGGCTGAAAGATGTAAGTGTTCGAGAGTGGAACGAAAGAGAACTAGCTTAAAGATGGTTCGATGAACCCACTTCGGGTCAAAGTAATAGACGTACTGTTATTGGTAAATAGGGAATGGCTTTCTACATCCACATCTACATATATACTCCGCTAGCCACCAAGCGGTGTGTGGCGGAGGGCACAATTCGCGCCAAAGTCATATTGCCCCCCTCCATTCCACTCGCGGATCGCACGAGGGAAAGACGACTGTCTGAACGCCTCAGTACGAGCTCTTATTTCCCTTATCTTTGAGTGATGATCATTACGCGATCTGAAAGTTGGTAATAGTAATATATGTTCTACATCCTCGGTGAAGATTGGATTTCGGAATTTAGTGAGCAGCCCCTTCTGTTTAGCGCGTCGTCTATCTGCAAGTGTGTCGCACTTCAAACTTTCTATGAGATTTGTAACGCTCTCGCGATGGCTAAATGTACCAGTCACGAATCTTGCCGCCCTCCTTTGGACCTTCTCACTTTCTTGAATCAGACCCAACTGGTAAGGGTCCAATAGAGACGAACAATACTCTAAGACTAGACGACCTAACGTATTGTAAGCTGTTTCCTTTGTTGAAGGACTGCATAGCTTCAGGATTCTACCAATAAACCGCAATTTAGAGTTTACCTTACCCGTTACTTGTGTAATCTGATACTTCCATTTGAGATAATTTCGAATAGTCACACACATACTTGACTGGTGTTGCCGCTTCAAAAGACTGATCATTTATTTTGTACTCATACAGTAATGGGGATTTACGCCTTGTTATACGCAATAGGTTACACTTACTAATATTTAGAGATAACTGCCAGTCATTACACCACGCATTTATTTTTTGCAAATCCTCATTGATTTGTTCACAACTTACGTGTGATACTACATTCCTGTAGACTACAGCATCATCGGCAAACAGTCTAAGGCAGCTATCAATACCATCAACCAGATCGTTTTTGTAAATCGTAAAAAGCAGAGGACCTAATACGCTGCCCTGGGGCACACCTGAGGTTACTCTTGCTTTTGTTGAACTTACCCCGTTCAGGACGACATACTGCGCCCTGTCTGTTAGAAAACTTTCTATCCAACCGCATATTTCACTGGATTGACCGTAAGTGCGGACTTTTTGTAACAAGCGACAGTGCGGAACTGAGTCGAACGCCTTTCGAAAGTCGAGAAATATGGCATCAACCTGGGAGCCGGTATCTAGAGCCTGTTGTATATCATGCACAAAAAGGGCCACCTGTGTTTCGCATGGCCACTGTTTCCTAAAACCGTGCTGGCTTCTGCAGATGAGCTTCTCAGAGTCTAGAAGGGTCATTACGTCTGAACACAGAATATGTTCTATGATTCTACAACAAATCGATGTCAGTGAAATTGGCCGGTTATTATGTGCATCCGATTTTCTACCCTTTTTATAGATTGCTATGACCTGGGCCTTCTTCCAGTCGCGTGGAACGTTCCGCCGCTGCAATGATTCCTGATAGATGACGGATAAGAATGGTGCTATATCTGTAGCAGAGTCACCATAAAATATTACGGGGATACAATCTGGGCCAGATGCCTTTCTGGCGTCTAAAGATCTTAACTGTTTTACAATCCCAGATACACTAAACACTATGTCAGCCATCTTTTCGTTTGTTCGATAATTGAAAGGGGGAATGGTGTTGCAGTCCTCTATCGGAAACGAGTTTTGGGAAGCTAGGTTTAGAATTTCGGCCTTCTGTTTATCATCATCAGTTACATTACCCGTACTGTCAACAAGAGAAGGTATTGAATTATTTATAGCGTTCATAGATTTTACGTACCACCAAAAGTTTTGGGAGTTATTTTTAGAATCTGCAGATAAAATATTGCTTTAAAATTCCTTAAAAGAGTGTCTCAATGTCCTTCTAACAGCGGCTTTCATTTCGCATAATTTACGTTTGTCAGCGGGGCAGTGACTACGTTTAAAACGACTGTGCAAAATTCTCTGCTTTCTAAGCAACTTCCTAATATGTTTGTTGTACCAAGGTGGATCCTTTCCCTCCCATATACTTTTGCTAGGCACATACTTCTCTAGCACGTGGTGGACAATACCTTTAAATTCCGACGAAAGAAGCTCAATATCTTTGTGTCCCGTGGTGAATGCTTGGAATGCTTGGAGCTGACTATGAAGATATTCATTAATGACACTTTTATTTGCTTTCCCAAACAAGAAAACTCTAAGCTGTTTTCTTTAATTTTTTTTCTACTTCCACTGACATAGAAGCCACATCGACTTTATGGTCACTAATACCTTCTTCTACATTCACTTCCTCAAAAAGATCAGGTCTGTTTGTCGCCAGGATACCTAATATGTTCCCATCTCGAGTTGGTTTTCTAACCAACCGCTCACGGTTGTATGTTGAGAGCGTTCCTAGAATAACTTGACACGTATCTTCGCTTCTGCTCTCTGTGATAAACGTGTCATTTTCCCAGGCAAGGGATGATAGATTAAAGTCTCCACCTATAACTAATGGATAATTTGGATATTTACTTCGTATGTAATCAAGACTTTCCCTGAAACGTTCTGCGACAGTTGTTGCGGATGCTGGTGGTCTACAAAAACATCCTAATACAATGGCCAATCCTTGTCTGATTGACAGCTTTATTCAGACTATTTCACAGTCCGACGCAGTATCGATCTCAACTGCGTTTAAACAGCTTTTAACAGCAATGAACACCCCACCTCCCATAGCATCAGTCCTATCCTTCCTAAACATTGTCCAATCAAAGTTCAAAATTTCACTGCATTTCACGTCTGGTTTCAACCAGCTTTCGGTACCTTGGCATGCCTACTGCTTATTTCGGAGATTAACTCGGGGATCTTGCTACAGACAGTTCGACAATTTACTAACATGAGATTAAGCATACTTAAATTTTTTGGAATGACCTGTTTAGGCGAACTAACAATTTTTACAGTTGGCACGCCCACATCAGTGTCATGAATTGGTAATTTTTCGGGCCAGCGGTTTGTTTCCCATGAGGAGGAACCTAATCTAAAACACCCGCGTGTGCACGCCACAAGTACTGTGCTGTTCCTGTGTGCAGTGCACCCCTGATCTATCAGCCCAACCTTATAACCCCCTTACGAGATGGTACGCATTTTCCTCCATACGAAGAGACTCAAATCTCAGCTGTCGATTACTATGAATATGCAGCATATAATACTGCCTCCGTCTTACCGTTCTGCCTACAGGCAAAATTTTACGATGAAGAAAACGTGAAGCGTAAGATATTTAGAAGAAACGGCGAGACAAAACCGTAAACCTGTATACGATGCGAATGTTATTAGCTGAGAAGCTAATAATTCAGAGCCTTGACAAGGGTTGCGCCGCGCCTGACGGCAGCGAGATGAAGCCGGGCTTATGTGCCCAGGGAGTATTTTTGCCTCCTGCGCGTTCCTCGTTTTACGCGATGCCGAGGGCCGCTCCGGAGATTACGGAGTGAGGGAAACTTCGGGGTCCTGAGGGACTTAAGAGTCGGCAGTCAAGTGCCCGCTTTCTGGGGCTTCTGGGCCACTTCCCCGCCCCGAGATCATCAGCGCGCTCGCCCAATTTTCCCCCGTGTACCACTACCAATTCTGGCTCACTAAACGTCTTAAAGTGGCGCAATTTCTTACAGTAACTGTGAGGGACGGATTTAACTAATACTCATTTCCAAAATACGCCCACTGAGTGACACAATGGATACAAAATTGAACAAGTTAAGAGAATGGCTTAGCTTCTACTCTAACATACATATTTATTCATATTGTAAGTAGCTGATGACTCATTTACTTATTTGCACAACTTTTATGGGTCACCTTTTCCTACTCCTATCCCCCCGTCTACCACCCCTATAGTGGTTAAAGCTATCTGATCGGTCACCAATCGCCACTTTTTAGGTCATCAGTATTCTGTCTAGTTTGTTGCAGTCCCCCACGATTTCCTCCCCTGCCGCAACCTGTTCACCTCATTGTATTTTTTGGGTATATTCCACTATTTTTTTGTGATATTTCTCTCCTACATTTCTCTCTTCTACCAGTTAATACATTTTCTTATGCTTGATGCATGTTCTCTCACCATGCCCCTCCTCTAATTAGTGTTTTGCCTTTACATGTTTTTTCTTCCAAATTGTGTCACTTAAACACCCTCATTCTATGTTTGCTTTTGCTACTTTATTCTCTAACCTCCTTCTTCCCCAAAAAATGGCTCAGAGCACCATGGGACTTAACTGCTGATGTCATCAGTCCCATAGAACTTAGAACTACTTAAACCTAACAAACCTAAGGACAGCACGCACACCCATGACCGGATTCGAATCTGCGACCGTAGCGGTCGCGCGGTTCCAGTCTGTAGCGCCTAGAACCGCTCGGCCACTCTGGCCGGCCCTTCTTCCCATTTTCACTGTTTTACAATTCAGTACCAAGATATTTAAATGACATTGGCTGTAGAATAATTTTTTCGTCTTCTTCCAGTTTGCATCTAATTGGTTCCACTTGATCCCGTGAGCGGATGTTGAGGTTTTTGGCTACTACATTAAAAATATGTTAAACCTGCATCGTCAGCATAACAATTTTATTTTATCTCCTCATCTGTCATTCTATAAGAACCACTTGCGGATGCCTGCTTCATCACCTCGCAATAAGTCTCTACACCACTCAATCTATCTCGCTTCACACCGCACTTCCAAAAATCTCAAGTACATCGATTTACAGTTTTATACAGAATTATATTATTTTATACAGAATCATATTATTGTTTTTGTGGAAAAAGAATTTTAAACCAAATGTTAATAAACGAGAAAACATACAGCATCAGAACAAAATCAAAATAGCAATCACATTTTTGACCGTAGCATGACATGATCAGAAATGTATTTGTACAAAGAAATACACTTACAAATACTCATTCTAAAATAATTCTTTCAGTGTATCACGAAAATAAAGCAGAATGGAGGAAAAAGGAACCACAGGAAAGAAGGTACAAGATCTATATTGTCCTCTAGTTGTATCTTAACAACTTTAATCATTTTCTTTCTGTGTAGTTGGCATAATTATTTAAATATATGTGCTGGACCGTGAAAATCACGTCCTACCCTCACAGTTTTACCAGTACCTCATCTCCTACGCTTCTAACTTCACAGTTCTTCTACAACTTTGTGGAGACATGGCTTAGACACAACGTGGAGACCGTTTCCAAACTGAATTTCTACTCTGCGCAGGAGTGTGCACTGATATGAAACTTGCTGTGTGTCAGACTGGGACTCATATCTGGGATCGTTGTCTTTTGGGCCTAGTACTCTACTGACAGCCATGTACGACCATACCTAGTAACACTAGCTAGCTCATCTTCGATCATCGAAAATTTATTCATGTTCTCCCGCAATGTTGCGAGACTAGCACTCCTGTAAAAGAGGATGTTGTGGAAAAGGGCTTTTGGAGAAGCGGAGCGTGTGAAGTAGCCGTTTCGTGAGGCAGTCGGCGACAGCACAGCATCTGCGCCTGAACGAGGCCGTTCGGTGGCCAGTGGCGGAACTTGGCGGGAACACGAGATGGTTTCTTGAAGTGAGAGGGTGTGTTCATCGGGGTACACAGCAGTGGTGCTGCAGCGGAATCTCCACCGTGCTGTTGGTCAGTTTTAGCAAACTATTGGCAGGAGTAAAGGAGAGACTGTGTGTTCTAACGAAGTGTCGGATAGAAATTGCAGAGTTCGTGGGATTTCTGCATTTACATGTAGTAAAATAAACGCAAGGCTAACTGTATATCATATATTACTATCTTGCGCGATTAAACTTGAGGCAAGGGGTTAGTTTTGGTGCATGGTATTCATGGATGTTTACTTTTTGTCATCTTCTTATAACTGGTTTAATTTAGTTTAAGAAATTGTAGTTTTCTTTGTTCAGTTCTGAGGAAAAATGGCCTGAGTACTATGGGACTCAACATCTGAGGTCATCAGTCCCATAGAGCTTAGATCTACTTAAACCTAACCAACCTAAGGACATCACACACATCCATGCCCGAGGCAGGATTCGAACCTGCGACCGTTGCAGTCGCGCGGTTCCAGACAGAAGCGCCTAGAACCGCTCGGCCACACCGGCCGGCTAAATTTTGAGCACACAGAACGCTGATCGGCAGCTTTTGTTGGCAAACATTCATAGGATGTTGCCTGTTAAAAACTATGCATGGCTTATGGCCCTTTCAGAATTTTCATATCAGTCGACATATGTCTCGTTACTTGTTCTTCGTTTATGGGTGACATTCCGTTGCTTTCTTGACTATGCTAAGTGCGATCTGCATTAGTCTGGTGTCACTAGCCGTGCCCGTTATCTGAATTCTTGTAACTTGTTGTCAGTAAGGGGAAGGATTAAGTGTGTTAGCTGGACGACAAGATCCAAGGTTTGTTATTTTTTTTTTTTTTTTAATGTGAAAGAAATGATTTCTGTTCTAACTGTTTCTGCTATAGTGTTAACTATTTAAGTTTTTAGGGAATCTGAATGAATGTAAAGTTTCTGTGGAACGTATAACTAACTGCATTTGAAACGTCTGCTAAAAACGTCTGCTAAACCCGCTGGGCAGAACAGGTAATTAGGATTGTGGGAAGGGTCAGTTCCACTTTCTACTTGTAATTTATTGTAATTTAACAACACATTTACAACCAAAGCGGCACATAGCCGAACTTTTACCAAATGCAGCTCTTTCACAGGTGGAGGCCTCCAAACAAGAAATGTTTAAAAAATCAACAAGATAACAATCCAATTAAAATAGCAATAAAACACTTAAAGAAACATCTATCTCAGCAAGATGGAAAGCCTCAAAGCAAAGCGGACAGAACAAACGTATGCAAGGCGCAATACAAATGGCTGAAGGCCACAATTAAGTTTCAGAATTTTAGAATATATTACCATAGACCTTTAAAGGCAGAAAGCCACAATTTTTAAAAACTAGAAATCTTAAAAATCTACAAGCTAAAAATGCAATTAAAAAGCAAATAAATTAAATAAGAAACATATCACGACTAAGTGGAAAGCCTCAAGGCAAAGCAGATAGAACTACATATGCAAGGTGCAATACCAATGGCTGAAGGCCGTTATTAAGTCTCAAAATTTTTAAGGCCGCAATGTTTAAGCTTGAAAGATAGTCTTAAAAATAAGGTTCCAAGACGGAGAGCCCACAATTGGGAAAAAAAGAAAAAAATATAAAGCTTAAATTTTAAGTAGCAGAAAACAGATAATCAACACTGGCAGGAAAGACAATAAAGACAACGGCACTCAGAAGCCTCCAGGGAAGTCGGTCTGCCCTCGTTCACACTTAGGCGAGACAGGTGGTGAGCCCAAGTACACTTGATCCGTCGTAACTCAACCAGGGGACAGCCACGAACCGATCGACGCAACGACTTGCTTCCCATCAATCAGTACATGAGAACTCAAACAGAAAAGGTTACATATGTGATAATCCACAATGGAGTATGTATTAGCTGTCAAAATTACGCACCATGTTGGACAGCGACAACAGGTGAGGAAAGGACGCTGCCTGAAATTATGTTACTGGCCAGTGCAGGTAACCGGAACACTAACGACTACTAGGTAGAAAATTCCGATGGTACACTTGAATTTGAAACACGGTAATACAGTTAACTTCACCCAAAAGAACACTGGCTGAATTTATGTCAGTGCCCAGTGCGGGCAACCAGACACTAACGGCCACAAGGCAAAAAATTCCGCTTTTGCACTTAACTACGGATAAATTAATTTAACCAATTCCACCTGACGGCGGCTATCTCGAACACTTCACTCATTGGTGCTCACAGGAAAACCTCCAAAACAGCAACGCCGGAACCAACAACATAATGGTCAAAAACTCTTTATCTTCACGGCCTGGGTCGGCGAGCGACGATGCTCGTACCGATCGGACAGCTCCAGACTGACTCCGACACTGCGCAGAGACCGCCAGCGGCCCAGTCGACTAAGCCGCACGGAGATGCCCTCGGACCAACCGACCGACCAACAATCTACCAAATACCGTGGCCTGGCTCAAGTGATGCGTGGCGGCAATGGTCGGGCGAACCATGTCGACGCAGACCTCAATGCTCCAACTCGACTGCACTAGTGCTGCATTGCAACTCTCGACTGGCAGCTCCGAACTGCGCTCCAGACGCGTTCCAACTCACTGGCAGACCTGAACTCACGACCGGAACTGACTAAAGACAGACAACGACCGGGAGGTAATATCAGCCGAGCAAAGATACTACGAGAGGTAATACACCGATACGCGCTGCCAGCGCCGGTCACAGTCAGGCAAAGCAGCAACTCAATGACAATTTAAATTAACGTAGTACGTTAAAAACAGGCACAAAGTTTGCTGAAGAAAGACACAAACGTAGCAGACCTATTATTGGAGCTTTATGTATATTCCATTTGCGTAAAGGTCTAGATATGTGTAACAGAGTATATGGTAGTTGCTGAAGCATGACTTAAGATCATTTGGGTTTGGCTGGCTCCAGTGTATTAATTGTGCTAAGGAAGCTTGTTAATTTTTGACTGAAAAGCACCTGAGGGAGCAAATAAAATGTTCAAATGTTCGTGGGATGTGCTAATTGTCGGGTTTTAATAAACGTTTTTAGTGATTTCCTACTTTGGTGCATTTCCTTTCAACCCAGAAACACCCACACTCATGGGAATTCTATGTTTGCTACTCACACTCTGCTGCAGATTAGAAATCCATTCTGGATACAGTTCCGCAGGCTGTGACTAAGCAACGTCGCTGCAGTATCCATTTATTACAGGAGAGAAAATCCTGCAATTCTGCTGGAGATCTTTTGTGAAGTTAGGAAGGTAGGAGATCAGGTTCTAGCGGAAGTAGATCTTGGATGGAAGGAAAATAATCTCATTTTTGCGTCTTTGGAACAAAAAATGAATCTAATTAAATCAAATATAATCTAAGAAGAGAGAAGATATATTTGGGTTTTACCTCCCATCGAGAACGAGCTCATTAGATAATGAATATAAGCTGGGATTGTTTCAAGAATGTGGAAGGAAATCGGCCGCGCTTTTTCAGTGAAACCATCCTGGCATTTGTCTGGAGTGTGTTAGGGATGTCACAGAAAACCTAAATCTGTATGATCGGACATGGATTTGAACCACTTTCCTGCCGGATCCGAGCCCATTGTACGCCACATTATTCGGCCGTGCTTGGATAGTTCAATCGATGGATCACGTGTCTGGAAAAGCAAAAGTCCCACACCTGAGTCCTAGTGTAGCATGTGGCTTTGATCTTCTACGGAGTTTTAATTAGCATCCACTCAGCTAATGAGTGAAACTTCATTCTGTTAACATACAGTGTTTCAAATCAACCTCTGGACATCCTGAGCAATGAGAAAATTCACTCTAATGGGAAGTGTGTTTCTGGTATTTTTCAAGATTTCTTACAGACGCATGGCTTTTCGTTTCCACGGGATCTTGTTCTACATAATGTGACTTGGCATTTGTACTGTAACACCTTCTAATATTCATTATTGGCCGCCCCCTTCCCTTCCCTCAACCTGTCGTCATGCAATGGTCATTTACCTCACTGTTGTTACTGTTCTACTAATAGTTTGTACATTAACATGAAATCCAGTTTCGCGTTGTATCTTACTCTTAGTTTTATACATCCTAACGTTTTACAGCGGCAGTACTAACAGTGTAACTTTATCTTTCTTCGAAAGTCTTTGTATAACGTAATATTTATGTAATTGTATATTTATTTTCTTTAATTTGTCTCTATGTGTTTACACTTTTTGTAGAGACACTCACCGTAGCTCTTGTGCTCCTTCCATCTTGTCTCTTTCCAATACTCTGTTTTACATGATGTGATTTGTTACGTTTACTGTGACATCTCCTTGAGTCATTAGATTCCTCTTCTTCTCCACCACCCTCCACGCAAAGCACAACTCACCACCCCTCCCTCTGGTGAGCACTTTGCAAACTCTTGTTATTGTTCTACCATTAGTTTGTATCTAAACACGAAATCCAGTCTGCATTTATATTGTAATTATTCTCGCTTGTATATGTCTTAACTTTTTATATTAACAGTAAAAAACAGTATCTTTATGTTTCTTGGAAAGGTTTGCATCTTCATGTAATGGTGTATTTATTTAGATTAAAATTTCTATACGCGTTTACAAGTTTTGTAAAGACATACATTGTAGCTCTTGTGCTCCTTTCATTTCTTTATTGCATGTTGGGGTCAACCAATATGGTGCTGTTAATTCGTTTTCGTATTTGCATCGTGACTTTATATTACTTTGATTTTGGGTTTTTATTATATCAGTTGTCAACTGCGACGATGCAATGCAGCAATATTGCTACTTTCTGCCACCTGAAGGCCTAGTACTTGGTCGTTTATTAGTTTCTTCTTAACATTTTAAATTTTGCAATTACTTGGTTGTTGAAGTTTTATTACGTACTCATGTCTATTATCCCTCATTAATAAAATGTACTATCAGTCTTGACGATGCACAGCTGCACGTTTGCTACTACTTTACCACCTTACAGCAGCCATATGCCTTTCTTCTTTGCTGTTCTTGTTTTAAACTAAAAATATTTCCCCATCATTCTTACTTTCCTGATTTTATAATGTGTATTTGACTATGGGATGTATACGGTTTAATTTATTGGACTGTGCTGTCACCTACGGCGAAGTATGGCTCCATCATATTAAGATTCTTTCATCAGTGTGCTTATGACTATTACATACACATCCTGAAACCTTGATCCAAGTATCTAGTGTGTTGCTCCTGCGTATGCTTTTACCTGAAATACCTTGTGTATACAACTGAGAGTTGCTCTTGTGTTCCGGTATTATTATTTTGTTTTCTAACTGCTATGTGTCTTTTCTGTTTTTTACAGATATATGAAGGTGGCTAACTCCGAAAAGCGTCATATTACTAGCAACGAAATCGTTCTGTCTTTCAAGCATGACTTTTTGATTAATGGCCAATTCAGCCCTTATGAAGTTCTACTGTTCATCCTGATTACGGTTCCAGGTGAGACAGAATATTGCTTCCTTTCTTTATAGTTTTTATTACATTTATTTATTTATTTATTTATTGTTCCATGGGACCAAATTAAGGAGAAGACTCCATGGTCATGGAACGAGTCAATACTTGAAATTATAACGCGATAGTAGAAACAGATAAAATGAAATATAAGAAACATATTCAGGCGACAAGTCGCAAAGAAGGTCAACAATGTCACACTGGAATTTGCTTAATTTTTCAGCTCTTCCAGTAGCTCCTCGACAGAATAGGAGTGAGCCATGAGGAAACTCTTCAGTTTGGACTTAAAAGTGTTTGGGCTACTGCTAAGACTTTTGAGTTCTAGTGGTAGCTTATTGAAAATGGATGCAGCAGAATATTGCACTCCTTTCTGCACAAGAATCAAGCAAGTGCATTCCACATGCAGATTTGATTTCTGCCTAGTATTAACTGAGTGAAAGCTGCTAACTCTTGGGCATAAGCTAATATTGCTAACAACAAACGACATTTAAGAAAATGTATACTGTGAGGGCAATGTCAGAATTTCCAGACTATTGAATAGGGTTCGACAAGAGGTTCTTGAACTTACGCCACATATAGCTCGAACAGCCCATTTTTGAGCCAAAAATATCCTTCTTCAATCAGAATAATTACCCCAAAAAATAATACCATACGACATAAGCGTATGAAGATATGCGAAGTTGACTACTCTTCGTGTTTAACGCTCACTTATTTCTGATACTGTTCTAATGGTAAATAAAGCAGCGTTTAGTTTCTGAACAAGAACGTGAACATTGGCTTTCCACAACAGCTTACTACCTATCCGAACGCCTAGGAACTTGAAATGTTCCATCTCGCTTATTATATGCCCATTCTGCCTGATCAAAATATCGGTTCTTGTGAGTTAGAAACTGTAATAACTGAGTATTACTGTGATTTAACATAAAATTATTTTCCACAAGCCACGAACCTATTTCATGAACTACATTATTTGATACTGTTTCAATGTTACACACAAGATCCTTCACTACCAAGTTGTTGATCTCGAATGGCTTTGCCACATAGTTATCAATTGTTTATTAGATTTTCTGTCACAAGATGGAAAATCCGTATCATCAGCTCCCATAATACTAAAGGGTCAATACTTCTAACATACAGGTACTGGTTTCTGTAATTACGCCTCTGGCTCGTTTCTTTTTGAATGCCTCTTATATTTCGTGAAATTACGTCCTCCAGAAGGACACTCGAAAATTCGAAAGTAAGGGAAATCAATTTTAGAGATAATCATCTTGGTCTTAGAGGATACAGTAAATTAAAGAAATCAGAGTCAATTAATGCTATTGGGTTACAGGAACATCAGTTTTATCCACAATTATTCGAAAACACTGGATCAAGACGAGAATATGTACCTAATATAAATTATTTTTACAAATTTGGTGACGATGTTATTGAAAAAACTCGACCGCATGGAGCAGAAAGAAAGTGAGACTCGATAAAATTTAACTATTCTGTAGTAAACAATTTGAGCAAGAAAAAGAGACTGAGTCAACCATAAAGCATTTATTTGAGATTAAAGATATAATATCGAGATGTAATGAAAAATTTCAAGCTTGTTCTGTTGACGGCAAAATTATCTTTAACGCTGCTAATATTGCTTAAGTCGATAGCATTAGTAGGAAAACGGATTATACAGTAAATGCACTCGAATCCATGATTAAAGTACCAAAAAAGAGAACTAATTTTAGAAAAGTAGTTAAGTTTAATGAAATATCCAAAAATATTTTATCCAGTTTATACAGGATGTGAAGCATCAGATAATACTTGACAGGCTGTTCAAGTTTTGTGCAGTAAAATCAGAGATGTATTAACATGTGATGAGGGTATTGCTATAGAAGGTATCTGATTTAATGTAAAATGATAGCGATTTTTAGAGACAGTAAAGGTAAAAAAATTATAAATTTAGCTGATGTTAAAAGGACTAAAAGGTGTATCACAACAATTAATAATAATGATAATCTGTGCTGTTCTAGAACAAGAATAGTAACATTAACATACCATACAAATAATATTTTTGGTAGAGATATAAATACAGATGAGATTAAGAGATTTGCAGAAGGAAATAAATACAAATTATATATTATGTAGTCAGTTAGGTGAATACTATGAAGAAGGGTATACTCTAGATTATATTAAATATGTTGAAGAATTTCTGGATGTTCAATTAAATGTTGTATGTGCTGTGAATTTCAATTCAGTCATCTTTGGTGGTCCTGAGGAAGAAATAAAGATATATCTGCCTAAAGATCACAAACATTTTGATGTAATTAACAGCAAAAAGTCTTTCTTAGAATCAATATATTTCTGTAATAAATGAAAGAAGCCATAAAATAACAAATACTAACATAATAGCAAAAGAGAGAAAAATCTATGTACTATGCAGCAGTTCAGGACATGAAACTGTGGAATTAAAGATATACTCTTAAAACTGCAATAGACTATGCTATAATGAAGAATGCTTAAAAATCAGCAAGAAGTTTTTGGTACAGCTAATAAATGTGAAGAATGTAAACAGATTTGTTTGAGATCTAAAGAACATAGATATAGCCTTGAACTTTGCAGAAACTGTAATCAAGCAGTAAGAATGTAAGTGTTACATGCAATACAGATAGCAATAAGATGCAATTTGTGAACAAAAATCGGTAAAAATTTCGTAGTCCAAGGTTGTACCAATTGTAATAAAGATGGTTCTTATATTAATGGAAAATTTATGGATTTTTATGTTTACCAATGCTTGACATGCTGTAAAATAGTTTATTGTAAGCAGTTTGAGTATTATGAAGATGGATTCTGTAAGAGAGTGAATTGTATCTATACTGAGAAGTACATGTAGCTTGTTTACGAAGCTCAACAAGAAACTGTTATACATATACCGAACCACATAATAGTTTCCAATTTTAAAGGAGATACCTTTTATAAATTTAAGACAAATGATGAATTTTGCAGTTGGGCGATATCGGAAAAAACTGGTATTATATTCATTTCGACATACTGTGTTGAAAAAAAATAAAACCATGTACTGCCTACACAGGAACCAAGCTGATGTTAAAATAAGTAAATGTCATCACAATGATGAAGAAAGATGTTTCATTGGAACTTCAGTAACTTATGAAGTGAAGTTGGCTGTAGAAATGAGAAGTTGGCTGTAGAAATGAGATGTAAAGTTTTAGATATGTGAAAGATATTATGAAAATAAAATTAGAAAGCAGTCCACATGATTCTGAAACTGATAATGATCATATACAGTTGAAGAGAACTTAGATATTCACTTAGATCCTAATACGAGTTGAAAAATGGAAAATCCTGGAAAACGAGCTGTTGCTAAGATAAGGCTTAATTCATTATGGGTGAAATTTAGACAAAGACAGAATATGATTTAAACACAATTACTGCGATTTTAGCAGATACTATTGGATGATCTATTAGATAACAAAGATACCAATTTTATTAATTACAGTATCGTTCAGATGAAGTTCTATTTCCAGGATTATTTTATGGAAAATAATACAGCTGCAAATATTTTTATAGCAGCACTCACTACATAACAATGCTATTCTTATATTGCATGACAGGCTAGATAAATTAGGAAAAAATACTTTATATTTTGATACCGATTCTGTAGCATATATTGATGATGCAGTTAATTTAGAAAAAGTTTGGATGTTTCGTGAAGGGACAAATAAGTTAGGAAATAATAAATTGATAACAATTTGGGCTTTGACTGAACCTAAAAGTTATTATTATGGGAAAAATGATAAAAGCACAGTGATGAAGGTAAAGGGCTTCACTTTAAACTATAATAATATTCAAAAGCTGAATAGTGAATACATGATAAGATTAAATGAGAGTGAAGTGAAAGAAAAAATACAATTAGAATACAATCAAACAACAAGATACGTCAATACTAAAAACCCAGTCAACAAACAGGATAAGAAAGAATTCTCATTTCAGTATGAGCGAAGAGTAGTTCTAGAAAATTATGATACAGTGTCTTATGAATATTGAAAATTACATTTTTGTTTTTACAATCGTATTGACCAACTAGGATCACGTTAACAACTTCAGTTCCTCTTCTTCCTTTGTTGTTGTTTCATATTTTTCCAGTATTCGCTCATTTTGTTCCCACGAAGTCTCTTCCTTTCTTCTGTCCACGTTGTTCCCGATTTTTTAATTTCTTCTGCTTTGAAAATTAATTATTATTTAATCATCATCATCATCATCATCATCAGTGTTCTGCCTAAAGGCAGGTTTTCACATTCCTCCACATCCACATCTCTAATGCTTCTAACCTTTTTTCATCCTCTCGTCTCAGTGTCCATGTTTCTATTGACTTACTTGGTTAATGGTAGATTGTCCTATTTTAATATTGGACAGTCTGCGTCTTGTACTGATGACCATAATCTTTGTTTTTGCTGTGTTCAGTTGTATCCCATATTCCACACAAGCTTCATTCAGATCTTTGAGCATGTTATTCACTGTCCACTCACTTTCTGCCACTAATACCATGTCATCAGCAAATCTTATACTTACTATTCTCTTTCCACCAATACGTATTCCTCTTTTCCCATCTAAACTTTTCGCAATAATCTCTTCAAGGTATACGTAAAACAACAGTGGGGAAAGGCAACAACCTTGTCTAACACCTCGTTCAATGTTGCTTCCTTCTGACATTTCATTTCCAATACTTATCCTTAATTTCTGGTGTAAATATATTTTCTGTATCAGTCGTCTCTCTTTCCAATCTACTCCTTTCCTCTTCAAGATATCCATCAGTTTGTTCCACTGAACTCTGTCAAAAACCTTTTCTAAATCTATAAAAACAGCAAAGATTTCTATCCTTTTCCATATATATTTCCCCTAAAGTTCTTAGCAGGCCAATAGTATCTCTCGTTCCTTTTCCTCTTCTAAATCTTAATTGCTCCTCTGCAATCGCTCTATCTAGCTTGCCATATAACCTTCTGATCAACACTCTCAGCAAGACTTAAGCTGCATGAGAAATTAGACTGATGGTCCAGTGCTCTTCACATTTTTTAGTATTTCTCTTTTTCTCTAATGGTATCATAACTGTTGCAGCGAAGTCCTCAGGCCATTCCCCTTTGTCATACATCTCGTTATAGAGGTAGACTATTTCTTTTCTTGCCTTGTTTCCCAGACTTTTCAACAGTTCTGCTGGCAAATCATCTATGGTAATGAATGTACAATATATTGATGGAAGACTGATGATGATACGACTGAAGGGTAGTTGAAAAGATCTGGTGGTAATACAGGTATATATGCCAACCAGCCAGCACAGAGATGAGGAACTGGAAGAATAATATGAGAAAATACAAGAACTCATCGAGAAAGAAAATAGAAATGCAGGCATTATCATCATGGGGGTCTGGAATACAGTGGTGGGTGAAGGAAGAGATGAAGATACAGTAGGAAAATTTGGATTAGGAATAAGAAATGAGAGAGGGAACGACTAATTAGTTTCTGTAAAGAAAATTCATTAGCAGTGGGTAACACATTATTTGAACACCACAAAAGGAGACGTTACACATGGATATCAAATTTGAATAGGGAAAGATATCAGCTGGACTACATCCTGATACAAAAAAGGTTTAGGAATGACAAGTGGATAAAAATGAGGGAAGGACTGATGGACTCTGCCAAAGAAGTACTAGGAATTAGAGTATCCCAAAGCACCAGGAAAGAATGGATAACAGAAAACATGTCGAAAAAGATGGAAGAGCGCACAAAGTGGAAAAGTGTAGAAACTGAAGAAGGTAAAAAGAGATACACGAAACTGAATAATGAATTAAGAACATAAACTGAAGAAGCAAGAGAAAAATGGATGAAACAGAAATGCGACGAAATAGAGAAAATGGAGACAGAGGGAAAGTATGAAATGATGTATAGACTGACTAGTGAGATAGTTTTTGAACGTGAAAGAAAGAGGAATAACATGGAAATAGAAAGAGTGGATGGTACTCTAGCAGAAGAACCACAGGAGGTTTTGAAGAGATGGCAAGAATATATTGAATGTCTGTAAAAGGGGGATGAAATGCAAAGCGAAATTAAGGTTGAAGAAAAGTAATATGTGCTGGAAGATGGAAAGGGATTTACCATCTTGGAAGCAGAAGTAGAAAAGGCGCTGAAGGAGATGAAGAATAGGAAGGCATGTGGAATAGATGATATTATTTAATAAATTTTAACAAGTTTAAATTATTTTTCTATATCTTCTAATGCAAGAATAAAATTCTTATCCATTTGTTGTATAATTATTTAAATTTTATTAGTGGATATTTATTGTACTTTCTATGCTCTAAATCTCTAATCACTGATTCAGAAACTATTAAAAATAATGAATAGGCTTTAATACAATTTTGTATTATTTTTGGTAAATTATAAATATGTTATAGTCATAAAAAGAGGCAATCTGAATTTTCTATTTCCTCCTGTATTTCTGTATCAATTTCATCATAACTATTAAAACTCATTTTGTATCCTTCTTCATAAATTTGCTTTAATACATTAATCCTGTCAGTATGATCCTGACTTCTCAAATGTTCTATAATTAAAGGTGGTTTAAAATATTCCTTCTGAATATAACATTGAACTTGCTTCTCTCTTGGTTTATAATTTCTGCCATCAGGCGGCATCCGACATCACGGTGGGCAGTCGTCATATTGTTTTGGCTTATCAGTGTACGAGGTTTCTCCAAAAAATTCCAGAATTTTGTCCACAAAATTTTGCTCCGCTTACCTTTTATTTATTATGTATGGTTTTCTTCGAAACACTCTCTTCCACAATTGATACACTTATCTAAATGCCGTTTCCACTTTTGGAAGCAGCCTTGGTAGACCATTTGTTGGATTGTGCTAAGCGTCGTCTGCGAATTTTCCTTTATCTCGTCTGCGCAAATCTTCGGTCTTTCAAAGGAGTTTTCCACTTTGTAAATAAAAAAAGTCCAAAGGGACCAGGTCTGAAGAGTGTTAAGGATGAGGCAGCACAGTGATTTCGTTTTTTATGCAATAGTCACGTACTAACAAAGATGAATGTGGGGATGCGTTATCGTGATGCAAGAGCCAAGAATTATCTCGCCACGTTTCAGGCTATTTCCTTCTGACACTTTCTCGCAGTCGTCACAACACGTCCCGATAGTCAGTCTTCGACTGGCATGCACTTTTTCGTTGACGTTCCTAAGACGTTCGTAAGATAGGCGTCGTCGTAGACCGGAAGGGCGTCCTGAACGAAGGTCATCTTTAACATCCCATCCGGCCATTTTTAAACCGTGTGAAGCAATTGTACCACATAGTACAGCTTAAGCACTCAACGCCATAGGCTTCTTGCACCATTTGGCGTGTCCCTGTAAAGGTTTCCTTAGTGTTACGCAAAATGTAACGCAGACCCTTTGCTCCTCGTAACTCTGCCATCTCGAAATTTGCAAACTCTGCGACACAACGTTCTACTCAATACATCATTTAACGGTAACTAACAGATATGCAACAATGAAGCTCTCGGCCGTTACACAATAAGAACTTGCTTGAGCAGATATCCCAACCGCCTTTAGCTCCAACATACCATTGACACGAAATTATGAGTGGTCTGAAATTTTTTGCAGACCATGTATAGTCGATGTTAACTGACTTCTCTTCTTCAAAAACGCTTTCTTTACCATTAAGAGCCTACATATTATATCATCTCTGCTTCGACTCTCGTCCGCTATTTTACTTACCAAATAACAAAGCTCGTCTACTACTTTCAGTGTCTCTTTTAACTATCTCATTCCCTCAGCTTCAACCGATTTCATTTAACTACATTCCATGATCTTTGTTCTGCTTCTGTTGATGTTCATCTTATATCAATCTCTCAAGACACTCTCCATTGTGCTCAACTGATCTTCCAAGTCCTTTGCTGTTTCTTACATAATTTCAATGTCATCAGCAACGCTCAAAGTTTTTATTTCTTCTATCTGAACTTTAATCCCTACTCCAAATTTTTTTTAGGTTCTTTTATAGTTTTCTCAGTGTACGGATTGAATAACATCAGGGATAGACTACAATCCTGTCTCACTCCTACTTCAATCACTGCTTCCCTTTCGTGCCTCTCGACTCTTATAACTGCCTTCTGGTTTCTGTACAAGTTGTAAATAGAGTTCCGTTCCTGTATTTTATCCCTGACATCTCCAGAATTTCACAGAAAATAGTCTAGTGTAAATTATCAAAAGCTATCTCAAAGTCAACAAATACTAGATATATATATTTGCCTTTTCTTAACCTTTGTTCCTAGATAAGTCTTAGTGTCAGTATTGCTCCACGTGTGGCCACGTTGGTTAGAAATCCAAACTGATCTTCCCCGTGGTCAGGTTCTACCAGCCTTTCCGTTCTTCAGTAAAGAATTCGTGTTCGTATTTTGCAAACCATGACTTACCATTGTCCCCAATGTAGCATCAGGCTGACGAGAGTCCGCAAAAGCAGGGTATCATCAGAAGATGATGCCCAGGTGGACGGTCCAAATACTGCATCAACTTGACTAGAAGATCAGGCTGCAAACCCAGGAAGAGTGTAACAACAGTAATATTCATTCCTGTCAGTACTAGCTTTATTCAGAACTGGAAGACTGTATATTTCTTGACGTCTGAGGGTATTTCGCCTATCTCATATATCTTGCACACCAAGTGGAAGAGTTCTGTCATGGCTGCTTACCGAAGGTTATCAGTAGGCCTGACAGAATTTCGTCTGCTCCTGGGGCCTTCTTTCGACTTCAGTCTTTCAGTGTTCTGTTAAATTCTTCTCCCAGTATCTTGTCTCCGATCTCATTTATGTCCTCTTTCATTTCTATAATACTGCAAGTTCATCTCCCTTGTATAGACTCTGTATACGAGGTGTTATTGGGAAGTCTTAAGAATCGATCCGCTACTGCTTACTGGTTTGGTGGGCAGGTACATGGAGGGTGGGGAGTGAGTCATTGCCTTGTCCTTGAACGCGGGCAAGAAACTGAGTTTCCTTTATTCAGTTCATTATTGCAGCTGGCTTAGTACGGTTCTGTCAGGGTTTGTTGCCAGATTCTGTCTGTGTGAATAAAAATGGAGCAACGAGTTTGTGTGAAATTTTGTTTTAAAACGGGAAATCAGCTTCTGAGACTTATGAAGTACTGAAAACAGCTTCTGTAGATAACTGTATGCGTCAGTCAAATGTTTTGGTCTGGTTCAACAGATTTAAAAATGACCACCATTCATTTGAAGATGAAGTCCGGCCGTCCTTCCACCTCAAAAACGAATGAAAATGTATTGAAACTTCGCTGCTTAGTGAGCTCTGATCGTAGACTTACAATTAGGGAGATAGCTGACTAGCTTAATTTAAGTCTCTGTGCAGTTCAGTCAATTTTAACTGAAGATCTGAGTTGGTTGCTACATCATGACAATGCTCCGGATCATCGTGCCTTCTCCATCGTTTAATTTTTGACCAAATTCAAAATCCCTGTGCTTCCACAACCACCATATTCCCCTAAATTTGGCCCTGCGGACTTTTGCCTAAAATGAAATTTTCATTGAAAGGGAAGTGATTTAGACTCGATTGAAGACATCCAGGCAAATATGGGCAGCGTGCTTAACATATTTCAGGAATAAAATTTCCAGGAATGTTTAAAAAAGTGGAAATAACATTGGAGTCGGTGTGTTCAGTCAGAAGGGGAGTATTTTGAAGGAGATGCATGAGAGTAGCATGTAAGTATCGCCATTGTACAATTACAAGCCCATTCTTAAAACTTTCCTATCACACCACGTATACTCCTTCCACCTCTCACCTTTACCTTCTTTGCTTAGGACTAGTTTTTCATCTAAACTCACACCACTGCTTCTCTTTTCTCCAGAGACCTCTTTAACTTTCCGGGGCAGTATCTGTCTTTCCTCTAGTGAAATATGCGTCTAACTTCTTACATTTGTCCTCGAACTATTTCTGCTTAGTCTTTTTCCAGTTCCTGTCAATCTCAGTTTTTAAACGTTTGTATTTCCTTTCGCCTGCTTCGTTTGCTGATTTTTTAATATTTTCTCCTTTCAGCAGTAAATTTCAATATATACTGTGTCAGCCAAGGAATTAAATTAGGCCTTGCGTTTTTATCTATTTTATCCTCAGCTGTCTTCAGTGTTTCATCTCTCAAAACTACTCTTTCCTTTTCAGCTGTATTCCTTTTCCCTGTTCTCGTCAATCGTTCCGTAACGGTCCCTCTGAAACTCCATACGACCTCTGGTTATTTAACTTATTCTGGCCCCATCCCCTTAATTTCTTACCTTTCTGTCATTCCTTTAGTTTTAATCTACAGTTCATAACCAATAAATTGGAAAAGTCTTGCAATCTAAAATCTGGTTCAGAAATCTCGATCTTACTATTAACCAATCGGAAACCTTTTGGTATCCCTAGGTATCCTCGACGTATACAGCCTTACAGCCATATTTCACGATTCCTAATCCAAGTGTTAGCAATAATTAAATTATGCTCTGTGCATAATTCTACCTTTCAGCTTTCTCTTTCGTTACTTTCCCCCAGTTCCTATTCACCTACTAATTTTCCTTCTCTTCCTTTTCCTACTATCGAATTTCAGTCCCCCACCACAATTAAATTTTCGTCTGTCCTAACTACTGATTAATTTCTTTTATCTCATCATACACTTCATCAGTCACTTCATCATCGGCAGAGGTGGTTGGGATACAAATTTGTCATACTTGGTGGGCATGAACTTTGTGTGCATCAATAGATACATGAAACTCTATATAATACTTTCATGAACAAGAGATAATATTCAAGTTTCACGAAACAACGCCTGTGCCAGTATGGCTCTACGACAGTGAACCTTGAATTGAAGAAAAGAAAAACGAAATCAGGATATAGTGTTCTGAAATAAGTTCTGTGAGATCTACGAAAGATTGCTCAAGAACGTTTCTTAGAAGACAGAAGTTAAATTTAATTTAAACGACGAACAGGGAGAATACGTGGGGATATGAAAGTTACATCTTAAACATACGTATAGAGGCGAAACTCCAGTGAGTGTAAACACGTACATGCACTCCACCCCTGCCACTGACAAAGCGAAACCTATATAGGCAGGTGAGGAAACAAGTGTTCTTCAAAATGTGAAGTAGGCACGGGCATATTGCATGAACCCTGAAACGAAGAAGATAGCAATGACCAAGTTGTCAACATCACGGGTGCCATGGTTGCAGAGATGCACGACTAGCGGGTGTAGCTTTCTACTTCAGTGCTAGTTTGGAGCAACGTAAGTGAAACTGGAATGAATGTTTGCGTCCTTTTGTCTCCTTCGATGAGAATTAGGTTCATCACTACACCCGGAAACAAAGTGTAGGTCGTCTAGAGGGGTTTTGTCCGATGAGATTGCATGAGGAAAGAGAAAAGGCTTCCATACCTCAAAAAACCTTGGATTCGAAGGTCGTTATAGTTATTGGCTTCTCAGGAAAATGAAATAAAGGTCACTGCACTATATTGCACTGTGGTGTCTGATCTTTTCGAAAAGAAATTTAAGAATATAACGGTCCATTTGGCACAGGAGAATATGCTGTTTCATTGCGCTAAAACATCAGTACATTTATCTTTAGTTGTCAAAATAAAATAGTATCAAATGCAGTGTGAATTACTGTCAGTTCTCGCATTCATGCGACCTGACTCTCTGTGTAATCTCCCCAAAGATGAAGGAATGGCATACAGCAATTAAAAACGATCAAATAAAATCGTCTTCGAGACGGAGTCGTCTATCAGAGTGAAAGGTCCTATAGTCCCCTCTCATTATCACTTTATTTGCTTTCCAGTGCACTTTGCGTGCTTTGCGAGATCTCTTCGAAGAATGGTGAGCTGATTTAACCGCTTGGCGCTTTGTCTCGTAGTGAGAGAGGAGCTTCTTATAATTCAGTCTTACTAAACGTGCACCTTTTGCAGCTTTTGGCCTCGCGTTTTGTTTTATTCGGGTGTTTTCGTTGCTAAATTTCGTACCAGAGAAAACTAAGCAATAATTCAGTCTGGCCGTAGCCTATTTCTTCGTACGATTTGCAAGCATCATAAGGCTGTTATGTTGGTTCTGTTCAATTCTGCAAAAGCGGCAATAACTCCATTATAAGTTTTCCATTTTTTTATATGTAACCCAACTCAACACTACGATCCAATAAAATGTTTATCCCTTGATCTCCTATTCCAAAACTCTCTGGAATGTGTGAGAGAGTGAATGTGGGTGTGTTTCATTTTGCTGTACGGCGGTTTATTCTGCTGCAGAGAATCGACGGTAGGCTTCCAGAATGGCCAACACTTGTAGTTTGTGTGTAAGTTACTGGTTTTCGGTTGGTGGTGGAAGCCTCATCTCTGTGTTTTCCTGGCCATGGGATTGTGTGGGAGAAATTTTAGTGTGAGATGGTAAGTCTGCTTCTAGCTCTCCGAGGGTCTGTAGCCGAGATCTCTTCGAAGAATGGTGAGTTGATTTAACCGCTTGGCGCTTTGTCTCGTAGTGAGAGAGGAGCTTCTTATAATTCAGTCTTACTAAACGTGCACCTTTTGCAGCTTTTGGCCTCGCGTTTTGTTTTATGAAGTTTTGCTGGGTCGCAACAAGGAAGCCAAGTCTTTTGCAGACCTTCAGTTTGATTCCTAATACAGACTTTGGTCCATAACAAGAACGTAGCAGAAAGGTGTTGTATATGTTGAAGCGATCTCACATAGGAAGTGTGCCCTCGATTCAGTGTGAATGTTTGTGTGCCTGCGACTGCGAGTGTATACATTATAATCTTTTCCGAGTCTTCATAATTTTTGCCTCTTTTTGAATTTTCTTTGTTCATTACTTTATGTCCGTTGGAAACCATCCACGTTGGTTAATATAAGAGTTTGTTTGCCCTCTGCCATTACCCTTTGTGTATTCAAATGTGTTCTCTTTAAAATGTTAATTGTTCGCGGCTGCGTTGTTTAATGTTGCTAACATTTGGCCACGGTAGGTAGAAATTTTGTCTCTGCGAACCACGTGGCCACACGAGTTAACTGTGAGCCTAACTTTCGTGTGGTCCCCTGCCTCTGTCCTAGAGTTTACATATTGCTCTGATTTCGGAATATTAAATATATCCTGTTCGGATTATTCAGTTATATTTGTGGTTTGGGATTTCATATTAAGCGCGTAAGCGTGTATGTGTGGCCCTCTTTGAGGCTGTTTCTCCAAACCGAGGTTCAACATTAAATGCTACCGTGATATTCAGATTTACTGTTTCATTTAATCATTTCTCAACACAGTGGAACAAACGTCGTAGCTGCGTTGCATGTTGGTGTTTGGGCCGTCCTTGCTGCTCGTTGAGTGAATGTTGGCCTGAATGTGAGTGTTCAACCTTTCCCGTCCCCCTCTAACTACGAACACGATTTTAAATTAAGAAATTCTGTTGTGAATTGTAAAGCGATCCACAAGCAACCGTACGTAGTTACCAGGCAACAGCAGTTATATAGATGTCTTCTATCAATGTCTTCAGAAATAAATAGTTTTGTTTCAAGTCTTATCCAGTGTACCGATGTTACGAGTCGTTTACGTACTCCATTCATCTTGTAGCTTCCTTATTGCCCATCCATAGCGTTCCCATGCGCACAGGTCCAATAATTAGAGTTCCCTTTTTATTTAAAAGCTGCTCTTATTCTCAGTGCTCACACGCTTTTTAGCTTATTTTAATATTTGATTTATGTGAACAATCCCTGGATCATACGAGGTGGTTTTTTTTTTAAGTAAGTACCGTTTTGAAATTAAAAAAAGACGTGCTAAGATATCTCAATAATTTTATTTTTACATGAAAGCCTGTACCTTAATCTACGCATTGACGCCATTACAGTCTGATTCTTCCTTGTTTACGTTGTGTACTGAGTGTTTAAGATGCCTCCGACAATCGTGAGTGCCGCCGACTGTGAAGTACGGGCTGTTATAAGATTTCTTAGTGCTAAAGGCCTAACAGCGATCGATATTCATCGTAAGATCTGTGCAGTTTACGGAGAAAACATTATGAGTGATGGAACGGTAAGAAAGTGGGTGAGAGCATTTAAAGATGGCCGCACAAATGTGCATGATGAACCACGGAGTGGGCGTCCTTCGATCGTTAATGAAAGTTTGATGCAGGAAGTGGACAACAAGGTGAGAGAAAAAAGACGCTTCACGATTTCCACCTTGCGGGTTGACTTTCCTACTGTTTCTCGTAGTGTTTTGTATGGCATTGTGACCAAGTACTTGAATTACCGAAAATTTTGTGCACGTTGGGTACCGAAAATGTAGACGGATGTGCACAAAACGAAACGTTTAGACAGTGCTTTAACTTTCCTTGAGCGGTACCACAACGACGGTGATGATTTCTTAAGCCAACTAGTTACGAGCGATGAAACATGGGTGGCCCACGTCACACCAGCATCAAAGCAACTGTCCATGGAAGTTGAGAAAGGGCATCGTTTTGCTGCAAGACAATGCCCGTGCGCATGTCACGAATCAGACCAAAGATCTCATCATATCTTTTCGATGGAAAACCCTAGATCATCCTCCGTTCAGCCCCGATCTAGCGCCCAGTGACAACCATCTGTTTCTGTACTTGAAGAAACACGTGGGCTGTCAGGACGATGACGAAGTCAAAACAGTGGTTCAAAATGGTTCAAATGGCTCTGAGCACTATGGGTCTTAACTGCTGTGGTCATCAGTCCCCTAGAACGTAGAACTACTTAAACCTAACTAACCTAAGAACATCACACACATCCATGCTCGAGGCAGGATTCGAACCTGCGACCGCAGCGGTCGCGCGGTTCCAGACTGTAGCGCCTAGAACGGCTCGGCCACTCCAGCCGGCCAAAACAGTGGTGATGCAGTGGTTAACAGTGGTGATGCAGTGATTAACAAGTTAGGTGGCAGACTTCTATGAGGAGGGTATTCAAAAACTGGTACAACGTTATGACAAGTGCCACAATATTGACGGAAATTATGTAGAAAAGTAGATTAATGTACAGGCTTTCATGTAAAAATAAAATTATTTAGATATCTTAGCACGTCGTTTTTTAATTTCAAAACGGTACTTACTTAAAAAACACGCCTCGTATTAGTAATTGGATCCCATTTGTTATGAATGACATTACAGTGAATGTCCTTTTAGGAGTTTTCCTTATGACTAAATTAGTTAACTTTCCAAATCAGTCTAACCTCTTGTTTGTTGTGTGGCTAGAAGAGGTGGCGACTCAATCTTTTACCTTGATTTTAATGTCAGTTAGCATTTCCATTTGCGCGTGGCTCTTTTAGCCATCAAGATATAGCTCAGGGCTCCATTCATTCCATAAACATCACTTAAGTACACGTCACTTACAAGACAGCGTACGGTTCCTGCTTCTTGGAGATTTACGAAATGTCCAGAACGATAGGAAAAGTGTATATTACTAATCTCTAAAAAGGGCTAAGTTGAAAATAATAATAGCGAAAGAAAGGGTGTCTATTCCTAAAACTAGTATGAATTGATCAGTCAAGGTAACACGTTGCTCACAACGCCACTAGAAACTCATAGTCGCACCAATCTGTTGACTATACTTACTTCTGACAAGTGCTAACCGTACCCACCTCTATAATCCGCAACCCACTTTATGATCCTTGGCGCAGGGTACTCTCTGTACCACTGCCGCATTAGTATTTTCCTGTTACAGTATTGAATGGTTGACAGAAAGAGCGACAGTTCGCAAGCCTCCATGTGTGCTGCAGTCTCTTTACTGTCCTTTCGCGAGGCATACGAACTGCCAGCAGTCGTGTTGGCTCTGACGCTGTCTGTGTCAGTGCGCAAAAATTTTAATGTAACATTTCTTTCCGTGATTTTCTCACAGGTATATCTTCCTTTTGAACTACTGAGTGTGCTACATTTCAATCCGAGGTAGAACCATGGCAATGAATAGGAGTGTGATTTAATGACGCATCTGATACAAAAAATACCTCTCCAGATAAGGACAAAACTCAGTTGCGACAATCTGAGAGGTTCAGTGAATATGAAATCTTAAGCCTTGAACGTTAAGACCTTACAGTCAAATAATTCAAATTCCGAGTTATTAATGAATATTCACTCCGTATCCCGCAAACTATAAAGGGTTCACGACGAAGATAAACAAAAACGGCGTGTATTTGCAGGAATACGGAAGTAATGAAAATGAAATGTGGGTACATCGCGTGCGATACGTGTGCACATGCGGGAAGAACGCGGGGAGCAGAAAATAAACTCCGTCAATAGTGTTCTGCTTGGTGGGTGTGGCCAAAAGGGCCAAAACCTCAGAAATTATTTTATCAGTTAAGGTGCACGAACAACTATAAAGCACGACAAACGCACAACAGAGCGAAGGAACGGTAATTTAGAGTTTAGACGAGGAGAACGGCACTGTTTTGGCACGCAAGTGCGCATGATAACTTTCGGGGCGAAAGCAGAAACGCACGGCAGTAAACCAGTAACACGGACAGCTTAATAATCTGCTGCTGTTATGCAATTAGCCTCCTCTTTGAGCTACTGTGAAGCGGAAGCCATGGATAAAAAGAATAAGAGAAAAGAAAAAGTTGAAGGTCATTGCTGAGAAACTCCGCACTGTCGTGAATGGTTGGCTACCTCTTAGAGTAATATGATATTCAAGACATGTAGAAAGTCACCCCCCCCCCCTCCAAAAAAAAAGGAAGCTTTGTATTCTAGCTCTATGTTGACTTTCACCACCTGCACAACTTCCACAGCAGACTTTCTCCTCACTGGTCATCTTCATGTCTTCTAAAAGCCTTTTCTGTTTTCGGCGTTGGAGTTTGCTTTTTAACAGTACTACTTCTCTCAGTAGCTCAAACAACAAAATAAAATTAGAAAGGTATGTGTTAGCCAAATTCTTTACAATTAATTCCGTTTGTCATTTCTCAACCTTAAAAGTTTATGGTGTTCCAACCTCTCTTTTGGAGATTCTGAGCGTTCTACGCTTCTTTTCCCCATTGGTATACGCCTTCACACCTTTTTTCATCAAATATTATTTCATGCTAAATTATCAGACCGCAGTGACTTCTTCCTTTCTATAGCTTCCATTATATTCTCTTTCATGTTTATAATTATGCTGATTTCGTCATTTCTGATGTGGTCTAATCTTTAGACGGCAGAATTTCGTACCCTGTAATCAGTTGCCAGATATAGCAGTTGATCTTTTTATGATTTCCCACTTGCCCCGTTATCTGTCGTCGTCGATGAAATTAGTAATCGATCTTCTATAGTTGAATGTGTATTACTCTTTTAGAACACTTTACTGCGAAGAACGCAAGTTTTGTAGCGTAGCTAACGATAACTGTCTGAATCTGGTTATTTATGTAACACTTTTTGCAATCTAGGCGATAAATAGCTCTAAAGGGATATTAGATTCATATTCACACGCACACACACACACACACACACACACACACACACACACAGAGAGAGAGAGAGAGAGAGAGAGAGAGAGAGAGAGAGAAAGAGAGAGAGATTTCACGTTGTAACC
Organism: Schistocerca cancellata; assembly: GCF_023864275.1. Taxonomy (NCBI): domain Eukaryota; kingdom Metazoa; phylum Arthropoda; class Insecta; order Orthoptera; family Acrididae; genus Schistocerca; species Schistocerca cancellata. The sequence continues at coordinate 267,304,011 of NC_064634.1, forward strand.
CATCTTGTCGTATCTTGTCTTGAAACTGAGAAGATGGACACTCGAGACTGATTAAAGTATTTGAATACCTATAACATTTACGATAAATGAACAGTTGAAACTGTTCTTATACAAAGGAAAAGACCTTTCGAATGCTAATTTCTGTAAACTAGTATTAATCTTTGTTCTAATAATGTATAATCGAGTCATCTGTGATAAAATCAACCTGAATATGTTTGCTTCTTCCTCTATTGGCAGCGGCACGATAAAGATCAAAGTGCGTTACCTCTAACACTTTTAGCAGTAGTAAATGGACAATATATGTGAAATATGTGTTTTACTGCCTGACATGAACATCCTTTCAGATTTTCTGTTTTAATTAAATGAATTGAATGATTTCTGGATCATTTAATTTACAAACAGGTGACAAATGTCATGGGATACCTCTTAATACCGTGTCGGACTCCCTTTTCCCTGATGTGGCGCAGCAACTTGACGTGATATGGACTCAACAAAGCGTTGGAAACCCTGTGCAGAAATATAAAGGCATGCTGCCTCTGTAGCTGTCCATAACTGTGAAAGTTTTCCTGGTCCAGAATCTTATGCGTGAATTGACCCATCGATTATGTACGATAAATGTTCGATGAGATTCAGTTCGGTTGACCTGGTTGGCCGAATTACTGGCTCGAATTGTCCACAACGTTCTTCAATCCAGTCGCGAGCGATTGTGGCCCGGTGACATGACGCATTGTCATCCATAAAAATTCCATCCTTGTTTGGGAACATGACACCCGTGAATGGTTGCAAATTGCCTCAAAGTATGCGAACATCCACAGAACTCAGTCCATTCCATGTACACACAGCCCACACCATTACGGAGCCACCAACAAGTTCCACAGCGCATTATTGACAATTTGGGTGCATAGTTTCGTAGTATTCGCGCCAGACTCGAACCATACCTTCAGCTCTTACTGAAATCTGGACTCATCTGCCAGGTCATGGTCTTCCATTCGTCTGGGATCCAACCGATATGTCACGAGCCCAGGAGAAAGGGCTGCAGAAGATGTCGGGCTGTTAGTAACGGAACTCACGTCGGTCGTCTGTTGCCATAGACCGTTAACGCCAAATTTCGCCCCACTGTCCTAACCAATACGTTCATCGTACGTCCGACATTGATTTCTGTTCTTGTGAGTATTGCTTGTCTGTGACTATTGACAACACTAAGCAATCGTCGTTTATCTATGCCGTTAAGTGAAGACCTTCAAGCACTGCATTATCATTGGTGAGAGGTAATCCCAGAAACTTTTTACTGTTGGCACACTCTTGATACTGTGGATCTTGAAATACTGAATTCCCTAATGAATTTAGAAGCTGTCCTATTCCCGATGTGCGGCCATAATCGCGTCGGAACATGAATCAGCTGCCTACAAACGACAGCACCGTCAATGCGCTGCCATTTTGTACCTTGTGTACGCTGTAATAACTCCACCTATACATGTAAATATAGCTGTTCCGTTACTCCTGTCACCTTCTGTAAGTTGGAAGCGACTTGCTTGGTAACACAGAGATCGAGTGCCATAAGCGTTCTGTCAGTTAGTTCTTTATCCTTTGATAGTGGAGCCTCCGTTTTGCACAATGTCTGACTAATTTTATACTATGTAATTTCGGCCTATATTTTATTTCTATTTTAGGCGGTAATATCAATAAATATGATCTCTATGAAATTAAAAATTTTCATTATTTTTATCAGTATCAGGAAAAGTGGCAATAATTGTGGCTGACCCTTTCTTACTGACTTTGAAGTGGGTTTCCCTTCATCAAAATTTTATTACACTTAGCAACAAAAAAAATCTCATGAATTTATATTTATAGTTATCGGGAAGTGCTTCACAGTACCACTTTGTTGCACTTGTGTGTGTTTCAATAAACTCTGGAAATTTAGAGTTTAAACTGTACAGGTAGTTACAGACCAATTATCTACTGAAGATTACTGTGGAAGGCAATATCCTTTATATTAAACGTTATCAGGAAAATAATTAATTTAAAAATGTGTACCAAATATTATTATAGCCAGGATACAAAACTTCACGTCACACATTTTGTAGTAACTGCTTCAAATGAAATAAAATAGCCGTACCATGTGCCCCAAATATAGATATTGACTATGCAAAAGAAAATCGATTGGAACAGGAATAGTGAGTGACAACAATTACGTTTATTCATTTTATCAATACAAAGTTCGTAGGACATTTGACTGAGCGTCGACACAGTTCGGTAACTAGGTAGGTAGGGAGGGGTGATTAATGATGTTGATAGTTTGATGGAATCGGCAGTACATGAAGATGTAGGAAGCTGGCATGCTCTCGGCGTGACGTGCGACGTGTTGATGTGGAGGCAGGCTGATGACGGTGGTATGGCTGTTGATTGACAGCTATCTGCCGGTGTCTCATCATTCCTGGGCAGCTGTTGATTTATGGACGTCGCTCAGAGCTGCTGAATCTGCACTCTGCTAGCTCTTAAAGTCTGGTGACCTGTATGGCTAATCGAAACTCCTATGTGAGCGCTTATGGTTGCTTCATTCGCTGAGTCGTTACGAGTGTTCGGTGCCTCTGGATGCTCACACAGCATGTTACGCCTGTAGTAATTAAACTGTGGTGGCAGTATCAAACGTATGGTATATTCACATGTGCCACATCACAACAACATATATATTTGATGATCTGTGTTACGAATCAATGTTAATACTGATTATGTCTATTACTAAGTTGTAAAAGCTTGAAGTCTTTGTTTTATGACAATCGTTCAGTTACACTGGCCACCAACTCTGAATAGCTGTTTTTAATTGTGTTGTGTAAGTATGTTGTCATTTTAAGAAAGATTTTAATGATACTTGGAGTCGTATGGCACCATCACTAATCAAGAAGGTTTTATTGTCTGAAGATGGCAAGATTGCTAGGAAGAACTAGTGTTCAGTCCCAATGAAAGAGACTTCATATCCGATCTTTACCTCATGGGTTTTCCATTCCACTTTATATATATAATAAGATCAAAGATACTCATGGTGCCAAACATCGGACTGAAACGCAGTGGAAACGTGGGACGTCACAATATGACAACAGACATCAGGATGTCTACATTCCTACAGTCATCTCCAATAGAACATAGGAATCAGATGTAGAGTCTGTTATGCCTACTTGAAAACAGAGCGACATGCCCCCTGAACGCAAAGTCGGAATGAGGCTATAAACGGCGGTTTCAATGTCAGATACGAATCAATGTTTGAGAAACCTAAAACAGCATGAGAATGAGAATCAACTCCAGATTCCGACTCAAATTCAGAATGATCCTAAGAATTCTCCGGCTCGGAAGATTTTATCTCCCTCACTGTTTTCCTTCGGGGCACTGTATTTTCTAGCTCAGTGTTACCGGTGAACTCAAATTATAATGCCTGCTAACGATCAATCGACGCTGGGGATTTCCACCTTCCCTGTCTTCTTTGCAACGCACCTATCGTTTCGCTCTTGATTCAAAACAATCATTCGATTCTCTTTCGCAGATAGCCTTATTTCTCATCATCAAAGACTGGCATGATGTACGCCGCCATTCGACAGGGTGGGTCTCAAGTTATCTGGAGCCGTACCGCCACTCTTACATGCAGGGTTTCTTAAGAAGTCAATGATTGCGCCCAGGGATCAGACCTTTGCATTCGTGAGTTGCTAACCTGCAAGTTAACAGCATGTCCACTAAGCGAAACTGTGTGTGTGTGAATTTCTAAGGGAATAAACTGCTTAGGACATCGGTCCCTAGACTTACACATTACTTAAACTAACATAAATTAACTTCTTCTAAGAACAACACACACACCCATGCCCAAGGGAGGACTCGAACCTCCGGCGGGAGGGGCCGCGCAGTCAGTGACATGGCGCCTCTAACCGCGCTGCCATTCCGCTAAGCATCCCAGGATGCGGCGTCCCTCTGTAGTTTGTCACTCTGTAAATGGCACTGCCTCTTCAGGGCGAAGCACGATACATGTAAACAGCAGTGTCAGTAAACTGCAGTGTCAGTGGGGGAATTCTTACGTTTACAAATCACGACTTTAGGGACGTGTTTCTTCGGAGAGCCACGCTTACAAGTGTGAATGCACCAGAAGTATGTTCCGTAATGGCTCTCATATTTTCCTTTGAAAAGAAAGACTTCGGCGCGTGTCAGAATGCTACATTGGAGGGATATTTAAGTATATCAAACGTGCACTTGTACACCTTGTAAAATGCTTTGGATTTGAAGAACAAATAAGTTGACTATGATTATGGCCAGTAGTCAAAACTGGGCCCTTGGAAAGGTTAGTCAATACAATCGTGACCTTCTCAGTGCGTTATCATGTGCTGGTACCAGTGTTAACAACTACTTGTCCCTAATTAACAGGACAGCTCGAAGATCATGCAGGTAGACAGAAAATCGGTGTTTCTTACATAATGAAGAGCGAACTGTACGACAGGCCAAGTGTGAGAGAATGATCTGATTTCCGAAAAGATAGAGACTCTGTTAGATGGAAACGTTGTAGAAACACACGCCTCGTTGTCCGCAGCTCGTGGTCGTGCGGTAGCGTTCCCGCTTTCCACGCCCGGGTTCCCGGGTTCGATTCCCGGCGGGGTCAGGGATTTTCTCTGCCTCGTGATGACTGGGTGTTGTGTGATGTCCTTATGTTAGTTAGGTTTAAGTAGTTCTAAGTTCTAGGGGACTGATGGCCATAGCTGTTAAGTCCCATAGTGCTCAGAGCCATTTGAACCACACGCCTCGTTCAGTGTTATTGGTCAGAGGGTACGGTTGGTAACAGAAACTCGAAGTAACAAAAGTTGTGAAATAAGCCATGAAGTTGACAGAAAACGCTGTGTATGCTATGCCAATCATTAGCACGTAGATCCAGGCTAAACTATCTTAGATACTGAGTGAAGTGATGAGAATTCACTTTGGGGATTGATATTTGTCTGAGCAATGTTCACATTACGAACTTGTGCTACGAAGAGTAACTAGATATTTTGTTTTCGATGCGAAGGAAAGACTCTGTTGGAGCTTTCTCTTATGGGCATCAGACTCTACACGTCCACTACCTTCCTTACTCGCTACCTGGAAACCAGGCCACCCTTTGCATAGTATAATCACGACTACACAGTCCCAAAAGTTTGTTACAAAGCCGAATAGAATAATTCATCTAGTGCAAATCCAATCTTTAAAGTTAAAGAAATATTATCTACCTTCAAACAATAATTTTTTAAAATGCAATTTCATTTGTTTAATGTTATTGTATACTTGGCACTCGTAAACTGAGTTTCACAATATAACAAAATAAAAATTTTGTCTTGGACCTTTGGCTGTTTGCTAGTGTTTCATTCTCAGTATAGAAACATCATCGCATTACAGAAGCCTTGCGATTGGACTGACCGAATCGTGAAAGTCCATTGTGAATTGATTGAACGGATTCAGAAACCAGAGAGAGCCTTGGGTCAGACTCTCGTTTTCATCAGCTGTTGATCTCATCACTATTTCAGTACATTCTCATATAATATTTTACATTCTTCAGACATCCTTTCATCTACTCTCAATTTCTGTTTATTCTTTCTCCAGATCATTTTCCACATCTTACAATCTCTGTCTCGAAGTTCATTTTTTCCATTTAACATTTTCCCTCTGAAAAAATTTTCTTCTGGAGATTCTTCTGCGTCTATGTCGTATATTCCTAAATCGTTTAAAACTTCTTAGAATCTCTATTGTCATTTACCTTGCATAAATCCTCAAAATATATTTGTTACTTTTTCTTTGGTGTGATACATTTTAAGGCTTCAGCGCTGCTTATTTGACCCAAAATTTTCCTTACTTTTCCTATTTCTGATTTAGAATTTATTGCTACCTATTCATTTATGTAGAGGCATTTTGCTATCCCTACCGTTGTGTAATACGTTACCTTTGCGTTTTTTTGGCGATGCACGTGTTGTATTTTTTGTTTTTGTTATTCTTTATATGCTTTCCATTTTGTGAATCCTTTCATTTGTTAGCTGGTTTCTCTAATGCACTTTGAATCATCTCTTCTAGATTCTTCTCACTTTTGTCTTTGCCGATGGCGATTGTATGCGTTAACCTTATCTCTCCACACTGCTACAGACTATTCATTTACACTGACTTGAAACTATATATCTTTCTTTCGTCATTTACATTCTCCCTCTATAAGGAAAGGGTTGCCAGCGATGGGCTGTCAGCGACTATGTTGCTTTTGGTTAGAAATAAGGAACTTAATACAAATTTTAATGGGATGAAATAGTCTTGAAAGACTAGATGCTGATGATGTGAGCTATTCCTGTTCTATGGAGATGAGATGGGCGCTGGGGGCGGCTCATCATGGTATGATTGTAATCTAGGAGATAATATTATAGATACGGTTTTTATATGAGAAATACGTAATATAGGTACCGGATGCGTGAAAGCGTATTGAATTGCTGATAAGTAGGAAACGACGGCCTCCACCTACATTTTGGGTGAATGAGTAGTGTGGATTGTTGCTGATTGGGAAGGTAGATCTCGGGAAATTTTCCGTGGTCAGGTAACCGGAGGAAATTAAAAATACTGTGGGAAACGATATGGAGCGATAGGAGAAATCGGCTAAGAGGCTCATAATGATAGACAAACCGCAGTATTCTAAGATTCTCGAATAGTGGAGATACAGTAGGGTGTTGTTTCTGAATATGCGTAATAAATTATGTGATTCATTTAGTGTCGTGCAATTTCGGAGAGAAAAAAAGTAGTCTCAGGAAGCAAGTTGTTGGTTGTCGATGCCGTACCTAATTATTCTGCTCCAAGACCCTTGGGATACAGCATTGCATTGTTATCGTCCTGTTACTGAGTGCACTGTCTTAAGCTCTCCCGTGTTTGTAATCAAGAACGATTAATGCCGAACTTAGGTCCCTCCATTACCGAGTCAAGTATGCCCTGATGTGTCCGGAAGAGTCGGTGAATCTATCTGAGCCTCAAATCAGATTATGACATATATTATTCTTCGATTGCGCGCCTCTTCATTAGTTATACACTCTACCTACGCATGCATTAGTATTCAGGTTTACTTTTATTTTTGCAGTACTGTGAAGACAGCAAAATGCTTTGATGTAGACAGGTTTGATTCATTGTGTTTATAGTTCAAGTATACCCACCTCACGCCTACATAGTTTTATTTGACTACCAATCTGGATGTTCGGCGAAACTTTTTCCCTATCTTCATCCATTTATCAGTGTTTGACTCAGGGTCTGAACTCGCTTACACAAAAAAAAAACCACTCGTTACACGTTTATATATCTGAACAAAACCATATTGCTGACCAAGGAGCATATTTTCAGTTTACTGAAACCTACTGTTGCCCAAAATAGCATCATGTGTACATAAAAATTAATTGTCACATAAAATTACAAAATCAGAAAGGTCAAATGAATGTGAAGACTTTCAAGGTATTTCGTTTCGTGGACTTAAAATTTGGCTATGGGCTAGCCTAGCATAACCCGATTCAGTGGTACATTGTACGAATTGTATGACTCACCCCCGTGCTTGAAACTGCGCAACAATTAACCTTCATTGCCCAGTATAATGAGGGTTAAACCTATTACGCTGTTGTACTTTTTCAAAATGGATGTTCCTGTATTTCATCACGCACTTGTGCAAATTCAGCTGGTTTTGACACATAGCCGATATTACGTGCTCGCAGATCCACATCTCTATCCACAGCACAATTACAATTCACTTTCCCTTATTTCCAGCATCTTCTACTTTGAGAAATCAGGCAATGGTTGTCACTTATTTAACAGAATCCACTAACGTTCCATAGAATATGAAAGGAACGTGAATTTACCTAAGAGGGATAAGGGAGACCAAAGCGAAACTTCATAACATGTCTTGGTCTTGCCTGTTGTAGCTATAGCTAACTGAAACGAGAAAATGAAGCAGAGAGGTTTAGCAAAACAGTTAATGTGATCCATGTTTCAGCTGAATGAGATAACAGTAATCTCCTTTTTCTGTAGGTCTTTCGCATTAAAGATCCGTGGTTCGTTATTTCGGAGCGAGCTAACACTAAGTCTTACACAACTGCCGCATTCCACGACTCAGATTTAAAGTATATCGTAAAAATGTCAGTATTAGTATTATTAAGTGTCCTAAGTCACCACTAGTTTTCCATCGAGATTCGGAGAAGCAGTGTCATCTGTAATTATTGACCATGTGATCAGTATAGCGCAGCATATTCATTCTGGAAACAGCAGAACGAAGTTCACTGGTAGAAGCTTATTAAAAAATGGCATAACTTCATCTATAATAACTAACTAAAATGGAAAATGTTTCTTCTTATCGAAGGAGAAAACCTTATTTTTTAATTTAGAAATCTGGATATTGTCACATAGCATAACGTACATGTATATATTTTGGGATCTCCAACACTGTCTAAGATAATTACTTAGGTAGGTACTGGCATTGATTAGGTACTGCAAGCGATATACGTACGTGTGATGCTGTCGGCGTTTCAGTAAGAATACAGAGTGGAAACTATCCGTTGTTTGAAGCTGACATACATTTCTCGTAAGGACCACGGAGATAAGGTTAAGAGAAGTTAGGAGTCGCACGGAGGCATATAGACGGTCTTTCCCTTGCTCTGTTTGCAAGTGGAAGACGGAATAAAATGGCTGGTAGTGGTACAAGGTTCACTGCACCAAACGAAATTCGGTGGCTTGCGGAGTATACGTATAGATGCTGATGTAGTGCCTACAGCTTGGCTGATTTCAACAAGACTCAACGCTTGGGATCGGGGCTGCGGCTCCGAAACAATTAACGATCAAAGACATACTCTCACAAAGAATTAGGGGACATATTCGACGGAGAATAAAAGCAGACTAGGTATGTCACCATATTAAACCTTTATCTTTGACAAATTAAATACCCTGCAATATATGGTTACTTGCTTGTTCATTTAATTAACAACAACGTAAATGTCCGGCTGTTGTAGACAGCACAGTGGAAACAGTGCTTTGAGTGGCTCAATAAGCGTTTATCGCCGCCTGACACGTACATGACAATTTCAGTATAAATCTATGATCAGCCTCTGGTATCCTGTCCCATTCTTGGATGAGAGACCTCGAGTGTTCTCAGAGAATCTGAGATAGAACAGGAAGGCGACGAACACGGGTGTCAATTATGTTTAGGTCGAGACTCACCGCCGGCCATCCTGTTATTTCAGTGTCTAGGCTTCGCAGGACAGCACTGGTGACGCCTGCCATAAGGCCCTTAGCAACATCGTTCACGAGAAGGAATATAGAGCCGCCACCATATGCAGCAGCTTTCATACGGTTCACCAACATCTGTTAGATGTACTGGCTGAAGGTATGGCAACCATTGACAACGACAAGATGTGTACGGCTGTCAACACTGATGCCTCCCTACACTATCACAGAAACTAAGCGTAATCAGTTGATTTTCTGGCCAATATCCCACAGGAACCGCTCACCACGGCATCTCCGTACTCTAAAACGGCCCTCACTTTGCGTCAGATAAAACCTGGACTCCTCAGTGAATAACATGTATCGTCAGTGACGAATTTGCCAGGTGACTGGACAGGTAGAACTTAAGGCGATCTGCGAGATGTCGTGTCGAAGTGAGTACTGGAATAGGAAGTCTTGGTGTTAAATTCCTTTCTTCTAACCTGTTCCTTACAGTCCGATCAAACACAGCGGCCCTTCTGAGAAGCTCCTGCATCGGAAAACTTCTAAAATTTGTGGTAGGTTCCAATGGGACCAAACGGCTGAGGCCATCGGCTCCAAGGCTTACACACTTAATCTAATTTAAACTAACTTACGCTAAGGACAACACGCACACCCATGCCAGAGGGAGGACTCAAACCTTAACAGTTGCCTACCAATGCTGTATGTTGCACTGGCCAACGCCGCTGGGAGGAGTCAGCGACTGGCCCCACAACCATGACACATTCCCTATCTAGGATAAATCACATTACTTATGTATTTCCATAATTTTGGCAGGAGAAGATTAAATTGTTGATTATTATTACTGGGAAAGGGTTTCTGGGACATTTTTAGTAAAAAATAAATAGTTTTTTACATTTATTTGTATTAATTTCACAATTACAAGGATTACTGAGATGCACATTCAGAACACTTTACAATACGAACTACCTCTTCTTTCTTCGTGTGTGCAGGGCAGATATAATTCCTGCAAGAAGTGCAAGCCTTCATGTACATACGGTCTTTGCTTCTGGCGCATAACAGCGTCATTTCTTTGGCAGATTATGCACAGCTGCACGTGTTACTTTCCGTCACGGCTCCGTAACGTTTCCTCCGCTCACAGCACCTTGATTTTGATTACACTCATACCCAAAAGTTGATAACGCTGTAGTGTATTTTGAGTGTAGGCCTACAGCATTTTGAGCACGTCTTTTCTTGTTGATGTCACAAAGTTCAAGAGCAAGATCTTTCAGGTACTTCTTTCTTCCAGAACTCTTTGTCGGGTAATTCTTTGTCCATTCCTTGTGTGTATCTTGAAATACAACATACGAATTCTATGCTGCAATGTCAATCAAGTTGAAAAACACCGCCATAGGCCATCGACGCGTTGCTCGACGGCTGCTGCACGTTCTTACACACTTATCGAATGTATCCACTCCTGACAATGTACAATTGTAGAATGTCTGGCTTCTCTTCCGTCACATTCATATCATGATGTTGGGTTGACAATACTGTAACAACCTTTCCCTTCTTAGGCACGTAACTGACTTAAGTGGCATCATCACTAAAGGCTAATTGGATTGTTCCTGGTGTAGCTTTTTTTTAGAGAAACAGGACGGAGTTCTGTAGGAATATCGCGTTTGTCACTTCGAATAGTACCAACTGTAGTTATTTTCTCTTTCAAAAGATCAGACGTGAGTGGAACGGTAGTGAACTTTCTGTCCATGGTAACATTTCTATCAGATTATTTCAAGTTAGACATTTCAATCAATCTTCTAACTATTTCAGGGCCACTGTTAAGATTCTTCCCATTAGCGTGCTTTCCAGCGTAGGGATCCACAGCGAAGCAGTATTTCGTATCTGAATCACATAACAGGTTCACCTCTATTCCATATTTTCCTGGTTTTGTTGAAATATATTGCCTGAATGGGCATCGCCCATGGGTGGTCCCAAGTTCTTCATCTAGTGTGACTGACTCACTAGGATTATAAAACTCAGGAAATTTACCAACTACCATGTTCCATATATCCCTGCTAAGGGAAAATTTGTCGGTCTGTTTTCTAGCTACTCGAGTTACAGCATCATCAAAACGCAAGCACTTCAATAAGAGCCTCGGTCTATGGTCCGAAAATGAAGCTCGGTACATGAGAAAGTTTTCTTTACTAAATATATCACGTAAACTGTTCTTGTTCTGTCTATGGACTCCACAGTTCAATAGAATTCCAATAGCTGACACAATTTCTTCCCTTTCAAATGCTTTCAAATTTTTCATGAAAATATCTTCAGATGATTCCCTACGATTTCCAAGCTTTTGATTGGTACACATCAAAATGTTATCCAGGATGTTATCATCGAAGTACATGAGAAAAGTTTTACCTGGTGTATCAGGTTTTATCCCTGGTTTAGTTCCTTTCGGGGTTCTCATTACGTTAGCAACAGACCTCCTCCTCTGATTTACGTAAGGACTTCTCTTCCATGTCATACTTGACGGGGTCACCATGTCTTTTTCAAGTTGATCAATTTGTGCTTTCGGCCTGGGTCGTCAACTTGTTGGTTGAATATCTATGAAAACAGAACCGAACACTAGCAAACTAAGCGCTCTACCGAAACACACATCCTAATATACACGAAAATATCTGCAAAAAGTAATAAAAATCAGTACTTACCCTGTTCACACTCATCACACTCGCTGCTGTCAGAAACTACTTGACCTGGAATATCAATTACTACATCTTCAGTTTCACTGCTTGAGCTTTTGGATAGTTCACCACTAAATTCATTGTCTGAACTCTCAAGCACATTTCTAATTTCGTCATCTGTCAATTTCATCTTCTTGTACATTCTGTCAAATGCCACAAAGATATTACCTTCCACTCACCACACTGTTTACCGTTTGACTGCGAGTGCTGATCGTTGACCTGCTACACCTTCAGTTATAACAATCGCTATAACTAAACAGTGAGTGTAAACCAAAAGCTGTTATTATTGCCGATTGTAGCAATTATAATTACGATAAATGTCATGTATTTATTAAATAAACTACTGTACAAGACAGGAGTTTTAGCCTAAAAACTTCATTGGGGTCAGTTACTGACCCCCCCCCTCCCCCCCCCATTGGTATGCAACTGTTAAACGGGGGGAACCACGCGAATAGGGGAGGGCGCCTTAGACCGCGTGGCTACCCTGCGCAGCTCTTATTGCTCTGGCGGTAGCCGTATGACGCGGCTAAAACTGACAGGTCAGAAATTGGTCTTCATGTGGGATTTTAATGCATCGGCGACATCATGGAACTCTCCTTGTGTACTGAAATACCTACCTGTAGCGTTTCCACAACCTACTTATTACATATGAAGAAACATCGGTATTCGCAGTAACAACACGCGAAGTCCACTCTTTCTGGTTGATAGGGACTGCCCTTGCAACTTGCGCTGCATGAATGCGATTGCATGGCTTGTGTCTGGTTGAATACAACGTCCACGAATGACAACTGCCGGCTCTGAACGTCACTGGAGAACGCCGGATCACCGGTACTCACTTCCTTCTGAGGTGATATCTGATACTGTAGTGCATAGTACAGCTGACATTTGGCGAATGACTTCAGCTGTGGCGTACACTGAAAGCAAAGATCTCAGGCTAAATACGAGGATCACATGTACCCCCTGTATCAAAGCAGATTTAACATACCGGATGCTGATAAGCGTGTTCCCCTAATTGTTTTTAGCAGTGTACTTACAATTAAATGTATGTCGCTGTAGAACTGTTATTTACAGGGAACAATTAATTTTTTGTTTCTGGTAGGGATATCTGATATCACTCTTATTGTTCACGTTTTCAGTTACTTGTTGATGTTTGGTTGTATTCTTGTTGGGCATGTGGCAGCGGATGCCAGTGATGCTGGTTTACTCGCTTCGAACAGTGGTCTGGCCGGTCGCTGTGAACAATGTCACTTGTTCTCATTTCATTAGACAGTGCTATTGTTCTCAATGTGGAACCACTTTTTCTGCGTTTTAGCATCATATTAAATCATTATTCTACCCTGTTCTTGTTGTGGTGGTCTACACATCGAAGTCTCATTTAATGCAGCTCTTCACTCTAGTCTACCCTGCTCAAGCCTCTTCATCTCTGCGTAACTACTAGAACCTACACCCATTTGAAACTGCTTGCTGTATTCATACTTAGGTCTCGCCTACAGATCTCACACTTCCTCCCCTCCAACACATCCGTCAGTTATCGAACTGACTACCTGTTGATGCCTCAGGATACGTCCTGCCAACCATTCCTTTCTCTAGTCGAACTGTGGCACGTATATCTCTCATCCCCACTCCTCAACTTGGATGCAGTGCTCATTAGTTACTCGATCCAAATAAACTTTAGCATTCTTCTGAACAGTCACATATCGAAAAGTTATATTCTCTTCTTGTCTGAAATTCCAATCGTCCACGTTCTATTTCCGTACAAGGCAACAAGCAACACTCAAGAACGGACCTGACACATTTGTATTATATCTTAACGAATACCTCTTGTTCAGATAGCTTATCGTGCTGTTACCCGTCAGTATTCTATACACTCTTTTCTGTTCAATCTTCATCAGTTATTTTGCTGCCCAAATAGCAGACCTAGTCTACTACTTTTATCGTCTCATTTCTACCTCTTCTTCAGATAGCTTATCGTGCTGTTACCCGTCAGTATTCTATACACTCTTTTCTGTTCAATCTTCATCAGTTATTTTGCTGCCCAAATAGCAGACCTAGTCCACTACTTTTATCGTCTCATTTCTTGATCTCAGCATCACCTGGCTTAATTCGTCGACATTACATGATCCATGTTTTTACTTTGTTTGGTGTTGATTCTTACCTTTTTAATATACTATCCATTCCGTTAAACTGCTCTTCTACGTCCACTGGCATCTTTGACAGACACACAATGTCATCGGTAAACCTGAACATTTTTGTTTATTATTGCTGAATTTCAAGTTCAAGGTAGCAGTGTCATCAGTGAAACATATAATTGATAACCATTCATCAGAATTTAAATCCCACTCTTGAACGTATCTTTTAATTCCATCGTTGTTTCTTCGATGTATATATTGAACAGTAGCGACGAATGGGTGTATTCCTGCATTATACCCTTCTTAATCCCAACTCGGCATTCTTGCCCCCCCCCCCCCCCCCAGGACTCTTGTCGAAGATGAATATTACACTACATCTTACTCCTAGGTTTCTCACAATTTCGACCATATTGCACCATTTTGCATTGTCGAACGCTTTTTCTAGACAATATCTTGATTTTTCTCTAATCCTGCTTCAGTTATTAACCGCAACGTCAGAAATGACATTCTGGTGCTATTTTTTTCCAAAGCTAAACTGATCGCCGTGTTGCAGAACTTCAGTTTTCTTTTCCATTCGTTTGTATATTACCGTTGTCAGTAGCGTGGATGCATAAGCTGTAAAGCAGATTATACGATAGCTCTCGCACCTCCAATATGTTTCTGACCTCCACTAGTAAGAATAGTTTTTACTGTCCTGTAACACACACACACACACACACACACACACACACACACACACCAAGAGTATCAGACACCTGGCTGAAAATGACTTACAAGTTCATGGCGCCCTCCAACGTTAATTCTGGAATTCAGTATGGTGTTGGCCCACCCTTATCCTTAATGACAGCTTCCACTCTCGCAGGCATACTTTCAATCAGGTGCTGAAAGGTTTCTTGGGGAATGGCAGCCCATTCTTCTCGGAGTGCTGGCTGAGGAGAGGTATCGATGTCGGTCGGTGAGGCCTGTGACGAAATCGGCATTCCAAAACATCCCAAAGGTGTTCTGTAGGCTTCAGATCAGGACTATGTGAAGGCCAGTCCATTACAGAGATGTTACTGTTTTGTAACCACTCAGCCACAGACCGCGCATTATGAACAGGTGCTCGATCGTGTTGAAAGATGCAGTCACCATCCCCGAATTGTTTTTCAACAGTGGGAAGCCAGAAGGTGCTTAAAACATCAATGTAAGCTTGTGCTGTGATAGTGCCATGTAAAACAACAAGGGGTGCAAGCCCACTCCATGAAAAACACGACCACATCATTACACCACCGCTTCCGAATTTTACTGTTGGCACCACATACGCTAGTAGATGATATTTACCGGGTATTCGCCATACCCACACAGTACCATCGGATCGCCACATTTTGCACCGTCATTCGTCACTCCACACAACGTTTTTCCACTGTTCAATCGTAAAATGTTTACGCTCCTTACACCAAGCGAGGCGTCGTTTGGGATTTACCGGCGTGATGTGTGGCTTATGAGCAGCCGCTCGACCGTAAGTCCAAGATTTCTCACCTGATGCCTAACTGTCATAGTACTTGCAGTGGATCCTGAAGCAATTTGGGATTCCTGTGTGAGGGTCTGGCGCTCTCTGTCAGTCAACAGACGAGCTCGGCCTGAACGCTTTTGTGCTGTACGTGTTCCTTTACGTTTCCACTTCATTATCAGATCGGAAACAGTGGACCTAGGGATGTATAGGAGGGTGGAAATCTAGCTTACAGACGTATGGCACAAGTTACACCCAATCACCTGACCGTGTTCGAAGACCGTGAGTGCCGCGGAGCAACCAATTCTGCTCTCTCACGATGTCTAAGGACTAGTTACGTCACTGATATAGCGTACCTTGCAGTAGGTGGCATCACAATGCACTTAATATAAAAAACGTAGTTTTATGGTGGTATCCGGGTCCTTTTGATCACAATACAGAGAGAAAGAGAGAAATCAGTGATACAACTGCTTTCTCATTTTTATACTGTCCTTTTACTAATATGTTTGTTAGCTTGTCTAACTCGTAATTCTTGTTTCTACACTGAAGCCTGAAGATGATGCAATGGAACACCGAAACAGGTTGCGTAGATAACTTAAATGCAATATAAATAGCTGCAGATGTTATAATTTTCATTGCATACTGAACAGCCGAGGTCCCTGCAACCACATAGTGCAACTCCTGCTATCTTCGGAATTGTGTGGATATTATTTTCCGAAAATCTGATGATACGTCGCCAGTCTCATAGATTCTATATACCAACTGGAACAGTGTCTGGTTGCCAGTTCGCACAACAGTTTTTGAAATTACATTGGAATTTTTTCTATCTTTTCTGCTTGATTTGGTTCTAAGCCTCCCACAGCCCTGTTAATTTCTGACTATAGTGCTGCACTACCTGTGTCTTCTAAATCAATTCAAATTTCTTCTTGCATCACATCACCAAAGAAGTCATCCCCCTCACAGAGGCCTCCATCTTTCTCTCTGTAACATTTATGTCAAATGATAGGTACTTACGAGCTCATAATGTTCTGTAGTATGTTGTCAGCGGCTGCGGATTCTGTGTGTGTGTGTGTGTGTGTGTGTGTGTGTGTGTGTGAGAGAGAGAGAGAGAGAGAGAGAGAGAGAGAGAGAGAGAGAGGGAGGGAAGATAGCTCTGATATTTTGCAACTTACAGTGTGACACCTTGGTGAGATTACTTGACGTGAGCCACGTAAGAGAACGCCATTGGCAGAGATTGGCAGCAACACATATGGTCAGACAACATTTCTGCGGCTCTGAATGGACGAATGGCTGGGCAGCAGGTCGCTACCCTGGCTGCAGAGAGCTGGAAGGATAGTGACGGAAAAGATCCCATCGGCAACGGACGTGTGCTGGTTGTAGCTCCTACTCATTACTTTTGTTATTGAATTTACTTCATTAGCAGTCGACTTTTATCACTGGCCTAAGTAGTCAATATTTCAGAAGTGTTTTTTGATAAATGTTATCAAGTTTGTTGCTCATATTGCATATCCGCAGTCTGTCATTGTGAGGTCACGTAGTTGCGCAATACAAATGTCTTCTGGATAATCTGCCTACAATTACATACTGGTTATAAGAGCCGCGCTTAGCGGCCGCACTGTTTGAGGCGCCATGTCACGGACTTCGCGGCCCCTCCCACCGGACGTTCCAGTCCTCCCTCGGGCATGGGTGTGTGTTTTGTTCTTGGTGTAAGTTAGTTTCAGTAGTGTGTGAGTATAGGGACCGATGACCTCAGCAGTTTGGTCCCTTAGGTATTCATAGACATTTGAACAATGTTTTGTGTATAATAGTCTGATGAAGTGTAAAGTGCAGCGTATGGTGGATGTGAGGACATTACCAGATGCTTAGTTAAGCGCGTGACATCACTTTTAAAACATTTTACACTCTTTAACGACACAAAGATACATTAATCGAAGAATCCGTTCACAGTGCACCATTGCAGCTATACTCCCGCGTCCAAATCCGGCGAGTCCACGACCCGTGCTTCCACTGCAGCGAAAGAGATACCATCTGAAAGAAGTAGGTTCGTGGTATTCAGATCAATAACCGAGATGTGTGATGGACTTGCATATCTCCAAAGACGACCTCCCCTTGTACAGTTGCTGTAGTACATACAGAGACTGATACCGGTCTTGGAAACACAAGGGGTACGTTGTTGCTCTTAATTTTACCACCGAGGGTTGTTTTGAATTTTCTGTATGTCGAGTCAGTCCTCCAAATTATCATTTCTTTTTCAATTTCTGCACACCCTTACAGCAGTCATTTCGTCTTGGCTATCCTGCACTTCCTAATTATTTCATCACTAAAGGATTTATATGGCTATATTCCTGTCTATCCTTGAACATTTGTGTACTTCCTTCTTCTGTTGATCAACCGAAGTATATCTTCCTTTACCTGGGGCTTCTTCACAGTTACATTCCTTGTACCTTGTTCGTCTGTTCATTATCTGTGGCCGGCCGAAGTGGCCGAGCGGTTCTAGGCGCTACAGTCTGGAACCGCACGACCGCTACGGGCGCAGGTTCGAATCCTGCCTCGGGCGTGGATGTGTGTGATGTCCTTAGGTTAGTTAGGTTTAAGTAGTTCTGAGTTCTAGGGGACTGATGACGTGCCATAGTACTCAGAGCCATCATCTGTGATTGCCCTTTTCAGAGAGGTTTCCTTCCCTTCAACAGAAATGGTTGCTGTAGTATTCCTTATCCTTAGGAAACTTCAAACGTGGCTCATCATTCCTCAGAACTTAACTATTCCACATCGTTCCACGCTGTTTGTTTCGGACGATTCTTTTAAGCTTCAACATGTTTTACATTATTACTAGATTGTTATCTGAGTGTATATCGGCACACGGGTACAGTCCAACATCTAATTTCAGACTCTTTGTCTGGTCATGCTGTAACAGAGCTGGAATCTTCCTATGTCAACATCTAGATCCACACATATACTCCCCAAGCCACTGTGCGGTGAGTGGTGGAGGACATCCTGTACCACTACTTGACATTTCCTTTCCTGTTCCACTCACAAATGGAGCGAGGGGAAAACGACTTTCCGTGTGCCTCCATATCAGTCATAATTTCTCTCATCATATCTTCGTGATCCTTACGCGCAATGTATGTTGGCGGCGGTAGAATCGTTCGGCAGCCAGCTTCAAATACCGGTTTCTCCAAAACAACGGCGCCTTCCATCCAGGGATTCCAATATGAGTCTACGAAGCATCTTCATAACACTTACGTGTTGTTCGAACCTACAGGTGACAAATCTAGCATCCCACCTCTAAATTTCTTCTCTGGGTCTTCTCCAAGTATATCTCCCCCTCTTGTGTTTCTGAACAGGATATTCATTATCACCATCTGAAATTTATTCAACAATTCAGTTAATCTATCTCCTCTCTCTTTCATATTGCCGAGCCCATATTCCCGAGCATTCCTTTCTTCTCGTCTTTCCCCTACAGTTACGTTTCTACTTTCATCCTATGTAGTGAATTACCCACTCAGTGTCCTGACATATTTCACCACTTCTTCTGCTTATACTTGCGACGTTGGCATGTATATCTGAACTATCGTTGTCGGCCTTGCTTTGCTGTTGAATATAAAGAGAACATTGCTTTCACTAAATTGTTTACAATAGCTCACTCTCTGCCGTACTTTCCTATTCATAACGAATCCTACTTCCATTATACAATTTTCTCTTAGCTACTTATATTACCCTGTATTCGCCCGTCCTCAAATCCTTATCCACTTTCCGTTTCACTTCACTTACCTCCACTGTGTCTAGATTCAGCCTTAGCAATTTCCTTTTCGTAGATTTTCCAGCTTACCTACCACGTTCAAACTTCTGTTACTCTATGCCACGACTCGTAGAACGTTGTCCTGTCGTTGGCTTCTCAATCTTCTTTTCATGGTCACCTCATCTTGGTCAGTCCCCCCCGCAGAGATCCGAATGGACGAATGGGGGAGTAATCTGGAATCTTTTGCTAAAACAGAGACCATCATTACACTTTCACAATTACAGATTATAGCTGATTCTTCCGCCATTTACGGGCAGTTTACCACCCGAAGGCAAGAAATTTAACCGTAGATTTATATGTTTCTGCGCAGGACTAGGGTGACTTCTTATGCCGGAAGTGCTGATGATATTTATTCTTAACTTACTCGGTAACTGGATTCAAAAGCAGGTCCCAGTACGTTTTGATGATTGATCGAGAATGCTCTTCCTAAACTTACCTATTATCAAAATTACAAAAATTGTTGTCCACTCAACTCTGTCAAAGTCATATCGAAATCGGCAAGTGCTATAAATGTAGGTTTGTTGACCTTCAACCTATCTTGTAACATTAGAAGTAGAGCGATTATACTCTCACGCATTCCTACATTTCTCCAGAAATCCCCACTGATCTTCCCCGAGGTGGTTTTCTGCCAGCTTTCTATTGTTTCCTAGGTAATTCGTGTCATTGTGAAAGTGAAGATTCGATATTGATCACACGTGTCAGCAACTGCCTTGTTTGTAATGGGAATTGTTGCATTCCTCGTCACGTCTGAAGTTACTTAGTCTGTCTCATAATCTTTAATTGGTGTCTGAATAGTTTTGTCACGACTGGTTCTTCGAAAAACCTCAATTCTTAAAATAAGTCCTCTGTTCCTGATATCTTATTTGGACTTACGTCTTTGTACTCTGTCTGATTTTCCTCGTAGTAACATATGTCTCATCTTCCCCTATTCCCTTCCTATAATTTAGCCTTCCAATTTATATCCCTTGTAGAGCCCTTCTACGTATTCCTCCGTCACTTCTGCTGCCCCTAGTTTCACAGCACTGGGTTGCCTTCTGAACTGCTGGTAGTCACTGGGCTCCTGTTTTCTCTCTCCGTCTCTCTGTAATTCTTTTTAATATTCCGATATGCAGCTTATGTCCCTTATTCATGTTACTTCTACAGCTTTGCATTTGTGTTCTATCTTTTCCTACTCACCCATTTCCCAACTCCCGTCAGTCTCATTTTTAGACCTCTGTCATTTGATTTTTTTATCTTCATTCGTGAGTTAAATTCTCTCGTATTAACAAAATGTAGATACCGAAAGCATTGCATCAATTGAAGATTAAACGTGTTATTTGTGACTCTCTTGCTGCCGCAGTAGTATAATGCAAGGAAGATAAGTGTCTCATTTCCCAACAACTAGTAAGTCATCAGAAGTGGGAAACTATAATTCTGTGGACAAGAATGGAGACAGAAATCGGCAGTGTCCTCTTCATTAAATCACAACGGCATTTGCGGTAAGAGCTGTAGGGAAGACATGGAAAGAATATTGATCCGTATGGCCAGACGGGGATTAGAAACTCGTTCCTCCCACCCCAGAATCTAGTATCGTACGACTGCTCCAGCTACCTCCATCACTAGTGGTGTGCTGAAGTGTTGTAGGGACCTTCATCTCTTAGACTAACACTTAGATAATATGGTGAACAATCTGTTTTGTGAAACTCGTCCTTAGCACCTAGTTACTATCCCCACGTTAACAGAAGTAATAATGGATTTTTACTCTACCACATTCCCAAACTAAGTTATACTAATCACGCATATAATCTACAAAAGTTGTACTTCCAAGTATCAATCAGTATAAAATAAGTTTTAAGAACGGCAACTGATGGACGTTTCCTCGCGGTAGTTAATGCTGTACCGACAATCAGACAACTGTGGCCGACAGGATTTAGATTTTGTCCCTGCGTTTCAGTATGACTCGTGTCATACTTCGTATGACTCGTGTTTTATAGCGAGTCTGCGCTGCGGCTTTTGTGGAAACACTCTTATGCAGTGTTACGACTAATGAGTCCAACCAACTCTCCGCTCAACATCAGTGACCTCCCGAGATACGTTGAATTGACTCACGAGGTTTGCAGTAGCAAAGTTCATCCAGCATCAGTGTCGCTCCCCCCTGGAAAGGTAAAGCCGTCACCAAGCCAATGTCTGGTTTGAATGCCTTAGGCGATATGCCATTGGCATCCTCTGATAGTCGAACAGAGGTGAAATAAATGAAAATTAACCGATAAAAGTCATTTCTAAGTACATTTCTTGTGACCAAAGTCAGTAGCGTAACTAAAATACTTTAAAAATGTGTTAAAACAGTTTTGATCACTACAAATAAACATTTCATTGGCATTAAGATTGTTTTCAATCAGTTTTATATACATAAATGTCCTACTCTGGCTGGGATTGAACAGTTTATCACTTTACCATTAGGTCACCGTTTTACCGGTTTCAACAAGTTGTTTCCATATTCAGACGTTCTTCTTCCTCAAAAAGTCTCGTATAGACAAACAAACATAGTCAGTCACTTTGAACATGATAAAGAGTTTGGACATTTCAATGATTGCACCTATGGTCACACGGTAAAAGATGATGCAAGCGATCATTGACGTTATAAATTGCTATACAAATGTAAAAATCCTGATAAATTATAATCTTTATTCTTTTTCGACTTACAGCTCTCTTCTTTGTAGCTCTTAAATTAAAATAATTTTCTTTCCCATTAAGATAGTAACACCATTCACAGCGGAAAATTTGCAGAAGGAAGGAATAATTGAAATTACCGTCCTGTTAAGGGATCAGTTTCATCTCTTAAATTTTTGTTTGGAACTGATTGCAAGTGAGCAAAATATTTGAAGAATAGAAACTGAAAATGAAAGCTAAGTCTTTTATCGCAAGTATAAAACTCAGTTATCACTTTTTGTGTTTTTACGTTGCTAACATAAAATTCTTTTTCGGTTAGGTGAGCGTCGTGTATATACTAAAGATGAGATCCTAACAACTAAAAATTTGTGGAGTAAAGTTACTTCGCAATTGTAGCACTGTTGTTAATCTTTCCATTTGTTCTCTATTCTACAAGACTACGTATATGTATCCTTTACATTTTGTTGCCATTTTAGGATTTTTTAGTGTTTTCCAAATCTTTTTCCTTAGTTCGTCCCGTAGATCTTTGCGTATTATTTAAGTGCAGACTATGTTACAGTGGTTTCTACAGAGTCTATACCATTGTGCATCAGATCATCGTTACTCCGTATAAGGAAGTCGAAGTTATGCGTCCTCCGGTGTACCCGGTGAGTCATCTGCCCGGAATACAATGATTTTAGCCTCAGCCATTTTATTTCTCGTGGCCTTCTTTGATAGGCTACATCGAATGTAGTATGATTTCATTGCCCTTCTTTTCTACTTGATGTCTTTCGATATTTGAGACAGGATTGCGGATATCTCTTCTCGCTTCATTGTTGCTTGTCTTCTCTTTTTAGAAGATGTACTACTGTCGTCTCAGTTTTGAAAATGTACTGATGTCGGTTTGCACTTTCGCAATGAGGATTCTGAAGACAGTTGCTGCGTAGAAGAAATTTAGTTACTGCTCCAATTTACCACTAGTTTTTCAGCATGGTGCCTTTTCGGTCATATACTCGTTGTCGTATGTGATCTCGGACTTTTCTAAATATATGTTTTGCCTTTTTCAACAGTTCTTCTTTTTTTTATTAATGCTTGCTGGCGCATTCTGATGTTCCTCGTCCTGTAAGTTTTCATTAACGCCGATATCATCCTCGTTGACTGAGTCATGTTAACTGTCAGCTTCAGCAACTTCCATTCCGTTCCCTTATTCTCCGGTGATAGTTCCCCTAATTTCTTCGTCCACATTTTTCCCACTTCGACCCGGTTGAACAACTGAGGGGTCACTTTACCTTAACACAACAGTTGCATGCGTCATTTCTTTCGGTTTATTGTTTCCAATACACTGTTGTCCGGGGTCAGAAATTTCTCACAGACGTTCACTGATCAGTTTCATTACCTATGGAGCATATATCAGAATGGTTTGAACACACGACAGACGTCCTACCCTGCATAGAGTCACATGAGTATGTGCTTTTGTAATTCTACACTGGTTTTTCGATTGCCACTTAATTTGTCATGCCAAAGGGTTTCAGACCACACTGCTTCTGTGGTACCGTAAAGTATCCCATATGAGCTAAGGACGTACTCGAGCGGCATTTAGTACTGTAAATTAGGGACTCTCGTAGATCGTAAGCCGATAACTGTGTGTGTAATTAACTTTCTGCTAACAGAGCAGCACCACTTGCATGCGATGCAGAGAGACATGAGTATGCGGCGAGTAAGGTATGCCTTCGTCCAGTGAAACAAGCACGGCATCCAGAGAGCTTAGCCCGGCCCCTGACACTTCGCTGACAGCGCCTGTTCACATACTCAGCAAATGGCTCGGCGGCTGGTAGCTTCTCATTTGGCGTCCCTGCCCGTCGGAGCTGATGCTAAACCGTAGAGCTGGTGATCCCATAGCGTGGTGGACGCTGATGATCTAACTAACGGAAGGCGGTAGAGTGACGACGTTTCCTCGGCCACTCGGAGGTAGCCCGCTCCATGGCGCCTTCTGGTAAGATGCACTTCACTGGCTAGGCTGCCAGTACTTGTACGGTCTGGGCCAGGCGTCTTGACGTCAAGAAGACCCATCCGTCACGTGGCCCTTCTGTTGACATGCTATTACTTCAAACACGACTAGTTGTCGACCAGCACTCTTAACGGTATGAAATCGACAGATGAAAGGAAGTATACGGAGCACCAAAAGGATGTATTATAGGGTCCTTAATGCTCACAATATACACTCCTGGAAATTGAAATAAGAACACCGTGAATTCATTGTACCAGGAAGGGGAAACTTTATTGACACATTCCTGGGGTCAGATACATCACATTATCACACTGACAGAACCACAGGCGCATAGACACAGGCAACAGAGCATGCACAATGTCGGCACTAGTACAGTGTATATCCACCTTTCGTAGCAATGCAGGCTGCTATTCTCCCATGGAGACGATCGTAGAGATGCTGGATGTGGTCCTGTGGAACGGCTTGCCATGCCATTTCCACCTGGCGCCTCAGTTGGACCAGCGTTCGTGCTGGACGTGCAGACCGCGTGAGACGACGCTTCATCCAGTCCCAAACATGCTCAATGGGGGACAGATCCGGAGATCTTGCTGGCCAGGGTAGTTGACTTACACCTTCTAGAGCACGTTGGGTGGCACGGGATACATGCGGACGTGCATTGTCCTGTTGGAACAGCAAGTTCCCTTGCCGGTCTAGGAATGGTAGAACGATGGGTTCGATGACGGTTTGGATGTACCGTGCACTATTCAGTGTCCCCTCGACGATCACCAGTGGTGTACGGCCAGTGTAGGAGATCGCTCCCCACACCATGATGCCGGGTGTTGGCCCTGTGTGCCTCGGTCGTATGCAGTCCTGATTGTGGCGCTCACCTGCACGGCGGCAAACACGCATACGACCATCATTGGCACCAAGGCAGAAGCGACTGTCATCGCTGAAGACGACACGTCTCCATTCGTCCCTCCATTCACGCCTGTCGCGACACCACTGGAGGCGGGCTGCACGATGTTGGGGCGTGAGGGGAAGACGGCCTAACGGTGTGCGGGACCGTAGCCCAGCTTCATGGAGACGGTTGCGAATGGTCCTCGCCGATACCCCAGGAGCAACAGTGTCCCTAATTTGCTGGGAAGTGGCGGTGCGGTCCCCTACGGCACTGCGTAGGATCCTACGGTCTTGGCGTGCATCCGTGCGTCGCTGCGGTCCGGTCCCAGGTCGATGGGCACGTGCACCTTCCGCCGACCACTGGCGACAACATCGATGTACTGTGGAGACCTCACGCCCCACGTGTTGAGCAATTCGGCGGTACGTCCACCCGGCCTCCCGCATGCCCACTATACGCCCTCGCTCAAAGTCCGTCAACTGCACATACGGTTCACGTCCACGCTGTCGCGGCATGCTACCAGTGTTAAAGACTGCGATGGAGCTCCGTATGCCACGGCAAACTGGCTGACACTGACGACGGCGGTGCACAAATGCTGCGCAGCTAGCGCCATTCGACGGCCAACACCGCGGTTCCTGGTGTGTCCGCTGTGCCGTGCGTGTGATCATTGCTTGTACAGCCCTCTCGCAGTGTCCGGAGCAAGTATGGTGGGTCTGACACACCAGTGTCAATCTGTTCTTTTTTCCATTTCCAGGAGTGTATGAAAATGAGCTAGTAGGAAGTATCGCACCATGAGACTTTTGTAGGCAGGAAAGAAGCAATGGGAAGAGATTTTAGCGAAATGTAGGAAGTTCTCTAGAGCAACGATGGTTGGTGCAGAGGATGGAGGTTGACCCAGAAAGTAAATAAATGTAAAAAAAAAATAGCGTAAACAAGCGGTGACATCCATTAACGTACCGATAACGCTTTTGATGAAAACTCGTTATAAACAACAACAACCATAAAATATATTGGCGCTGCCTAAAGCAGATGATGACATAGAATTAATTATCAGAAAAACAGATGCCAGGCTGAGATACAGTAGAAAAATCTTGAAGAAATGCAATTCACGAAAGAAGTTGTAGCCTCATTTACAATATCCATTAATATCTGTGCATCGATGTTTTTTTTTATTTTTTTATTTATTTATTTATTTTTTTTTTTTTTTTGCGGAGAGTTGAAAAGGACAAAAACAAGTTGCAGCATCTTTGTAGAACGAACTAATTGCAGTGTTGAACTGGGGGAATAATACCGGCATGTGATCTAGTGACGCTAGAGACCTACCTACTGATAATATTCACTCGGCAATAGAGCAGTTTCGGTAGCGATTGTAAGTTAACAAGTTCTTGACGAAATGAAATGCATTCTGCTGCTTTTGTGACGCTAGTTACAGTATCTATTAATTTTTACTGCTGCGCTTTCATTGTTGTTGTGTACTGATAGAGCTTTTAGTGAATGCATTCAATAAACGAAATCCTGGTGCACAGCAGGGTAACTCTGATATATAAAATCTTACGGCACTGTCAATAAGGGGTCTTATATACCACGCTAATAATTTCATTCTCTCACATCGCAGGATAGTTATCTGTAATTGTCTATTAAAGCGAGACCTTAATCATATTTCAGTGCCATATCAACGTCATTTTCATTGAGGTGCTCATAACCATACTGTAGAATATCCTTAGAACGTCACAGCTCGGTTCAGGGTTATAACCATAAAAGAAAAATACTAAGGACGTAGTAGTAGCTGTGGCACAATCAACGATTACCTCTTTTATATTCTACTCTAATTTCATGTCTTATCCAAATTTGTATTTGATGCTACAACATTACTAAGTAACGACCATTAGGTGGAGAAGCCGTATAATCCGTAAATCTGTTATAGAGCAGACACCAACAAGCTACGTATTTACATTAATTCGTTAATACTATTGACTTCTTAAGTAGCGATTTTTTACTGGGTTGAGAAGTGTATCGTAAGACCTAATCACACTGCTGTTGTTAAAAGTCGTCAGCGTTTTCCGATTAGGTCTGAAAATATGAACAGAAAAGTTATTCGGATTTGCAATAGTATTAGTTAATTTCAGAACTCACTTCCTCTTTCTAGATATTCTCGTAATTTTCAACGTAGCACATGCGGAGAAGATTGTTTGAACGTTAATATTATAGACTTCTCCCTCAATAATATCTTACGATTGAGATCTCTATACAGCGAGTTATCCAATATGACCTTGAGATCTCATTCAGAATAGTTAGCATCTTCATATTAGCTTCATTAATTAACTTGCGAGTGTCACATAGTTGCCTCTTGACTGAGTACCAGAACAGAAGAACAAAGGATTAGGATTGACCCTCACGAAATGAAACTAGAAATGGGTAATGAGCCATTGCTCTCGTCAAATAAGTGGATGAAAATGATAAGAAAATATTCCGTCACTTATTGTTAACACCAAATTATAGCAAAATTATGGGAGAGTGACCCGAATGATGGAATACCCAACAACATGCATCGTTACCACAATGTCCAGATAATGATAATAATTTCGTGTAGCTGAAAGAGCTAGCGCAACTCTCTAAAAAAAAAGTGGCGGACAACTGTTCCCTACAACGTCTTCATACCAAAACTCTTAAGAGAGCAATAATCCAAGACGTAAGCGCTCCTATCATGGAAATATATGTTTAGATTAGAATGATTAGGATAAAATTGTTTCATAGGCTCCATCCATCGTAACGTCCTCTCACAAGTTTATGAAAGCAACAGCCTAGTAACATCTGTGTAGAAAAATGAGTCAGTTTCAGGACAGAACGTGGAATACGCTGCACTCTGCAGCTGTTACTCTGTAGTTTTAGCTGCTCAACAATCATGGAACAGTTTGAATAATTTATCACTATTATATTGAGGGACCGATGCTGTAGAGAGTTCTAGTTCACATATTCGATCAGAGAATCCCAGATATTGTTAGCGAAACTTGGAATAAGTTCAGAGGGTGAAAAGAGCGTGTTACGATTGATTTAATTTGTATCAGAAACATTAACGAAAAGACACAGCATGTTAAGATTATATTACCACCAAGCAATTGCGACATAATTATACAAGAAATAATTTTTATCACATACTTTCACTTCGGTACGGTGGTTGAATGACCTGAGAAATTGGAAAACTCATTCAGACTATATAAAATGCAAGAATGATTGGAAACGTATTGCTGAAGTTTGATGACGTCGAGTAATGGAAGTCTGACATTTGCCTAAGGAAATGTTTTGCAGTGCCACTTGCTAATAGCACAAAGGCTGAAATTGCAGTAACGAAATAAATCATTTCTACAGTCAACGGCGAACATCATGTCCTTCAAAAAAAGTGAACTAGTAAGTGATTTAAAAGAACTGTCATGTCGAATCCAAGCCACATCAAAACACTTTCCCTAACGCAGAAATCCTGAGGTCTCACCTGAACTACCGTTTCAAGTTCCTGGTAGAGTTTGTTGATAGTAATACGTCATAGTAAGATTCAATTCATCCCTATGAAGCAAACAGCCTCCGTACAGAGGAATGTAGCTACAACCTTACATTTTTACCTTAAACTATACAGTGATTCTGATTTCCTCTTTCGTTTGATGGCTTTTATAATAAACACTTGCCGCTGCGGTAGGTCACTGTCTAAAGTGATATTTTTATTCAACCTCACCCAAACAAATCTTCTGCAACATTAACGTCCAGTTCATTTTTAACATACTGAGAAGCAGAATTCCTTCACCAATTTTCGCACAGAAAATGAGCAAGCAAGTAATTATGTAAAGTGAGTAATGGTATGTCCATTTGTTTTCTGACTTAGCTGAGACAAACTCTTGAATTTACGCAGTGAGCGTAGGTTACAGCTAGTCAGAAAGAGTACTGGCGAAAAAAGGAAAATTAGTTTTAAGTATATAATTTGTTATGTTTCCGTGAAAGACAACTTTAGCCGCTTTTTGCATACTGTAAGGTGTACAGTTTCCATCTCAATAGCCTATTTCCTCAGAACATGACATTTGTATCAGTCAGAATCTGAATTATCAAAACAGATAACTTCATGAAATCCCTTGGAATGGTATGTGCATCCCCATTCATACAGTAGCTTCTGAATTTTTTCGAACTCGAAAGAGTATAACGTACATTATCTGACAAAAAGTATTCAGACACCTATTAACATACGTCAATATACGCTGTTTCCACCCTTCGCCATTACGACTACTAGAACTCTGCTGGAGAGATTTTGGAGGAGGTATCTGAATGCCTGTCGAGGGTTTCAAAAGCTGAAACAAAAGAAGGCAGTGATGTTGGACGCTTGGGTCTGAAGGAAATCGACATTCCAACTCATCCCAGAGGTATTCTTGGGCTCACGTCGGGACTCTGGGCGGGCCATGTCGATTTCAGAGATCTTATTGTCTTCAGACCATTTCCTCACAGATCCCGCTTAATGACGGAGCGCATTGTCCTGCTGGTACAAGCAATCAGCGTCGACCTGTTCCTGTATTGTACGTAGTACACAACGTTGTAAAATGTGCTCGTATCGTTCCAAGCTGAGCGTTTTCTTAATGATGTAACATATATATAAGTCATAATCTGAATTATCAAAATAGATAACTTCATGAAATACCCGGGAATTTTCTGCGTTCTCTCATTAGTACAGTTGTTTATCAAAGTTTCCCAACTCGGAACAGTACAACGTAAGTTATCTGATTAAAAGTATCCAGATGCATATTAACACTGAGCGTTTTGTTAACCACAGTAAGGGTACCATACCATAAGCGCGAGAAGCACTCCCATAGCATAACACTAACTTCTCTGTTCTTCATCTATGACTCTATGTATGATGTCAGGAAATATTCTCCACGCATTTGTCAAGCCAAAATCTCCCTTCCGGTTTCCACAGGGTATAGCATGATTCGTCACTCCATGTCACTTGTTTCCAGTCACACACTGTCGTTGCGTCGCTCTTTACACCACTCACACAATGTTTAACACTTAATACAGAAACGTATGACTTATGGATAGCTGCTCGACATTTGTACTCTAATTATTTTAATTACCTAGTGGGACTAGTGGTAGCACTTTAGAATTCATCCGTTATTCCTTCCACTGACTTATCTCGATTATGTACATGCATTGTCCACAATGCTCCACAGTTCCTGTCATTCAGTAGAAAATATCTACCTTGTCTTGATTCTGCTGCGGTTGTTCCATCATGTACGCATTTCACAATCACATCAACAACAGTCGACTTTGGCAACTTTATGAGGGTCGACATTTCCGTGATGGATTTGTTACTCAGTTAACATCCGTGACTAATCCACATATAAATGTGGTGCTCAACAGAGAAACAAACGTAATTGTGCTTATACTGAGTAACTTGGTTGGTACTGATAAATATTTGCATGGTAAAAATTCATTAATGCTGCAGTCTTATGGTATATCGTCGAAGTAAGGCAAGGCACTTAATTGGTGAACAACAGTCTTCTGGGAATATTGTTGACTGCATATTGCATGGATACAGCGTTTTTTGCCTACAAACTTAGGCTGATTGTTTTTAAGTATGGCTGATTCCACGCTTTCTTTACGTTACAGCACAAGTACCGCGGTAGGAAGAACCCAAAAGAGTAATTAATGCATCTAGGCGGGTGCATAACGCATTAGATGCGACGACACGTACTGAGGATTTTCTTGGTAAAATGCCAGGGCTGCTTTGTTATTACATTTGCGGGTATGTAGACAAATATTTCATTTCGAGATTTATTCTTACCGTAACCTTGTTGAATTAATATAGGAAGCGTTTGATTTGCTACCACCCCGACTTTCGACAGTCATATTACCCGTATTTCTTCTAACGCTAGAACGGTGGAATAGGTCAAAATGATCTCTGTCGTACGTTTTTCATTCATTGTCATATCCATTTTATTCACTTCGTTAAGGAAATCGTATCAATTTTCATAACTTTTCTCCTCTTTACAATAATATAGTAGGATTTGCAAAATATTTGTATTTTTTCGACATTTCATTCGATATACCTAGAACAGCAAAAGGGGTCAATTCGAAGCCACAGTAATTACTCTTCTGAATGTAATGTATCCAACAATGAGGCGACAGTAGCCATGCAGAGCGGCTGTCGCTCATTGACTTAACGTGGCACATGTAAATTCCAATCTACTGCAGCATATTTCGTGTCATTCAGGTAATAGTCTTTGTCCGTGAAAGACGTTTTCGAACACGTATCGCCAGCGTGAACTTTCTGATTTCTTAGAGAACTCCAAAGTTAAATCTAAAATTGACTTTACTGATGAAGATGAGGATTATGTACCTCAGAGAAGTAAAGATATTGTGAACGAAGAGAGATTAATGGAATACGATTGATATGCTGATATACGACAATCATAAACTCTTTCATCACACAAGACACAGTGGGAAGCGTTTACAATGATGGTTGCTAGGGATGGAACCGTATGGGAGAGCGCCGATTTTTCATATTCTAGTAGAAGGTCGGCTGTGAACGTTATGAGGGGCAAGAGGAGGTCCGACTGCTTACGCTTGCCAACGAGCAGGCGACTCTGTCACCAGTGCCTTCCGACGTATTTTTGACGAAGGAATGCTGCGTCTCATGAAGAAATACACAGAAACAACTGCTCGAGAAGTATCAAAAAACAATGACTGGACTGTGTCACTTGAAGAACTGTAGAAACTCATAGCCATCATGTATACGCGAGGTTTCATTTGTACAAAAGGTATGTCTGTGGATAATCTCTGATTGCATTCTTGGAGGCCTACTTTTATCAAAGACATTACGCCAATCAGCCATAGCTTACCGGCTGGCAGTGAACAAATTGGATCATGTATCTGAAATCTGGTGAAAGTTCATTGACAACTGTATTCATTATAACCAACCTGAGAAAATACAGCCACTGACGTGCAGCTATTACCAAGCAAAATAAGGCGCAGGTTCACTCAATTCATGTCCAACAAACTAGCCAAATACGGTCTCAAATTCTAGTTGTCCGTCGATGTAACGACAAAGTGCATAAGTAATGCTTCCCCAAACCTCCGTAAAGAGGACACGCCGAGAGAGAAGCAGCCACTTGGAGAGTATGTCCTTCTGTGTCTCATGGACCCATTTGTAAATCAAGGAAGAAACGTGACGACAGCCCACTTCTTTAAGTTTCTTCAACTTGCTGAGAAACTCAAAGAAAAGAAAACTTCATTAGTTGGTACAATGAACACGATCCATCGTGAAATCCCCGAAGTGCTGAAATACACACAACCACAAATCTGCACCATAGTGGTAACACAGACTGCACCATGACTGTATTCCAAAGAAATAAGATTAAAAATGTCATCTTATGAGAACACTGCATGATTAAGTAACAATAAGGAAAAAAGGAAAGAACAAATCTGAAACCTTAACTTTCTACAATGAAACAATGTGTGGAGTAGGCATTGTTGATCAAATGACCTGTAAATATACTACAAAGGATGCAGGAAGGAGACGCTCAATGCATGCCTTCTACGACGTCTTGGACATAGCTTTAGTAAATGGGTGGATCATCTGCAACATAGTAACGAAGAAGAAAATGGAAGGGAAGAACATACTTCAGCTGGTAAGTGAACTCAAGGGATCGAAACAGCAAGAACATGAGGCAAAGGAAGAAGATACGAGACTAAAATCACCTAGAAAGGGGAAGAAGTGCTAAATCAGCCACTTCTAAGGTAACAAGTCCAGCGAAAACTCTGTAATGTGCCACAAAGCTGTGTGCGGAAAATGTGCGCCTAGAACAAAAATCACCTGTGCTAGGTGTGTGTAGCAGATTCCAATGATTTGCGTGAAAGCGGCATGAGAACATATCCGAGAGTGATATCGACCAGATACACTAAACGTAGCTAGAAGGTTCCACATACAATTAGTAAATGAAAATCTTCAGTTTACAAAAATTCTTAGCACTAGCAACAATAAATTTGTAAGAGGCTTTGTTGTTGAAAGAAATAGGTAATCATTAATTATCGTGTTAAATAATTATTGTGATTACTAGAAAAAATGTATTGGTTAACGAACACTAATCAAAGTACTTGTTTAAGTCAGGTATGAAAATGTTTTATTTTGGGTCAACTCCTTTCTAGCACTTTAGGAATGTCAGGAACTCCGCCGTTCTGGCCTCACAGAACAAAAGGCTCAAAACATACGGCAGTTAGAGTACGTAGTTTGGTCTGGCGTACCGGTTAGTAATTTAAGTGATGCTCCAAACCGACTGCGTATAAAGGAATGATGATATTTATTAACACATTATGTTACCTGGACGACAGACTTGTTAATAATGCACCGGACTTTTCAAGCATCCAGTCGGTACAAAATTACAAGTAGTCTGAACAACGCTATTCATATACGAAGATACAGTTTGCTCACAGGTCAATAGCAAATATACACTGCTTACAGATCCGGATATTCACCACGCTACTTTGCGTCTTACCTTGGTTCCTAGTAACAATCGTGACAGCTCTCCAGAATGTACGCTAACTCCTAGTGTCGGGAACAGCTTGACTGGTACAATTCCATAGAAATAAATGCAGGCAGTATCGCTGCAAAATATGATGCGAAATAACTGTATTAAAATCAGCGTCACAGAATCATTTATTGTTTATCAGCTTGTAGATTTGATTATTAGAATATCAGCATGATCAAGATGATATCGGAGACCTTCTCCGTTATTACATTTCTTAAAGAATTACTACATTCTATTTGCATTATACGCTGTTGGAAAAAATTAGAACACGCCTTTAGACGTTTCCAATCCACTCAAGACGTATGGTCGCAACAGTGTATATGGAGCACATGAAATGATTACATTTACAGAGAATAGCACAGGCGGCTCTGAGGTTCCAGGTATTGACCTATGCCGAAACACACATATTTGTACGTGGTAATGACTGCACGGGGGGCAGTGCAAGTACTCATCCGCATCCAGTTCATTGTACGGATAGTTAATACTGTCCTGTGATACGTCATTCCACGTCTGCTCGACCTGCTCACGTAGTTCTGCAAGACTTATTGGTTGACGAGTCGTACGAGCTTCTTCACGTCCTTTCATATCCCACACATACTCGATCGGAGACCAGTCCGGATATCGTGCCAGCCAGGGAAGTTGCTGAACTTCTTACATGCCACGTTGAGTTTCACGGGCAGTGTGTGGGCGGGTATCATCCTGTTGGAAGAACATATCACCTTCCTGTTGCAAGAAC
Source organism: Schistocerca cancellata (assembly GCF_023864275.1). Lineage (NCBI taxonomy): Eukaryota > Metazoa > Arthropoda > Insecta > Orthoptera > Acrididae > Schistocerca > Schistocerca cancellata. The sequence continues at coordinate 267,338,168 of NC_064634.1, forward strand.
AGTGACAGAACGGTCTAATAACATTCTGCACGTGCTGAGCGCTTTTTGGCCTCCCCTCCAGAAACACCAAAGGTAAACGAGAGTTGTAGCTGATCGCATCGCCGGACCACAAGACCTAGGGTGAGGTTAACGTGCCTTGGACGAATTCACTCTACGAGACAGCGCTCACCGTACGCACAGACGACCACTACTTGCTTGCAAGCAGAATCAACTTCCATCGCTGAAGACCATGGTACTAGCCGAGCCGCACACGTCAATCCTCTATAGTGAGTGGAAGACGGCCTAGAGGTGTGCGTGCCCTTAGTCCCGCTGCTAATAACTGGTTTACAACAGTTCGTGTTGACATGCCTGGAGTCACAAGCCCTGTTATCTGTGCTGTGGTAGCTGTACGATCTGCCACTGCTGCCCTTACAAAAGACTATCCTGGGAGGCCTCCGGTATCTTGTCTACGAATGTGAACATTGATACCAGCATCGTTGCACAATTGACGCAGCACGTGCAAGTTGTGTGGCAATTCTCCGAAAGGACCACCCATCTACTCGGAAGGCTACAACTTGATCCTTTAAAACTTGCTCAGTTGGCTGTAGGAAGCACGAATGCTTCGCCGTGGTATGGATATTGTTTGCTTCACACTTCTCTCCACAGTGAGCCTTCCCTATTGAAGAGTAGACACAGATGGCGCTCTGGTAGCTATGCGACTGCGCTGTCTGGGATTGCCGGTCTTGTTCCGAACTTTAAACTAATATTTTGATATGTGACCCACCTCATTTTATGACATAAAAAAATAAAAACTTTATGTTTCTATTCACATCACAGAAAGAGGTGAATAGAAACACCAGCGGTTACCTTACTATTTTCTTTTATTAGGCCTAATTTTTCTTTGGGTTCGATTGAGACATTTGAAAATGCGTTTCGTTATAGCAGACTAAGAAACTAAATTTATCTGGCAAGAAAGTAGATGAATTCAGTACAAAAAACTAAAAATATTGCATGGATTGTGGTTTTTATTCTATTTTCCGAATAAAATTGCTATATTTCTAATTACTTTATTGTAACTGAACTTCGTTTACTTATTAATACATTGAGCCACAGACATCATGATGAAAAATGACATCCCTGTACCATCAGAAGTAACGAAGGTCATTCGAGGAACATCTCCTTGACTAAAAAATGACTCCTCATCTGTTAAAAAATGAGTTTAATCATAATTTTTTTAATGACGACAATTTTTATGCTCCTAGATAACAAATTTCACGTGCATAATGACTGCTTAATTTTTCCATACACTTTAATCACAGAATAATCTCCTGGGCTGAGAACAGTAGGAGGTGGTTGATTCCCAACAAATTCTCGTTCTTCTTCTTCGGAAACACTGACGATTACTGTTTCTATTCACCACACAAATTCTGAAGGCGCAACTGAAGATTTCAATGAGCCGAAACACAAGTCAAATTGAGGTAGACCTTAAAACTGAACTTTTCGTTAGTGAAATAGGATTTTAAAGTTGCTTACCACGTACTTAAATTAAGACAACACAGTTTGGATCTGAGCTCACAAATAAAGTTTCCAGTAAAGAAATTCAGGAACACATCCGATGTCTGTCATAGAGTGAACGAAACATCAACTTATAAGTTGCCAACTTTGATATTCATAGCTTTCCTGTTCGATTTGTTCACCAGAAGTAGACAAACAAATATTCTACATGATATTCCCATTCATTTTCTGACATGGTAGTAAAGAACATTATTGGATGTTTCATTTTATTGACAGCACTTTGATCAAATAATAACAAGCAAATCACTGTAGCGGCCTCTAAAGATGAAATCCTACCAACTTTTATCCTGGTATACCAAATGTTAGCAAACAAGTAACTCAGGTGCGATCCATAAGATGATTTTTCTGACTGCCATATCTACACATACGTATCAGATGCTCAAAATATTTACCTTGAGCACTGATACATGCCTCAAAGCGATTTTCGGCACACAGAGCTGCAAGCTGAATCTCGTCTGGAGACATTCCAGCACTGGCCCGTATTCCACAGCAATTTACGCTGTGACGTTATTCCCCACGTCCACCCACATACTATTTGATTTTATCATAATGTCTACAAAGCCTTTTACGCTTATACGCACCAGCTAGCAGTTAGGATTGGTGGCTGTCATCATCCGACAATACAACAGATGTTCACGGAACATGAGAAAAGAAACGCGAGCAGGAACCTTCCGCACTGAAGCGTATAGAGATTACGGTGAATCACACTGCGAGTAGTGGCGACAAACACATAAATGTATTTATGAATATTAAGTGTTTAAATGTTTTTTTTATGACTCCCGCTAAACTGTCGACATTAGTCACACTGTCAGCTTTCTAAATTATATTCCAGTAAATCCAAATTCAAGCTCAAATTTAATTAGAGTTTTATTTAATGTTACCTATCATTGACCAATGAAACCGATCAGTCAGAATCGTGCCCTGCGTATGCAGGCGCGAGTTACTGAAGCTATCTCGCTACACAGTTGCGGATTACTTTTCGGAGAGATACCATACACAAACAGTGAACCGAGTACGGTTTCGCGTAAAAGTAATTATTTGAGTTAAAAGTGCCTTGGAGAACGTTTATGTACAAATTTGCGAATGTGCGACTTCAAACTGTTATTCGTTCTTCTTTAGATGGTGCTGGGTACGTGAAGGTTCAAATTTGTGAAATTTAGTTCAAGTATTACCACCAGACTCGCTCGAAATACTGTTTGTCCTCGACTTTTCAGATGGAAAGAAGAAGGCATCCCATTATTTCAAGGATTTCGGGAAGGTAGCGTTGAGCTCTTCTCACTTGCCATCACATTATTCACAATAAATTGATAGCGTTTGTGGAGCCACTTCTAGTTGGTCAACATTGTCCTCCACACACTATGATTCGCTAGGGACAGTTTGCGGTGTTAGCGTGACCAAGGCAGTAATGTGTCACATCAGAAATAATCCATACATCGCTAATATTAATTAATTAATTAGGAATGGGTAAGGGATCTCTACCATGTCTTCCTTTGTCACATCGAAAACTTCCCTGTAGATTTCTTGTTTTACATTAAAATGGCATTTCTTGAGAGTCTGCAGACCATTTTTTGTTGTATTAATGACCAATCAGACTACGACTAAATAGGTCTGTAACAATCTGTGTGGAAAGTTCGAAAAATCCGTCATGCTCGTACCTCGCCGATAGTCTTATGTCGTTCAATAATTGCGGGAGTATATATTTTCAGAACTGTACGTAATTTTAGACGCTCCTTTAGAGACCCATCAATGAAAAAGGGACCAATTTTGTGGTTTCTGAAAAGTCTGTATCACACCAAGGTGGTTGTTTATTCCTTTCCGTAAGGTAATGTGGATATACAGCTTACTAGTGGTGTACAGCAGCGTATTTTCAGGAATATTTGTGTTTAATTACCACTGTGTCCTATTCTTTCGCTTTCTTATTTTATTGAGTTGAATATTTACTATGGTGATAATGAAATTGGCAACGAACTGTAAATATTTTTGTCTGTGTATTCTCTGTATTCCTGAAAATTTCTCAAATGACTGTGTGTAATGTCTAACGCAAAGAGTTCTCTGTTATCTGTAGGGTTTTACTAAAGCGGAAGATAAAACAGGAGATTGTGGGGATCTGTGCTGGCGTCTGAGCGAGGGCGTAAAATCGTGCGCGCTGATTTTGGAAACATTAATCCGATTGTGTGAGAATTTACAATCAAGGCTCAATACAAACTAGGAACTGTTTTGAAATACGTCGGAAAGGAGAGATGGGAATAGTTCTCTGTGTTTAACTCGATTGTGACTGACTCTTCTGTTATTAAAGGAGGCAAACACGGGTAATTTCGATAGGCAAAGAAAACCGAATTTGATAGGAAGACCAAGTGAAAAAACTGGACTGTGATGTAGCTGCTTTGAACGGTGTGCGGCTGTGAGCTGAGACGTTACTTCTGTGGTAAAGGACAACAGAAAACACAAACAATTACTGATGACGATTGCCAGAGCAGCAGACTATGATACAAACGAAAGTATAGGTCCTGTTCACAAGTTCTGTTTCTGACGAATGGCCCTAGAAACGTGCACTTACGGGTACTAAAACACGAAGCGGAGGGTAGACCTTGTGTACTGATGTACAGGGTGAAAATTAATAGAACGGGCAAGTTGCAGAGATAGATTACGGACAGGAACTGGAGAAAAAAAACAGTCCTTTACACATGTGTCCGGTTGCCACGGTAGATGGCGCTGATGAATGACAGTCCCACAAATACTGTGCCGTGTGTTTGTTGTATTTTTCAGGCTGTGTGATTGACAAAGTGTACTGTGAACGGGAGAATGGTCCGGTATTCACATCGGGAACAAGCCGAGATAGTGTTTGTGTGCGGTCAAGCAGATTGAAACAGACAGCACGGCAATACCGAAACAAGTACCCTGACAGACATCACACAACATTTCAAGCACTTTTTGGACGTGTATGTGATCAAGGATGCTTTTAGACAGACGCACGTGGGGGGGAGGCGGCGGACTCTGCGTGTACCAGGTTTGGAGGACCTGGCTCGACAGGATATTGAGACGAATCCTAGTACAACTTCCAGGCAAGTGGCTCAAAACATGGTGTAAATCAAAGTACGATGACGCGTATCCTGCATGACCACCCTACTATACCTACGGTCCCATTGAGGCCACTTTGAACACCTGTTGTGATGTGGACGCGGTGGAGCTCTGTACTGTGGGCCGGGACGATTAGTTGTCGTAGCGCCGGCCGCTGTGACCGAGCGGTTCTGGGCGCAGCTGTTACGGTCGGAGATTCGAATCCTGCCTCGGGCATGGATGTGTGTGATGTCCGTAGGTTTGTTAGGTTTAAGTACTTCTAAGTCTAGGGGACCGATGACCTCAGATGTTAAGTCTCATAGTGCTTCCATGTTCGTACGACTTTTTTTGTTCCACTTCCGGTCAGGAATCCGGCCCGCAGTTTTTAGGCTTTATTGATGTTTACTCTGTATAGAGGTTACCTTGCATTTCGCTCTCAAAAATCTCATCTCGATCATTTCTGATGGTACAGAGATTTGGGGCGTGGTCCGAAGAATGAAATCAAAGTCCTTACATCGTGGAAGGTAAAACCTATACCTTATATGTTACTAATCACAATATAGCAAGTAGAAATTCGCCATTTTGGTAGGCCGCCATTTTTCATGGTCCAACAAGAGACGCAGAGATTATCGTAGCATCAGAGAACTGATTCGAAACGCATACGCAGCATCAGCATAAAGATTTATCTCTGCAGTCTTACTGTATCTCTGGAGAGGACAACGACAAAAAAGCAATTGCATCGCAGGACATAACGAATCGTACCAAGATTCCTCGAGCTTAAAACTGAGAACAGTTTTTCTAAGATGATAAAAGGGAATTTGATGCAAGCAGGAACACGAGATGTTAATGGACAAGTAGGAAATTATGGTAGATTATGTAGCAAGGGATTTTGTTTTCAGCCTGGCAAATTAATTTCAACTTCACCACCTCACCACCTGCAACATTAATATAAATATTGTGTCTCAGGTTAAAGATTTGGTAACACCTATCTCAATTAAGTAAATTAACTGATTATTCGATGACATTAAATCTTTTCAGACACCATGCAATTAAAAGACGGTAACAGATGGTAGAATTTCATAAAAAGTATAAAACTCTTAAAAACTGTGTTGCTTCTTCAGCTACATATTGAATTTCTAATGTGTCTGCCTGACAATGAAACAATTCATATGGACACTATTTAATAAACCGTATTTTATGATGTATTATAATCGTTACTGCCTACTTTTTCCCACTGAGAAAGAGAAACAGAGAGTGAGAAAGGTAAGTGTGTATGTTGATGTGCCACGTTTTATTACTACGGTAGTGTCAATATCTAAACAGTAATTTAAGGTTCAAATGGTTCAAATGGCTCTGAGCACTATGGGACTTAACTTCTTTGGTCATCAGTCCCCTAGAACTTAGAACTACTTAAACCTAACTAACCTAAGGACATCACACACATCCATGCCCGAGGCAGGATTCGAACCTGCGACCGTAGCGGTCGCGCGGTTCCAGACTGTAGCGCCTTTAACCGCTTGACCAACACGGCCGGCAGTAATTTAAGGGAAAACTGTGTATTTGATTTGTGATATAAAATTACGTGAGAAGTGACTAGTACCCAAGATAACACAAACATTAATATTAGAACTACCACGGTTTAACGATGTGATAAGTAAAGATAGCTTTCATCTTCAGTCTTTCCAGGTCTTAGTTCGGATATAAGGATTGAAGATTTGGTCAGTGTTTATCAATAAGTCTAGTGAAGGCCAGCGCCATATCTCAGTAATAGGAGATTCTTATCATTACCGTTACTAATTTTATTATTATTAGCGATTCTTCCCAAAAAAATGTCTGATTCTCTTTAAATTCTTGTTGTTGTTTCAGTAGGCTTTCATTCTTGAAGGCTTGTTCACGTTCCTGCGACCACTTTGGTCTACAATGTTTTTGCTTTGGTTGCTCCGACGTATTTTCCCATTTTTCTGCTTTTCGTCTGAAGACGTCACTTTGTACAATGCCGGCCTGTCTCACGCTTGCGTTGTCGATGTCTTCTCGAATTTCGTTCAGCCAAGGTGTTAAGTTCTTAAGTGACATTACATAGTGTATTATCACTTTTGTCCATCGCATTTCTGGTAGCCCGTTGAGATGATCAAAGAATTTTATTCGCCTTTGCTTGCTGTCAGTTTAGATGTTTGAAAACTTTTCAGTTGTTTCGATTGTTTGTAGACTGTAACCGTCTTGGTACCTCTTGCTTCTATAATATTCCTAATGATCTTCGTCTCTTCTTTTTTCATTTCTTCCAGTTTTCTGTTAAGCGTCACTATTTAGTTTGCGTAGAGGACTGTTGATTTTATGACTGTGTTGTAGTGCAGAATTTTTGTCTGTCTTGACACATTTTCAGATTAATCGTAATGTTTTTTTTTTACTTTTTAGAGGCAATTTTACTGTCAGATTTTTTCAAAGCCTGTCGGTTCCCTGCATCCTCCGAGTATTTAAGGTACGTGACCCTGCTGATTTTACCGTGTCTTGTTTTCAACATAACAATTCAGTTTTTTTTCTTCGAATGAGATTTGTAGCCCTGCTTTTTCTGCACATTCTTTAAATGTCTCGCACTGATTGACGGCCGTCTATTCGTCCTCTGCAACCATCAGCGGGTCACCTGCAAATGCGAACTATGGTTTGTAGATGTTGTTTTTGAGAAGGGCCAGTAGGATTGGCTTCCAAAAGCAAATTTTTCTTAAGTTCTTTTTCCCATTCTCACATAACCCGCTATCTGACGACGTTGAACAGAATAGAAGAGAGGCTATCTCCTTGTATCACACATGTTTGAGTGTCAAAGAGTTGATTTCCCCCATTAATTTTATTTTAGAGTTCGTGCCAGATAGTGCTTATTGACGACTTTTCGTGTTCTGTGATCCAGTCCCCTCTCTTCTAAAATCTGGAGTCGTAAGGTCCTGTCTAACGAGCCGTACGACTTTTAGAAATCTACAGATTTGTATAATAGAGGATTTTGTCTGAGGGCTCACATTTTCTGTGTGCTTTTCAGGTTAAATATCTGTTCTGTGCAGGGCCTGTTAAGTATGAATCCTGCTCGATATTCTCATAATTAGAGTTCTACTTGTTTTTGTGCTGTATTCAAGAGACAAGCAGATAGGATTTTGTACGTGACCGGTAAGAGGGAGATCCCTCAGTAGTTGTTTACATCTTATTTGTTGCCTTTATGTGTTGTGTATGGATTAGAATAATCTTCCAGTCATGGGGAATTTTTTTTTTCAGTTTGCCAAATGTTTCGCAGTATTTGCATAATCTCTTTGAGTGAGTTTGGGTATAATTTTTTCAAAAGTTAAGTTACAGTTCCACCCCTCCCCCTCCTTATGCATGGCCTTTTTTAGTTTTTTAGGTTTCTTGATATGTGAATTAACCTTTTCTTGTGATGGTTGTGATTAATTTTCTGTTGTGATTTCTATATGTATTTTCGTGACTCTCTTTTTGTGTTCCGGAAAATTTAAAAGCTATGAAAAATATCTGGCTAGTTCTTGGCAGTTTTCTTTATTTGTCAAGGCTAATTTACCATTTCGTTTTCGAAAGCACGGGTTCTGTGGTGAGTACCCTTTGATTTGGTTAGCGAAGATCTTGAAGAAGAACTAGCCGGCCGGAGTGGCCGAGCGGATAAACACGCTACAGTCTGGAACCGCACGACCGCTACGGTCGCCTGTTCGAATCCTGCCTCGGGCATGGATGTGTGTGATGTCCTTAGGTTAGTTAGGTTTAAGTAGTTCTAAGTTCTAGCGGACTTATGACCACAGCAGTTGAGTCCCATAGTGCTTAGAGCCATTTGAACCATCTTGAAGAAATTGTGTGTGTTGTAATTATTTAAAGTTGTCTTCAGTTGACTCCAGTTATGCTTTGACATATTTTCTTTTATTTTGTCTTAAGATCTTGGTTGTTTGTTGTTGAACTTCGTGCAACTCCTTCTGGTTTTCTTCTGATTTGTGGCAATCGTAATTTTGAAATACCTTCTTCTTTTCTTCTAGCGCTTTTTCACATTCTTGATTACACGAATGGTGTTTTGGTTTCTTGTGAAGAGGGATCAGGTCTTTCGCTGTTTTGTTGATTTAGACTTGAAATTTCTCTCAAATTTTGGCATCGGCGGTAATTTACTGTGACATTTACTTTCGGCTGTGAATTTAATCGTGATTTTAGTCAAGTAATGATCTGAATCGATTTTTGCATCAATGTGTACTTTCGCATCGTGAATTTCTTTTTGTAGTCGTACGATGTTGTCACATAATCAGTCTGAAATTCTCTCAGTAGTGCCTGAGGATCGCCATGTGTTTTGGGCTTCTCTTGACGTACAGCTTACATATTTTTTAGATTATATTTGCCAAGTCTCGTCGAGTCTTGCACCACTCTCATTGGTGATCTTGTGATGAGGACAGTCTCCTACTGTCCTCTCGTATGCCATGACAATTAGTGAATTAAATTCACCGAGTAGAATTTTCACGTCACTTTTGGAAGTTTGTCAATCTCCGTTTAATATTCTTCCCAGAAACTTGCTTTTTTTTTCGGGCTCTTTTTTATTGTCTCCATTCGTTGGAGCATGTACGTCAATAAATATGTAGTTTTTATTTGTGCCATAAGTCGGTTGTTGATGGGCGTCACTTGTGTTAGATTTTTTTCTACAAAGGTGGCCATGCTAAATAGTGCGGCTACTTTGCCAATTTTCTTCTTTGTTCCACTTTTGAAGATTCTGTAATTATTGCAGCCTATCGTTTTTGAATCTGTGAAGTGTGTTTCTTATAGGGCGAGAATTGAGATTTTCTACTTCTTGACTTTTGTTGTGAGATTGTGTAGTTTTCCTGCTTGAATGAGTGTCTGAAATTTGGAAGTACCAATAGAAATGTGTGCTTTTCGTGGAAGTTCAACTCAACACTCCGACTTGCTCTCTCGTGTAAGTACAAGTTTCCCAGAATACGAATGCTTGGTTGCCACATATGGACGGATGATTAGTCCGCCTGGGGTAATTCTGTCTTATACGAGTCATGTTTGGTTGCCATCAATTTTCTAGCTTTTGTTAGTGGTGTAGAACCAGGGATTGTGAGTTCTGGATCACATTTACAGCCGCCCGTCCTAGTGAACTGCCACTGGCTCCATGATAATTAGCAGCAACGTATAAAGCAAATACTTTACTCCAAAATTAGTGATACGTTCTACATTTTAATTGCAGCCTGCGACAAATTATCTTGCATAGAAACACGTCATCACGTTGCAGTTTTCATGGATACCATTCTGAGAATATCAACACATAAAGAAAGTCATCGCAATGATGCTGTCGAGGAAGCAAAATGTGGAAAGGATGAGATGGATGGGAATGTAGTAGTCACAGAACACTTATTTGTCTGATCGCATCCGTGTATCATATGTGACTCATAGTGGCATGTGTTACTCTTGCTAAAAGGTTAGTTGCATATCTCTTATCGATTGCTGTTTTTTTTTTTCGCTGACGTATTTTAGTCTTCTAATTTTCTGTTTCTTGATATTTTTATAGTGTTCGCAAAGAAGGATCTTGATGATTTGGCACAATCGGGAGGTCTTTAAACATGCAGCCGGACCGCTGCCCTAGCGATTTGGTGTAATTCACCTCAGACAAAGTCCATATCAAATTCTTCGACTGTCATATGCACTGTGAGAGTCTGAATAACATCACGAGCAATTTAGTCACTGCAAAAGTAGAGCGCGAACCGATGAGCTGGAAGTGTAGAGACAGAAACACGAATCCTACCTGAGACACGACTGGAATACGTGTAGTGCTTCCTTAGAATCCTCCCAGATCACGAGAGTTTTCTATACAATATTAATAGTGTCCTGGTTGACACAGTCACGGCGTTTACATGTCTGGGCGTAAGGTTGCAAAGCAGTGTGAAATGGAACGAGCATGCGAGGATTGTGACACGGAAAGTCAATGGTCTACTTCGGTATATTAGAGAATTTTTGAAAACTGGTTCATCTGTTAAGGAAACCGCTGAAAGGACGATGGTGCTACCTATTCTAGAGCACTGCTCGAGTCTCTGGGATTCGCACCAGGTCGGTATAAAGGAAGACTTCGAAGCAATTCAGAGACGATTTGTTGTATTTGTTGCGGGTAGGTTACGGAGATGCTTCGAGAACTCAAATGAGAACCCCTGGAGGGCAAGTGACGTTCTTTTAGAGAAACACTACTGAGAAAATTTAGAGAACCGCCATCTGAAGCTGGCTGCAGAGCAATTATATTCCCATAAACATACATTTAGAGCAAGGACAACGAATATACGAAAAATTAGGGCTCATACGGGGGCATGCAGACTGTCGTTCTATCCCTCGCTCTGCGAGTGGAACAGGAAGAGGAGCAACTAGCAGTGATACATAGTACCCTCCGCCGCGTAACGTACGGTGGCTTACGAAGTGTGTATGTAGATGAAATACTTATTTGTTTATGAAATATATGAATTTTCCGTTTTTTCTTGTGATTTCTTTTCTACAAATAATAATACGAATAATGAGTGACTTACCAAATCTAAATTGTAGATGTGCATTAACTGTCCGTTTCCTGCAGGAATTAGCAATCATTTTCGTCCTTATCCGTGTGCCTGTAGTCAGCTGCGTCCATTCAGATCGGATGTTCCCATATAAGGTTTACATGAAATTCATTGATGTCGCTGTCGTGAACACTCTGACAATTATGCTAAGGACTTGATCGCTGCTGAGATTCGCATTGGGCGAGTTGCATGTTTACAACGGACCTTGTGTGTCCTACTGCTTTAGATTTACTCCGGGTTGTCATGGACCTTATCAGTGATTATCGCATTTCATGCACATCACTTTGAGGGCAGCATTCAGCCTGTAAGGGAAGCCTAGGTTGATTGCAAGTAGTAAATGAAGCACTCGCTCCCCCCTCTGAGCGTCCTCGCACGAATACGGTCTTATTAATCAGATCTGGACTGGTCAGGAAGTTACCGAAACCATCGTTTGAATGGGGAAAATGGTTATTATCTTATCGGTGGAGGAGGCTGTGTAAGATCTTCCCGATCCACTGAGAAAATCATGTCACACTATACAGGGTGAAGCGAATTCGGGCACTCGGGCTTCGCAGCGCGACTCCTCACATGCCAGCGATATAAAAATGTCTCTCACAAAATTTCGTCCAGCGAGTACATCTGGCAGAAAAAGGACATTGAAGAGTGGCAATCTGGTAACACTGTAACCGTATGTATGGTAGTTACCTCTGTCAGCACATACTAGATGTGCTGTACAGTTAGTGCAGTGAATTGTGTTTTAGGTTAGCATGCATGAAGTCGAGGGTACGATCCTGGGTTAGGGCACATTTATCTTATTTGCTAATTTCATTCTGACATTTCAAACTGTAATGTACACCGTTTCTTAGGTCAAATGTATCCTAAATTTACAACATTTATAACGCTGAACATAATAAATAAGAAACATATGCCTCAATCCAGGATCGAACCATCGACCTTCTGCACGATAACCAAAAACTCTACCCACTGCACCAACTATACAGCACAACGACAACAGCTGACAGAGGCAGCTACCACACATGTGGTTACAGTGTTACCAGAAGGACTCTCTTCAACGTCCTTTTTCTGCCGGATGTACTCGCCGGACGAAATTTTGTGACAGACGTGTGTTATCGCTGGCATGTGGGAAGTCGCGCTGCGGAGGCCGAGTGCGCGAATTCGCTTCACCCTGTATAGTGAGCTTGCATTAATAAAGCACTGTCCGCAGCTCGTGTTCTTGCGGTAGCGTTCTCGCTTCCCGCGCACGGGGTCCCGGGTTAGATTTCCGGCGGGGTCAGGGATTTTCTCTGCCTCGTGATGACTGGGTGTTGTGTGTTGTTCATTATCATTGACTCGCAAGTCAACTGAAAAGGACTTGCAATACGGCGGCCGAACTTCCCCGCATGGGGCCTCCCGGCCAGCAATGCCATAGGATCATTTCATCTCACTAAAGCACTTCTACAAATTTTCATTTTAAGCCTGTGGCCACACAGGATTTCCAAAGAGAGCAGGAAGTAGAGAAGCATAACAGCAAGTTAGCCTGTTGGGCTTTCGGCCAATACTGGAAATCCTCGCCTGTGGCAGAAGATGGAGCTTGGTTTCATGGAACTAAGGAATGCAACACGGAGTCTAGTGTTGTTGTCTGCGATATGTTTTCGGCTACGGTAGTTTAAGATGATTGTAATGGTTGATTTTAGAGCTGCCTTGTAGTGCAAAGGAGTGCAGCTGGGTTCTCCAAATTAAGTTACCAGGATATCACAGCATTCAACTACGGCGATGTTGCTCTAAAGCAGTGGTCGTCAAACTGTGACCCTCGGGCGTCCCGAAGTTATCAGCCGTATTTTACAAAGTAATCACCATTAGGCATGGGCGCCGACTTACCAAAATTTCTGTGGGTGCATAACAATGGCGGAATGTAGCATATGTTTTCTGGGGAGTCTAGATTTCTTTTTCTAAAGATTAGCTTTCATTGATAATCCTTTATGAACACTGCCCGTTTTCGTAAAGACCTGTGCTGTGATAAATTAAAATATGCCGGCACTATAAGCATACGTTCAGACTGCCAGTCGGTAATATAGTTGACTTAAAAGCAACAGAAATGAGATCGAACTCGGGTTCAAATATACTAGGACGAATCCACAGACCCAGAGGAGTAACGTATGCGATATGGGCCCACCTAAAAAAATAAAAGTCCTGACCCCGTAACGTAAAATGTACAACCTATCATTAACTAACGTAATTTTCATTACAGCAGGTAGAAATAGAAATTTAATGGAGTGTGTTGCAAAATCCCATGAACTATAAACAAGATCATTCGTTTACTATACTCAAAGTATTAAAACCTATAAGGGTTATTAAAAATTAAGAACATTATTGTGCTTGACAGGAAATATCAATAAGCACAGGCCTCTAGTTCTGTCTGTTGTTTGTACTTATAAAACATCATTGTACTCACCTTCACCTCTAGTGAAACTCAACCATGCGGCGTACTTTCTGTGATCGTAGGTTTTGATTATTTCACTGGCATCGATAGATTCCTTTGGATACTGTGGAGGCTGAGTTCACTTGTTCTGTCTCGGGTTACAGAATTCCGCAGAGTATTCTGTATACATACGCAGTTCAAAAATAAGCGTTAAACCGAATAAACAACAACAGGAATAGTTAAAAACAAGTACAACTTTTTGCAATAATCTGGAACGCTACAGTTACGATTGATTTCTCTGTTGTTAATAGTTAATGAGGCTACGTCCTTTTTTAAAGCTTTTTTCGCCTGGGAATTTACTGGATAAGTCCTCCTTCATCCTTCATGGTGTAGCCTGCCTGGCGGTTTCTAGACACTTCTTGCTGATGTACTGCAGGAACTGGCAGAAGACGTATCCCCGGTTTCCTTGTTATTTGGCTAATCATGCATTTTAGTATTGTCAATGTTAATAATATCCCCCTGTAATAATGACGACAAATGTATGAAGAATTTATCCTTAGCAACTAGGAAACTATTCGAATTCGAAAATATGTGTAGATGCAGTACTCAACATCGTGTTTCAGCTTTGCACACTTGCCCAGTAAGCGCGCAACATTTGAAAACTGCGAAACTTTTTGCCCGGCGAAGAGATTTTGTGCACCTATCTCGTTAGAAGACCCTCTTCTTTGTACTCGCTATTAATGCAGTGACACCACTTCAGTCTGCAATAGCCGGCCGCGGTGGTCTCGCGGTTCTAGGCGCTCAGTCCGGACCCGCGCGACTGCTGCGGTTGCAGGTTCGAATCCTGCCTCGGGCATGGATGTGTGTGATGTCCTTAGGTTAGTTAGGTTTAAGTAGTTCTAAGTTCTAGGGGACTGATGACCACAGATGTTGAGTCCCATAGTGCTCAGAGCCATTTGAACCATTTTCAGTCTACAATATATGCTCCCGCGACGTTCAGAGCCATTGTCTCAACAAAGAAAACGATAATAATCCAGATTACGTGAAAATAATTTCAGTGAAATCTTTAACCACACTGCTGTTATGTTTAAAAAAATAGCTACTGAGGCAGTCTGTAGCAGTCGGACACCTTGTATCTAGGATTTTTCTTTATTATTGCTGAATATTGGCAAGCAGATATTTTAAAACTATTGTTGACGAATAGATTGGGCGTATTTCAGCGTGTCACTTGTAAGGAAAGATGAAAGCAAGCCAAAAAGACTGGATTCCATTTACTGTACAGTGCGACTGTTGTTCTGGGAGTGCCTTTGACTTCGACAGAGAAGGCAAGGAATGACGGAGTGTGTTGCTTGGTTACCTTTGCACAAAGACTTCTGAAACAAACAGATATGTATTATAAGTCAGAAATTTTAATTTCCACCTCAGTGTTTTAATCTCTGTTTTTGACAAAGACAACTGAGAAATATTTATTTTATTTTATTTAAAAAAAAAATTTTTTTTGTGGATGCGGCACACCCTCAAGATGATATAGGGTGATTTTTTTCAACGTGTAAAAACTGTAGGGATTGATCGATGAGAGGATACGGAACAAAAAATGTCTAATGAACTTATGATCGGAAATGCATCGTTTCCATGCTAGAGACCATTTATCCAATCATACATTGTTACGGAGACTGCGATCTATACGTGCTTTACCATGCAGGCACAGTTACAGTATGTGTTGAAAATCGTTTCCCTGTAGCTCAACACTTGCGTGTACGTGGACGTAGTAGGTTCTGTCTCACATGTTCACATCGGCCAGGCTGCATATGATCTATGTCAGGGGCAGCACGAATTCGGTGCTCCAGTGTCTCCACATCTGGAATGGGCTCTCCATACACGATACTTTTGAGATGGCCCCATAACCAGAAACCGCACGGGTTGAGATCCCATGAATGAGCAGGCCTTGCAACTGGACCCCCTTCGTCTGAACCATCGACCAGGAATGACACGATTGAGATGTGGACGGACGTTAACGGTGAAGTGGGCTGGAGCAGCATAATACAGTAGCCACATAACCTTTCGAGCCGGCCGTTGTGGCCGAGCCGTTCTAGGCGTTTCAGTCTGGAACCGCAACGGTCGCAGGTTCGAATCCTCCCTCGGTCGCGGATGTGTGTGATGTCCTTAGGTTAGTTACGTTTAAGTAGTTCTAAGTGTAGGGGACTGACGATCTCAGATGATAAGTCCCATAGTGCTTAGAGCCATTTGAACCATAACCTTTCGAATCATCAATGACACTTCTTCCAGCCGGGGAGGCAAAGTCACTCACAAGATGGCCGATAGTTCGTGGCTGTTGGGCGATGTGGAAGGAGGACTGGTGTCAAAATACGGTCGACATTTATCCTGGCCCAGACATTTCGGCTTTACCGATGCTGATGATTTGCTGTCGCCATCCGACAGATAACTGTTATGAAAGTTGAAGATTTAGCTCCGCGTAATGGTGGCCTTACCTGTGAATAGGATGGATGACACAAATCCCGGAGTCGTGGGTGCCAATGACAAAACTGCTCCCGATGTGGAAAGACAGTCGCTAGTAAGCCATCCAGAGGTTGTAATTGATAAGGGTAGTAACAATTGTCATGGAGAATGTTCAACACGGTCGTCTGGCTTACTCTGTGTTGCCTGGCACTGAGACGATGGTCGCTTCCACAGTGTTAATCATAATTTCCTTGATATCTGGTGTCCGAACATTTCTGGTACGTTCTTCATCATTTCCTGCTTACTGAAAATACCCTGTCTGAGATGAAAAGCGAAACAGTGTAGCAAGCCTTGGATGCTGTCGGCGGAGATAGTGTAAGTAGGCTGTTTAGATTTTTATATTGGTAATGCCACGTAGCGCTCTGTATGAAAATCTCTGGCTGTGCTGTGTGCAGTCTGTGGCTAGTTTGCATTGTTGTCTGCCATTGTAGAGGGGCAGCTGGATGTTAACAGCGCGTAGCGTTGCGCAGTTGGAGGTGAGCCGCCAGCAGCGGTGGATGTGAGGAGAGAGATGGCGGAGTTTTGTAATTTGTCATATTATGACTATTAAGGTAAATACATTGTTTGTTCTCTATTAATATCTTTCATTTGCTAACTATCCCTATCAGTAGTTAGTGCCTTCTGTAGTTTGAATCTTTTATTTAGCTGGCAGTAGTGGCGCTCGCTGTATTGCAGTAGTTCGAGTAATGAAGATTTTTGTGAGGTAAGTGATTTGTGAAAAGTATTGATTAAAGTTAGTCAGGGCCATTCTTTTGCAGGGATCTTTGATAGTCATATTGCGTTGCGCTAAGAATATTGTGTGTCACTTTAGTGAATGTTTGAGTACGTTCAGTTTTGCTCAGCTGTTTGAAAAGCAAATAGTGTAAGAGGTTTATCAGCACAGTCGTGTATAATTTTTCTAAGGGAACGTTTCAATAGGTCTTCTGATGACAACTTTGCTGCCCACCGCACGTTGCCATTTACCTTTCCGTAAGTAAACACCATGTCGGCAAGCTCTCGATACCAATATAGAACCATCGTGTAGAGCACTGTGTTACATCCACTACACGGTCAGTCAGCAAGAGAGGTGATCCGGACATAACATCACAGATTACGCGGCAGGAGAGGGCGCTAGGACATGGCGTGTGAGGAACCGTACCACCCTCTAGGAGGAAACCATGCGTACTGTAACTGTGGCTAGTTCTAGTTAATGACGACTACTTTGAAGGCAAATAAAGGTATATTGTTTGTAATTAAAGCACTTGCAGTAATTATCAGCCGAATTCAAAAACGTCAACTAACTTTAAGATAATTCTCAAGAGCGTAGTATTCCTGCTCAGTAAGAAACAAAAATACAGGGAGGGCAATATTTTAAGATTCGGCCGTGAGCTAAGTTGGCCACTTACAACAAGGGCAGGAGAGGTAATTAGAGCGGGCCTGTGCACTGGAAGATGTGAGAGGGGAAATGTTTTATTGTTTGTGTTCCAGTACGAACAACTCACGAGCAAACGCGACTTCTACCGGTCACCTGCTAGGACTAAATTTTGACACGATAGCCACATGGATTCGTGAGTATACTTTACGGAAACGATCATCTTAAAATGCAGTACATATTTGCCGCTAAGAATACGAAATTAAATTAGGGCTGTTGTATTACAACACACTGAGCAGAAGAAAAATAACATTCAAAACATTTCGTAAAAATTTGCGGTCATGTCTCTTTATACACAAAGCATTTTAATGTAAATACAACTAATGTTATTAATATGTCATCCTCTCAGACAAACAACACAACATATTCGTCATCTACTTAAACTATCACAGCATTGCGGTCGCCAAGGTTTGCAGCAGTGTGAGACAGAGGACAGTGCAAAGAATATGTTCTGAAAGGTGTCAACTTTTAATGATCAGTACATGTGGAACAGCGGCCAACTCATCGCGCCTTCACTCTAGCTAGTCTGTCGGCGGCTCATAACATACCAGTTAATGTAGGTTACCAGTCAGTAATAGGATCGGCACACAAGAGGTCCAGATGCCGCCCCGGAGTGTCAGCCTTGGCACCTGAGCGAGAAAGTCTGGCGACCATTGCTCTAGAAAAGAATGCTTCAAATGGCTCTGATCACCATGGGACTTAACTTCTAAGGTCATCAGTCCCCTAGAATTACGTAAACCTAACTTACCTAAGGACATCACAGACATCCATGCCCGAGGCAGAATTCGAACCTGCGACCGTAGCGGTCACGCGGTTCCAGACTATAGCACCTAGAACCGCTCGGCCACCCCGGCCGGCCTTTGCTCTAGAGCCTTGTGTATTAAACTCAGAACATTTTATTTTAACAGTGTTGCGTTCAGAGATATTTTGATAGGTTACTGTGTTTTCTTGTTCTACTTATACTGTTATGTTACTATTTTGGCATAATATTTCGTGTTCCATCTACCGTAAAGTTGGTAAAATTCAACGTGGATTAATTAACAAGTGTTAATATCACGTGTAATTATCTTGACTGTTTATGTGGGTGTAGTTTCTACGCGTGTGCAGCCCAGTGGAGGTCCCACCCGGCTTTATAGGAGGCACCAAATCAGCGGGCAATTTCCTCACTCCATGCGAGAGTGGGCTGGAAACATGAAAGGAGTACGCAGGTGGCTCTGTCGGTGTCCGGAAACTGCAGAACGTGTGGGGTCCTTCTTTAGCAGCACAAGGAAGACGTCTGATAGAAGGTAGGTTACCGGGGGACGGTAGCCATTGAGTTTGATGGAAAACAGAGAGAAAGTGTCACTAACTGCGTAGACGATTGCCGACGTAAGTGTTCCAGTCATTTTTGTTCCAGAAGCCTCCGCGGTTGAAGTGCACAGGCAATGTCTGTCTCCTGTGCTGCCCCCCTTGTGTTCAGGATTCTTGCAGTGGAACAATCCTGTTTACCTGACACTTGAATCGTTGTAGGTGCCATCCAGCAGTGCTTAATGTGGAATTGTTGTCTTTTTTTAGTTCACCTTGTGTAGTGTGTAGTGGATCAGAATTCTGAAAAAGTTAGTTACAGAACACATTGCTTCCATTTCAGTTTTTCTGTATGTAATTTCACTGTCAGAATTTTAGCCTTTGAGCATATTTTATTTTTGTTTTGTTGTTTTCGTTTCTTAACCCTTTCACGCCGGCGCCGTGATTATTGCGTGGTGCACTATGTGATGATGATGATGATGTTTGCTTTGTGGGGCGCTCAACTGCGTGGTTATCAGCGCCCGTACAATTACCCAATCTTTGCTCAGTCCAATTTCGCCACTTTCCTGGATGATGATGAAATGATGAGGACAACACAAACACCCAGTCATCTCGAGGCAGGTGAAAATCCCTGACCCCGCCGGGAATCGAACCCGGGACCCCGTGCTCGGGAAGCGAGAACGCTACCGCGAGACGTGGTGCACTATGGACGACCTCTAGTTCCGCCAGGTCGTTCCCGCTATGCGGGGCATTTTTCGCGTTCCCCGCTGCGCTACTCTGCACTGCTTTCACACTTGTAGTGCTATCGGAATAATTGGACTTCATATTTGTTCGGGAAGAGATTTATACAAATCACAAATGTATTTGATTTCATCTTGAATGAAAACAATCTTCTTGGATCTTCATAATTTTTTCGTTTGGCCGCCGTTGTGGCCGAGTGGTTTAGGCGCTTCAGTCCGGAACCGCGCTGCTGCTACGGTCACAGGTTCGAATCCTGCGTTGGGCATGGATGTGTGTGATGTCCTTAGGTTACTTAGGTTTAAGTAGTTACAAGTCTAGGGGACCGATGACCTCAGATGTTAAGTCCCATCGTGCTTAGAGCCATTTCAACATTTTTTCGTATATTCTGTACGACCCGTGGTTTGGATTCAGCTCTGGTGGGTGGGTGCCCTATTATTGAAAACGTATATTGCACGAATAACTGGATTCTCACGCTAGTATTCAGACAGGATCAATTTCCTTACTCTTGTCATGGTAAACATAGGGACAATAAACATGTAAATATCATTTACACTCGCGATACGCCCTACTCGTTGGATCCTCTCGGGAACGCGACCAGCGCCGGCCGGTGTGGCCGTGCGGTTATAGGTGCTTCAGTCTGGAACGGCGTGACCGCTACGGTCGCAGGTTCGAATCCTACCTCGGGCATGGATGTGTGTGATGTCCTTAGGTTAGTTAGGTTTAAGTAGTTCTAAGTTCTAGGGGACTGATGACCACAGATGTTAAGTCCCATAGCGCTCAGAGCCATTTGAACCATATTTTTGAACGCGACCAGCAACCACCATTTGAGAAAAGTATCTGTTAGTTTCCTCATACAAAATGTTTGTGATATCTGTACTAAGGAACAACTGAAAGAAACTGAGCGTGCTGTGAATGTCTAACATACCTTTCAATCCAGAAATAGCTGCGTCAAACGCGTGTTTCTTTGCATTCAAGTTGTCATTTTCCCAAGTCATTTTTTTATTGTTCGGCGGTTCTGGTGCCTCTTCATCAATCTCACTATCAGTAGATTCGTCTTCTGTGACCAAATCCAAGTCCGGGGCTGTCAATGGAACAACTGGAGTAGCACGTGTACCTGATGTAGAAGCAGCTACAACCGGTGTTTCATGTTCATCGTCAGATTCGATGATTCGCTTTCACCTTCAAAGTATCGCTTATCTGCCATACCACTTCTAGAAGAAACTAACTGAGGTTCACAACACGTCACTTCAGATTAGAAGCAATGCGGGAAATGAACAGTGCAACTGAAGCAAACTGCTAGATGGTTCATAGGACAAACTTCCACACTAGTGGAGCGTAGAGAAGCGGAGAAATATGACGCGAGGCGGAACTGCTACAGCAGTCCACCGTCTGGGCGGCATGGGCCGCATTCGACTACTGCAGCAGTCTACCGGCTGAGCGGCACATTCGCTCCCGACTTTTACAGAAGTCCACCGTAGCGAAAGGGTGTAAGTGAATTCCATTTATAGTCCAATTTTTTTTCTAGTTTTAGTAGTGTTACCTGGGCAAATATGTCTGCTCACCAACAGCCCCCGGCACTTCCTCTATACAGCCCACTTCCACTGCAAAACTACGTTATCAGATGACAAAATCGCAGTCACTTAATTCAATAAATAAAAATACACTGGCGGAAAAAAAATTCCCGTCACCAAAAGGGAGTTGTGTGAGGTAAACAGAAGTTGGTGGGGGTGTTTCTGCATCTCAAAGATGACGTCTACCAAAACATCACACCAGTAGCATGAGAGTGGTGCTAGTAGCGCCACGGAGAGGACACAAAGCAGGTTTGTTTAAATACACGCCGTAGCAGCTTTGAGCGTTACCTTTGAAATTTGGCATTGTGAGTACATTATAGTCAAGAATGCTTTTAAGACGACGAAGACGTCATCAAAAGCTCACTGAGTTTGTACGAAGTCGTCTAATAGGGCCACGAGATGCTGGGTGTTCCTTTCGCAATACTTGAGAAACTTGACAGCAGTGTAGCTGTAAATGATTCCTGGCGGCGATGGTCTCGAGAAGCACTGTCGCAAAGAGACGACGAAGTGGACGGCCTCATGGCCCTGCCGAGATGGAAGACTTCGTGTTCGGCGTATGGCTCTGGCGCATCGCACTGCCCCTGCAGCTGTAATTCGAGACGCAGTTGCCACCATAGTGACACAACGAACTGTTGCCAGCCTGTTACTTCAAGCAGAGCTCTGACCCAAAGGCGCTGTAGCGTACCTTCCACTGTCCCAAAACCGTCGCCATTTGCGGCTTCAGTGGTCCCAAGCGAGAGCTCATTGGACATTGCAATGGAGGTCTCTTACGTTTTCTAATGAAACCTGGTTCTTCCTCGGTGCCAGTGATGGTTGTGAGTTGATTTGGCCAGGTCAGCGCTTGCAACCATCCTGCCTGCGGCCTAGACACATGGACTTACATCTGGAGCTATGGTCTAGGATGCGAATTCGTACGACAACAGGAGCATTCTCGTGGCTATCTACACAGCCTAACTGCAAATTTGTACGTCAGTCTGGTGATTCGACCTCGTGTGCTGCCTTTCATGAACAGTATTCCACGGGTGTCTGCCAACAAGAGAGCCCATGGCCCACATACCGCTATTGTAACCCAACAAAGTCTACAGAGTCTCGACATCAGATCTCTCTCCAGTGGGACATCATTGAGTGACAACTCCAGCGTCATTCGTAACCAGTATTAACCGTCGCTGTATTGACCAACCAAGTGTAACAGGCAGATAACTCTGTCTCACAAACGACAACCGGCACTTGTACAACAAAATGCATTTGTTTGCGTCCTAGCATTAAAAGTTCTGGCAGTCACACCGGTCATTAACGTGACATCATTTCATATTTGTAGTGGCTTTTATTTCTCTTACATGAATCTGTGATTTGCAACTTCTTAAATGTGTTACGCAGGAAAATGTATTACCGAAACGTCATTGCTCTTCGTTAATTATGTCTTGGTGGTGGGGTTCCTTTTCCGTCAGTATGTATGAAACATTTTTCTACGTCAGTCATTTATTTTTGCCACGATGCATCTCGGTGGTTCACTCCATCACGTTCAAGTGGAGAATTGTTTAATCACGCAGCTGCTGTTAATGAAGAGCATAGTCGCCGAGCCGCAGCAGCAGACCTATTGCGAGGTGGTTTATGTTGCTTCTCTTCTTAAAGGGACATAGTCGAGAATACGCTGCATATTGCTACTTCTGGCACGTGCTCTCCATTGTACATTACGTTTATACTGTCAACTGTCACCGTCACTTGCCTTTGAAGAGAGCACAGGCAACAAGTATCAGTATCCACCCTTGTTTCGACTTTATGTCGCTTCCAAACACCCAACCTAACCTACCTCGCATTTGATCTGCTTCAGTGGAAAGGCGTCTGAACCCTTTATTAACATCAGCTGTGTAACTAAACAATTCTCGTCCTGAAAATTATGGTGTGAAACATCGAAACGCCTTGAGACCGAAATAAATCAGTGACTTACTCAGAAGACGGTTTTGTTTATATCTGTCAACGGAGACAGCCTCATGGTGCCATTCAATATCGAAGAAATATTGCCTCTATATTAACAGCCCACGGCCAAATAGTATGCCACAACTGTCCTTCGGTATCTGGGATCTGACCGCGTATTTACTTAGTTGCTATAAATGCGCAGTTGGTACAACTGTTGGTTACAAGGTCATTTCAGTCTGACAGAGCAAGGAGTGTTTGTTTGTAGGGTGAAAGATTTGATACTAAGAATGCATAGAACGTAACTAGTGTCGCTGTTTATTTTTGACTTCAATGTGATGTCTTCTTTTCCTTACAGGTAATACGTTTGTTGTCATTTCAGTAGAAACAGTAATTTTCGTAAGTTTGGGAATCACTGAGATTTACTTTATTCAATTTATGTGTTTTATTCACTAGCATTGATACATGGCGCCGTTGGCACCAGTCGCTTCTCTGTTTTCATGAAAGATCTCTGCGACCGACTCTGTGTGGCCGCGGTTTTCCTCTTTGGCCACCTTTCGGCTATCATAGCGCACGACGCTGTGGGTGGAGGGCTGGTTTTGGTCTATTGGTTGGCACACCAGTGTGTAGTGTGATTGTCGGCGGTCGCCCTTTGCGCATGCTCAGCCTCTTCCTGTCACGTGGGCAGTGGGGCTGCGGATGGAGGTGTGCGTGCGGTCGGCGAGTGTGTACTGTGTTTAGTGAGAGGGCGATGGTCTCGTCTGTGCTGCCAAGCGATGTGAACATGTGAAAGTGGCTTTGGAATGTATCAGCGTGCAACCGGATACGCTACAGAATCAAACAGTGGGAATTACTCAGGCTCTTATAGTCCTGGTGTATATATGTGTGTGGATTTTCGTGCCTTTTGCAGTTAACGACTCTCCCAGTGTTCCGACGCCCATGTTATTTGTTTAGTGTTGACCAATGGTGCACAACCTACTGAACAGTGTCTACCTGTGTGAATAAGGTTGCCTGTTTTGAACGCAACTGAGATACTTCCAAGGAGTGTATATCTCAGTGCGTGTCTGTGCGCTCCGAAATAACCACAGGTTCGATTTTCTGGCAGTTCTTTCTGCGTTTTGCTATTGAGTGCAATCCACCTCAAGTGGCACTCTTTTGTAAAATTAAGAGATTTATGACACTGATTTTACCGGCCGGTGTGGCCGAGCGATTATAGGCGCTACAGTCTGGAACCGCGCGACCGCTACGGTCACAGGTTCGAATCCTGCCTGGGGCATGGATGTGTGTGTCGTCCTTAGGTTAGTTAGGTTTAAGTCGTTCTAAGTTCTAGGGGACTGATGACCTCAGCAGTAAAGTCCCGTAGTGCTCAGAGCCATTTGAACCATTTTGAACCATGACACTGTTTTTCTTCTTGCATGCAATTATTATTTAGGATAATGAGGCAGTGTATGTGTTCTGGTTTCTACACATTCTGCAGTGTTCTCGTGGTGAATTTTTTATGTATCGTGGTTCCTGTGCAAAACGAGTGTGAACTGCTGTTGTAGGCAGTGATTACAAGAGATTTAATTTGTTTGCAAAGAGTAATTGTATTCCTGTTTTGAAATTTTCCTATTGTTTTCTCGATTGTGTTACTCTGGGTACTACCCAGTTGTTGTGTGGTTTTATGTTGCTGTTTCAGTGGTATAATCAGCGGTGCGCGTCGTCCATTGCAGCTGGTAGTTTAACTGGGAGACGACGCCTTGGCGGCGGCCAGTTTGAGTTGTAACCGATAGCTCGGTCGCTCTGTTTATCAGTAGACTCCAGTTCTTCGGCGAATTGAAGTTGACTATTTCTTTATTTGTTCCCGATGACGCCGAGGCGTCCGGCTTTCCTTCTTCACTGTTCCTTTCAGCTTTCATTCAGGCTCGATCTGAGTTGTAGTTTCCGCGCACCTCTGATGTGCCATGACTTGTCACTGAAATTTTGTAATACCTGAAAGATGCCTTTCATTGTATTGCGTTTTTAGTATCTTACTCAGAAAGAGATATTGTGAGTGTTTCTTGTTGTTATACTGTAAAAGGTGTCCTGCTTCTTTGGGAGTTTTCCTCAGTAAACCATTTACTGTTTGTGTGGTTCATAAGATTTATGGAAAGGGGGTTTTAAATTTATTTATAGTTTTGGGGTGGGTTTTGACGCGCACACAGTGGTCATTGCAACTACACTTACTATCCTTGTCCATCTCGCTTTACCCCAAGTTCTCAACTTATCTACACACTGTTGATGTAGTGATCCTTGTCCATTATATACAGGGTGGTCCATTGATAGTGGCTGGGCCAAATATCTCACGAATTAAGAATCAAACAAAAAACTACAAAGAACGAAACTCGTCTAGCTTTAAGGGAGAAACCAGATGGCGCTATGGTTGACCCGCTAGATGGCGCTGCCATATGTCAAAGGAATATCAACTGCGTGTTTTTAAATAGGAACCTCCATTTTTTATTACATATTCGTGTAGTACGTAAAGAAATATGAATGTTTTAGTTGGAACACTTGTTTCACTTTGTGGTAGATGGCGCTGTAATAGTCACAAACGTATAAGTTCGTGGTATCATGCAACATTTCGCCAGTTCGGACGGTATTTGCTTTGTGATACATTACCCGTGTTAAAATGGACCGTTTACCAGTTGCGGAAAAGGTTGATATCGTGTTGATGTATGGCTGTTGTGATCAAAATGCCCAAAGGGCGTGTGCTCTGTTTGCTGCTCGGCATCCTGGACATCATCCAAGTGTCCGGACCGTCCGCAGGATGGTTACGTTATTTAAAGAAACAGGAAGTGTTCAGCCACATGTGAAACGTCAAACACGACCTGCAACAAATGATGATGCCCAAGTAGATGTTTTAGCTGCTGTCGCGGCTAATCAACTTCGATTGCACTCGTACCATATTTCTATGCACCAGGAATTGCATGGCGACGACTTTGAACGTCGTGTACAGCTCTACCACTGGGCACAAGAGAAAATAAGGGGCGATGACAAATTTTTTTGCATGCTTTCTATTTGGCGACGAAGCGTCATTCACCAACGGCGGTAACGTAAACCGGCATAATATGCACTATTGGGCAACGGAAAATCCACGATGGCTGCAACAAGTGGAACATCAGCGACCTTGGCGGGTTAATGTATGGTGCGGCATTAAGGAAGGAAGGATAATTGGCCCCCATTTTATTGATGAAAATCTAAGTGGTGCAATGTATGCTGATTTCCTACGCAATGCTCTACCGGTGTTGCTACAAGATGTTTCGCTGCATGACAGAATGGCGATGTAGTTCCAACATGATGGATGCCCGGCACATAGCTCGCGTGCCGTTGAAGCGGTATTTAATAGCATATTTCATCACAGGTGGATTGGTCTTCGAAGCACCATACGATGGCCATCCGGAGTGGCCGTTCGGTTGTAGGCGCTACAGTCTGGAGCCGCGTGACCGCTACCGTCGCAGGTTCGAATCCTGCCTCGGGCATGGATGTGTGTGATGTCCTTAGGTTAGTTAGGTTTAAGTGGTTCTAAGTACTAGGGGACTGATGACCACAGCAGTTATGTACCTTAGTGCTCAGAACCATTTGAACCATTAGAACCATACGATGGCCCGCACGTTCACCGTATCTGACGTCCCAGGATTTCTTTCTGTGGGGAAATTTGAAGGATATGTGCTATCGTGATCCATCGATAACGCCTGACAACATGCGTCAGCACATTGTCGATGCATGTGTGAACATTACGGAAGGCGAACTACTCGCTGTTGAGAGGAATGTCGATACACGTATGATGGATATCATTTTGAGCATTTATTGCATTAATGTTGTATTTACAGTTAATCACTCTGTAACAGCATACGTTCTCAGAAATGATAAGTTCACAAAGGTACATGTATCACATTGGAACAACCGAAATAAAATGTTCAAACGTACCCACGTTCTGTATTTTAATTTTAAAAAAACCTACCTGTTACCAACTGTTCGTCTAACATTGTGAGCCATTTGTTTGTGACTATTTCAGCGCCATCTATCACAAAGCGAAAAAGTGGTCCAACTAAAACATTCATATTTCTTTATGTACTACACGAATATGTGATAAACATAGGTTCCTATTAAAAAAAAAAAACACGGTTGATATCCATTTGACCTATGGCAGCGCCATCTAGCGGGTCAACAATAGCGCCGTCTGATTTACCCTTTCAAGCTAGACAAGTTTCGTTCTTTGCAGTTTTTTCGTTTGATGCTTATTCTCTGAAATATTAGGCCCTATCACGATCAATGGACCACCCAGTATAATTAAGGCGAGGACGGCTAGTGCAAATGTACGGTTCGAACTCTTACGGGGATCGGGGAAATGTCGCGATTAATGAGGATATTGGGCGAGCGGCACTACATCAGTACTGATGAAATCTTCTCAGGTTATCAGCCGAGTCAAGATTTCGTCAGAAGATGATGGGTACGAAACTCACTGAAACGTTGCGACAAGACGACGCTACCACTCGGCTGATAACCCGAGAAGAATTCACCAGTGGAATACGCCGAGAAAGACTGCAATCGCATTTACATCAGTATTGTTTCAATAAGTTGAGAACTTGTGCCTCACGTGTTTCGTGCTAGCATTTTCCATGCAGTGCGCTGATCCGTGTTTCCAGAGGTGAAGTGGTCAGCGCATCTGCCTAGTAAGCAGGAGACTTGGATTCGAATGCCCACACAGGAAAATTTTCAAGTTTCCCCATTGATTTAAGACCATGTCCACTGGCAGCTAACGTCTTCCATTCCTTTGTGTCTAATAGTTTCTTTAATACTCCTTTAACTTCTCCAGTGGTCTCCTACATCTACAACTGGCGTTATACGTGGGTAAATAATACCAAAGATTCGCATATCATAGTAGTGTTTTAGGTAGTTTATTTGCCAAAGGAAACGTACAGAACGTTGAAATCAAAAATAAGAGACATGTAAATAATGATATCTTCAGAGTCATCTGCTGTATCACTTACATTTTCAGTTGTATTAACATGAGGATGGAAGAGTTCTTTTCGCATTTCACTTGATATACATATGACTATATCATAAAATCGACAACCGTCCACAGTGTCTATTTTCAACAGTCTTACATAGAGATAAATGTTTGTCGACAGTCTTACGTACAGATAAATGTTTGTAAATAGTATGTATGCTTCACCTCTTTAGATCCAAAAGTAGACCAGAATCGTTTTTCACTTACACTCACAGATTTAGTTTAAGCATTAGCGGGTAAATGTTAATTGCGTCCATGAACTGAATTGTCTTTAGTTCTGCGTCCTCACCGAACACAACGGCTACGGCGGCAATGAAGAAGATGGAACTATAGAGATGGCGCGCAAACTTCTCACTGTCCCTGCCTAATCACTTCAGTCTGAAAGCGCCACAGCCAACGATGCGTCTACGAGGTTCGGATCCCATTTATGAAACTTGGAAGATCGTTGTAATTAAACTTAACAGAGATGTAATTACGATGCTATAGTGGGAAAGTTTGGAGTAAAACGTAGATTTAATGGCTATTTTTTTTCCAGAGATATGAGCGTTCTGTCCTCGTTCTCGATTTTATAGCTATCCCGAAAGTAATAGTATGAAACTTCTGCGGGAAACTTGACTGATTTTGTTCCTGTTCTGGAGAGATACCAGCAATTCATTTATGCGAATGTTCCTTGCCTTACGACAAACACAGTTAAAGGAATTAACAACGTCCGTTGTAGCCAGCATTTCTGGTGTAATTATCCCCTGAAACCTATTTCAAGTTGTTTCTTTGGAATTCACAACAGAGGTCCCAGTCCAAGTTCTCCAACGTTGGTAATCATCGTAATATGTCATCTACAGTGATTTAGTGAAGTAATTTAAGGAATATAAAATCTCTCAATTACTAGAAAATAAACCTAACGAAGTCGTCAAAGGAAGATTACGAGAAACGAAATTCGAAACAGCAATGATTTTTATGATTATTAACCATTTTCAACACACACAAAAATTCAGAATTGAAAGATGCTGACTTGGCCAGAGGGCACATGTGCGTCACGAACGGAAGTAAACGAGATGTCACGGAAAAAACTGCTGCATAGGGTACAAGTAGCGCGTAAGTTGTAAGCAACAGAAGAGATTTTCACTCATAAATGTAGAAACATTGAAATAAAAATATAGCTGAAAACAGAATTCGCATTAATGGTTAGGAAAATCTGAAATTATAGTGTGTAGAGACGAAACTGAGAAGTTGAAAGACCAAAGGAAGAAGAGAACGGTAGAAGAGAGGGAAGTAAAAAGTGAGCAAAATTTACGAGTAGATGTAAAATCGATTTAACTTTTGAAATGCGATCCTCACGGGAAGAAATAAAGTACCGTAAAACTAATCAGTGGATTCTTAATATTTCCGTGTGGTTCATGATACTGAGAGAATACTTTTTGGATGTACGTAGTAAATGATTAGTTCTCTTGTTTTACTCACTCAGTAAGATATGGGGATTCTTTGTTCTGATTCTCTAATGGAAATATGTACATTTTCAGTGAAATGTCATGAGTGAAGAAAAACTGCATATAGGAAATGGGATGTTCGATGTTTGAGGTTACTCCTTTAATAAAGAGAAGTCGGTAAACATTCTAAATAATGGAGAAACTTTGTTTATGAGAAATGCAGTTTCACCTCTCTTGTCGTGAATTTCGTATGCTTAAGCTCGTCAGTAGTGATCCATTAAACAGTCCTGCAGTTCAGAATATAGCTTATTGACCGATTTCGTCCATAATCAAATCACGTCTTTGACACTGCTCAATGGTGGCATCTCGTAGTCACAGCACGGAGTGCCTCCAGCTTTGCAAAAAAATTGATACCACTCCGGTATGAATAAGTATTAAGCTACACGTTCGAGACATCAGCAAAGGTAACTACGATAAGTTACAGTTGCAACTGCAATGCCGAAACGTTACGTAAGCTTGAACATCGTATGGCATCGGAAGCCATAACAAAATACGACGTCGGCTTATAGAATACCTCCGCAGATTATTTTTAAATACTGCACGTTGGCTCCTCTAGTCCCGGAGGCGGTATTGTGTTACGATACCGGTATCTAAAAATTTTCGTAGCGCTGTTTGAGGCTTTCCCGGCGCTGCATCTGCTTGATAGGTTCCCGGGATTTACGCCGGATCATATTGTAGAAACCGCACAATATTTCAGCGAGACAACTGCCCGCCATCTTCAGGTGCAATTTTCGTTGCATTCGACTTATCGTCACCGAACGATGTAAGGAACAAAAACAGCAAGCTCCGCAGGTACCGGACAGTTTCACGCTTACGGCAGCTGACCTACAGACGCGCCAGCATTCTGCTGTCGGAAAATATCCGCTGAGAGTAGGAAGAGTGTTGACGATAGGACGAAAGTGAGAGCACCTTTGGTCGAAACACCGGCCTATTCCAGTCTCGGTTCCGTGCGCGAGGTGCGGGCAAAGCAGTACGTCTTCGTACTGCCGTCACGATGCCGAGCAGGTGTTGGCGTCCTTCGGTGGGTCAATCCGCCGCCCCCAGGCGCCGCAGCCGCCTCACGGCAGAGCAGGATTGGCGAGGGCGGTCGCCAACGCCCCCAGCAGCAGAGCCCGCCCCACGGCATGCCGGAGGACCTGCGGGGACTGCACGCCGCCGGCGGAGTTCTTGTCGCGCTGCATCGCCGCCGGGTGCTCACCTGCGCAGAAGACAAGGCGGAAGTTTGCTTAGTAATTAACAGTTCTGGGAGAGAGAATGGAAGGTGTGTGGGTGCATACGACACGCTGTTTTGCTGCGGGCGACATTCTGCGGAGGTACAAGATGGGGGTTTGGTCACGTTGATCATAACCCCATGCACCCACAACGAAAGAACAGTTGCCTAAAAATTGACAATCAGAATTCAATATCTAGTAGAAATCATTCAACTATCTGAATTTAATTTAATCGTAAAACAAGCAGAGAGAAAGTCATTAAATTTCGAAAAACTTGTAAAATTACATGGAATGGGTACAATAAATAGTCAATACCTGATACGAGGGAAATGTAAAAAATTACATCGCAGTAATCAGTTCCAAGCTTTATATGCCTGAGGTAGATCGGTAACAAAAGATATAGAAAAAGAAAGAGAAAAATCAAATATAATATATATATATATATATATATATATATATATATATATATTTCGCGGATGGATCACTTAGGACCACGCGCAATCAACATTTGTTGGCCTTCCTTTTCGCCCAGTATTCCTTCATACGCAACGAATGAGCTAGCTTTCGTTGCTTAGACCACGTATGTCGGTTAAGTTTTTTGTCTTCTTCCTCAAAATCCCGTGTGTCTGTGATTTTTCTGATTCCATTTCTGTCATGTAGATCTGGATACCCTAATTCTCTCCGGTCCTTTTTCGTCTGTTCGTACCAGTTTGGTCTTGTAGTTTTGTTCTTTAAAAATGTGTGGATTTTGTGCGTTAACCCATGCTTTCTAACTGCCCCATGCGCATTGTGTCTGGTATTTTAGAGATATTTTTCTATATTTCTGCATTGGTTTCTGAATAATGCACACCGTCTTTAGCTCTTTCCTAGGGTTTTTCTTATTATTTTACGTTCTTTCACTTCCAAATCCCCTTTTAGTGTTCTGTGTTGAAGATTTAGTGTCTCAGATGTATAGAGGGCTTCGGGTTTAATTACTGTTGTTTAATGTCGTATTTTGCAGTTCCACGAGAGACTCTTTTTGTTGCACACGTTTTTTGCTAACTGAAACGTCGTCTCTATTTTCTGGACTCTTGATTTGAAAGATTTCTTTTCATTACAGTTTTCTGCAAATCATTTACCTAAATACTTAAATTCTTTTACTCGAGAGATGTAGTTATTACCAATTTTGAGATCAGAAGGTGCATCTTTGATGTCAGTCATAATTTCTTTTCAAATGAATTTTCTAATCTTATTATTGCTGTCTGCTCTTGTAATAATTCTAGCTGTTTCTGTGTATCGGTAATGTCTTGGGCGATCAGTGCCATGTCATCAGCAAATGCTAAACCGTCTAATTCTATGCCCGTACGTTTTTGTCCCAGTCTATGTGCTGGCATAGCCACCTGTGGCGTAGGAACAGCGTTTTTGATTTGCAATCAAAACATCCTCCAACTCGGGTTTGAACGAGGTCACCACTTAAATTTTCAATAAAAATTATCAGTAACGTCGGCCTAAGCCTTCCAGCATAAAAGTCACGCTCCAAAGAGGGTGGAGGAGCGGACAGAGATTCACGACACTCTCTTACCCTTGGGGTAAGAAACTATCCATAAAGGAGGAAGAATTAGCAATGATCCACGACATGAGCATGCAGAAGCAAATGGAAACAATTGCATTAAAGACACTTGATGTGTAGCCTCTGGATATGTGGTCCATAACTGCAAAAGTGTCTTGACAATTTTTCCATTGGCAATTGATTCCGAATCAGTCCCCCATTTGAAACGCTGGAAGAAAAATGCCATGGCTATGAGATAATAATGTAATAACTGACGAAAGGTAGTCTTACACGAGTCGAGGTGTGAAAGTGTGAACGTGAAAGGTTTGCTATAAAATTTCACGGAAGTTCAAAAGCTCAATCTAGAAATAGCAGCGTAAGTGAAGTTAAATGGAAGAAAGACAAGGAAAAGAAAATGTTATAAACGAGAAAGTTTGGTTGTGAATAGGAAGCTAGGGCAGAGAGTGAGTTACTCTGACCCGTTGAGGAATGAGGTTATTCTCATCAGCATCGTCAGCAAACCAACACTGACAACATGGTTAGCCACAAATGTCGACGTTGCAAGCCGAAAATGAAGAGATAGCGAAATTATATGAGGATATTGAACGGGTAATTCAGGACGTAAAGGGAGATGAAAATCTAATAGTCATTGCGGATTGGAATGCGTTTGTAGGGGAAGGAGTAGAAAAAAGGGTTACGGGAGAATATTGGCTTGGTAGTAGGAATGAGAGAGGCGAGAGACTAATTGAGTTCTGTAGTAAATTTTAGCTAGTATTAGCGAATGCCGTTCAAGAATAAGAAGAGGAGGTAGTGTACTTCAAAAAAGCCAGGAGACACTGGTAGATTTAAGTTATATTACATCATGGTCAGGCAGAGATTTCTAAGTCAGACACTGGATCATAGGCTGAAGTTCAAGAAGGCAGTCAGAAAGAATCAGTGCGTAAAGAAGTGGATACGGAAGTACTATGGAATAAGAGATACGCCTGAAGTTCTTGGAGGCAATAGGTACTGCGATAACGAATAGTTCAGTAGGCTATTCAGTTGTAGAGGAATGGACATCAATGAAAAGCGGAATCATAGAAATTGGAAAGAAAAACGCAGGATCAAGGAAGGCAACTGCAAGGAAACCACGGGTAACAGAAGAAATACTTCAGTTGATTGATGAAAGAAGGAAGTAGAAAGATGTTCAGGGAAATTCAGGAACATAGAAATACAGTTCACTTAGAAATGAAATAAACAGAAAGTGCAGGGAATGGGAGGCGGAATGGCTACACAAAAAAATGTGAAGCAATTGAGAAGGAAATGATTGTCGGATGGAATTAAACAACGTATACAAAGCCAAAAGAACCTTCGGTGAAATGAAAAGCAAGGCTGGTAACATAAAGAGTGCAATGGGAATTCCACTGTTAAATGTAGAGGAGAGAGCGGATAGGTGCAAAGGGTACGCTGGAAACCTCAATGAGGAGGAACATTTGTCTGTAGACGTGGTAGAAGAGGAAACAGAAATCGATATAATAAAGATACGAGATCCAGTATTACGATCAGAATTTAAAAGAGCTCTGGAAGACTTAAAATCAAATAAATCGGAAGCAACAGATAATATTCCTTCGGAATTTCTAAAATCATTGGGGAAGTGGCCACAGAGCGACTACTGACAATGATGTGTAGAATGTACGAGTCTAGCGACATACCAACTGAATTTAGGAAGAATATTATCTTACACAATTCCGACAATTGCAAGGGGCGACAGGTACGTGAATCATAGTACAGTAAGCTTAGCAGCTCATGAATCGAAGCTGCTGACAAGAATAATATACAGACGAATGGAAAAGAAAATTGGGTATCTGTTATATGATCAGTTTGCCTTTAGGAGAGGTAAAGGCACTAGAGAGGCAGTTTTCACGTTGTTATTGATAATGTATGCAAGACTAAAGAAAAACCAACACTCGCTCATTGGATATGTCGACTTGTAAAAAGCGTTCAAAACTGTAAAATGGCGGAATATGTTCGAAATTCTGAGAAAAGACGAGTAACATACTATACGGACAAGAGAGAAGAAGGAACAATAACATTGGAAAACCAAGTATGAATTTCTCGGATTAAAAATCAGTAAGAGAGTGATGTAGACTTTCATTCCTGCTCTTAGTATATATATATCGAAGACGCAATGACAGAAATACAAGCACTGTTAAAGAGTGGAATTAAAGTTCAATGCCAAAGGATATCCATGATAAGATTCGCTGATGACGATATTATCCTCAGTGAAATTGAAGAAGTATTACATGATCTGATAAATGCAATGAGGAGTCTAGTGACTACAGAACAAGGCTTGAGAGTAAATTGAAGAAAGACAGAAGTACTGAGAAGTTGCAGAAATGAGATCAGAGCGAAACTTAACCTCAGGATTGGTGATCACAAAGTAGATGAAGTTGAGGAATGCTGCTACCGAACTAGCATAGTGTCCATGACGGACACTTACTGAGCCTTTCTGCTGGTTTACTTAACATGGGACCAGTAGCTCTTTGGATTTTCCGCCACATTTCTATAGCGATTTTCGTTGTGGAAACTATTAAATGCATCTCGTATTGAAATCCGCACCAAATTTCGAGCCTCAGTAAAACTTCACCAATCTTGGAGATTTTGCGTTCGTCTAAATTATACGTGCCTTTTGCGGTGCTCCTGCAACAGCTATCTGTCGTGTTTTGTGTACCGAATACCTCGAGTGCTGTTGATACTATTTCTTTGAACTTAAGCCACATATGGTCTTCATTTACATAGTTTCCAAGTATTGGAGACTATGTCTTAGAAAGACGTCACCCGAATTTTTATCTGCTTTTATAAATAGATATATTTCGCGCTTAGTTTTGGTGAATTTCTGTGTTACGGAAGTGAGCCTCGCTACTACTGCGTGTTCACTAATCCCTGTTTCCGTCGTGATGCTCAGGATTATTTGTGGCTAAGAGGTCATGTGTGTTTTCGTAACCATTTACAATTTGAATGGCCTCGTCAACTAATTGTTAAAAATAATTTAAAAAAAGCGTTTAGAACAATTACGGAAGTTGTTTTCTATATACAATAGGGTATATGAAAATGTATTTTTGTCAACAGACGGAAGGTAGATTGAAGTAACTGCCAACTATAATTGTATGAGTAGGGTACCTATTTGTGATGAGACTCAAGTTTTCTTTGAACTGTTCAGCAACTGTTTCATCTGAGACAGGGGGTTGGTAAAAGGAGCCAGTTATTAATTTATTCTGGCTGTCAAATATAACTTCTGCCCATACTAAGTTACAGGAACTATCTGCTTCAAAGTCTATTGTGAGCTTACATTATTTTTCCCTAAGTTGTCCTTCTTGTTTCTGTTGTAGTGCAGATAATTAGATTTAGGGCTTTTCACTCCAGAACCGAAGATGCTTTCTCTGTGACCCTGTAAATACCAGAGCTAAACAATGTAGAACAACAACGTACGTTACAAGCGTAGCATTCTGCATTACTTCATTTCCTTTTTTCTAACATTTTAAAATTGTAAGTCGACTTTAGATGACATGTCAATCATAGATGTTCTTATCTCTATTTAGTGAACGTGTTTTCAGTTATGCTTTGAACATTGCCCCACTACACTTTATTAACTAATGTTTTTAGAGAGTAAATTAATATGGAGTATGTCGTTCTTCTTTTCAAACATTCACATACCCATTTCTTCTTTCCCTATTGTCTTTTGCGTATGCAGTTGTAGTAATTAAAGTAAGTACAAATTCAGTGGTCAAAAAGAAATGATTAGCGTACATTCGCATTCTCGTTACATCGTTTCTTTCTTGTTGCTCCCATATAGATGGACTGTTTCTATCGCAGTCAGTAAGCGTGAAAGGAAGCTACCGTACAGACAGAGGAATCTATATTTATAATTGGCAGAACTAATTACATACTGACATAATCGTTGGTATTGCTTTCGTTTCCCAAAAGTTATAAATATTTCGATTTCGGAAAAGAAGCTCTGTATTTGGCCAAGATGTCGAAGAAGAAGGTCCCTTACGTACTGGTCGTATCGAGTAAGATGTGGTGACGGCGGTTTGAAAGCGGACAGAGGTACTACAGGGAAGGGCGTCCCTTACCTGAGGGATCGCTACTCAAGCTACCTGGCGAAGGGGCAAGTGTGGCAAATGGAACGGCCGTGGCAAATGTTCGGCGTGGCAAATGTCTGGCATTCGACACACCGGACCCTGACACTAATCCGCCAGGCGGGTTGGTGCCAGGGACCGGCACGCCTTTCCGCCCGGAAAGCAGTGCGTTAGACCACACGGCTATACAGGCGGGCTTTTATTTGTTACTTCGTTGTTACTAACTCTATTTGGTAGACAAGAACTGGATGTACCTGCACAATTACATCACGGTACTACATATATTTTAGGAGATGCGACGTCATAAATATTGGGCTGCATGAAAATGAAACTACAAAGAGGAGATCGCTTGAGATACAGGTGAAATACCTGTAGAAATAAGTCTGAAATATTTTAAAAGCTGTGGGTACATATCTGATCCTAAATGCCTGGAACGATTTCAGGCAAATTTGCTGCACATGTTAGACAAGATCAGGACAGAAATACCATGGGGTAAAACCACAAGCGTTGTGTTGGGATAGGGATGATAACGTGGGGAGAGAAGAGGGTAGGAGATGATGGATAGACAAAAAGTAGGATGGAGGAGATAGGTTACGATGGGAGAGAAGGAGACAGAGAGGTATAGGTAGATAGAGGGATGAGAAGGAGGTGGAGAAAGTGATGAGGACCAGATGGAGAGACAGAGCGTGGGAAGAAGAGGGTAGCGAGAAGGAGAGGAGGACATGTACAAAGGGATGAGGAGAAAGGATGGATAGAGAAAAGGGAGAGGAGGAGATGGACAAAGGCAAGAGACAGATGTATGGACAGAGAAAGGAAAGAAGATGAGATGGAAGAGAGGAGGGAGTAGAAGCGAGAGGGAAAGAAGGACAGGGAGAGGTGGAGGAGAAGGTGAACGGGAAGAGGGAGGAGAGAGAGATGCTTAGAAGTGATAGGAGGAGATGAACGAAGAGAAGCTGGAGAGGGAATCAGAAGGGGAAGAGGAGATGTATAGAGGAGAGAAAGAGAGAAAGGCAGATGGATAGAGGAGAAAAGAAACAGGAGGAAATGGATACAGATAAGAGAGAGATGGTGGGCACATGGATGGAGAAAGAAAAGAGGAGAAGATGGAACAGAGAAGGGAGTGTATTCCGCCGCTGATCAGGACGGCACGCAACGGCTTAAAATATACGACGGAATCGCCAAATACAACAGGTGTTATGACATGTGTGGTAAGTATGTACTTTTATTTGCTGAGCTCACAGTTTTGATCTGCCAGGAAGTTTCATATCAGCGCACTCTCAGCTGCGGAGTGAAAATCTCATTCTGGAATATTCTGTAAATTTGCATATTGACAAGTCCTTGGAGATGGAAATGTGCTTTGTCTGTCCATAGATTATTGCACGGTCATTCATTGTCCACTTCCATGGGAGCAAAAAATTCCGGAATGAAAGTTTGCTTCCTGACCAGTTAGCAGAAAGCAGCTCCACAACGTAAATGATTTAGTATGGATAGCAATACAGGATTTTATGCACCGTGCTCGCAGTTATGTTCAACATTCGGGCACTCCTTGTTTGCACGTCACTCTCGACCTCTCCTGCGGTGCTTTGGGCATATTTTCGACAAACGTCTGATCAACTGCTTTCCTCTCACTTCCTCATAGCAGTTCAGAAGAAGCTATCTTTTCGGATTTTGTAATCATTTTCTCCAGACCTTTAGGAGACATCGAAGTAATGCCTTTTTTCATACCCATGAGTGTCTGCAATAGAGTCCTGCAAGACCGAGTAAGCGAGCACAAAATACGAGATGGGGCGAGCACACCCTAACTGGATAGGCTGCCCGCATTAGTTCTTGTGACCGAGCATAGAAGCCGTGACCGAATACGTAGCACGCAACTTCAAACACATTACACGTGTTATTATCCGTGTGAGCCTGCAGCCAGTACGAGATTCTCATTTGTGATGTGTCTCTCTCTCTCTGCAATCATGCAGTGCGAGGAAACCAGTGCAGTAAGACGAAAGATTGAAATCAATGTTTACACATTGAAGAGACGGGAAGGTCTAAAAAGCCAAGTACGGAGCATATTTTTGGTGGTTGTAGACGAAAACAGTGCGTCTACTGGATACGTATCGTGCATAAACTGCTCCACATTATTGTGTTTCCAATCGGGAACCACTCTTTTAAAGAAACACAGTTGCAAGAAACCTCACAAAGATACAGCTCCTTCAGGAATACCGGCAGTAATAAAAAATAGTATTACAGCAAAGTGTGTCGCAATGTGTGCTAAAGATATGAGACCTTTTAATGCTGTTTGCGGTGAAGGTTTCAGAGAACTAGGCCAAGAGTTAATACATCTAGGTGCGCATTATGGAAAAGTTAACGTGGCATATGTCATGCCACATCCCTCTACTATAAGCAGACATGTCAAAGAACAAGCTGATTCAATACGAAACAGTATAATGCCTTCTGTTATTGCGGAAGTTATTAATAAAACATGTGCTGCGATAGTTGATATGTGGACTGATTCGGATAATCAGGTGCACTATATGACGCTTACATCTCATTACATTAACACAGATTGGTCTCTTCTGATCAATGTTTTATTTACAACAAAATTCCCGGACGTTAGGAAGACGGGAGTAAATATTATAAAAGAAAGTGCTCTATGAATTTAGCTGTGTAACGTACCCTTTCTTGGAAACGTTACTTTTGTATTAAAAGAAAGAGAGAGAGAGAGAGAGAGAGAGAGAGAGAGAGAGAGAGAAAAGGAGGCGTTGTATTTGTACAGTACAGAGCAGCGAGCCGTGGCGAGGCGAGGTGAGAAGTCAGCGGTGACCGGTCATGCTCGGTTATCCGCGTGTCCGGAATCCGGACATCAGACATGGGGCGAGTACGTGACCGAGCCGAGTCGTATGGGGCCGGACACGAGCGGCTCGGTCCCCACGTCAACAGGCGAGCCGTGACCGGTCAAACATGGAGCGTTGCAGCACTCTAGTCTGCAACTTCTGTTGGGCTACTGGCGCACAGTCACCGTTCTTGTAAAAGAGCTCTGCCAACAGCCTGGAATCCTTAAAGAAGATAATCATGCTGGAGGCAAGCTAAACAACAGCTTTGTGCCGTGCGTTGGTTGGTGTGCGTATTCTGAGGCCTATAGTGGCATCTATTGGTGAAACTTAGTTTTTTTTGGTTCCCCCATAAACCTTTCCATCGCGTCAATATTGTTCAAATTTGACGCGATTCTGTGTTCTACAGCGTTTTGAAATTAGGTTTTTAATTAGGGACTCCCCGTTTAACATTTTCAGCTTAATGTTTCAGTTGTTAATCCATGATGGCTTCTATCTGTCGTTCACGCTAATCCTTGTGCCCGTCTCGCCGAGGCCGAAACACACAACTCCTAGCCCAACCGTGCACAGCAGTCCATCAGCTCTTGAAGCTCACGACGACAAGGTCTAAAATAATTCTGCGAAGCTCGTTATGTTATAAAAGTCCCCTCCAAAGTATCTCCAATTGGAATTTCATTTATCTCACTTCCATCGCTTTTTGGATGTTTGGCTCAAAAGAACTGCGCCTCTATAATAGGTCGAATCTCAAACAACTCGCTCTGCTCCTTGGAGAGGAGACTGAAGAGTGCTTAAAGTAAACAGTGCAAGTCTTCAAAAATAATCGGCCGTCTACAAAAAATGTCATAATCCTTATCGCAGGGAGTATCATAAGGCTGGACATAAGCTTTTGAATATACTGTAAGCTCAACAGGTGTCGTTGTTCACTTGCATGAAACTTAATATGTGCGTTATGAATATATCTCCGGTATCGAAGTACAGATACACAGCGAAAGGAAATTAGTGAGGAGGTAAAATAAAGTAGTAGAAACAACAGTAAGTTATAGATATGGCGAGTACTGTGGAGTTGCGTATTGCAACAGGGGAGAAAAGCACCTTGTAGCACAGCCTGACTGAGAGTAGGAATCAGTTTGTAACCCTGAGACTTTTCAGAGATGTGCAACACTTCTAGAGATGCGTCAGTAGCTGAGCAATTCAGCCCCATATACAGAAGTTGTTTAATTACGTAATAATCATGTTTCCGCTCAAGGATTAATACTATAAACTTAATTACGATTCCAATTATAATGATCACGGGCCTACTGTGTAATTAATTGACGAGTCAATAAACTCAATCAGCAAATTAATTCATTATTAACAGTTTGCCTCAGATATCTGAAACCATAAGTGTGTTTCCTAGGCAAAGGACCATCGGATGATAAGAACGGATCGTATCCAATGTTTACCGATCATACTTCACGTTCTCCTTGGCCCACAATGTGATATAAGTCTTGTACCCATATCCGTTTCTTCAACTGAATTTCTTTATTGCGATCGGCCTATTTCGGCTGCTATTGCCACTGTCACGCTATCTATGAATAATACACAGAATTTTATCCTTATTAGGTTAAATTTTTTTGTATTTACATATAATGGCTATATGGTGTGTGTATACGTTGATACTTATGCCTAGTCATTCTTGACATCTATTTCATGTCGGTGGTACTGTCGCTTATTAAATTACTGTCTATGATTTTGAGATCCATGTTTGCCGTTTGGCGAAATTGCGACAGCTTTTTGGTCATTTTTAGCATCAGTGGAGTTGCCCAAGTTTAAAAAAGAGCAACAAGCTGTTACAAGTTCTCTAAAGTAGAAATGCATATCACAAAGTCATAGGCAGAAATTTAAAAAGACACAGTACCCACTGATGTGATATCGAAGTCAACACCTTATAGCCATAAAATCTATATACAATAAATTTAAGTTAATAATGGTAAAATTATATGTATTATTCTTAGATACCTTGGCCATGGCAATTTTAGCCGAAATTATCAAAAATGGCTCTGAGCACTATGCGACTAAACTGCTGAGGTCATCAGTCGCCTAGAACTTAGAACTAATTAAACCTAACTAACCTAAGGACATCACACACATCCATGCCCGAGGCAGGATTCGAACCTGCGACCGTAGCAGTCCCGCGGTTCCGGACTGCGCGCCTAGAACCACTAGACCACCGCGGCCTGCTCCGAAATTATCCTATCACAGTAAAGAAATTCAATTGATGCAACAGACTTGGGTTCATATATACATGGTGTAGCGGGTGTCAATGCAGTTATTTTTATATGTGATTCCTCAGTATGGATACACATCAGTGTTCCGGCTGGTTTTTTTTTTTTTTTTTCCTAAGACGAACAGTCTCTCCACAAACATGTCACAAAGTATACAACGTGATGTTTCCTGCATGGTCTTACTGAATCACTAAGTAGGGCTCGCCTGTCAGTATAGACTTATCGTTTTGGCGTTCATGCATCCACAATTCAACCACTGGCCTGCTGCCCAGGGGAAAACCAGCCCTAATTGCTTGCCCTTGCCACATGTATTTGGTCTTGCTAACCATTCCTAAAACACACGACTTGTAATGGCTATAGCTATTGGTCAGAAAATGATGTAAATACGGATGTAATACTGAGTACACAGTCCTCAGTCACTAGTTGAAATATCTGCATTTATACCCATTACATCCAGAATATATTTAATCTTCTGATTAGTTAAGTTCAGAAAGTCACAAGACGACGATAAATCAGTAGGTTGGGAGCCGTCACGTTCAAATTTCTAATGCAGATACGCAATGTCGCGCATTGAACTACTTTCCCCAATGTAATGGTCGTATCTACATGCCAGGAGAAATCATCGTCCGGCTGGACCAGAGCCCCAGAACCGTCGTCACTACAATGGCCGGTAAAGAGAACTATATCAACTACATGCTCTCGGAGTAGGCACACTGCTGTACAGTGTCCGATTCCTTAAAACCACAGAGACCCGCTGTCCGGCCTCTGTTCTACTGCAGATCTTACAAGCCAACACTTTCATACACGTATTAGTCTGGTCATTTGCAGAATTATAATGTTACTTAAAATCCCTCTTGATTGCAATTTTCTTTTATTATTCATATGACCGGTTTCGGTTCGTTCAGAACCATCTTCAGATCTGTAAAAATAATTATACTAATTTACTATTTCACGGAAGCAAATCTTTTTCATCCTATCTAATCAACATAAAATGTACCAGAACGTACCTGATATTTCAGTTACAGGAGTAACCCGTCCAAATTCAGCAACTTTCACATGCTACGTCACATAAAATTGGTTGGCAGAGTGCACGTCATTTATATTAATTATAACACTATTACCGACAGGTGGCGTCTGGTACATTTGTTACATTCCCTTTGCACACACTGTATTCAGTAGATCTTTTTTATATTAAAAATATTTAATTAAAATATGTAGATGTGAAAGTTAAAATCTGCACTTGTCAGGATTAAAAAAACAGTAAGATTATCATTTTTATACGATCTAAAAAGCATAGGGCGATTT
This sequence comes from Schistocerca cancellata, assembly GCF_023864275.1. Lineage (NCBI taxonomy): Eukaryota > Metazoa > Arthropoda > Insecta > Orthoptera > Acrididae > Schistocerca > Schistocerca cancellata. The sequence goes on from NC_064634.1 coordinate 267,380,927, forward strand.
ATATATCTATGGTGCTGGTGTGAACTTGTTTTCCTCTACGGTCTGCTTCCGTGGTTCCCGCCATTTTGGTGTTGTGCCGCGGTCCGCTCAGTCGTCTGATGTCCATCGCCGCGGGCAAGAGGGCCGCACAGGAGGGCCCCGTCAACGACGCCAGGCGCTGCACGCGTCTTCCGGCTTCTCCACCGCGCACCATCTCTCATCCCTCGGCCTGGATCTCCGCACGCAACAGTTGTCATGCGTTATAATTGAATTCGCTTTGCTCGTTGAGGATTAAATCCGAATCTTTATTTTTGTGGGTGTATATTTCGATCTCTTCCAAAATGTTAAGAAACCGTCCCTTATGAGCTCTATGCAGGATGTCTAAATTGTTTTCAATATTCGTGACTGAGTGCTTTGTCGCAGCCATATGCGCCCCAAAAGCTGTTTTGTTTTGAGAGTAGGTGTGCTCCCTGAATCTGGTTTCAAAGTTCCTACCAGTCTGCCCTATATATTGTTTACGGCAGTCATTACATTTGATCTTATATACACCTGAATCCTGAAATTTATTCCTACTATTACATATTCTATGCGGGAGCTTCAATTTTAAAGTGTTATTTGTTCGGAACCCTATTTTAACGTCGGATTTACGAAAGCATCTTTCAATTTTGTCTGCAATTCTTCCATTGTAAGTGAGAGCTAGATATTTTTTCTTGTTGTTCCTCTTAACTGCTACTTGACTTCCTTCTGTTTGTTCCATTTGCCTCTTCTTTAGCTTCCTATAAATATTCATCACCTGCTTACACGTATATCCGTCCGCTACGGCCACTTGTTTTAAAATACTTAACTCCTTTTCTACTTCCTGTTGGCTTAGTGGCAATCTTAGTAGCCTGTATACCATCGAAGTAAAATATGCTCATTTGTATCGCGTTGGGTGACAAGAGCGCTCATTGATAACTAGATCTGTACACGTAGGTTTTCTGAATATGCTAAATTCATGCTTGCTATATTTATTTATTAGTGTTAAATCTAAGTAATCTATACGTTTGTTTTCTTCAAATTCCAAGGTTAATCTAATTTACGGGTGTTGAGAGCTCATTTTTTGTGCCAAGTTTTCGATATCATTTTTATCTCCTTTGTATAATAAAATGGAGTCGTCAACGTATCTCCTGTAATATACAATTTTCTCAGCGATATTAGGATTTTCATCAAAGAATTTGTTTTCTAAGTGATTTACAAAAATGTCAGCCAGCGTCCCAGGTAACTGTTCCCCATTGTCAGACCGTCTTTCTGTTGATAAATTTTACCATTGAAAGTAAAGTAATTGAACGACAAGACTTGTTCCAACATTTCCACTAGTTCAATCCCTTTCCCCAGTGCCAATTTACCATGAGTGAGGAGATTGTTCTTAATGATCTCAATCGTTTCTTTTACGGGAATGTTTGTGTACAGATATGTGATATCCAATGAAGCTAGTGACGCATTCTGAGGTATAAGTACGTCTTTAATTTGCTCGGCAAATTCGTAGCTGTTGCTAATGTTGAAAGTCCGGCGATATTTATATGCCGCCTTCAACCTGTTATTTAGCTCTTTATTTAATTTATAACTTGGGTTGCTGGTGTTATTAACGGTTGGGCGAATCGATTTTTCAACTTTATAGAGCTTTATTTGTGACCGTAATTCGGGGATTCGCGGATTCATTACTTTCCGTTTCAACATTTCCTCCTCTGTGAATAGAAACACACTGTTATCTGTATTTGTTTCCTTATTTCTGTTTGAAATATCTTGGTTGGATCTTTCTTGACTTCTACTATTCCGTTTTCCATAAAGAACTTTTCAATTTTCTCTATATAGTCTGTATCATGTATTAAAACCATAGTGCCGCCCTTATCTGTCTTTGTGACGATAGCCTTACGTGATTATAACTTCTTATTCAAGCCCTTAAGAGTTAGTAGTACGTTTCTGTTCTTGTGAGCAGAGTGCATTTCATCTATAATCGACTTCTTTACTTTAATTGCCGTGTTTGTCTGTTCGTATCTATTCATATTTGCGAAATCACATGCAATTTTCACTTCTGCGACAGCCTTTTTTATTGTATTTGAGTTAATTGCGGGATTTAGGTTATATTGCAGCCCTTTATTTAAAAGGTTCTGCTCATCCTTTGTTAATTCTATCTCAGTTAAGATCACGACCCTCTCACAAAAAGTATGCCACTTTTTATACGCCGTTTCGTTATCAATTTTAAAATCTACACCTAGGTTAAAAAGCTTCTTCTTATGTCTGTTTAGAGTTAATTCTCGCTCCCTGTCAATTCTGTTTTCAATCTCTCTGCTTACGTATGTGAACTGAATGGAGATAAAATGTCACCTAAAATCAAGTGAAGATTAAAAGCTTCTCTATTTAACTTGTCTTCCATTTTATATGCTTCTCGAATTTGAGTTTTAATCCATAATACTGCACTTTTACGGTTTACTATTTGTGCTATGTTTGACATATTCCTGGTTTTTACTTTTGCGTAATTGGGAGTAATCCCTGCGTCTAAGCATGTTTTGTTAAATTTTATTTTCAAGGTTTCTTTCATTATCTTTGTCCTAATACGTAAGAACTTTGTAATGTATCCCGAAGCCTGACGTGGCACAAACTTTGCAAAAACAGACATAATGTCTTATGGAATAACAGCAATCAGTGATTTTATAATGTTACTTAAAATCCGTGTTGACTGCAATTTTTTTTAAATTATTATTCATATGACCGGTTTCGGTTCATTCAGAACCATCTTCAGATCTGTAAAAATAATTATACTAATTTACTATTTCACGGAAGCAAATCCTTTTCATCCTATCTATCTGATTTGAAGAAAACAACCGTATAGATAACTTAGATTTAACACTAATAAAGAAAGAAGGGAAGCATGTATTTAGCATATTCAGAAAACCTACGTGTACAGATCTAGTTATCAATGAGCGCTCTTGTCACCCACCGCAATACAAATGAGCATATTTTACTTCGATGGTATACAGGCTACTAAGATTGCCACTAAGCCAACAAGAAGTAGAAAAGGAGTTAAGTATTTTAAAACAAGTGGCCGTAGCGAACGGATATACGTGTAAGCAGGTGATGAATATTTATAGGAAGATAAAGAAGAGGCAAATGGAACAAACAGAAGGAAGTCAAGTAGCAGTTAAGAGGAACAACGAGAAAAAATATCTAGCTCTCACTTACAATGGAAGAATTGCAGACAAAATTGAAAGATGCTTTCGTAAATCCGACGTTAAAATAGGGTTCCGAACAAATAACACTTTAAAATTGAAGCTCCCGCATAGAATATGTAATAGTAGGAATAAATTTCAGGATTCAGGTGTATATAAGATCAAATGTAATGACTGCCGTAAACAATATATAGGGCAGACTGGTAGGAACTTTGAAACCAGATTCAGGGAGCACACCTACTCTCAAAACAAAACAGCTTTTGGGGCGCATATGGCTGCGACAAAGCACTCAGTCACGAATATTGAAAACAATTTAGACATCCTGCATAGAGCTCATAAGGGACGGGTTCTTAACATTTTGGAAGAGATCGAAATATACGCCCACAAAAATAAAGATCCGGATTTAATCCTCAACGAGCAAAGCGAATTCAATCATAACGCCTATTTTAGCATTTATGACGACCTACTAAGATGACAACTGTTGCGTGTGGAGATCCAGGCCGAGGGATGAGAGATGGTGCGCGGTGGAGAAGCCGGAAGACGCGCGCAGCGCCTGGCGTCGTTGACGGGGCCCTCCTGTGCGGCCCTCTTGCCCGCGGCGATGGACATCAGACGACTGAGCGGACCGCGGCACAACACCAAAATGGCGGGAACCACGGAAGCAGACCAAAAAATGGCTCTGAGCACTATGGGACTTAACATCTATGGTCATCAGTCCCCTAGAACTTAGAACTACTTAAACCTAACTAAACTAAGGACAGCACACAACACCCAGCCATCACGAGGCAGAGAAAATCCATGACCCCGCCGGGAATCGAACCCGGGTACCCGGGCGTGGGAAGCGAGAACGCTACCGCACGACCACGAGATGCGGGCGGAAGCAGACCGTAGGGGCAACCTAGTTCACACCAGCACCATAGATATATAAATTGCCCTATGCTTTTTAGATCGTATAAAAATTATAATTTTACTGTTTTTTTAATCCTGACAAGTACAGATTTTAATTTTGACATCTACATATTTTAATTAAACATTTTTAATATAAAAAAGATCTACTGAATACAGTGTGTGCAAATGGAATGTAACAAATGTACCAGATGCCACCTGTCGGTAATAGTGTTATAATTAATATAAATGACGTGCACTCTGCCAACCAATTTGATGTGACGTAACATGTGAAAGTTGTTGAATTAGGACGGGTTACTCCTGTAACTGAAATAGCAGGTACGTTCTGGTACATTCGATGTTGATTAGATAGGATGAAAAAGATTTGCTTCCGTGAAATAGTAAATTAGTATAATTATTTTTGCTTCCGTGAAATAGTAAATTAGTATAATTATTTTTACAGATCAGAAGATGGTTCTGAATGAACCGAAACCGGTCATATGAATAATAAAAAAAAAAAAATTGCAACAAGACGGATTTTAAGTAACATCATAAAATCACTGATAGCTGTTATCCCATAAGACATTATGTCTGTTTTTGCAAAATTTGCGGAATTGTTATTTAACTTGAGTTACCTTCCATTACCACGGAAACCGTCTTATGTTATCACTTCAGACCAGTGGTGATTACGTGGTCTTGTGATACTATGCTCGTGACTACTTCGCTCACTTTTATTACGCAAGTGTGGCAAAGTGTGATGCTCATGTGCCAAGAATTGTAATGATGACCTTGTTCAATTTCACATTCAATATTTCTCATCGAAAACCACATTCTCTCTTGATATTTACGTCCTGTTGCTGATCTCATTTGAAAGAATACTGCTCTATGGATGATCTCATGTTTTTATTGTACAGTATTTATTACGTTATTAACTTTTCGTGTAGAATGACAGCATACCAGCGAGTAGCCCATAATTTTGATTTGATTTTGTTTCCATAGACTGGAATACGCTCTTTTAAATTCCGAAGGTGGCAGGGGTAAAATACAGGGAGCGAAAGGCTATTTACAATTTGTACAGAAACCAGATGGCAGTTATAAGAGTCGCGGGACATGAAAGGGAAGCAGTGGTTGGGAAGGGAGTGAGACAGGGTTGTAGCCTCTCCCCGATGCTATTCAATCTGTATACTGAGCAAGCAGTAAAGGAAACAAAAAAAAAAAGTTCGGAGTAGGCATTAAAATCTATGGAGAAGAAATAAAAACTTTGAGTTTCGCCGTTGACATTGTATTTCTGTCAGAGACAGCAAAGGACTTGGAAGAACAGTTGAACAGAATGGACAGTGTCTTGAAAGGAAGATATAAGAGGAACATCAACAAAAGCAAAACAAGGATGGTGGAATGGTATCGAATTAAGTCGGGTGATGCTAAGGGAATTAGATTAGGAAATTAGACACTTAAAGTAGTAAACGAGTTTTGCTTTTTGGAGAGCGAAGTAAGTGATGATGGTCGAAGTAGAGAGGATATAAAATGTAGATTTGCAACGGCAAAGAAAGCGTTTCTGAAGAAGATAAATTTGTTAACATGGAGTATGATTTAAGTGGCAGGAAGTCGTTTCTGAAAGTATTTGTATGAAGCGTAATCATGTATGGAAGTGAAACATGGGCGACAAATACACTCCTGGAAATTGAAATAAGAACACCGTGAATTCATTGTCCCAGAAAGGGGAAACTTTATTGACACATTCCTGGGGTCAGATACATCACATGATCACACTGACAGAACCACAGGCACATAGACACAGGCAACAGAGCATGCACAATGTCGGCACTAGTACAGTGTATATCCACCTTTTGCAGCAATGCAGGCTGCTATTCTCCCATGGAGACGATCGTAGAGATGCTGGATGTAGTCCTGTGGAACGGCTTGCCATGCCATTTGCACCTGGCGCCTCAGTTGGACCAGCGTTCGTGCTGGACGTGCAGACCGCGTGAGACGACGCTTCATCCAGTCCCAAACATGCTCAATGGGGGACAGATCCGGAGATCTTGCTGGCCAGGGTAGTTGACTTACACCTTCTAGAGCACGTTGGGTGGCACGGGATACATGCGGACGTGCATTGTCCTGTTGGAACAGCAAGTTCCCTTGCCGGTCTAGGAATGGTAGAACGATGGGTTCGATGACGGTTTGGATGTACCGTGCACTATTCAGTGTCCCCTCGACGATCACCAGTGGTGTACGGCCAGTGTAGGAGATCGCTCCCCACACCATGATGCCGGGTGTTGGCCCTGTGTGCCTCGGTCGTATGCAGTCCTGATTGTGGCGCTCACCTGCACGGCGCCAAACACGCATACGACCATCATTGGCACCAAGGCAGAAGCGACTCTCATCGCTGAAGACGACACGTCTCCATTCGTCCCTCCATTCACGCCTGTCGCGACACCACTGGAGGCGGGCTGCACGATGTTGGGGCGTGAGCGGAAGACGGCCTAACGGTGTGCGGGACCGTAGCCCAGCTTCATGGAGGCGGTTGCGATTGGTCCTCGCCGATACCCCAGGAGCAACAGTGTCCCTAATTTGCTGGGAAGTGGCGGTGCGGTCCCCTACAGCACTGCGTAGGATCCTACGGTCTTGGCGTGCATCCGTGCGTCGCTGCGGTCCGGTCCCAGGTCGACGGGCACGTGCACCTTCCGCCGACCACTGGCGACAACATCGATGTACTGTGGAGACCTCACGCCCCACGTGTTGAGCAATTCGGCGGTACGTCCACCCGGCCTCCCGCATGCCCACTATACGCCCTCGCTCAAAGTCCGTCAACTGCACATACGGTTCACGTCCACGCTGTCGTGGCATGCTACCAGTGTTAAAGACTGCGATGGAGCTCCGTATGCCACGGCAAACTGGCTGACACTGACGGCGGCGGTGCACAAATGCTGCGCAGCTAGCGCCATTCGACGGCCAACACCGCGGTTCCTGGTGTGTCCGCTGTGCCGTGCGTGTGATCATTGCTTGTACAGCCCTCTCGCAGTGTCCGGAGCAAGTATGGTGGGTCTGACACACCGGTGTCAATGTGTTCTTTTTTCCATTTCCAGGAGTGTAGTTTAGATAAGAAGAGAATAGAAGCTTTCGAAATGTGGTGCTACAGAAGAATGCTGAAGATTAGTTGGGTAGATCACATAACTAATGAGGACGTATTGAACAGAATTGGGGAGTAGGGGAGCTTGTGGTACAACTTGTCTAGAAGAAGGGATCGGTTGGTAGGATATGTTCTGAGGCATCAAGGGATCACCAATTTAGTATAGGAGGGCAGCGTGGGGGGTAAAAATCGTAGAGGGAGACCAAGAGATGAATACACTAAGCAGATTCAGAAGAATGTAGGGTGCAGTAGGTACTGGGAGATGAAGCATCTTGCACAGGATAGAGTAGAATGGATAGCTGCTTCGAACCAGTCTCAGGACTGAAGACCACAACAACAACAACAGAGTGAAAAGGCTAGCTCCGATTTAATCTGTTTTGATTATCAGTATAAGACAAAAAAGAAAAACCTCAGCACGGAGGAATTATCCGAATGGGACAGAAATCAGTTCATGTGATACAAAAATGTCGTGTAACTAGGGCCTCCCGTCAGGTAGACCGTTCGCCGGTTGCAAGTCTTTCGATTTGACGCCACTTCGGCGACTTGCGCCTCGATGGGGATGAAATGATGATGATTAGGACAACTGAACACACAGTGGCTGAGCTTAGAAAATCCCGACCCAGCCGGGAATCGAACCCTGGCCCTTAGGATTGTCATTCTGTCGCGCTGACCATTCAGCTAACGGTGGCGGACAGTTCATGTGACGTTCATGTGTTTGGCAAGAATGAAGACAAGCAGTAGAAACTCTCAGCATGTGAGGGCGAGCATTATCTTCCTTAAACGTAAACCCACAATGGCTTGCTGTAAGGAACAACAAAATGTGGGGCGGGGGGGGGGGGGGGGGAGAGTATCTTCGACTTACCGCTGTTCTGGAAGGATGACGAGGATGCTAACCAAAGGGGGACTGCTACGTTAGCAAATGGTACCCCAGACCATCACTCCTGAATTTCGAGCCATATGGCCAGTGTCAGTCAGGCTGGTATCCCATTGCTATCTGGCACGTCTCCGGAAACGTCTTCGCTGCTCATCGGGTCTCATCTCGAACCGCGACTCATCGCTAAAGACAGTTCTACTCCATACAATGAGATTCGAGGTCGAACTACAATCACTGCAAACATTCTTGTTGGTGCACAGAAGCCAATGGTTGACGTCGAAAAGGGCGTCTTGAGTTTAGCCCTCTCCCTGTCAGCCGCCTGTTAATGGTCCTTGAGGTCCCTGACGGACCAGTCGCACGTAGGATCGATGATAATGATAAATGTTGGGCTCTGAGTACCTCCCTGACGATTGTCCGGTCCTCACTTTTGTCGTCTCTCTACATCGGCCGCTCCTTCTGGACGCCGTGTTCGGCCATAATTCACCCATTCCTCCCAATATCGTCGAGTATTGGCGCTGTTCCTATTCAAATGTTGAGCCGATTACTTCATCTGGCTTCTCTGAGCCCAACTAAAAGTCTTCACTCAAATGCTGATATCTGCATATACTGCTCACGTGTCTGCCTGCGAGGCATAGTTTCTGACCAGCTGAGTTCTTAGAATGACATTGGCAAAGATTTTATGCCCCGGTGTCGATATGTCCCCGTTTACTGTCCTTGCCAGACGCCTAGTGAGATTTGGCTGCAGCGTCACACATTCCTCCTTCGGTCGCCAGGCTTTACAGATTTGCATTTCCCTCGATACCTATATGAATATCAATTCGAGACCTACTTGCGTAACTCCTTCGTGGTGTAAGGTTTGTTTCTTTTATCTTAGTATAGACTGATCCCTTTAGCTTCTTGCCTATTACTTATTTGAGGCTATTCTCATTTGACCCCAAGTCTCACATCATTCTCCACGTACCGAACACTGGTTCGTGTCCCCTCCAGAAACAACTAAGGTGAACGAGATTTGTAGCTTATTGTACACCGGACCATACGTGTTTAGATGGTGTCAGTGTGTCCTTGACAAATGCACTCCAGGAGACAGCGTTCACCAGGTTTACAGTATATGCGCATACCACCATAAGTTGCGTGCTGGCAGTATCTGCTTTCATCGCTGAAGACCACGGCGGCCCATACCATCTTCCAAGTGATCCTCTGACGCCACCAGTTGAGTTGTTCATGTCGATGCAGTGGTGTGAGTGGAAGATGCTTTAGAAGCATGCACGCCCATAGTTCTACTGCTAATAACCTGTTCGCCACGTTCGTGTTGTCACATCTGGGCTTACAAGCCTTCTTATCTGTGTTGTGGTAGCTGTACGCTCTGCCACTGTTGCCATTACAATACGACGATTCTTGCAGCGTGGACGGCCACAACGTCGTCTACAAGTGTAAGAATGTTAACGTGAGCATTTGTATCAGCATCGTCACACAACTGACGGAGAACGTCCAAGTTGTGCAGCAATTCTTCGAAACTACACTACTGGGCATTAAAATTGCTACACCAATAAGAAATGCAGATGATAAACGGGTATTCATCGGACAAATACATTGTATTAGAACTGACATGTGATTACATTATCACGCAATTTGGGTGCATAGATCCTGAGAAATCAGTACGCAGAGCAACCACCTCTGGCCGTAATTACGGCCTTGATACGCCTGGGCATTGAGTCAAACAGGTACAGGTACAGGTGCCCATGCAGTTTCAACACGATACCACATTTCATCAAGAGTAGTGACTGGCATACGGTGACGAGCCAATTGCTCGGCCACCATTGACAAGACGTTTTCAATTGGTGAGAGATCTGGAGAATGTGCAGGAGAGGGCAGCAGTCGAACATTTTCTGTATGCAGAAATGCCCGTAGGACCTGCAACAAGCGGTCGTGCATTATCCTGGTGAAATTTAGGGTTTCAGAGGGATCGAATGAAGGGTAGAGCCACGGGTCGTAACACATCTGAAATGTAACGTCCACTGTTCAAAGTGCCGTCAATGCGAACCGAACCTTGTAACCAATGGCACTCCATACCATCACGCCGGGTGATACGCCAGTATGGCGATGACGAATACACGCTTCCAATGTGCGTTCACCGCGATGTTGCCAAACGCGGATGCGACCATAATGATGCTGATGCTGTAAACAGAACCTGGATTCATCCGAAACAATTACGTTTTTGCCATCCGTGCACCCAGGTTCGTCGATGAGTACACCATCGCAGGCGCTCCTGTCTTTGATGCAGCGTCAAGGGTAACCGCAGCCATTTTCTCGGAGCTGATAGTTCATGCTGCTGTAAACGTCGTGGAACTGTTTGTGCAGATAGTTGTTGCCTGGCAAACGTCCGCTTCTATTGACTCAGGGATCGAGACGTGGCGGTATGATCCGTTACAGCAATTCGGATAAGATGCGTGTCACCTCGACCGTTAGTGATACGATGCCGTTGGGATCCAGTTCGGCGTTCCGTATTACCCTCCTGAACCAACAGATTCGATATTGTGCTAACAGTCATTGGATCTCGACCAGCGCGAGCAGCAATGTCGCGATACGATAAAACGCAATCGCGATAGGCTACAATCCGACCTTTTTCTAATTCGGAAATGTTATGGTACGCATTTCTCCTCCTTACACGAGGCATCACAACAATGTTTCACCAGGCAACGCCAGTCAACTGCTGTTTGTGCATGGGAAATCGGATGGAAACCTTCCTCATGTCAGCACGTTGTAGGTTTCGCCACCGGCGCCAACCTTATGCGAATGCTCTGAAAAGTTAATCATTTGCATATCACAGTATTTTCTTCCTGTCGGTAAAATTTAGAGTCTGTAGCACGTCATATTCGTGGTGTAGCAATTTTTATGGCCAGTAGTGTACTGCGCCGCCACTCGAAAGGCCACAATTTGGCTCCTTTCCAACTCGCTCAGTTGGCCTTAGGAAGGACGATTGCGAATCCATGGCATGGTTTCTCCTTGCTTCACACGTCTGCACCACACTGATCCTTCAGGCTGTGAGGAGGCCTTTTTAAAAGTTAAAAACAGGTAGCGCTCTTGTGGCTGTTCCACTATGCTATCTGCTGGCGTACGAGATTGAACCTATTATCAGTACATCTCCTATCCCCCAGGTAGCATATACGGTATCGGATTAAAATCGACGTCGCCTTCCCAGGTGTACTAATTTTTCTTTTCATGCAGTGTAGCCTACTTTGCAACAGAAATGTCTGTAGTAAAAAATTGGGTTAGACCTGTAGTAGGAAAAGGGGTTAGATGTCACCACAGTCAGCGAACAAAAGATTTTTCAGGTAGGAATTCTTTCATTTGTTAACAGGACACCTAATTTAGTTATTTATTTCGCATTTCCGCAAATCATCAGCGCTGCAAGTTGATGGCCCATCCTGCGGCATCAAGGAACAGCCATTTTGGTTATAAAAGGAAGGATGGGTGGCTGAGGATAGGGGATTGTTGTTGTTTGTAGCAGTTATTTAGAGCTGGACATCGTTCCACATTGCAGACAAGCGTGGAGAGATGCACGTTTCCGGCTGACGACTGTGGGACAGCAGCTCAGCTGCACTCGCGTGTGTGTGTACTGGGGGGATCCGGGCGGCCGACAATGCCGGCCACGTGTGGGCGGCTCGTGCCGCCGCAGACGCCATTAGCGCAGCGGGCAGGTCCCGCGGTCGCGGGCCGGTCACGTCGGCGGGCGGTCACGTCCCGCGCGCCGGTCACGCAGAACTGTGGGACGACGTGGCGGTGGGGTGGGGCGAGGACAGGTGGCGGCGGATCAAAGCCCGTGGCGGTCGCTAATGGTAGCTCAAAGAGGCCACCGGCGCAAACCGCCGCAACGCGAATGCGCCCCCCTCCGCCCCACTACCTACCGGGAGCCGCGATTCCAGCAGACAGCGCGGCGTGAGCCGCATTACAGTGGAAGCCGGATACGTAAAGGGGCTGTGCAGTGCAGGCGAACTAGGCACCCGTGGCACAGCTTGCCTATAAAATAAGTGGTGCATCGGAAGTATATCCATTGAAACTGAAGACGTAGCGTGGCTACCGAGTTCTTAATTTTTCTACTGCTACACCTGCATTCCATTTGTATTTTCCTCAACCTGATCCACCAATAATACAATACCAATAGCCGTTATTTAAGTTTCATTTAACGCTACCAACTTTCGTGCTACAGCTGACAGCTGTCTAAGAATTTGGCATATAATTGGACTTCCTAGGTGTACAGAGTTAGATGTATAAACCTATTAATTTTTGTAGGTAGAATTTTGTCATTAGATAAGCTACAGTCGCTACTACAACTACTTGTTTGTAGCTATATTTACACTACTGTCCATTAAAATTGCTACACCACGAATATGACGTGCTACAGACGCGAAACTTAACCGACGGGAAGAAGATGCTGTGATATGCAAATTATTAGCTTTTCAGAGCATTCACACAAGGTTGGCGCCGGTGGCGACACCTACAACGTGCTGACATGAGGAAAGTTTCTAACCGATTTCTCATACACAAACAGCAGCTGACCGGCGTAGCCTGGTGAAATGTTGTTGTGATGCCTCGTGTAAGGATGAGAAATGCGTACTATCACGTTTCCGACTTTGATAAAGGTCGGATTGTAGCCTATCGCGATTGCGGTGTATCGTATCGCGACATTGCTGCTCGCTTTGGTCGAGATCCAATGACTGTTAGCAGAATATGGAATCGGTGGGTTCAGGGAGGTAATACGGAACGCCGCGCTGGATCCCAACGGCCTCGTATCACTAGCAGTCGAGGTGACAGGCATGTTATCCGCATGGCTGTAACGGATCGTGCAGGCACGCCTCAATCCCTGAGTCAACAGATGGGGACGTTTGCAAGACAACAACTATCTGCACGAACAGTTCGACAACGTATGGAGCAGATGGACTATGAGCTCGGAGACCATGGCTGCGGTTACCCTTGACGCTGCATTACAGGAGCGCCTGCGATGGTGTTCTCATCGACGAAGCTGGGTGCACGAATGGCAAAACGTAATTTTTTCGGATGAATCCAGGTTCTGTTTACAGCATCAGCATCATGATGGTCTCATCCGTATTTGGCGACATCGCGGTGAGCGCACATTGGAAGCGTGTATTCGTCATCGCCATACTGGCGTATCACCCGGCGTGATGGTATGGAGTGCCGTTGGTTATAAGTCTCGGTTACCTCTGGTTCGCATTGACGGCACTTTCAACAGTGGACGTTACATTTCAGATGTGTTACGACCCGTGGCTCTGCCCTTCATTCGATCCCTCTGAAATCCTAAATTTCACCAGGATAATGCACGACCGCATGTTGCAGGTCCTGTACGGGCATTTCTGCATACAGAAAATGTTCGACTGCTGCCCTCTCCGGCACATTGTCCAGATCTCTCACCAATTGAAAACGTCTGGTCAATGGTGTGGCAGTTTTAATGGCCAGTAGCGTATTATTTGTTTTAAAATATTTTCCTTTTTAAATTTTGTGGTTCAGAAAAGAATTCTGTGATACAGTCCTGGACTGTGTTTCGTCTATATGGTCTAGTTAATCTGAGTAACTTGTGAAACAGAATGAATAATTTCTGTTTCCTTTTTGGTTTTTAACGGGAGCACTCATCGTTTCTTGGCTCTGTAACCTAAGATGATATAGCCTTCAAATATTCTTAATACGAGGAAGCTGTTGGGCGCATTCCGTTTCTTGTTTACTGCCGTGCCATGGAAGCTTTATGGGTTCCGTTCATCTTGTTGAAGAACTAGATTCTTATTTATTTCCAAGCATTTTTTGAAATGGATGCTTGAGCTTTATCCCTAGAGTTTTGATTCTATGTAAGTAAGGCTCAGCCCTCTGTCTCAAATGTGAGCGCACCTGTCCTGATTGAAACTACTTGAGTTGAATTTATTCTAATGGCTGCTTGGGGGCCGGTGCGTCTTCTGTTGAATTTCTGTCTAAGAGTTTGTTCTAAATTCAGGCCGAGACCTGTGTTTCAAGAGCTGGAACACCTGTGTTCATTAAAATTGCTACAGTTTGAAATCACTCTTAACAATGAATTCTATGGTTTTAAAAATGGTTGAGCAGTTTGCAGCGAGCGTGGTAACCCTAATTTGAGCGTATGTCCGTTCCCGAAGTTCTTGATACAGTTGTTATTAAACCTTGGGCACATTTAATCCGCCTTCTTAGCTAACTGGTGATTGGTTATGATGTGTAGTCTGCTCGCCGTTTAAACGTTTGTACGGTGTCCAAAAATTTTTTGAGGTTGATATCAATCAAGCATGAATCAGTTTTTTTTAAAGAAAAAAAAGGAAATGGTCTTACGATCAATTACAATGTGTAAAGTATTAATTCTATCTGCTGCTACTGTATGCCTTTCAAGGTTGTTTTACGTCTGTGTTTTAGAACGAAATGGTGTCTGAGGTCCTTGGCCGTTCTAGCATGTGACGCATCCCGATTAACCCAGTTTAAACTTATTCTTTTCAACCGCAGCTAGCCTTTTCTTATTGCACTGTTAATTTTTACTGAAAACCATTCAAAAGCCAAGATCACACAAAATATTTTATGTTCGAGACAACCGGTTTCAATACTCTTAGGCGTCATCATCAGGCCTTAAACATTTTTTTCTAGTAAAACATATTCATTTTATTCTGGCGTTATGCACAACATGTCAAGTGGATAATACTCAGCACTTTATAAATGTTTCTCACAGATAAAACTCAGCACATTATAAATGTTTCTCGGATAACAAACATTTACACTGAAGCATCAAAGAAACTGGTCTAACCTTGTGTATTCAACTACATATATATGTAAACACGCAGAATACGGTGCTGCGGTCGGAAACGCCTATATAAGAGAAGTATCTACCATAGTAGTTAGATGGATTACTGCTGCTATAATGGCAGGTTATCAAGATTTAAGTGAGTCTGGAAGTGATTCTATAGCCGCCGCACGAGTGATGGGACACAGCATCTCCGAGATAGCGACGAAGTGGGGATTTTCGCGCACGGCTATTTCAAGAGTGTACCGTGAATACCAGGAAACCGTAAAACGTCAATTCTCCGACATCACTGAGGCCGGAGAAAGTTCCAGCAAGAAAGGGACCAACAACGACCGAAGAGAACTGTTCAACGGGAGAGAAATGCAACCCTTCCGCAAACAGCTGCCGACTTCAGTGCAGCACCATCAACAAGTGTCAGCGTGCGAACCATTCAGCGAAACATCATCGATAAGGGATTTCGGAGCCGAAGGCCCACTCGTGTACCCTTCCCTGGGGCCGTCAACACCGACATTGGACTGTTTATGACTGGAATCGTGTTCCCTGGTCGGACGAGTCTTGTTTCAAATTGTATGGAGTGGATGGACGTGTACGTACGGGTATGGGGACAATCTCATGAATCCAAAGACCCTGCATGTCAGCATGGGATTGTTCAAGCTGGTGGAGGCTCTTTAATGGTGTGGGGCATGTGCAGTGGGAGTGACATGGGATCCCCAATACGTCTAGATACGACTCTAATAGCTGACACGTACGTAATCACCCTGTCTGATCACCTGCATGCACTCACGTCCATTGTGCATTCTGATGGATTTGGGCAACTCCAGCAAGACAATTCGACACCCCACACGTCCAGAACTGCTACAGAGAGGCTCCTTTCTAAGTTTCTCCTGTGAGTTTAAACACTTCCGCTGGCCGACGAACTCCTCAGTCATGAACGTTATTGAGTATACTTGGGACACCTCGTAATATGGTACTGAGAAGAGATCTCCATCCCCTGACGCTCATACGGATTGATGGACAGCTCTGCAGTATTCATGGTGTCAATTCCTTGCAGCACTGCTTCAGATATTATTCGAGTCCATGTTACGTCGTATTGCGGCACTTCAAATGGTTTAAATGGCTCTACGGTCTGTGGAACTTAACTTCTAAGGTCATCAGTGCCCTAGAACATAGAACGACTTAAACCTAACTAACCTAAGGACTTCACAGACATCCATGCCCTAGGCAGGATTGGAGGAGGAGGAAGTTAGTGTTTAACGTCCCGTCGACAGCGAGGTCATTAGAGACGGAGCACTAGCTCGAATTAGGGAAGGATGGGGAAGGAAATCGGCTGTGTCCTTTCAAAGGAACCATCCCGGAATTTGCCTGAAGTGATCTGCAGGATTCGGACCTGCTACCGTACGGTCGCATGGTTCCAGGCTGTAGCGCCTAGAACCGCTCGGCTACCCCGGCGGGCGTTGCGGCACTTCTGCGTGCTCGCGGGAGCCCTACACGATATTAGACAGGTGTACCAGTTTCTTTGTCTCTTCAGTGTATAATGTGTTGAGTTATTTCCACGTGACCTCTTGTGCATGAGATCAACTTAAATGTACATATTTTACTACAAAAAAAATGTTTAAGACCTGAAGATGACACCTCAGACTGTTGAAACCATTTGTCTTGGATAAAAAATATCTTGTGCGATCTTGGCTTTAGAACAGTTGAGAGGTGGCATGAGGCCCCTCTCATATTTCTATCTTACGATTCTCCTCTCTAATTGCATGCGGTGGGAAGTTGCTATTCCTTCACACGCGGACTTCCCACGCAGCGTCTCTCGTCACCCGGGTGGTCCGGTGACAGGCGGGCTCTGCTGACTTTGAAAGGGTAAGCCGACGGGTGTGAGAGAGTCGAGTGAATGCTTTCCAGACGCCGACATTGTCAAGAGGCACGCCCGCAAGGGCCTGAAGTAGCGGCTGGGCTAGAGGTTCCGTTACTTCGCAGAAAATTAGCGAAAACACTTTCTGGCGGGCTACCAGCGAGGCGTGGGAATGACTTGTGTACCCAGGCAGTTGTGGCGGTCAAAGTCCCGCGCTTTCTGCAAAATCGTAACTGTGATTGGCTTGCTCAGGGCATAGCTCCGTGACGTAGCAAAATCGGCGCAGAAATTGGCGCCAAGAATCTCCATTGGTGGAATGGTAGTGTTCCGGCAATGGAGTGGAATTTTCCGCCGGTTTTCGAGTTGCTGATTGGAACGGTTAACCACGGCCACTGTCGTGGGGGCGGGAATGTTCTGTGTTCGGTTTTGTACGGGTGCTCTTGTGGGTAGTCGGCTCTCGCCTTTCGGTCGAGGACGTCGAAGCAACCAGCGATCGCCTCCGGTATGCCAGATCGTGTTCTGGCAGTTAAGAAGACAGTTTGGTAAGGTATGTCCGCAGCACCGGCCGACAGGGATTTTCCTAGGTGATAATCAGAGCTCAGCAGAGCGCGCCTGTTCGTCTTTTTCTAACTTTGTTCTGTCTTGGGTAGCAGCAATTAATGTTGGGTTGGCTACGTGTTTTCTCTAAGATTTGAGTTGCAAGGAATTGGCTGCACATACCACTTCGTCATAATCCTCACAATCTAGTTTAGGGACAACTTCACATTCACAGCGTTTGTTTGAGTATCCAATTTGAGCCAATTTCATGTATTGTAAATGTTTCATGTGTTTTTGTTTATTATTTTGTGCTAAGTCTTAATAAATCATATTGTTATTGTGGACAGAACTTTCATTCTGTTAATCGGTAGAGCAACCCTATCATTCCTCACTATGTTAATGAAACCTTCGTTTATTTAACTTATTTATCAAATTAAATTATTGCAGGTGCCAAACTCTCTTCTACTTCACTGGCAGGGTTGATTAGAGTCAGTTCGCGTATTTTTTTTAATGCTTGTGCAACACCAAAAGTTGGAGTTAGAATAGGGGGGGCTTAGAGCATTATTTACATATGTAGATTCTAGAAGAATTTAGTGTTAAATACACTGCTTGCCCCGGCACCTCGCACTGTGTTTAACAATTAAGTAGTCCGCCCTTCAGTATTCTCATAATGAGAAAATTTAAGTCAATTTTTACATTGTCAACGAACTTGTTTAGTGTAATAAAGTGCACTTAAAATTTCTTTGTGTCATCAGTGGTGTTCAACCCCTGTTTGCCCTGCCCTCCATCCGCAACGAGGTCAAGTGGGAGGCCGCGTTGCAGATACCACGTGATATCACGGTGTTGCAGTTATTTCGTGAACAGACTGCTAGATCACAGTTTTCCGTACGTATCGAGAGTGGTGAACTCACCATCGAGGACGTGCAGGAAGACGAAGGCAGGGTCGAGGTTGCTGGGCCGGCACGAGTAGTTGCCCGAGTGCAGGCGGCGCGTGGCGCGGCGGATGAGCAGCGAGCCGACGGTGGCGTCGGGCGCGACGCGCTCCACGTGCATGTCCTGGTAGGCGAGCACGCGCCGCGACTCGTGGAACCACAGGATGTAGGCCGGCTCCTCGAGGGCGCGCGAGATCTCGCAGCGCAGCGCCACCGTGCTGCCCGCCTTCACGTACAGCTCGGGGCCGCCCAGGATCTGCACGCGCGGCACTGCGACACACACACCGCATTGCGTCCGTCAAGACCACACTCCGGTCAGATATACACTGGTGGGCGAAACATGACGACAAAAGTAACTTACGGAAACTCCGCGAATTTCCTTCGATTAGTTGCAGGATTCTCGAACATATTCTCAGTTCGAATATAATGAATGAGACAGAGAAGTTGCTGTCCATGCATCAGCACGGCTTTGGAAAGCATCGCTCCTGCGAAACGCAACTCGCCCTTTTTTCAGATGATATCTTGCGAAGGGTATCAGACGGTTGCCGTATTCCTTGACTTCCGGAAAGCGTTTGACTCGGTGCCCCACTGCAGACTCCTAACTAAGGTACGAGCATGTGGCATTGGTTCCCAAACATGTGAGTGGCTCGAAGACTTCTTAAGTAACAGAACCCAGTGCGTTGCCCTCGATGGTGGGTGTTCATCGGAGGTGATGGTATCATCTGGAGTGCCGCAGGGAAGTGTGGTCGGTCCGCTGTTGTTTTCTATCTACATAAATGATCTTTTGGATAAGGTGGATAGCAATCTGTGGCTGTTTGCTGATGATGCTGTAGTGTACCGGAAGGTGTCGTCGTTGAGTGCCTGTAGCAGGATACAAGACGACTTGGACAGGATTTGTGATTGATGTAAAGAATGGCAGCTAACTCTAAATATAGATAAATGTAAATTAATGCAGAAGGATAGGAAAAAGAATCCCGTAATGTTTGAATACTCCATTAGTAGTGTAGCGCTTGACACAATCACGTCGATTAAATATTTGGGCGTAACATTGCAGAGCGATATGAAGTGGGACAAGCATGTAATGGCAGTTGTGGGGAAGGCGGATAGTCGTCTTCGGTTCATTGATAGAATTTTGGGAAGATGTGGTTCAGCTGTAAAGAAGACCCGCTTATAAAACACTAATATGACCTAATCTTAAGTACTGCTCGAGCGTTTGGGATCCCTGTCAGGTCGGATTGAGGGAGGACATAGAAGCAATTCAGAGGCGGGCTGCTACATTTGTTACTGGTAGGTTTGATTATCACGCGAATGTTACGGAAATGCTTCAGGAACTCGGGTGGGAGTCTCTGGAGGAAAGGAGGCGTTCTTTTCGTGAATCGCTACTGAAGAAATTTAGAGAACCAGCATTTGAGGTTGACTGCAGTACAATTTTAGTGCCGCCGACTTACATTTCGCGGAAAGACCACAAAGATAAGAGAGATTAGGGCTCGTACAGAGGCATATAGGCGCTCATTTTTCCCTCGTTCTGTTTGGTAGTGGAACAGCGAGAGAAGATGCTAGTTGTGGTACGAGGTACCCTCCGCCACGCAACGTATGGTGGATTGCGGAGTATGCATGTAGATGTAGATGTAGGTATCACCGACAGGTAACATAGCACGATGAAACTTGGAGCGTCCATAGGAAGACCTGATACACTCCACTGAGGTGACTGAAGTCATGGGGCAGCGATGCACACATATACAGATGGCGGTAGTATCGCCTTCACAAGGTATAAAAGGGCACTATATATCCGGAGTTGTCATTTGTTCTAAGTATTTCATATGAAAAGGTTTCCGACGTGTTTATGGCAACAGGACGGGAATTAAAAGACTATGAACACAGAATGGTGATTGGGGCTAGACGCAAGGGACATTTCATTTCGGAAACACGCTATTCCCAGATCCACAGAACCACAGTGCCGAGAGTACCAAATCTGAAGAATTACCAAAGACTGCAGAACACTTAGAAGGTGCATCAGGTCTATCAAAGAGACTGCTTGCAGTACGTTTGTGCGCCCTATTCTGGAGACCTGCTGTGCGGTGTGGGATCCGCAGCTAGTTTCGTATTATCGCGAAATAGGGGAGACAGTGTCACAGACATGATACGTGAATTGGAGTGGCAATCATTAAAACAAAGGCGTGTTTCGTTGCCACGGGATCTTCTCATGAAATTTCAATCACCAGTTTTCTCTTCCGATTGCGTTAACATTCTGTTGGCACCCACCTACATAGGGAGAAATGATCATCACGATAAAATAAGAGAAATCAGGGCTCGCACGGAAAAATGTAAGTGCTGGTTCTTCCCGCGTGCCGTTCGAGAGTGGAACGGTAGAGAGACAGGATGAACGTGGTTCATTGAACCCTCTGACAGGGACTTTATTGTGAATAACAGAGTAATCACGTAGATGTAGATGTAGATCTCTCACCACTGAAAACGCAGTGGCCGACGGCCTTCACTTAACGACCGAGAGCAGCGGCGTTTTTCCGTACAGTTCTCACTAGAGACAAGCTACAGTGGGTGCAATAACCGCAAAAATCATTGCGGGGCGTACGACGAACGTACCCCTTAGGACAGGCCGCCGAAATTTGGCGTTAATGGGCTACAGCAGCAGACGAACGGTGCGAGTGCCTTTGCCAACAGCACATCACCTGCAACGCATCTCTTGTGCTCATTACAATACTGGTGGGGCCGTAGACGACTGGAAAACCGTGGCCTGATCAGATGAGTCACGAAATCAGTTGCCAAAAGCTGTTGTCAGGCTTCGGGTATGGCGCACACGACGTGAAGCCATGGACCTATGTTGACATCAGGGCACTGTGCAAGCTACTGGTATCTCCATAATGATGTGAGCTGTGTTTACACACAGTGTACTGGTTCCTCTAATCCAACTGAATCGATCATTGACTGGCTACTTGGAGGCCATTTGCAACCGTTCAACGACTTCGGGTTAGTAAACAACGGTGGCGTGTCACAAGGCCATTCGTTTGATGAACATTCTGCACAATACAGAGAACGATTTGGTCACCCAGATCGCCCGACATCAATCCTATCTAACATTTTGTCGGACATAATCTAGAGGTCAGTTCGTGCACAAAACCCTGCACCGGCAACACTTCCGCAATTACTGACAGCTATACAGGCAGCATGGCGTAGTATTTCTGCAGGGGACCTCCAACGAGTTATTGAGTCCATGGCACGGCGAGTTGCTGCAGTACGCCGGCCGAAAGGAGTTTCGACAAGGTATTAGGAGGTATGCCATGATTTTTCTCACCTCAGAGTAAAGGATAGAGGTTAACGGAAAGAAATACGCCATGAGACAAACAGAAACGAAAATCTCGCTCAGAGATAAAAATTACCCTGGGGTCATAGCGAAATATGATCACTCTGTTGACATTACAAAGGTGGCACATGGTTTCTAAGGCGGAATACCAGGGTGACTCACGATTTTTAAAATAAAAAACAAATTAAAAATTCACTTTAGACCTTTATATTTTCTACGTAGAAAACTTCCATCCAGAGGACATTACACGACATCGACGAAATGCCTTCGCTTACTGCGAGGGCGGTTGTTGGGAGCTCGTAATGCCACAAATTTCAACCTACAAGAAAATTTCAAAAATTGAAGCGAGTGATATTTCCTAACGTAGTAGGTAGGAATGTTATAAAAAATGGTTTCTAACAAAGTAGATACGGTCTGATCATTACCAGGACCTTGTATACGTTCGTAAGAACAGGCTACATAACGCAGTGGGTTATTGGTGGAAGTGGAGAGTTTACATCTCAAAAGCTCAAAGACAATTGAATTGATGTCTCAACGCTAAAGTCCCTCACAACTACAAAGAATGGTTTAATTTATAGTCTGGGTGGCGCACTAATCTCTACTATTAGCCAAAAGCTATTAAAAGGAGAGTGCATATGCGTTTTTATTAACTGTCATAGTTTCCCTTTGAATTTTGCTACTGGATAGTCGACTCATTATATTAGAATACATTACCTGGCTATATATATATATATATATATATATATATATATATATCGAAGTAAATCCAGTAAACAACAGACTAATGACAATTTCCATGAAATGTGCAAATAAAATGTACTGTTTAATTAATGCACACATGCCTATCAACCAGGAGAATAAAACAAATCCAGAAAAAGTAAATAAGTCATGGGAAGTGTTAGAGAATACAGTCTCCAAAATTCCTCAAAATTATGTAAAGATTTTAATGGGTGATTTTAATGCACAGTTAGGGAAAGAGAGAAAATTTAGAAAAACGGTCGGTGAATTCCCTGCACATAAATGGACCAATCAAAATGGAAAGAGGCTGGTAGAATTTTGCAGAAATTTCAATCTCAAAATTATGTCAAGTCATTTTAAGAAAAAACCTTCAAAACAAAAGACATGGCGATCACCTAACAAGGACATAGGTGAATTCCAAATTGACCATATTGCAATCTCGTATTCATGTCACAAAGAAATTTTAAATGTTCAAGTTCGTAAAGGCGCCAATATTGATTCAGACCATTACTTAACCCGTGTGAAACTAAAGCTAAAACCCCAAAATTTCAACAAAAGGACACCATTAATCCCCAAATATGACACCAGTAAAATCCAACCATCATTATTAGCAGACGAATTTGACAAAACAAGTGCACAAAATTGGGAACAACTCAAACACAAGATTATCAAAACAGCTCAAGATCAAATTCCTTTACGAAAACACAAGAAACATGCTTGGTGGAATGAAAACTGTGATCATGCAATCAAAGCCAGACAAGAGACATTTAAAGCATGGAATAGCAACAAGACAGAAGACACATATGATACATTCCTGACAACTAGAAAAGACACTTCAAAACTAATTAGACAAACAAAAAGACAATATGAGAATAGTCAACTCTTAGAAATTGAAGAAGATTTTCAGAAATACAATACCAGAAATTTTTATAAAACTTTTAAAACCAAAATAAAGGGGTACCAACCCCAGAATCTTTGCTTCAAGAAGGAAAATGGACAGTTGGCTCTTAACAACCAAGAAAATTGCAAAGAACTTTCTAAATATTTTAAGAATCTTCTAAATTGCCCCGAGCCCACAGAAAGATTTCCACCAAAAATTCCCCAACAATGCAATCCAGTTTCACTTGCACCAAATGAAGAGGAAACCATTAAAGAAATTCATAGGTTGAAAAACAACAAAGCATCTGGTGAAGATGGAATTGTTGCAGAACTTTTAAAGGCAGCTGGTCCAAAAACCGTTAAAGAAATTACTTCAATCATGCAAAACATTTGGCAAACTGAAAAAATTCCTGATGAATGGAAAACCGCCTTGATTCACCCACTTCATAAGAAGGGAGACAAAACTGATGTTAATAATTACAGAGGAATTTCTCTTCTTCCAGTCACATACAAAATCCTCTCTCAATGTCTTCTGAACCGAGCACAACAACAACTTGAATGGAAAATTGGCGAATATCAAGCAGGTTTCAGGCCAAATAGATCTTGCCCAGAACAGATTTTAGTCCTCAAACTAATTCTCAGACATCAAAAAATTTACAATAAAAAACTAGTTTGTACCTTTGTAGATTTTAGAAAGGCTTATGACTCAGTAGATCGTGAATCTCTTTTCCAAATTGTGAAAGAACAAGGCCTGGATCCTAAAACCACGGCAATTATCAGAGACTCGCTAACTGGTACAAAATCAAAAGTAAAGTTCAGAGGAGAAATTTCAGAACCCTTTGAAATAAAAACAGGCGTGAGGCAAGGTGATGGACTCTCTCCGTTGCTATTTAACTGCGTTCTAGAAAAAGTAATACAAGAGTGGCGCGAACGAAAATTGGAGTTCAAAATTGACCAACCAGTGAAATTAGGACGGACAAATATTCGAATAGACTGTTTGGCCTTTGCAGACGACTTGGTTATTCTAACGCAGGACATCCAAATTACTCAGAAACAAATAGAAATTCTTAAAGAAGCAGCAGAAAGAGTAGGTCTCCAAATCTCATTTGAAAAAACACAGTATATGACTAGCAACAAACTGGCACCCAAACTTTTGGAAACTAAGTATGGAAAAATCAAAAGAGTTTCGCAATTCAAATATTTAGGTGAAACAATCTCAGAGACTGGTCTAGAAAAAATTGGAAATGAAATTCGTTGTCAAAAGATGGAGACAGCTTTTAGACTTACAAAAGACATCTACAACAAAAAATGTCTCTCGAGGTACTCTAAATTGAGACATTACAACACGGTCATAAAACCAGAGTGCCTTTATGGGGCTGAAACGCTAATTTTAAACAGAAAAAAGGACATTCAAGAAATCCAAAAAAGAGAAAGAAAAGTAATCAGAAAAATTCTAGGTCCAAAATATACTGAAGAAGGAACATACAGGCTAAGAGCAAATAGTCAAATTCAACAATACACCAGCATATATTCGGATATGAAAAAACGCAGATTAAAATTTTATGGGCATATTAAAAGAATGGATGCTACCAGACTAACTAAACAAGTAGTGGAATTCTACGAAAATCGAAGTAAAGCTAAATCTGAGACAATAAAATGGATTGCTGCTATAAAAGAGGACATGAAAAAGGCAGATATAAAACAAGATGAAATTCAAGACAGAAAATTATTTAGGCAAAAAATTCATGACTGGGTAGTTGGTCAAGCTGAAAAACCAAAGAAAACTGGAACCACATGGTCTGATGAAAGGAAAAGAGCTCATTCCGAGAGAATGAAAACAATTTCGGCAGAGAGAAAGTCTAAAAGAAAATAACTGAATGCCCCGTGATTGTACTTCGCGTGTTCCAGTAGGGCCCAAACGTGAATAATATATATATATATATATATATATATATATATATATGCCGTTAGTTTTATAGCAAATAAAATCTCGCAATGGAAACTAATACCATATGACCCTGCTGAGGTGTAAAAGAGATAGTAACAAATTATATGTACAGAAAGACATTTTATTCATTTTGTTGTTTTCAGCGTTTACAACATATGAGAAGATTTACTCTTCTTGACTATCGTAAACCAATCGGTACAAATATTTTCTTTATGATAGTTAATATAAGTGACAAGGGAGTGAAATATTGTCCGTTCCAGTAAATCTACGGTGTTTATTCGTGGTACTAACAAGAAATCTGCAAGAAATTACCAATTTCTGCAAAGTCTAATATAAATGTAGTGCTAGTTGTAAAATCTTACCTACGATTCCTATATAGGTATGCCCTCTGAGGACACAGAAAACCTCCACCTTGGAGCTTCTCTTCTGTTTCTTCCGAATACCTTATTTTTTGTTCTGTTGTCATTAGGGAAGTTCGACACGCAAGTTGCCGAAAAGACTTGCACCAGGCAACCGGTCTAAACGACGGGAGGCCCTAGCCACAAGCCTTTTTTTTTTGTTTATTAGGAAAGTTAAACCACGCTCCATTGTATGACTTAAAACGTATTTCAAAATAGCAAACTCAATGAAACTGAGCATATGTTTTAACATTAGGAGAAGTGGAGAGTAAAGCAGGGACGTGTTTAACTAAGTGGTCGACTAGCTGGAAATTTAAAGAGGAATTCTCTGTTAGTGGGATATTGTGTGTCATTTGTGGACATGCCATGTTTCCCTTGGTTGGTAGTGCGTTTGCTTCCTGTTTTTCCTATACATTTTAGTAAAAACGTCAACGTTTCTGCGGCGATTTTTGTGATCCCTTAAACAGCACAGAAGCATCGTTTCAAAACGTATTAAAAGCAGCCGAAGTCAAAATACTGTTTGATGCGTTTTTACTTAAATTGTAGTACGTACTGTAACGCTGTTGAATTCGATCATATCTTTTCGTACTCCTACTCATAGTAGTTTGTTACTGAGTAATATGAATCTGATCATATAGTATTATGTTCACCGCAGCCAACGTTTCAGAAGGTATTATGCTCAATACATATTGCCCAGCCTGCATAATTAGCCCATTCTTTTGCTGGCTGTTTCCATTACTTTCATCTTGCAGCTCACGGTGTAGTATTGATCACATGACTGTGTACTTTCGGCTACTGTGGATGGCTATTTACCCGCGGAGGAGTGATGGGGAAGCTGAATGAGAATTTGAGCTACGAAAACTAAAAGGTAGCGTGAAAAGGAAGCTCAGTAAGTAATAACCCCTGATAAAGTATACGAATGATCATTTTAAATGAAATACGTAATGCCATTGCATTGATATGTTGTTCGTGAGAGAAAGATGGCATAAATTCATGTTTTTATTTTTTTGCACTGTATCATCTGTAATTGTGATGTAAAAAGACCTATTTCACTTAAGGCACTTCAAGCAAGATCCACATATCAGTAATTTTGAGCCACCTTGTAATCAATAGAAAACAGATTAAAGTGTGGAAGCATCCCACAGTTGTTTCTGGCGGAAGCAAAAAATAAAGTTTATAGACTACCTAAGAAATGGAACAAGGACGCAGACTCAGTTATATGGTGTAAGTTACCTCTCTAAAACCATGTCCAACTGGAAAGCTTTGTGCAGTAAAATGTAATCGATACTGCATTGTTGTGTTCATTGAAGTAGTTTACAGTGTTGTTTACAGTACTGCTACTAAATCATAAAATTGTTATTCTGTTCTGGAATCGTCATTATCATTCTGCAATAAATAGCCATGTAACTTATTATTGTAGAGCAATAAGAGTCTGGCACGTGGTACTTCCCTTACACCGGGAAGAAGGACTAAGAGCAGGACTGCAACACACCGATCTACCGACAATAACATGTTAGTAACTTTATTTTTACCATGTCGTCCGAACAGACACAGTCAGAGCAAAGCACCAGAGGTGAAAAAATGCGAGCTGGCGCCAGTGCCATAGAGACTCGCCACTTGCACGAGTTCCACTAGCGCCACGGGCTTCGCAGGGGCTGTAGATATCGACTTCGCCTCAGCCAATTGCTGGCCGAGTACAATCCACCAGTGACCGGACTACAATAGTCAGAAGCCTACTCGGAAGATGTGCCAGACAGTTATTATGAATTGCGTTTGCTACGTACTGTGAAGTTAAAATAAAAATGACTCGGAGCACTATGGAAGTTAACATCTGAAGTCATCAGTCCCCTAGAACTTAGAACTACTTAAACCTAACTAACGTACGGACATCACACACATCCATGGGCGAGGTAGGATTCGAAGCTGCGACCGTAGCGGTCGCGCGGTTCCAAACTGAAGCGCCTAGAAGCGATGGGGTAGTGAAGTTTACCTACGATAATTTGAACTTAGCCATTGAGGGCTTCTTCTGTTATATTACATGCAGTGCAGCAGACTTAATCATTCAACAACTCAAAAATATAAGTAGACCTTTTAACTCATTTGCGTAACTTTCTTATTAATTTGTTGAAGTGTTGTAGAACCATTGTTCTCCTTTAGTATTACCTGACCATTGTCAGTCGGGACGAGGTTTTTACAAGACTGGTGACGAGGGTTTGCAAAATCTTCTTATGTGATACGACGTGTTCAACGATAAAACCACTTAATTCTTGAAATGACTTTTTCAAACCATATCCGCCGTATTTTGTTCAGTGGATTGGCTCAAAATGTATCAAGTGCAATTTAAAAATTAAAGAGGCGCCTTCATGCAGTGGGAAATAATTTCAGTCATGAATAATACTGGAACATAATCTAAGTACCTAGGTCCTGCCATCGAGAATTTTGATATACTTCATTTCTTTAGGAAGCGAAACATTCATTTCGCTTCTTGCAAAATTTTGATCCGTACACTTAATACCATATGGAACTTCTCTCCTCACATACATCGATGTGCAAAACTTAAGGGTTAAATTACGTTTTGCGTGATGTGTCGCTGACAAGTGACATAGCTAGAGTACACCGAGTAACGGACACAAATACACCATGACACAAACGGAAATAACAATTTTATTTAAAGACAGAAATTACACTGAAGCCACCGCGATTTATGATGACCTCGTTTCTGATATGGGTACACAAGCGTGACGCTCATTTTGAACCGATAATAAAGTTTTTTTTTCAATAAAAAAAGACAAATTTCAAAACGGATTTTAGATTTTTCTTGTACACCCTTAATATTGCTTTAGGTATTTCTTTAAGCAAAAATCCTGCATCCAGAGGTCACTACACGACATCGACGAAAGGCATTCACTGAGTCTGAGTGCCGTTTGTGAGAGCTCCTAACGCTACAATAGTCAACCTAGAACGCAATTTCAAAAACAGTTCCGAAGGTGATGATATTTTCTAACGTATTTGTAATTAAAAAAAAGACGTTTTTAACAAAATGGCGGCACTCTGAAATAAGTCAATTTTCTCGACAAAAAGATAGTTATAAAAACGTGCACCAAAAATATGAATTAAAATATATCGCAAAAATCCTACGTACTAGCGTAGAAAAAAAGGTGACTCAAAAGTTACAAAGAGGTATACTATATCTGTACGTTTATCATGACTTACAAACTGACGGGAAAGAAATCGCAGTACCATGAAGGAATTGTGCGATGTAAACGAAAGATGTTGGGTCTCTTTCTACATCTGAAACATGACGTCTACTAAGATTTAGCGCCAGTCACATAAGAGAGTCGCTGGTAGTGCCACTATAAGGATGCGAATCAGGTTGGCTTTAAATACGCTCTGCAACGGTCGTGAGCCTTAGTTTACTCGAGAGTAGACGTGGTGAGTTGATGATAGTCAAGAATGCGTTTAAGGCGGCGAAGACGCCATTATCAATTACCCACTGAATTTGAATGTAGCCGTGTACCAGGATCTTTCATTATTAATTACAGGAATTTTTATTATTAATAGTATACAGCAGAGTGGGGAGGCACCACAGATGGTAAATAAAATGAAACAGAGGAATTGAAGATAAATTCTTGAACACATTGGATAACCCAATACAACAAGAACGATAAAGCGCAGTAATAATTACATTTGTATACACGTGCGTACTGGCCTGAGAGTTCTTCAACAACGATTGGTGGTCATGTGTTGATTGCCAGGAAGGTAAGAGTAGGTTGTACAGTTCAGCTAGTATATTCAAGGAGTTCAACCTAAGTCTCGGCGCAGAACGGATCTCTGTGCGTTGCAGTCTCCACATCAACATCTGACTGGAGGACAGTATTCCCATCCATGCAAGCACGCCCTTCACCCTGTACTTCGGTGAGTGATTGGCGACGGCAATACTCTACGTGTCTTATGATGATAATTTACGCTGAGTATAATTAGCAGCACACTATTCGGTGGAATCTTTGTCACAGCTTGCAGTTATCTGCCTGCATCCACCAGTGCCTTGGTGGAGACATGCATTTCTCAATCTAACGAAGAATCAAACATTCACTGTATTCGCTTGGTTAGAAACTCGCATGTCATTCCGGAACGTCAGTTTCTATGGATCACGTTCTCAAACTTTTCAAGTACCTCTGGGAACCAGTAGATTTACTTCGTGGAAACCTTATAGGGCAGTATTGTAATATTAGCTTATTCTAAGACAGTTAATTGTGCTTCATGTTATTGTTTTATTTGGATAAATTAACGTGTTCACTTGCATCTGTTTCTGTTGAAAGTTTTAATTAATAAAATTTTCAGTATTATGTAAATTTACACTGTACGATCCATAGGTAGGGAGTTAACGTTTCTTTTCATTAATTAATCCTTTTATGCACAGTAATTCACTGTGGTTCTTGAAGGCGAGTCTGTTCCTTAATTAATTTTCTGAGTCAGATTAAGAATTACAAACGGACACGGCGTTTTGCAATCCAACACCACAATATCCTAGAATTCCCACAAACGTTCGTTAATTCAGGATGATGTATACAGAGGTTTTATATGAACGATTCTCTGAACATGCATACTATTTCTAAGGTTCTAGAAGCACAGATGTTGATTACAGCTTATGCTATAAAGCAAAATACGTTTCGCGTGCCGCAGGGTTTGAAAATAAACAGTATTTATCAGCACTTGCACTAGTTTTTATGTGAAATCAACAGTAATAACAAAATTGAGATTTATGTCATATGATTCTACTTCGACACAAATGAAGTACTGGCGGTTTGCATATGTAAAAAAAAAGGTAAATAAACGTGTAAATAGCATGGATTCCGCACTCACATGTTGATTTCATGTCACCTTCAACAACTGCCTGCCAAAGAAGAACACTGCAGTGTCAGTATATCTCTCACAAACGACGAAAAAAACGTCGAAAATTTGGTTATGTCTCAGGAAACGTGTTTCCGTAAACTTGTCGTGTAGGAACTCCAAAAGGAAGTGCTGACTTTCGAAGCAATTTGCGAATGTGAGCGAACTGAATAGAATCCATCTTTGTGCGTGTGATCCATGCGGTGTACGACAACGCTGCTCCTCAACCTGTCTTTTACTTTAGTTTCCCCATCGAGCTTTCACCTGTTTTTGTTTAAGTTTCTGTTGAGTATTTATTGTCTTGGCATTTCTCATAACTGCCCTTTACAATGATGCACCTTGTGGAAGCGGACTTCGATTGAAATATGTTGAGTTTCCAATCACACCGGATTTGCAGAGTGAGAGATTAAGTGTTACATTATTCAGGAAGCAAACTTACACATAAATCTACATCTAAATCAACAGCTTCTTCTGTTTTCACTAACTTTATCCAACCTAAATTTTTGAGCAACGCCATAGTTATTTTGGACTGGTAAACTAAACTAAACATTTTCGTCCTTTACAGGTTTATGTATTTCTTCTCGGGAATAAATAATACAGCTAAACTTTTTCCTACTCGGGTAAATCATTACGAGCACATAAATCATATAGCTATATTAGGTTCAGTACCTACGAAGAGTGCTTCACTCAAAACGGATGTGGATATACCACCTGACTTTCACTATTTATCCTTATTACTGACGAACCTACACGTTGTATCACTGAATGGACTTCATTGGAATTCATTAAGAGGTACTGTTCGTCACAGATAATCTACACGAAACATTGGAAGCGAAAGTAATTACTTTGCGGATTATCACCTAATTATTGTACGTCACTCTCCCGGCTATTAGAATGCAGCCGCATGACAGGCGAATGATGAATGCAACTGACATTTCCGTGTTACGGTTACAGTATTAGTTTATCGTAGTGGATGATATACGTTTACCTATAACATGGGAAATCCATCTGTAAGCTGCTAAAAATTTCTCAAAATGTTAATGGTAATGATGAGAGGGCGTTTTTAAGCAGCTCTACATTAATTCCGTCAGTGCAATTTACGTCTTTCCTTGGACACTGCATTTTAACAACGGTTTGCATTAAAAGTACTAAAAGTTTTTAGTACCACAGTATAATGACAGTAACTCAACACAAAATAACTTGGACGTAAAACAAAGTCACCACTCAAATGAACATTACAGTCCAGAAGCGAAAATTTTGATGTTCATTTCATAAGTTTGGTCGTAATGGAAGGGAAGTAGTTTATGAGTAAGTGGTTTAAAGTCAAGTTATCGACATAAAAAGTATTTGCGCGAGCAGAATGTTATTATAAACAATATAGCGTTATTCGTTATTTTGTTCCGAATATAAGAGATAATAAGTTTGATATATCTGTAAAACCTATTAAGTCGTTACATTAAGATGAACGGCTGCAATCAACACATGTTATTCGGAAGAATCTGTATTTAGATGGTATACGTTTCTCGTGCCTGTTAACAGCAATTCACTAGCATCCGAATTTTGCTTACTCGTTCTTTCCATAATGACTCTTGCTCATGTCGAAGTCACGTTCTCTTCTGCTCCGACTTAATTATTTTCCCTGTTTTAAAATTTGCGTTTGTTCAAAACATTGTTTAGTGATGTTGAGGTTATGTGTGAGGGGTTGTAAAATGACAATGTAACAAGGATTGTGCTCTTAATGTTAAAAAGGTAGAAAGAAGGTTTAACGTAGAAAACAAAACAGACTATGATTGAAGTATGCTGAGTTTCAAATCACACCGGATTCTCAGAGTGAGAGAGCATGCGTCCTATTGTTTTATGTAACAGTTTTACGTCTAAATATACATCTATATACATACTATATCAACCACTGAGCATATGAGAGAAAGTGCTTCACCTTGCACCACAAGTTAGGATTTATTCATGTTCTGTTCGCCTACGGAGCGCCGGAAGAATACTCGAATAAATTTGATTGCGCTATGTAGTCTAATCTTTCTTTTCAGTCCCATAAGGGATAGTACCTAGGTTCTTCTTTTAATAACGGTTCTCGAAAGTTTATAAGACGGCTTTCATAGATTACTGAAAAATTCATGGCTATTGAATTTTATTAATGTAAGAAGCAATGACGGAGATTCAAAAATAGTTCAAGAGTGGAATCAAAATACAAGGAGAAAAGATATGAGTGATAAGATTCGCTGATGACGTGGCCGTCCTCAATGAAAGTGAAGAATAATTGCAGGATCTCTTGAATGGAATGAAAAGTCTAGTGAGCACAGAGTATGGATTGAGAGTAAATCGAATACAGGCGAAAGTAATGAGTAGTAGCATGAGAACAGCGAGAAACTTAACATCAGGACCAGTATCACGAAGCAGATGAAGGTGGGAAATTCTTCTACATAGGCAGCATTCGGATTTCCGTGACGGGACTGCCAAGAGGCTGGTTACCATGAGGAATAGATCGAAGAACCAACGAAAGGATAACAACGTCCTACGAGTCGATGTCTGGAGCTTGAACGTGGTAGGGAAGTTACAAAATATGAAAAATGAAATGCAAAGGCTCAATCTAGATATAGTAGGGGTCAGTTACGAGAAATGAAAAGAAGCAGAAAATGGTTCAGCGGGAGTAGGATTGGTTATGAATAGGAAGATAGGGCAGACAGTGTGTTACTGTGAACAGTTCAGTGACAGGGTTTTTCATATCAGAATCGACTGCAGACCAACACAGACAACGATAGCTCAGGTATACATGCCGACATCAAGCTGAAGATGAAGAGATAGAGAATGTATATGAAGACATGAAGATATTGAAAGGGTAATACACTTCATAAAGGGAGATGAAAATATATTATTCATGGGGGACTGGAATGCAGTTGCAGGGGACGGAACAGAAGAAATTGTTGCAGCATAATGTGGGCTTGAGACAAGAAATGAGAGGAGAACGCTAGTAATAGCAAATACTCTTTTCAAGAACCGCAAGAGGAGGAGGTATACTTACAAAAGGCAGATTTCAGTTAGATTACGCCATGATCAAACAGAACTCCGATCACAACGTAATAGTGATGAAGAGCAGGCTGAAGTTTAAGAGACTAGTCAGGAAGAATCAATACACAACGAAGTGCGATAGAAAGGTACTAAGGAATGACGAGATACACTTGAACTTCTCGAGAGCTATAGAAACAGCAATAAGGAATATCTCAGTAGGCAGTAGCGTTGAAGAGAAATTGCCATCTCTAAAAACGGCAAGCACAGAAAACCATAGGTACAAATAAGGTAAAAGAAGGTGCAAGAAACCATGGCTAACAGAAGAAATACTTCAGTTGATGGACGAAAGAAGGAAGCACAAAAATGCTCAGGAAATTAAGAGTACAGAAATACAAGTCACTGAGGAATCAAATAATTTAGAAGTGCAGGGATGGTTCAAAATGGTTCAAATGGCTGTGAGCACTATGGGACCTAAGTTCTGAGATCATCAGTCCTCTAGAACTTAGAATTACTTAAACCTAACTAACCTAACGACATCACACACATCCATGCCCGAGGCAGGATTCAAACCTGCGACCGTAGTGGTCGCGCGGGTCCAGACTGTAGCGCCTAGAACCGCTCGGCCACTCTGCCCGGCAAGTACAGGGAAGCTAAGACGAAATGGCTACGTGAAAAATGCAGAAATCGAAAAAGCTGTGTGTTACACGACATTCAGTTAGGCTTTAGGTAAGGTAAAGGCCCCAGAGAAGCGATTCTCACGTTACGGTAGATAATGGCAATTTTCATAGGATTTGTCGCCTGGAAAAAGCGTCCGACAGTGTGAAATAGTGAAAGATGTTCGAAATACTGACAAGAATATGACTAAGCTATAGGGAGAGACGGATAATATATACAACATGTACAACAGCCAAGAAAGCAACAGCCAAGAGAGCAACGATGGAAATAAAAGAAAAGTTCAGGAGTGGAATTAAAATTCAAGGCGAAAGGCTATCAGTGATGCGATTCGCTGATGACATTACTATCCTGACTGAGAGTGAAGAAGAGTTAAAGGACCTCCTGAAGAGAATGAACAGTATAATGAGTGCAGAATATGGATTGAGATTAAATCGAAGAAAGACGTAAGTGATGACAAGTAGCAGAAATGAGAACAGCGGGAAACTTAAAATCAGGATTGATGTTCACGAAGCAAATGAAGTTAAGGAAATCTGCTATCTAGGCAGCAAAATAACAAGGGACGGATGGAGCAAGGAGGACATCAAGAATATACTAGTAATGGCGAAAAGGGCATTACTGGCCAAGAGAAGTTTACTAGTATCAAATATAGGCCTTGATTTGACAAATTGTTGAGAAAGTACGTTTGGAGCACAGCATTGGAACATGGACTATGGTAAAACAGGAACAGAAGAGAATCGAAGCATTTGAGATGTGGTGTTACAGACTTATGTTGAAAATTATGCTGACTGATAAGGTAAGGACGAGGAGGTTTTTCGCAGAATTTGAGAGGAAGGGATGTGTGGAAAACACTGACAAGAAGAGGGGATAGGATGATAGGACGTCTGTTAAGACATCAGCGAATGACTTCCATGGCATTAGAACGAGGTGCAGAGGGCAAACACTGCTTAAGAAGACAGAGAGAGGAATACATCCAGCAAATAACTGAAAACGTAGGCTGCGAGTGCTACTCTGTAATGAGGAGTTTCGCACAGGAGGGGAACTCGTGGCGGACCGCATCACACTAGTTAGAAGACTGATGACTCAAGAAAAAAAAAGCGGACAGAGCAAAGAGGATATAAAACGCACAGTAGCACTTGCAGAGAGGTCATTCCTGGCGAATAGAAATCTACTAGTGTCGAACATATGGCTTTATTTGCGGGAGAACCGCATTTTATGGTAGTGAAACTTAGGCTGTGGGGAAACCGGAAAATGAGAGAATAC
This sequence comes from Schistocerca cancellata, assembly GCF_023864275.1. Taxonomy (NCBI): domain Eukaryota; kingdom Metazoa; phylum Arthropoda; class Insecta; order Orthoptera; family Acrididae; genus Schistocerca; species Schistocerca cancellata. The sequence goes on from NC_064634.1 coordinate 267,416,252, forward strand.
AATCGTTGAAGATGTGGTGCTACTGAAGAACGATCGAAATTAGATGGTCTGGTCAGGAACGAGGAGTTTATCCTGAGAATCGCGCCGAAGAATCGGCGAGGAAAAGAATATAATGGAAAATACTGACGAAAGGACAGAATAGGGTGATAAGACATCTGTTAGGACAGCAAGGAATAATTCCATGGGACTAGACGGAGGTGGAGAGGGTAAAAACAGTAGAGGAAAAGAGAGACTTGAATATATCCAGCAGGAACGAGTTGCAAACAGAGCATTCTTCTCTGAAAGCAGTTGGTGGAGCTCAGGAACTGTGAGTTGCTCTGAAAGACTAAGATATAAAGTGGTGTAGTGTACTCATTGATTCGCAAAAGTAAAAAGCCTGCGTAAGACACCTTTTCGAATAAGGATGAACTATTGGTAAATAAATTATTCTTAAATTGGATCCTCAAGTATTTACACTTCGAAGCCGACCACTTCTCCGTTCGAAAAGCTTCTTAGGAGATGTTCTCCCACTCACTACGTCAAAGATAAATTATTAACAATAGACCGCAGTCTCATTCGTGCCTTCAAATACATCACGCACAACACATCTTCATCCAAAGCTGACGGTAGGACCTGTTCCAGGAAGTGACAGATGAACTACCAGTTCAGGTTTTCCGTATTTCTGTGGCACTCCTTCGCGAGTTTAACAAATTTGTGACCATGTGTGTTTCCCTTCTCTGTCTACGTTGAGTGTCCCTTGTTAGTGTTATCTGGCATGCGTCCCACACTGTTTATCAGTGTTCTAGACTAAAACACACGAGTGTTTTATAAGCAGCTTCTTTTGTAGACAGACTGCTTCTCCAGTATCCATACCCATGAAAAGAAGGATGCCAACGGCCCTGGCTACCACTGAGCAGGTCTGGTCGTTTAATTACATATTCCCAAAAATTGTTGTTGGGCACCGTATTTTTGCATGAGTAGATCAAATCAGGTTGCAACTTACTAGGCAATGAATGTAACTTTTCTATATTCTGTCAAGAACAGAACTTTACATGTCCGAACATTTCAAACAAATTACCAATCTTTGCACCACTCTGAAACATTATAAGTACCTTAGTAAATATTTTGGCACCTTTTTCTGATAATGCTTGATTTTATGTAACATTAATTCAAAAAAGTCTGAAATTATTTATATTATCTAACAGGTAATTAATAAACTACGTGAAGAGCAAGGAACATAAGACATTTCCCTCAGATGCGTCTGAGCTTCATCTTAGAACATTTCCGTCACAGTTATACCTTCAGATGTTACAGAATAACCATCTCCCCGTATTTTATTCACAGCGTACTCGATGCTGGTAACTATCTAATGGATCGAGTATAGAATTCCTTTTGCTTGGAAGCAATATTGTCTATGACAAACGAAGCGAGGAGGAAAATCCGAGCGGAATAGCTAAGGCAAAGAGGGCATTTCTCGCTCATGGAAGCCTGCTGGTATCAAACATAGTCCTTAATTAGGAAAAGCTTATTTCTGAGAAAAAGTGTCTTGAACATAGTACTCCACTGAAGCAGCAAATGGAAGCGAAGGTAATCGAATCATTTTAAACGTAGAGAAGGGTTTGGAAATTAAGTGTACTAACATGATGTGAACTGTGGAAATTCACAGGAGAAACATTGAGGAAATGAATATATGCAAAACGCTGACAGGATGACAAGCTACGTATTAACACATCAGAAGATAACATCCGAGGGTACCAGATAGAGCCATAGAGCAGAAAATTTTCAAGAAGAAACGGAGACCGAAATAAAGTATGTGCTGCAGATAAGGCGGAATTCCGAGACGAAGGAACTGGCACAGGAGAGTATTTTCTCGGTTACACCAGTATTGCTAAAGCATTGTGCGGGACAGCGAATCTGCAAAAATCACTATACGACACTGCTAGGAGATCGCCGCAGTGTACCGTCAGATATCCAGTTACAGTCTTTGGGCTGAAGATCACAGCAACACCAACAACAGTATAAAAAATTTCATGTTTGCGTTTCAAATTCATTGTTTACTAGGTGCTACCCAAGGCTCTGTTACAGTATCTGTAGCTTTTTTTTTTTTTAAAAAAAAAGAAGTTGTGAGATGAAGCTAGTGTATTTTCAGTCACATTAGCTGTCCTCATCAGCCTGCCTGTTCGGTTAAACGTAACTCGTGATTTGCGACCCACTCGAGCCTCTTCGAAAGCGCTGTACCAAAACACGACATGTGCAGGTTTGCTGCAAGGCGTACAGAGGGGTACCGGATGGAGAGCTCATCAATACATCTTGATATTGAAGTAACTACACGATATGCGACATGTACAGTATACATTAAGGAAATATGGCGTATTCATAGCTTTGAATCGTATCACGTAGCACTTGATGATGATGATGAGTCTCATACTTCTTTACAGAGCGTAGGGGAGTGACGCGGGAGACCCGCGCCGCCTTACTAGGTAGGGTCGTAGTGGAGGTGGTTTGCCATTGCCTTCCTCCCACCGTAATGGGGATGAATGATGATGATAAATACGACACAACAACACCCAGTCATCTCGAGGCAGGAAAAATCCCTGACCCCGCCGGGAATCGAACCCGCGACCCCGTGCTCGGGAAGCGAGAACGCTACCGCGAGACCATGAGCTACGGAGCACGTAGCACTTAGCAGATAATAAAAACGCGTTCACAAATATGATCCGATCAAAAGTGAAAGAGTAAACATCTCGCCGAATATTCTTCAACTCAGTAAATATCTTGTAAAGCAAGCCTATGTCCTTCGTCAGCTTTCAATGTATCTCCATGTCAAATTTCATCGAAAACGGTTCAGCGGCATACCTCGTCAAAACGAAACAGATTTACTGTAGCATGAATAAAAGTTTCAGTTACGACATCATCTTTTCTGTGATCTGATTTTGATGAAATAAAGGCTATATGAGGCACTTGGCCAAGCCCTAGTTACCTTGGAAAACCCCAAGAAAGAGACCAGCATGCTCAAAAATATAGACAGATTTCGCAGTTTCAGATAAATCTTTAACTTTCGATGTTTTTCCCGTGATCTAGTTTTGATTAAATAAAGTCTATACGTTGCACCAAACAATGCTCAAGTTCCCTGTGTAAAACCCCATGAAAATTGTCTAGTAGTTTCGGAATTAGCCTGCTCAAACAGAGCAGGCTTTACATAAACCTGCAAATAACGATATTTCTTTCGGGATCCGATTTTGATAAAATATAGCCTATCTGGTTGTTGGCGCCCACCTACATATAGTGAAAAGGTCATCATAAGAAAATAAGAGAAATCACAGCTCGGACGTAAAGATTTACCTGTTCATTTTTGTCACGTGCAGTTAGAGTGCAACGGTAGGGAAATTAATTGAAGATGGTTCGATGAACACTCTGCCGGTAACTTAATTGTTAATTGCAGAGTAATGATACAAATGTAGATGTAGGTGTATGGAGCCACAAGTAATGCTTAAGCTACCTGCGAAGAAAATACATCTTGTAGTTAAGGAGATTAGCATGTTCCGACAGCCCAACAGCAAACGAGACGGCTTTAGTAGAACCTTATTTTCTGCCCGTCATCCGATTTTGATTAACTATAGCCGATAAGCTGCCCCAACCTCTGCACAAGTTACCCGCGAAAACCCGTTACACTCGTCTAGCAGTTTCCGACATGCGTGTTAAAACACACAAACATGCAGTCACGACAGTTTTGCAGATAGGTTTTTTTTTCCTAGTCAGAAGACTGGTTTGATGTGGCTCGCTACAGATTCCTCGCATTTCAGCGTAGCGCTGGATATATTCCAACTCTGTCTTCCTCTACGGTTTTGGATGTATTCCAATCTCTGTCTTCCTCTATTGCTTTACCCTCCACAAAACCCTCTAGCACCATGTCTTAACAGATATTCTACCATCCTGTCCATTTTTCTAGTTTCCCGTATGTTTCTTTCCTCGCCGATACGACGGACAATCTCCGCCTTCTTTACGATTTTCTTCTTATTTCCGGTGTCTCACTAGCATAATTTCTCAGAACTTCTGACTCAAATTTTGAGCAATGTTTGATACTAGTAGACTTCTCTTGTCCAGGAATAACTTTCCGGCGTTCTGTGTCCTCCTTGCTCATTGGTTATTATGCTATTTAGGTTGCAGAATTCCTTAACTTCGTTTACATAGGGATCCCCAAGTTTGACTTAAAGTTTATTGCTGTTCTCATTTTTGTTACTTCTCATTACTTTCGTCTTTCTTCGATCTACTCTCGATCCATACTCTGAACTCATTGCACTGATCATGCTATAGAAAACATCCTGTAATTCTTCTCCACTTTCACTGAGGACAGCAGTGTCATTATCGAATCTTATCATTGATACCCTTTCACCCAGAATTTTAATCCAACTCTTAAACCTTACTTTCATTTCTGTCATTTCTTGTTCGATGTGTAGTGTGAACTATAGAGTCGATAAACTACATCCTTCCCTTACACCCTTTTCAATTCGAGCGTTCCACTTTCATTGTTCCATTTTGGTACCTCCACATATTATATATCACCCATCTTTTGCTACAGTTACCCCTGTCTTTTTCTCAAAATTTCGAATATCTTGAATCGCTTTACATTGTCTAACACTTTTTCCAGGTCGACAAATCCCATGAACGTCTCTCGATTTTTCTTTAGTCTTACTTCCGTTATCAACCACAACACCAGGACTGCCTCTCTGGTGGCTTTACCTTACCTAAAGCAAAACTGATCGTCGTCTAAGAGATTCTTCATTTTCCTTTCCATTTTTCTGCATATGGTTCTTGTGGACAACTTGGATACATGAATTGTTAAGCTGATGGTAAAATAACTCTCGCTCTTGTTGGTTCTTGCTAGCTTTGAAAGTGGTGGTTGGCGTTTTTCCGAAAGTCAGAAGGAGTATCGCCAGACTCATACATTCTACACATTAACGTGAATGGTTGTTTTGTTGTCACTTCTCCCAATGATTTAGAAATTCTGTTGAAAAGCTATCTACCCATTACGCCTTATCCGATCTAAGCCTTCCAAAACTCAATTAAATCCTGATTCTAATGCTGTATCCCGTATCTATTTACTGTCGACACATGTTTCTTTTTCTACTACGTCATCAGTCAAGTCTTACCCAGTGTACTCTTTCAAACTATCTGCTCTCTCCTCTGCATTTAACAGGTGTATTCCAGCTGCACTCTTAATGCTTACTGCCCTTGCTTTTAAAGTTACCGAAGGTTATTTTGATATTTCCGTACGTCAAGTCTGTCATTCCGACAATCATTTCCTTTTCGATTTCTTCACATTTTTTTGTGCAGCCGTTTTGCCTTAGCTTTCGTGCACTTCCTATTTATTTCGTTTGTAATGACTTGTGTTTCTGTATTTCTGTATTTCACTGAACATTTTTGTACTACATTCTTTCGTCGATCAGCTGAAATATTTCTGTTACCTACAATGTTTCTGCAGTTACCTGCCTTGTACCTACAGTTTTCTTTCCAACATCTGTGATTACCATTTCCGGAGTTGTCCAATCCTCTTCAACTGAACTGAGTACTGAGCTATAGATTACCCCGTTATGTATAGCGTGAGACAACTTCGAGCATGTCTCTTCATTCCATACTGCTACCGTATCTATCTTACTTGTGTGCTGATTATTTCTCACCAGTCTCTTAGCCTTCAGCCTTCATCATCATTATTAAATTTTGATCTGAGTCTATTGCTACTTCTGGGTACACTTCATATTCCAATAATCCAATATTTGATTTCGGAATCTCTGTCTGGCCATGATGTAATCCTACTGATATCTTATTGTATCTCACTGGCTTTTCAAAGCGTACGTCCTCCTCTTCTGATTCTCGAACAGAATGTTCCCCATCAGTAACTGATATTTATTGCGGACTCTATTAGCCTTTATCCTCTGTCGTTCCGCCGGCCGGTGTGGCCGAGCGGTTCTAGGCGCTTCAGTCTGGAACCGCGCGACCACTACGGTCGCAGGTTCAAATCCTGCCTCGGGCATGGATGTGTGTGATGTCCTTAGGTTGGTTAGGTTTAAGTAGTTCTAGGGGACTGATGACCTCAGGTGTTAAGTCCCATAGTGCTCAGAGCCATTTGAACTATTTGAACCGCTGTCGTTCCTGGTACCAAGCTCATATTGTCCGGTAACACTTCCCTCTACCCCCTACCCAGCAACTGCTTTCCAGTCTCCCATGACTGTTACACTTTAACCTCCCCTTACATGTTGAATTACCGTTCGACATCGTCATATATTTTATCTGTCTCAGCCTCCACTGCTTGCGACACCAGCATGTACAACTGAACTACTGTTGCCAGTGTTGGTTTGCTGTTGATTCTGACGAATACAACCCTATCAATGAACTGGTCACGGCTACCCTCTCTCTGCCCTACGTTCCTATTCATAACATCATAACAAATTCTACTCCCGTTATAGCGTTTTGTACTGCTTTTGCTGCGATGATATTACCCTAGGCTCGTCTGAGCAGAGATCCTTGTGTTTTATACATTTAACTTTAGTGATGCCTGCTACATCTAGATTGAGGCTTTGCATTTCGCTTTTCAGATTTGCTAGCTTCCCTGCCACTCTTCTGATCACCATGACACTTTTCCAGTTACTGGCCACATGTACTCTGGATACTCGTTATAGGTGTTTAAAGCGGTGGTTAACACAAGAAATTGTTCGCTTGTTAGAAGAATATAGGAAGTACAAAAAGGTTCCATGTAATTCAAGAATACAGAAACATAAGTCATTTAAGAAATAAATTAACAGGAAGTGCAAGGAAGCTAAGGTGCAATGGCTGCATGAGAAATGTGAAGAAATCGAAAATGAAATGATTGTCATAAGGACTGACTCAGCATTTAGAAAAGTCAAAATAGTTAAAACAAGGGTGGTAACATTGCGAATACAATGGGAGTTTCGCTGTTAAATGCAGAGGAGTCAGTATATAGGATATAGGCAGAAAGAGTATATTAAAGACATCTATGAGGGGGCAGAAGACCTGTCCGATAACTATAGAAGAAAAAACACGAGTCTACATAAAAGAGATAGATGACCAATCATCGCAGTAGCATTTTAAGATCTGATGCATCCATATTGTTCACACGAAGAATACACAGAAGAATTGAAAATAAAATAGAGATTGTGTTAGGCAACGATCGATTTGACTTAAGCCAAGTTAAAGAATTTTAAACATAGCTGCGCAACAGCAACGGTCCCACGTAATAAGACTAAAAAACAGCCGACCAGTTGCAACTGGTCGGCTGTTTTTTAGTCTTATCAAGTTAAAGACACCCGAGGGGCAGTCTGAAGTTCTGGTTGGTAATGGATGTGAGACTGATGAAAAATCATAGGAACTGTCCACTTTAAATAAGTGTTCGACAAAGTAGAATGGTGCAAGGTATTCTACATTCTGGGGACCATAACGGTAAGCTATAGGAAAATAGGTTAATATACAACATTTACAAGAGCCAGAAGGGTGCAATAAGACTGGAAGACAAAGTACGAATAGCGTGGATTAAATAAGGTGTAAGACAGGGCAAAAGAGGACACGTTACTCTCTCACCTATTTTCAGCATATGGAAAGGATTTCATTACAACGTGACGCACCTTGCGCGAGACTATAGAAAGTTGAAGGCCTGAGCAGACATTGATAGATCCTGGTAGGGCGCTAAGAGCTAGAGGTAGTTTTATGATTCTTAGCTCGTAGAAGGCTTTTTGGGAGTTGAAAGCAATTGGCGGATAGCCCATCCCTTTGTAAATCTTGCTGGACAGTCCAACAGCTGTACAGGTCAGACAGGACAGCCCCTCATCGAGACAGGACTCCAGCAAAACAATGCCACACTACTTGCCGTGGCGCCAGTGGAAGCCTGGGCTTGGGCGACGGTCTGAAAGAACATTTGTACACAGTGGGGTCATCAACCAGGCATTGTGTGCAGAGCCACACGTGATCAAAATTCACCCGTTTTCGTATTTGCCGGTAGTGCAAATAGGCCAGTGAACTACTTCCATTGGCTGCCTCGGTTGTACAAGAAAACTCCGGCATCCGAGAACGTTTGTATATAGAATCTATATTACACCTCATAGCTAACAAGCGCCAAGGTACAAGCGATTTAGATAAAGATCTTTGAGACTGTATCTGTTCAGTTGTTGCCGTGGGAAGAGACTCGACTTTGTAAAAAATCATGTTCCTCGTCTACGAAAACTTAAAAAAAGCCGGTAATTGGTGGTTTCTTTTTTTCAGAGATACAGATTTTCTTAATTCTTGCCCTGGCACAAAATGAGTTTGTGCTGTCGTGTGGGAGGGGACACTTAGTGCCTCTAGAGCCCTGTGATTGGCTCAAGATGGGTGAAGGCAGTGTCGTTTGTGCACTTTCCGGGAAAACGGATTTTTTTTCTGGAGAGGTGCGAGGCACTCCGGTGCGGGTCTTTGGTCTGTTAAGCCCTTCTAGTCCAAGCTCTGGCTTGTGTGGTTGGTACTTGGGACCTGTCCTGAGACTGACTTCATTTGCGAGTAGTTTGGACTGGGGAGCCTGTGCTGAAGTTCTTGCTGTACGAACTGAGTGACTTCAAATGTTTTGGACTACTCATTCGCCGAGGACACAGTTATTCGTTTTTTTTTTTACCAGTCTTGACGTTTGGTATCTTTGTGCGCTTTGTCGTATAAGTGAGTCTAAGTGGTCCTTGGTACGACCAGTGAACGGTCACACACTGAAATCTACCGTGATTTCAGGGCTCTGGTAGAGAGTAAATTGCGATCCGTCTGCCTGATCGCTAGACCGTGAGATTTTTGCATTTCTTTCATGGCCGCGATAGATTCACACATGCCGTCTCCACGTCTCACCTCTGCCGCTTACATCTCGCCATCTGCAAGTTACACCGCCGCACAAAGCAAACAGGGTAACGTACAGCCGCTCCGGCATTGTCAGGGCGCGCATATCTCAAGTGCCACTTGCTCTCAACTGTACCTTTGTAGAGATACTTCAGTAGATATGATCAATCAAAGCCTGTTGAGCATCAGATCAATTCACATTGCGTTATCCACATTTTTAGGTCCAGTATACTTGACTCACTCCAGTAGTTACACTGTCTCTGCCACCCAGGATCCTTGTCCAAAATAAATGTTGTTAGTGCATTAATCATTGCCTATATTCTAACTCATTTAAATAGTCTCACCAGGGTTACCAATCAATGGACGTAGTCTTTCTCCCCTACTGTTCAATCTATTCGTCGAAGATGTAATGACAGAAATTAAGAAAATGTTCAAGAATGGGATTAAAATTCGTAGTGAAAGGATTTTAATGATAAGAGTCGCTGATGATAGTGCAATCCAGAGTGAAAGTGGAGAGGAACTGCAGGATGAATGGTACGGGATGAACAGTTAAATGAGTACAGAGTAGAGATCGACAGTAAATCGAAGAAAGCAAACAGCTGTGCAGACCGCGCAATACCTACGTAGACTACCCTAGGGCACAGGTACACCACAGGTTTGCTATAAGTATACAACTATGTATCTGTACTGGTCTGGTCGTACTGACCATCTTCGCAGGAAGAAAAGGATCTGTAAATTTTCGCCGGCCGGAGTAGCCGAGCGGTTCTAGGCGCTACAGTCTGGAACCGCGCGACCGCTACGGTCGCAGGTTCGAATCCTGCCTCAGGCAAGGATGTGTGTGATGACCTTAGGTTAGGTAGGTTTAAGTAGTTCTAAGTTCTAGGGGACTGATGACCTCAGCAGTTAAGTCGCACAGTGCTAAGAGTCATTTGAACCAAATTTTTGTAAATTTTCCTGCTCGTTTTACTATATTAATGACTGCTCTCTTTAATCATAGTGAAGTATTTTATGTTGTTTCCGTCATCCTGGTCTTTTCTACGTGGTTTTTTAAACATTCACTCTGATGGGTTTCATTTTCTGAAATGGTAATTTAATTGTATATCCCTGCTTTTACTTCCTGTGAAAATGGTCACTAGGGCCGAAACTGGTAGAAAATAGTAATAAATTTGTACAGCTGATAGACAAGTGCAATTCTTCAACGATAATCGAGTCACGTCATTAATCTGCTGATAAAAATGATGGTGAAACCGACCCTCGCATTATTTAAATTAAGAACCGACTAAAAATGGCAATAAATTTTAACGTGTATATATTATCTGTTACTGTAGTTGCACGACGTCTTTGGCGTGTGCAGTGAATAATATATCCATGCAAGAATTCTTCGGTATCGTTCCCTACTCAGTGGCGTGTGAAAGGCCGCGCCCCCTTTTGTGCAAGTGGGCAGCGCCATTCGCGGTCCGGTCCCGTCTACCGCCGGTGATCTCCTCTCCAGAGCAGAGCACAAGTTGTGGCTTCCCACGGGGCCTCACAAATACACCCCGCAAAGAAGCGCTCTGCTGCCGCTCTGCCTCTCCCTCTCCCTCCCGCCGGTCTGCACTCTGCGGCTCCCTGGAGACGGCGGGCCGGCCGCCGGCCTCGCAGGCCATCTGTCATCCCGGCCAGAGCGGCCGCTGACGTGTGTACTGCCGCGGCCCACCCCGGAACACCTGTTGGGGCCGGTGCTCCGTCTCCCCGCCGTCACTCGTCGCCCCCGGGGCCGCTCTTGTTTTCTCAAGTCCTGCGCCGCGAAAGCGATCTCCGCAGTCTCTCGAAAACCCGGGTCGCTAAGTGCTATTCATCTTCTTTGCTTTTAAAGGAGCATTTCTGTGACAATATAGATGCTCTTCGGTATGACAAGTAATGTACAGGGTGACCCAAAAGTCTGTTAACATTTGGAAATGCACTAATTCACGGAATGATGCAGGTAGTAGAGAGGAAGATTGAGTTCAACCTCGCGTCGACATCGAGGTCATTAGAGACAACCATAAGCTCGGATTGTGTCAAGGACGAGGAAGGACATCGACCGTGCCCTTTTTCAAAGGAACATCCCGGAATTTGACTGGTACGAGTTAGGCAAATACTGTAAAACTCAAATTTGGATGGGCGAACCCGTGTTTGAACCTTGGTCGTCCCGAATGCGAGTCCAGTGTGCTAACCACTGCGGAAGCAGGTTGAGAGGAAAACATTGACACACATGCTCGAAATGACGCGAGCGTTTATTGAAAGCAAAAACTAGTGCAAAAACTGGCCAACTGATGACGCGAGCCAGCCGGTGTATCCGTGCGGTTCTAGGCGCTTCAGTCTCGAACCGCGTGACCGCTACGGTCGTAGGTTCGAATCCTGCCTCGGGCATAGATGTGTGTGATGTCCTTAGTTTAGTTAGGTTTAAGTAGTTCTAAGTTCTAGGGGACTGATGACCACAGATGTTAAGTCCCATAGCGCTCAGAGCTATTTTTTTGATGGCGCGAGACAGCAACACGTCTCTAACGCAAGGTACTCTACGTGATCAAAAGTATCCGGAAACCCCCAAAAACCACGTTTTTCATATGAGATGCATTGTGCTGCCACCTACTGCCACGTACTCCATATCAGCGATCTCAGTAGTCATTAGGCATCGTGAGAGAGCAGAATGGGGCGCTCCGCAGAACTTACGGACTTCGAACGTGCTCAGGTGATTGCGATGTCCTCGTGTCATACGTCTGTACGTGAGATTTTCACACTCCTAAACATCCCTAGGGCCAGTGTTTTCTATGTGATAATGAAGTGGAAACGTGAAGGGACTCGTACAGTACAAAAGGCTACAGGCCGACCTCTTCTGTTGACAGATAGAGACCGCCGACAATTGAAGAGGGTCGGACCGTGTAATAGGCAGACCTCTATCCAGACCATCACACAGGTATTCCAAACTGCATCAGGATCCGCTGCAAGTACTATGACAGTGAGGCAGGAGGTGAGATAACTTGGATTTCATTGTCTAGCGGCTGCCCATAAGCCACACATCGCGCCGGTAAATGCCAAACGACGCCTCACTTGGTGTAAGAAGCTTAAACATCGGACGATTGAATAGTGGGAAAACGCTGTGTGGAGTGACGAATCACGGTACATAATGTGACGATCATATGGCAGGGTGGCTATATGGCGAATGCCCGGTGAACGTCATCAGTCAGCGTGTGTAGTGCCAACAGTAAAATTCGGAGGTAGTGGTGTTATGGTGTGGACGTGTTTTTTAGGGAGGGGCTTGCACTCCCTGTTGTTCTGCGTGGCACTATCGCAGCACAGGTCTACACACATGTTTCAAGCATCTTCTTGCTTCCAACTGTTGAAAAGCAATTCGGGGATGGCTATTGTAACTTCCAACACGATCGAGCACCTGTTTATAATTCACGGCCTGTGGCCAAGGGGTTGCACGACAATAACATCCCAGTAATGGACTGGCCTGCATAGAGTCTTCACCTGAATCCTACAGAAGACCTTTGGGATGTTTTGGATTGGCGAATTCGTGCCAGGCCTCACCGACCGACATCGATACCTCTTCTCAGTACAGCACTCCATGAAGAACACATGCCATTCCCCAAGAAATCTTCTAGCAGCTGATTGATCATATGCCTACGAGATTGGAAGCTGTCATCAAGGCTAACACCAATTTGAATTCCAGCAGTGCAGATGGAGGGCTTCACGAACTTGTGAGCAAATCAGTCAGGTGTCCGGATACTTTTGATCACATAGTATAAGATCCGAGGGTCTGTCAACACCCGAAATGTAAAATTTGTGATACCAAAAATCCTTGGACTGTCATGTGAACCACACTGGATGATGAGAACATCACAATGTGATGCGAATTTACCACTCAAATCGTGATGGGATTCTTCTTCTTTGAGGACATGTGAGATGCTGCTCTTCAAGGTGTCAGCGTGACGAGTGCAAGAGACGAGCAAAACGTACGCCAACACGTTACTGAATCGCACTATTTCTAGCCTGCTGGAAGGTAGGAATTTTATGCAGGATGGCGCTCCACCCCGTACAGATACGCGTATGAATGATCTCCTGCGCACGTCGTTTGGTTAGGATCGTTTGCTGAGCCTCCACATTCGTCATTCTTGGCCTCCGATTCTTTGTGGGGTTAATTGAAGTCGCAAGTCCTCGGCGATCGTCTGACAGTAGAATGCTAAAATACAACGTCAGACTCACTACATCTACTGATATGCTGTACAGTATTGTTCACAGCTTCTTCCCTCGACTGCAGGTACTGCTGATGAATGACGGTCATTATGTTGATCATTTGTTATATAGAGAGTTGTCTTTGCTAAAACTTAATTGTTATGCCAATTACTGCTTCCATATCAACACCCTCTCTGCCTACACTATTCAGCGATATACTGAATTTTCAAAATTCAACAGACTCTTATTTCACCTCTGCGTTAAAATACCGGGTGATCAAAAAGTCAGTATAAATTTGAAAACTTAATAAGCCACGGAATAATGTGGATAGGGAGGTAAAGATTGACACACATGTTTGGAATGACATGGGGTTTTATTAGAACAAAAAAAAAGTTCACAAAATGACGCGTGAAATATCTCTTGCGTGCGTCGTTTAGTGATGATCGTCTGCTCAGGCGCATCTTTCGGCATGCTTGGCCTCCCATGTCCCCAGACCTCAGTCCGTGCGATTATTGGCTTTGGGGTTACCGGAAGTCGCAAGTGTATCGTGATTGACCGACATCTCTAGGGATGCTGAAAGACAACATCCGACGCCAATGTCTCACCATAACTCCGGACTTGCTTTACAGTGCTGTTCACAACATTATTCCTCGACTACAGCTATTGTTGAGGAATGATGGTGGACATATTGAGCATTTCCTGTACAGAACATCATCTTTGCCTTGCCTAATTATTGCTATTCTGATCAGACGAAGCGGCATCTGTCGGACATTTTTTGAACTTTTGTATTTTTTTGGATCTAATAAAACCCCATGTCATTCCAAGCATTTGTGTCAATTTGTACCTCTCTACCTACAATATTCCGTGATTTATTCAGTTTTCAAATTTATACTGACTTTTTGATCACCCGGTAGATGAAGCTATAATTTAAAGGCACGCAGACAACAGACTTTTTGGGTGTGTAGCTAGATGAAGACTGGGCATTCAGCATCCACATAGAATTTGTAAAGTTATAAAGCGAGTGTAATGTGAAGTTGTAAAATGTGTGGCTGAGTAATATGGGATAAAAGAGGTTTCTTTTGCCCCAGAATGTAATTAGACTGTACCATAAGCCTACAATGTGATTCTGTGTTGACGATAAAAACATCAGGAGAAGATCGACCGGTGCCGATGTTTCAGTTTAAGGGAGGGGACGGTGATACCTCCGCTGGTTGCCACTTTCGCCGATAGACAACTTTAGCACCCCAGGACGAGGCGAGAGTCAGACCCCACAGCGCGAGCGCCAGAGACGCATTCTGCAAACGTGCAGGTGTAGCCGGGCAGATTCCATTTCTCGCTTAAGAATGGACATCTTGCGAAGAGCCAAGCGACAGTAGGAAACGTGCAGATAACTGACTGACCCCTGCAGGGACGAAGAAAAAGCATGGACACAACAGAACCAAGATTTGGCACAGGAATGCATGTGAAGTTGAATAACTGCGGAAGAAGTCAGTCTTCTTAAAAAAATGTTTCATGGACGTAAGAGGGTTGCGTGGCTGCTTTTGCGGCGACTTAGGAATGCGCAAAAACGTCGGAACAATTTACGAGTGACGCCGGGAACAGCTTTCACCGTGAAATCATGAGAAAGGTGAAACTTCCTGGCAGATTAAAACTGTGTGCCCGACCGAGACTCGAACTCGGGACCTTTGCCTTTCGCGGGCAAGTGCTCTACCAACTGAGCTACCGAAGCACGACTCACGCCCGGTACTCACAGCTTTACTTCTGCCAGTACCTCGTCTCCTACCTTCCAAACTTTACAGAAGCTCTCCTGCGAACCTTGCAGAACTAGCACTCCTGAAAGAAAGGATATTGCGGAGACATGGCTTAGCCACAGCCTGGGGGATGTTTCCAGAATGAGATTTTCACTCTGCAGCGGAGTGTGCGCTGATATGAAACTTCCTGGCAGATTAAAACTGTGTGCCCGACCGAGACTCGAACTCGGGACCTTTGCCATTCGCGGGCAAGTGCTCTACCAACTGAGCTACCGAAGCACGACTCACGCCCGGTACTCACAGCTTTACTTCTGCCAGTACCTCGTCTCCTACCTTCCAAACTTTACAGAAGCTCTCCTGCGAACCTTGCAGAACTAGCACTCCTGAAAGAAAGGATATTGCGGAGACATGGCTTAGCCACAGCATGAGAAAGGTGCCAATTTCCAAGTCACACACCAGCTCACGCAGCATAGAAAATTTTAATCCTGTACTGGGAGGCGTGGTCATGAAACGGCGCATTGGGCGGCACTGTAAATTTTGTCCCCCAATGACAACGTAGAGAAGTGGAGAAATTCGACTAGTTGGTGATCATGCAGATCGACCGAAAGAAAGTCTGTACACAGCACGTCATCACTACGCGACAAATGACTATGAAAAATAGTGAGGTGATTAATTACCTTCTCATTCCCTACAATAAACTGCCCAGCTAATTCTGCCTTGACGTTCGTAATTCTGTTTTGTTTTCTGTAAAAGGTACTGAAATAAACGCAGTTATGTTTTAATCATCTTATCAGTCTCCTCCTTTCTTGCATCAAACACTTAATTGCATAAGCTTTTGATTTTTTATTTAACTTTGTTACTGATGGCACTTAATTACTCGCTACCAAAGTCGGGTAGTATAATTAGTAATCCGCATGTTAGTTTATGCGCATCACCCAAAGTGTTTGAGAGTTACTCTATATAGGAACCTGTCCTTCAGAAGACATCTTGGCAATGTATCTCATAAAACAAGTTCACACAACAGTCTTATTCATAGGCTCTGAGCACTACCTGGGGGCTTCAGCAGTTGCACTACGAACCTCTATACTCACTCACCTTCGTGAACTCGGCAACAGAGCACTGAACACGATTGTGGTTAACTATCTAGCTTGTAAAAAAGGTATACAGCAAGCAGATTATAGCTGGATTTATAAAAACTATGCCCTAACACAGCCACTCCTACCTTGCGGGGACAGGAAGCTTTAGTGCCGGAATTTACGAAAGTAAAGAACAATCTTCCACTCTCTGTCCACGAAGATACTCCAATTTTATAAAGAACTCGACTTTGCTCTAGAAACCAACCGCTGAAAATGACACAACAACCGGCAGCTGTTAACGGAGGTACTAAATGGTACATGAACTGGAATATTAGTGCCTCCCCTGAGAAGCGTAACAATATCTATCCAGTTGAAAAATGTAAGGGCTTCGAACTTCCACGACAGATACGGAAAACAGACTCCGAACAGGGCAAGGAATATGTCCACGAAGTCTTCACCAGTGCAGCAAGCTATCTATCCCTAGTTGTGACTGCAGGGTCCCAAATCAAGCTCCTCAACACATCGCTCAGGACTGTGAACTGATATCCCGCCGGCCGCGGTGGTCTAACGGTTCTGGCGCTGCAGTCCGGAACCGCGGGACTGCTACGGTCGCAGGTTCGAATCCTGCCTCGGGCATGGGTGTGTGTGATGTCCTTAGCTTAGTTAGGTTTAAGTAGTTCTAAGTTCTAGGGGACTTATCACCTAAGCTGTTGAGTCCCATAGTGCTCAGAGCCATTTGAACCATTTTTGAACTGATATCCCACCAGGGTAGCCTGGCTGATTTCTTCAACGTGGCACGGTCCTCTCTCGAACAAGTCACCAATCTGGACGTCAGAATGTAAGGATACAGCTTATGCAGTTTATATTGTGTAATGTTATATTTTGTTTGTTGTTTTACTGTATTTTAAATTTCTTATCATTTTGACTCTGTAAGTAAAGGAATAAAGGCAAAGTGACAACAGTATGCATTGTTGCCAAATTTATTCAAGACGGCGACTGTCCTCCAAATCCTCTCCCTAGGGTGTAGAAGTGATATTGTTGCGGTATTGACGTTACCACCCCCACATTTCCCGCCACACTTATTGCCACTCCAGTCCCACACTTGTGAATTGGCAGGAATGCTGGACAGGCAGGATGTAAGGTACTATTTTTATTTAGTTACATTATTTATTTCTGAGGGTTTTATCCTGCTGCTGCGTTGTCCTATGGCTGCCTCCCCACTCCACAGTCCCGCTCCCATCTTCCACCCCCCACCACCTACATTTTTTCCCAGTTTCATTACCTTCGCCTCGAAGTTTGAAGACCGACTACTCTAGTCCACATAATCACCACCAGAGGGTGCTGAGAACAATCCAACAGCTGTCCCCACTCCATACTCCCCCTCCCCCCCACAGCCCCAATTTCTGATGCCCCAAACCCATATTTATGAACTGGCGAGAAAAAGACTGGAGTGAAAGGTACTGTATACAGTTTTGGCAGGAAATATGTTCGATTGATGAGAAGTTGGTGTTGGACACGGAGGAGGTTAAGAGGTTAATAAGTGTATCACATGTAAGTAAACAGCTGAGGACTGCATCCACGGCCTGCTGCGTGAAGAGCTGATAGTGTATAAGTGTAGTGGGAACACTGTTCTGCAGATAAGAGTGATGCAGTATGATGGGTTGAGGATGGATTTCAGATCTCGACAGGGCTGTTGGTGTTGTTTTTATTCTATTTATTTATTTATTTTTTAGTGGTCGATCAATAGACAGTGCTGCAGAAGACAACGTCGTCCTCTTCCACTACGCCAGACAGAATGAACCAGATGCACTCGTCTTAGTGTGTGAGGCTAAACTCAGGACGCTTGAAACAGATTAGCCCCCACTTTTCACCACTTTCAATGTTCAGCTGGCTGTGTCCATCATACCACTCGAGATTGGCCGGGACGTACCCTAAAGCTACTGCTGGAAGAAAAGCCCCCTACTGATCTAAAAGTGTATAGACGCTGAGGAACATCACACGGATACATCATAAGAGGGGTCAGGACAGCAAACTATCACCGAACTGTAGGAAGAGTAGCCTCCTGCCGGTCTGCAGTTGAAATAGCTGCAGAGGAGGTTGATGCTCCGATAACTTATGGAAAACGCCTCACTGCTCTAATGACGCGTCGATAATGTCACGAAGAAAAGAAAGACACCACTCACGAATCATCGGTCATAATGCAACAGGTGCACTGGGAACTGAGAACAATCTTGTAGTAACACAACTACCACAAAAACTGACACCAAAAGATCTCACCAGGAGACAGTGGCGGCAGCTGCATGTGTTTTTACTTCGATATGCGGATACAGACAAACCAGCGTACAACCGGTCTTAACTCATCTCCTATCTCCCGTCCTCCCGCTCTCTCCTACTCCCATAGTTAGTGATGCCGGTATTCCATGCCTCTTCTAGTCAGTCGCTAATGCTACACAAGGAGATCCATCTGCTTGTATGTCTAAAGAGTTGTCATTCTTAGTAGCTCAACAATTGTAATGCCAGCACGTATATTTCGAAAAAGTAGCTGAATAAAGATAAACACTCATTTGTTGCAGGAATCACTACCATCGAATATTCTCGATGTGCGATTCTTATGCTTGCTAAAATGAATATTGTATAGACAGACCACACGTCGCATCGCGTAAAGGTGTAGACGTCTGCTTTTAAAAAGAGAACTGTGACATCACAAATAATGGATACAGCACTAAATCACTGAAGTTCCCGGCTAAACAATTATAAACTCACTCTGCAGGTGTGATTGTTATGCTTCCTACAACGAAATATTGTACCGACAGACGTCACCTCACATTGCGTAAAGGGTGTAACCTTACGCTTTTGAGACAAATACTGTGAAGTGAAAATTGTGGATATAGTACAAAATTAATGAAATCTGCAGCTAAATAAGTGCAAACTCACACTCGTAGTACGAATTTGTGCTTCCTTCAATGATTATTGAACTGAGAACATTCAATATTGCAATGAATGTAGTACAAAATAAACACGTAAGACATTTCAGCAGTCCTTCAACACAAAGTCAGCTAGCACGTTTCATACACTATGGTGAGTGGAAGGACCAAAAAGCAACATGATAATCAATATTGAGCGAACATTTCGTGATGGAAAGATATGTACTTCTTGTGAGTGGTGCAAGGACTGAGATATAATCCTTCTATAAGCGAGCAATTATTAAAGAAAAAAAAAAGTAACGACTACGTTACGCCACAAGTGCATGTCGCCCTTGATTCAACAGAGAGACGAAACACTGTAATAAATTCCACAACTTTCGGAAAAAAACAGAACTGTGGATGTATCGCCAACCCAATGTGTGGACAGAGACTAGGCGCTTATAACCAGTCTTACCTCCACTCCTCCCTCCCTCCCCTCCCCCTATCTCTATGGACACTTGTTTTCCAGGCCTGCTCTATCGTGTCGTTGATAGTACACAAAGAGCTCCACTTCGGGGCGCTGCTTGGGCGGTGTTGGGATGACAAAGATATACTGTTCCCGGTCTGCAACTGGACCCTGGTGTATTATGAGTGCTTCCCACCCGTGTTTCAACAGAAACATGAAACAGGGTACTAACGTTACACAACAACTGAAAAAATGGTTCTTCACTTAAACATGCTATGATGTTAAAGCTGTGTGGTTTCCGATATATTAGTCGTGGAATGCAACGTTGTTAGTACCCCAATTCCGGAAATATATTTCCAACACCTGACATATCTTCACCCTGAAAGTTATCTATCCCACTCACTATCATGCCTAACTTAAAGATGATGAAACTACTACCTTCTGCACCAATAGCTGTTCGCTTGTAAGACGATTATGTCTCTCTCCTCCTAAGACACACTAGTACCACTCACAAGAAAATAGCGTCTATCCAACCCGAAATGTTCGTTTAATATTCATTATCATATTGTTGTTTGGTCCTACCAGCATTATGTTATTGGTGAAGCATTCTACTTTCCGTACTGTGTGGAAATTCGTAGCTGATTGTGTTCAATGCTTATTTTGTAGTTTATCTAACGCAAAGTACAATGGTCTCGGCTCAATAATCATCGTAGCAAGCATAAGTTCATACTACAACTATGAGTTTACACTTATTTAGTTGGAGATTTCAATGATTTTAATACTATATCCGCTATTTGCACTTTTACAGTCACAGTTCCATTACAGATTTGTTAGGGTACACCCGTTACACAATGTGAGGTGAGGTCAGTCGGTACGATATTTCGTTGTAGCAAGCATAAGAATCACAACTGGAGACTGGGCTTACGCTTATTTAGCTGAAGGTTTCATTGATTTGGTATTACATCTACTATATGCACTGTCACAGTATTCGTTTTAAAAGCGTAAGACTACACTCTTTACGTGATGTGTAATGGGGGTTGTCAGTATAAATTACTTGTAGCAAACATAAGAATCACACCTAGAGAAAATACTATGGTAATACTGTGTGCTGGTGGTTATTCAGTAAGCGTATATAATAGATGCAGAAAATGATGGTTTTCAAATAACTTTTACCATGGCTTCGACGGATTTACTCCTATCTGTCACAGAAGATTGCTAATTGTGAAGTTTGTTTGTCCTTCTGAGGAAGGTTTTAATTTCGTCGAAACCATGGTAAAGGCTTTTTGATGATCATCATTTATTGCAAACTGGTTGGCTGTCTACTACATCTGCTGTATATCTGCTGTAGCGCAGCCGGTTCAAAATATCAATTCAGTCACTTAATTTTTTAAATAAATGAGCTGACATTACAGTGGCTGAGCTGCTAAGAATGACAATGCTCTAGGCAGACACGCTGTGTGTTACACCATGAGTAGCAACTGACCTGTGCAGAATTCCTCCACTGTCTGCGCAGCAGGAACCTCATCCCTCCACAGTGTATGAGAAGACACACACACACAGACAAACACAAACTCTCTCTCTCTCTCTCTTTCACACACACACACACACACAAACAAACACAGTTGATACAACTGACTGTCTGAAACTTCTACTGGACAGCCTTCGAACAGATTGCCTCACGAATTAAAATAAATGAGAGTGATGATGGTTTGTAACCACACGCAGTGGAGGAGGCTAGCGAGTGTTTACACTGCTCTCCACCTGTCTGTGACAAAGTGGGTATGAGTCGGCGAAATGTGGGACGACTAATATAAAGATCCATACGTATCTCATTTACTCAGGATGTATTATTTGAGTGTTTTTCATGGATGCGATTGATTTTTCTGCTTAGACGAGGACCAATTTCAGACAGTGTTGGTGCATCCACAACGCTTGAAAGCACTCTGCTGCTGACTGTTCAATTCTTCATCCATGACGAACAGTCAAGTATTTCGCTATTGTTCCTGGGAGGGGGGGGGGCGGGACAGTCTTTCCGAGACATGCGTTTAACGACTTGCAACAAGCGTCCCGTTCTCGAGTCTTTTGTATATTTGTGACAGATTCTGCAAACTAGAAACAGTATATCAATGCCAGCAGCTGGATTTCCTTGTGTATTAGGCTTGGCAAACTGGTATCTCTACCTACAGGACGAGGAGAGGTAGGGAGGTGGTGAGGTAGTAAGGAGGTGAGACAGGTTAACAGCTGCCACCACTCTCTCCTGGTGAGATCTTTTGGGGTCAGTTTTTGCTGTAGCTGTGTTATTATAATAGTTTTCCCACTGTGTGTGTTGCATTTGACTTGTTGTTGACACGTGGTGGCTTTTTCCACGACAGTCTCAATATGCAATTAGAACAGTACAGTAGTTTTCATCAGTTATACCAGTATTGGGCTTTGTACACTTCAGTGATAGTTTGCTACCCAATCCCTTCCTACCATGTACCTGCGTACAAGTTCCTCAGCAGCTACACATCTGTAGATCGGTAGGAGGCTACACTTCCTACTCTACACTGATAGTTTGCTGTCCTGTCAATTCTTACCATGTATCAGCGTACAAATTCCTCAATTGCTACTCATTTGTAGAATTGATTGGAGGCAGTTCTTCCAGCAGCAGCTGCAGAGCAGTCCCGCCGCCAATTTCGAGTGGTATAGTGGACCAGAGCACACAGCAATGTTAACACATTCATACATGCTAGTGGACAGGGGAGAAAAACTTGTTTCAAGCCTTCTCAGTTAGCTCATTTAGTCCAGGGTAGTGGAATAGGACGAAATCCTGCACTGTCGATTGACTGACCTTTTCAGAAGCTTGAACAGCTCCAGAAGAGGCAGTATACTGTATGATTTGCGAAATGCGACCTCTGTCCATCTTGCTATATCAGAATTATTTGGAGAAAAGTATTCCTCTATGCTCATCTATTATCACCGTCCACCATTCCATGGCAGGAGGCTATGGACGCAATCCTTGGCTCTATGCTTAAAGGTAATACATTTATGGAACTCCTCCCTGTTCAGCTCCAACATCTCGTCGACTGAATATGGTTCCCAACAAAAGTAAAGACAATACTTTCGACTCCAGCCATTCTACCAACACTTCGCAAGGGGGGAGGGGGAGGAAGGGGGCGTCGAAACGTGGGAGCAGTTGTGGGCAGCTGTCGGACAGTTTCGAGCATCCTGTTGTGGTGGTATTGCGAACTGGAGCAGTTCGTCACCAAACTCTGAGGCGGACATCCACAAGCGCGAACAGAAAACGTGTAGATGGTGGGCAGCAGGAAGTGGGAATGGGTGACGGCAGAGTGTGGAGGAAACGGTACGACAATTCAGCAGCAGGGTAGCACACTCAAAAATAAATAAAGTTAACAAATGAAGACAGTACCTCATGTACTTCTCCAGCTGCTCAGTACAGGCTCAGTCTTTTTCCCTCCAATTCACACGTGGCGTAGGGGAGGGGAAGTGTGGGAAGGGGATTAGGAGTGGAGGTGGTGACGTCAATAACGCAACGTTGCTATATCTACATACCAGGGAGAGAAGGTGGATGGACAGTCGCCATCTTGAATAAATTTGGCAACAATGCAGACTTGACTTAATGCTACTAGTTCGGTATCTTCACCGATGTGTTTTATAGTATATTTTATCATTGTTCATATAACCAGTGTGAACCATCCGTATAGTATCATACGCTAAATAAATAAATTTCTGCCTCAGCCTCAAGCATCACTCAAGCTGAGGGCTACGGTTTCCGAATCCTGAGCATGATGTTCAGAATTCCCACTGAATACTCCACAGCATCCAAAGATAAATCCCCCTGTTGATGGTGCAACGAAAGGCTTCAGAGAACACATTCAGTGCCACTTACAGGACTGGTCCATTACCTTTCCAGACACGGGCCATACGCTACATATCGGAATATAATAAAAACAAGGTATCGACAATCTGTAACCGTGCCGAAATCGGCGTATCAGATCGACGCCTGTGGGAGTGTTCACCTCTGGGAGTGTCCCGTAGTTGAAGACATACCAAGGGCTGTTAGGCAAGCTTTAAGTGTTAAAACAGTATACAACACTAGTGAAAGTTGATTATGATACCCGAGTTCTTTTAGTTGTCCCAGAAAATGTAAAATTCAACTGCACTCATTAGACACAACAAGAGAGATGAATGTACAGATGAGCTTAAGGTACGAGAATGAAACCCTATAAATGAAAAGGAAGGTCAGCGTTGGCCGTCATATTTATGGTTTATTGACAGAAAAATCGATTTTCGATTTTCAATCACATAGTGATCATCTTCAGTGCTTTGGGGTACAAATTAAACTCATAAACACTGGTATTAAGTTACCAGTAACCAAAATTGGGAAGCGATGACAGTAACTCTATTGTGATCGCTTCTCAGTTTTGGTTACTGATAACTTAATATCAGTGTCTATGAGTTTAATTTGTACACCTCAGCGTTGAAGATGATCACTATGTGAATGAACCATCAATATTATGGCCAACAAAAGTGGTTCAAATGGCTCTGAGCACTATGGGACTTAACATCTGAGCTCATCACTTCCCTAGAACGTAGAACTAGTTAAACCTAAGTAACCTAAGTACATCACACACATCCATGCCCGAGGCAGGATTCGAACCTGCGACCGTAGCGATCGCGCTGATCCAGACTATTACGGCCAACGCTGACCTTCCTTTTAATTTAACATACATGGTTGTGGTGCACACAGCACTCCATGGAGTCGCAAATCAATGAATGCCGATAGTTATACGATCGTTGGTAGCAGTAATGGAAGAATGAAGTTGATGGTCCCAAGTGAACATAGGAGGTACGAGAGGAACATTGAAAGATAAATGATGTGCTCTCATCTGTCGCCATGCTTCCTGGGGGCATCAATTTCTTGATGTATTCGTATTTTTATCCCATTATAAAGTTACATTTCCCTTTACAAAACCCTAAACAAAAAAATTATTATCTTTCGTGCGAATCATTTTATTTGTCTCTGCTGCTGTTTAAAATACTGAAAATCTTACACGTGCAGCTTGAAGAACAAATGGAATCAGTAAATTTTTATACAGAAGGCAAGTGGATCACATTATTACAAAGGCGAACTTATGTCATTTCTATTGGTAGCACTGTCGAAAACAATATTGTAGCCTTACATAATGTAAACCCATCTTGCGTGTAGAAGTTCTGAGAATTCTATTGCTACGGTGACCAATGTGGATGTCAAAATGATAATCGACTTTCAGATTCCAACAAAATCTCGTTATAAATATAATTCAGGGAAACAAGGAGACATTATCGCTGATAGGAAATATGAAAAAGCAAGTGGTTCAATGGAGTCCTCTGTAGCTACTGATATTTTGACTTGGTTTATGAATAAAACGGGTGTTTGTTACACAAACTTTTTAGATGATGTTGACTTGAAAGCATGCAGCGTAGTAGCAGCTTGGCCTTGTGATAAGATTATCACGAGACTGGAATGAGAAGGAGATGGGAATCGGGCTGAGGAGGCTGAAACTAAGTTTGAGAAACAAGCTGCCTGATGCGTAAACAATAAATTAAAATTATTGATGGATTACAGCAAGGCTGTCGGATAGCCATGGCAAATAACACTGAGGGCAGTCAGACCGAGCTGTCCTCTTCCATGAACTGTCAACGGATGACAAACTAATACATATACGTTTTCCTCTCAGACCAGTTCCATAGTGCAAATATGTCAATGCCCTCACACAACCATAGACATTCTATTCTAGCAGTACTCGTGGAAGTCATAAAGGCCATTTACAGAGACCTGGCTCATCCAGCCTTGGTGAAGTATCTACTTGAGCAAACGCAGAGTCCAAATATCTCTGAACAATCTCATATGGACTCGCATCCCAAAATTTATTCTCGTTATGGGGAGGGGTGGAGGAGAGCGAGGTGGGAGTCAATTATGCTGTTATACCCGATAACACTGGTAAAATTGGTAGGGTGAAAGTACAACAGTCGGTGGGAATTGGTACTAGAGTAAACAGCACCAGAGACTTTCAGCTGGCTGATGAGGCTCACACCGATAAATCACAGTGAAAAGCAGAAATGAACAGTACGGAACCCTGAAGGGAGAAAAGAATGAGATCCTTGGAAAATGATCAAGAGGATAATACACAGGATTGTGCTGGGTGCTTTTGTCAAAGTAAAAGTAAAACAAGCATAAAAAAGGTTTTAGTTATTTGAAACTTTATTAGCTGTTTCTGAAAATTTACATTTTCATATGGACTTTCCGGTAAATCTCAGAAATACATAGAACAGAGCATACAGATATCCAGTTGCAATATAAATATCCTGAGTCTATGCAACTAAAATAAAAACATGATGTTAAGTATAGCTAAATTATTTTGCAGAAAGTACAAAAAATATGCAAATTTTAGCCATATCGTTAAGGCTCGTATCTCACAAATTCAATAATTTTTGTTGAGTCCGTAACAACATAATGTGTAACTACTGTAAGAGTGTCATGTCCATTGCTACAGTGGTTTCTGAAATACTGAGAAGCCAAGTAGATCAATTTTACATATTCACTGTATCCCAGCGCCTCTTATCCCTCTAACAGGGTCGTCCTGATGTATAAAACTTCAAGGTTAGCACTCTGAATATTGTGAAATGATATATATCAAAGGCTTATACACGAAATCATCACTTGGTAAAAGTATGTCTTTTACTAACTCACACTTAATGTATATTTCCCAGACATAATTTATAGCAGTTTATGAGAGAAATTTTGGAAAGCTACGGTTGCAGGACAGCACTGTATGGACGTGAATCATGTGCGGTCTGTAAACTTGAAAAAGAGGAAGTCGAAGCGTTTGAGATGTTCTATTGTAGAATGGTATTAAGAATTTAGTGGAAGGAAAATGTAAGAAATGAGATTCGCAGAGATGAGCAGAGGAATCCTTGGAAAACATTGACAAGACGGCGTAGGAGATAAAAACTGTAGAAGAAGGCAGTGTAGAGTCTAAATTTAACTTGTAGATGCTGTGTAGGCACAGGGGAGGCATTAGAGGTAGGTCGCATAAAGAGGGAGGCAAATTGATGCAACGGGAATGACGGACCCATATCTGTTCTTCCCGCCCTCGCCCCCTCCTCCGCCCAAGCTCAGTTCTACTAGATAGCTAACCATTGTTGCTGGCAAAGTTGGCAGCTGAGAGTACCAAGTTTCACCTCCTGTATACCTCCAAATCCTGTAGAAGGGAAATCAGTTTATCATCGTGCAACGCTGTGTACACACAATAAGTGAGTTTTTTTTTTTTTTTTTAATTTGGCGTCCATGCTGGTATAGCTTTAATGGGAAACAGTGTAGTTGTAAACCATAATATGTCTTAACAGCATCATTTTGGCAGTGTAATGTGGTCTCTCATACTATTTTACCGCGGATCTGTGGAGTACAAGGTGACGCACAATTTTTTGCTAGCCTTGGTTCTTGCTCCTGTCCTGCGTACCCGTTATTACCACCATATAAGTCCAGATGAATCAGATATTTAACCCGTTTTCACAGATATTTTTGGAATATAGTGCTATAAATTCCGGAATAAAGGCGAAGTCTTCTCTGTGTACTCCGTTCTGCAGATGATTCGTGTACAACGAGCCAGCCATCGCGTCCGACAAATGCCAAGCGTCGCGGGCGGAGCGGGATGCCGTTAATACCCCTGCAGTTTCACTGCGGTCTCCGCCGTCACAGGTGACTGCGTGCGGCGTTTGTTTGGCGCTGCCGCAGCAGCCTGTAACAGGCCTGTAGCGGCCGCTGACGAGTGTAATGCACAAACGGCAGCTGTCGGCCGCCGTCCCCCGGGCGAGTTCGAGCGCCTGTCGAAACTCAAAGCTACAGCCCGACGTGGCGCTCTGTTTTGCGGGGCAGCCTGCCCGCTAGGGGCGACCGCTTTGTTGTCAAAACTGTGGTGTGTGCGCGCGTGTGAGTGTTTGGATGGAGGGAGAGTATGGCGAATGTTGCCACTTTCTCAGTGAGGCAGCCGCATAAAAGTGAGCTGTGAGTACAATATTTACGGGGTACAAATATTGAAAGATAAGAGGATTAATTAACGATAGGCTACTGAAAGTAATGATATCAGCAGTTAATTTCTTTCAATAACGTTGGTGCTCTAGAAGGTCAGAAGTTAAATATAGGAACCAGTAGTAGTGCAAACCTGAGGAAACGGCGCTTTTGCATCGTGAAGGTGAGTCAGTGAGCTGCAAGCAACGAAGGTGGTTTGTTTATGTTGAGATCCAGGGAACCCCTTTATGTTGGCAATTAAATATTTTAAAAAGTAATTTTTGAGGGAAAAGTGAGGTACTTGATGAAAACTGACATCTGTGGCTAAACGAGTTGACTGTCCTTATGGTCTGATAATGGAATATCAGTCTGTCAGTGAATTAATAATCTGTATTTGCTTGAGAGTCTGTTAACATTTTAAGAAATTCATTACCCCTTTCGCTGCTTCAGAATAGTACTTTGAATTTTGTGCTGAGACTGTTTTGTTATGGCTGTACTGCTCTCCAAATTCTGGCGGGTCTGCGTAGAATGGTTCAAATGGCTCTGAGCACTATGGGACTTAACATCTGTGGTCATCAGTCCCCTAGAACTTAGAACTACTTAAACCTAACTAACCTAAGGACGTCACACACATCCATGCCCGAGGCAGGATTCGAACCTGTGAGTCTGCTTAGAGCCGGCGTTTCCGACGACTTGAAATACTTAGCATCCGATTGTCCGTAAACTATTGAATGAGGTAATTTGATTTTTGCACGTCTTACCGTCTGATATCTGCAATCGGTACAGAACTGTATTTCATTTCGTAATCCATCTTACTTGCTGCGCTGCATCAAATTAAGTAAAACAATGCACGGAGTTTTAAAGATTTTGGAGAGGTGAAAATACATTTCATAAACTTTACGTGTGTTTGACTGTAGCTCATACACTACAATGAATGAAATGTAGATAAGGTAACTATTTTTTTAAAATTGGTAGTAGAAGGCCATCTCATTTCGTTAGTGTTATTGGGTTTTATATCCGAGGAGCGGTTCAGTGCGATGCGCCCATTCCGTCTTTGCGCATCGCGTATATAATGTCATATCAATCGTCTTACACCACAAAGGATTGAAAATATCGAAGCGATGTTTTCTGTAAATGATAGCGCGCATAAGACACATATGTTGCACGATAAATACTCGAAACTTCTTTATTGACAGAGATAGGAAAGTAAATCGCCCATAACAGTAAAAGGTCAGCGGGTCAGGACGCATTCAGATATCCAAAGCACTGCTGAAAAATCCAAACGAGGCGCGTGTACACATAAAAAACACCTAGGGAACAGCTTATCAGGACGTGCGTACACGCCCACAGCAGCGAAATGGTTGATTTTAATTTCCCGGCCTCGAAGTTGGATTACGCACACAGTTCAAACAATAACCGCTTGCATAACTGATGTGACGAACTCCTCTGCACTCGTCCGATAGCAATAAAATTGAGTGAACCTAACTGTAAATACAAGGAAGACAGAGGCTAAGAGCTGGCATTAGTATCAAATCATTTTTTGTTAGAACTAGTAGTATTTGGTTGGCAGCTGACGCTGAAAATAAAGAAATGTAATATATTGCACTTAAAAAGGCATAAATTGTATGACTACACGATTTTTCAACAGTCACTGGGTTCAGTCACACGCATTAAATGTCATATACCTAGCACATGGGCGATGTAATGCGGAACGACCCCTTGACACCATAGGAAAGACAGATGCACGACTGACATTCATTGTAAAAATTATCACGAAGGACCAATCTCACAAAAACCTCGTTCGATCAATATATGAATATTTTTCGTCAAAATGGGACTCGTAGAAGGCAAATATGATAGAGGTAAGAGAGAAAATCCAGTGAAAAGCAACGCGTTTGGTCACAAGTTCGTAAATTATCACGGGAGAGTCGAAGAGATGCTGACTCAATACCGGTGGGAGATGCAAAAAGAAAATTCACTATATGGTTTAGCTGTGAAATTCTGAGAGAGGACGTTTCCACAACACTCAACCAATATTAAAGTATTACACATAACTGTCTTAAATCGCATAAGAACACATTTACTTTAAAATCGTGACCGGTTTCGACCCGATGGGGAAGATATTCGGACCATACTCAGTGATGACGAGTGGAGACGCTGGTCACGGAGCACGAAACTTGGGTACCACCTACTAATATCGACGCAACCTGGTCACTATTTTCTGCTATTTACGTTACACAAAAAGGCCACGTTGGCTAAACAGAGACACTACAGATCGCTCGTACACTTACGGGATGGGTCAGGAAAAGGAGGAAGTGGCGGTCGTGAAACCTCCACCATACATCACAAGATGACTAGCGGAGTACAGATTTAGATGTAAGGTGTGCATCCCAAACGTCGTCCGTGTGCTTAATATCATCTACATCTGTTGTAAATGCAACATACACGCCATCCCTGATTTTATGACTTTTTTTGAACTTATGGTTTTTGGGGAAGGTTTACGCCAAAATGTGTTCAGTACTGCCCGTTGGCAATATTGAGATATGAAGTTCATCAGGAAGCGACCTCCTCTTGCCTGCTCACAGTGTAGATGCGGTCATAATGAATTCCTCTTTCACGTTTTGCTAGAAACAGTACTCGGACGATTTCCGTGAGCAGTAATGCATAAAGTGCACTCCCTGCTTACAACTAAACCATTAATTCTGCGATGCACCCACTGCTAAAGAAATGACGTATATTTGCTTGCGACAATAATTTATTTCATTTTTAATTAAGTAGATGATTTAATATAAACGTGTGTCACATAAAAGATTATTCTATACATCCCTAGTTGTATTGCCGAAATTAATGGCTAAATGTCCTTCGAGACTTTGTGGCCAAATTAGCTTCTCATTTTGTAACTGCTGTCATTGATGGTGGCTTACCGTCCACATTTAGTTTTGTTTGTAAACTAAGACAGACTCTACACTCATGAACATCGCGGATCCTGAGAGTCATGATAGGTAAAGACCCTAGAAGGCTTCTGATTCAGATACTAATGCCAAATAAATTCCAATGTCGAGATGAACGAGCACAGGCTAAGGAATTAGAAGTTCAATTCCTGGGGTGGACGAAACAGTGAAGCGCTTATTACGAAGAGGTGGTTGTAAAGGCAGAAGGAATTTGTTTAATGTATTTCACAAATTAATTGGTGAAATCTGGCAGTCTTAGGCGCTCAGGCTTCAACTAAACGCTTTCCAGTTCTCAGCCATAGCAAAATTTCAAGAGATTTCTCTTGATATACAACCTAATTACGGCTTGATCATCGAACTCATGTATCAACTAGAATACCTCACTGCAACCTACCTCACTGTTTCCTTGCGAACTGACACAGTGCTAAACACATGGGACTCCTTTGCAGGTGGAATGCAGTCCAGTCATAGTGTCTCAGTACAAAAATTTTATTTGTAATTAATCTACCTCTTCTTACTCAGTTATTTCTAGTATAGTCTATTGCAGCCAATTTTAAATCTGAAAAACATAATTTCCAATATCCTTCTTGTTTAATGCTATTGATAGCAGGAAACTCCACATTCTTGAAGACACGATACAGCAGGAAATTGTATCAACTGGATATCGCTTGTTTTATAAAACATATTTCGTTTATGTGCTAGTGTTACTTGTTTTGTATTGTTCCTCCTCATACTATTTGTCATACGAATGATAATATTAATTAGAAATTGCCTTCCACACCACCTCACTGGCTGGACTGGATATCACTCCAAGATGTCGTTTGAATTAGTAGTTGGAATATTAAAGAACAATTGGAGCTTAAGTTATTTGTAAACTATAATTTAACGTTTGACTACGAGTTTTTTAACTTAACACATAGCACTAGATGTTTAGGTATCACTTCCACTTGTATTTTACAGAGAAAATTTTGATCCTGGCAAGCTATGACTGAAGCATCAATATATTTCTTAAATATCTAATACTTTGTTACGTAGCCCCATTGTTCATATAAATGTTAGAAAAGACACGGCCACTCATTAACGTCTCATACCTGACACTTAAAAGAAGGAAATACGTTATACGAACATCATTCCGTGAATGTTTCATTTCCATGTTACAGCTATTCCTAAGCTCTTTCACTCGGTCTCAATAGACAAAATTTTAAGGAAAACACTACCTAATGTGCTAGAAGATGTGCTGTCATTATCTCGACGAAATATAGTTACGGAGCTCCTCTTAAAATCATGGCCGATGATCGTCGGTTTCAAAATAAAAGATTCTGTGATAGAATTATTGGGAGAAGTCGACTAATTCGCGGAATCCAACATTCTTCGAAGCGAAGTACACTTCCCTTTTGCCTGTGAAGGTAGTTGAAAGCTCTTATGTACGAAACCCTACACCGGAATGTTGCGAAACCACGAGCAATACTTCTGGCATACGTCATCTTGTTCCAGGTTCAGTTCATACTGGTACAAGGGTTTTTATAAAATCTTAATCGTCTACTTGAAAATACAAAGAAGTGTCTAAAGTCATGGGATACTTCCTAATGCCAAGTCGGACATGTTTTCGCCCGGCGTAATGCAGCAAGTCGAGGTGGCATCGATTCAACAACTCGTCTGAAGTTTCATCCGCAACTGTTGAGCTATGCTGCCTCAATAGACATCCGTAAATGCAAACGTGTTGACGGTGCAAGATTTTGTGCACTAACTTATCTCTTGATTAGGTCCCACGAATGATCGATGGGTTCCATCAGTGGCGATCTGAGTGGCTAAATCATTTGCTCGAATTGTCCAGAAAGTTCTTCAGACCAATCGCGACCAACTGTGGCTCGGTGACATGACGCTGTGTGATCCTAAAAATTCCGTTGTTGTTTGTGAACATGAGTTCATAATGGCTATAAATGGTCTCCAAGCAGACGACCATAACCATTTCCAGGGAATAACCGGTTCAGTTGGACCAGAAGACACTGTCGATTCCATGCTAACACAACCCACATCATTATGGGGCCACCACCAGCATGCACAGTGCCTTGTTGAAATCTTGGGCACATACTTTCGTGGGGCCTGTGTCACACTAGATCCCTATCATCAGCTGAAATCGGGACTCATTTGACCAGACCATGGTTTTCCAGTCGAATAGGATCGAACCGACAAGGTCACGAGCCCATGAGAGGCGCAGCAGGCGCTGTCTTGCTGTTAGCAAAGTCACTCGCATCGGTCGTCGCCTTCCATGGCACGTTAACGTAAAATTTTACCGCGATGTCCTAACGGACACGTCAGTCTGCATCTACATCTACATTATATTAGACAAGCCATTTAATGGTACGTGGCAGAGGGTACTTTCGGTACTACTATGTAAGCCCTCCAACCCTGTTCCACTCACTGACAGTAAGTGGGAAGAATGATTGTCGGTAAGCCTGTCAATCGCCTCTAATTTCTCAAATCTTCTCCTCGTGATCAACACGCGAGATGTGTGTGCGGAGAAGTAATATGCTTTTCCGATTCCTCCTGAGAAGAGCTGTCCAGAAATTTCATTAGTTAATCACGCCTTTATGCACAATGTCTCGCTTGTAACGTCTACCAGTGGAGTTTGTTTAGCATCACCGAAACGCTCTCTCGCCAGCTAAACGATCTCGTGACGAAATGCGCCGCTCTATGTCGGATATTCTCCATCTCCTCTATCAGTCCTACCTGATAGGGATCCCAGACAGATGAACAACACTCAAGAATCGTGCGAACAAGGGCCTTATAAACAACATCTTTCGTGGATGAGTTAGATTTTCTTAATATTATTTCGACGAATCTGAGTCTGGTATGTGAATGTTCCACTATCTGTTTTATGTGGTGATTCCATTTAAGGTCGCACGGTATGGTTACGCCTAGATATTTTACGGCAGACGCTGTCTCCATCTGTTTGTTATCATTGGTGTAGCTGTACAGTAGTGGATTTCTTTTCCCTTGTATGCGCAATATGTTACATTTATTTACTTTCAGGGTCAACTGCGATAGTTGCACCATTCATCAATTATCTGTATGTCGTTCTGAAAATTCTTACTATCTTGCTACTTTGGTATAGACGACTGCATCATCTGCGAATATCCTTAAAGAGCATCCGACGCTTTCTACTAGATTATTTGTCTATATTGTAAACAGCAACGGTCCTATCACACTTCGCTTGGGTACTCCGGATATTACCTTTACATCTGCTGAGTTTGTTCCGTTAAGAGAGGCTTGTTCCATCTGCAAAAAAGTCTTGAATCCAGTCGCAAGTCTGCTCCTATACTTCGTAAACTCCTATTGTTTTTTTCAAATGCCTTACTGAAATCAAGGAACACGACATTTTCCCGAGCGCCGTTGTCCACTGCGCTGTGGATCTCATGGAGGAACAGAGTGAGTTGCGTTATATCCATGCTGATTTTTATAGAAGAGACATTCATTTTCTAAAAACGTCATAATTCATGAGCATAAAACATCTTTCACAATTCTACAACAGATTCACGTCAACGATACTGATGTATAATTATATGGATCTGTCCTACGCCCTTTCTTAAAAACGGGAATGACCTGTGCTTTTTTCCAGTCGTTAGATACCTTTCGTTGCTCAAGCCATCTACGATAAATTACTGCTAGAAGGGGAGTAAGTTCTTTCGCATAATCTTTGCACAATCTTATAAGATGTCTCATCTGGTCCTGACACCTTTCCACTACTATGCAGTTGCAGCTGCTTTCCAATTCGTCCTGCATTGATTGCAGAGGTTATTTCATGCAGTGTTGAATGTCTGTTAGCACTGACACCTCTAACTAAAAGCCGCCGCTCTCGGTCATTCATTGTTACCCGTCGGCCACTGCGATGTCCGCGCTGAGAGCTGATGAATAAAAACCGGTATTCTGGACACACTGTTGATATTGTCTATCTCAGAATACTAAATTTTTCAACAATTTTCGAAATGGAATCCCCTTTGAGCCTGGCTCGAACTACAATTCCGCATTCAAAGTCCTATAATTCCCGCCGTGTGGCCACGATCAAATCGGAGACCTTTTCAAATGAATGAATTGAGTACAAATTACAGCTCCGCCTTTGCACTACTCTTTTATAGCTTGTACCCACGATATTACCGCCATCTTCATATGTGCAAATCGCTATCCCGTGGCTATTGTCTCTTCACTGTATAAAGTTAGGCAGACAAATTTTTCAGTGTTTGGAAGTGTAAAGCTGAAGTCCAGCTAAACATGAATATCACCGCACCACAGTGCCGTAGACCGGGGCAAGTGGAGTCAAAGGAATTGGTGTTACCATTCTTCACTTTGGTAAAAAGCTGCGTCAGTTTGTTTCATCTTCTCCAGTGGCGTTCTGCGGTTCTGTGGCAAGGTGTTATTCATGTGTAGTCACGACTACAGACTGCAAACATACACAAAATTAATTACGTAATTTTTATTTTTCTAGGCGATAGTAAAAGCTTTATAACTACCTTTCGGATCAGTGCTAACCAATGAGATTTCCAATATATTTCATATAGGAACGATTTCTGTACGTTTTGTGTTTGTCTGTAGTAGATAATACAAGAGTAAATGTTCTTTTTTCTGTTTCCCACAGTAAATACAGTATTAAGAAATCTAGAACATTAGTTGTAATACTGAAATGCAGTGTGGCTGGAGCCATGACATCCCTGTAACATACTTTCTCCTATGGGGTGAATTTGTACAGAAAATTTGATCCTTCCTCTTACACACAACCTGTACATATGTCACGTGATAGTATAAATACACAGGTAAATGAAATAACACAGAAAATGGCAACTAACTTGCACGTTAACATCGCTGAAATTATGTCTTCCTTATTGCGCGTGTAACTATTGCTCTTAATCCATGTGGCGTTAATATGTATAATGCGAAAAACTCCAACGGGAATTTTAACTCAATAGTGATTTTCTGAGTGTCACAGCGCTGTGCGAAAAACTCAGTGAGAGAGAATCCATTTTTCATTCAGTGACTTCCGATATATCATTATTCGCCAACAAGCGCAACTGCCATTTCGCAGAACTAGCTTCATCAATCATCTCTTCAACATAATTACCATATCAAATTAGTTTTACCATGAGCCCATTGTAATGTAATGACTCAGGCTAACTTTATTTTTCAGCCGAGTATTAATTCTTCCAAGAGATAGACAAAGTACGGTTTGAAGATGAAAATATTTCCCCACTTCTTGCGTTATTGTTTGATTTCATCACTGGATGGTTCTGGAAATAAGTTTACCATAATTGCATCTGAGTGACGGATTCTGAATCGTCAGGTCTTTTTACAATTATGTATCTCTACTCATCAGCTTTGTAAATATTACGAATATTAGTCAATCATGTAATCAGTAATAGAACATGTGCGTCACTACAACTCGGAATTGTGGACTGCATCGTAATACAATGAAAGACCAGACACCAAACATATGAATATATGCACTTTGATGACAAAATGGTTCAAATGGCTCTGAGCACTATGGGACTTCACGTCTGAGGTCATCAGTCCCTTCGAACATAGAGCTACTGAAACCTAACTAAGCTAAGGACATCACACACATCCATGCCCGAGACAGGATTCGAACCTCCGACCGTAGCAGTCGCGCGGTTCCAGACTGAAGACCCTACAACCGCTCGGCCACCGCGGCAGGCCTTTGACAACAAATAAAGATCATTAATCGCACATGCATTCTTCGTTAGACCTTTTGCACGAATCAGTGTGAGGCTGCCAACGATCAGAGTAATGGACGGGGGATACTGCGTATGCTGTGTGTGATAACATGGGAAATTGGATTGGATGTGAAGTGAGCTCGGATAGCCGAAGCTATTAAGACAACCGCTCGCTTAAAACAAGAATTCTGGATACGCCTCCTTGTCCGGCACAAAGATTAAATTTACTAGGCACCACTGAATTTATTTCAGTGCCAGATTGTGGTTAATGTCAAACTCTCAGTCTCTTGAAAACTGCGTGTCTGCAAATCTGACGTAGCCTATTTCAATGCCCATATGTGGATAACAGTTTAAAAATAGCAGTAAAAGACAAATTTTGGTATCATTTATCGAAGATAACCCCAAAAATAATTTCAAAACTTCTCTAGATACACGACGTCTGTGAATTCGAACTCTATTGCCTTACGTCTTCACACAGCTACGCTATTCGTAAACGTTCTGTAGCATTTGTTATACTTATTTCCGTTCTCCTTTTCTTAGGGTTCCCAGTAATTGAAAATGATATGTCAAGCTGAGTAGGCAATCTCACGTTTTTCTGCGGAAATGTGCTGATACTTTTAATTAGTCTGTCTCTGCGGTATTGCACTACATATCCTCCATAATTCTTGTATGATATGAATTCATTTCTTCTTACACATAGGCTGCTTCATCTTGTATAAGTTAGTCTACTATTTAGTCACGGCTATTTAACACTGAGCGAAATGACACTGAAGTACTGCCAAATGATGACTTTTCTCAAATTTTACCGAGTCTGTCGATACTACGATAATGTAAACCACTGTAAGTTGAGAAGAAACAGTAATCACGCAAATTTAAGCGACAAAAAGAGGTTCACTGACCGTATATGCAGAGAAAGCTTGTTATGAAAGATAAAAATTGCATTTAAACGACGAAAGAAGAATGTCAAGAAATTCAGGAAAAGAAAGTAAAGTAGCAATGTAAGGCACTTCGGATTGAAAGCAACAGAATAGACAAATAAGGAAAAAAAAGAAACGGCTACAGGAGAATTTATGCAGAGAGAGAGAGGAAAAAAAAACGAGGATTGTTCGTCGGTTGTGTTGGTAAACGGAAAAGTAAAATCAAAGAAAAATTCTCGTCGCTACTCTAATCGTCACACATTCTTTTTTAAATTGGAAACTTGTTATGTGACCCTTAGGAATAGACAAATGTTCCAGCAAATAGAGTAAATTTCGGTCTGTAAGTACTCAGGACACACCCATACCTAGATACGAATTGTGTTAAATAATGTGTTCAGTCACGTCACTATGATGTTTCGCTGTAGCCGTTGAACACCGAACTGAGCAGATTGTTTCTGGGTGTTGACTTGATAACGTAAGTCTCACGCAGCACATAAATGTCATTCAAAGAAGTATTCTCATCTATATGACACACAAGGGCAATAGATTTTGAGACCACAATAAAAAAAGCAATGAAAGGCCTTTAAATGCTGGCGGCTACCTAGAATGTGACACTATGGAAACTAGATCGTCATCAGTAGAGTTAAGAAGTAGATCTTGTAATGGATCTGGTTAATGGTCCATTTTCGTTGTATATCGTAATTCTCGATACACTCAAATAAATGGATTACTTGACAGATAGTCATTCTCCAGCATTGTTTTTAATAGCTAAATAAATTGTAGGGTATTATTTCTTGCGTAAAAAATACAAGAAAACGTGTAATGTTATTTGTGATGAACAGATTTGTCCAAATTCTTATAAGAAGTTTCATGTTATAATTATTGGACTCAAATGATGTTGTAATGTCTACAATTTTTCGATGATAATTTGAAAGCATTTGTAAAGTACAATATTAATTATATATAACTTTCTCTGAAGATATAAATTGATACCTTTAACATATTTGTAGTGCTAGGTTCGCATCTTTAGTCATCTTCATGCGCATGTTAATGAAGTTGTGTCGAAGAAGTGATGCCCTGTATTGCCAGTGATGTTTAATTATAATTTTGAGTGTGATATGTTGAGACTGTCTGCCTAAAGCAACTGAAAATGAGCATGAAAAAAGGTGCATAGTATGTTATTTTAAAACTTAATGCATAAAATAACAAACAACTGGGTGCCTTTTTGAATAGTTGGAACTTAAAGATATGGTCACTGCTCCGCCAAATGAAAGAAACTTCTAGAAGACTACATAGAAGATGCAAGCTAAGTAATATTATTTTTCGTACAGTATTCTCTCTAAGTTTATAATCATACGCCCTGTCGTTTGTGCTATGTCACATGCATATACAGCAATGAAAGTCACTAAATATCTGCTGAAGAACTTCATTCATGTGACTGTAATAATTAGAAAAACTAACGGAGGAGGTCAGAAGACGCACTGAAGGGGGTATAAAAGACTCTAAACACATCGGTGAGACTAAATTTGTCATCTTTGGTATTTATCAGGAGGAAGATTTTCAGACCAAAATAATGAAACAGTTGCCTGTTTCATTATTTTGGTCTGAAAATACCATCCAAAATTATTGCCATGAAGTTCAGTATATTTCGCAACACCTGTGTCAACGAAATTAAAATAACGATTTTGGTCTTAATTCGATTTTCTTTTATCCGAGAAATTCTTACAGGTCCTGTGACACCACGTCATTACGTCTCTCTTAATTTCAGTGGGCTATGCTGCGCTATATAAAATGGTTTACATGTAACAGGGTAGTGAAATCGACAGGAGATGTGACCGTTGTTTCCTACGTAGCGCGCGTGAGATGATTTCATTCCAAACACTGACACAGGAATAACATCAATCGCGTCCTCAGAATTCACTGCGTGTTTTGAATCCGTTATTTACACTGCGCAGTGGTCCTTCTGATATATGATATTCAATAACAAAATGTTTGTGTGTCTCAAATTTCACATGAAATATTATCATCCCTTATGAAAATCGTCCCGGTCAACGGCTTTACGGATTAAATTTATAGTCTATGTTCCACCGCGTCCTCTGAAAGCGAAGCTCTCGCACCTGTCGGTTCTGATTTACGCAAAGGCCGGTGTTGACTCCGATCTCCGGTTTCGGAAGCCATTTTTTTATATCGCTCAGTGTGTATTCCGCATCGAATCCAAAACGCCGACAACGGTATCTCGGGTGATTACAACAGCTGAAAGGTAATTCCTCGAATTGTGGGCCTGAAAAAATAAAATAAATATTTAAGGATCTGTTCATCCTCATGTGCTCACTGAATGCTGATTACATTGTGGATAAGAATAACAAGTACGCTTCGTTTACTTTTGAATTATATAGTTTTTGCGGCGAATGGTTTCTAAGTGTGCTACAGCAATTAACATGTATCTGATACTGATACTATACAATAAATGATAAATTTACCCTTCACCTGACAGGAATTATTACTGTCCTAGAAAATTTAGAGGTCGCAAGAGGAATGGCTGACATGCAGAGGTATGACAGCAACGACTATTCGAAGCAAAAACGTCTAGTAATCTTTTGTTCTAAAACGCATACCGTAAGAATTATCAGCACATCATCTTCCATACTATGAAAAAAATCTCTTATATCGACAGCTGCTTGCTTTCTATGTTTCGAGAGATTGTAGAATGGCCAAACAAGAAACAAATTCCAGTAAGGACGGGCACTGAAGGGCCAACCTTAAGAGCTGTGGGTAACTGTTCATCTTCACTGATGCGAAACGGAACTCTTACCCACGCGGTCTAGGCCTCTTATCCGGTCCGGGTGGCTCCCCCCATTGGTGGTTTGAGTCTTCCCTCCGGCATGGGTGAGTGTGTCGTCCTCAGTGTAAATCAGTTTAAGTTAGATTAAGTAGTGTGTAAGCTTAGGGACTTATAACCTCAGCAGTTTGGTCCCATAAGACTATACCACGAAATTCCAAACAAAAAAATAAAAAATAAAAACAAACACAGAACTCTTCTGCTGAACAAGTGGTCACAGCTCTTATGTTATGCACTTTACAGCCCATATTTACTAGACAAGTTTTTATTCTTTTGGTGCACAATTCCTTCTCCCAAATTATGCGAAGAAAAGAGCCTGTAGTAGAACAGATTTGATTCACAGTACCGAAGAAGTGCTCATAACTCTTAAGTTACAAATTTGAGAGCTCATGTTTACTGTACTTCGAGTGATCGTTCCTACCATGTCTCATAATATCGAGAATTCCTCCTGGGACAACCTGTATGCCTCTAGTGTATGTGTCTGTTGCCTACACTGTGTGATTAGTGCTCATTTCTGCGCAGTTTACTAATTACCAATGCAGTAGCTGAGGCTTAGCTGTAAAACAGCAGTATCCGTGTAGATCGTTTATCTTTGAATGTATATCTTTAGAAGATTTTAATAAACCTCAGAAGTAAAGATCTGACGTTCGTCGAAGCATAACGTAACATTAGCGCTTACTTTAGTGAATTTCATTAACTACCGAACTACGAACCGTATGTATATTATTTGACTTCACCATCGTATATCTGGATCACATCAACAGCGGTACAAATGCCAATAAAATATTAAACTTCAAAGGCCCCATATAGGAGTGACAGATCGCTGACAGTATCGTATCGCCAGTGGTATCGCCTGAAATCGGTCGCTGGTTTCTACCCTACCACACCCGACCTATTTAACAAGCAATTTCAGTCGCTATTTGGAACGTCACCGTTCGAAGTTCTCCAATGGTAAACGAAATTTTGTGTTTAGCTGTAGCCGCAGTTGATCTCTGTAAACCGGCTAACATCTGTCAAAAATAAATGCTAAAAGTAACAATGGTAATTATAAACGCAATCAAAATTCATTAAACTTGTTTTTTAATGATTTTGTTGAGAACTGCGATCTATGTTACAAAACCTATCAAATTTTTCAGTGACCCTACGTGTATCGTGTACACCTTTCCTGTCTGCATTTTGCACATACATATTAAAGTTTTCCGTTCTTTTTCATGTTTTAATCTTGTGATTTAACTATTAGCATATGAAGAATGGCTTCACAATTTCGATTTCTCTACAGGAATGTTGTGATTAGCAGCACTGTTCGTTTCCATAACTTTTTCAAACTGTATGAGTAGCATTAGCTATGTGTGAAGTGTCAGAGGAATTATATTTGCCTTTCAATAGGCATGCGCTAAATATTTAAGTTAAACTGTTTGCGTCTGTTATGAAACTACGCTTTTTAACAGTGCGTCTAGTTGCTCATAAACAACTCAGAATCACAAGCTGAAACTCGATGTGCTGTAACTTCCCATGAATTTCTACTTCTACAGCACACGTTTCAAAATGCTGTCCGCTGCAAAATATAAGAGTTGTTAGAGTTGTATTCTTTCACAATATTAGTGACGGCTTCGTCTTCAATTTCACTTTTAAGAGAATTCGTTTCCCTCCGATAACTATAATTTCTAACGTAACTTCTTATTCCATGTGGACACAGAGAAGCTAAAGAAAACTGCACTGTCATGATTAGTAACAGACAAAAGAGATGCAGTCATGCAGTCATGGTGTCAGACACAGCTAATTCGTAGCAAGCGATTCAACAGATTGCTCAGACATTCGAGCGAGTTATCGCTGCAGAATGTGATTTGTCAACAAACGAGCAGTCTGCGATCGCGCGATTTGGAGACGAATTCCTGCGAACCGTCTGTAGTATTTAGGGTCCTTAAAATACCCAATAACTCTCATAAATTCGGAAGTTAAAGTGATGAGCATAATGCCGTTCATGTGCAAGTATTGGCCTAGAGCTTCCATTCCGTAACTTTTGTGTTTTACTGGTAACATTTAACTGTCGTTTTTAGAAAATCCACTTGCAAGGAGACCTAACCGATTGATCCTCTTCGAATTTCTT
Organism: Schistocerca cancellata; assembly: GCF_023864275.1. Lineage (NCBI taxonomy): Eukaryota > Metazoa > Arthropoda > Insecta > Orthoptera > Acrididae > Schistocerca > Schistocerca cancellata. The sequence continues at coordinate 267,458,070 of NC_064634.1, forward strand.
CATACGATGGGATTCACATGTCAGTGTCTGGACATGAGTTTGTTTATGCATTGCGACGCTATACCATCTACCACCCTCACCCCAATCCAGACTCCTTCCCCCCTTCCCATCCCCACCGCCACTCTCTGTAAAAATAAGAAAACTGGAAGGATCGTCTTTGAAGATTAGATTTACAAGTGCTGGTATGTGGGTAATAATTGTATTTTATTAAAAAGGAGTACCTAATTTTAAAGGCTTTGCTAATCGTGAGGTTGCTTGCTCGAATCTCGCTAGTAGCAACTTTATTTGGCTTTTATTAAAATTTCATATTTATTAACAAGTGAAAATGTTAATTATAAATATTGAATTAGACACTTTTAATAAGTATAATGCCTTTTCATCTTTAATTTCTGGCAGCATAAAAATAAATTAAAACGTGATACACATATGCGAATGGCCTTTTTGTTACATGAACCAATAGTTTTTTTTTGTACAATAATACTGTTTAATCTCCAGAAATGAAAATAAAAAAGATTTTATGTGCTATTTAATGCTCCGCATTTTTGTATCAAGTTTTAATATAATGTGAATACTCCCATTTTAATGCTAAATAGCAATGAAAAATAAAAATACGTTATCTTCATTAAAAATGTGATTCAATATCTGCTGAGTAACGTTTTTATTCGATCATAAATATGGAATTCAAATAAAAGTAAGCAAAATGAGGACGATTCTAGCGAGTTTCGAACTGCTTTATGCCTACAGGCCTTCTCCTACTACCGAATACGCAAATATTCCAGTTACTCAGATGTTGCGTATAAGGGTTTTTTTTTTTTTTTTTTTTTTTTAACTGCGTCGTGCTCCGTTAGGAAACTAACATCGAGGCACTGGCCTTTAAAACTTATAAGTATTAAAGAAAAAGAAGTGATTCTCGCCGTTGGCATGTGTAGTATTTAATAACAAAAATATTCATTAACTTTATTTGACTTGTTACAATTGTTCAGATACAGAAGTCAGTCGACATGTTTATTGCAAAATAGTTACTGGAAGTAAACTGCTGTAGCAGTTAAGAATAGCGTTAAACATATGAATCTACGTAAATGTGCGTGAATATTGGATATGAGTGCTGGTACAAGACTCCGAGTCGCTATGTTTCCTACTTTATAATTTTCATAACACAGGACTCGGCTACTTTCTTAAATTCTGCAAAATCAGCGCTGGTTTTACGGTTTAGTTAGGTTTGAGTAGTTCTAAGTTCTAGGGGACTGATGACCTCAGAAGTTAAGTGCCATAGTGCTCAGACCCATTTCAACCAACAGCCGGCTGGAGTGGCCGAGCGGTTCTAGGCGCTACAGTCTGGAACCGCGCGCCCGCTACGGTCGCAGATTCGAATCCTGCCTCGGGCATGGATGTGTGTGATGTCGTTACGTTAGTTACATTTAAGTAGTTCTAAGTTCTATGGGACTGATGACCTCAGAATTTAAGTCACATAGTGCTCAGAGCCATTTGACCCATTTTTTAAACAATTTGAACCAACACATTGTTTGAAGGTGATGTTTTTCGCAAATTTTTGTGGTCTTACTGACGATTACTCAATTATCGTCTACAAATCTTCTATTGCCAACCATTCACCTAGCTCTGTTGTGTTCACTATATGCCGCCCTACGGAATGTGGTGAAGGGTACTTGTGCTGGCGCCACATTTTCCACCTCTCCCTTTCCATTACCGAACGGTGGGTGAGACTAACGATTGTTGATACATCTTCGGACTGGGATGAAACTTTGCTAATTACTTCGTAGCGGTCATTTCGCCAGAAATGTGCGGCAAAGCACTGCGTTCGGTCTCGATGACCAATAGGGACGCGCCGACCGCCGTGTCATCCTCTACCAGCGGCACCATTGGATGCGGTATGGAGAGGTGTGAAGTCACGGTCTTCTTGACCTTGGAACCGCTACCTCTCGCACAAGTACCTACTCAGTTGTCATGACGAAGACGAGTGCTCCTCGTTCCAGTCTTTCCATGAGGGAAAAATCATTGGCACTGCTGGAAATCGAACGCAGGTACTCCGCATAGCAACCAGACATGCTTATTACTGAGTTACGGAGGCGGACTCGACAGATATGTGGTAGGAAGTATTATATGCCCAACTCTTAACCGAACGTACACTTCTAGAATTTTATGAGTAAAGCTCTGACGAAGTGTGTGACACTTGAGTTTGTTGAACCTTTCCGTATCGCTATTGCGCTTACTAAACGAATCCGTGGAAAAAAATCTATGATTTAGTACTGTGTAAAACAGAATGGATAGCAATTACAGTGTCTCTGGACAGTCCTAACTGAAGCGTGTATGGATGTTAATTGTAGCTGCAAATTACGACAGTAGATTTAATATTGTATGTGTATCCCAAAATTCGAAATTATAGCCTTCATCTCACATATAGCATGAGCGTAAGATAAAAATGTTATACTGGCCGTAACCCACCGCGCGTAAATATTAAAAAAAATTCATTCTCATTTACATAAGCTCCATGCTGAATAACATTTTTACTACCATTTTCTGTCACACAGTGGTCTGTCAATATCCAAAAGTGCTACCTCCACTTTGACAGCTACACTATGTGATCAAAAGTATCCGGACACACCCGAAAACATACGTTTTTCATATTAGGAGCAGTGTGCTGATATCTACTGCCAGGTAATCCATATCAGCGACCTCAGTAGTCATTAGACATAGTGAGAGAGGAGAAGGGGTGCTCCGCGGCACTAACAGACTTCGAACTTGGCCAGGTGATTGGGTGTCACTTGTGTCATAAGTCTGTACGCGAGATTTCCACACCCCGAAACATTCCTAGGTCCAGTGTTTCGAATGTGATAGTGAAGTGGAAACGTGGAGGGACACGTACAGCACAAAAGTGTGCAAGCAGGTTTCGTCTTTTTACTGACAGAGACCGCCGATAGTTGAGAGGGGTCGTAATGTCTAATAGGCAGACATCTATCCAGTCACCGAGCGAGGTGGCGCAGTGGTTAACACACTGGACTCGCATTCAGGAGGACGACGGTTCAATCCCGCGTCCGGCCATCCTGATTTAGGTTTTCCGTGATTTCCCTATGTCGCTCCAGGCAAATGCCGGGATGGTTCCTCTGAAAGGGCAAGCCCGACTTCCTTCCCCGTCCTTCCCTAATCCGATAAGACTGATAACCTCGCTGTTTGGTCTCTACCCCCAAACCAACCAACCAATCTATCCAGACCATCACACAGGAATACCAAACTGCATCAGGATCCACTGCAAGTACTATGACAGTTAGGCGGGAGATGAGAATACTTGGATTTCATGGTCGAGCGTCTGTTCATAAGCCACACAACGCCTCGGTAAATATCAAACGACGCCTTACTTGGTGTAAGGAGCGTAAACATTGAACATTGGAAGAACGTTGTGTGGTGTAACGAATCACGGTACACAATGTGGCGATCCGATGGCAGGGTATGCGTTTGGTGAATGCCCAGTGAACGTCATCTGCCAGTGTGTGTAGTGCCAACAGTCAAATACGGAGGCGGTGTATTTTGGTGTGGTTCTGTTTTTCATGGAGGGGGCTTGCACTCCTTGTTGTTTTGCGTGGCACTATCACAGCACAGGCCTACATTGATATTTTAAACATCTTACTTCCCACTGTTGAAGAGCAATTCGGAAATGGCGCTTGCATCTTCGAACACAATTGAGCACCAGTTTATAATTCACGTGTGGCGGAGGGGTTGCACGACAATAACATCCCTGTAATGGACTGGCCTGCATAGTGTCCTGACCTGAAACCTACAGAGCACCTTTGGGATGTTTTGGAACGACGACTTCGTGCCAGGCCTCACCGACCGATCTCGATACCTCTCCTCAGTGCAGCAATCCGTGAAGAGAGGACTGCCATTCCCCAAGAAATCTTCCAGCACCTGGTTGAAGATATGCCTGCGTGAATGGAAGCTGCTATCACGGTTAAGGGTGGGCTAACACCATACTGAATTCCAGCACTACCGCTGGAGAGCTCCACGAACTTGTAGTTTTCCGCCAGGTGTCTTGATACTTTTGATCACATAGTGTAAGTTCGCGAAATTCAGGGCTAAGGTACATGTAAGGAACTTAATTACCGGACACAACCATATATGTAGCACATTTTATCAGGTTCACTGACTCTCCCGACGCTTCTTTGTAGAACGCGTATCGTATGTGAAGTTTGCAATCAAGCTCATTCTTCACAATTTATAACGACACCTATGACTATTATAGCTGCACTACATTCTTATGTTGGATTTGCTCGTGGACATTTTTGATACCTAATTGTCGTTAGTAGTCGTACGTATAATATCTCTGGGCTGTGCACTTTATATTTGTGAATATCACATTGCTTAATTATTAAATATGTTTCCTGTCTGCAAACATGACAATCACTTACAGGATATAACTTTTAACAATGTGTGAAGAAACAGACATTGCTGACGATCTCGTAGCTGTACTAAATTTATTAAATTTATTCGCAATTGCCAAATCTTGCTTAAGTTAGCTGCATCAGGTTTGAAAATACTACTCTTGGTTACATATGAAAATTCGTGCCACATTGACGTATGTGGCAACCATAACGACTTCGTTTACCCGAGCACGCTTCCAGGATTGTGCCTCGTTGCGAATAAATTTCATAAATTTAATACAGCTGCAAGTTCGTCTTCAAACATTGTTAAAAAGAAGAATGGCAAGACTCGACGACCGCAATACTTACATTGAATACTTTTGTCCAGTTCAAACCCTGTGGTGGAAATCCAAGTAAAGTTGTGAGCGATGGATCGGTCCTGAAAGGGTGCTCATATGGCCGAAGTGAGTAAGGCGACAGCTCCCTATAACCGGGATGTCTGGGTTCCAGTTCCAGTCCGGTTCAAATTTTCATGTGTCACCAATAGGTAATAAACATCTTCATACTTAATGTAGCGGTATCAGAACGATTAGGCAGTTGTAAATAAATTTCCCTTTTGGGATCTCTTCGAACTGCATTTAACGAAGATGACTGAGCCGTTCGTCTCATTATTCTTCAGAAGAAATGAATCATCACCTCGGTAGGACACCATTAAATATGGGAGACATCAAGCTAACTCATTCTGTAGTCATGATAAAGGCGTCAGTTCGGTGAGGAGGAATGACCTCAAGTCTTAGGTATTCCATATCCAGCTAAGGCCACTCATTGATGATTACGTGATATCGAGCTACCAAACTGAGCGGATGCTGACTGATACGTTTCACCCGCTGTTAGAAATACATCATGGTACTTTCTGCGGGATAAAATATGGTGGTTTGGTGCGCCAGTCGAGGTGCTGAAAGGTGTCTGAGTGTTGGTGAGCCGACCGCGGTGGCCGAGCGGTTCTTGGCGCTACAGTCTGGAACCGCGCGACTGCTACGGTCGCAGGTTCGAATCCTGCCTCGGGCATGGATTTGTGTGCTGTCCTTAGGTTAGTTAGGTTTAAGTAGTTCTAAGTTCTAGGGGACTGATGACCTCAAAAGTTAAGTCCCATAGAGCTCAGGGCCATTTGAACCATTTGAAGTGTTGGTCAGTCTAGGAACATACGCATGTACTTCTGGCAAAACGGATGCTATGATCTCGGAAGATGGGAGAGTCCACTGCATATAAACCGTAAAGATGTAGAGGAAAGAGACAGTCTTTAACTCGTTATGCTGGTTCATGCTCCGACTTGAATGTATGAGGACGAGTCACGGTACGAGAAACACCCATAAATCCATCTCCAGCCTGAAATATAATCTTCATGCACTGCAGATGAAGCTCCTCAGTGGGTCGTCGATAAGCTGAACGCCGACCATAACTCGGAAGAAAGCAAAATCGCGACTCGTCGGACCACACTGTACGCATCCAGTCAGCAGTTGTCCAGTTAACGTAATTCCATTTTTCAATTATGGAGTGTGAGAGCACGGCTGGTCTATTAATTGTAAAAATAACACAGCTACAGCGCTGATTTTTAAGCTGTCAATTTAAGCTACAAGTTCCGATTCATCAGTAGAATCATCCTCAGGCCCTGCAGCATGAACGACAAAAAGCATCCAGTGGTACATGCATACGTTTGTAGTAACTAACGGGAAGTCTTCCAGTAAAACACAAGTGATTTCTGGCGTTCCCAAAAGTAGTCTTAGGGCCCCTCTGCTGTTCCTAATCTATATAAATGATTTAGGAGACAATCTAATCAGCTGTAGTAGGTTGTATGCAGATGATGCTGTCGTTTACCGTCTACTAAAGTCATCAGAATATCAAAACAAAATACAAAACGGTTTAGAAAATATACATGTATGGTGTGAAAATTGGCAATTAGCTCTACATAATGAAAAGCGTGAGGTGATCCACCTGAGTGCTAAAAGGGATCCGGTAATCATCATCTACACGGTAAATCAATGAAATCTAAAGGCCGAATATTCAACTACGAGTAAGTACCAAGGAATTACAATTACGAACAACTGAAACTGTAAAGGACACGCAGAAAATGTAGTAGGGAAGGCAAAACCAATGATTGTGTTTTATTTGCTGAACACTTAGAAAATGTAACACATCTACTAAACAGACAGCCTACTCTACGCTTGTCCGTCCTCTTTTGGAGTACTGGTGCCCGGTCTGGCATACTTACCACATAGGATGAACGGAGTACACCGAGAAAGTTCAAAGAAGAGCAGTGTATTTTGTATATCGCGAAATAGTGGACAGAGTGTGACTGATATGATACAGGATTTCAGGTTGACATCAGTAAAACAAAGCTGTTATTCGTTGCGGCAGAATCTTGTCACATAATTTCAATCACCAATTTTCTCTTCCGAATGCAAAAATGTTTTGTTGACGCCAATCTACATACGGAGAAACAATCATAGTGATAAAGTAAGGGAAATCGGAACTGCCACGGAAAGATATATGTGCTCGTTTTCTCAGCAAGTGAAAGTATTGTTTCTCTTTTAAACGTGAAACTCATGTCTCACTCCCACAATCCCGCTCAAACTCACTATTCGATCGCTGTTAGTCGCTCTTAACCATCAACTCTCATCCCAACTTATAGCCATTGTCTTTTTGTCACTGTCTCCTGTCTGCCAACGACGGTCTCCTTCGTTCCGCCTTCCTACTAATACTGTCTCCTCTCACTGTCGCTGCCCACCTTGCTGTCTCATACTACTACTATCTCATTCATTCCCTCCCACTGTTGGTGCCCCTTCTCACTGCCACTCTCTTTGTCAATGTCATAGACTCTGCTCTCATTATTATTGGCTCTCACCAACTTCCACTTTCTCCTTGTCTTTATTCCTATTCCACTGTTTCCTTCAGAGTTCTCCTAATACCGTCCTGTCACTGTCAACTATGCTCCACTGCCACTGTGTTCCTCTCTTTCTCTCACACTGCCATTGTCTTCTTCGCTTTTCCTATAACACAGTATTTATTATTTGTGCGTCTCTTTGCCACTGTCATTGTCTTCTTTTCCCCCAGCGCAAAAAAGAGCGAGTATGATCGCAAGTCAAAAGATTTGTCTACATTTTTGGATGTGCTGAGGAAAATAGAAAGAAGTAGCAGGTTCCCCACTTCTCGGTCAGAGTCCTTCAAATAAACGGGAACATTTTGCATTTTTCCACTGATTGACTTATTTACCCTGCCAGAGCAGGGCATGTCAACCCTATGAAAAGAACCTTATGGTCAGTAAAATTCTCATAGTTAGAATTGTGTTAAACTAAAACAACGCAGTATTAAATTGAGACCTTTGAACGGATTTTACCTGCTCAAAAGTTTTACATATACTTCAGTAGCAGAGCATGGGGTTCCCAGAACCATTATGGTGATATAACGAAGAAGACACTTTACAGCACATTTCTCGTGCTACGTAACTTTGTAAAATACGTTTTCACCTCACACTGCATTTTACGTGCGTATTTTGCTTATACAAGTAGGGTAACTTTGAACCTCGATGTCTCAGAAACGGATAAAGGTGTCAATAAAATTGTCCACATTGTTCGTGATCTGAATCTTAGGAATATATCGTATAAATTTCCATTATTTTCTCTTCATAGCTGTCTTTCAATCAGAAACTCGGATTTTGTACGAAAATATCGTAAATAAACCCATCTTTTTAAGTTTCGTAAGGAGCTTCCCAAGAAATCATGGTGCCTCCATAAGCGACATTAACGGTAACCGTAGACCACAGCAATTTAAAAATAACCGACCGATTTGCACCTTTCACCTTAGCTGGAGGAGGTGTGTAAGATTCATACTTTGGCTCTGTGCTGTGGGATGTGACACTAAAACGATCCTTTTGTTGGATATACAAATGGTCTACTGCAAGAGCTATCCAAATCAGACGACCCTATCTTTCTATCACCAACAGCACCCGATGTATGAGCTCCGGAAGAGCCCCGCTTTTATCCTCGGTTTTTGGGAACATATGTGTTAGTCTATGATGTCGCATGCGTGTCTATAATGAAGGAGAAATTTATGACGGTTCGGGTGAATTCGTCAGGACTTACTCCGAACGTGGGTCTCTACGCCGCTTCTACAGGTGTTAACAGTTTGAACAAACCGGATATGATATTGTGGGTTTCGAGAATGGAGATATTACGAGGGCCACGCAGAAAGGATACCTCCCTAGGTTGACGCCGCTCCCACTTAGACATCTGTCGTACAGCTTCACAATACCCTCGTCATAGAAAGCAGGCGCCTGTGCTTCCCGCCACTTCTCTACGCTGGTCTACAGGTCGTTGTCTGCGCCATAGTGTAGACAGCGGTTCATGTGAGGAGAGACGAAACAAAGGGGGAGCCAATTACGGGCTTTATTGTGTGTGATCAAACCCTTCCTATGGAGAACGCTGCAAGAGCTTCTTCGTTGGCCCTACAGAGTGCGGCCGAGAATGGTCAAGTAGAAGGAAACCCATGACACTAATGTTAAGCAGGCTGTATGACGTAAGGTGAACTCCCGCACCAGGCTCTCATTCTTGGCGGGCGACACTATTTTCTAGGTATTTTTACGTGCTCACTGTCCGCGACGTGACGCGACCGACGTGCATACTACTGACACTGCCCAACTCGTCTGTGTAAAGCTTGATCGGATTTTCACTGTGATTTCCATTCCGTGTCCGATCGAACCTTACTTTCCCTATAGCAGCTATTGTTGGTGGCCCTGTTATAGAGCTGAAATAATTAGAAAGTTACAAAGTCAGTGAAATATATTAAACATACAGCCACTGATCCAAGACGCTCATTACAAACCGGCAGTTCAAACAATCACAAGCGTAGACACAATGAGAGATGATCTTTGAAGGATAGAAGGCGTGCGAGACAGCTGGTACTGGGTGTAGGAGCACTCACCGACGACGTGCAGTGTGACGAAGTGACTCATCTTGGGCGCGGCGCTGACCTGGCACTCGTACTCGCCGGCGTCGCGCGCCTGCACGTACTTGACCTGCAGCGTCCACGTGCTCGTCGCCTCCACCAGGAACGCCTGGAAGCGCTCGTCCGCGATGAACGTGTACCGGTCCACCGTCAGGATGTGCGCGTCTCGGCGCCGGATCCACGAGACCTGCCGCCGAAACACCGTGCGTCAGCCAGGGAAAAGCATTACTGCACATCTACATGCATTCTCAGCGAGCTGCTTTGTAGGGTGTACGGTAGGCTATATTGTCCGATTTACATAGTGTATCACAGTTTGGAATCCAGGAAGCGCCCTTCACTGAGAATGCTGATTATACATTCAATGATCAAATAGTACATGTCCTAAATAATAATATGTCACCAGTTGGTATTTTTTGTGAAATTTTCAAGGCCTTCGCTGTGTATATCACGATACTCTCTTAGAAAAACTCAAGTTTTATGGAACTAATGGCTTTTCACACAGCTGATTTCAATCATAATTGACAAACAGAATGCAAAATGGTTTGTTCAAAAATTCAGGCAGTGCTGGAAAGACGTACAGTTTTAATGACTGGAGTAGAATCACAAAGGGCTTCCACAGGGTTCAGTTTCGGGTCCACTCCTATTCTTTATGTATGTGAATGACCTCCCACTTAACATTCAACAAGCGGAACTGGTACTTTTTCACAGTTGTTAAGAGTAGGTATACAATATTTTCCAAAGAATTATTGAGTAGTTCTCTGAAAAAGGACTCCCCTAAATTTTCAGAAAAAAGAACCACTTCACTGAGTTCTGCGCAATAAACAGAGTGATACCAACAAATGGAGTAGTACATAAGCAGGAGTCAGTAACTAGGGTGAATTGCTGCATATTTTTTGGTCGTACATATTGATGAGAACTTCAACTGGAAAAAAGATATTACTGAGCTTTCAAACAATTAAGTTCACCTACTTTTGTTCTTCCTATAATTATTAATCTTGGAGACAAACGTAACAACCTCCAGACATATTTGCATAGTTCCACTCAATAATGTATGGAATTCAAGGGTAACTCATCTCTTAGAAAAAAAGTATAGATTACACAAAAGCGTGCAGTAAGAATAATACATATGTGGTGTTCACCCATCGTCACGTAGGTACCTTTTCAAGCAGCTAGGCATTTTAACTGCGCCGTCATAGTACATATTTTCGAGTGTAGTCAAATGAACAGGAATAAAATGATGATTCAAATGGCTCTAAGCACTATGGGACTTAACATTTATGGTCATCAGTCCCCTAGAACTTAGAACTACTTAAACCTAACTAACCTAAGGACTTCACACACACCCATGCCCGAGGCAGGATTCGAACCTGCGACCGTAGCGGGCACGCGGTTCCAGACTGAAGAATAAAATGATAATGGGTCCATTAAGGTTAACATAAACCACGTATACACATCCTGAAAACAGACTCCTTCCCAATAATTTCGATAAAAGAATCGTTCAGATGATCTATGGAACCTGTAACTAACCTACCAGTTAACTGTATCTTCATTTTCTTTCTGAACCTCACGCACTTAACAGCAGAAGTACAGAATCTTGCAATAAGGATGATGTGCGGTGTCCAGCCTAGCAGATCTTTCTGACAGCTCTTTCAGAAGTTGAATATCAGTGTACATTTACTCCCTAATTAAGTTTCAGAAGAATTAGTTGGGAGAACATCCACTACTGAACTTCATAGCAGAGGCAGATGGTCAACCGCTGCTGTTGTAAACAGTTTTATTGGTACAAAATCAGGAGCGATTTCGAACAATTACAAGCCCATTTTCAGGTGATCAAGCCTGCGAAACAAGAAAATGAAGAAGGTATAGCAAGAGATTGTGTAAGCCTTAAAAATTTTTTCTGCAATAATAGTGGGTATTCACTGTCCAACTGTATGAGGGTCATACAGAGGGCCTAGTCAGAATGACAACAAGAAGTTGGCACCAGATATCCACAAAATAATCTAAGCAATATGAGGGGAGAAGAAAGAAAAAGCTAGTGAAATACTAAGAGTACATCACCAAACAACGTAAGATAACTTACAGTGCGGCGCGTGACCGCCATACACTGTGAATACTGAGGTGCCAGCTGATGGCCCCAAGATAAATCACGTGACATGACTTCGCTTTTCATTGTAGTATGTGGACTACCAGCTTCCGCGCGCGGCTGCCTTCTACCACCTCGTGACTCCGTATCCTTGGCAGCACCTGCCCGCAGCCCACTGTATACAGCTTACGGCAGCCATGCGCCCGCTCTGTAAGTTGTCTTACGTTGTTCGGTGATGCTTCTTTTTGTATTTCTTTGCCTTTTTCTTCCTTTGAGCTCCCGCTTCCCTTAGGTTATTTTGTGGCTATCTGATGCCACACCCGTATTTACATTCTGACTAATCCGACCGCATCGCCCACATTTTTATAGTCGGTCAGTAAATATGCTCTATCTTTAGAACAACAAATCTTAACTACACTAATAGAACAATTTACAACTCAAGCGGTTCATTTTCTGACTCTACTTATTAAATGATGATTAATAGAAACCCTCAGCTGCTGACAGGTGTTGTTGATATACCTCGATGGGGACAGCAGAAAATGTGTGCCCCGACCGGGACTCGAACCCTGGATCTGCTGCTCACAGGGCAGACACTCTATCCGTCTGAGCCAACGAGGACACAGATTAACAGCGCGACTGCGGGGACTTATCCCGTGCACGATTCCCGTGAGACCCACATTCCCAACTGTCCACAATCTATATACGTAAATTTCCTAACAGATATTTATTCTAGAGAAACTGCACGGTCATGAATGGCATCTGTTACTTCAGGAACAGTTACTATCTTCATGTTTACTTATTAAGTTTGTTGCCAACAATCAATAACAGTTTGAAAACTAGAGTAGCACCTGTACATGTAATACTAGCAGGAGAAATCATTTACATTATGATTAAGCCGTTCTGTGGCGCAGAGAGAAGTGGAAGTGGGGTATTCGGCTGTAAATCACCTACTGACTGATATAAAGAAAAAATGGGTAGTACAGTCAACTTCAAACACAAACAGAAAGTATATGTGCTAGGGAGCTTCCTTCTACTCCGCTGAGGAATTTCTGCCGGCCGCGGTGGTTTAGCGGTTCAGGCGCTCAGTCCGGAACTGCGCGACTACTACGGTCGCTGGTTCGAATCCTGCCTCGGGCGTGGTTGTGTGTTATGTCCTTAGGTTAGTTAGGTTTAAGTAGTTCTAAGTTCTAGGGAACTGATGACCACAGATGTTAAGTCCCATAGTGCTCAGAGCCATTTGAACCATTTTTTGAGGAATTTCTGAAACGCATAGTAGTATTCTGTGTGTGTGTGTGAGAGAGAGAGAGAGAGACTGAACGGCCATTGAACATGCAAATTACTAACCAGCTAACAAGCAACGTGATTTGTATAACACAGACAACCGGTTGCAACAAGATTTTACTTTAGCTTGGTTTCGACACCGACTACGGGTGTTTTCATCAGAAAGTTCACACAGTTAAATGTAGCAGAAGACGAACGGATTTAAGATCAAAATATTCTCATCATATAATTCATAAGAAGATAATATTCAAACTACAGTTTAATACTGGAGTCGTCCCACTCGACGAGCAGTCTCAGGTAGTACTTGATGAAGATGACGAGTCACGTTGTCGAAATATCGTGCAAGAACGACGCTGATATCTGGCAAAATGCATGGCACAGGATGTCAGTATAGTTTACTGGTTGTCAACGGTAAGGAAGAAAACGTACTTCACTCTCACATTGTCACTGTTTGTATATAATTCCTTTAACAGCACTAGTTATAAAAGATCGCTCCTAAAAGATTGAGCTCTCCTTTTGAATAAACATCGTGCACATACGCACTGTCTGTAGCAGTTCCTTATAAACGTTACAGTTCGACCTCCGTCTGTCTGTGCTCAGTTTGCAACACGTCTCAAATCGATAATTAATTCGTAGCGTCCTCTACTATTACTTTCGGTGATCCTTCCTATTTTTCAGCCAGTGAACCCAAGAAACAACACTACTAGTCTTCCAGGGCACACTTTTTCGACTATCTTCATTTTCCTGTACCTCTGGGTCTACATATCTATTAAATCCTCTGAACAAAGCACTCATACAATAAAAAATAAAACTCTACAACATTTTACACACAGAGTTAGATTTGTTATATAGCATTTATATCATTAACGAAAGAAATCAAAGAGGGAAAATAGCCAATGAAAATTCCATCTCATCATGAATACTCCTCTTCTCACCCTCCCATTCCCAAATTTTTCTTCGATACGCAAGTGGTACGCGAGAGGAAAAAATTAGAATTCCCTCACAATATGGTGATCTCCCCATCTCCCCCTTCCATCCCACACACTTTTCCGGTGTGCAAGTGGTACGCTAGAAGAAAGAATGGGTGGTGTATCTATTTATACAATAAATCTGTCTATCATTATGTTGATTGCATGGGATGTAAGGAATCTAATCATTTCATCCCCATCGACGCGCAAGTCGTCGAAGTGGCGTCAAATCGAAAGACTTTCACCCGGCGAACGGTCTACCCGACGGGAGGCCCGTTTTTTTAAGTGATAAGATGTTTCTTACGTGGGTACTGAAACGTACATTCTCCGAATTTAGGGTCTAGCATTGTCCCACTGGAATTTGTTGAGCGTTTTTGTGTAGCTTCCTCACTAAGAAATTCTTCCTGAAATTTTAGTTTCACACGATCATAGTAAATCTTATGGACTTTTGAGGAAATGTTTCGATTTTTTATTAGAATGTTATCAACTTATTTAAAACTATTTCGATGCCGTCACAGTTCGCAAGATAGCTTAGCATTGCGACGACGTAGTGATACTCTGCTCGTTATTTGCAGCCACACCGAACATGTCAGTAGTGTATTTTGAAATATCGCGCCCCGGACCAGGAGACTCTAAAACTATGGTAATTCTGTCACTACGTCGAGGAAACATTCCTCGTCTGACAACATGAATGAGACATTCTGGTTGAGAATACGTATATTATACATCAAGTCATCACATTCACGATGAAAATGAAAAACAAGAAAGTTAAACATATGCTTATGTTTCCGAACTGTCAGTCACCAGCAAAAGTATAGTAGTCTGATTAACCCTAGTTCGACGAACGAGATTGTGAACGTCTATGAACTAGCCCCAGTAAGTTTCTTATCGTCAATGAAGCAAACGAAGATGTAAAATTCCAACTCTAAAATTCCGTATATATAGAAAACTTGTTGTGAATTTCTAAAGTTATATGTTTATCTTGAATTAACTCAATGCTTTGATTCAAATTTTAGGCAATGACTGCTTCGCATTTTCATTCGTGATTCGAGTTTATTATTATTTCACTTGGTCCTTTAAAGAACGTGTAACCATTAGTTAGCTTTTGCCTTCTTGTCCTCCTTGCCTTTTCAGAGCTTCTTCATTCTATCAGTATGGGTCCGTCGATGCTCCAGTGTCCATAGGCTTTTAAGATTAATAGGCTTTTAAGATTAATTTTTTAGATGTGAACTTATGGGACTCGATCTTCTGTATGTATACAGTCCTTGTACTTGGTCAACAGCAACTGCCTTTAGATCCTTTGGTGTAGGCTTCTTCGAGTCCGGTTTACGATGTGGATTATTGTCTTGGTTAAATGTGGGCCGTCGCTTTGTGCTATACATCCGTTAACTCTCAGGCGTCGTCTCCGAACAATATCATACCATGGAATTATTTTTGCATCAACACACCGTTTTCGATCCTGGGTCCAATTATTTCCGAAATGTCTTTATTCCATTTTCACAATGACATGGTTTACGATGTCTCGACTAAACAGAATTCTCTGATCTCCCGTATAATATACAGCAAGCAAAATTAGTACTTTTTTCAGATGATACTAGTTTTGTAAACATTCCAAACACATATACAGAAACCGAAGAAATGGTAAACAGTGCAATTAAAACTATCAATTTCTGGTTGTCTGCAAATGGTCTCACCCCCCATTTCAGAAAGGCACAACATACTCAGCTCTGTATATCTAGGGATACTACACCATAGGTTAGTTTAACATATGGTAAGGAAATAACAAATAGGGTGGAAACGTCTCGTATTTATGAGATTTTAAACTGAAGAAAACGCTTATGTGAACTCCTAAAATAACTAAGTTCAGCCACATTTGTACTAGGAATCATTGGAAATCTTGGAGAGAGACAAATCAGACAGTTGACATATTTTGCGTATTTTCGTTCGATAATGTCAGAAGGCATAATTTCTGGGTTAACTCTTCTTTATTGAAGAAAGTCTTCATTGCTCAAAAACATGCTGTTAGACTAGTATGTGGTGCTCACCCTAGAGCATTCTGTAGACATCTGCTCACGCACGTGAACATTTTGCCTCAAGCTTCGCGGTATACTTATTCCCTCTTGAAGTTTGTTGTAAACAATCCACTACAGTTCAAAATGAACAATGATGTACATAATTGCAGTAGCAGAAGGAAAAATTACATTCATTACGCCTTATGAGGGTTGTCCTTAGCACAAAAAAGTGGTGCACAATTATGCATCTACATTATCTGATTTCTCAGCCAGTAATAGGAAATATTTGACGGACAGCAAAGTATAATTTGCAATCAAACTCAAAACGTTTCGCCGTAACAACTCCGATTCTGTAGAAGAATTTATATTATCGTAATGTGCAAGAGATGGTGGGTAGGAATTACAAACTCCTAGCATCTGTTTATTTTGAAACTAAATCTTTTAAATGATAAGGATGTAGACATATTGAACTAATTCACGATGCGAAAGTAGAACTAATTCACGATGCGAAAGTAAAATTACAAGTTCCACACCGCTACGATTTATTGTATAAAATGATCCATGGAACGTGAAACTAACCATCTAACTAACGTAGGAGAGCGACTGTATGATTTTGACTTAGTTAGCCGTAGGAGGGACTTATTGTAATAAGTATTTCAGATGACTGAGACGACTTTACCCAAAATTTTCTGCATCGGCTTTATTGAATAATTGCACTGGGTAAGTTATCGATCATTTCATCCAGGTACGTGAAATCTGAATCTGAGTGCTGTTGCCACATCTCGTCAGAAAGGACTACAGATATACATATTAGGAGCTGTCAGTAGAGACTTGGGAGCCAGTTATGGCAACGATCTCATGCCGGTTCTCTGCGGCGTGCCTGGCATCGTTAGTAATCCTGGTCATTGTTGCTAGGTGATCACCAATGGCAAGAAATTCGCTGTTGATTGTGTTGTGGATTGGCATGAGAGCCAACCCCGTGTTATTAGAGGAAGCCGAAAGGCACGCGTTTTAGCTCACGCAGGCGGGAGTGAGGTCTGGAACAGGACAAGGAAATTAGACTTTAGAAAAAAGGACGTAGCTGGGGGAATACTTAACTTTAATCCATAAATGGTGAACATTATTCACAATCTCAATAGTAACTGGTAATGGCGCCTTGCTAGGTCGTAGCAAATGACGTAGCTGAAGGCTATGCTAACTATCGTCTCGGCAACTGAGAGCGTATTTTGTCAGTGAACCATCGCTAGCAAAGTCGGTTGTACAACCGGGGCGAGTGCTAGGAAGTCTCTCTACACCTGCCGTGTGGCGGCAATCACTGACAGTGGCGACATGCGGGTCCGACGTATACTAACGGAGGACCGCGGCCGATTTAAAGGCTACCACCTAGCAAGTGTGGTGACTGGCGGTGACATCACAGATTGCTTTACTTTTTGTTCGCATGTTTATTTGCGGTATTTCTTCCTACCATATTTTGATGATATTATCCAGTACCGGATCTAAATGTAGTCTAGATAAATCATCATTCTTTCTTATATTCATCTTTATTTCAAACTTTTCGGATATTTCAGTTTAGAGGAGTTTAGTGTTTGTGAGGTTCTCTCGGAATGCGTTAGTTGCTTTGTTATCCAAGCCTCTGCAAATAGCCTGTTAAATAGGTTCCTTTGATCAATCGAGTAATAGTTTTTTATGTATATACTTTCCTGTCATAGTTTCGTGCATATTCCTTAAAAGTGGCTAGTTTCGAACGATTCCACTCATCTTCGAAATTAGTCTCCATCATCGAATATGAATGCAACTGTGGTAAAAAACTAAATTAATAATGAAATGTATTTGGTGGTGCTTAATGCCAACGTAGCCCACACACTTGGCATTTTTTATTTTTGTATTTACATATACATACGTGACCCCAGTACGAAATGACTGCCTGTGCTATACAGGGTATTATATTTATGTGATGACGTCACGCGGCCGGCCGGTGTGGCCGAGCTGTTCTAGGCGCTTCAATCTTGAACCGCACGACCGCTGCTGTCGCAGGTTCGAATCCTCCCTCGGGCATGGATGTCTGTGGTGTGCTTAGGTTAGTTAGGTTTAAGTAGTTCTAAGTTCTAGGGAACTGATGACCACAGATGTTAAGTCCCATAGTGCTCAGAGCCATTTGAACCACTTGGACGGCACGCGCGGCTTGTTAGTTGGCCACCGGCGTTGCGCAGAGCGGTCAAGCGGGCCAGCTTCTCCCTGTTAATGCCGCACTGCGCGCATTCTCGGCCAGTGCCATTCGAACAGTGAAACAAACAACACGAGTGTAACACTGAAGACTGAGATCGCAATAGCAACAGGATAGAATTACTAATTCTAAACCTAGTATTTATTTGCCATTAATTTGTGCGTACAGAGTCCGTTCATATTGTCAGGAGGTTGTCTCAACGGAAGTTTTCTTGTGTTCGAATTCCGAGTCTTTGAACAATTCGCGAAATAGTGGCTCAAATGGTTCAAATGGCTCTGAGCACTATGGGACTCAGCTTCTGAGGTCATTAGTCCCCTAGAACTTAGAACTAGTTAAACCTAACTAACCTAAGGACATAACACACATCCATGCCCGAGGCAGGATTCGAACCTGCGACCGTAGCGGTCTCGCGGTTCCAGACTGCAGCGCTAGAACCGCACGGACACTTCGGCCGGCGCCAAATAGTGAATAAATTTCGTGAAACAGGAAGTGTTCATGACAAGAAGCGTAAACTACTGCTTACAATGCTCACAGAAGCTCACCTCGATGACACTGCATACTGCCTGAAAAATCCTCATGAAAGTCTCGTAAAAGTGGTTAACAGTAAACACAAATTCCTTGCACCTCTGTAGTAACAGTTGCTATGTTACTTGGGCTAAGGCCGTATAAAGTAACAGCAGTGCTAGAACTTAAATCTTGTGATCTATCTTAGGTGGTATGTTTTTGAGAGTGCGTTTTGAAACAGGTTCCATTTACCGGGAACGTTAATTTCCAAAGCTGTCGACAATGGAGCGCTGATAGTTCCTTCTCTGGTTCATGAGATACCCGTTCATGATCTGAAAATAGGGGAGTGGTGCACAGTTACCAGTGACAGAATAATTTTTAATGAGATACTCAACAATGAAAGAACAGTGCAAAATATTTTGCAACAGTTTTTTAATTACTTGAGTGAAAGAGGACAAAGTTTCGCGCTTTTTAAACAATATTGGGGGCAGGATAATTCAGCCAATGTTCCTTTGCACGGAATTTATGATGTGTTCCATTGCAAAGTCAATGGCAACAAAATCGGGCCACGATTTAACCCCGTGAGATGTCGCGGAGCACTGAAGGATAAAGTGTACCCAACAAATGGGTGCATGTTACAGACACTACAAGATGATTTGCGCGAGTCACTTAATATAATTTATGAAACAGAATTAAATCGTGTGATGAATAATTTCTTGATTAGATGTCAGAAATGGGTGAAAACTATGGCGGGTAGTTCCAACATTTCCTTACGTCACTCAGGTGAGTACAAAATGTATTTGTATATATTTTAAATTTAGCACTACATTTTAAATTTGCAACACGACATCTGATTCGCGAGGCAGTGGAGTGCTCGCTGCCTGGCAACATCTGTTCTGTTCTAGCGGTCTCCAGATCTGTTCTGTTGAGACTGGCTTGTCGAAAATCCTGCCTGGTATTCACTAATCTTCCATTCCGTCTGTTGCAGTAATCTGAAGGGATCGATACAGAGAATGCTCTGTAAGCCACTAACAGAAAAGAAACGCCTCAGTAATGGTTTGGATCCGCTGTGTCACCTTATTTATGTAGAGAGTAAATCAAAACCGTTTTCAAAAGTGTACGAATAACTTCACTCTCAAATACATTCTCAGTCATAGCTTGTAGTCCGCCAGTCATCAGTTTTTCTCCAATGTCCAGCACCTCATTAAAAACACCCTCTTTTCCCATGTTTTGTGCTATAATGTCATGGTACAAATCTCATTGTCCCTCGTCTCCCTCATGTTTGAATATATATTTTATCTCTAATGATTGATGACCTGTTTACTGAATTTATTTCGGAAGACTTATGTCCTATTATTAACACGTATAGATTCTCCGTAGATTAAAGAAATTGGGGAGACATGCACTGTAACATGAACAGATCATAGAACTTCGAGAGGACACTGGTGGGAAACGTTCCAGAATTTCCTACAGTGTCTGGCGCATCACATTAAAGTAGGATAACCAGTGTGGTTGCCTTCGCAGACCGCGTAATCAATTATACAGATAAAAGCAGACTAATCTAAATGGACTGTAATGTTTTGCGGTTGTTCACGGTTTGCCGGAGCCGTATGACGCAGCGCTAACAATTAGTCTGACCTGCAGCATTAATTTCGTTCCGCTATTGCACCACCTGTCAGCGTGCACTAAATCGCGCACAGCGCATAAATTTGTTTAATTGCTCGCCGTATCATCACGCCGCCGTTATCGTGCAGTACGCAATATTTGAAATAGCGACACAGTGCACATACTCGGCCCACTACAGCGGGAATTCCGTCCTCTGTTGGGGCACTACGTCACTCGCCGTAGAGCACTGAAAGAGATCGCTTCATTTTTTAAACAGAGAACGGTATAGACGTGTCAAGTGACATTACGGATGTGGAGACGTGTTACTGGAAAACCGCGAGTAAAATGTAGTCATTCATAATGTTTAACGCTAATCTGAAGTTTGGATTCCACAAGCAGGAGGACGCGTATATGTTGCAAGGAACTTTAAGTTTTCTAAATTTGTGATTAATCAGATATGGAGATGCATATTAAACCTGGTCGAAAAAGAAATCGAGTTTCACTGTGTGCATCTTACAAGGAGAGATCCCCAGGGATGAGGTCGACTTTTTGAAACTTAATATACCATGATGTAGGTTAGGATCTCAGATATCGCACCCTGCAGCCATTCAGTTTGGTGGGCCCCATTTTGCGAGTAACTGACAAAAAAATTTGGGAACTTTCCGTGATGCTCAATAACGTATGAGAAGTCGTACTCCGTAAACCGGTAGCGGATAGAATAATAGCTTTACACACAGGAGGTTCTGGGTTCTAACATACCCGGCACGGCAGCTCAGCGTGTTCAGTCAGAGCTTTAGCTGCCCTCTGTAATAAAAGAAGACTAGTGAATTTATCAATGGTGAACTTGAATGGCTGTGCCACGAACAATAACGAACACAATGAGAAAGAAAAACGTCGGCAGGTGCAGTTAGTTTTTCACTTTTAAATTTTTAAACGTAACTTTGGATGTTTTTCATTCAGTTAATTGGTTTAAATGATATTTTTTGTTGTTATTCGTTTGTGACATCATTTTAGTCACTGTATGAACTTGTTCATTTGTTACATTTTCCTTTATATCACTGTTCTTCCATTCGTAGTTTCTGTGAACTGGAATTTCATTTAATTTACGTATTGCAGTATTCAATTATTTGAAATTTCAGCTCTATCAGTTAAAAAAACAAAAGGCGTAGTAACCTCTTTATATTGATGGGTAATGGTGTGAAAAGTGTAATTTTCGTTACCAGATACCATTTTTTTTTTGTTTGCACGATGATCGTCATACAAACATTTGGAACATAACGTAATCCTTATTGCACTATTGGCAGAATAATCCATATCAAGATTTAAATGAAAGGAGGGCTTACATGCAAAACGAAATTCAAGGAAAATGAGAAACAGACATAATAAACGTATTAATGTGGACGAAAAGTCAGAATGACTCAACAAAAGGAACTAAATCGAAATTAATACATAAAATTAAGTAAAAACACAAGAGCAAAGATTTCAAGTTGGAAAAGAAAGATAGGAAGAAAAATGAGAGCAATGACAATATTGATATTGCGAATAAAATTATGTGACAGAGGAGTGGAAATAAAAAAAATACAACTAAATCAATTAGCTGAATAAAAATTATGATGAAAGTCATTTCGATAAAGATTCAACAATAAAAAAATTGCTACACTTCATGAGATTCAAAGCACTGCGTGTGAAGCTATTATCCTCTCCATTAAGCCACGCAACCAAGCTCTGTAACGTAAATTTTTTAACGCTATTGACTGTAGCGCATAATTCCGAAATCTTTTTTCGTCAAGTTAGTTGTAAACGAGGGGCCACCAGGGTGAATCGCTCCAATGTGTGGTATCTGGAATCTTAACCTACATAACTGTATAGAGTGTAACATTGTTAAGTCGATCTCAGCGCTGGGGTCTTCTCCTTGCTAGACTGTTATTTTAAATATTTAAAAAAATTTACGGCTGCGGTATCTCTCGTTACATTATGTCATACTGTAAAGTTTCTTCCGTTTAAGGGATTTCGAAGAATATGTGCAATGAGAGAACTGTGAAAACTAACGGATTAACATGACACGACTGGTCTGTAGTACGAGATGTGACTATAAAATAATGCAACTACTGCTGTCAAACTTTTTTTTTCAAGGGAACACATTCAAAGACTTATAGTCACCCTCAACATAATCCCCTCCTCTGTCCCTGTAACGCTGCATAAAAATTTTCCGATGATGGAAACAATGGAGGAAGTGCTTCTCTGAGAGCTCATAGATGACGCGTGAAGTTCTTCTTTCACCGCTGACAGAATACTTATTTCTTTTAATGCAGATTTGAGCTTGGGGAATAGATAACTGTCGCATGGCGCTAGGTGTGGCGAATACAGTGGGCTGTCTAACAATGGGTTGCTGTACTTCGCTACAAACGTTGTAACAGACAACGCTGTACGAGCCGGTGCGTTGTCTTGCTGAGTAATCCGCGACTTGTTCTTCCACAGCTAGGGTCGTTTTCTTTTAATATTCTCACAGAGTCATATCTGGCAATTGCGAACTTAGTGAAAACATCTCTCCCGTTATTTTATACCCACACCTCGTATTAGGGCTCGAATGAACGACGTGAACAGACGTTTAGAATTAAAGCAGAAGGTTGTTGGTATCGTCTAAATATTAAATGACTAAAATGTGTTTAATCATTGTAACTCCAATCATTACAGTCACAGTGTAACTCAAATAATAAGTCGTTCAAGGACGTAGACACAACCTCAGAGTGATCCAGTCAGTAAAAATTTCAGTAACACAATCACATACTGTTCAAATGTGAAAACAGCAGTCGAAGGTAGAATAGTGCAGAAGAAGTAACACATTCTAAGCCATATCCAGCAGTTAATATTTTTGACTGATTGCTTGTTATTTCTGACAGTGGGAGAAATTAAGCATCACTGCCTAAAATATATGGCGAAGATCACTCTGTAGGACGTCGATACACTGTGAGCATATGGAGCAGAAAACTGAGCATGTACACATAATTAAATGACACGTAACAGCAAAGTGACTGACAGGTGCTGAATAGAAGGGAATGGCGATCGCCGTTACGGAAGACGGGCTGTTGTTAGTTATGATCCCTTTGTTTTATTTTTACGACTGTAAAATCATGACAAAAATTGTGGACACACGTGCTTTGCTTTAGTGTACGTCATACCAAATCAAAACATTTCGTCTAAAGCTATAACCATCAGCCACAGCTTATAAAAAGTTCGCAATAGTTTCTCTAACGTTACGACTTTCTTTCTCGTTTCTGTGCACATACGTCAACAGCAAACAGTGGCTGATATTGAAAACATATACTCTACAGACTTCGTTGTGTATTTGATCTTCCGATTTCTCCAGATTTTGTAGTTGTAAAGCTGCTGTTCCATTATGACCTAAGAGCTTGTTTCCTTTATTGACATACATCGTCCCTCCTCCGACACCCAGTTTTCTGCGCAATAGTCAAACCGCATCCCTCGGAATCACAATTCGTGAGAGTTTACAATTTAAGTCAGGGCGTTGGATCACAAATTATTCGTAAGGACACACGGACAATGTGGTCACTGCCTACCTAATCATCTCTGTTTAATAACCCTAACGAACAATAAATCAGAAAGGTCTGTAGGAAGACATGAGTAGTCGTACTGACGTATGATTGAATCTACTTTTAGAATTTTGTATATAATTATAAACGTTCTAGACCGCGTGCATTAATTTAATTTTAAAAAATCACCTGGATGACATGAAGCTTCCGAGAGCGTTTCATGCTGTGTGCCACCGTGTCCAGCAGCCAGCATGGAGTAGCGGACTGAAGGCGGTTAAACACTGATAGAAACATTTCAAATTTTTCTATAATAAAATTGTTGCATGCGGTCTAGACTGTTTTTATTATATGTAATTGTTAATAGCATTTTACGACCGCTGTTATTGCCAAGAACTACGTTAAAAGGAATTGTAAATTACGTTTAGAAACTCTACGACAACAGGAAATGTCGTTGTTTCCCATCACAAATATTTTCAGTACGTGATAAAATTTACGCAGACTAAATCTGATGAGTTTCTTTAAGCAAACATCATCCAGACATGTTCACAGAAACGAAAGTTTCATGTGACTAATTTTGGCTGGCCGACGAAGAGAAAACAAAAAGGTATATGGCGACCGATCATCAGCTCTATTTCAGAAAAATAATGGAAGGAACTGTAAGCGTTTTGCACTAGGATAACTCCCGGCATCTGCATATTATGGTTTACAGAAATGCAGGAATCCGTGATTGTGAACCGCCGGGTGATGGCTTAAAATCCTCTCCTCAACAGCCCGCCGCTGTGGGCGAGCGGTTCTAGGCGCTTCAGTCCGGAACCGCGCTGCTGCTACGGTCGCAGGTTCGAATTCTGCCTCGGGCATGGATGTGTGTGATGTCCTTAGGTTAGTTATATCTAAGTAGTTCTAAGTCTAGGGGACTGCTCATCTCAGATGTCAAGTCCCATAGTGCTTAGAGCTATTTGAACCATTTTTTGATCTCCTCAACAATGTGAGTACACAGACGACCAACTGAATCTGCTTCTTCCGCTCTTCATCTCATCCTGTTATACGAGGTGCGTTCAAATTCTAAGGCCTCCGATTTTTTTTCTCCGGACTGGAAAGAGATAGAAACACGCGCATTGTTTTAAAATGAGGCTGCGTTCATTGTCAATACGTCCCAGAGATGGCAGCACCGTACGGCAGATGGAATTTTACTGCCAGCGGCGAGAATGAGAACTGTTTTAAATACTTAAAATGGCGACGCTTTCCTTACTTGAACAGCGTGCAATCATTCGTTTTCTGAATTTGCGTGGTGTGAAACCAATTGAAATTCGTCGACAGTTGAAGGAGACATGTGGTGATGGAGTTATGGATGTGTCGAAAGTGCGTTCGTGGATGCAACAGTTTAATGAAGGCAGAACATCGTGTGACAAAAAACCGAAACAACTTCGGGCTCGCACAAGCCGGTCTGACGACATGACCGAGAAAGTGGAGAGAATTGTTTTTGGGGATCGCCGAATGACTGTTGAACAGATCGCCTCCAGAGTTGGCATTTCTGTGGGTTCTGTGCACACAATCCTGCATGACGACCTGAAAATGCGAAAAGTGTCATCATGGTGGGTGCCACGAATGCTAACGGACGACCACATGACTGCCCGTGTGGCATGTTGCCAAGCAATGTTGACACACAACGACAGCATGAATGGGACTTTCTTTTCGTCGGTTGTGACAATGGATGAGACGTGGATGCCAGTTTTCAATCCAGAAACAAAGCGCCAGTCAGCTCAATGGAAGCACACAGATTCACCGCCACCAAAAAAATTCGGGTAACCGCCAGTGCTGAAAAAATGATGGCGTCCATGTTCTGGGACAGCGAGGGCAAATCCTTACCCATTGCGTTCCAAAGGGCACGACGGTACCAGGTGCATCCTACGAAATTGTTTTGAAGAATAAATTCCTTCCTGCACTGCAACAAAAACGTCCGGGAAGGGCTGTGCATTTGCTGTTTCACCAAGACAACGCACCCGCACATCGAGCTAACGTTACGCAACACTTTCTTCGTGATAACAACTTTGAAGTGATTCCTCATGCTCCCTACTCACCTGACCTGGCTCCTAGTGACTTTTGACTTTTTCCAACAATGAAAGACACTCTCCGTGGCCGCACATTCACCAGCCGTGCTGCTATTGCCTCAGCGATTTTCCAGTGGTCAAAACAGGCTCCTAAAGAAGCCTTCGCCGCTGCCATGGAATCATGGCGTCAGCGTTGTGAAAAATGTGTACGTCTGCAGGGCGATTACGTTGAGAAGTAACACCAGTTTCATCGATTTCGGGTGAGTAGTTAATGAGAAAAAAAATCGGAGGCCTTAGAACTTGAATTCACCTCGTACTGAAATCCAAACCCGAGCTCAGTTGACTCATAAGCGACCTGTATATAGCAAGTTCGTTTTCTTGCACCATCGCGCGACGCAGTTTACTTACAGTTTCCGCACGCTTAGAAAACAGTTGGAGCTGTGGTGGTTCATTTAAAGGGGACTTGAGGTACGTTAAAACACATTCCCTAAGTAAACTTTTCTCGGTTTACAAGGCGCGAGCAACAAACAAGTCAAGACGTGAGCTGCAAGGACATGGACTGAGACCAATGTGCCAGTCCCCTCCAAAATATGAGATATGTTACACCCTGTTAAACATGACATAGATCTTCTAGTGTACTGTGTACCCTGCGAATGCGCCAGAAGCTCCTACTTGTGTGTGGAGGTTTGTACTGAGCACAACTGGCGTATTAAACAAAACTCGGCATTGACTGGGAAAAGGACATAAAAATTCTATTTGAAAAGACGAGCCTTGGCTTACGCACCATCGTACTGATTCTGATATATCAAAGAGTGTCGATATCAGACTAAACAGCAAAAATTTTAACAGAGTCCTAGATTCATACTTAATAGGCAATGGCGGTGAGTTCTGGATATAGAGCGAATGCAGACGCGCATGCTTAACGCTTGTAGGAGGCAGGACCGGCAGTTTCAAACGTGGCAGTGCCCACTCGCGGCACGTGATTTCACTGGTACCGCGACGGGCAGGGTTACGGAATTCGCCTTCCACGTTCGCGTCACTTCGGCACTCTTTGATTGGATCCAGATGCTGCAGTCATGTCCATATAGCGAACAACCTGCAGTTACCGAGGCGTTACTCCAGACGACGATGTTGGAGATAGCTGTCGAAAGGTTGTGTGTTTTATTCAAAATGACGCAGTTTGTAAACCGATGTTCTTCGGTTAAAGATCAGTGAGGGTGGCTTCTCTGACAGTAACATTTTCCTGGCAAATGGCCGCCATTGAAACTGAATGCAGAGACTCGGTAGAGCCGGAAGGTAGTCTTGACTACGTAGTATGTAACAAGAGTCTAGGGAACATTCCATACGTGCGTGAAACAGCCTGTGCTATAACTGGCGTAGTTATGGAATCATAACGGCTCCGTGATCTCTGCGACTATTTATGAACACCATACAGGTGTGAATTATTGGCTGATAAGTGTTGCTTTCCTTTTGGAAAGTAATATATGAAGTATCTGGACTACGCCCATACTGGAGAGTTCACTTGAAAGCTGGGTACGAAGAAGGTGAAACACCAGTGGAAGTTTGGTTTACGAACATTTACGAATTAATCTATCAGAAGAGCATAAAGCAAACAGTGTGTCGGTATACTGGAGTATGGGGGAGTGCTGCTACGGTCCGTCGGCGCCTGGAGGGCAAGTGCACTGTGTAAGGCAGCGTGTAAGTAGCTAACACAAGAAGTAGGCTGTTCTGCGGACCGCCTGGAGGGAACAGAGGAGCAGTGTCTTCGCAATGCAGTGTTAAGTGCCCAAGGCAACGCATCGTAGATAATTGACGTGTGGAAGGAATGATTCCTGTGAGGCAGACTTCTCAAGGCCAGACAGTTCTCCAATGGACTTGTTTCAAGAGGGACTCGAAGTTTATAAGGAAAGTACTGAAACTTTGATAAGTCTTACACACCGATGGCTACAAAGTCTTAAATCTGGCAGCAAGGTAGTGAAGTGCTGCAGCGGTTCATCGACCGTGCGTGCAGTATACATCCTAGCATAAGATTTACCGTCGAAATGGAAAAGGACTGAAAGTTGCCTTTCTAAGATTTGTTGATGGAGCTGAACGCAAATTGACGGTCATTCTAGGTACACCTACAGGCCTCTAGCTCCATAGAAGAAGCTAGCTCTGCTGGGAACCCTGGTACACGGGATCTGGGTTATTTCATACAAGAGTCACCTCGGTTCCGAGTTTAATCATCTGACGACGGTATTCAGACCGAACGGGTATTCAATCTTTGACATTGGGTCATCTCAATCTAGGCAACCAAAATGCAGTGCGATTCAAACAGTCCAAGAGTACCAATACGTAGCGCGGCTTCCGTTCTGCGGCACAAAGCGAGTAAGATAACGTTTTAAATAGGCAGGGATTCATGCCGCTCTTCAGGCCACTCAGGAAAATTAAATGTAGCACCCTGTTAAAGATATTCTCTCCCTAAGTGTGCCACGGGTTTATAACATTACTTGCAAGTTTGTGTGGGAGGTTGAGGGGGGGGGGCGAGGGGGGGGGGAGAGGGTTGAGCAGTTTCGTGGGGCACTCATTACAGGCTATCGCAGAACTCCGTGTTGAACATCAGCTTGGCCTTAAGTACAGATATTTTGAAATATCAGAGGTGGCCGACTAGGGCCTAATGAATAATATAACAACAGACAAGATTATGGCTCACTCTTCGAACAATAGGGAACAATTGGAAATTACACTATATGATAATCACTATATGATAATAATTTCAACTGAGTCACGGTTTTGCACTTAGCAGTACATGGAAGCGTGCGCTTGGCAAAGAAAAATCGCGGAGGAAGACTTCCCATACTCCAGCCCCTGATATTTGCTGGCACTGCAAGTGACACTGGACAACGAGCACAAAAGTAATCTATTAATGCTGAGAACACTACATCAGCAAACACCACCTGCGTCACGTCGTAATGATGTAATCTAGCCGATGAGATGCCGTCCTCTGGGCGTAAACATGAGAACCTCAGCAGTTTGACGGCTGTCAAACTTATCTCCTGACGACTACGATGGGGGCAGAAATAGATAGCTTGGTATTTTATTCGAATTCGATGCGGTAAGCTAATATTGAAGTTATATGCTTTTCTCACTGTTATTGGAGGGACTGAGTCGGGAATTACTGGAGATAATGTAGTTAGCAGTTAGTCCATTTCTCTTAAAGTGTTTTCTACGATTTCATGTTGACGGTATGTTCCAGTGTGTGGCCTAATCTTTACATATGCGATGTATAGAGAAACATCGCGAGAAAGGCATACTTTAATATATATGCAGATGCTAGCAGTGTGTAGGTTCTGCTGTTGTATTTTCGCTAACTGGACCTGTAAATGTCCTCAATATGTTCCAAGTGTCAGCCTTGGTGAGGAAAGTGTTCTTGTTGTTGTCACAGCATTATGTCGGAGCTAAGTGAATTCGAACGTGGTAAAATTTTGGTGCTCTTATGGTACGTACTTCCGTAACCAAGAAAACCGAAGTGTTCGGTGTTTCAAGAGACACCACATTGAAGATTTATATCTCGTACAGGAAAGGGAGAAGTATCACCCGCTAAGTTACATCACCGACGAAAGTATATGTAATCGAGACAATAGGTCTTTGACGAGGATTGTGCAGAAAAAATTGAGGACGCCAGCTGTAGAAGTCACTGCCGAGCAGAATGTCGCATTCGCGAAATCTGTCAGCACCAAAACAAAACGAAGGAAGAGAATTACAGGACGGACTGGAACTCCAAAGCCTTTCTGCAGTGATGGCAATGCCAGTAACAGGAAAACTCGGTGCCGCTGTCTTAAAACCTCGACTATGGAGCAATGAAAGAAAACTATTTGGTCGGATGAGTCTTGCTTCACAATGTTTCTGACTTCAGATCAAGTTGACGTGCCAGAAGTGAGTTAATTGAATAAAAGCTAAAACCGTCAGTAATACAACTTGTAACACTCAATAGCTCGTTTTTGGACACGAATGGCGTTCCAAACAGGTTGTATAGATGCGTGAACATACGCATACAGACATCACGTTTAGCTTGGGTTTTACTTTAATTTTTTTCCTTAGAGTTTTCAACAGAAATATAAAATATGTTGATGTCAATCTCATTTACTGATACTCTCCTATGAATATTGTTAGAGCAACTATAGCTAAATGCAGATCTGCCACACATTCTCGCTGAAGTCACAATAGATTTTATGCAATTTTACAATCCTACAGTTGTTAGTGTTAGCGTCGTCGTTAAAGAACAAATCATAAGCGACATAAGCACCCAAGATGAATTAACATAAACTAAAATACGTTCGTTGTTTAAGAAATAAGAAAAAATGCCTCATTAGCCAGTCTTTTCACAAGCTATCTGAATGCCTACACTGAGAGACTGAAAAGTTCCGTTAGCCACGTGGCAAGTACCAGTGTTAGTTACGAAATATGAAATGATCGTATGGCATTAGTGGACGGGAAAGACCGTTTGTTTGCTTACTCCGACTGTTGGAAGTTATTCTACTTGACGCCTCTTCGGCTACTTGCGCGTCGATCCAGATGAGATATAATCATGAAGACAACACAAGACACCCACTCCCTGAACGAAGAAGTCTCTTATCTGGCGGGGAATCTTATCCGAGATCCCAGGATCTAGAGATAGCGTCTATAAACACTTGTTCTTTAAATTTTAAATAGTACAGATTGTTAACAAATAATAATCATATATGTGAAAAATCATAATGAAAATAGTTTAAATGAGAAAAATACAACAACAAAAACGTTCTTGAGCATTACAATTAATTTTTTTCCGGACATAAATTTCTTCTTGTCGTGTAAACTGCCCTCTTCCGCGTCTTGCTTTAGTCCTGCAATGGATTACCCTATTGTAAGTTTGTCAAACTCATACACCAACCCTTTTGGTTTTCCAGTAGACCATGAGCATGTAAGTAATGAAGTTGGTAAAGTTAACATCCACTCTGACTTTAGTTATGTAATTTCGTAATGCCCCGGTAACAACATTAAAGTGGATTATTTTGTGGTAGGATATAGTTTAGCTGCGGATTGAAATAAAAAGTCTGTCGTGTGGTTGGTTTCGGAGCTCTTTGTCAGCAGGGCAAACCCTCCTCCAGTTGCGTAAACGACAATCGCAGTAGATGGAAAATGGAGACTCTGGACCAAATCTGATGTTTGAAGTTTGAGAGGCCTTCATTCAAGGGCAGCGGGAAATAAGACTGGACTACCTTGACCTTGAATATATGCAATCCAAATGTCAAAGACAGAGTCGCCACTGTTAGAAGAAGAAAGGAGTGAAGAAGGGCGTCAACTTATCCATATGAGGGGTTTTTATCCTTGTCACTAAGTACTGTTCTGTAAAGCTCTACATCTGTTGAAATTTTAGCGTAAGTCGATATAGTGTAAGGTGCACATATAGCTATGTTTGCCCGCATGTCTCCCAGTCGGTGAGTGGTTGCTTGCATTCTGTATTTTTGGGTTTTCCTCCTGTTTCCACTCACGTTGAAGATCTCTTCTTTTCTCGTCGTTCCTCTTTAGAAGACAAGTAACCGCCTTCGAGGGAGAATTCTCCAACAGGTTCTTATTTATAGTTATTTTACATGTACCGATAGGGGATTACATGAGGGCCCATGGTTTGACTAAATTTTGTTGTGATATTGCCTGTTATCCCGTTAAGCAGTATTATTATTTTCATCAGGGAAAACGCCGTTGCATTTCTATTGATGTGAACATATTCTAATCCACGACACCCATTAATGTTGCCTTCCGCTTTTGGATATGGAAAGAGTTTCGCGAGATGGTAGTCTTTGGAAAATACGTAAGTGTACTTGATTCATATTCACAGCGCTCTAGTTGTTTTCCACAGCTGCCCCTTGCATCCTGTTTGTGACAGATCTCAAATGTTTTACTTCCATCCTTAGAGGTCACCTATCTGACTCCTAGTGTTTTGTGAACGCCCACAACTCGTGCCCTCGGTGTATCTAGGTTGTCGCAGCTCCTAACGTTTAGGATTATATATTTTCGGCTATTGAGTTGTGCTATCAACGCTGTGCTATATCCATCAGTATCTCGTTTCATGAACGCTATCTCGTCCTCATTTCGTATTACGACACCGACGTCAAAAGTATATGCTTTTACGACTAGTGTTTCATCAGACTTCGGTATACTTGATAACGTTTCGTTAAAAAGCTGTAGCAACGGTTCCAGGGACAGCACGAAACGAAACATAAAGAACTATCTGCCCAGTGGAACACCCTGTTGAATATCAAAAGAAATGGATAACCAGTACCTAACGGATATGCCGGTGAGCATATTCCGAATGACATTTAATACATTTTCTTCCAGGTCCACTCTTTCCCTTATTATCAATATATAATGATGGCCGACAGGGCAAAATGACTAATGTAAATTGATGAAATAAGGGCGCATTTGATACTGACCACAACAGCTATTAAAAATAATGCCTCTAATTTCAGAAACAGCTGTTCCGCGGACGAAAACTTGTCTGCTTTTTAGACAATGCGATCATCCTGCTGTTAACACCTCTGGCTCTAGTTCTGTATCCAAAATTCAGTAGTGTAATAAGCCGCAGATTTTCGAAGTTTTTCAGTCCACTCCTGTTTGGTAGGGGAACAGTTTTACTCTCTTTCTTCTCGTTAGGCACAATCCTGCCACTAATTACGTCATTTAAAACATCAATTAAAGTAGTTCGTGCGATATCTCAGATATTGTGATAAGACTCTGGGAGTTTCATCAGGTACTGGAACTTTGTGAGTTGGTGATTTAACAATGACGTTGCAGACTTCGTCCACGCTAAAACCTGCTACAAATTCTCTATTGTCGTCTTCAGTGAGTTCTCTGTTTAGCGATTGTACGGCTTTAGCTATTACATCGTTATCGACGTGATTCACGAAATAGAAGTTCTGGTAATGGCGTTGTATTTCTTTCACAATATCGCTTTGATGAGTAATAAATTAACCGGGTTTCGTCGGAGAAGGTTAATTATTTCATCTATACCTACATCATATCCGCAAGCCACCTAGTGGTGTATGACGGAGGGTACTTTTTGTATCACTAACTTAGCCCTCCAAACACGCTCTTCTGACTGGTTAGATGCGGCCCATTACGAATTCCTCACCTGCACAAACGTCTTTATCTCAGAGTAGCAATTGAAACGTATGTCCTCAAATATTTTCTGGATGAATTCCAATTTCTGCCTTCCTCTGACGTTCTTGCCCCCTACTGCTCCTTCTAGTACCACGGAAGTCATTCCCTCATCTCTTAACATATGTTCTATCATCCTGTCCCTTCTCCTTATCGGTGTTTTCCACATATTCATTTCCTCTCCGATTCAGCGCAAAACCTCCTCATTCGTTACCTTATCAGTCCACCTAATTTTCAACATCCGTCTGTAGCACCACATCTCAAATGCTTCGACTCTCTTCTGTTCTGGTTTTCCCACAGTCCATGTTTCACTACCATACATATGAGGTACCCCAAACGGACATCCTCAGATATCTTTTCCCCGAATTAAAGCCTACGTTTGATACTAGTAGACTTCTCTTGGCCAGAAATGCTCTTTTTGCCAGTGCTAGTTAGCTTTTGATGTTTTCCTTGCTCCGTCTGTCATTGTTTATTTTACTGCCTATGTAGAAAAATTCCTTAACTTCATCTACTTCGGAGCCATCAATCCTGATGTTAAATTTCTCGCTGTTATCTTTTCTGCTACTTCTCATTACTTTCGTCTTTCCTCGATTTACTTGCACTCCAGGAGGTCAAGTAATTCTACTTCACTTTCACTCAGGATAGCAATGTCATAAGCGAATCGTATTATTGATATCCTTTCACCTTAAATTTTAAACCCACTCCTGAACCTTAATTACATTTCCACTATTGCTTCTTTGATATACCGATTGAACAGTACGCGCGAAAGACTACATCCCTGTCTTACACCCTTTTTAATCCAAACATTCTTTCTTGGTCGTCCACTCTTACCATTCGCTCTTGACTCTTGTACATGCTGTATATTACCCGTCTCTTCACCTTCGCCGGCCGGGGTGGCCGAGCGGTTCTAGGAGCTACAGTCCGGAACAGCGCTACCGCTCAGGTCGCCGGTTCGAATCCTGCCTCGGGCGTGGATGTGTGTGATGTCCTTAGGTTAGTTAGGTTTAAGTAGTTCTAAGTTCTAGGGGACTGATGACGTCAGAAGTTAGGTCCCCTAGTGCTCAGAGCCATTTGAACCATTTCTTCATCTTCAGCCTGCGACGTAGGCATGTCTACCTGAACTGTAATTGTCGTAGTTCACTTGCTGTCTATTCTGGTATGAAAAGTTCACAGTAAAACTCTCTGCCCTACCTTCCTATTCGTAAAGAATCCTACGAATCCTACTCCTGTTAAACCATTTTCTGCAGCTGTTTGTGTTCGCTATACTCATCCTACCAGAAACCCTTGTCTTTTTCCATTTCACAGACCCCTACTATATCTAGAATGACCCTTTGCATTTCCCTTCCCAGATTTTCTGATTCCCCACCACGTTCAAGCTTCTGATTTTACACACCCCGATTCGTAGGACGTTATCCTTTCGTTGGTTATTTAATCTTTTCTCATGGTCACCTCCTCTTTCGAGGTCCGCTCCCTGAGATCCTAATGGGATACTGTTCCGGAATCTTTTGTCAATGAATTGTTCATCGTGATACTTTTTGCATTACAGGCCACATGTCCTGTGGATGGACCGTACGTCTCTTTATTGCAGTGGTTTCCACTGCCTTCTGCATCCTCATGCCGTTGATCGTTGTTGATTCTTCCGCCTTTAGAGGCAGTTTCTCATCTCAAGGACAAGAGATTGCCCTGAACCTCTGTCCGCTCCTCCTCCCTCTTTGGTAAGGCCATTGACAGATGGAGGGTGATTTATACCTGAAGTCTTCGGGTGCGAATGCTGATTATTGATAGAAGTTTAAGCGGTGGCGTGTTTCTAACCCGGGGCTGAGGACATTTTGATCAGTAATTAAGGACACTACCCCTCTGCCATTGTAATCAGTGTTGGTCCTCTTATATTTTCTTTTGGTGCAGTAGAAGTTACCCTTACATCTACCGATTTAGTTCCGTTACGAGCGACGTGTTGAGTTTTGTCTGCAAGGAAGTCTTGAATCCAGTCTCAAATCTCCTCCGATACTCGCGTTCGTACTTTTTTCACTAAAAGGCAGTGCGAGATGGTGTGCAACGGCTTTCTGAAGTCAAGGAACGCTGCATGAATCTGAGTGCTATACTCTACGGAACAACAGAGCAAGCTGAGTTTCGCAGGATCTCTGTTCGTGGAATTCATGTTGATTTTCATAGAGGAGATTTTCCTTCTCCAATATCGTCTTAATCCTTAAGAATAAAACATGTTGCATAATTCGACAACAGATTGGCATCAACGATATATACGATGGCTATTCGGAAAGTAAGGAACGATAGGTCGCGAAATGGAAACCACAGTGAAAATAAAACTGTTTTATTTGCCACAGTTAGCTACAGCTTCCAGCTACATATTTCTATAGTCGCTGATGCGATTTAGACGTTTGTTACAGCGTTGTACCAAATTTCCAATGCCCTCGTTATAGAAGGCAGCCGCCCGTGCTTTCCGCCAGTTCTCTACGCTGACCTGCAGCTCATGTCTGTGCCAAAATGTTGTCTTCATAGCCAGCGGTTCATGTGAGCAGAGGTGAAACTCAGAGGAAGACAATTACGGGCTGTATTGTGGGTAATCAAACATTTCAATTGAAAACGATGCAGGAGCATCTTCATTTCCCCTGCAGAATGCGGCTGCGAATTGTCTTGAAGAAGAAACCGCACTACAGGTATGTAATGTTGGCTGCATAGCTTCAGGCGAAATATCTTACCAGGCCCTTGCACTTGGCGGGAGCCTTTATTGTTATAAGTATCTTTATGTGCTCCTGTGTGCTCAGAACTAAAAAGAACGTCGTAATACGATCGACGGGCATACTAGAGACACTGCCCAACACACCGCGCAAAACTTTCCGAATAACCATCGTATAATTGTGTCCATCTGTTCTACGGCCGTTCTTAGAAAACGGAATGACCTACTCCTTCTTCCAGTCACTAAGTACCTTTTGTTGCTGAAGCGATCTACAACAAATTGCTCTAGAAGAGGAGCAGGTTCTTTCGCATAATCTTTTCATGTATCTCTTGTGGTCCTGACGTCTTTCCAGTAACAAGCGATTGTAGTTGTTTTTCTATTCCGCGGTCGGTTATCTCAATATATGCCATTATGAACTTCGTGCGACGATAGAAAGGAGGGTCCATGTTATGATCTTCTGCTGTGAAACAATTTAGGAAAACCGAATTAACTGTTCTGTCTTCTTTCTGTCATCTTCCGTTTCTGTGTCAGAATGGCCACTGAGTGAATGAATACTTACTGATTTTACATACGATCAAAACTCGGATCGGTTGACAAATTTTTACTCTCAAAGACAATGAACACTTCTCTCATTGTTCTCCTTAGGTTCGTTTTCGCATAGTTCAGTTTTTGTTTGTCATCTAGTTTGCTATTTCTCTTGAATCTGAGATGAAGTTCTCTTTGTTTTCGTAGCAAATTCTCTAACATGTCTATTATACCTTGATGGGTCTTTCCCGTCCCTAAATACCTTATATTCACCAAGGGCATATTGACGATTCCTTTGAATTTTTTCCATTTGTTTTCCACATCTTCGTCTTCATCACCGAATGTTTGATACTGACTGTTCAAATACTCTCACATTTGTATCCTGTCACTCTTGCAAAGAAAAAAAAGTCTTCCTCCCTTTCATAACATTCTTTGTCAGACCTGTTGTCATAAAGGCTATCACAGCCTTATGATCACTTATAGCTTCCTCAACGTTAACTGATTCGATAAGTTCAGGTCTGTTTGTTGCCAGAAGTTCTAAGACGTTACCGTAACTATCTGCTCAAAGTAAATTTCGGACAAGACATCAAGAAAAACGTCTCACAAAAACTGTCTCCGGCACCAGTTTTGATAACATGAGACTCCCAATCTATAAATTTGTAGTCATCCCCTATTGTAACTGCAGGGTTAGGAAAATTACTAACGGCATTCTGCATGTTCTGTCTATCACTATAGCACCTGACCCAGGCGGCCTATAAAAGCATCCGGTTACCATTTTTGACCGATCTTTTATACTTCACTTGGATTAATTCACAATCGGAATCCGTATTAACCTCGGTAGATTTTATCGAATTCCTTACTCCGGTAAACTCGCCGCCACCACTGGCAATTAATCTATCCTTACGATACATACTCCAATCCGAACTTAGGATTTCGTTGTTATTAACACTCAGTTTCAACCAACTTTCTGTTGCTAACACTATCTGTTGCTTGATAACTTTCAGCAAGCGATACAAATTCTGGCCGGCCGGAGAGGCCGAGTGGTTCTGGGCGCTTCAGTCTGGAATTGAGGGACCGCTACGGTGGCAGGCTCGAATCCTGCCTCGGGCATGGATGTGTGTGATGTCCTTAGGTTAGTTAGTAATTCTAAGTTCTAGGGGACTGATGACCTCAGAAGTCCCATAGTGCTCAGAGCCATTTTTTTAGTAATTTTGGGACTTTTCCTTTACTAAAATTATCTGAGCCTCTGGTTTAGATCTTCCACTCTGCTCCAAACTAGAGGACCCCGTTCAACCCTGGGAACAACGCTACGAATAGACAGTTTAGCCAGCACCCCGCGTGCGATGCTAGTTGCGTTCACCAAATCAGCTAGCCGCCGATAGAAATTGAGGATGCTCACATAACCGAAGTGGCAGGCGTCAGTCGTGCCAGCATGTGCCCACTATATGGGTCCGGTTGCACCCAGTGCTCTCGACAGCTGCCGGCAGGGCCTCCTCCACAACACGAACGGGACCCCCGGCAAACATATCAAGTGACCGCTGACATTCTTTCCCGCTTTGCCTGCTATTTTCGTGAGGGGCTCCGTCATCCACTTAACAATGGCATCCAAAGCAGGCTCAGAGTTATCCTCAACATTCGGTAGCACCGCGTACACGTTGCTAAGGCATAGAGAGCCAGCTGCGGGACCTTCATCGCTTTCCGTCCGGCGACAGGCGAACCCACCACTGTCTGCCACCCACTCTCGAGTGAGGACGAACCATTAACGTGTTGCGAATGAGAAGATGCAGTGACAGCTGGGTCACCAGGGGATTCCAAGACACCAAAGGTGTCGCAGGTGTCGTCCCCAGTGCCGCGATGCCGCTGTAACTTTGAACACTAACCAGAACCATGTCGACGGTTGCCAACGCTTCTTCCAGCTGTTTACGGACAGCAGCCATTTCTCCTTGTGTCCGCTCTCAACAAGCACAGTTATTAGCCATATCTTAGGGTATATATATATATATATATATATATATATATATATATATATATATATGCAGGGTGGTCCATTGATGGTGACCGGGCCAAATATCTCACGAAATAAGCATGATACGAAAAAACTAGAAAGAAAAAACTCGTGTACTTGAAGGGGGAAACCAGATGGCGCTTTGGATGGCTCACTAGATGGTGCTGCCATAGACCAAACGCATATCAACTGCGTTTTTTAAAATAGGAACCCCGTTTTTTTATTACATATTCGTGTAGTAAGTAAAGAAATATGAATGTTTCAGTTGGACCACTTTCTTCGCTTTATGATAGATGGCGCATGACGAGGAGAATGACGAAACACTAAAAGCTGCTCCGCAGATTTCTGACTATGCCCTAAGGCAGCTAACACTTTAACAGAAATAAATTTCTCTAATTCAGCGGATGTATCGCCGCCGTCACCCCCCGTCCACTTTCTCCAGTTTGCCGATGACACCGTCTTCCTTGCCCTTGCCCCCACCCTGCAGCGCTCCCAACACCTTCTCCAATCCCATCACCGCTTGGTGCAACCAGTGGTTGCTCAAGGTCAGTCCCTCCTAAACCCAGGCGATCATTGTAGGCAAAACCACCCCTTCCTTCCGCCTCCTTGATTTCTATCTCACCATCTATGGCCGTCCTGTCGCCCTCATCCCCACCCTTAAGTACCTTGGCGTCACCCTCGATCGTCGACTCTCCTGGACCCCCCATCTCCGCCAAACCAAGGCACGCTCCCGACTCCGACTCCTCAAGCTCCTTTCCGGCCGTACGTGGGGTCTGGACCCCTCCACCATACGCCACACCTATAAATCCCTCATCCGCTCTATCCTTTGTTATGCCCCTCCGGCCTGGATCTCCGCCCCCCCCTTCCTTTTATAAATCCCTTCAAATCCTTGAACACCATGCTCTCCGCCTCCCCTATTGCATCCATCTCCCCTCCCCCACGCGGATCATGTTCGATCTCATTCCGTTCCCCCACCTCCTCCTTTTCCTTGAAAGGATACCGATCCTGTACACCTCCCGCAAACTCGGTCCTCCTCACCCGCTTGTCTCGCCCATCCTCTCCCGCCCCCGCCTGCTGCCGCGCCTGTATTCCCACGTCCCACCCTGTCTCCATCTCTCCACCCTCCTTACCCTCTCCCAAGGTGGCTTTCACCAGCTCCCTCTCCCTGGTGATGCCCTCCTCCCCTCCGTCTACCCCTCCTACCAACTTTGATCCTCCCTCCCTCTTCCTGTTTTTGCTCCTTTGGGTACCCTCCCACCCTTCTCTCCCTCTTTCCTCCCTCCTCCATTTCTCCCCACTCCTACCCCGGGCTTCCCCTCCCCTGTCCCTCTCCTCCTCCCCCCATCTCCTCAGCCATTGGCATCTTTGTTCTCCCCTTTCCCCCAACTCACCCTTCTTCCTCTCTTGGCAGGTCCCCAGACTCGCGCACGCTCAGTGGACATTCGCGCGCCGGAGATCATCGCCGTCAGTGTCTCGTGTGTGCCGTCGTGTTCAGTGTTCACCGTCACACTCCATCGTTCACCTGTGCCATCGCCATCTTCAGTGTTAGTGCATCGTGACAACAGTTTGTAGTGTGGATTATCGTCGAGTGTGAACGGCTTCGTGTTTGTCTTTCTGTGTCTACCGTTTTATTACCCACCGTTATGTCACCTTTGTGTATTCTTTCTGTGGTTTATTTATCTACTCTGTGGCTGAAGAGTGGCGTAACGTGCTGCTGGCAGCCTGCCTGTTTGTACGGCTTTGAAAATAACAATAAAGGAAAAAAAAGGCGGATGTATTTACAGTCACCTTGTACTAGATACTCTGCTTACCCGAAAGCTATTGCACGAAATAAGGATGCTAACTAGAATGCTATATACCAGTACGAGATTTAAACTTAGTGACATGACATGCCGGTCCGACGGCGGGAAAGTTACGGTAGGAAGTTGCCTTATACAAGGATATGCACGCAAAAAAAAAAAAAAAAAAAAAAAAAAAAACTTACAGTAATTTCCCAACCTCCAGTCTACACGGTATAATACACAGGTACAGTTCACTTCTTTGCAGAAGCACGTGAAAACACCAGAAAGTAAACTAAATTACTGGGTACCAAGCAAATGCTCCTGCTGCTACCGCTGCTGGCGCGTCCGCCTTTTCGCTGCGGTCTGAAGCAACGTAAACATCTAGAAGGGTGAAAACGTAAATTTTGCACTCGCTTCCTCTCCCGGATTCAAGATTCTCAATATCGCTGACTGGGATACTTTCACGTACAAGGATGTCCGTGCCTGTGGTTGCTTCGAGTGCGACGCTGTATTATTTGAAACCCAGGCATATTTAAGTTTGGTTTATGAAGCCCAGGTACAGTTATGTTTGTATATGTCACTTGTCGTAAGTCGGCATCAGGCTGAAATACGAATTGCTGCAGTGCAGCTACGTTCAAATCAGACGTGATTCTACTACTGTTGAGGGTAAAAACTGTACATGCTGGCGACATAAGTCAGTTAGCTTGTTTCGCATCCAGTCGGATTACTTTGAGTTCTCGGACCATTGTAATTATGTATCTTTCATGCTGTCAGAATCGTGACTTTCATCAGTTTTAGAATTGGGTGTTTTAACGACGCTGTTCTTGGGTGATATTTACATTAGGTTCTACTTTTGTACTGCGTGTGCTGATGCTACCTCACTTTACAGGTAAAGCCGGCTGGAGGACCATACTGATAATCTGTTCCATGCTTTTCTTTTTATTTTAAGTTACTGGCTTTCGGGCCGTGCCCATACAGACATCTCAATAGCATAGTGTCAATTATAGGCATACGAACGTAAGGACAGCCCAACACCCAGGCCTCGAGAGCAGAAAATCCTTGAATGGCCCTTGTTCCTGTACCTCATCTTTGATTTCACGTGCATGCAATTTCCAACTGATCTCTATCTACGTTATGACCGTCACTTTCTCCGTGTTTGTGTGCACCGGCTGCACTGCTGGAAAGGTTGGTGGTACAATGACAGGAAAATGCTTTGTGTACTGCCGCTAGGTCTCGTGAGTTGTTTGTCTGTCTTACTCGCGAGGCCTGGCTCCATTCGCTGGGGTACCTGGCGGCGAGCAACGAAGGTGAAGCAGAAGAAGTGCGGAAGGCGAGGCCGTGACTTCACGTTGTGGTTCAGGAAACTGACTGAATTGATGTGACAGAGAGCCACTGAAAACTTCATTTTGTAATACTGCATCAGACGGAGGTTCTTGAGTGTCCTTTCAGAAGACCATTCCGTCGTGAGAACTGTTCCTTTCGTACATTCGTCTTTTCTTAGTAGCTGTCACTGAAACTACATCTTTATGTATAAATTGTTCCATGTCGGGTTTGCTTGTAACGGTGGAAGATCTTCATTACGTAATATGTCAGATTTTCGTTCGATTTTAAATGGCCTTGAACGAACTTCGCCCGGCAGTTGATTTTCTGATACTAGGTCAGCTAAGACTAATCTCTTCCATTGCTGCAAATAATTTTGCAAAACTAAAATAAAGCAAGAAAAAACTTGACCTGAGTATTAAACACGCACCTTATATCATCCAACCGTCATATGTGATGGAAAACTGTCTTTTATCTCCATTTCTACATTCCAGACCCTACTGAAAACATTCAACTTTTGTTGACTGGGCTAGTGTCCCTTTTTCATGTTTTCATCTTCACCACTGTTGCTTAGTACTTATTTCAGATTGCAGTTTTCTACTTCAGGCGGGAGGTTAAACACATGATCAACTTTACAGTCTGCATTTGCGCTGGTAACAGAAACAGTACTTCCAATACCGTCGCATAATGAAATTCAGTTCCGCCTCCGTGCTTCATCAATAGCCAGCACACGATCCAGCAGTTTTGGGAGAAAGCTGTACTGTTTCTGATATAAGCTTCACATCCAAAAGCCGCCTTCATACTATGAGATGTCTTCGTCTACCTGATTCTATAGCTTATTATGAATCGCTTTGGAAAGAGTCTTGTATGTATGTGGTTACAGTGATATTTCTCCGTAGCTGTTGACATCAACTTTGTTCCTTTCCTATGTGAAGGGTGTACTAATGAGCATAACCAATCATTTGAACTCATTCTGTTAACCATATATTATGCGGTACTAGTTATAGCATCTGAAATAGATTTCAGTCACCTATTTTCCACTGTTCTGCTCTAATCCAATCTTTGTAGCCAATAATCTTTTAATACATGATTTTTCACGGAAGTTGCTTATGCACCAGAAACGTGTTGCAAATTTTTGTTTCAATATAGTTTCATACTTAAAGACAGATTATAAGGATGTGCGCCCTACTTAGTTGTGACTGTGGTCTTCATAAAGGCTCGTGACTCTGTTGACAGATCAACTCTGCTTTAAATGCTGGAAGACTTTTGTATAGATGGTAAAAGACGAAAAATAATTCGGTGAACACTAATTTTTAGAAGAGATATCGAAAGCTTTCTAGATGTTAACAGGTATTAGACAGGGGCATGGCCTCTCGGCTGTTTCGGCCAACGGAGTTCTGGCAAAGGTAACTCGAGTAGGGGAAGAAGAGCTGAGAAAGAGTGGAGTAAAGGACCTGGAGCTATTAGGCTGTAAAAACAAAAGACAAAAACGTTAATTATCTTGGTGATGTAATAGAGAGGAATGAACATGGCGGCTGGGCCAATAAACTGGCGATAATGGAGATGAAAATGGCCTTTCAGTTAACTAAAGACATTTGCAATAAGATAATTATCTCCTCTCAAGTAAGGCTAGATGGCTATATTATAACTATATAACCAAAATG
The DNA here is from genome assembly GCF_023864275.1 of Schistocerca cancellata. NCBI lineage: Eukaryota > Metazoa > Arthropoda > Insecta > Orthoptera > Acrididae > Schistocerca > Schistocerca cancellata. Next base: position 267,500,880 of record NC_064634.1, read on the forward strand.
TTTCTATGCAGCTGAATACCTTGATCTGACACTAAGACAGGAGAAATAGAGAACTTGGAAAACATAGCGCAGAAAATTTTAAGAAGAATATTGAGGTTAATAAAACAGAGAATGTGATGTGTAGCTTGCCAGGCGTTGTACCTGGCAGATAAATGCACGAAGGAAGTTATACCAGAACAATGTAATGAAAACGGAAAACCTAGCTTATCAACTTTTATAAATCGAGTACTTTCTCCACGAGGAACAGCATACAATCTAATCAGTTTCCAGTAAGGATTTTATTTCAATAAAACATTTGGGTGTGTCTTACCGGATAGTATGTGATAAAACTACCGACGTCTCGGCTGCTATCACAGGCACTCTGTATCGGCGTGACTACTGTGGTTTATGGTTACTGCTTTTCATTTATTTTTGGAATGTTGGCTTGGCGTCTCGGCATAGTACAATTCGATTCGTTCGCAGAACCAGTCTGAGCGATATCAGGTGCTTCCTTGTTGGGAATATCTGATATTATTTTTATTACTTGTCATCAGAAAATCTGGTGGATACTCTCATTGTGACATTGTGTTGCTTGCACAGTAGCTGCTCGCGTCTAAGGTTTCTGCTTCCTGTCGGCTCCAGTGTGGTGTTTATGTCGAACATTGTGGCAGTTCCACTAGCCTAGTTGGCCCACCGGCCATCTGTTAGTAATAAAGATCAGGTGAGGGTTTATTCTTTGCCGTTCACGTAGGATAGCAACATTACTATCTCGACACAGTCTTTGAAAATGGTACGCATACTTAAATACTTCGTGCGCTCTCTGGTTCCATGGAGTCCCCAACGCAGAGAATGTGCTTAGTTCCGTGAGCGGGAAATCTTTGCATCGAATCTTGCTAATGGTACTTCTTTCGTTCCATGTAATCCCAATAGCAGATTTATTATGACTCTACTTCTTATTGATACGTAAGTAATGAAACATTCATTATTTCCATACTCTTCATGGTGAAGAAAGGAGAAAAGATATTTCTGAAGCAGATTGGAAATAAGCAAGCGATACCCAAGATCTATCAGTCAGATACTATATTAATTTTATTAATGTCATTATACCTATCTTTCTGACAAGCACTGTGACGAAAACTTTTAGTTAAATCAGAATACTCATTTTATTTATATTAGTGTACCTACACCTGTGACAAACTCTTTGAACGAATCAGAATGACAGGTCTCAGAAACAATGAAAACAGTAATTACTGCGAACCCTAGAGGACTTGAAATGAATGCTGAATTTTTGTACGCGCGTGCTTATTACAATGTCTGTATTGCAAAACAAACTTAGGTCACCATCACGCAGTTTCATGGATTACGAGCGTGTCACCAAATATTAGTACACATAACTGGTGGTGTACGAGTGTTAGAATTTTTATGCAATCTTCTCTAGACTTATACTTCTGTTCTGCTGGATGACGTACACGCAATTTTGTACTCTTTTCACAAGTTAATCACCTGCCTTTGAAAATATACGTCGCATGACTGCACCAGCGGGCCATATCCATCTTGAAATGCTTACGTGGGACTGAAAAACAAATATGATGTGGCAAGCGATATTCGATCCACAGACCTCGCGCTTTTGAAATTAACTGCTTACACGCTTGGTTGCTCACGCCCTGAATGTCAGTGACTACACATAGTGCGAGTATATACGAACACCTAGAACTTTCAAACACGATTTTCTCGAATACGACTCAGAGCTGCGTCTTCCTGTTAGCACACGTTGAAGTCCTAGTCACGCTTTACACACCTTGTCAGTATGAGTGAAACTGGGGAAGCGGAAATTCGTATGGTCCGCTTGTTAGTGGTTAGTGGGTGTCCAACTGACAATCGTGTTTACTGTAAAAATGGCTCAAATGGCTCTAAGCACTATGGGACTTAACATCTGAGGTCATCAGTCCCCTAGAACTTAGAACTAATTAAACCTAACTAACCTAAGGACATCACACATATCCATGCCCGAGGCCGGATTCGAACCTGCGACCGTAGCGGTCGTGCGGTTCCAGACTGAAGCGCCTAGAACCACATGGCCATTGCGGCCCCCGTTTACTGTAAGACGGGAGTCCAGTGCCGTATCCAGGGCGTGAATCGCAGCCAGCCGACACAGCATTACACTATACCCACTAAGTATTCAATAGGAACCCAGTTCTCCGTGCAACGACCAGCCTTGAGGAAGTTTCGACGGCAGTGAAGTATGCAGCAGTACTTATCTTCCGTCTCCGGAAAAAGAACGCAACACCAAAAACCAGTTGTGTGACATAAACGAAAGTTACGATATTACAGTGCCGTTGTTATTCTAATTACGATGCAAAGTTCCTTTGGACGACGCATGGTCGACGACATTTGGGGCTTAGATCTGGCCGTGAGTTGTGCACGGATAGCCAAATAGCTCAGTCACCTTACGGCGCGCTAGAGACTAGGACGTCTTGTTTACGGCCTCGCCGCGCAGCTCGCTCGCGGAGTTGTTTACGTGACTTTGCCGTCTTAGCGCGCTATATTTTCTTAGGCAGAGAATGCATTATGTCCACAGAAAATCGACACAGAAGATTAACTTTGCACCTGAATATGCCAGACCAAAATCACTGGAAATCGAACAGTTTATCAGAGATGAAGTCAACATTGACTGCAACGACCTTTATGGCATCCACCTGTCTATAGTGAGCACTGTGGTATACGTGAAATTAGTTAACGAAGACATATGTGACAAAATTCTAAGTGCTACTCGAAGTGGTCTTAAGTTCTGTCACTCTGATTGACGTGACGTAACTGTGGAACATGCGGGACTTGGGCTGCGGACGATACACGTATTTGAACTCGCATTCGAGTTGACTTCAGAGGTAGCGGTGTCTACAGTCCATCCATGTAGAAAGGTGATTAGTCATACAGCTGAAAAGTGAGTTTAGTTCACTACATACCCGGTTCTCAATGGAGTATGACAGATCCACATAGAGCTAACCAAACATGTACCGTCCTACTTATATATTGGTGGCTGCTGTGCAATTATTATTTATGATGGGCAGCCGAAGACATGCTCGGGATGTGCAAAGAAGGACACCTCCGTTCCAGCTGTCTGCAACGCAGAATCACACAGTTACCGCCTGGGGACCTGCCGGCCAGGACCACTTCGACGACGCTACCGCTGACTTTGCCGAAGTTCTCCATAACACCCCCCGATCGCGATCACCACCGACTCCTACTATTGCCACATCGTCGTCTCCGGTAATGCCTCAGGCTGTTATGGACCGACCGACGCTCTTGCCTCCTCCTCCCGACATATGCGGTGGTGAGCAATCTCTAGGACTGGGGAGGGCCCATGACTCCATGGTTGTGCCTACCGATGCTTTTGTGACTGAACATCCGGATCCCCATGCGTCTTCGGACACTGAAGACCACGTGCGCAAGCAACGGTCGCCGAAGAGACGTCTGAAACGACGGCTCGCCCCATCTGACACCGGCATGGCGCAGTCTCAAGACGATGAGGATCACAACTATCAAGATTTTCCTCCTATGGACGATTCCGTGGTGAAAGCACCAGTGTGCACCACGACGGAGGTACAACCATCATTGTGTGCACCGGGCGCTGTACCCATGGACGTTGAACAGCAGCTGAGCCACTCTTCCACCGCCGAAGTGACGCCGCCTTTGGACTCAACAGGTTCTCCACTGGATGCACACTTCCCACGCATCTTTGCGCGGTCTGACGATGTAGACGACGAAACAACCAACGTTGAGGCAGCAGCGAATGCTACTGCTCCAGCCCACGACTGCTAATCGACAGGGTTACTGGACGGGGATGTGCGGCCTACTGGGACAACGTTCCTGTTCGCTGCTGTTCTTCGTGCCTCCATGAGCATCCCAGTAGTCCCAAGTCCACTACAAGCTTACGGGACTGGCTCCAACAATGTCAACACCATTGGCACCCCTGTCAAACTACAATTGCTCCGTGAAATGTTGAGGGAGTTTGACCTCGATGTTGCACTTTTGCAGGAAGTTCGCCTGCCGACGTTTCCTAATATCTATGGCTATGTTTCCCATCTTACACCGTGTGCTGACGGTGGCAGTGGGACTGTTATTCCTTTAAAGGAAGACATTGATGTAGACGAGGTGATTTACCTACCATCGGCTAGGGGTCTTGATGTGACTTTCCATTGTGTCCGAGTCAAAAATGTTTACGGTCCCTCGGGCACATAAAAGCGACGGGAAGGGTGTCGATTCTATTCAGAACAGGTTGCCCGTTTGTTTGTAGGCCGCTACGACCATATTATTCCTCCGGGTGACTTCAGTTGTGTGTTATCCCAGAAGGACCAACATCCCCATTTCACCACGTGCTAGTCACTCAAGCTGCTCGTGCATGAACTGAACCTCACCGATACTTGGGACCGCGTGCATGGTGATCGACGTGGATATACATACGTCACCACCCATTCAGCGTGTCTACGTTTCCCAAGGAATCGTAACTGCCACGCTTGCCGCTGAGTTACGGCCTACCACCTTCTGCGACCATATCGCCTACATTTGCACTGTTTCGCTCCAGAGGCAGAAGTTGTTGCACGGTCGAAGTCTGTGGAAGCTGAATGTCGCCCATCTTAAGGATCCGGAATGCAACCATGACGTAGAAACGACGTCGAACAACTTTGTGATACGTCTTCCTGTGTATCCTTCAATACTCCGATGGTGGATCGACTGCACCAAGCCTGCTTTACGTCGTTCTATGATGAATTACGGTCGCGAGAAAATGATGTGGCAACGTCATACCATGGAATACTTTTTCACAATTCTCCGGGAACTCTCAAACCATGCCTCATCTGTTCAACGACCGGTTGAAATTCAACGGATTAAGGCGAAGATAATCTCTCTTATGCGTCATCGCCTTGAAGGCACAACAATACGCGCTAGATCTCACGATTGTGTGCTAGGAGAGCCTACGTCCATGCATCATATTATCCGAGAGAATCAGCGGTGTCGGAGAAAGCTGGTCAACGCCATCGACATGCCGGATGTTCGTTGACTGACGTCCCAGAAGGACATCGTAAAAGCCTTTGTGGATCAGTACAACCAGTTCTATGCAGCAGAGGACCAGGACATGGCGTTAACGACTCATGTCCTCCGTTCCTTGACAGGTACCCTGGACGAGGCTGCTGCGAGGATTCTCGCAGTGACTATTACGCCTGATGACGCCGCTGATGCTCTTCACAAGGGTGCGCCGGCCGGAGTGACCGAGCGGTTCTAGGCGCTACAGTCTGGAACCGCGGGACCGCTACGGTGACAGATTCGAATCCTGCCTCAGGCATGGATGTGTGTGATGTCCTTAGGTTAGTTAGGTTTAAGTAGTTCTAAGTTCTAGGGGACTGATGACCTCAGATGTTAAGTCCCATAGTGCTCATAGCCATTCATAAGGGTGCGGCGAACAAAGCAACAGGTGCAGACGGCTTCCCGTTGGAGTTTTACTGCACATTCCAGGGCTTCATGGACTCACCGCTGGACTGCGATATATGAAGAACTGATGAACCCTGACCTTCCCCTCTCACCCGAATTTGTAGAAAGCTTGCTTACCCCGGTCCCGAAGCCATCCGAAGGTCGGGGAGTTGGACATTATCGGCCGTTGGCTATGTTAAATTGTGACTTCAAGTTTTTTGCCCGGATTCTTGCCGCTCGCCTTCGGCGTGTCATCTCTCAAAACATCTCTCTGGGTCAAACGCGTCTTGGTGCTGACAGCAACAATCAGACGGCACTCAGCGATTACCATGACGTCATCGCCCTGACCACGACCTGCCTCAGCCGCGGTACCTTAGTGACAGTGGACTTCGACCACGCCTTTGATAGAGTGAGTCATGTCTCTCTAGAAAACGTACTCCGACGGATGGCCTTTCGCCACAAATTTATACACATCATATTGCGGCTCCTCCGAGATTCCACGTTGCGAGTGCTGGTCAATGGCCGTGTGGCGGGCCCTATTAATGTCAAACGGTCGGTCAGTCAAGGATGTCCGCTATCGATGCTGCTTTTCCTCATCGCCCGTGGGCTACTGTTACAACGTTTGAGGAGCCGGCTCACAGGGATAATAATGAGGGGGAATGCTTTCATGTGCCGCTCCTATGCAGATGACGTGGTATTCTTGGTTTTATCGGAGAATGAAGTGCGAGAGCACTGGCATGGATCAACCAGTGCGGGACTACTGGAGGAAGCCGTTTGAACACGACGAAATCCAGTGCTATGTCCGTCGGTAGAGGTCTTCCAGCAGAGAGTGTGGCTCCATTGCTATTAATGGACAAGCTCAAATGTTTGGGGATCACCTTCACGTGTGATACACAGAGCTCGGTCTCATTTAACTATAAACGACTGCTTCAGGCTATCCGCACGAACGTTCGTGGCAACCTTCTGACAGCACTGGACATGTTAGAAAGATGGATTTTGTTAACACTGATCCAGTCTCGCGACTACCCCATTTAGCACAGATTTTACCGATGCGCAAGGCAATGGCACACAGACTTCAGGCGGCGTTCGTCTATTTTGTAAGCGCGGGTCTTATCTCCAAAATCCGCTACGACACGCTGGCACTTCCTCCTCGAGATGACGGCCTCGGCCTTGTCAACGTCCAAGCGACAGCAGCTGCCCTTTATGTAAGTACGATGGTTCAATTGTGGACCCGGATTATTGGGAAGACTGACTGACGAACTGACCCTTCCCTCTCGAGTGGCACCCGTTGCAGTAGCCCATATTTGTTCCTCTCTCACACATGTCAGGACCTTTTTCATCGAATACAGTTATACCCATGCCGACTTGCCTAGTACCAGGAACACCAAGGCACGTGATGTTTACCGCCTAATGATCATAAATCGTACTCGGAATGTTGTAGACAGCCGCAATTCTACGATCGCATGGCCCGTGGTTTGGCGTTCTGAGCACCATATCCTCCTCGACACGAGCGTTCGTGTGACCTGGTGTATGAGAAGGTGATTTCAGTGAGATTGTGTAATACCAGGACTCGGTCCAATGTACTGGAAAAATTGAATATTCTTCGTGAAGACGTGTCTGGAACATGCCTACTGCCTTCGGATTCAGTGTCCGTCTACCCACAAGTTGGCGGAACGTGGATGCCATTTTGTCTGTTCTGCCAGGCGGGCGTTTTCTTTAATTTCTATAATTCCGTTTTCATTTTGTTTGTTATTGATGGTAATTACACATAATTATTTTTCGCCTGGAGGGCGTCCTATGTGATCTCAACAAGTATAAAAAAATAAACAAATAAATTAGTATGATACATGATCTGAAGAAAAACCTGATATCGAAAAAGTATACTTATTTACATTTTAATGAAGTATTTCTTTTATGCAGTGGCCGTCATTTATTTTAGAACACCAGAGACTTTTATTTGCTTTGTCATAATCTAATACATGTAAAAGAAAGAAAAAACGTAGAAAAACAAAGTTGAAATGCGCCACTTCTTAATAGTTTTGTTTTGTATTTCTTATTTCTGTAATGTTCTTGAATTTTCTTATGTAGGTGAATAAAATAAAATAAAAAATAAAAAAAAGTAAAAAATTTCAAGGTAATTGCTAGCAATAAGTGGGAAATCCGGGTTCGATTCCTTGTTCGGCATAAATTTTCGTTGTCATTTCATGTGTTTATGTGGAATTACAAATAAATTTAATATAAAGTAAAGTTCGTAGGCTTGTTTCTACATCTGAATGATCACGTCTATTCAAGTTTCGAGCCAGTCGCTTTAGAGACGCGTTACTAGCGACAGTATCGGAATGCAAATCATTTTGCAATAAATACATACTGTAATGTCACCGTTAGCTACCTTCGAGATCGGACGTGGTGAGTTCGTGCCTTTAAGACGACAAAAATGCCATTGTCGACACCTCACTGAGTTTGAACTACGTCATGTAAGGGGGCTATGAGAAGCTAGATGTTCCCTGTACGATACTGCAGAAAGACTTGTCAGGAATGTAGGCACTGTACTTGGTTGCTGGCAGCGAAGGTCGCGGGAATGTACTATTGTAATAAGACCGGACATCGGATTGTCACGAGGTACTATTGAGGGGGCAGGCTGTCGTTTCCGGCGTATGGCTCTAGCGTAGTGTAGAGCATCTGCAGCAGCAATTTAAGCAGCAGTTGGCACCATAGTGACACAACGAACTTTTACAAATTTGTTATTTCAATGACAGCTTCGAGTCCGACTCTGTGCAGCGTGCAGTGACCCTTAACCACCGTCATTTGCGACATTAGTTACAACAACAGAGAGTTCATTGGAGGGCAAGGTGGAAATTGTTGTTTTTTGTAATGACAGCTGATTCTGCCTCGGTGTCAGTGACGGCACGGTGTTCTTTAGAAGGGGGTCAGTTGACGGCCTGAAACCAACCTGCTTGCGTGCTTGACACAGTGAGGCTACACTTAAGAGTTATGGTGCGGGGGTGCAATGGCGTATGTCTGCAGGAGCACTCTCGATTTTATCCCACGCACTCTGACGGCAAATCTGTACGTCATTCTCGTGATTCGACCTATTGTTCTGCCATTCGTGAACAGCATTTAAGGGGATGTAATTCAACAGGACGACGCTAGCCCATGATTTTGTAACGCAACACGTTCTACAGAGTGTCGACATGTTGCCTTGGAGCGCTCTATCACTAGATCTCTGGTGTCGGAAGGCGTGGAAGTTGGATGAGTGGCAGAGCGGATGGACCTGGATACTCACTGTGGGGTTTCTGTGCTTCGCGCGCCTGCACCGCGGGCCTCGCCGTGCGAGTGCGCCACACTCTTGACCACGTGATGTCCGTGGCCAATCGCGTTTCCGCGGTTAGGTACTTATGTGGCGGCGCGGCGCTACCCCGGTAGTCTGGTACTCGCCATAGTTCACGTGTGCATCTCGACCCTTCTGCGTTCCAGTTCCGTGTGTTGAGATACCTACTGTCGTTGTTTGGAGTTTTCCTGCGTTGTTGCTGGCTCGCCGTGTTTATCACTCCTGTCTTTGCTTCCATGCCTCGTGTTGTGTCCTGGTCGGTCGTAGTGTCTGTCGTCCACTACTCGTTTGTCCTGTCTGTCTGTTGTCAGCGATAGCTCCAGCGGTTCCCCCGCCTGGCGGCTTCTCGTTTCCAGCCAGCGCCGTGCACCGCTCGCAGGTCGTTCGTGGTTATAAGATATGCCTACAATCTCGAGCACGACAACTCGAGTGTCATCCGCATCTAGCTTTAACGGTCTGTATACCTACAGATCCAGTGCGCAGGCATGGAACTCCATCCCACAAACTGACATCTAGCATCTGTACTACACGGTACATGCACGTTTGCATGCTTCCCTTCAGCATTCTGATGATTGTGCCGATTATTAATGAACCATCACTTCACATTTGCATTACCTTATCTCGTGTGTACATTAACATGTGATCTTGCAATGTTAAACATTTAAATATGTTACCTAGGCAAATGTATCCCCATAGTTTCATTACAACACTACTGGCCAATAAAATTGCTACACCTCGAAAATGACGTGCTATAGACGCGAAATTTAGCTGACAGAAAGATGATGCTGTGATATGCAAATGACTAGCTTTTCAGAGCATTCACACAAGGTTGGTGCCGGTGGCGAGACCTACTACGTGCTGACATGAGGAAAGTTTCCAACCGATTTCACATACACTAACAGCTGTTGACCAGCGTTGCCTGGTGAAACGTTGTTGTGATGCCTCGTGTAAGGAGGAGAAATGCGTACCATCACGTTTCTGACTTTGCTAAAGGTCGGATTGTATCCTATCGCGATTGCGGTTTATCGCATCGCGACATTTCTGCTCGCGTTGGTCGAGATCCAATGACTGTTAGCAGAATATGGAATCGGTGGGTTCAGGAGGGTAATACGAAACGCCGTGCTGGATCCCAACGGCCTCGTATCACAAGCAGTCGAGATGATAGGCATGTTATCCGCATGGCTGTAACGGATCGTGCAGCCACGTCTCGATCGCTAAGTCAACAGATGGGGACGTTTGCAAGACAACAACCATCTGCACGATCAGTTCGACGACGTTTGGAGCAGATGGACTATCAGCTCGGGGACCATGGCTGCGGTTACCCTTGACGCTGCATTACAGGAGCGCCTGAGATGGTGTACTCATCGAAGAACCTGGGTGCACGAATGGCAAAACGTCATATTTTCGGATGAATCAAGGTTCTGTTTACAGCATCAGCATCATGATGGTCGCATCCGCGTTTGGCGACATCGCGGTGAACGCACATTGGAAACGTGTTTTCGTCATCGCCATACTGGCGTATCACCCGGCATGATTGTATAGGGTGCCACTGGTTACACATCTCGGTCACCTCTTGTTCGCATTGACGGCACTTTGAACAGTGGACGTTACATTTCAGATGTGTTACTACCCGTGGCTCTACCCTTCATTCGGTCCCTGCAAAACCCTACATTTCAGAAGGATAATGCACGACCGCATCTTGCAGGTCCTGTACAGGCCTTTCTGGATACAGAAAATGTTCGACTGCTGTCCTGGCCAGCACATTCTCCACATCTCTCACCAACTGAAACCGTCTGGTCAATGTTGGCCGAGCAACTGGCTCGTCACAATACGTCAGTAACTACTCTTGATGAACTGTGCTATCGTGTTGAAGCTGCATGGGCAGCTGTACATGTACACGCCATCCAAGCTCTGTTTGACTCAATGCCCAGGAGTATCAAGGCCGTTATTACGACCAGAGGTGGTTGTTCTGGGTACTGACTTCTCAGGATCTATGCACCGAAATTGCGTGAAAATGTAATCACATGTCAGTTCTAGTATAATACATTTGTCCAATGAATACCCGTTTATCATCTGCATTTCTTCTTGGTGTAGCAATTATAATGGCCAGTAGTGCATGTATTAATTATTTTTGGCGTTTCTATCTTTTTCTGTCAGTGTATATCTATCACCCGGCCAGCAGAACAGGTCATCTACACGACAGGGCTATGCACAGACGTCGGTCACTGTAGTGCGATTGCCGACATTGATTTTATACAGGTATCTTCGCTGCAGCCATGCTGCCAACCAAGGACCACTGCCTGACAACCTAGGTGTCAGGTCAGCTTTTCTCCTCAGATTCCACGCAGACCGCTGGAGCCACATGCTCCGAGCTACAAACTGAAGTCCGTCCAGCTCTGTGCGCCTTGCGGCTGCCGTCACCAGCCGCCGCTCTTAAGCCATCAGTCCTGGGTCACCACCCCGCGCAACACTGCCGTTTCCCGTTGGGTACCCCACCGGCCTGTGTCACTCCGGCCATCCGACACCCGGACGCTATCACACCAATCTGACGGAATAACAGCCGACGACCAGAATGCGCTAGTGACACAGCCTCTCTCTGTTGTCTGCCTCTCCGACAGGAATCTTACAGCTATGCGTCCACACTGCTGGGTCTGTGCCGGGGTTCAATGCCGCCACGACTCGCCTACTTTACTGCACCCACGTCTGTTTATATTTAACTATGAAGAACTCTGACAACATTTGGCTGCTCCTCTCTCCTTCAGCAGAGGACCAGTCGCCCACTCCTCCTATCTCGAGATCTTTTATTAAGATCCACCATCGCCTGCTTAGTATGCTAACCAAGAAGTATGTACTGAATAGGCCGTACTCTGTAATAGGTATGTTAGATGGTCATCCCGTCTCATCAAACTTGCAGATTCGTCCAAGTGTGTTGGAAGGGAATTAATTCAGTAATGTTCGAATACTGTGTTGGTGGTACGCTACTTGACACAGGCAGATCGATTAGATACGAGGGTTGTTCAAAGAGTAGCGGATCGAAAGCGTGCTGTACAGAATCTATTTGTGAATTAGGCAAAATCGCCGTGGGCACTTGGGTAAACATGCCACCGACGCACCATACTGAGGGAATCCTCTTCGTAAAACACCATGAAGACGTCGGTAATGGCCTGCTGCACATCCTAAACCCAGAGGGATCGTCGACCCATGAAAGCGATGTGTGTTAATAGCACGAAGAGATATCAGGACTATAGGGCGAGTGGTCGAGTGTCTCCCATTTGTTCGTAATGGATTTACACTGGCCTCCCAGATCGACCAGCGTCTTGCGACGAACCGCGTCCAGTATACTACTCGGCGCAGCACTGCCCGTGGCTGGTTTTAGACAGATGTGCTGCCCCATACAAATTCTTCATTCTCCCACAAAATAATAACAGCGTCCTGGTATTATTTGGAAGCATTTGATAATAATGACACCATAATTCACAAATTTACCGCACGCACGTCGGGAAGGCAAGAATGTCACACCAGTCGATTTCCTACATGCTGGTGAATGTACACCCGCATCGGAGGAGTCGCGACATGTTGCACATACGCTACAGCAATGCAGTTAAACGGAAACGGAACGAGCACTTGAGGTCAGTAGTAGGGATTGCGAAGGGTCAACTCTGATTAAAAACGAGAGCTGTACGAAAATGTAGCTGTTCTATAAAGAAAATGGCGTACAGAACATTCCAGCGACACGTTCCTGAGTACTGATAAAGTTGTTTGGATCTCCACTATGATTAAAGGAAGAGATCAAAGAAATTAGAAGTGTGCTGCTAGATTTGTTACCGGTGCATTCTAGCAATACACGAGTGTTACGGAAATGCTCCGTGAACTCAAATGAGAACCACTGGAGGGAAGAGCAGGTTTCTTTCGGGGACCAGAAGTGAGAACTGATATTTTCAAAGAACTGAGGACAAACCAACTGCCACCAATATCAACCATAACGGTCATGATACTGAGGAAACTCAGAGAATATTCGCATCCATGTAGTTATCCGCTTTTCTTGATCCATTTCCGAGTAGAAAAGGAGAGGGAATGACTACCAGTAGAAGAAGGTAATATTTGTCAAGCACTGCATGACAGTTTGCAATTGTGTTTACTATGGATCAAAAATATCTCGGCACCTATTAGTGAAAATTAATATGGGGTATGTCCAACATTCGATTTTATGATAGACTGAACTTAGATCAGTATACTTTGTATGAGGTGTCTGAATATCTATGGAAGAATGGCAGCCCATCTTTCGTGAAGCGCCGATACCGGCGGAAGTCTGCATGTTGGACGCCATGGTCTGAAACGAAGTGCAGTATCATCTTACTGAAGAGAGATACACACTGTTTATTAGAAGATCCAAATTAAATACAACTTCTGAGAATAGTGTCCACGCAACCTGAGAACACCAGTGTTTTGAGGAACAGGGAATATTAACAGCGACACCGTCCTACGAGGCGGGGATATCTAAGAGGATGTCATGGACCTACGATACAGGGAGCCCCATGGACAGTCAACTGGTAACGACACGGTCCTACGAGGTGGGAGTCCGTAGACAGTCAACTGGTGAGCAGCTAGGTGCAGTATCCACACAGTCCTACAAGGTGACGAGCTCGTGGGCAGTCAAACAGAATACTGCGAAGCGGCGCCCTCCGAGCGGCTGCCGGAAGTGGGGCGTCAGACGTGGCTCACGACGTGGGCGGCTTGGCTGGCCGGAGGTACGGCAGCGGCAGATGGAGTCCGTAGCGGATACTCGTAGCGAACGCTTGTGGCGGCTGCTGGTTGCTCCGAGCTCTGGACGTAACTGGCCATTGAGGGGTGAAACACCGACCTAAGTAGCCGCCCGCGGAAGGGTACAGTGCGACGTACTACTTGAGCATGTGACCACGTAAATTAATGCCCGTAACTGCAGCGCTCTGTGCTGCGAATTGTACGCGAATTAGTGGCGGGTCTGGCATCACAGAGACCTCTGGCGGCTGCTGGCGGCTTTACTGTACGCAGTACCTTGCTTCCTCTACTTACACACAACCTTCTAGGAGAGGCAGGGGTCATATCTGGATTGCGAAACACACATACAATTGTGGCGGCCGAAATATGCTGAAGGCATCCCTGCATACTCCAAGTGAAGCTGTCTTCCAAAGCACCCGATAGGTGTTCCAATGGGTTCAGGGTGGGGCTCTGGACAGACAAGACCATTTCGCGAACGTTGTTGTCCACGTAACATCGCCACACAAACGCTGCTTTATACTAAGAATAATGTCCTTTGAAAAGTTCTAGTCTATTTGGTACGAAATGCTGCAAAATTTGTTCACATTCGTCCACATTTACCTTTCCCTTAAGCACAATAAAGGAGCCACATCATAATCACGGAAATCACCCTCATACCACCTCCCCAGCATTCCAATGTTGGCCCCACACATGATGGTAAGTAATTTTATTCAGTCTTTCACGAAACTTATACGCTTCCATCGGATTGCCATCAGCATCACTCCAAATCACACGTACCCAATCATCCACTATTCAATGCCGTCCCTCTTTACACCACTTCAAGCATCCCTTAGCACTGACTACTGAAATAGATGAGCTATGAGGTGCTGCGAGGCCACTTACTCCATTTCTTTTAACTCCCTATACTTTCATAGTGCTAGCCGAACTGGTGGTGTTCTTTGGAACTTACGAGTAATTCCTGCCGCAGTATTTTTCGATTTTCTACAACCACCCTCTGCAAAGTTGTATGGCCCTGTCCGTCAGGACACGACGTCTATCTGGCCTTCGTTCAACTATATTTCTTCCTTTGAGTTTCTGCATCAGAATCACATCACATCAAATTTTGACTTTGGTGGATTTTGAGGGGTTTAAATTTCTTTGATGGTTTGTTAATCGCGAGATATCCAGTGACTACACCGCCTCCGAAATCACTGAATTCTCCAGACCTACCTCTTATGTTGTTACTGCTTCTCCACTTACAAAATAATACTCCACACCTCCATTTTGTGAGTTAAATAGAATTTAGCTCTCATTTAAATATGTGGCCGAAAGAGTCAGCCTACAGGAATTGTGAAGCCAGCCCTGTCTCCCAGGACCGCGTGCCACAAAAGGCGAAGATTCACTACGAGATGGGGAAACTCACAGGCATCTATTGTCTATTGAGGCCTAAGTGCTGCAGTGCGCGAGTGAGACAACAAGAACTACGTCATAGGGAAACCCAGTAGAACCCTTTTGTGGCCAAGGAGACGTAGCAGTGTTAAATATGACGGACCTAAGGTCGGCCATAAAGAGAAACATTTATGAAAACTATTTAATTCTGTGGTAATACAGGGAATGAAGCCATAGTAATTTTAATCTGCCATACTTCAAAACTTTTCATGGTGATCCCAATAAAACTTGAATATTGATCATATCTATAATAGTTTAAGATTTACTGTTAAAATGAAATTAACAAGTTTTGTAACAAAGACCTGAATGCTAAAATCTGAACGCTTTAGTCGATCTTAAATGATCGATATTTCATATAGAAGCGCAACATTAAAATGACAAACGTTGTAAATATCGCCTCTGTAACTATATTTGTTTAAAAGATATAGTAAATTTAAATTATCAGTATTTTCAGCTAAGCATCAGATTATCATTTCCTCCACACAACACACATTGAACGATGACAGCATGACATCTTATTGAATCATTAGGTAATAGAATATTTGTTGTAAAGTTTAGTACATAATTGTTACACTTGTTCTTTATTTACTTAGCAGAAAGCACATTGGTGTAAGGCTACTGTCCATGACATTCAACGTTAAGAAGGAAATTGTATTGGTTTACGTAAAAGAATTTATGAATGGGTATTATTCTTACTTTATTTAGAACTTCAAAATGGTCAAGCTTTGATTATTTAAATATGTTAAAATGTAAAATAATGGGGAATAAGCTGTAGCCAATCAGATGCACGGCTTCAGGAAAGGGAACTGCACTAGTCATTTGAGCGAGGATATTCGCCGCGCTGGAAACGGGGCCGGGGACGTGTAGAGGGAGTGCTGGTGCAAATGCGAAAGCGGTCAGTTCGGTTGGAGACGCCAAAGGGTACAGTTCGGATTGAGACGCGAAAGCGGACAGTTGGTCTTTAAGCAGCTGGAAAATGAAACGACTTACAAAATTTCGCGTTGTGTGGTACCACGGGAGTTAGTCTCTGAGTGAAGGGCAGCCACGCTCTTGGCGTGAACTCTAATCTTTCACGTTGATAACTTGTATTTAGTTGTGAAATTGTGATTAATCAAACTGTGTCAAATGGGTATGCGCTCGACAGTAACAGTAACTCAAAATACGACCACTTCCGCTATTAGTTTGCTTTCTGAATAAACGTTATTATAACCAAATTGCAGCTATGTGGCCTACATAATTTATGGGTGGTTAATTTAGTTCCCGATATTATCATTACTGTTACTATATGTTGTGCTAACTTTGTATTTGCAAACTTGCCTTAGCCAGACAATTTAACCAAAGGGTCACAAGTGTCTAATTTAGGGCGTGTAATGCGAAACGTGCGGTTCAACTCCTAGATGAGTTTGAGCCAGAACACTTCGACGAAGAGGTTGAGCCAAGACATTTCGACGAAGAGGAACCGCATGTGAGGCTCAACATCTTTGGGATGTTAGCTCGCATCTTAAAGCGACACCACCTCTGGTGACACCTTTTGGACAATTGCGCGTTACATAGCGGTGTCCGGACGCTTCGAACAGGTGGCTGCGTAGGCGTGAAAGTGTGCAAGAATTACAGGAAGTGTTGAGTAGAGTGAACAATTTAAGGCAGTGAATATGGACTGAGAGAAAACCGGAGATACAGGAAGGTAATGAGAGGTAGCAGAGACGAGATAGCTAGAAACTTAACACGGGATTGGCGCTCCACGAAGTAGGAAAGTTAAGGAGTCCTTCTATCTTGGAAACAAAATATAACAAGAGAGACGAAACAAGGAGGACAAATGGTTGAAATGGCTCTGAGCACTATGGGACTTAACATCTATGGTCATCAGTCCCCTAGAACTTAGAACTACTTAAACCTAACTAAGGACGTCACACAACACCCAGCCATCACGAGGCAGAGAAAATCCCTGACCCTGTCGGGAATCGAACCCGGGCACCCGGGCGCGGAAAGCGAGAACGCTACCGCACGACCACGAGCTGCGGGCAAGGAGGACATGGAAAGCACAATGACACAGACAAAGAGGGATTTCCTGCCCAAGAAAAGTCGACAAGGATCAAATATCCGCCTTAATTTAGTGAAGAACATTCTGAGTTTGTAGGTTTGGAGAACAATATTGTATGGTAATGAATGATGGAGTGTGGGGAAACCAGAAATGAAGAGAATTGAAGGATCTGAGAATGGACCTATTGAAGGATGTTGAAAGCTAGCTGGCTTGATAAGTCTCACCTAAAAAAAAAACCAAATGTGTGGAAATACCAAAAATACCTGTGAAATTGAAATCTGAATTAGATGTTGTGTCAAAGAAACAAGGCATGCTTTTTAAAATTCTAGGGACTACTGTCAACAGCTTTAAATACTTAACCATTTAAATGAAAAACTAAGTGACAAACGCAGGATGCCAGCAAAATACTCTATGGAGAAAAAAAGTATGACAGCTGAGGAGAAAATAAAAAAAATATATAAAACAATGGTGCGTTCTGTGATGATATATGCAGCAGAAACTGGAGCAGAAATGAAAAATATAACACAAAAGTTAGGTGTAGTGGAAATGCGAGTTGTATGACAGATCCTAGGAGAGAAAATTACAAACGTATTGATGGTTCAGAAGTGTGGAATAAAAGATATGAATAAACGGATCAAGACGAGGAAACAAAATCGGAAGGATTATGTGGAATGGAAGGACATCACAACACCAGCTCTAATTTGTAAACATGGATGACTACAAGAGAAACGAGTACGCAGATGGTTTCCCCAGAGAAGGGACAGCAGTTGATCCAGTACATCCACGAAATGAGGCAGTCAGACAAGGTACACCCTAGTCAGCAGCAGCAGCAGAAGAAGAAGAAGATAGGTAAAGAATGAGAAAATTCTCTCCAGAACCGGCGAAGAAAGGTCATGTGGAAAAACTTTGACAAGAAGAAAGGACAGGATCATAGGATTTGTGTTAAGACGTAGTGGAATCGCTTTCATGGTATTGGAGGCAGAAGAGAGATGTGGTTACACTCTGCAGAGTGCAGGACGTTCTTGAATGTGAAAACGATAGCACAAGAATGGAATTCGTGGCTGACCGCATCAAACTAGTCAAAAAGAAAAAAACTGGGGGGGGGGGGGCGGGGGAAGTAGTCGCACGTCAGTATAGGCCAACCGACAATCGCATTGAAGTTCGTTACTGCTGCTGTGTGAATCTTGCCCAAAAGTCTTCATTTGTTGCCGCAGTTGTAGATCAGTTTTACTGGATTTTATTGAAATGGACTCCGACCACGAAAACCAACCTAGATTCAGTATTAATGTAGATCAAGCCAGAAGCGTGTTCATGTTGCGATAAGTGATCAAGCGTCAGTAACAATGTTGGGCGAGTGATCGCAAAGTGTTGTGCAGAGCTCCCATCTAAATCTGTTGATGGTGGTGTAGGGAAACACTGCCGCCGCTGACGTCTGGCGCGCGAGGCTCTCTACACAGAGGGTGATTGCCGCCGGCTCCGGATGTAACAGAATTTAACGGACGGCTGGACGGAGCTGCGACGGGACGGCCGCACGGCGGATACGGCGCGGGCAGGTCGGGGCGCGGCTGGTGGTGTGCGGCGCGCCTCTTATATTGCTCCGCCGGTATCGCCGCGCCGCGGGCTCCCGAGGGGGATTTGTATCGACCCATCGGGCCGGAGCAGAGCCCGCCGCCGTCGCTGTATGGAAATATCTCTGGCGCGGCGGATGCTGCGGTCGCCCTGCAGATTCCGAGCCGCTCAGCCGGAACGGCACCGCGAGAACTGCCCGGGGCAGACACTTCTAATAGTGTGGACAGGAGTTAGCAGTAGGGTGTATCGAGAAGTGCATTTCGCATCCAGAGAAATTAGATTGCTTTCAACGCCTCACCACCACGCGAAAGTCACACCTGCTTAATGGAAACACTCATCACCATTGGTGCAGCAAAGCTATGAGAGCCATGGCCTTCTGTAGAAGAGTATTCCATTCTTCCCTATTAAGTGCCGAACTCCTCAAATTTTCCCATTTTATACTGCGTGTTAGGGTTTACTCGAATATCACTCACTTATGGAGCTATGGAAGATCAGTGCTCTTTGTAACTACTCTAACCTCGTCTTCGCAGTCGCAACGGGACAGACATACACACATGGTTCACATGGCTCTGAGCACTATGGGACTCAACATCTTAGGTCATAAGTCCCCTAGAACTTAGAACTACTTAAACCTAACTAACCTAAGGACACCACACACATCCATGCCCGAGGCAGGATTCGAACCTGCGACCGTAGCAGTCGCGCGGTTCCGGACTGAGCGCCTAGAACCGCTAGACCACCGCGGCCGGCCGGGACAGACATACAGTGAGCTGTAGTACATACTTAGATTCCTCAATAACGGTTCTTCAAACTATCCGTTTAGGGATAGTTAGTGTGTGTCTTAAGGTATCTGCAATTTCAGATTTATCAACATTTCCGTTGCACTCTACCTGAATCAAGCAAACCTGCAATATTGTAACAATATTGTAGGGTGATTCCGAGTAGTAGTCCATAGAACAACTCTCTGTAGACTGATTGCATTTTCCGTGCATTCAAAATATGCACTAAAGTCTGCTGTTTGCTTACCTACTAATGAACCAATCTGATCTTCCCATTTATGATCCCAAAGGAACACAAACCTTACGAAGCATATCAGGAAATATCCTCTACGGAATTCGAGGGGAACACAATCACGAATCGGCCAACGACGAATAAGGCGAATTTTTCATAAATCTGTCGTAAAGTATACACCATTAAAGAATAACTACATGATGTTACAGAGCATTTGGATAGTTTCAATACCGTTTTATAACTGGGCCTTCAGCATTTTCTGCGGAAACATCAAGTGAACTCATTGGATGTCTGAAGTCATTGATGTACTTGAGTGCATCTGGGATGGTGTTGCTGAAGGCGTAGCAAGTTCGAAACCTGATGTCTTCAACGTGACTCAGATCAGCAGAATAAACTTGATTGTCACAAGGTGTGAAATTGGTCCATCAGGAGCGACTCTGAGCAGCTCCAATTGGATGTGAGACCCCACCTTGATGGAAACGGCGAATACCCGAGCTGTGGAGGGCCATTTCCTATCAGGAAATCACGGTCATGGTGTGTGGTTCATTCTTCAAAGCACAGTCGGGTTACATACCAACTCTCACAGTTTATTACCTTGGTGCTACCTCGACATTGTTCATCAGCCGTACGTCATTATATTCGGACGTTGGTCCTATTAACTATCAATGAAATTTGTTCTACGGTATCGTCGAAGAACGGAATGTCTTTAGAAAACAATATTTTGTATGACAATACGACTCATGAACACGTCACTTTCAATGTGGTATCCCTGTTGGTATCTGTATCTACATGCTCATCAGTGTGGGATTCGTACCAGGCCGGGTTCACAAAGGAGATAGAGAAGGTCCAAAGAAGAGCGGCCCGTTTCGTCACAGGGTTATTTGGTAAGCGTCATAGCGTTACGGAGATGTTTAGCAAACTCAAGTGGCAGACTCTGCAAGAGAGGGTCTCTGCATCGTTGCTGTCCAGGTTTCGAGGTTTCGAATATATTACTTCCCCCTGCTTATACTTCCAGAGGAGATCACGAATGTAAAATTAGAGAGATTCGAGCGCGCACGGAGGCTTTCCGGCAGTCGTTCTTCCCGCGAACCATACGCGAATGGAACTGGAAAGGGAGGTAATAACAGTGGCACTTAAAGTGCCCTCCGTGACACACCGTTGGATGGCTTGCGGAGTATAAATGTAGATGTAGATGTAGATGTAGATACTGCCTCATTTGCATTTATGGAATGTAAAAAACAATTGTTTTAAGCAACTACATTTCTCTACGTTGTGCAGGACATTTGTAGGTTTTATTACAAATACTCCTTTCTCCTTTAAATGTTTTTTCCACATTTCTAGAGTCACACAGCTGTCTATACTACATTTGTAACATTTTGGCATCTGATGGTCGTGTATGATATATGACAACAGAGCACAGTAGCGTTTCGGTATGTATGGACAAAAATTTGATTTATAGCGGAACGGCGACGTGGTGATAAAATTTTAAAATGCCGAAACCGAGTTCCTGTTGAAGCACGGGGTTAAACGTTACACAAGGCGCTATTTGCAAAAATTATGCATTAATTTAGCACGTATTTTAGCAGCTGATGAAGTAACAGTATTCAAGAAAGTAGAATGGTTTCAGTTATCGTAGCGTGAAGACATTTGTACAAATTGCGTTTGCGTGAGTGTGTGTGTGCGTGTGTGTATGTGTGTGTGTCTACTGCTGACAAAGGCCTTAATGGCCGAAAGCTATAATTGTGTGAATCTTGTTGTTCTGCCTATCACAACTCAGCTTCTCCGTTGTATGATGAGTAGCAACTTGCTTTCTCTAATATTATTATTCCAATTATTTATTCTGCTTACGTTCGTTTCGTGTTTTAAATTATTATTTACAGTTTTAAGTTCAAGTCTTATTTTTCTGATTTGCTGTTTCACATACTTGTATTTTTTTAAAAGATGATAGAGACACATATGAATAATAAACGTCTGTAAACCAAATGCTTCTAACGTAACGTTTTTTTACACCATCCACATAAAACGACTGAAATTTCTTCGTGTAATATATAGGAAGTAAAACACAATTTAAGACAAAATTCAGCAGGATTTCAAATTTCTTCCTCTAACTTACCTGATCTGTGTCATATTTCAGTACACTGGTAAATCTTGGCAGAGGGAATTGAGTGTGTACTGCTTCTTGATTACATTGCTTCTCAAGTGGACGCAACAGGCAGTAATCGATGAGATATACTGCTTTAGGATACCGTACTTAAGTTGCCCTGTTGTTCCTTTAGCATAATTTTTAGGTATGATATACACTCCTGGAAATGGAAAAAAGAACACATTGACACCGGTGTGTCAGACCCACCATACTTGCTCCGGACACTGCGAGAGGGCTGTACAAGCAATGATCACACGCACGGCACAGCGGACACACCAGGAACCGCGGTGTTGGCCGTCGAATGGCGCTAGCTCCGCTGCATTTGTGCACCGCCGCCGTCAGTGTCAGCCAGTTTGCCGTGGCATACGGAGCTCCATCGCAGTCTTTAACACTGGTAGCATGCCGTGACAGCGTGGACGTGAACCGTATGTGCAGTTGACGGACTTTGAGCGAGGGCGTATAGTGGGCATGCGGGAGGCCGGGTGGACGTACCGCCGAATTGCTCAACACGTGGGGCGTGAGGTCTCCACAGTACATCGATGTTGTCGCCAGTGGTCGGCGGAAGGTGCACGTGCCCGTCGACCTGGGACCGGACAGCAGCGACGCACGGATGCACGCCAAGACCGTAGGATCCTACGCAGTGCCGTAGGGGACCGCACCGCCACTTTCCAGCAAATTAGGGACACTGTTGCTCCTGGGGTATCGGCGAGGACCATTCGCAACCGTCTCCATGAAGCTGGGCTACGGTCCCGCACACCGTTAGGCCGTCTTCCGCTCACGCCCCAACATCGTGCAGCCCGCCTCCAGTGGTGTCGCGACAGGCGTGAATGGAGGGACGAATGGAGACGTGTCGTCTTCAGCGATGAGAGTCGCTTCTGCCTTGGTGCCAATGATGGTCGTATGCGTGTTTGGCGCCGTGCAGGTGAGCGCCACAATTAGGACTGCATACGACCGAGGCACACAGGGCCAACACCCGGCATCATGGTGTGGGGAGCGATCTCCTACACTGGCCGTACACCACTGGTGATCGTCGAGGGGACACTGAATAGTGCACGGTACATCAAAACCGTCATCGAACCCATCGTGCTACCATTCCTAGACCGGCAAGGGAACTTGCTGTTCCAACAGGACAATGCACGTCCGCATGTATCCCGTGCCACCCAAAGTGCTCTAGAAGGTGTAAGTCAAATACCCTGGCCAGCAAGATCTCCGGATCTGTCCCCCATTGAGCGTGTTTGGGACTGGATGAAGCGTCGTCTCACGCGGTCTGCACGTCCAGCACGAACGCTGGTCCAACTGAGGCGCCAGGTGGAAATGGCATGGCAAGCCGTTCCACAGGACTACATCCAGCATCTCTACGATCGTCTCCATGGGAGAATAGCAGCCTGCATTGCTGCGAAAGGTGGATATACACTATACTAGTGCCGACATTGTGCATGCTCTGTTGCCTGTGTCTATGTGCCTGTGGTTCTGTCAGTGTGATCATGTGATGTATCTGACCCCAGGAATGTGTCAATAAAGTTTCCCCTTCCTGGGACAATGAATTCACGGTGTTCTTATTTCAATTTCCAGGAGTGTATTTATAGGCTAACATCCTCGGTACAGCACATGTCTCAGTTATGCCCAAATAAGCTCTATACCTGCGATACCATTCCACCGACTGTAAGAAGTAATGAATTCCACACTGTGTGCCCTCTCAAGTACGTCAGCAACGTCTGAATTTTCTGTGCAGGGATGCATCAACACTCATATACGGTGAGCCATTTTGCTGTCTCAGTTCGTACTTCTGGAAACACTACAATTTCCTCCTTTTTCGCTTCATTCACGGAACTGTGGATAAGCCTCCGTATTAGTTCTAATTGCTCTGATTTTCCTGTTGTTATTTCACAAGATTTATGATAGGAAGTAATTACCTTCTCTTGGTAGCAGTTCACAGTCACATAATTTTTTAAAAAATGAATCACAAGCCCTGTTGACTGCGAAAATTGTTATTTATTTTATTTCAATTTCGTCTTTATGGCAACCATCAAGTGATTGCTGAAGCCAAATGATAAAGAAGACAGTGAATAGAAAGACTGGTACTAACACGTCGTGCGTCACGCAGCTATATTTTTTAACAAAAGTAAAAAAATATCACAACACTTACACAGTGCTTTAGCTTGGGCCAAAACCTAATAATCTTACCATATGTATATAGCGTCGTATCTTCGGTCTTTTACTTGTAAGAATACGTCAACATTAAACGACCGCGAGTCTCCGTAAATCGTAATAAACAGTATAAATCTCATATGGGTATACTGTTACTGGCGTTAACATCTTTAAAATAAATATTACCAAATCATTATTTTTGTTCACTGTATGATTGATAACTGAGGCAGCTGGTGGGGAGTCACATTCACAGATGACATTTTTTTTTCTTTTTGGTCTCGTCAGAGATCGTACATTCAAGTGTAAATATTTCTTATCTAAGTATCGTAATACAAATGTAATGTTCTCTGTTACGATACAGTCATATGGTATATTTGGATGGTGGTACACGTAATATGCTGTAATTGGTGGGAAGTATCCCAGCACACATTTTTTCTGAGTTTATTGTAATTTGTTTTTTGTGTTATTTCATTGCATCATTCCATGTACAGACAGAGTTGTGAATACGATTTGTGCTTTATGTGATGATAACGTGTTACATTGTATACAAATGTAAATGTGGTATATATGATTAATAGGGCCACGTTTTTATGAGCATCCAAGCTTACTGTTAAGTCATTTAGCATAGGTTAGATGCACACCATTACACCACACCGTTATATATGAGTATGACTGTATCAAAAAACAGAATGCCGAGTTCTGTCAACCAGGGCCGATAAGTGCGATAATTATGTCACAGTCAGTTTAACTCATGCATTCAAGCTGTTATAATACACAAATGAATGAAATACACTCCTGGAAATTGAAATAAGAACACCGTGAATTCATTGTCCCAGGAAGGGGAAACTTTATTGACACATTCCTGGGGTCAGATACATCACATGATCACACTGACAGAACCACAGGCACATAGACACAGGCAACAGAGCATGCACAATGTCGGCACTAGTACAGTGTATATCCACCTTTCGTAGCAATGCAGGCTGCTATTCTCCCAATGCTGGATGTAGTCCTGTGGAACGGCTTGCCATGCCATTTCCACCTGGCGTCTCAGTTGGACCAGCGTTCGTGCAGGACGTGCAGACCGCGTGAGACGACGCTTCATCCAGTCCCAAACATGCTCAATGGGGGACAGATCCGGAGATCTTGCTGGCCAGGGTAGTTGACTTACACCTTCTAGAGCACGTTGGGTGGCACGGGATACATGCGGACGTGCATTGTCCTGTTGGAACAGCAAGTTCCCTTGCCGGTCTAGGAATGGTAGAACGATGGGTTCGATGACGGTTTGGATGTACCATGCACTATTCAGTGTCCCCTCGAAGATCCCCAGTGGTGTACGGCCAGTGTAGGAGATCGCTCCCCACACCATGATGCCGGGTGTTGGCCCTGTGTGCCTCGGTCGTATGGACTCCTGATTGTGGCGCTCACTTGCACGGCGCCAAACACGCATACGACCATCATTGGCACCAAGGCAGAAGCGACTCTCATCGCTGAAGACGACACGTCTCCATTCGTCCCTCCATTCACGCCTGTCGCGACACCACTGGAGGCGGGCTGCACGATGTTGGAGCGTGAGCGGAAGACGGCCTAACGGTGTGCGGGACCGTAGCCCAGCTTCATGGAGACGGTTGCGAATGGTCCTCGCCGATACCCCAGGAGCAACAGTGTCCCTAATTTGCTGGGAAGGGCGGTGCGGTCCCCTACGGCACTGCGTAGGATCCTACGGTCTTGGCGTGCATCCGTGCGTCGCTGCGGTCCGGTCTCAGATCGACGGGCACGTGCACCTTCCGCCGACCACTGGCGACAACATCGATGTACTGTGGAGACCTCACGCCCCACGTGTTGAGCAATTCGGCGGTACGTCCACCCGGCCTCCCGCATGCCTACTATACGCCCTCGCTCAAAGTCCGTCAACTGCACATACGGTTCACGTCCACGCTGTCGCGGCATGCTACCAGTGTTAAAGACTGCGATGGAGCTCCGTATGCCACGGCAAACTGGCTGACACTGACGGCGGCGGTGCACAAATGCTGCGCAGCTAGCGCCATTCGACGGCCAACACCGCGGTTCCTGGTGTGTCCGCTGTGCCGTGCGTGTGATCATTGCTTGTACAGCCCTCTCGCAGTGTCCGGAGCAAGTATGGTGGGTCTGACACACCGGTGTCAATGTGGTCTTTTTTCCATTTCCAGGAGTGTATGTTCTTTAGGATGAGGAAGAATTTCGCTCTAAGAAACGTGAAGGCGTTAGAAAAGCAGGTGGAACGTTGATTTTGATAATGGATGCAATTAACTTCAAGACACTATAATAGGTAGTTGAATCAAGAAAAGGCGTTCGAGAATGTAAAATGGTGCAAGATGTTTAAAATTCAAAGAAAAGTGGATGTAAGCTATACAGAGAGACTGGTAACATGCAGTATGTGTAAACAAGTAGGTGAAACACTAAAAATCAGAAACCAAGAACGTAATCCTGTCATTGAAGAGAGTCTAATGCATAGATGCAGTCTTTCTCCCATACTAACATAAATACATAAGTATCAGCGGCAGTGCCAGTCACATTACACTCTTTCTCGGTGTATTGTCACATTTTACAAAATACTTAAAATACTAAAGTAAACAGACGTTTCGATGGAGTTACTGCGTCCTCCTTCAGGGAAAAGGGTCAGATGAATTTTAATGGGATTTTCCCTTAATGTTCAATCATTACATTGAACAACCAGTGACTGAAATGTAAGTTCAATTCAGGAGTGGTATTAAAAGTCAGTGTGAAAGAATGTCAATGACAAGACTGACTGATCACGTTCCTATTCTTAGTGTGGAAAGAAAAAAACAAAGGAATTACAGGATCTGTTAAAATGAACTCATCCAATGTCTACAGAGCATGGATTGAAAGTAACCCAAGGGTAAAGAAATTGGGAGTGGAAGCAATGAGATTAATAAGAAGCTTGCCACCAATATTGGAACCACGATATAGATGAATTTAAGAAATATTTCTGCTTTGGACGCAAAAATACGTATGAAGGACTGTGCAAGCAGAGTATAAAAATCAGACTAGCAAAAACAAACAGCGCATTCCTGGCCAAAAGAAATGTACTAGTAACAAAAATACATCTGAATCCGAGGAAGATATTTCTGATAATATACCTCTGGAGCACAGCATTTCATAGAAGTGAATCATGGACTGTGAGAATAACGGAAATAAAGAAGAATCCGAGCGTTTTGGATGTAGTGCTACAGAAGGATGTTGAAAGATCGGTGGCCTGATAAGATAATAAATGAGGAGATTTCTTGCAGAATCTGCGAGGAGATAAAATGCGAAAACACTTTCAAGAAACAGGCACAGGATGGTAGGTCATCTGTTAAATCATTAGAGAATAATTTCCACGGTGCCAGCTGGTGTTGTAAAGGGTAAAGCGGTATGGAAGACAGAGATTGGAATACAAACACCAGGATTTTGGGAGTATGTGCTTCGCTGAAACTAAGTCTTTGCCTCAGGGAGGAAGCCGTGGTGAGCCGCATCAAACCATTCATTTTATTTTCTTTTTTTTAATCAGCAGTTTAGCTCTCTCTGAAACTGCAGTGACCTGGAGGTGTTCAGGACGTAAACGAAGTCAGTTCTTGGTGCAACGACAGCTATTCTGTATGTCGTCGCAACGATGAATAATATTCTACAACAAAAAAAACAGCATCATCTTGCTCTCGGGTGACTTTAATTGCTGCAGAATAACCAAGTTCAAGCCATGCCAGAATACGTCGAACCTTTCGGGTCGTTTATTTCACAAAATTGGCATTTTTTTTCACGTAAATCACTCTCACTTTCACATTTTCGATCCGTCGACAGTTTCGAATAAAAATAGGCGACCAGAGTCAGAATAAATTAAATTGTACTTTGGACTCAGTTTCATCCTAAGTAATTCGTTTCCGTATGGCTAATAACTGGACTGGCTAAGGGAAAAATGTGAATAATAACTCCATACGCAAACCGTGTTGTATTTACGTATATGTTTACATAAAATTGAAAAAGTGACAAATAGCTGACAATTTCCTCACTTACAACTCACGCCGAAGAATAAATTTTTCACAGTCAAATAAAGAAAGTCATAAATATGGAAATGTGTCAGGATGTGGAAACGTATTTTCGGAAAAACGGATGAAGCGTGCGTTTTAAATTCGTTATTTTGCACTACGACATTGTTGGTTCAAGTAAACATACACACCTGATACTGCTATGGATTTCCTAACAAAGAAATGCAAAAAGCGAGATTAATACAGATTATCTACCACAACTCATAACGCGTGTTTCAAATTTTTTCATAATGTTTGGAGACGAAAATAATTAGGAGAAAATTATGTTATAGAGAACGTAAAATATGCGCACAGGTGAAAATTACGATAAACTATTCAGATACCAAATTACCAAAATTCTCTTACATTCTTGAGCCCATCACATACCTTGAATGCCTACAAGTCATAATGCTCTTGAAAACGTGAGAGCAAATGTAGGGAGGGAGAAAAACACTGATTTCATGGGAGACAGTTGGGAAAGGAAAGTCGGTGTGTTAACGTAGCAATATACAAGTCTACAGTGAAACCACTTTAGAGCACCTGTAATGGCTGGCCCAAAGCTCCTTGGCCATCGTAACTGGAAGTAACGTACACCGTTCTGTGCGCTGCTGGTATCGTTACAGATTGTTAATGCTTCCCTCTCACCTCTTCCACAAGTGCTAATATGGTTTAGGGGCTAATAGATGGCTTGTTTTCAATTGTCACATGAATCGAGTCGGAAAAGAAGTGCCTAATATTAATGCGAAGAGTGTGTGCTGTGACAAGTGTGGACACTTTCGATGACAAATGGCTCTGAGCACTATGCGACTCAACTTCTGAGGTCATCAGTCGCCTAGAACTTAGAACTAGTTAAACCTAACTAACCTAAGGACATCACACGCATCCATGCCCGAGGCAGGATTCGAACCTGCGACCGCAGCGGTCACGCGGTTCCAGACTGAAGCGCCTTTAACCGCACGGCCACACCGGCCGGCTTTCGATGACACGTGACGTTCACGTTGCTGTGAGACCCATTCAGAGACATTCTGACTGTAGTTTGTCAGCGCACAAATTTGCGTTAGTTGCTGAAAGCGTGGCATAATTACTGGTTCTGGCTCTTTGAACTTAGGCCCTCTGTATCGTCGTTAGATTATGTTTCTTGATGTGGCTTGCTAGGTATAATTAGTTTCTCTCCAACCCCTCAAAGTCCTTTCGGTATAGTTTTGTTTTCTCCATTATACTGTCGTGTGAATGGAAGAAAAGACCGATAAAACTCTCGTTCCTCTTCTTTTAAATTCTATTGTCATTTGACATCCGTATGTTTGTAGGTAAGGCTATACATAGTGAGAAAAATACAAAAAATATTCATTCAAGTAATTCTGTCGACAGTTGCTAACGTAACTGAGGGAACGTGAAAGACAAAGGAGTAAACTGAGGTCGAATTTTTATCTTTTGATCGATATTGCTGTAAAAGTATACTGTGTCCTCTTCACGGAGCAGATGTTGCGAGATATAAGAGGACAGAAGCGTCATTTTAGATATGAAGCATAGGAAAACTGAATTGTCTGTAATCTTTTAAAATGATTCTTCTTACTTATTTATGCGTTGCATGACAAATGAAGCATCCTGAAGATATGTTCCGATTTCAGTCTAAGAACGTACACTTACACCATTAAAGTGAATGTAAATCATTGTGGTTGTATTTTTTTATGTGAGGTAGAGGGCCGCCATTGTTGGTTAGTATAGTTCGTGTGTAATGTTTTTATCAGAATTGGTATCGTATATAAGGAGTGTAAACAGTGTCAGACGTTGAGTAATCACCTTGAAGGACACGGAACCGCACCGTACTCGTGTGAGAAAGAGTCATCAGAACATATCAGGGTCTGAAAGAGTGATGCCCATTTGGCCGGAAGGTCGTATTGTGCAACATCCAGATTTGTGGGGCGTTTGGTTGCGACAGTCGCCCGATGCTGGACTGTGTGGTGAAGTGAGGGCCAGGGTTCCGATGCACTATGTCTAGTCACAACAATGGAGGGTCGTCGTATTGTGCACCAGGCGCGTCGTAACCCCTTCACATCTGCACCTGCCGTCGGAGAACAAGTAATTCCACATCCTCTGCATCCCACACCTTTGTTCGGAGACTTCCAGCATTCGGAATAAGGAATTACTGTCCCCCAGAACAAGAACGGCTGATACTGCTGTGTTGCCACGACCGTTAAGAATGGGTTGGTGATGAAAGACGGTGCACTGTGTTCAACACTGAATCGCGGTCCTTCACTTTCTCGGTTGACTGTTGCCGGTGAGTAGGGCGGCGGCTACTTAACTGTACACACGTTTCTGTACAACTCTTAACGAAGTGTTTTTCACGTACGTACCATTAGAGTTTCTTCTGAATCGGTCAGCATTGTCAACAACAAATCCTATCATGGAATGTAGGTACAAGGATGTTAAAGCTACAATTCCAAGGCATCCGTATAACGGTCTACACCAAGTCCGTGACCGTTCTTTTCTAGACTAAGAATGGTCTTGCCCAGTTGCTTAAAAATATGATACCGTACAAGACTATTAACTGAAAGAAAATAAACAAGCCTTCACTACCAGTTGAGAGAACGGCTACGTAATTTTTCAAGTGAATACGGCAGAGAACAGATTATGCTGAAGATCTTGGGCAAATTACTTCGAAAAGAGCTATTCATCTACTCTCAGTAGCGGACACAGGCGGATAATGGTTTCTACAGAGTGTCTGCGTAAGAGGTGCAAAAATTTAACAGGATACACAGTAGAGGATACTCCACTGGAGAATTTGAGGTAGGGGACCTGGGGTTAGAGAAGCCAGCTTAAGTAGATAATAGGAATAAAAACACATTACTGTTTCTTTTTTTATCTGCATTAATTACAGTTTACTGCAAATACCATCACTGACACAATGAACGTACCGTATGTACTGTATCTTACAAAATGCTCTGAAACGGACGGCCATCAATCGCAATGCAAACAAGATTTCGGCGAACAAGATTCTGACGCACCGTGACAAATATCAAAGATGTGTTTGGAATCACATCACAGGCACTACAATACTGGCAACTAATTCTATCACCGTATCCACTGTGGTCTCATACATAGTGACTTTAGATATCCTCATAGGAAATAATGAAGGGGATTCAGGTCACGTTACCTCGCAGGCCATAGAATACTACCCCTTCTATTCCAGTGATAAGGAAACACAGAATTCAGATGGCTGCGGGCACCCACACTGAAATGAAACGATGCACCGTCATGTTCTACCCACATCCGCTCACAAACAGCGAAGGGTACGTTCTCCAACCACTAAGGTAGAACTCTTTGCGCGAATCTCAAGTACAGGTGGCCATTCAGACTGCCTGCTGCATCGTTACTTCCTAATAGTCGGGCCCACCCTACTTGTTTCCTTGCAAGAGATAAAGAATGTACATGGAAATAAACAGCATCGTACTCCTTAACTTGTACATATGTTATTTGTAGATAAGCTGGAAAACAGTAATGCTAGACAAAGTGGTAGAGAAGTTTACTTCCATAGCTCCTTAAGCTGGTTTCTCCAATCCCAGGTTCCCTACCTCAAATTCTCTATGATCTGTTATATTTTGGCACTCTCCTACGGAAACAGCCAGTACATTGTGGAATGTTGCGACATTTACCTACTGGGAATATGGTACCGAGGCTTACAAAAAGTTTACAGATCACATCTTCTTTCCTTTTCGTAATCAACTACAATATAACCTCAAAAGCTAACTCCAACGTAAGATCTGGAGGCTGCCTATTTAACTACCGACATTTTATTTCACGACATCGTATAACTACACACCGTACTAAAAATTATATGTTTTGCGAAGATTTTTAACCCGACATATGTTTAATTCGCTGCAAGCTTAACGTTTTCCTTGTTTTCACTTCTGAACATTACATGTTTAATGTATTTCGTGTTACTACAATCTGCGACGTTTGTGGGTTCGCACGACGAAAGCGCGATATTTCCGTACGTAACGGGTCCTGTACCGTGATTGAAAAAAAACAAACCGAGAATCGTCGTCTTGATATAAGTGTTCGCGAAGCTAAAATATCGTACTTGTAGTATTTACATTGGTGTTTCACGAAAATATTATGTTTAAGCGATACAGTACATTATCCCTCCAAAAGGCTTCATTTTCGTGTGATTTTTTGTGTAGCTAAAATGTTGTTAAACACGATAACCAAAATTGGATAAAACCATTTCAGCGTTTTCCACCGGAATTATGTTTTCCCACCTTCGCATGTGAATTCCTTAAGTCTGGGGTAACACTTTCAGTCCAGGTGCTATCTCTACAATTACAACAAGCCATATGAAACATAAAAATGCGTTATCACTTCACAACCACTTAGCAGCGTAGTACATTGTTTAGTTGACATTATGTATGTATTGTTGCTTGGATTTCCATTGCTTTTGCTCTAGATCGACATTTAGATAGGAACAGAACAAACCAAGCCCCTTCACTTTTACCCTAAGCTTAAGTTCTAATTTTGTGCCTAGTAATTAGCACTCTGGAGTGACTCCGTGCTGTTTTCTGCCTCACGGTATGTTACAGCTGTTTATAAGGAACTAAAACTCACAAGAACTCTCGCACAATGCATTCCCTAAAAGGAAGTAGTTAATAACGCACTTTATCCTGCTTACTCCACTAGCAAGCAAGAAACTAAAGGTAATGCCCTTATTTTCTCTGCTCATTCATGAAACTCTCATAAGCTACTGCATGCCTTCCATACAGAGGACAGAACTGACAATGCCAGAACCGAAAACACCGTCAAAATATCTGCAGTAGACGTCGATTAATGATACACCCAAAACACAGTAGACATACACGGTACGGTAGCAGGGATTCGACAGCAAAGTTTCAGCCAGTCTTTTATTTCCTCTTCGTTGTAAGCAGCAGAATGTGAAAACATGTGGATATTGCTAGGACACCATTACACATATCTGAGCCCTCATGAGGTACAAAAGAGGTGTACTTTGTGGAAGCGACGCAGCAAATCTCCTACAAGAAGATAACTGGCGAAGCCTTAGAACTAGCTACTACTTCTTCGAAAAACGTCACTTGTTATCAACAGCTCCACTAACGTTGTCCGTTATTTAAATCCAAGTCGGGAATATTCGGTATATGTCCCGGTGATTTTAATTCTGGTAAGAGGAGGTCATGACCTTGGGATCACGGACTTATTTCAAACTTTGTACACCTTTAGTGGGCCAGTAAAACTACATAATGTGCAAATAGTACGGTGGACTACTCTGGAATTCCAAGAATATCTCAAGAGAAGTTTTACGCATGTATTATGTCACTGATGTATTTATGCGAAGGTAACGCTTGCAAGAAATCATTGTAGTCAAGCTGTTGGACGGCGCGGTGCTAGGTCAGAGAGATGGCTGCTCTCTGTAAAATAAAAATAAAAATAAAACTGAGTGAATGGATCACCACTGAACTCCAACAGATGTGATGTAATGTCCGCTAAAAACAAGTACAACGAAAAATAACGAGAAACTAAGTAAAGCTGTTAGCGTTCGCGCTTTGCAAATGAGTTGTGAACGAGGCTACGCTTCGAATCCCACTTTCAGTTACTTTTCTCTCTTTTTTTTTTTCGTCGGTCAAATTATTTAACTTAATTTTAGCAATTGTTTACCAGTGTTTCATCCGCGACTGTTTCACTTTCGTAAAATAAAGAACAAACCGCCTTCAGTTACAAGTTGTGTTTACTTACTGCACTATGCATTTCGAGCCCTGGAGGCTCATCTTCAGGTGCTTTTTAGTGATTTACATCAGGTTGTTTTTTTAGTTGTTTGCCTGTTGATATTACATTTTTGTGTTACAACATTGTATATTGTAGATATAAGATTAACAGCGTTAATAATATGAAACTGACTTATAGTTTAACATTATATGATGTCTGCTTCTGTTGTGCAGTTGGTATACACAATACACGTCTTTAATTTTGTAGTACATACATAGTCACACACTTTTTCGCACATTGTAGTAGCGGAACGAAAACATGCCAAAGATTCTAGTTCATACAGATGTTCTACATCTGTTTTCTTGTTTCACAGAAGATAATATGATATAGTATTACTAGTACACATGTATTATTAAAATAATTATTTGGTACCATGTTGTAGGTTGTAAGCTGTTTGTACTATTATAGATTTGATTTCTCAGGAAAAAATAAACTTTTAAAGGTGTAGAAAATTGTGGCTGTTACACTCTGTTTGTTCATCCAACAAGTTTTCGGAATATTTTTCTTCGTGTAGCCTTATTTCTAACTGTTCTAGTAGATTAAGTTTTTTACTGTTGGGTTCTGTGTGAAGTACAGTCAGGCTGTTGTGGATGTCGTCAAGTCTGTGTTTATTAATATAGATTATTACAACATTATACAAATTATTTAATTCACTTGGTAATTGAGAGGTAATACAAAGAAAAAAAAACACGTGAATTTTCATGAAGTAGTAGTGAATTTCATATGCTGACTATTTACTATTTGCAATTAAACTTTCAGGGACGAAGGAACGGCTTGTAAAGATCAAGTCAAACCTCGATAAATAATGATGCGAATGACGTTATTCACAATCAGTAATATAGCACGTCACAATCAGCCAGCCCACGAAAGTAATGAACAATTACTCGTCGGATGCGCTCTCGACATCACATTTCGGAGGATTTTGCTTGTCATACAGTCATGGAAAACATAAATTGAATCTTCATGCAAACACACGTGTTCTTTTTATCATTATACACTACTGGCCATTAAAATTGCTATACCAAGAAGATGACGTGCTGCAGACGCGAAATTTAACCGACAGGAAGAAGATGCTGTGATATGCAAATGATTAGCTTTTCAGAACATACACATAAAGTTGGCGCCGGTGGCGACACCTACAACGTGCTGACATGAGGAAGGTTTCCAAACGATTTATCATACACAAACTGCAGTTGTTCGGCGTTGCCTTGTGAAACGTTGTGATGCCTCGTGTAAGGAGGAGAGATGCGTTCCATCATGTTTCCGACTTTAATAAAAGTCGGATTGTAGCCTATCGCGATTGCGGTTCATCGTATCGCGACGTTGCTGCTCGCATTCGTCGAGCTCCAATGACTGTTAGCAGAATATGGAATCGGTGGGTTCAGGAGGGTAATACGGAACGCCGTGCTGCATCCCAACGGCCTCGTATCACTAGCAGTCGAGATGACAGGCCTCTTATCCGCATGGCTGTAACGGATCATACTGCCACATCTCGATCCCTGATCCAACAGATGGGGACGTTTGCAAGACAATAACCATCTGCAAGAACAGTTCAACGACGTTTGCAGCAGCATGGACTATCAGCTCGGAGACCATGGCTGCGGTTACCCTTGGCGATACATCACAGACAGGAGCGCCTGCGATTGTGTACTCAACGACGAACCTGGGTGCACGAATGGCAAAACGTCATTTTTTCGGATGAATCCAGGTTCTGTTTACAGCATCATGATGGTCGCATCCGTGTTTGGCGACATCGCGGTTACGCACATTGGAAGCGTGTATTCGTCATCGCCATACTGGCGTATCACCCGGCGTGGTGGTATGGCGTGCCATTGGTTACACGTCTCGGTCACCTCTTGTTCGCATTGACGGCACATTGAAAAGTGTACGTTACGTTTCAGATGTGTTACGACCCGTGGTCCTTCCCTTCACTCGATCCCTGCGGAACCCTATATTTCAGCAGGATAATGCAGGACCGCATGTTGCAGGTCCTGTACGGGCCTTCCTGGATACAGAAATGTTCGACTGCTGCCCTGACCAGCACATTCTCCAGATCGCTCACCAATTTAAAACGTCTGGTCAGTAGTGGCCGACCGACTGGCTCATCACAATACTCCAGTCACTACTCTTGATAAACTGCGGTATCGTATTGAAGCTGCATGGGCAGCTGTACCTATACATGCCTTTCAAGATCTGTTTGACTCAATGCCCAGGCGTATCAAGGCCGTTATTACGGCCGCAGGTGGTTGTTCTGGGTACTGATTTCTCAGGATCTATGCACTCAAATTGGGTGAAAATGTAATCACTTGT
The DNA here is from genome assembly GCF_023864275.1 of Schistocerca cancellata. Classification (NCBI taxonomy): domain Eukaryota; kingdom Metazoa; phylum Arthropoda; class Insecta; order Orthoptera; family Acrididae; genus Schistocerca; species Schistocerca cancellata. Next base: position 267,536,891 of record NC_064634.1, read on the forward strand.
CAGATCTAGTATAATATATTTGTCCAATGAATACCCGTTTATCATCTGCATTTCTTCTTGGTGTAGCAATTTTAGTGGCCAGTAGTGCACTATCTCTCAAATGTGATGCAAACTAAATAATATGACCAGTGATGAAAAAAGCATACATTATTAATGAAGTGTGGACGGGAGTCGAACCTTTGCTTCGTATAAGTTCTTCATCCGAAGCGGGAACGCTAATCACTTGACCACCATTAACTCCAACGGCCGCCTCGTACGCATAGTTACATAAGCCACATAGCATACGCGTAAACTTTCTCTTGCGATTTTCTCGAAATTTGCCAGAGTATTGTACTTTACTACTTGCACATTACGTTATTATAATGGCCTATGAAAGGCGAAAAGTTTGAAAGTATATCTGTGATCTCAAATTCGTTGCCTCCACTTCTGAGAATTATAAATAATAAATTTCGTATTGCTTCATCACAGAGCCTTTAGCTATAAGCTATGCCTTGTCGTATAAATTTCAGTTGGTCGACTTCATGACCGTTTGACCACCTTGGGACAGTAAAAGGTAGCGTTTGCACGAGTTTCGTGTCTGGTACTGCATTCTTTGTTTTGTTGTTGTTGAGCGTTAACCTGTACATTGAATAACACGGACTGTTGTTAACATTTACCGTAACACGTTAGAAATATACTATTTACTGCAATTTCTCTGTAATCAACTGTGAGTTATATCGTAGATTCTTTCATCGTCTTGTGTGTATCCTTAACCCTGTGTATAAAGAAGAAGAGCGATCTTTAAATTGAACTGTTTGGTCATTTTAGAGATGGAGGGGAAAGACATGTTTTATTCTAGGCTCTTTCTGAGAACTTTTGTTGTTAATCGGGCGCGATAGATTGTTTGCTTCACGCCTAAAAGTGTAAGTAAACGCTACGGTGTCATTTCACGCAGAGAATTGCTACGAATGCTACGAAACACTATTACTTGTACAAGTAAACAGAAATACTATTCAAAGGTGAGACATTTAGTAAATCTAGTTCGACTTATCCTATATTTAAGAAGTGGATGCTTGCACCAATAAACCCGGGGACTCCAAGGAAAGTTATCGCCGGTACGAGTCCGCAAGTGTTCCAATTAAGTCGACTTAGAAATTCTCTTTAGCTGGAACTGTGATTTTTTTCTTTTTCTTGTCCAAATTCATGTATTCTCAAACGGATGCCAGCGATCATTAATCTGGAGAGCAAATCGTATTGCACAAAGGCGGTCTCCGACGTTTCTGTCGTGCTACTTTGAAGAGATAGTTTCAGTTCCAGAAGGCCAGAGAGTTCACCAGCGGCAGGAGGGTGGAGCAGAGGAGAATTTTCGCGGTGTATAAAATTTTATTCCAGATCTACGAGATTTCGACCCGTGGTTTGAAACTCTCACACGATCTGTGGTCGACTTGCATCCAAACAGAAAGCATACACGAATTCATTGATTTATCAAAGGTTGAGAAAGACATTTTGCCTCGGTTTTGATGCATAAGGACTTAACTATTTCTACTGAGTACACTTTTAATTTCCTTTCATAGAACAGCTCTGACAGTGATTTAGATTAAATTTTCGCGTGCGATAAAATTGCTCTGACTTTCCTAACTTCAAAGCATCAGCGTCAGAATATTTAGTTAGTTAATTATGAATTTCAAATCCAGATATTATCCAGAGTCTTCGGTAGGTTAGAAGCTGTATAATTTGTATTACATTTCACGCCATTCCCAATGACATCTGTTTCATTTGGAAAGAGAAATAGTTTTGAATCGTCCCTCTGGTTTAGTGGCTGATCAGAGTAGAATCCTGTACAAACATCACCTCTCACCGCGTTTCCGACTCCCTTCACGTGACCATAGTTCCCTAATTGTTGACACTAGAAAATAGCATTGTGCCTCCCACATTTCGGACAGGAACGAAACCACTGATGAGCTCTTTGTTTCTCTAAACTCATAATATTTCAACTTAGGCAAAAGTATTGCTTGATCCACACAATTTTTTGGTTAAATTAAAGAACATACGTACTGTCCTCGTACAATTGTTTAGCTGTGCTAGGTGTCCCATATACAAAAGAATGAATTTTCTGTTCTATGGATATTCCTTCTGGAAAGGCATACTGCGAGTTTGATAACAAATTATGTGTTCTGAGGTTTGTCTTTGCCGTCTTTTTCATTAGTTCCTCAAAAATTAAAAATGACCGATATAACTGCGCAGACAACCCCTGTCAATTGAAACAAAAGTTTTCTGACTGTGTACCGATTCATTATGTAGGCCCAGAAGAAGACCACTTTAACCATGGCCGAAACGTTATGGCGCGGTGCCATATTCAGTAAACATTTATGTCGACTGAAAATGTCTTGTTAGTCAATATACGAGTACACAGATGGAAATTACAGTACCCCATACAGAAAACCTTCTGACGTTTTATTTAGTACGTGGGCAAGCATCACTTTAACATGCCCTCTAAGGCCAAAACCTGTCAGTTGCGAAGTATCGTGATGGAACTACAGTTACAACTTTCAATAAGGTTGGATACATAAGGAGTGAAGTAAGTTACAAAAGTAATACATTGCGTTTGATTTCAGGTCATTAAGGCGCCTGTAAACGAAGTGAAAGAGGGCAGGAACAGATACTAGATCTCCTTTTTATATGCATGTCTAAGACTCGTACAGTTTTCTACTGTACTTACTTCGAGAGGAATATATCGCATGAAATCACAAAAATATATTCTTCAGTTCTCCGTGAACGCCGAAGTAACTTTTGTGAGGGCACTACCAGATGGTACGATGATGATGATGATGATGATGTTTGGTTTGTGGGGCGCTCAACAGCGTGGTTATCAGCGCCCGTACAATTACCCAATCTTTGCTCAGTCCAATTGCGACACTTTCCTGGATGATGATGAAATGATGAGGACAACACAAACACCCAGTCATCTCGAGGCAGGTGAAAATCCCTGACCCCGCCGGGAATCGAACCCGGGACCCCGTGCTCGGGAAGCGAGAACGCTACCGCGAGACCACGAGCGGCGGACCAGATGGTACGGGCGTTATTGAAAGACACGACAGCAATGTCCCGTCATCAAAGCTTGTTCCACGTAGATCATAATAATTAATGATAGCCGACAGAAAGTCAGGTCAACGTTAAAGGAGAAAAAGCGGAACGCTGATTTTCCGCAGGAAAAGATGCTGAAGGGCCACCACACACTAGACCGATTCCACGTATACAGAACAACACGCAGAAGTTCGGAGGAGATGACAGGATAAAATATTGTACGCAGTTACCACAGAAAAGTTGTTTTCACTGTGAATAAAAACGACAGTGTATGATGAATTGAGAGAAAGTAGTTGTGAAGATAAATGGCTGCTGGTAGTTTCCTAGCAGCGATACTTCCGCCGTTCCCGTCTGGAACGGACTGTTTTTCTTGCGTCCTTGTTGGTTCAGACGGCAAGTTTATGAATTTTCTCGAGAGGAACCAACAGAAAAGTAGTCCACGTTACTGATAGTTCACTCTACTAATTGCTCTCACTGGCCTTTAGTTCTTGATACAGAGAAACAAAATACGGACTAACAGATTGTGGCATTAAAAAAACAACAGTTTTGGTCTTCTTACATCAGAGATACCGAAATGAGTAGCTAGAGTTAGACACATGACGACATACTGGCTACATGGATATCGATTCTGCTTTATGTTGTTAACTTAGTGTATGGGTTCACGTAATGTTTCAATGCACCATTCTTATAGACACGAGGTTTTCGTAAAAATATTATCATCATGCATTGTGTAACATAGCAGACGTTTCAGAAAGAAAGAAGAACCCAGATGAGGGCATTTCATACCCAATGGCTTCTTCAAACCAAGACCGGAAATATGGTGAAATCATAGACTGCGCACAAAACATGTTTTCTCACGTACAAAGGACTGAGCTTTGAACCTTCATGCATGTATAAAAATATAACCACCGATACACACAATCAGAATGCTACCGATAGGAGTTGGTATGAAGTAATGAACAGCAACTCTGTTGAATTGCACTGGGATTAAGTAGAAATGTATTCGCTTACGGCGGAATAATTCAGTTATATGTCGTTACAGTGATCAAAACTTGATGTACGAGGAGTTTTACAATTCCAATGATTACAAAGGAAAATGATGTTATGTGACTGTTTCTCTGTTTATTAGCATGTGCACATCTGCCGTTCTCGTGCTCATTCCGTACCACAGAGTCCCGCTTGAGAGCTAAAACTAAATGGTGCTGCCCACCGATAAAATGGATGGAACAGTAAATCATTTTCATCATTTTGAAGATAACAATGCTGAAATAATACTTGCTTAGTTGGTGAAAGTGTACGTCATCAGTGCTCCAACATATGACTCACAGCACTGCTAAGTGGCGCGGACGCTTCCACTGTGGTTAAACAGGAGTGAGTGATAAAGAACCAAGTGGCAGACCATTTCACTGGGAGGAACCGGGAATCGCAAAAGAATTAGAGGTTCTGATGCGTATTAAAACCGAGCGTCAGTTAAGAAGCGATAATCAGTCCTGAATCAGTTTTAAACATCCTTCACGACATTTCAAACTTGACAAAGAATGTTGTCGGTAGCATTTCGCTGTTATCTTTCAAAAACCGCGCAGAACAGCGTAAATGTTACATCCTGTCAGCCGGCCGGTGTGGCCGTGCGGTTAAAGGCGCTTCAGTCTGGAACCGCGTGACCGCTACGGTCGCAGGTTCGAATCCCGCCTCGGGCATGGATGTGTGTGATGTCCTTAGGTTAGTTAGGTTTAATTAGTTCAAAGTTCTAGGCGACTGATAGACCTCAGCAGTTAAGTCGCATAGTGCTCAGAACCTTTTTTTTTACATCCTGTCAGGCTAATGCACATGACTTACTCATATGCCTAATGACCGTGGACGAGTTCTGGGATAACCAGTATGCTAAGCAAGCAGTGGAAATATGTAGATGAGCCACTCATGAAAAAGGTATATATATATATATATATATATATATATATATATATATATATATATATATATATATATATAAAATAAGCAACAAAAACAAGGAAGCCATATACAAAAAATTATGACGATAATGTGAACTAAAACGGCCCATCTTGTCCGCTGGGGTCACCTTAACGAAGCGGGCGGCCAGTAAGAGGTGCTTCCTAAGTACAATTCACGACGCGTCATAGCTCGACTTCCGCCAGTACCTCATCTCGTACCTTACAAACTTCGCAGAAGCCCTCCTGCGAACCTTGCAGAGCTAGCAATCCTGGAAGAAAGGATATTGTAGAGGCATGGCTTATGCACAGCTTGGGGAATGAACCAGAATTCTACGACTATGTATGCCGCACATTTTAAACTCGCAAACATACTCAACGAGATATATCCCGTTGTCCTAGAAACATGGTATTTGGCAAGAAGCAATTTTTTTTTTTTTTCAGGAACGGGTAGATGTCTATCTTGCCTTTATCGGTATAAATAACAGACAAAAATCGCCGAGAGTACCGATTCCCGGGATGGAGGAACTATCTGTGTACATAATTCAGTGTGTACACAAGCGTCTCTGAACAAGTCCTACTCGACTTTAGCCGGATTTAATTTTTTATTTCTGGCGTAGTGTACGGTGTCCTAATAAATCATCCGCAGCCGATAACAGAAAACAGCGGCAGCGGTCCTGTAGCACAGTGTATATTCGCTGAGAAGGGTCGCCCTAGCGGATTCGTATTCCTCGCCGCACCTTGGGCTGTGCCGGTGCCTGCGTCTGGTGCGGCGTAAGCCCGCGATCCGCTTGTAAATTCGGCCGCCGCTCCAATCCCCAGGCCTGGCCGAAGCAGCGTTACGTACGTATGTATCCCGCGCCGCCGCCGGACTCACCCCGAATCCCAGCGCAATATCCGAGGCGGGCAGCGACCGAATGCGAGATCAATCTGAGGCGAGCGGCCGCGCGTATTGCTCGCTTCCCCAACTTCTTCGGCGCAGCCTTGGTGTGGGAAGGGGAAAGAGAAGGAGTGAAAGGGCGATGGGGAGGGGTGGAGATTCAGAGGGGGAGGAGGGAATCACTCAACACAAGGGATTCTCAAAGTGTTAGGTCGGTAGGAGCTGTGACAGTCTAGTGACTACGAGCGAACCATATAATAAGGGGATAAACTTTGTACATATGAGTTAAAATCATGTATGTAGACTGGGGGAATGCAAGAATGACTGTCTGAAGGGTGTTCTGAATAGTTTGAGCAATGGACGTTCATTCAGATACTGCGGCTTTTCAATTGAAATATACGCTGTTTTGCATTGTTTAAATTACTTAACGAGAATTCTGGGATGATTCCTTTGAAAATGACACTGCTGGTTTTATTTTCCGTGCCTTTTCCATTCCGATGTTTTCTCCTTGTGTAACGATTTCGTCATCAGTGACATAATGTCCTCCTTTTCCTTTTTTCATCCAAGGAAGCCCTAACAAGTAAAGCTCTATTGGCACTCTTATGTTCCAACAAAGCGCTAATGAGAAAAATAAGCTAACGTGATCCAAACTGTAATTTTTTTGTGGATTCCTGCTATATGTATGTAGAAAGAATGTAGCGATACATTCTCTATTTCACATGATTTATAGTTTCCACAAACAACTCAATTAACTTTGACACATAATTTTAGATAAAATGATATTTGCTTGAAGTATAGTGTGACCATCTAAACAAAATTTCTATTTCAGTGTATTGGCTGCCTTTCTGTGTCTAATAGGTTATATCGGCGTAGATATTTGTTATAAGATAAATCAAGAAAATGTTACACTGAATTCGTGTTAAGGACGTATTATCTCGCCATTAACAAACTAAACGGAAAGCTATTAAATGTGATTATTTGATACATCTACTTGACGGCCAGAGTGGCCGAGCTGTTCTAGGCACTACAGTCTGGAACCGCGTGACCGCTACGGTCGCTGTTTCGAATCCTGCCTCGGGCATGGATGTGTGCGATGTCGTTAGGTTAGTTAGGTTTAAGTAGTTCTAAGTTGTAGGAGACTGATGACCTCAGAAGTTAAGTCCCATAGTGCTCAGAGCCAAAACATCTACTTGGGAATCGTGCGTGACGACTGCGTGAAATGGGATGGCCTGAAGATGGTGTGTTCACTTATGCAATTTTGTTATTAATAATCCGTCCCAAAGCAATAGCAATAGCGATGTGCATACCTAACACTATGAGAAAGGCTGATCTTCACTACATTTTGTTAAATTTAACACGGCAAGGGTGAATTATTCTGCCATAAAAATCTTTGGTCACTTACCAAACAGCATCAAAAGTCTGACAGTTAGCCAACCAACATTTAAAAACACACTAAACACAATATGTGAATGACAATTCCTTCTACTGAAAATATGGATTTTGGGATATAAATTAGCAGTTGCACAATCAGAAAAGCTTGAATTACGGCATGTAAGGAAACCTTACCTAAAACTGATATGTTCCACATAATTACGAAGTGTCGTATTCATGATCCATGGAACAAACATTAATCTAATCTAATGTAAGACTACCGACTTTAGACAAAACATATGTTTATAAGTCACAGGTGTCTACTGTGTTTGACATGTCCGTATGTCTGAAAAAGATGACCACGGCTCATCGACCTTCGTTTCATAGTGAACGCACAAATGTCATCGGAACTCTTATAGGAATCAGGATCTGCGAATGAAGAGTTAATTGGGCGACGGACGCTGCATCTGAGCTTAGGAAAAGTTTGAAATCTGAGACATCGGAGCCATACAAGGCAACCGCTCATGCGAAGTGGTAGACCCGTGTTCGAGTTCCGAACCACCACAAATTTTCAACTTTCGCCATTCCATTACCACTGTGCCCTGTGTGGCCAGCTGTCACAATATCTTATACAACCTTTCCCTTTCCTTCTCTCCCGCTTCTTACATTCCATGTTTATGAAAACATATGCCATTTTTATATTACGCTTTGTTTCCGGTGTGTTTATTCTGAATGGGATATCCAGACGAGGAAGGTCCGTATATTTTCGTGATTTAAAGAGTGAATTAGAGATAATATTACGTCCCTATTGTTTGTGTTTGGTTTATCACTGACAATTTGAATTTCAGGCGCTGCGAAAATATACGACCACAGTCATAGCGGTTAATAATAGAAATAACTTAAAAACTGCACAAGAGTTTTGGTCTCTACGCAAGTAAGCTGTCACAGACTGACAATTCGGCAAAAAAATTGAAATCATCTCGATTTCAACACATGTTGAGAACTGAGTGTCGAAGTTTTAAGTTGATCTGGACAAATACGCCAGAATACGTTGATACTTAACAGATTAACTGTAACAAAAATATCCTGAGAACACAACCATTATCGGTACAAGATAAAGAACGACAATATTGGAAGGAAACTGTACAAACCACATATCTACAAGAACCGCTATAGGTGACATCCATAACTGTGTCCACACTACGACATCTGGCAGTGACCTCTAAAAATGATTGGAAATTCTTGTTCTAATACTCTGAAGTAGAAATCCACAACAACAATGTTAGATCAAAAATTATTAAATAGTACTTTCAATATAGGATATATACTCTGAGATTTACTGTTAATCATCACACAAATTCAGCACTAGATTGTTGGAAATGATCACAGCCATATCAGATTCCTATTGGATTATGTATTAAGTGCACCGCAGAATCAGACCCAAACTTACCTGAACTTCATCAGGAGTCTGAAAATTTGAAAAAAAAAATCGATGTTCAGGGATCAGCTATATGACTTTATTTCCAAGAAGGGAATGTTGCACAATGCAGCGGACTGTGACTGGTTCTAAAACTTCGTGGCAGATTATTATTCTTTACTAAACTGGGAATCGAACATTGAATTGCACCTATCTCGGGCAATGTTACTCTGTAATTATTAGGACAGCAGGGCTAGTACCACAACCCACGCAGGGGAAAAGTGCTCGCGAGAGTGCAACTCAGAGGACGGCTCAACAGTTAACAGCGGTGTCCGTGAATTAAAGGTTTTCCCTCCCAGTCCCTGCTGAGCATACTGTTTAAATCTTCTTGGTAACTTGCTTCGTCAGTATTGTCCTATCCAGTCAAGTGTAATGGAGACTGGCAAACTATGGCAACTCACTGTCATCATATGCCACGAATCAATAACCATTAAATATACATGCATATAGAATTACACAAGTACTGGTATAAAAATACAGTGCTTCGCTACTGAAAAATATGGATTGGGTTTGGATATACATCCTCTTTCTCCCCCCTTTCTTTGTCAATCGCCTCCTCTACCCCTCTCTTTATCCATCTCCTCCATCTCCTACTCTCTCCAGCCCTCACTTCTTTCTCATTCTGTCATTGCCATATAGGCTATGAGGAACCCCTTCTGCTGTCCGATCTGTGAGTATAACAGAGTCAAGAACAGTGTTAGCGTGTTATATGTATAACATGTATGTTGAATATGTCTATTCGAACGGTAATTAATCCTTAAATGGCTAGAGACGTTTTCCGATGCTGTCGTTAATAGCGTGTCCCATGTATAAAACATCTGTAAAGTATGTCCATTTGAATGATAGTTAATCCTGAGAAAGTTGAAAGTAGATTCTTCAGAACACAAAGAGAGGCTTATTAACAACGCTTCCACCTTTATATTGTACAGGATGTAACTGGAACAAGCACAGATATTTCCAATGGTGACTGAGGATTATGTACTGAACAACATTACATCAGTGTTAATGACATTTGAAGACTAATAATTGCAGCTTTTAGGAACTGTATATTTTGATGTTGGTCAGTACCTCCAAGTACATGTGACAGGAGTAAACCATTACTGCTCATTTTCCCTGGGCAGTAGGTCAGGGGGGCACCAAAGGGTTCGTCAATACCGGCAGACGTAGTCCAATTACTGGTGCAGTTACAACCGCAGAAGAACAAATTACATTGTCGTGTTTCTTGGAAGACTATTCGATGCAGAGAAAGTGCAGCCAACGTACCGAAGTGAGTACATCTGAAGGTATCATAAATAAAATATATCTTCCCTTATACCCTTTTAAACTCTGTACACAAATTCATACCTATAGTACTATACAAAGACAAGTCAATGTTGCCAAAAATCTCAAAAAGTTCTTTACCGATTTTCTTCAGCCGTCCATTCAAATGGTTATCAGAGCATCGTGTAAAGAGATGAAGCAAAGGATATTTCCCGTTGACCTAGAAACATGAAATTTAATATGAAGCAAAGGTTTATGATACAAGTAAAAGAAAAAATCAGAAAATTGTTAATTTGTAGTTACATCACACTAAAAAAACATATTTCTTTTGTCGTTTGTCATCCGATATCCAACTTAAAATTAAAACATTCTCGAAACTGTTGTAATTCCCGGGACCTATATCTTAACAGCATCAATGTCGACAACGGGCAATGTCGTGATTCTTGATTCTGGTGATCGATGAACTGACTACATACATTATTAAGTTTGTACGGAACCCTCAGAGATAGACGAATTCCGGTATCCAAATTGAACGAAACATTCGAACACAGTGAGGAAGTGAACCAGCGACGTGAGCAATCATTTGGATTTCACGTGTCATTTAAGGAAACTGGTACTGTTCTCCGTGGATAGAGAGCGGGTCGCATACCTGTTTCACACGCAAACATGAGCAAGTTATTGCATACGTTTCAAAGGGATCAAAAACTCAGAGACTACGGTGGCCAGAGAGTTGGAAAATTCCACGATTAACAATGCACGAACGCTTGCGTGAGGTGTTACGTGTTCATGCCTACGTGGTGCAGCTGCTTGGGCGCTAATACCGGCGCACGAACTTCGGTTCGAAAAGTATGCAGTGTATACGCTAGCCATAGGAAATTAACGGTGGCTGTGGACTTCCGGCATAAGAAGTCAACGTCACCCTCTCACTCTGCCAACGGCCTTGTCAAAGAGGACGGAGCAGCGGACGGAGATTCACTGCACAACCTTGCCCTTCGTTTGCGAACAGCCACAAAAAGGAGGACGAATTAGGAATTATCAGTGGCATGATAACGGAGAAGGCGATGGAAACAAAGCATTAATAACATATAATATGTATCCACAGGACATGTCACCTATAACTGAAAACGTGGCATGATGATCTGTGCATCGGCAAAAGACTCTGGATTAGCCCTCATTCGGATTTCCGGGAAGGGAATGCCGAGAGGGAGGTAATCACGGGAAAAAGGTGGAATAATCAGCGAAAGTATAACATTTTAAGAGTAGGAGCCGCGATAGCCAAGAACTTGAACGTAGTAGGAAAGCTAGAATGTCTGAAAAGATAAATGCAAAGGCTCAATCTAGATACAGTGCTGCTTAGTGAAGGGAGATAGAAAGAAGATAAGGATTTCTAGTCAGAGGAGTGAAGTGTATTATCGACAGAAGCAGAAAATGGTATAACGGAATTATGATTTGTTTTGGATAGGAAAGCAGGACAGAGAGTGTGCTACAGTTAAGCGATACGGCTGTCCTCATCAGATCCGACGGCAAACCAACGCCGACAACGCTAGTTTGCTTTCCGACGTCGGAAGCTGAAGATGAACAGATAACGAGCGTACTTGAGAAAACTCAACGGGTTAGTCAATGTGTAAAGGTAGATGGAAAACAAATAAGGGAAGGAACAGAAGGAACAGTTGCGGGAGAATATCGGCTGCGCAGGAGGAGTGAGATAGGAGAAAGATTGAGTTCTGCAATAAATTTCTGCTACTAGTAGCAAATACTCAGTTCAAGAACCACGAGGGCGAATACTCTGTTCAAGAATCACGAAAGGAGGAGGTACACTTAGAAAACGTCTGGAAACACAGGAACATTCTAGCTCTACTACATTATGGGTAGAAAAAGAATCCGAAATCAGATATAGGATTGTTAGCCGTACCCAGAAGTAGATAACAATTTGAAACTACCTGACAGATTAAAATTGTGTGCCAGACCGAGACTCGAACTCGGGACCTTTGCCTTTTGCGGGCAAGTGCTCTACCAACTGAGCTACCCAAGCAGTAGCTCAGTTCTTGAACTGTGTATTTGCTACTACTAGCAAAGGTTCCGAGTTCGAGTCTCGGTCTGGCACAAAGTTTTAATCAAAAATGGTTCAAATGGCTCTGGGCACTGTGGGACCTAGCATCTGAGGTCATCAGTTCCCTAGAACTACTTAAACCTAACTAACCTAAGGACGTCATACACGTCCATGCTCGATACTAGATTCGAACCTGATACCGTAGCGGTCGCGAGGTTCCAGACTGAAGCTCTAAGTAAGACCGAGGATGAGGGGATTTGCAGAGAGATGATGAGGCGGAAATGGACAGAAAGAGAGGGATGGAGAAGCTTGACTTATGGGCGATAGAGGGAGGAACTTAGAAGGGGAAAAGGAGATGAACTTTGAGAGGGGAAAATGAGGTGAAGTTAGAGAAACGATCGGCCACACCTGCCGGCACAGTTTTAATCTGTCAGGAAGTTTCGTATCAGCGCACACTCCGCTGCAGAGTGAAAACCTCATTCTGGGGATAACAATTTACTAATAGTGAGGAGTAGATTCCAGTTAAAGAGAATCACATGGAAGATTTAACATTGTGATATACTGAATTGCTGTGGAATGATGAAACGCCTTCGAAGTTCACTAGGGATGTGGATACTGTGATCAGGAATATCACAGTATGTAGTTCAGCTGAAGAGGACATTTCTGAAAAGGAAAAATACGTATGGTGGACAATACGACATACTTACACGGAGGCTAACAAGTAAGAAAACTTGGAAAGAGCGGGCCGGTGTGGCCGCGCGGTTCTAGGCGCTTCAGTCTGGAACCGCGCGACCGCTACGGTCACAGGTTCCAATCCTGCCTCGGGCATGGATGTGTGTGATGTCCTTAGGATAGTTAGGTTTAAGTAATTCTAAGTTCTAGGGGACTGATGGCCTCAGCTCAGAGCCGTTTTTCGAGCCTTGGAAAGAAACATAAATTGATCAAATGAAGGGGGAAGTAAAAAATTATCGGGGAAATACTGGAATACAAAAATATTAATCACTTAGTAGTCAAATAAATGGGCTGCGCAGAGCAGCCAAGGCGAAAAGGCCGCAGGAAAATGCGAAGAAGTCGAAGAAGAAATGATCATCTAAAAGACCGACTCAGAAAATCCAAAACAGGCTTCGTTAAAATTAAAACCAACGGCAGTAATATTAAGAGGGTAATCGGAATTCCGCTGTTAAACGCAGAGGGAAGTATAGATAGTTGGAAAGAGAACAATGGAACCTGTGTGCGGGAAAGGATTTATTTAAAAACTTGATGGGAAGTGAAACTGGAGTCGACACGTTAGACATAGGAGATTCAGTTTTAGAATGACAATTAGTAAGAACTCAGGAAAGCTTACGATCAAATAAAGTAGGAGGAATAGATATCAGTCCATTGCAATTTATAAAATCATGGGGGAACATGGCAACCAAATGACTATCGAAGTTCGAGAATCTATTGGATGGGCGACATACCATCAATCTTTCATTAAAATATCGTCTAAAAAATTCCAAAAATAAGAAGGGCAGGTAGCTGCGAAAACTATGGCACTATCAGCTTCACAACTCATCCATCCTAGCTGTTCACAAGATTGATATACAGAGGAATGGGAAAGATAACTGATAATCTGTTAGATCATGTCGAACACTTTGGCTTTAGGGAAGGTAAATGCACAGAATGGCAGCTCTGACATTACGCTTGATAATGGGAGGAAGACTAAAGAAAAATTAAGACAAGGATTTGTCCACCTGGAAAAGCATTCGACACAGTAAAACGTTGAAAGATTAAAATTCAGGGTGAAAGTATCTAAATGGTACGATTCACTGACGGCAATGATATCCATAGTGAAAACGAAGACGAATTATTGGATCTGTTGAATGGCATGAACAGTCTAACGAGTATGGATTATGGATAGGGAGTAAATCAAACAAAGAGAAAATTAAATAGAAGTATCAGAAACGAGAACGGTGAAAAAGTTAACATAGGAATCAGGGATCACGAAGTAAACGAAGTTAAGTACACTACTAGCCATTAAAATTGCTACACCAAGAAGAAATGCAGATGATAAAGGGGTACCTATTGGACAAATATATAATACTAGAACTGACATGAGATTACATTTTCGCGAAATTTGGGTGCATAGATCCTGGCCGTCACAACGGCCTTGATACGCCTTTGCATTGAGTCAAACAGAGCTTGGATGGCGTCTACAGGTACAGCTGCCCATGTAGCTTCAAAACGATACCACACTTCATCCAGAGTAGTGACTGGCGTATTGTGACGAGCCAGTTGCTCGGTCACCATTGACCAGATGTTTTCAATTGGTGAGAGATCTGGAGAATGTGCTGGCCAGGGCAGCAGTCGAACATTTTCTGTATTCAGAAAGGCCCGTACAGGACCTGCAACATGCGGTCTTGCGTTATCCTGTTGAAATGTAGGGTTTCGCAGGGATTGAATGAAGGGTAGAGCCACGGGTCGTAAAACTTCTGAAATATAACGTTCTCTGTTCAAAGTGCCGTCAATGCGAGCAAGAGGTGACCGAGACGTGTAACCAATGGCACCCCATATCATCACGCCGGGTGATACGCCAGTATGGCGATGACGAATACACGCTTCTAATGTGCGTTCACCACGTCGTCGCCAAACACCGATGCGACCATCATGATGCTGTAAACAGAACCAGGATTCATCCGAAAAAATAACGTTTTGCCATTCGTGCACCCAGGTTCGTCGTTGAGTAAACCATCGCAGGCGCTCCTGTCTGTGATGCAGCGTCAAGGGTAACAGCAGCCATGGTCTCCGAGCTGATAGTCCATGCTGCTGCAAACAACGGCGAACTGTTCGTGCAGATGGTTGTTGTCTGGCAAAAGTCCCCATCTGTTAACTCAGGGATCGAGACGTGGCTGCACGACCCGTTGGATCTCGATGAATGTGAGCAGCAATGTCGCGATACGATAAACCGCAATCGCGATAGGCTACAATCTGACCATTATTAAAGTCGGAAACGTGATGGTATGCATTTCTCCTCCTTACACGTGGCATCACAACAACGTTTCACCAGGAAACGCCGATCAACTGCAGTTTGTGTATGAGAAATCGGTTGGAAATTTTCCTCATGTCAGCACATTGTGTCGCCACGGGCGCCAAATTTCGAGCCTGTAGCACGTCATCTTCGTGGTGTAGCAATTTTAATGGCCAGTAGTGTAATTCTGATACCTATGCACTAAAATGAGTCGTGATGGACGGAGAAAGGGGGACAAAGGAAGCAGACTAGCAAGAGCATAAAGTTCACTCCTGGGTGAGAGGAGTCTACTAGTATCAATTACAGGCCATAATTTTAGGAAGAAATTTCTGAGACTTTGTCTTTGGAGGACAGCATTGGATGGTAGTGAACATGGACTTAGAGAAAACCGGAACAGTTGAGAATAAAAGCATTTGAGGTATGATGCTACAGAAGAATGTTAAAAATTTGATGGACTGGTAAGGTAGGGAATGAGGATGTTCTCCACCGAATCGGGAAGGAGCGAACGTATGGGAAACACTAACAAGAAGGGAGACGATGGTAGGGCATGTGTTAAGGCATCCATGGTTAACGTAATAAATAGGCCTGAAGCCTGAGATTGGAATAGATCCAGCAAATAATTGACGACGTAGGGTGTAGAAGCTACACTATGAGGAAGACTGTTTCATGGCGAACCTCTTCAAACCAGTCAGAAGTATGACTGCAAACAAGTAAATAAAATAATAGCTAAGATTGACGTTTTTCAAACGACTTATTTCAGGGTCATCGTTTCAAAAATCCGCCCAACTGAAGAGGCATAATGTTAGTATATCGGGGTCAGCTTTTCATCATGTTGCATATGAAATTGATTCAGATAATCCCAGGATTAATTTGTGTTTCGTACCTACCAACATATGCATGATTGGTTCATCTTTTCTGAGCAAGTCTTCCTGCAACAGTGACGTTTACCTGGACTTGTTATGTTGAGTGTACTGTGCCGAAATTGGAATACATGCAGCCAGAAGTGATTCCCAGCAGGATGAGGCGCTGTCTCAATGGCCCGTCAATTTCTGCATGAAAAGTTTCGTTTCGGATGGGACGAGATGGTCCAATGTGGGATTCTCCACAATCGCCTGACCTCACACCACTAGACTTCAAACTACGGATGCTGCAGAGAATCAGGAGTAGCGAACCAAGATTGCAAACCTACAACACTGAAAGATTTTCATTCTAAAATGGGTGTCATCGTGGAGATTCTGGAGCGTGAGTGGGGAGAAATTAAGTACTAACCTGCCAGTACGGGTGAACGATGAAAATAAAGTTTGTTAGTTATCTTGCCGCATGTGGAAATCAGTTTTACTGTCTTTGTCTTAAAGTTGTTAAAGTTATGAACTAAAGTTTTTGTATTATTTTTTTTGTCTGTATGAGATACGCGATCCATAATTTTTAAATAAGTATAGAGAAAAAAATCTACGTCGAGATCAATAAATTTCTTCATTAATTGCTGAATTCGGCTCAGTGGCGAGCTATCTTCAGATCAATCTAAAACGTTGTTCAGTGTGTGATTACCATTACTTACCGTCGTGCTCTTAGAGCTGAGTCGTCCTAAAACGAAAAATCGTAGTTGGTTAGTAAACTGACAGCGTAAGTGATTAACGTTGTCAGTTCCTATAACCAACTACGATTTTTCATTTTAGTGCGTCTTAGCTTTAAGGATACGATGATGAGTAATGGGAGTCACACACTGAACGACAATTTATATAGATATGAAGATGACTCATCAGTGAGCCGAAACCGGTATTGAATAAAGAAAATTTGCGATCGAGACGTAGCATTTTTCTCCACACTTTTTTTGAAGTATTTGGTCATTACTCTTTCCCAAACAGCATAGCAGTAACCCGCGAAGTCAGCAGCGCCTATTTTGGTAGGCAGCCAGCGCCACGCTCTACCCAGAGGCTAGGGCGTGAACAGCCGACACTGCTACCAGTCGCCGCCGGCTCTGTCCGTGACCTGCGGGCGCCCGCGTCGGCGATATCAGAGGCAGCAGTAGCCGCCGCCGCCGCACGGTAGCTGCAGACGCGAAAGGCGTCTGCTGACCGGCTCACGCCACACCACGGTGCGCCGCGCCGAGGCAAGCCAAGCCGCGCCGAGCGGGACGACTATCGATCCATCGACTGCGGACCGACTCCGGTTGGCCCCAGGCGTCCTTTGCGTGCGCACGCCCGCTTGTCACCTCGCTCAGTTGCTTCCATAGCGCCTTCCGGATCTAGCAAAGGTTGCTCGCGTGGCTTAAGGTTGCACTCTTCCCGTCCCCCCTCCCCCTTCCAAAGGTCTCATCACTTCCAGAGCGTCCGACAGAGAAGTGTACGCTACAGGTAAGGTGGATAAATTTTTATGCTAGTTCAGTCTTTGGCTGGCCGAGACACTGAGTTTGGTTTCCCGAAATTGTGCCACCACTGAAGATCCTCTTTTCACTCACTGCACGAATACCGGACTGACAGATAGTGAGATAAGCGTTTGCGGTATAGAATATCAACTAAAACTGCTCAACAGTGGAACGTCAACTGGACAGGAAGAGGTAACTCTGATGTTCTGCAGAGACTAATCAAAAACACTTTCTCGTAAGTCACGTGGCCACAAAGGGTACCTAGCGACTAGAAATAATCGCAGGACTTACCTGACAAACGGACATAACCTTAGGCACGCACTGCTGACGTCAGAATGTTGTAGATTATGGAGCGTGACTTATGACCACGTTTCTTGGAGTTGCTGGGGAATGAAAATCTCCTTAGTTGAAATATCACGCGAAATGGACTTTTCACTCTGGAGGTACCTCTGACGTTCTACAGAGACTATGCAAAATGATGGGCTCATATGAAACTTTCTGACACATTAGAACTGTGTGCCAGACCTGGACTCGAAGCCAAGTCTGCATTTCGTGGAAAGAGCTTCACAGACAGAGCTAACCAAGCATAACTGACGACCCATCGTCACACCTTTACTTTTGTGCACTGATTCTTCCTGACTGGTATCTTAAACTTCAGCCTGCTCGTCCTCTTTACTAAAATGCGACCTGAGTCTATAAGTGCTCCTAGGTACACCTTACAATCCAGTATCTGATGTTGGAATCCCTTAGTGGCCTTGGTGTAATCCAACTCAAATGTTGTCATATAGTGGCTCTCCTTGAAGCATTCTCTTTAAAAAAACTGACTAGAGCCCTTTTAGCCTGTTATTTATTTTACAATTGACATGTAAATACTGCCTCTGTCTTGTATTGTTAGTCAGTACTTACACTTTTCTATAAAAATGGCTTTTCCCATAAATCTGTAATTATGTTATAGGCCACTTAAAATTTGAATTCTGATGAAAGCACTCTTAGAAGTGTTGAAACCTGGTTAATAATACTAAAAAATTCAGACCGAGGGCTCATTTGTTTTAATTTTAATGGCGTCTTTGTCACCTTAAAGGCGTACTTGACTAACATCGAATCACCACTTCAAATCTCAAAGGTAATTAACGTTCACGATCGTTACAGCGTGTATTTAGAGCAAACTTGAGTTGCGTCCTCACAGTGGTGCTACTACCAGCACCACTCTTAAGCAACTGGCACGACATTTCGAGTCTCGGTCGGGCACACAGTTTTAATCTGCCAGGAAGTTTCATATCAGCGCACACTCCGCTGCAGAGTGAAAATCTCATTCTGGAAACATCCCCCAGGCTGTGGCTAAGCCATGTCTCCGCAGTATCCTTTCTTTCAGGAGTGCTAGTTCTGCAAGGTTCGCAGGAGAGCTTCTGTAAAGTTTGGAAGGTAGGAGACGAGATACTGGCAGAAGTAAAGCTGTGAGGACCGGGCGTGAGTCGTGCTTCGGTAGCTCAGATGGTAGAGCACTTGCCCGCGAAAGGCAAAGGTCCCGAGTTCGAGTCTCGGTCGGGCACACAGTTATAATCGGCCAGGAAGTTTCATTTCAAGAGATATTATATTTAAAATCTAGAAACAGGGCTGCCAACTTTAGTTTATGTCACACAACTCCTTCTTGGTGTTGCAACTCGATACGTCCCCTCACCGCGGTACACCAGCTGACGCATGAATGTCATGGAACCAGATTTCTCAGCAACAGCTCCGACCAACGTCTACGCAGGGTTTCCATAGTGACTTTTAACGAGTGAATACTCATTACGCTACAAGATAACGCGTAAAGTGACAAATCCGTAAACAAGATCTCTGTCATGTCAACTTCGCAAACAATTACAATGATATGAACACCCTTAGCTGCTTACAAGCTTTGACATACGTCAACGGGGACAGATGAAAATGTGTGCTCCGACCGGCACTCGAACCCGGGATCTCCTGCTTACATGGCAGACGCTCTATCCATCTGAGCCACCGAGGTCACAGAGAATAGCGCGACTGCAGGGATTTATCTCTGGCACGCCTCCCGCGAAACTCACATTCTCAACGTATTGTCCCGCACTACATTCGTAGTGCCCCCGCCCATTATACCCATTACAAACGGCGCGTTGCCGATTCCCGTAAGAGTTCGGGCACTGTTTGTGCATTCACACAGAAGAAGAAGATGGCCAAGTGGCTGGTGAGCCTTAACTATATTGTGCTAAGATGGTATCTGTTCTTTCGGACATGTCCGAAAAACAGATACCATCTTAGTATATATTCGCAAACAAATTTAAGCTCCCAAAAATGGAAATCAATAGCAGCCTTCTCCTAGACTTTTTTTTTTTTTTGAAAGACAATTCCAAAGTGCATGTTGAAATATTAAAATATGACTCGTCTGTGATATGTCACTGTCAAAAAACATGTTTCTGGACTCATAGACCAGTTGTCGTGTTATAGGAAATAAGAACAGAAATACGGTTTTTCGATACATTTGTAAATGTGCATTATGTAAAATAAATGAGTCGTTAACAGTCAAATGGCCGAAACTTCTGTTAAAATATTCTACGTGACTGCAGTCCCCCACAAAGGAAAGATCATAAACATATTGCTTAGTGATTCCTTTTAATTAAAACCAATAAGGTTCCTAAAATTAGTGATATTATCATTGAATTAGTTCCTTCAATATAGGACTAGGTACGAGAAACTTTCGTAGTGACTTTTCTTCTTTCGATGCTGGACAGTGAAAGGCCGTCGATCAGTCATCTTGACCATACCTCCAATAAAACATTGATCTGTTTACTTTTTTCATTCCTTTCGCAGCTATTTGTATTTTCTCTGTAATCTTATCGTAGTTTCGTATAGGAAACTTTGCTCAGTTAGAAAATGTTAATATACTAGGATTGGTTTTCTGTTTCATGCTTGTTAATGCGAAAGCTCTCATTCATGAAATTGACGAAATCTAGGTTACATGAAACTTTTCTGATGCTCCAACTCTACCCATCCCCTTACATATGTATACTGCATTTCCATCCACATCATGTAAGATACTGAGGAAATTTTCGTTCGAAAAGAAACGAGAAAAAATCAAGGTTGAAGTAAATTATAAATTAGGTAAATAAAGAAATACAAATAAATCATTTAGTGAAATTAATATCCGAAGCGTTACTTTCTACGAACCCGAAATGAAGTAAATAATTGGAATCTATTTGCACAGCGTTGTTAGAATTCGTTGAGCGGTTTTAACGACTCCCCAGTCCTTTATTTGTTTAGACAATTCGCTCGGACGAATTCCAGAGCTAGAGTAAAATGGAAATGGTTCTCTGTTCACTCCAAACAGAAAAAGGGATGGGCAAACAACTCGATGCGAATTATTGACAGAGTAGTTTGCTTTGGAACGCTTTGTGCTTGTATTTGGACTGAATGCAATTTAAATTGGAATTGCGTTTTCCAGAGACTACGTCTACCTTTTCCCTCTCCTGTTGCTTCGTGAGCGTGCACCCCAGGGGTCCAAGTAATGGCTGGAAGCCGTTCCCTGTGGATGTGACAGAAGCTGGGCTGTTGACTTGTAGTACGATCAGTGAACCGCATTGCTAGTCCCTCCATAATGCCGTGTACTTAAAACATCTTTATGACACGTGATCAATGTAATTAAGAGTCATAAATAGAGGAAAAACGGGCAGTTAAGAGGAAAGTGTTGCAGTGATCATTGATTGAAGTTTTGCTGTTAGCACCATATATGGCTGAATGTATGGTGTTCAAATGATAATCTAGAGGGTTATTTTTTGTATTATTTTCGAGTTCGAGTGAGGTTTATGATGTCCACGATTCATACACAATTGTTACGCCCATCTCCAACCAACTACGGAACGCAGAAACCTAGACATAGCGGAAAGGGTGTCACTGAGGACTCGACGAAACATTCGCTTGTAATTTCTCAAGAGGGTGACCTTTTGTAGGCCCTTATACGTTCGAAGTCTGCTGATACATAGGAGTCCAGTCACTCGTCTCTGCTGTACCATAAAATAGTGTCTTCCTTCGTCTTCTGTTGGTATAGGTTGTGGAACGTTATGTAACAGCAAGAAGAAAACGGGAAGCGCCTGACGTTTTTACGAGTAAGCAAGTAGACCCCCGCTCTGTTGACGCTCACGTGTTCTGGATTCTGATACAAAATACAGGAGAAAAGCAACTCTGTCATCGTAATTATTGTAAAAGACGCACAACTAGCACTGTGTAAAACTATACGATATCTGTTGTTATGTATATTACATATAGTGAAACCGAATTATCCGTTTAAAATTTCTTTAATTTTTGGTATTTACTTCGATTTAAGAATGGTATTACAACCGGAACCATTAGCCAATTGTGATGTCCTTATAGCGGCTTATTGATGATTCAGAAATGAATTATTTTCAACAGGACGTTTCCACGTAGCGGTGAGTGACACATATCCATTAGCAACCCTCGAGGTAAGCAACCAACTAGTTATTTTGCCACAGGTGCATCAAAACAATACACAAATAAAATATAAAGCATTCACAGATGAATTAAAGAGCAGCACAGAGACAGAGACAGGAAAATTATCCTAGCTAGAGAAGACGACGTAGTGAGGTAAACTAAATACACCTCGCTGCCGTGTATTGGTAATATTTCGAAAAGATTATCGTGGTTAAAAAACTTTAACCTAATGAGCTTCAGCTCAGACCTTACACCGCAATGTAGACACACCATACAGACAACAAAGTGGACACCTTGTCAAGATCTGAGATCTAAAAAATTAACTACGACGTTTTTCAGAAATTTTATACAGGTCAGATGGGACTTAATTTCGACATGAGATTTAAAGAGTTCACTAGACTGACTCAGAGCTAATTCCATAGAAGAAAAGTATTTGAAAGAGACCGCCCATCCTGTTTCAGAGGCAACCAAAGCGTTAAAAATAAAACATAAAAGAATGAAGGAAGAGTTGTGGATGCACTCGAGGAAATGGAAATACACACAGATTCTGAAATGTAGCTGTACAATATGGTCAACGAACCAAAATAATTACATTTCATGAAATATTTATAACATATTAGCCGAATATTTGATGAAATGGAACAACAGGAGTGTTGAAGGTAAGCGCCTAGACGCTCTGCAATTAAGTCTGTATTGTTATATGAGAGCTCACAATCTTGCCAGCATCGTGAAAGTTTTAAATGTCAGTGAGAGGATTTTTTTTTTTAAGTTTTGACCTCATTTCACGCAATGACGTACTGCTTGACATTCCGACATTTTAGTGTGTGTGAGTTGGAATACTCGTACGAAATTTCTTAACCCATCTACAAAAGCTGCATAACAGTGAGGCTCCATGCACATACCGATGGTGTGGTCAGTTGTGCAGTGGTGACTGTTCGTTGGTACTTCTCTATACAGCTGTTTACTGTTGTGTCAACTAAATCCGGGTATAGCAATGCCCTGTGCGATGAATTTCGTGGTTTTATGTCTAATATTACTTTAATGCGATGACCAATACTGAG
Organism: Schistocerca cancellata; assembly: GCF_023864275.1. Taxonomy (NCBI): domain Eukaryota; kingdom Metazoa; phylum Arthropoda; class Insecta; order Orthoptera; family Acrididae; genus Schistocerca; species Schistocerca cancellata. The sequence goes on from NC_064634.1 coordinate 267,559,832, forward strand.
CATTACTGTGGTGTTTACTACGACAGCGGCTAAATATTAAAATGACAGATGCACATTTGTAGACACCCAGAAAGAGTGAGCCTAAATCAGTTGATCGTGGTACAATTGCTAGTGATTGTACGGGTATAAGAGTGAGGATGCCAGATTTAACATTCCTTTACTGAAAATTACTCCTATTACGAAACTAATCTCCGCCCATTTGTTCGGCTTCCCGGGTATACAACACAGCTGTACCACGCATTTCATACGTGCACGTACTTTCTTGTTACGAGTAATGCTCTGTCTTATGTGCCGTGGATACTTTCTACTATTCTATAAAGCAGCGTCACCGATGTCTATGTGATAGGCAATTGTTTGCTATTAACCACAATAAGTAGACAAAAACGTGCGTTGTACACATTCCTGATCCAGTACCCAATACGACCTGACATACTCATTTACGTCTCTATGTTTCAGATCTCAGTAAACTCACTTGACGATCCTGTATCGTCAGTATATTTGTGACTTGTATACACCTTCTAGGGTGACACATGTTGTCCGTAAAGGTTTGTGTTATTTGCACTTTCATTCTGTTTTGAGTCCCAAGTAAGCGTTGAGGAATCATCAACTGGTTTCCAATTCAAACACTTAGTGTGGCCATATTCTGTGCTCGGCTAGCGGAGAAGGAACTTCATAACTGTATAATTAAATTAACAGATTGCGATTGCTTCCAGATTGAATATAGTACACTTCTAAAAGTGTTATTCACAATACGTAAGTGGGAAGACCTCTGTGAAGCTTGGAAAGTAGTAGAAGGTAGTGTCAGAAATAAAACTGTAAAGGTGATTCGAGAGTCGCACACGGATAACTCATCAGGAAGGAGCGCTGCTCGCGAAAGGTAATTGTCCGTATTCTAGTCCCAGTTGAACACACTGTTTTAATACGTCAAGAAGTTTCAAATTCTTCTTTTGTCTCTGATACTTAATATCTTAATTCCTTCGTAGCACCCGATTTCATAGGACTTTAGTCGTGATATAAGGCCTGTTTTTCTGCCTAATATATCGTCTACTCCTACATGAGTTAATACTATTTGATACTTGAACTTGGTTTAAGGTCAACAGAAACAGAGAATGACTGAAGGTCGCCATTTGGCCTTAATACCAGATACATCCAACAGATAAATCAACAGCAGAAGACAATTCCAGGAGACTTGGCCATCTTTCACAGTGACCTAATGACTATAACGACCGTTGAGAGATTACGAAGCATTTGGCTGAAAGATTTGACACAAACCGCGGCTTTAATCCCATGTACTTGATATCACAAAGGAAGCAAATATCGGTGGTGAAAACCAGCTTTGTATGATCCTATTCTTTGGCATGGAATAAAAATCCAGCTCAGGTATGTACATTAAGAAAGCAATGCACCTTTGTAAAGCATTAAATAAGAATTAATAGTTTTAACTTATACCCGTAAACGAACATCAGGAACCACGATGCCCCCATTTTACGTTCAGCGAAAAATGTTTTACAACTGTGACAGTGAAAGTGTTGTTTCGCCGTACATAACTTACATTGACCTATGTGTCATGATTCATAAAGCACGGATTCATATAATAAGAGAGATGTAATTCTTATGCCAGTGTAATTCTTATGCCAGTTTGAAACGCAACTAACTGATGACCTCAATCTTTTTCAGGAAAATTCCGGAACACGCAATGCAGTAAATGCTGTTTACCTGTAAAGCTATTTGTGTATTCTTTCATATGAAAGGATACATAATGTACAGGTGCTTCGAAGCATTTGTGCTGTAGCATCCTGGATTTCACTCATATTTCTTCTTTTATGATTCTTTCTATTCACATTCTGCTCATAAATCCTGTTCAGCTCAAAACTCAAAGTTTCTCTCTCTTAGTGTTTACATAACTTGGCTTACAGGTCTCATAATAAATTTGTATACACACCATTTCGTACAATGTTTTGTGAGTAGACAAATTATTTGTATCTTCAGATGACATACCTTTTTAATGATTTTTGGAGATTTATGTCCTTATATTTGCCAATGAAGAATTTACACTTTACTCAGTATAATTTAATGTAATGTAATGCGTCACTTATTTCCATTACTCAAATATCATATAGAGTTCCACTTCGTTGGCAAGCATGTCGACGGCAAATCGGAACATGACATCGTCTCCAGTTCTTTCTTGGTTTTTCGTAATACATCAAGTCTCTGCATCGCATGCAGACTGGACGAAACAGACAATAGTGATCAGTTTGGGAATCTCGCATCCAGATTTCCATTTCTCACTATACCGTCCACAGATAATAAATTCTCTTATGGACTCCTTTAAACTTATTATAGATGTATTTTTCAATTTTTATTTTATTTTTTCTGTTTTATAAGCCCTCTGTTTGATTTGATGTGGTCCTTCACGATTCCCTCACTTGTGCCAATGCCCTCATGTCAGAGTTAGATTTACGCTAAATGCATTTAACTAATTGTTTTATATGTTCGTTCTTTGACTTCCGCGACAATTAGTCTCTCTAAGGATCTGTCTAGTACTACTGAAATTTTTTTCTGATCGTATAATACAAGACTTTTCGTTATCAAAGTTAGTGTCTCCTACAAATATATTTCATACCTGAATCTGCAAACAATCACTATCGCAGTTTCAGTATCTACATATGAAATACAGGAATCTTGCTCGTTACGTAGTAGATTGTCCAGTACGTTCAACAGTGCCGAGACAGTATCTACTGTTCCTGTTTTAGGAATGTACTGTGTATGTCGTGCTGCATATTACTGGATTCGCCATTGTTGCCAGTGTTTCCTGATTCACGCTACGGAAGTTTCCGAATATACCGAATCACTGAACATTCGCTTGTTATTTTTTACAGTCTTCTTTGGAATATAGGATTCCTGTCCTGTACTTCGTTATCTCTTACAAGTGTCTCGGCCAAGATTTTTACTGAATATAGCTTTGTTCTCTATCAGAGTATTCTCTAGGTTCTCGTCACTTCGCTTATGGACGGGTATTACGAGACTCTGTGGGGGCAAGTGATTCCAGAACGATCATTCAATATTAATCAATATTTTTGCTCATATATTCTTTGAAGTATGAACGATATTTTTCTTTGCAATTATCCAGTAACAATAGCTCGTGATGCGTTCTACACAGAGTTTGTATTACAGGCATCTTATGGGGCGGGTTAATTGTGGAAGTCGGGCATTCCCGGACTAGCTCCTCCTGTGCTTCGCAGAATTGGACCACTTTCTGCGTAAATCACTTATTGATCACAGATAATCGGTCAAGAGCTTCCTCTGACCACAAGAGGCATACACCTTTCCTAGAAAGAAGGAAGTACTAGTGTATATTCTACAGCAAGAGCAAACGCTTTGATCGGAATCGGCCAGTAGGTGATGTACTCTGTTTAAGTCGTTTGAGCTCCTACATGCATTGAAGCAGAAGGTAGTCTTTTCTGGTAGCGCGTAGCATGCAGTTTTTCAGAATTTTTCTCTTGTGGTAAAATAGACGCATTGACTATACGTATTTGATGCAATAGTGATCCCGCAGCAACCTATGAGCACGGCATTTGTTTTCATATGATTGCAATTTGTTATAATATACAAGTTAGGTAAAATCGTGTCATTTACGCGTTCTCTTTTCGATGCACAATACTGGGTCTTTATTTACATTTTCAGTTATAACAGAACACGTGGTGAACCGAATTAATCTCGGTGCTAGGCATCCGTATATCCCACTTACTTATAAGTAGATTTTTCCTCTCACGACGATGTTTGCAGGTGATTTGTGAATGTTCCGTGATTCTGAAACACGCAGAAGGGGTATATGTTCATTCACCGCCACTATGGCGAAACTGTATGCATATTCTCCCCGTAAATTAAACTGAACTCCTGATTCTATTTCGACTTTCGAATACATTACTTTACACCTTTCCTCGAATTACTAACTTCCGCTACAACTATTCGCACGTGTTTCAAGATTTGGCAACATTCTTGAACTTGTGTTCATATCATCCGCTCTAGAATTTCTTGATTTGTAAAAGGATTTCAGCATGATGCCATTTCTCCGAGGTATGCTGAGGCTGTCACTACGTAATTGTTAATCAGTGTATCCACCACAGTTGCTAAATGTTCACAAGTTATAGCCCATGCAGGTAACAGACAACAAAAACGCATGTTCTTGAACAAATATGGGCTACAAAGTGCGATTCAATATACGTTTGGTTCTTTAGTATGTGATTAGTAGTTCATGTACGTATTTAGTGTTCAGTTGTGTTACTACCGAGTAAGTTTCCTCCTTTTCTTTGGGCTTTGTGTGAGCTTGCTATCTCTTAAGATTATCGAGAGGTCAAATCACCTTATCAGTGGATAACATTTGCAGTCCATAAGTTGACTTAAGAGAACAAATTGTGTTTGTTTTAGTTATTTTGCATGAACACCCGTGACTATTTTCGAAAGCAGTGGCAGCGCGCAGCTCTGTTTGGACAGACTCACACAACATAACCTCATAATTATGACAGTGTCATTCAACACAAGCTGAAAGAAGCAGTTATGTCTTAAACGCAAATGTCTAATTATAGCCGGCAGCACAACCAAAGTTAATTATTTTCATTTAAATTCGATCTACACAAATAAATCAAATGCAAAGCAGTATATGGGCTGTAATGGGAAAATGTATTAAGACGAAGGTTTCCATAAGTCACAATGAAGCGTTAATCTCGTCTGGACAACAACGTCAACGTATCGTTTCCCATTATCAGCCACTGTACGGTGTTCCGTTTACTTGGTACAAAGAGATGACACGTTTATCGACATCCTGATACTGCTTAGTACTTAGTAGACGTCACTGTCAGGCTTGTGAGGAACCCCTCTGCTTTCCCTCGTCATATGCGGGCGTTGTCTGCTCCCGACACGTAGCTGGGACGTTAGTAGGGACCATTGTCTCAGGCGGACAATGACCCCCCTATGCAGATCTCTCGGACCGATAAATTCTATACCGGCACGCGTGAGCTCTGTTCCTGTAATTACAGTTCGCTCCAAACGTCCGTCGATACTGTACCCTGGGCCATGGGTAGCGTATTAATGGCGATAAGGCTGGTAACCTCATCAACTAACAACTGAAGTCACTTGCCGAAACAGAACGTCAATGTTTCGCTAGTGAATTAACAATGTCTATTGGGAACAGATTATTTGAAACACGTTGCCTCTGCAAAGCCAGTCACATTTTAAAGAAGCAAACCATCAACTAAAAGAAAACGCAAAGTAAATTATAAGTTATATGACAGTTGATAATAAATAAAGTCGATTGTGCAAAGTAGGACTAAGTCGATCGAGGCATCTAAGGCCATATGCTTTAGTTCATTGTTTTGTTACTTACGTCACTGTCACACTACAAAGTAAAATGTTGTTTTCCGTCTAATTTCGCACCTTAGTATTACGTTTCTGTTACTGATTAGAGATTCTTCTACTTTCATTTCTGTACTCATGGCTGTATCGGGCATTACTTTCTTTTCCTTCCATTTCCCTGCAATTTGTGAAAAAAAAACGACCAAAGTAAAGTCTCCTTTTATGTGCGAAATGTGTTGTTACAAAACGCAGAACAGATGCCGTTTACCAAAAACAAGACTACGTAATGTCACATTATCACTGATGAAGATGGAATGGTTTTTGATTAGTTGCATGGTGTTAAGTCAATTATTCCCGACTACGAGTGAGCAGATATCTTACGTGACGTATTAAAATTCATTTTCAATGACCGGAGGCCAGAAAAGATAATATACAGAAACTTGTATAGTACCATTCGAACATCAATATTTTCATTTCAGATGTCGACTTATAGTCGTATTGGAAGTATTTGTGTTTCATCAGCTACTGAACAGAGTAAGATGAACAATAAAGAAAGGCTATGAGTACAGAGCTAAGTGAATTATATTTCCTGAAGTTATTAATAATTTTAAGCTACTGGTAGGTGCTTCAGAAAATCATGAAAGAAATTTTTATCTTGGAAGAGACCTCGAAACACTGAAAGATTTCATAAAGTTTACATAATGGCCATACAGATATATTGAAACAAGATTTACTTATTGAAATCATTTACAGGGCTAAAAAAGGACTCTTCCCATACTTTGTTGGTTATGAATTTCCGATTAAATTAAAAAGTAATTACAGAATGTTAAGAAGATACTTTTGTATAGTACCATTCGAACATCAATATTTTCATTTCAGATGTCGACATATAGTCGTATTGGAAGTATTTGTGTTTCATCAGCTACTGTACAGAGTAAGATGAACAATAAAGGAAGGCTATGAGTATAGAGCTAAGTGAATTATATTTCCTGAAGTTATTAATAATTTTAAGCTACTGGTAGGAGCTTCAGAAAATCATGAAAGAAATTTTTATCTTGGAAGAGGCCTCGAAACACTGAAAGATTTCATAAAGTTTACATAATGGCCATACAGATATATTGAAACAAGATTTACTTATTACTTTGTTGGCTATGAATTTCCGATTGAAAGTATAAAGTAAATACGGAATGTTAAGAAGATACTTATCTTAAAAACAATATGTCGTCGAGGGCTTCAAAGGGACAATTAGGCAAAAACTGACCAATTATTTTAACATCGAATCTAAATTAAAATATCAGGAAGTCTTTTCTGAAGGTTTTTGGCTCGAATTTACCTTTTTTCACATACGTGAAGAGAACAGATATTACTGAAATGTGGCGCTATAGATGAATGCCGAAGATGGGCAGAAAGATTAACTAACATTTCGGTACTGAAACTGGGAAGTGGAAAAGGTCTTAACGACAAGGCGTTAGTTGACTGGATACATCCAGAGTAATGAAGATGTTAGCTTTATATAAAGATGTGTCTATAAATAAAAATATTGACTAGTTTTTTTTATTAGAAATTTTCTCCTCGTTACCATCTTCAGTTGATATCGTATGCAACTGCTGAGCAATAGTGACTGCTGGTGGCCGTTATGTGAACAGTTCGTGAAACAATTAATGTAAGTGAAATGATAATTTGACATAATTGAAAGAAATTTAACTAAATCCCTGAAGAAGCTAATAATATGCTTAGTGAAAGCTCTTTAACTCTAACTCAATACTGAAGTACGTTATGACAGTTGCATAACAGGAAATGAAAATTTTTTCTTGAAATAACCATAAACTACAGTACTCCTCAACTGGGTAGATAATATTTCTTTAATAATACCTACACTCTTCACTGTAATTTAATCTGCTTAATAAGTACAATACCTGTAAATGATGACTGTGTAAGGTTTCCTCATAAGAATGCAAAGTGAGATCTGTCCTGAAAGTAACTTATCTCGTGTTCAGAATGTTGTTTTGTGTCTGATGAACTGACTTTCTCGAAAGAAAAAAGAAGTAAGCAGATGCATCAGCTAAAGAAAAAAGTAAACTACCCACTACAAAATTGGTTTCTTGCTTGTCAGGAACATCTGTGGCTTCGTGTGGCTTAAAGTACAATGCATACACGACAAAATATTCGAAACTATACTTTGAACAGTGGAGAAGGGTTTTACATCTTTCCTCACTATGTAGTTCGGTGTCCACTACATATTTTCTGCTTTCGAAGAACAAAGAAGGTGATTTAAATTTCGTGAGATTCCGCCCCAGTGAGAAACGCCTGTGTTTAAATGATGTCCAACCCAAATCTTGTCTCATGTCCGTTACAGTCTCTCCCATATTTCGCAAGATAGATCTCATTTACAGTAAAGTAAAAATTACGGTTTTTCCCCAGTTCAAATGATTCTTTTACTTTCTGTCCTACTGGTTCTCAGCATATACACTGAAGCGCCAAAGAAACTGGTTAAAGGCAAGCGTGTTCAAATACAGAGATATGCAAGATGGCAACGCCTTTACAAAACAAGCGTAGTTGTTAGATCGGTTACTGTTGCTACAATGGGAGGTTATCAAGATTTAAGTCAGTTTTAACGTGGTGTTATAGTCGGCGCACGAACGATGGGGCGCAGGATCTCCGAGAAAGCGATGAAGTGGTGATTTCCCGTACGACCATTTCACAAGTGTACCGCACAAGAATCCGGTAAAACATCAAATCTCCGACATCGCTGTGGCCGGGAAAAGATGCTGCAAGAACGGAGCAACGACAACTGAAGAGGATCGTTCAAATGGTTCAAATGGCTCTGAGCACTATGGAACTTAACCTCTAAGGTCATCAGTCCCCTAGAACTTAGAACTTCTTAAACCTAACTAACCTAAGGACATCACACACATCCATGCGCGAGACAGGATTCGAACCTGTGACCGTAGCGGTCGCGAGGTTCCAGACTGTAGCGCCTAGAACCGCTCGGCCGAAGACGATCGCACAACGTGACAGAAGCGAAATCCTTCCGCAAACTGCTTCATATTTCAATGCTGGGCCATCAACAAGTGTCACGAAACATCGATATGGGATTTCTGAACCGAAGGCCCACTTGTGTACTCTTGCTGACTGCAAGACACCGAGTTTTACGCCACGTCTGGGCCTCTCAACACCGACGTTGGACTGTTGATGACTGGAAACATCTTGCCTTGTCGGATGAGTCTCATTTCAAATTATGTCTGTGGATGAACGTGTTCGGGTATGGACACAGCCTCACGAATCCATGGACCCTGCATGTCAACAGGGAACTGTTCAAGTTTTTGGAGAATCTGTAATGGTGTGGTATGTGCGAAGATTGAGTGATATGGACCCCTGATACGTCTAGATACGACTCTGACAGGTGATACATACGTAAGCATCCTGTCTGTTGACCTACATCTGTACGTGTCCATTGTGCATTCTGATGGACTTAGGCAATTCCACCAGGACAATGCGGCACCCACACGTCCAGAATTGCTACAGAGTGGCTCCAGCAACACACTTCTAAGTTTAAACACATCTGCTGGACACCGAACATGAACTTTATTGAGCATTTCTTTGATGCCTTGCAACATTCTGTTCAGAAGAGATCTCCACCGAGTCGTAGTTTACGGAACTATGGACAGCCCTACAGGATTCATGGTGTCAGTTCCCTCCAGCACTACCCCAGACATTAGGCGAGTCCTTATCACGCCATGTTGCGGCACTTCAGCGTGCTTGCGGGGGCCCTACACGATATTAGTCAGATGTACCAGTTTCTTTGGGTCTTCAATGTATGTGGCTAATGCTAGCTGAGCAAAATCAGTTTAGAATGATTCTCGCATTCAAGGCTCGTGTCTCCCTCCATTGAGTCAAAACTGTTGTCACCATGCGATGTATCTAAACTTTCCTCTAGGCACACATCCGTAACTTAGATTATAAACAACTTTTTACTTCCCCAAACCACTCAAGACTATTTTTGTCTCGAAATAGTTTATTTTTCCGTCCATCTAATCATTGTCTTCATTTAAAATTCATAAAGTGATTCTTTGGTTTATATTAATTTCCTTACAATATATTCTTTTTACGCTATATTAGTTTTGTTCTAATTAATCTTCATATATAATTCGTACGTCCTGCTTTAAGTTCCTCCTTTCGTTATTGATCTGCGGTAGAAGAAAAACTAACATAGCCCAGAAATGGTCCATTTTCCCAATTTAACTATGTGAAACCTTGTTGTAAGACTCTTGATGATGGTTCTGGTAATGTGGATTCTCATTGCTCGATTCCTCTTGCTACATCTACATGGATAGTCTGCAAATCGCATTTAAATGCCTGGCAGAGGGTTCATCGAACCACCTTCACAATTCTCTATTATTCAAATCTTATACAGCGCGCGGAAAGAACGAACACCTGTATCTTTCCGTACGAGCTCTGATTTCCCTTATTTTACCGTGGTGATCATTTCTCCCTATGTAGGTCGGTGTCAACAAAATATTTTCGCATTCTGAGGAGAAAGTTGTTTATTGGAATTTCCTGAGAAGATTCCGTCGCAACTTAAAACACCTTTCTTTTAATGGTGTTCAGCCCAAATCCTGTATCATTTCTGTGACACTCTCTCCCATATTTCGCGATAATACAAAACTTGATGCCCTTCTTTTAACTTATTCGGTGTACACCGCCAGTCGTATCTTGTAAGGATCCCGCACCGCGCAGCAGTATTCTAAAAGAGAACGGACAAGCAGTCTCCTTGGTAGATCTGTTACATTTTCTAAGTGTTCTGCCAATAAAACGAAGTCTTTGGTTAGCCTTCCTCACAACATTTTCTGTGTGTTCCTTCCAATTGAACTTGTTCGTAATACCTAGGTATTTAGTTGATTTTACGGCTTTTAGATTAGACTGATTGATCGCGTAACCGAAATTTAACGAATTCCTTTTAGCACTCATTTAGATGACCTCACACTTTTCGTTAGGGTCAAGTGACAATTTTCGGACCAATCAGATATCTTTTCTAAATCGTTTTGCAATTTGTTTCGATCTTCTGATGACTTTATCAGTCAATAAACGACGTCATCTGCAAACAACCTAAGACAGCTGTTCAGATTGTCTCCCAAATCGTTTATATAGATAAGGAACAATTCAGTTCTGAATTTCCTACTAACTTTAATAAGCCTAATAAAACGTGTAACACTAATGTGTCTAGTTTTATGTTCTCTAAAATATGTTAAACCAACAGATCTCGTGAAGTGAGTCAAACATTTTCTCAAAATTTAAGACTTCCAGGGAGAGTGATAACTCATTCCTATTACTCTTTTCTACGGTTTCATTCAGGACTTCAAAACAGTCCATTGTGGGATATCCATTCCAGAATGAAACTTATTGACTTGGCTGATAAAAGTAATTGTTTTTCTCTATTCTGGTCGCGTTTGTTTCAGAGAGTATGTTGCACATCAAAGAAGGAAGCTGAAAAGCTAATATTCTAACGTCTGGAGTGTGTCTTGTGTATCTGTGGAGAAAAGAATGTATATCCAACCCTTCCTTCCCACAGTATGAAGTACCTATACAGCGAAATTAACAATAATACTCGAATCGATACTAAGAATGTTACGCCACAAGTTGTCAAATGTGTGATATTTTTATTCATGAGGCAGTTGTATGATGACTTCACAACAGATAATATTCAGATGTTTCACTAGGGAAAACCCATGCTGCCAGAAATATTGTCTTATGCACTGGTTCTCTCGGAATTAAAAGCCGATTTGGAATAATTCTCAGACTCATCCATTTATTTTTGCCATTCACGAACCGAACTTTTATACGATCTCTGCAACACAGCATTCTACGTGGTATTCATTCGAGTACCGAACGAATCTAGCATCCTTTACAGTGAACTTGCTGATACATTAACTAAGGAATTTCCGTTTCTGACTCACTACCAATACAAATCCCAGACGCCCTGTTACGGCTCATGTAAGACGCTTGATGTTACAAACACTGCGAAGAATATTTGGTGCAGCAGAAGTGCAACGTGTCAATTACCAAAGAACGAAACAAAAAATGACAGTGAGGAGCTATAAGAATTAAAACTGTTTATCGTAGTAAACGAAGCATGCGAAATATTCATGATCCTTGCAAACAAAACTGTACGAAAAACACATATTGTACTGTGACCACTGAAGATGCTTTAGAATAAAGCGAAACGCGTGTGGTCTTAATAGGACTTTCATTACAGTTGCAATGACGGTTACTGATCCATACAACTGGAAAATGCAGGATCAACATCAGATGCAACAAACTCTGAACGACAAATACCTCAATGAGAAGTGGATGGTATCATTTCACAGCTCTGAAAGAGACACTACAATCTTCTGTTACATCCGCGTTGGCCGTACGTACCTCACAGCCAGAAGCCAGATATTAAGAGAACGCTACCCTTACCAAGACACTTGTGGAGTGACTCTGAAAGTCCTCCACATCTTAAGACGCTTCCAGACACACGTGGTAGACTCTTTAGTCTATTGTCTTGATCAGTCTTTTCCACAGGCCCCATATAATCTAATATAACCAGCTAGTACTTTAACCTTCACCTAGGAGAATAGTTATCACTGGTTGATTAAAGACCACTCTTTTCAGTAGTCGACCTATGGGATGGACGTGAGTGGAGAACGCCTCTCGACGCAGCTCCTGCCCCCGGGATATTTTCACTCACCTCCGCTTCAGCACCTACATACTTCTAATCTCACTATACGTTACTTGTCCTTATCATGCGTAGTGGATGGACTGACGTTTTCTTCTTTTACAGTAACTTCAATTGGTGCTGATCAGACAAGAGATGGGATCGCATCTTCCACACTTGTTGTCTAAGCAGTGACTTCCTCCTGCTGTTGTACCTTCACTTGTACACCATCCTTTATACAAACACAAATAATTTCACTGTACCCACGTGTGAGAGCATCTCAGCACTTGATCAGGCGTAAATCAAATAAAGAAAAGTCAGCTGAACGAATCTTCAAATCATTAAAAAGTTAACCACATTGATGAGCTCCTTGGAAATCCCAATCCTTGTCATCATCTCATTTCTTGTGGAAGAAAATAATTCTAGCATTGTTCCACTTTTGCGTAACTGTTTACTTCGCTAAATGTCAATTAAATAATTTCCAAGTTATTTTTCCTCCAGCAGTAACCATCATCTCCAAACGTCTTACCTACGAACGACTTCATAAATCTCATTTTGCTTTGTTTCTGAAATTTATTTAATTGTTATGTATCTGCATTATTCGCGCTCTGTTGGCATCATACACAAATTTTAATGAAGTTGGAGTGTTTAACGTAATATACGGTTTCGTTCTTATTACTTGCTGTGGCATCTGCCACATTAACAAATGAAATGTGTCTACAGCCATAAATTTCTGTTGTGTATTTCTTACTCGTTTTAAATTACAGAAGTTAATGCTCGCTTCTCCGATTCTGCGAGACAAAGTCTACAGCGTGTAAAACAAGCTTTACTCGGGGTTTTGACGTACTGGACCCCGCAGGGTAAATCTTCACCTGGCGTTTCCACCGTACCTTTGCAACTAGATAGAAAGGTCCTTATATTACTTTGCAGTGCTAACGATAAGGAATTCTCACTGTTATTACGAACGCTATGGCTACGTGTCTCGTTTCGCTGGGTATGGGATTTTGCCAGCGGAGTGAGTTTCTGTGCCAAGTGGGACACCAAGCTGAGGAAGTGAAAAGTAATGTGCATTCATAATGTGAAGCTTAGTCACGCCATGGGGCTAAAATACAGAGGGTATTTATTCCGGGATTGCTATTCAACTAGAATCAGAGGTAAAACAATCGTAGATGCGCTCTAAAATAGAACAGGAAAAAGCAAAGACAGTGGTGTAATAGTTATTCATAACTTAATGGCTAAGATATTATTTAACAAGAATTAGTTTGATAAATTTTGAAACCACTACGCATATATACGAGGACTGTTATTTCTCAATACCAGACTGTAACTGCGGAGAGCATTAGTAGGTGGCAATAAGTGTCAGCGTCTTTCGTCGCATATGATTCTGACGATTAATGTCTTATTCATAGGTCACATAGCCAGGATTTACTTTGAATATAGGGTCTCAAATGTAGTCCGTGCAAATAATTGTTGAAAAGAAAATAGTGTGTGAATGTGGGATGCATGGTGAGCATGAAGCTGTATTTTAATACGTTTTTATTCATTCGCTCCCTTGTATGTTTGTGAAAATTTTGCTATTGATTTTAAACTACTCTCCAGTGAGCTAGAGGCCTGGAACTTTCAACATAGTTCAGAAGTAGATGACAATCCAATATTAACTACCTTTCTTGTCTGGCGTGTGGCAGAGGGTATCTTGTTTTTATTTCATTTTGCCTGTTCGGTGCTGATTTATTAACTATTTCCAAACTATCTCCTCGATGGACTAGAGGCTTGCAACTTTCAACATAGCCCAGAACTGGATGGCAGCGCAATATTAACTCGATTTCTTGTCGGATGTGAGGTGGAGGGTACTTTGTATGTCTGCTAGTTCCGCTTCTCCTGTTCCGGTTGGGATGTTTTGAGTTTAGAATGGTTCCTGGCAAGCCTCCACGTGAGCCCGAAATTTCCAATGTTTGGCTTCACGGTCTTTATGCAAGATATACATAGTAGGAAGCGTTATACTGGTTGATACAGGTGAAGAAAAATGAAAGAAACCTGATTTTTACCAAATGTTTCTGTTGTAATCTCATCAAAGCGTTTGAAATCGATTGAAAAATTTCACTCACACCATACAAAATATCAGAAAAGTAATGATTTATATGGCAAATTTGTAAAACGGACCGATAAACATAAGAGAATTTCTCCTAGTACAGTGCAGATTCTTAACACCATACAGACAGTCCTCAAAAATTGTGGTGGTGAATTTTTAATAGTTATGAAAATACTTGTAAGTTCTGGAAGGAACAAAGTGGGGCGCCTGAAGCAGATAATAAGAGATGTAGAAAGTGTCTATCATGGATAAAAATCTCACAACGTTTCACACAATTTGCTTGCAATAAAACCGTTAGTGGCTAAGGTGAATTAGTCGTCCCCATATTATCAAATGCCGGCTGTAACAATAATGAACCTATAATAATTTTTTTCTTTATGAATTTAGATAAATGTTTCTTTCTGAATTTATGTAAAATAATGTAAATATTATTTTGGATTTTTTTTTCCTTTTCGTGTCATGTTAAAGAAACTGTACACAACTTTTGAAATGAATGTCATTACTTATGTTAGATTTCAAGCAATTTGAGAACCAAAGGGAAATGTATTTAATGTTAAAACTATTGTATGATGTGAAAATTGTAATTTAAACACTTGGTCCATACGTAGGTAATGCATTAGAATATGTGTAGTAGAAAACCTGTGGTGAATACCCTACCTGTAGGGGCGCGGGAAAAGGTGGATGCAGGCGAGCGCGGGAAAACGCACACTGGCGCGGTTCGGCACAACGGGCTCAGTAAAACAGTCGGAGTTGAGCATCGGTCAGAGGAACATGTACTGTACCGAGGAGGCTATCTAGGAAAAGTGGATTCCATTGAGCCTCGGATGGGCCGATTCCGACGACTACTTGGCATGGCTATATTCTCAGGCACAAAATTGGAAAGATTACGACGCTAAGAAGAATGAAAGTGCCGATACTGGGAGAGCCTTAGCCGTGCTTGTATGTGTGCTGTGCTGCCCGCTATCTCGCTGCCCGCCATCCGCCGTACCGACGTGCACAGGTTAAACATTTATTTCATCTTTAGAAGTGTATCTGTGTGGACCAGTGTCGAAACTGTTTTGACTGTTCAATAATAACGTGACTTTTACCAGAATTGCCTTAGCCATCACTTATCCTTATCATTGACCTAGACAGGGTCCTTACCACATATTGTGCAACCCGAGCATCCCGAATTGAAAGTTTACAGTTAGTAATAAATTATCTGCAGACTAATCTATGCGATAAAGACGTTTAAATTCATGTTTGTTAACGTAAATGTCAGTAAAGAACAATAGTGTTATTAAAGTGAAAGATAAAATTTGAACTGAGCTAGCAATGTTATTTAATTAGTTTGAGACTGAAAGAATGATAACTAGTCGATTCAGGAATAAAAGGAAAAGATTAGTTCTTCACAGATTGATAACTTTGAGTGTTAATTTACCTTCAGGACTTACTAGTTGCAGTATAACGACCATAACAGTTTCAGGGCCCCCCCCCCTTTCTCTTGCCTATGATTGCACATTTTGAAATGTACTGATCAGAGTTGAATCGCAAAATTAATTTCTATATTGAACTTAAGTGTATTAGTGTTTTTTTCCAATTTTAATAGTGACATTGTATGTGTGTTTTCAAAATTGCTGATTCTAGGGTAATCTATGCCCGATTTCAGTCTGATCAATATACTAAGTGCAGCTCGTAGTAATCATTGCTGTGTGGTGTTGTGTAATTTTAGCTCGTACAAATTAGTACAAAAGAAGAAAACCTTAGTTCAGTAGATTCTTTCTGGTTCTAAATTTTGCCATAAAACGCAACATTACTACGTGTCATTATGCTTGTACATGCTACCACTTGTACAGGGAAAAAGTCACTCAATGCCTAATTAGGCTGGCGACCGTATTATTAATCATTGGTAGTATCTACTGTGTGTACTTCTTGTCCATGCGAACGCATAATTGTACTTTACATTTGCTTGACGCCTAACTGTAGTTACTGACTGAATATAAGTCCGAATTGCTTCCATTAGGTACACGCGGTCAACTTATGTACTAAATCCTTGTTTACAAGGTGAAGCCCGTGAACTTATTACAGTACAGGCTTTATTGAGCTAACGCACGTCCGACAGGGCGGTAGTGTTACAAGTGGCGACCGTGACAGGACATCCAGTTGTTGTCGGTTATAAACTAACGTAAAGACCGAACAGTGGATGTTCAGTGGCACGAATAGCAATAAAGTTTAGCAAATTAAACTGCAGTGTGAGTCAAGTACAATAGTGTAGTGTAAATGGCATTCAATATGGACAGGAACGGGGACAGGATAGATGTGCCAAGCGAAATGGAGAATGCGGCTAGTAGTAGCAGGAGTTTACGCGGCCAGATAACAGATGGCGTTAGCGGAAGACAATTGGCGTACATACAATACCATGAACACGTCAATGAACAGATTGAAATGTCGAGATTGCCTCGAACACAGCAAGGGACAAAACAGGAAGTAGAGGGTGACTTTGTAGATGATAGTGGGTATGTGAACGAATCCACTGACACGTTTGATTCACCACAGATAAAGAAAGAACCGAAAGAAATTTCTGAAGTAGAATCGGAACACACCGATTTTGCAGAACAAAACGGTGTAAAAATTTTAAGCATGAACGACTTATTTGAACAATTAACCAATCAAATTGCAGGACAGACTGAGCAACTTAAAACACAGAGCCATCAACTCAAAACACACGTTGCAGAGCAACTCAAAACACAGAATGAGCAGCTTAAAACGCACGTTGATGCGCAGCTTAAAACACAGAGTAATCAGCTTCAAAAACAAGTCGGTAATCAGGTTGAGCAGCTTAAAACACACGTTGACGAGCAACTTAAAACACAGGGCCATCAGATCAAAACACAAAACGAGCAGCTTTAAACACACGTTGATCAAATTAAAGCACAGGTCAAAGATCAAGGAATTAGAATTAGTAAACAAATAGAGCAGGTAGAACAAAAAGTGGGAAATTTAAGTTCTGTGGTAAATAATATGAAATTTGAAATTGACACCATTAACAAAAATATGGATACTATGCAGGAGGAAATTGGTAACATTAACAGTAGATTCGATGTTGAAATTCTCAACATCCAAGAGAAAGTAGAACCTTTGGTTGTAACTAAGGTAGACGAAAAAGTTTTCGGTCTTAAAACTGAGATCCTAAACGAATGTCAACACGGAATATCTCAGTTGAAAAAGGTAGTTGTAGACACTGAAAAAGAATTAGATAATAAAGTAACCGGATGTGTTCAAAATTGTGAACAAAATACTACGAAAATTCAAGGCAAAATTTTCGATCTAGAGAGCAAAATTAAAGATAGGCCTGGTGTGGTCTGTAATGGCGCACCAATTACGAAGCTGTTAGAAGGCGAGGAACGCTTCGATCCAGCCAAGAAACATAACGGGTGGCATCCGTTAGACTTTATCAAAAATTGCGAGAGAATATTTCCTGAGCACTTGTCTGATCAGGAAAAGATAAATGTAGTAATTAGCGCCTTAGCAGGTGACGCTAAGCGCTGGGGAAGAAATTTAGATACCGAACGAATGACGTTCGAAGAATTCAGGCAAAGATTTACGGAAGAATATTGGTCTGAACAAAAACAGGACCATTTATGGCGCGAATTTATCATGGCCAAACAGCATGATAACAGGGGCAGGAATTCTTTGAAAGATTTCTGCGAGTATTGGTACCGAAAATTGACGCATTTAAGAGGTAGAAGATCGGATTCAGAAATTATCTGGGAGCTATATAAAAAGCTTCCAGAAGATTCTAAGAGGTATGTAGGAAGCAACCATCGTAGCTTCCAAGCATTTCTAGAAAGGGTCGAAGACGAAGACCATTGGCGCGAAAGTCGTGCCAATTATCAAAATTTTGGCAACCGTAATACCCGACACAATGACGAAAGAAATGACGGCGATGGATTTCGCGTCAATGTAATACAGAGCGGAAGAGGCAGAGGAAGAGGCAGAGGAAATTATCCAGGTCGCGGTAGAGGGTATGCAGCGCAAAATAATAACGACGCGGGAAACTAATTTCCGCGAACGTTGCGGGCCAAACGGAAGCGGACAATACATACCAGCCCCGATTTAAGAAAAGGTACCGGACCGACCGCAAAGTAATGAGACGGGTTAGAGACAGGCGTGAAACGACGCAACGTGTTGTGGCGAGACAAGCGTCAGGTGCGAGCCAGCATGAGTCATCTATGCCGCACAGCATACTCCAGGTTAACGGGCGAGTGGAGCATCAGAGGGCAACGGCCCAGCCTAGCGGAACATCTGTTCAGAGAGAAGCCACTAGCAATACGGCAGCAGTAGGTGCGAACGTAGCCGTAAGAGATAATGAAAATTTTACGAGTGATAATTCCGTGGCAAAGGAAACAATAGATGAGACTGTGAATACACAGAGAGGTGCGGTTAACAGTGCTTGCAATGAGGTAAAGGGCGACAATGAATTAGCAGAAGTAATTGATTGGCGTGTGCAGATCGACGATCTGTACAAGGGCCTAAAGCAATG
This sequence comes from Schistocerca cancellata, assembly GCF_023864275.1. Lineage (NCBI taxonomy): Eukaryota > Metazoa > Arthropoda > Insecta > Orthoptera > Acrididae > Schistocerca > Schistocerca cancellata. Next base: position 267,578,492 of record NC_064634.1, read on the forward strand.
TGAGTGGGAGGATTTTAAGAAGGAGTATGAGGCGAAGAAATTAGTTAATAGAAAGGGAAATGATAGGGGCGTCAATAAAGTGACGTGGCTCAAATTTGAAGGAAAAATAAATAGCGCCGTGCAAAGTATGCGTGCTGCCGATAAGGGTAAGGTTAATGTTAGGAAGGATTTGGAGGATGAAATCCTCAGCATTGACAAAGAAATAACTTCTGCTAACAATCCGCCAATAGTACAAGCTGCTACCGAGAGGCACCATGGAGAAGGGACAGATGATTACATGAAAGTAATTAAAGTCCATGAGGATTACACCGAATATGAAGTCACAGTAGATGTAAATAAAGCTAATGATGAGGCCATTTTGCCAAAAGAGGAGATTGAATTGAAGTCTAAGCCTGACGACAATACCGAGGAGGAACTTAGTGCCTGTCTCAGAAAAGCCTTTATGTTAGAACCTGATAGCGATCCGGAATGGTCGGATTCCGACGATAGTTCAGATGATGAAACATACGTAAATACAGACAAAATTGAATATACTAACTTTCCCTGTTGTGCAAAAGTAGCGTACTTAAATGAATCTGGTGTTGAGGAAGAGAGTAGTGATGACTCTAGTGAAGATGTATTTTTCGGTGTAAAAGAAAGTGAATATACTTTTACTGAAAGAGGGTATGAAAAAATCAGTGAAATCAAAGGGGATGCAGTTAAGTACGATATTGTACCTAACGATGACGAAGTATCAAAACAAAATCCAGACGTTGAAACAGCACAAAGAAAGAAAGAGCCACCTGACGACTCTGTGTTTATTTTGCGAAGAGTTCAAGTAAGCAAAGACTTTGAACTCCAGAGGCCTAAGAAGCCACCAGACTTGAGTGACTGTTTTATGAACCATAAAAGACTGCCCTAATAATAAAGAGACGAGCAGGGGCAGGATGCTGTATTTGTAGATATTATTAATATTATGTATGACTTTATTATTACTGTACCTCAGTGTTATCGGAAATTGAATTATTGTTTTGTTGAATTAGAGCCTGGGGCAGATGCATATCGGATTTTGAGAATGTCATGAACACATTACATCATAAAACTACAGGGTTCCCACCGGAAGAAATTTTGTTAGACAGAAGTAGTAAAAGTTTAATTGAAGAAAAATTAGAGTTTCCACCTTGTACAAGTTTGGGATTGAATCAAAAGAAAGAATCGGTAATAAAAAGGGCAAAGCAAAAAGCCGAATCTAGATCTAGAAGACACGATAAAAAATCTAAAGGTTTCAAAATTCAAAATTGGAGATTATGTTCTTTTAAAAACCCACGAAAAGTCTAGTGAACTAAACCATGAAATTTCAAAATTTAAATATATTTACAATGGACCATATATAATACAGAACATTCCACACGAGAATGCTTACTACCTAATCTACCCAAAATCCAAAAGACCTTTAGGTGTAAGAAATATAGTGGATCTGAAACTGTATGTTCCCAGAAACGAGTAATTGTGCTGTATCTTATGCTGAAACCAAGTTATTTCAAATGTAACTAATCTTTGTAAATGTCTGTATTCCATTGAAAATGTACTAATGTAGTTATGTGAGTTTCAGATTACCAATTGTACTGTAACTATAAAAATGTATGGAGGAAAGGACTGAAAGGAAAGGATAAATGCTTTCAGACAGATAACAGATGGAACTGTCAAAAATGAAAATGGGCAGTGTATGAACCAGAATATGAAGGACTGCCAAATACCAATGAGGGCAGATAAATAGTCGATGGAAAATAGTAAATGTAATCCAGAGGATGTGACAATATGAAGTGAAATGCACTGCCCAAATCCACATAATAGGCAGCAAATATGTGTAGATAATTTTCTGAAAAATTTGTGTGTGTGTTTTGTTTAATAAGTTAAGAAATGGACTGCTATTCAAAGCAAGCAGAGATAAATTATCTTATAGTGTATACGAAATATGCATTTGTTTTTGTAGTTAAATGTTTGCATTCCAGAAATTTTAAATTATTTCTTTAAGAAATTTGGGAAAAAATGATTAAATTGCTATTTTAGTAATGTTAAAATGGGGAGTTGGACTGTGCAAAAGGCACTTAAGTAAATAACAAGAAATTGGTCTTGATATGTTAAAATAGTGTGAACCTATATACAATGAGTGGAAGGAAATATGTAGTGTAAATCTTCTTGAACATTTACGTAAAGATTCAGAACCAGTGTATTATTGTTAAATTTAGTGTTCCAATAAAATTTAGACTTAAGAAAATTTTCTGGAAACAGGGGCATGTGTAACAATAATGTACCTATAATAATTTTTTTCTTTATGCATTTAGATAAATGTTTCTTTCTGAATTTATGTAAAATAATGTAAATATTATTTGGGATTTTTTTTCCTTTTCGTGTCATGTTAAAGAAACTGTACACAACTTTTGAAATGAATGTCATTACTTATGTTAGATTTCAAGCAATTTGAGAACCAAAGGGAAATGTATTTAATGTTAAAACTATTGTATGATGTGAAAATTGTAATTTAAACACTTGGTCCATACGTAGGTAATGCATTAGAATATGTGTAGTAGAAAACCTGTGGTGAATACCCTACCTGTAGGGGCGCGGGAAAAGGTGGATGCAGGCGAGCGCGGGAAAACGCACACTGGCGCGGTTCGGCACAACGGGCTCAGTAAAACAGTCGGAGTTGAGCATCGGTCAGAGGAACATGTACTGTACCGAGGAGGCTATCTAGGAAAAGTGGATTCCATTGAGCCTCGGATGGGCCGATTCCGACGACTACTTGGCATGGCTATATTCTCAGGCACAAAATTGGAAAGATTACGACGCTAAGAAGAATGAAAGTGCCGATACTGGGAGAGCCTTAGCCGTGCTTGTATGTGTGCTGTGCTGCCCGCTATCTCGCTGCCCGCCATCCGCCGTACCGACGTGCACAGGTTAAACATTTATTTCATCTTTAGAAGTGTATCTGTGTGGACCAGTGTCGAAACTGTTTTGACTGTTCAATAATAACGTGACTTTTACCAGAATTGCCTTAGCCATCACTTATCCTTATCATTGACCTAGACAGGGTCCTTACCACATATTGTGCAACCCGAGCATCCCGAATTGAAAGTTTACAGTTAGTAATAAATTATCTGCAGACTAATCTATGCGATAAAGACGTTTAAATTCATGTTTGTTAACGTAAATGTCAGTAAAGAACAATAGTGTTATTAAAGTGAAAGATAAAATTTGAACTGAGCTAGCAATGTTATTTAATTAGTTTGAGACTGAAAGAATGATAACTAGTCGATTCAGGAATAAAAGGAAAAGATTAGTTCTTCACAGATTGATAACTTTGAGTGTTAATTTACCTTCAGGACTTACTAGTTGCAGTATAACGACCATAACAGTTTCAGGGCCCCCCCCCCCCCCTTTCTCTTGCCTATGATTGCACATTTTGAAATGTACTGATCAGAGTTGAATCGCAAAATTAATTTCTATATTGAACTTAAGTGTATTAGTGTTTTTTTCCAATTTTAATAGTGACATTGTATGTGTGTTTTCAAAATTGCTGATTCTAGGGTAATCTATGCCCGATTTCAGTCTGATCAATATACTAAGTGCAGCTCGTAGTAATCATTGCTGTGTGGTGTTGTGTAATTTTAGCTCGTACAAATTAGTACAAAAGAAGAAAACCTTAGTTCAGTAGATTCTTTCTGGTTCTAAATTTTGCCATAAAACGCAACATTACTACGTGTCATTATGCTTGTACATGCTACCACTTGTACAGGGAAAAAGTCACTCAATGCCTAATTAGGCTGGCGACCGTATTATTAATCATTGGTAGTATCTACTGTGTGTATTTCTTGTCCATGCGAACGCATAATTGTACTTTACATTTGCTTGACGCATAACTGTAGTTACTGACTGAATATAAGTCCGAATTGCTTCCATTAGGTACACGCGGTCAACTTATGTACTAAATCCTTGTTTACAAGGTGAAGCCCGTGAACTTATTACAGTACAGGCTTTATTGAGCTAACGCACGTCCGACAGGGCGGTAGTGTTACACGGCGACCCACATTTTTTTTGTTTTGTTTTAAATTTTACAATTTTTCTGATAGGTATTAAAAATTCACAAGCACAAATTATCAGGACTATCTTCATGGGGTTACGTATCTGTATGGTGCAAGGATGAATTATATCGTACTTTTCAGTAAAGTGTTACATTAAAATGATTTTATGCAAATAATTATTTTCTTGTTGCATGTTTCAGTTGATGGGTACCAATCAACAGGTAGCACATGCATGGCAGCACAGCGTTCCTCATAAAATAATTACTTTATTCCACAAAGTAACAGAAAATGCTACACTCGTGAGACTGTTTGCACAGAGACAGAGAGACCTGTGCACACACATGGTAATACTCTCCTCTGTTCCTCTGTTGTAATGGAGGAGGTTTTTGAAAGAATTACACACATCCCGTCCATATGTGGCATAACAGCAAACCAGTACCTAACAGTATTGGTTAAAAACAGTCTTGGTATTGCAACCAAGACTGTTTTTAACCAATATTTCCAACTGCTGATGTGGTCCGATCTGTAGTAGACTAGAGATGTGTCGTTTGATATCGTTGCCCTTCTAATCTTGATACAATGCTTCGACAAATTAAAGTGACAAGAAAGGTATTTTGCTTCTGTTTCTAAGGAAATAACGAATGTTTCACGAAACAGGGGTTTTTGCAGGACTCAGTATTAGCCATACAGTTTATCAATTAATATGCTTCATATATACTGATAAAACCTTGGTTTATGGTGATAATATCAACGTTACGTCACAATGAAATAAATGCATTGCTACAAGCAAATGACTATTATGTAAGTTGTGTCGCGCATAATAGCATGCCTTAAATAGGAATTCTCACTGCAAATGTTTGCAAAAGCGGCAGCTACCGGCCAATAAAAACTGACAGAAAATAATTCCCTATCACGAACAAGAATAACAGAAACATCAATTTAGTAACAATGTGATATGAAAAAATTAATCAATGACGTACTTCGTTTGTATAACAGTTTATTGGCAAAACGTCCAGATAAAAAGTTATAACCGTAGTGGAGTCGTATTCTACAGGAGATGGGTTGAAATGTGTTGCTTCAAATGTTCTAATGGCTCTAAGCACTATGGGACTTAACATCTGAGGTCATGAGTCCGCTAAATTTAGAACTTCTTGAACCTAACTAACGTAAGGACATCACAGACATCCATTCCCGAGGCAGGATTCGAACCTGCGACCGTAGCAGCAGCGCGGTTCCGGACTAAAGCGCCTAGAACCGCTTGGTCACAGCGGCCGGATTGTGTTGCTTCCCAACGTGATATTAATAGCTTGATTCATTCAGTGCAGGTATTACTCAGGAACTTCTAAGTATTTGAAGAAGCTGATATATGACCTTTCTTTATCCAGCGACTGGTTTGCACAACCTAACTAGAATCTGGGATGTGTAATTGACTCCTACTATTTACCCATGGGCAGACATTTTTATCACGTGCTGTTTATTACAACGATATCGATGTGTATAATGTTTATTTATTCTCTGCATACTGCAGCTGTCGCTCATTATTGTTACCCAACATTTATCAATTATACAACTGTTCTAACTTCTCTGCAGTTCAGAGTCGCATATGATGACAGATAGTTGGAATACCTACATATTATGTCAGATTGGTTTCAGAAACGGGCTGCAAACTCACATCGATTATTGCACTGAAGAGATGATGGCAGCGCTATTGGAACTATCCTGGTAATACCGTCAAGTCATAATACAGCTCTTTGGCGCCTATCTATTAATGTTTACAGCAATTTTCTTTTTTGTCATCAGTCTACTGACTGGTTTGATGCGGCCCGCCACGAATTTTTTTCCTGTGCTAACCTCTTCATCTCAGAGTAGCACTTGCAACCTACGTCCTCAGTTATTTGCTTGACGTATTCCAATCTCTGTCTTCCTCTACAGTTTTTGCCCTCTACAGCTCCCTCTAGTACCATGGAAGTCATTCCCTCGTGTCTTAGCAAATGTCCTATCATCCTGTCCCTTCTCCTTATCAGTGTTTTCCACATATTCCTTTCCCCTCCGATTCTGCGTACAACCTCCTCATTCCTTACCTTATCAGTCCACCTAATTTTCAACATTCGTCTATAGCACCACATCTCAAATGCTTCGATTCTCTTCTGTTCCGGTTTTCCCACAGTCCATGTTTCACTACCATACAATGCTGTACTCCAGACGTACATCCTCAGAAATTTCTTCCTCAAATTAAGGCCGGTATTTGATATTAGTAGATTCTCTTGGCCAGAAATGCCTTTTTTGCCATAGCGAGTCTGCTTTTGATGTCCTCCTTGCTCCGTCCGTCATTGGTTATTTTACTGCCTAGGTAGCAGAATTCCTTAACTTCATTGACTTCGTGACCATCAATCCTGATGTTAAGTTTATCGCTGTTCTCATTTCTACTACTTCTCATTACCTTCGTCTTTCTCCTATTTACTCTCAAACCATACTGTGTAATCATTAGACTGTTCATTCCGTTCAGCAGATCATTTAACTCTTCTTCACTTTCACTCAGGATAGCAATGTCATCCTTTCACCTTGTATTTTAATTCCACTCCTGAACCTTTCTTTTATTTCCATCATCGTTGTACAGATTGAAGAGTAGGGGCGAAAGGCTACAGCCTTGTCTTACACCCTTCTTAATACGAGCACTTCGTTCTTGATCGTGCTCTCTTATTATTCCCTCTTGGTTGTTGTACATATTGCATATGACCCGTCTCTCCCTATAGCTTACCCCTACTTGATTCAGAGTCTCGAACAGCTTGCACCATTTTATATTGTCGAACGCTTTTTCCAGGTCGACAAATCCTATGAAAGTGTCTTGATTTTTCTTTAGCCTTGCTTCCATTATTAGCCGTAAGGTCAGAATTGCCTCTCTCGTTCCTTTTCCTAAAGCCAAACTGATCATCACCTAGCGCATTCTCAATTTTCTCTTTTCCCTTTTCCTAAAGCCAAACTGATCATCACCTAGCGCATTCTCAATTTTCTTTTACATTCTTCTGTAGATTATTCTTGTAGGCAGCTTCGATGCATGAGCTGTTAAGCTGATTGTGCGATAATTCTCGCACTTGTCAGCTCTTGCCGTCTTCGGAATTGTGTGGATGGTGCTTTTCCGAAAGTCAGATGGTATATCGCCATACTCATATATTCTACACACCAACGTGAATAGTCGTTTTTTTGCCACTTCCCCCAATGATTTTAGAAATTCTGATGGAATGTTATCTATCCCTTCTGCTTTATTTGACCGTAAGTCCTCCAAAGCTCTTTTAAATTCCGATTCTAATACTGGATCCCCTATCTCTTCTCATCGACTCCTGTTTCTTCTTCTATCACATCAGACAAATCTTCACCCTCATAGTGGCTTTCAATGTATTCTTTCCACCTATCTGCTGTCTCCTCTGCATTTAACAGTGGAATTCCCGTTGCACTTTTAATGTAACCACCGTTGCTTTTAATGTCACCAAAGGTTGTTTTGACTTTCCTGTATGCTGAGTCTGTCCTTCCGACAATCATATCTTTTTCGATGCCCTCAGATTTTTCCTGCAGCCATTTCATCTTAGCTTCCTTGCACTTCCTATTTATTTCATTCCTCAGCGACTTGTATTTCTGTATTCCTGATTTTCCCGGAACATGTTTGTACTTCCTCCTTTCATCAATCGACTGAAGTATTTCTTCTGTCACCCATGGTTTCTTCGCAGCTACCTTCTTTGTACCTATGTTTTCCTTCCCAACTTCTGTGATGGCCCTTTTTAGAGATGGCCATTCCTCTTCAACTGTACTGCCCACTGCCCTATTTCTTATTGCTGTATCTATAGCGTTAGAGAACTTCAAACGTATCTCGTCATTCCTTACAGCTAACAGACGTTGAAAATATTGTTCACGCAGGACACAGCGTATGCTTCCATGTAATTCGATGGAGTGTCCGTCTCGAAATTAGAAACTTTAAGAACACACCAACTGCCTGCAGTTAACAGGTGCTTAGAGAGCACCCGTCGTCTAGGGGCTTACAGGCACAATAGCTTTGTGCGTTCGAGGAGAGCGCTGGTTGCACCGTTAAGTAAAAAAAAGAAACTGAATGACGTGTTAAACGACGAAGATGAAAAGGTTGTCCTGTGACGCCAGCCCGGACCAAACGACGAGAATAATTACGAACAAAATAAAGAAGAATAAAAAGTAAAAACTAAAAAACGGGTAGCGTTGCGGAACGGTAATTCCGTAAAAAGGGGGTGACCTCGGTGTTGGGATCGAACCCAGCCACCGCTTAAATTTTAAATAAAAATCACCAGTAATGACGGCCGAAGACTTCCGACAAAAAGTCACCCTCATTTAGCCAACGGCATTGTCAAAGAAAGCAGAGGAGCGGACCCAGGTTCAGGGCACTCACTTGCCCTGGGCGTGGAAAACGGCCCCTAAAGGCGGAAGACTCAGCAATGTTCAGCGGAATGAGGATGCAGAAGATAATGGAAACAACACTATTAAAAACACATAATCTATATCCACAAGAAATGTGGCCTGTAATTGGAAAAGCGTCATGATGATCTCTTCATTGGCAAAAGATTTTCGAACAATCCCCCATTCGGATGTCTGAGAGGGGCTGCCAATGGGGAGGAGACAATGAAAAAAAGATTGAAAAACCAACGAAAGGATAACGTTCTAAGACTCGGGAAGTGGAATGTCTGACGTTTAAATTTGGTAGGGCAGCTAGAAAATCGGAAAAGGAAAATGCTAAGTCTCAGTCTAGATACCATGTGGGTCACAGACGTAAAGTAGACAGAAGAGAAGAATTTCTGGCGGGACGAATGTAGGGTAATAGCAAATATTCATTCATTATTCATTATGAATAGGAAGGCAGGGCAGAATGTGAGTTACTGTAAACGATTCAATGACAGGGTAGTTCTCATCAGATTCGACAGCAAATCAACACCCTCAACAACAATTCAGGTACACATGTCGACGTCGCAAACGGAAGATGAAGACAGAGAGCATGTGCACGAGGATATTAAACGGCTAAGCTGGCCTGTGTGGCCGAGCGGTTCTAGGCGCTTCAGTCTGGAACCGCGTGACCGCTACGGCTGCAGGTTCGAATCCTGCCTCGGTCATGGATGTGTGTGATGTCTTTATGTTAGTAAGGTTAAAGTACTTCTAAGTTCTAGGGGACTGATGACCTCAGAAATTGAGTCCCATAGTGCTCAGAGCCATTTGAACCATTAAACGGGTAAGTCAGTACCTAAAGAGAGATGAAAATGTAATAATCATGTGAGACTGGATTGACGATATAGGGGAAGGAGTAGAAGAAAGGGTCACGGCACAATATGGGATTGGTTCGAGGTATGAGAGAAGTGGAACACTTCTCCAGTTCTGCAACGAATTTCAGTTAGTAATGGTGAACACACTGTTCAAGAATCACAAGAGAAACAGGTGATATGGGAAGATTTCAAGTGAATTACATCGTGGTCAGGCAGTGATTCTGACAACAGATACTTGATTGTAAGGCGTACCCAGGAGCAGATATAGACTAAGATCACGATTTAGCAGTGATGTAGCGTAGCATGAAGTTTAAGAGACTAATTAGGACGATTCAATGCGGGGAGATGTGGGATACGGATGTACTGAGGAATGAAGAGGCACGCTTGAATTTCTCCAAGGCTATAGGTAGTGCGATAAGGAGTAGGTTAATAGCTGGTTCAGTTAAAGAGCAGTGGACATCTTTAAAAGGGGGTCTCACAGAATCTGGAATGAAAAACGTAGGTACAAAGAAGGTAACCGCGAAGAAACTATGGGTAAAAGATGAAATACTTCAGTTGATAGATGAAAGAAGGAAGTACAAATATGTTCAGGGAAATTCAGAAATACAGAAATACAGGCACTGGGAATCAAATAAATGGGAAATGCAGAGAACATAAGGTGAAATATCTGATTGAAAAATGTGAAGAAATCGAAAAAGATATGATAGTCGGCAGGACTGTCTGTGATTATAGGAAAGTCAAAACAGGTTTCGGTGAAATGAAAAGCAATTGTGTTAAGATTAAGAGCGCAGTGGGAATCCTACAATTAAATGCACAGGAAAGGGCGTTTAGGTAGAAAGAGTACGTTGATGGTTTGTATGAGGGGAGATCTGGTCTGATGACGCAATGGAAAAAGAAACGGAAGTCGAAGAGGAAGAGAAAGCAGACTTGAAAATAGCTTGGGAAGACTTATAGTCAAATGAGGCAGAAGAAATAGCTAACACTCTGTCAGAATTTCTAAAACGATTCGGGGAAGTGGGGACAAAACGACAATTCGCGTTGGAGTTTAGAATGTGTGAGTGTGGTGACATCCCATCCGACTTTCAGAAAAACATCGTCCACAGAATTCTGAAGATTGCAGTGGCCGACAAGTTAGAAAAGAATTGCACAATCAGCATTAAAACTCATGCTTCCAAGAATCTTTCAAGAATAATACTCAGAAGGACGGAAAGGAAAATTGGAGGTGTGTTAGATGACGGTCAGTTTGGCCTTAGGAAAGGTAAAGGCACCAGGGAGGCAATTCTGACATCGCGGTTGATAATGGAACCAAGATTAAAGATAAATGAAGGCACGTTCATGGGATCAGTTGACTTGGAAAATAAGTATAACAAGTGCAAGATGTTCGAAATCCTGAAGAAACCTGGGATTACCTACAGGGAAAAACGGGTAGTACATATGATATTATATTGTTATTTTTATTGACGGCCGTTGTGGCAAAGCGGTTCTAGGCGCTTCAGTCTGGAACCACGCAACTGGTACGGCCGCAGGTTCGAATCCTTCCTCGGGCATGGATGTGTGTGATGTCCTTAGGCTAGTTTGGTTTAATTCGTTCTAAGTTCTAGGGGACTGATGACCTCAGATGTTAAGTCCCATAGTGCTCAGAGCCATTTGAACCATTTTGTTATTTTTATTGTACTTTATAGTTTTATAGACAAGATTAGCATGGTATAGAAGAAGCAGGTTGAAGTCGCAGAAACTCACCAAAAATTAGGATTTCTAGCGTTTCCCTGAAATCTTGTAGATAAATACTATGCGTGGTTCCAATATTTGAATTTATCGTGACATGTACGTGAATATAAAATACCGCGCTGTTAACTCTGTAAAGGCTTACACTGACGTGTGGAACTTGTGCGCTATGGACGGCGCACGCACTTGGCGCGCAGACAGTGCTGAGTGAGGTAGTAGGTGATATTGCTCTACTTACCTTTTCACCTTTTACAGTATGCGGGATGACTTTGAGTTTTATGCCAAGCATATGGACCAGAACTGTGACTTAAACTACCTGCAACGAGGTTGCAGTAGTATGAAATGGATGTGGTGCCAGAGAAGCTACCATTTGCCTGTCTTTCCTGGACACATGGTAGAGACAGAGAACCAGTTTGCATGCTAGTTAATAGCCGAATTATTTCTGTATCTGCTCACGTAAATTTTCTGGATAGACGCTTAGGTATTCGACTGACACTGCAGAAACGTTTCGACGAACTCAAGCCTCAGGTAGACCCTACATGACAGAATTAGTATCCGGAATGCTCTGCCTTGCACTGACAGGGGTCCCGGTGGTAGGACCCTTTTAATTCTGCACAAACGTAACTTACGAGAAAAATGGAAGATAGCTGCATGTTGTAAGACTCCGCTCCCACGTCACGCCACGCCACGCCACGTCACGTCACTACGCCGTATATAAACAGCTACACTACGTACTAGCGGTGGCCTTAACGAAGTTACACTTATTTTATTTATTTACCATTTGCAAATCATCTGCCACCTAGTTACTAAGAAGGTCGTATTTCCACAATACGAAATTGAACAAGTACAGAATGTGAAAGTTATTTGTTAGCTCTTATTTTTAATAAAGATGGGAAATATTGTTGCTTTAAATACTTATAGACTTAAAAGTATGAAACGAAACTTTTAAAATGAACGATTTCTAAACAGAGTATAGGAATTTATGAAGACATATTATAAATTGGAAAATTTTTTCTTTGGGAAACGGGTTCTTGCATTTATGATGGATAAATAAAAAATAAAAAACATTTATGAAATTAAAAAGTTTTGCAAAATCGAAATATAGGCACAACCACATTTTTAGAAAGAAAAAAACCAGAATATAGGAAAGATGATGGTGGAAGGATGTCCCTTCACCTTGTGTGTATCATGGTGAGTGTCTTGGAATTGTCCATCAAGGCACCGACCGCCAATCACAGCTCTTCACCTAAATCTAAAATAAATTCTAGATTCCATAATAACTAAACCTTAAGCTCTAATAATAGTCCTTATAATATGGTCAGTATGTTCTTTTTATGCTTGGATAGAGTGTTGTTGAGATTTTTTAAAGTTATTGTGTTGTTCATGTAGGGCATTTCTTCATTATAATCGGGGTCAGTATGATCACCTGATTCCATGTCTGAATCAGTGCTGTTTTCCACCCTGTGGATTCCTTCCTGTCTTTGCATAAAGGCTCGTTGTCTTCCTCGGACTTACTTACTGTAGGTCGCTTTGGATATATCGTCAGCGAGTGTGTTTAACACGTCCATTAGTACTATTAGGGCCTGCGCTTAAGTCTATTCAATTACAATGGCAATTAAATATTTTGATGAATCTCTCAGTGTACTTCCTCTCCGTGCTGGGGCCAGACAACTAATTAAAATGCTCGTTAATATTGCAATTTTTTATTTCTTTTGTCTTGTACTGCAGCAAGACTTTCAGGATAAGTTGATCAACTGTGGGCTGGAAGTCGTAACAGGCTACGTCTCTTTTCCTTCTATTTATTTATTGAACATTATATGCTAGTTTTTATCAGAACTGTCGGACTCCGGGTCTGTAGAATTTCCCTGCTAGAAGAAATGCGGTCCAATGCTAGCCACGGTCTAGACAGCTGTTAATTAGAGGGAGAGGCCAGAAGTATCTGTTAATTGGGAATCAGAGGTCAGACAGTGTTCATCAATTACACAACAGTATCGCCACATTCTCTTAAGAAAACACTGCAGCATCTATAGCGTGAAATTGAAAACTCTGTCAATAATAAAGTTAGTTTTAATAAACAGGAACTAAACCAATATGATATTCAAACTGAAGATAAAGATTTTGCTAGAGTTTTGTTTCTTACAAGAAATAAATCGAACTGGAATAGTTTCTTCTGACATTAATTACGATAATTCCTTACTGGTATGTCAATTCCAACAGTTTTCAACGTGACGTTCTATTAGTTCCGCTGCTTTCCTCAAACAGTTCGATAATGCGTTACTTAAAGTATGGGGTGACAGAAAAAACGGTTGCATCGTTAATACAGCGGCATATGATGCCCTTTCATAAAGTTTGTGAGTGGTCATCATGTACAGAATATGATGAATTAGTGCATTTTTAAGGTTCTGTCGGTCAAATTCTGCACAGTGATATTTTTGAGGTAAGGAGATTTTATCGCCTGGGTATCAGGTATAAAGATTTAATTCCTGGTTATGCAGAAAATAATGTGAGCATTGACTATCCATTAAGTGACAGATATCTAATTTCAACTGTATTACTTGAACAGCATTAAATATACTTGAAAAAAGAGACAGCATTGGTCGTATATTTTTTACTATCGCAAAATCGATTTTCTGTCACTGAGTGACCATCTTCAGTGCTATATTGTATAACTTAAATTAGGATGCACTGTTGTCAATAAGCTTACGGCAATCACATAGACTTAAAATTACAACATATGATGCATGCTTCCATAGTCGACTTACAGCAAAATGGTAGAAACACATTCATAATGTACCTACATACCGGCTCGGTATACATTATTATACACACGTCTCTACACCACTATACACATAGATACCCCGTAAAATTACTATCTTACTATCACAAATCACAATAAAACTACTGCCAAGCGAGCAAAGTGGGCAACAGCTAGTCCATACACATTACTATATAAAAAAAGTATGTATCTATGTTCTACAACTCCTCCTAAACCACTGGGCCGATTACAACCAAACTTCGTATTCATATCACACACGGTCTGCAAAGAAACGCTGTGGGCGTCAAAGCCTACTACGTTTTGATAGGTTTTGGGTACGAGTGAAAACGAAGTGTAGCACAGTGTGCGAAAATACTCAGAGTTTACTCATGCAGTATTTGAGAAAGATACTTTGTGACTTGGAAAAAATCTTACACAAGCAACTGGCACGACATTTCGAGTCTCGGTCGGGCACACAGTTTTGATCTGCCAGGAAGTTTCATATCAGCGCACACTCCGCTGCAGAGTGAAAATCTCATTCTGGAAACATCCCCCAGGCTGTGGCTAAGCCATGTCTCCGCTATATCCTTTCTTTCAGGAGTGCTAGTTCTGCAAGGTTCGCAGGAGAGCTTCTGTAAAGTTTGGAAGGTAGGAGACAAGATACTGGCAGTAGTAAAGCTGTGAGTACCGGGCGTGAGTCGTGCTTCGGTAGCTCAGATGGTAGAGCACTTGCCCGCGAAAGGCAAAGGTCACGAGTTCGAGTCTCGGTCGGGCACACAGTTTTAATCTGCTAGGAAGTTTCATATCAGCGCACACTCCGCTGCAGAGTGAAAATCTCGTTCTGGAAACATCCCCCAGGCTGTGGCTAAGCCATGTCTCTGCTATATCCTTTCTTTCAGGAGTGCTAGTTCTGCAAGGTTCGCAGGAGAGCTTCTGCAAAGTTTGGATAGTAGGAGACGAGATACTGGCAGAAGTAAAGCTGTGAGTACCGGACGTGAGTCGTGCTTCGGTAGCTCAGATGGTAGAGCACCTGCCCGCGAAAGGCAAAGGTCCCGAATTCGAGTCTCGGCCGGGCACACAGTTTTAATCTGCCAGGAAGTTTCATATCAGCGCACACTCCGCTGCAGAGTGAAAATCTCGTTCTGGAAACATCCCCCAGGCTGTGGCTAAGCCATGTCTCCGCTATATCCTTTCTTTCAGGAGTGCTAGTTCTGCAAGGTTCGCAGGAGAGCTTCTGTAAAGTTTGGAAGGTAGGAGACGAGATACTGGCAGAAGTAAAGCTGTGAGTACCGGGCGTGAGTCGTGCTTCGGTAGCTCAGATTGTAGAGCACTTGCCCACGAAAGGAAAAGGTCCCGAGTTCGAGTCTGGGTCGGGCACACAGTTTTAATCTGCCAGGAAGTTTCATATCAGCGCACACTCCGCTGCAGAGTGAAAATCTCGTTCTGGAAACATCCCCCAGGCTGTGGCTAAGCCATGTCTCCGCTATATCCTTTCTTTCAGGAGTGCTAGTTCTGCAAGGTTCGCAGGAGAGCTTCTGTAAAGTTTGGAAGGTAGGAGACGAGATACTGGCAGAAGTAGAGCTGTGAGTACCGGGCGTGAGTCGTGCTTCGGTAGCTCAAATGGTAGAGCACCTGCCCGCGAAAGGCAAAGGTCCCGAGTTCGAGTCTCGGTCGGGCACACAGTTTTAATCTGCCAGGAAGTTTCATATCAGCGCACACTCCGCTGCAGAGTGAAAATCTCATTCTGCTATACCCTTTCTTTCGGGAGTGCTAGTTCTGGCAGGTTCGCAGGAGAGCTTCTGTAAAGTTTGGAAGGTAGGAGACGAGATACTGGCAGAAGTAGAGCTGTGAGTACCGGGCGTGAGTCGTGCTTCGGTAGCTCAAATGGTAGAGCACCTGCCCGCGAAAGGCAAAGGTCCCGAGTTCGAGTCTCGGTCGGGCACACAGTTTTAATCTGCCAGGAAGTTTCATATCAGCGCACACTCCGCTGCAGAGTGAAAATCTCATTCTGGAAACATCCCCCAGGCTGTGGCTAAGCCATGTCTCCGCTATATCCTTTAATTTCAGGAGTGCTAGTTCTGCAAGGTTCGCAGGAGAGCTTCTGTAAAGTTTGGAAGGTAGGAGACGAGATACTGGCAGAAGTAAAGCTGTGAGTACCGGGCGTGAGTCGTGCTGCGGTAGTTCAGATGGTAGAGAACTTGCCCGCGAAAGGCAAAGGTCCCGAGTACGAGTCTCAGTCGGGCACACAGTTTTAATCTGCCAGGAAATTTCATATCAGCACACACTCCGCTGCAGAGTGAAAATCTCATTCTGGAAACATCCCCCAGGCTGTGGCTAAGCCATGTCCCCACTATATCCTTTCTTTCAGGAGTGCTAGTTCTGCAAGGTTCGCAGGAGAGCTTCTGTAAAGTTTGGAAGGTAGGAGACGAGATACTGGCAGAAGTAGAGCTATGAGTACCGGGCGTGAGTCGTGCTTTGGTAGCTCAGATGGTAGAGCACTTGCCCGCGAAAGGCAAAGGTCCCGAGTTCGAGTCTCGGTCGGGCACACAGTTTTAATCTGACAGGAAGTTTCATATCAGCGCACACTCCGCTGCAGAGTGAAAATCTCATTCTGCATTCACTACGCTGTTCATAGTGGCTTACCCGCATTCACGTTAGCTGTTATTTATTAGGCCTACTGTTGCATTATTTCTTTTTGGTTCGGTCTTGGCAACACTGTACTGAACTGACCACAAGTCGTGCTCTTGCTGCAGCTTAATTCCTGCTTATATAATTCCTGCTTTATCTAATTTCAACCTATTCCTTTCACCTTTTAAATACCTTAACCTACCTACCCGAGTAAGGGACTTAACATTCCACTGGACACCTCATAGATTCCAGAATGAGATTTTCACTCTGCAGAGCAGTGTGCACTGATATGAAACTTCCTGGCAGACTAAAACTGTGTGCCGGACCGAGACTAGAACTCGGGACCTTTGCCTTTCGCCCGCGAAAAGCAAAGGTCCCGAGTTCGAGTCTCGGCCCGGCACACAGTTTTAATCTGCCAGGAAGTTTCAACTCATAGATTTCCAGTTATGTTTTTCCTGAAGGCGTCGCATCTTGAGTAGTCTCTGCCCGGATATGTGAGTACTATTTTACATTGAGTATACGAGGCCCAAGAAGATGCCGTCATCAATGAACGTTACAGATGACTTGCATGTGCTCGGGGAATAGGGAACATAACAGTTGTAGTTTCTCCTTGTTTTCAGCCGTTCGTAGTACGAGCACAGCAAATCCATGTTGACTGGTGTTACAAAGACATATTTGTCAGTCAACCAGACGCTTCCTTGCAATTTCTGGAAAGATTACTACCCATCTCCAGGAACCACAGATTATTCTGGTCTGTTCGTTCCATTTGCGGCTGTCTTACTATGACATGCAAGCCAACGGTCCTCTATAAGGGTCATGTTTCATGGCTGTTATGCGTTAGGGGACGAGGAGGGGGCATTTCCTCCTAGAAAACCAATGTCGTTAGATGAAAGAAGAAAAATGACATTATAAAAAAAAACAGAAGCCTGAAAAGGCTTAGGGGAAATGACCTACTGTTGCTGAAATAAGTGGCAAAATCGTCACAATTAAAATTTAAAATTAAAATATTTTGCGATATTTGTGAGAGTCTCTACAGGATTGGGTGTCTGTCTCATCCTACTGCAATATATCTGGCCGACAACTGTAACAAGCACTTCGAAATGTGTATGCAACATCGTAGACATTATACATTGCTGTGTTTGCAAAACTAAAAGTTTTATTATTACACTCAGATATGAGATTTCTCTCCTACGAAAACAAATGAGATACTAGGGACACTCAGGTATGTAGCTGTTATTGTAAATCTAAATTAACTGATGACTTTCAATTGTCACATGTTTTATGTTTCGTGTGTAAAATTAAGTACAGGAAAAAGCCACTTGCATTGTTTTATAGTCAATGACGACAGATGTGCACCGATGGACGCACTAACGGCTTCGTTCGAATTTAAATTACTCGTAAGAATGCATGATGTCATAGAGTAAAAAGTCCCTGGTTAACAGCGGCTTCAAGTGTCTAAGGTTACACAAGATTTCAGCCAAGCACTTCTTGGCTATTGTAAGTGTTATGGCTTCCAATGGGCTGCCGGTTCACCACTTATATGTTAGCTGCTGACTGTGACGTAACTGACGTTCGCGGGCGTACGTTGGTTCAGCGTTCAACGTATCAACTTCAACCGCCAGATCGCTGGATCCCACACCACGCTGAGCTGCAGCCCACAGTCTCCATTAAGGATCTTATCGGTGATTTTTATGTCAATGGCTTCTGTAATTGCACAGTGGCAGAAGCCCTTTGTGCGAGCCGCAACAGAGGTCCCGTCGAATTCGATGCGGTCACCGTTTTATAAAGCACTCTCAGCTAAACCAGATTTCTTGGGACAGCGTAGGCGATGAAGTCTCTCATACACCTCCCTGCTTGTGCTACAGTGCGTGGTGTTTGTCCAAGGTACGAGCGGCCACACTCGGAAAGTATCTTGTAGATGCCAGGTGTTCTGAGACCCGCTGCATCTTTAACTGACCTCAGTAATTGCCCGATTGTTGCCGACGGCCTGAATATCGATTGGATCTTGTGTCTTTTCAACAAACGGTGGAGTCGCAGAACGACTAGAAAGCAAGTCTTTTCTTCAGCCCTTCGTTGGTGGTCCTACTGCGATGCTTGTTTGAAATCGCTTCTTTTATTTGACGATAGCTCTAACCGTTGTTTCTGTTTCTTAGATGGCTCAACTAATGGGGCAGGTCATCAGAGTCTGATGCTATTCTTGCACGATGTACCAATGTTAGTAGATAGTGCGCTTCTGTGCCGGGTGACAATGGCTGATGTCCCGCAAGTATAGATAAGAGTGAATAGATTTTCTGCTGACGCTGTGGCCAAGGTATGCCTTTCATTTGCGGCGAATGAAACGTCAAGGAAGGTCAATGCATTGTGTTTCTTTACCTCCATGGTGAACTACGTGTAATTGCTATTACTGCTGACATATTCAAAGAACCCGTTTAGCTTCTTAAGTCCGCTAGGCCAAATGACGAAAGTGTCACCAACTAGGCTTAGGTAGCGGCGTGTCTAAGGCATTATTCTCGAAATCCTCTATGAAGGGTTTTACAATACCAGGAGCTAAAAGACTTCCCATCGCAACGCCCTCTGTCTAATAGTAATACTGGCCGTTGTACAGATAGTAAGGAGAGAGTGCATAAAGATCACGATCACGTCACGTATGAAGAATTGGCATATTTGGCCCAAAGAGTATTAGATAGAGACATTCGTAAACAGGGCCACAACAATAAACTTTACCACAGTGTCACCCTCGCTAACTCTAACACGGATCATTCAGTTGATAAAAACCCCTGAGTTTTTAATAAGATGTTCACTGGGTCCTACATGTGTTGCAGGGAGATAGGCCAAACAATTAGCCAGCTCGTATGTTCGCTAACCAATGGTGGATACAACGAGGTGGAATGGCGTCCCGTGCTTGTGGATCTTTGGTAAAACGAAACTGGTAGGTGGTCTACGTGGCTGAGGCAGAAGTTCTTGACCACACTGTCTTTCACCGAAGAGCGCTTGCGACGTTCAGATGTCGTTCTTATTATTGTCGATATCGGGTTGCTTCGGAGCTTCCAGTAAGTATTTTCGCCCAATTGAGAGTAAATCGTTGTACCATAGTCCGCCTATTCCATAATTACGGCTGCATTGCCCTTGTCAGCAGGAAGGACCACAATGCTTTTATCTTCGAGTAGTGAGCGCAGGCCATTGCGCTCAGCGCTTGTCACATTGTGAGCTGGTAGCTTCATTTTCGTGAGACAATGGCCAGTTCACGAAATATTTCGTCTGATGTTTTACTTTGGAGATTTAGGACTGCATATTCGAAGCCACTTATTATGCCCCGGAGCGAAAGTGCGAAATTGAGATGTTTCTTATGTGCCGATACTGCACCCGTGTCTGTGTGACTCGCCGTCAAGTTCATAACGGTGCGTTCTGAAGATGTGTGGTCCGCACTGAAACAGGTGCAGAGCGCAGATCTTCAGGGGGCATCGTCGTCAGACTCTTGTGGGAAGAATGTCTAAACTGCACTCTGATTAACGTGAACTTCTGGCAATTTGTGGAAAAAATGCAGTGTGGCGTCCGACCGTAGTGAAATGATATCGAAAAATGATATCTATAACCCGACAAAAAGCGCTCGGACGTAGGTGATGGAGGTAGGGGAGAAAGATCATAGACTTCGCCACGGAAGACAGCACAAAGACAAACGGCAAACTTGAAGAATATATGTGGTCGGAAATGTTTCCCAACGATGCAGACAATCAGACATCTGTTCACGATTGGCTCCCTGACCACAGATTAGATTTCGATCGTCGACGATTGAACGATTGCTGGAAAGTTCCGATGTTGGTTACATACACTGCTGGCCATCAAAAATGCTACACCAAGAAGAAATGCAGATGATGAAAGGCTATTCATTGGACAAATATACTTGAACTGACATGTGATTACATTTTCACGCAATTTGGGTGCATAGATGCTGAGAAATCAGTACCCAGAACAACTACCTCTGGCCACAATGACTGCCTTCATACGCCTGGGCCTTGAGTCGAACAGAGCTTGGATGGCGTGTACAAGTACAGCTGCCCATGCAGCTTGAACACGATACCAAGGTTCATCAAGAGTAGCGACTGGCGTATTGTGACGAGCCAGTTGCTCGGCCACCATTAACCAGACGTTTTCAATTGGTGTGAGATCTGGAGATTGTGCTGACCAGGGCAGCAGTCGAACATTATCCATATCCAAAAAGGCACAGGACCTGCAGCATGCGGTCGTGCATTATGCTGCTGCAATGTGGGGTTTCGCAGGGATCGAATGAACGGTAGAGCCACGGGTCATAAAACATCTGAAATGTAACGTCAAATGTTCAAAGTGCCGCCAGTGCGAACAAGAGGTCACCGAGACGTGTAACCAATGGCACCCTATACCATCACGCCCGGTGATACGCCAGTATGGCGGTGACGAATACACGCTCCCAATGTGCATTCACTGCGATGTCGCCAAACACGAATGCGACCATCATGATGCTGTAAACAGCACCAGGATTGATCCGAAAAAATTACGTTTTGCCATTCGTGGACCCAGGTTCGTCGTTGAGTACACCATCGCAGGCGCTCCTGTCTGTGATGCAGCGTCAAGGGTAACCGCAGACATGGTCTCCGAGCAGATAGTTCATGCTGCTGCAAACGTCGTCGAACTGTTCTTGCAGATGGTTGTTGTCTTGCAAAGTCCCCATCTGCTGACTCAGGAATGGAGACGTGGCTGCACGATCCGTTACAGCCATGCGGATAAGACTATTAGTGATACGAGGCCGTTGGGATCCAGCACGGCTTTCCGTATTAACCTCCTGAACCCAGCGATTCTTTATTCTTCTTACATTGGATCTCGACCAACGCGAGCAGCAACGTCGCCATACGATAAACCGCAATCGCAATAGGCTACAATCCGACCTTTATCAAAGTCGGAAACGTGATGGTACGCATTTCTCCTCCTTACGCGAAGCATCACAACAACGTTTCACCAGGCAATGCCGGTCAATTGCTGTTTGTGTATGAGAAATCGGCTGGAAACTATCCTTATGTCAGCACGTTGTAGCTGTCGCCATCGGCTCCAACCTCGTGTAGATTCTCTTAAAAGCTAATCATTTGCATACGACAGCATCTTCTTCCTGTCGGTTAAATATCGCGTCTGTAGCGCGTCATCTTCGTGGTGTAGCAATTTTAATGGCCAGTAGTGTAGAATCGGTGACAGTATAGAAGAATAGTTTCACGTATCTTTGTCACTTTGACACTGAATAACACTTTCTTGGCTTCCTAACAATGTATAACTTCCTTTTTAAAGACTATTCGTATATGAAATAAAAGTTCACTGATTATTATGAATGTCTGCCACAAATCTTCATGCACCATGAAAATATTAGCTTACAGGATAAGTAATTTTCGGGTGAAAACAAAGAACACGCTTTATTGATACTTCTCTTTGAAGCTGACTAACTCAAATCTCTCTCAGACTATTGATGTACCACGTATAAAGTAGTCTTGCCGGCGTTAGGGTGCTGGGAAGGACATCTGCTGCTATCTTTTCTCGGTAATTTCTGGCAGAGAGGTCGTTTAAGACAGTTCGGTCTCATTTTGACAGTTGTTGATCGCGTAGCACTACCCGCACAGCGGTAGTAAGGATGTAATTCCTGGGGACATGAGCAACCATGGCTCCCTTCATAATTTGTCTGCAGAAGCTTCTGACTGGATTTCGGTCCTAGACTTACAGCTATGATGTTATTTACGAACTTGTGTGTCTGCGTTGAAATGTATATATTCATTGTAAATGTTGTCTAGAATTTTCTCCTGTCTTCGTGCGATAAAAAAATGTATAGAATATAATTACCTAAGATTCACTAATATTAAAACAAATATTTGTTTATTCCCTTAAATGTCACGCCATATTATAAATACCGCATGTACTGGGTTCGCAGCATTTATCAGTAAGTTTAATGAATACTACAGTTAACACATAACAGAGACTTCAGTCATTAATAATATATCCTTCCTTAAAAATTTACAACAGTCTGTAACGCTGGGGTAACTTTTCAAATCGTTTTGAGGAGAAGATCTCGTCGAACCATGTTCGGAGCCTCGATAGATAAACCCATACCAATCGGAATACCAACATGCAGAACCAAAACTCTACGAATTTATGTGCCAACTTAATATGAAATGTATAACTTGTTACATACAGACCAAAATTCATACGTAAAAAACTGTACTTATTTGCACTTTACTGATATCAATTATTATGTGTATTGTATTATTACAATATCATCATATACATTGTAAAACTTTGTATATGATTGAAGGGCTGCATTTTTACGTAGGGTGGTTTACGTGTAATAATAAATATTTTAGAAGGCGATAGTATAGACTAATTGGAATAAACAAATTTCTATAGTATGTGTCAAATGTTTTTCTGCTTACTGAGATCCAACTGGTTACAGAGATTAGTTTTCACGTCAGGTGTTGGTACTATAGTTTCCATATATATATTTCTCTATTCTCATTTAAAAAAAATTCAAACTGTTTAGCTGTGCTTGAACCCATATAACTGCATTTTACCTTTGTTACTGTGATTGTGAATTGCTGGCTCGTTCTACAGTATGGTTTAAAGGTTATCTTACATGGGCCCGTTACATAGACTTCAGCGAAAACGAACATCTAGCATTATGGGAAGAAGTTCCTTTTGCTATAAGGACAGGTAGGTTCTTCCAGAACGGCGGGGTCCCTGCATAATCAGTTTGTATGGTGAAACATCTGCTAAACACAGCGTCCCCCCGGAGATGGATAGACACCCAAACATTACCCCTTCATATATTTGCCTGTGACCTGGATGAAAGGTGAAGTTCTCACATGAAACAGTTATATGTTCTTCGTTAGCAGTAGTGCTGACCACACAGAAAAATGCGACGACGATCTAAGGAAAGCTCCATGTTGTGTAGTCAAGAGAATCTGAAAGCTTACTGAAGTCAGAGCAGCATTTTAGGAAAATTACCTTAGAACTCAATCTTTTGCATGTGGTGAACATTTTCTGTGAATATTTGTACGTGTTGAAATATGACTGCCGTATCTGTGTTACCAGTAAAAACTGGACGCGTGTTACACGGAATATTTTATTCGAACTATTGTATACTACCACCTCCTGAAGTATTTACATTTCTTCTTAAACACTCTGCATATGATTCTCACATCCGTTTATATCTCGCGTGTGGTAATGCATCATGTATCAGTGAGAAAATCTGTGCGACAGTGTCAATAATAGAATGTTATCTGCATAGAACAATGTATGAACTTCGCATCGACATGTAAACAGAAGTCAGCCGTTCATTGTATACATAGAGTGAACTCAACTTAACGGCGTGGAAGCGTGAAATGGACAGCGTACTGAGATCTTGTAACCATATTAATACAGCCAACTGTTGACGGTAGATAACAATGTACAAATGTGTAATTTTCAACTATTTCGCTTATACTTAAGAAAATTGTGATGTTCCTTTATCCTGCATCACGTACTATAGTTTCCAAATAACTTACGGGTTTGCGGCCGGGTGACGTCGTCGACCACCGCCGATATTTCGACAGGGTGTGCTCCTGTCGAAATATCGGCGGTGGTTGACGACGTTACCCGGCAGCAAACCCTTAAGTTATCTGAACATGCAATTCGCCGGGAAATCTTAAGGTCTTACCTTAGTTCCGGTTGCACACGATATTTCTTCATTTTATTCTTTAATTCCAAATTAGAATGACACCATTCGAGTTTATATACATAAGTTTGTGTGACTATTTTGTATAGCATTATGAAAATTTCGTGAGAATATTCATCGAAGTTCGTTGAGTCGATACCTATATTGTCAAAGATATGCTTCCTGTTGTCTCCATTGGTGTACAGCTTACCTGTGTATGATCGATAGATAGGAACTGGTACTGAATGAAGATTTATTTTATCAGCAGTCCTCGGTGGTCTTAAATATCACTTTCTAAAAATTTTAGGAGAGGTGGATCGCCACCTGCACAAAATTTATGTCATTATTAGCTTCTGCAGTGTTTCGTCAAAACTGTTCAGTATGCAGTGAGCATTTGTAGTGTTAAAGGGTTTGAATCGGTAATCTTCATTGATGTGATATGTTTATTTGGCTGCATAAAGATGATGACGTAAATTGCAAATAGCTTATTGGAAGGCAAAATGCGTTTTAATCTTGTTTGTCTTCAAATATACCATTAAGTTGAGCTTTGAAGAAATCTGAAATGCATATTGAAAGTGAAGTCGTAAAGACAAATAAATGTTCTAACGGAATCCGCTACTGGTGCCACAGAGCCTCGTTTTACGTAAGCCTCAGGCGCTTCTCTTTGAGAGGGGCAGGGCACCAATGTAAACATCATTTTCTCCATCCGTGTTACTAAGGCTCTCCAATACTGAATTCACTCCGAGCCCTCTTTTATCCTCCACATTTTAATGTATCTAAATTCATTTATTCAACAGATGACTCTCTCTCTCTTTTCGTATGGAGATTGTAGACAACTGATACCTTTCCATTATTGGCGGAGACAAACTTTTGAATTTCTTGTCGACTCTTCGGCGGTCCCTACTCCTGTTGAAACCGACGCTGGAGAAACGCTATGACCAACGACGGAATATTTGGTATGTAGTCGCTCAATTTGTTCTAAATTTGTCTGCCAAGACATCCACGCCATCTGTACAAAATGACATAAATTCTGTCAAATTAAACAGATGGCTCCACTGATACGCTAACGATACAGTCGATGCGATTTATCACTGAGCGAAACTTTATTTATTACGTTTGATAGATCAGCGTCATTCTCTCAGTGTTTATCTACCATTCTAAGTGAAAATAATTTATCATTAACATTAACAGTATGCCATTATACCAGACTGGAAAGGTGCGCACGTTAAACTGCGGCTTCAGGGACGGAACGATACGTCGGCCCGAATCGAATACACCCGGCGGATTAAGGGCGCGTCGCCGTGCTGGTCAGCCTGGATGTGGTTTTATGTGGTTTTCCACATCACACTAGGTGAATACTGGTCTCGCATCCAATCCCCGTCTGGCCTATATGATTCGCAAACGTATCATACACTCGCGCAATTTCGCATGAATAACATTATACGCAGACAGTGGGGTACACGTATTCCCTCCTGGGCGTCAAGGGGATAGCCATCGGAAAGGCATTCTGCCATCCTATAAATTACTCCAGAAAATACTCAAATAAACATGTCAAATCCGTTAATAAAATGCTGACCCTGATCAGATACGGGACAAAGGCCCAAGAACGATAATAAGATTAAAAGCATGCCATGATACTATTTCAATACAATTGAATATGGCGCTCAAATATTTTTCTTTTTTTTTGTATCATAAAACTGAAAGCGATACAGTACAATAATGTGGATCATTCGATAAGATTCGCTCAAAGGAATTCAACCTATTGAAATATGTTTATTAAAGTACATATACTTAACAAGTCACAGCTGGTACATACTAATGCGAATTCTTTGCAGACGAATGGAAAAACTGATAGAAGCTGACCTCGTGGAAGCTCAGTTTGGATTCCGTAGAAATATTGGAACACGCGAGGCAGTACTGACCTTACGACTTATCTTAGAAGAAAGATTAAAGGAAGGTAAACCTACATTCCTAGCATTTGTAAACTTAGAGAAAGATTTTGACAATGTTGACTGGAATACTCTCTTTCAAATTCTGAAGGTGGCAGGGTTAAAATACAGGGAGAGAAAGGATATTTACAATTTGTACAGAAACCAGATGGCAGTTATAAGAGTCGAGGGACGTGAAAGGGAAGCAGTGGTTAGGAAGGGAGTGAGACACGGTTGTAGCCTGTCCCCGATGTTATTCAATCTCTATATTGAGCAAGCAGTAAACTAAACAAAAGAAAAATTCGGAGTAGGTATTTACAGCCATAGAGAAGAAATAAAAACTTTGAGGTTCGCCGATGACATTGTAATTCTGTCAGAGACAGCAATGGATCTGGAAGAGCAGTTGAACCGAATGGTTGAAGAATGTTTCTTGACTTCCGCAAGGCGTTCGATACAGTTCCCCACAGTCGTTTAATGAACAAAGTAAGAGCATATGGACTATCAGACCAATTGTGTGACTGGATTGAGGAGTTCCTAGATAACAGGACGCAGCATGTCATTCTCAATGGAGAGAAGTCTTCCGAAGTAAGAGTGATTTCAGGTGTGCCGCAGGGGAGTGTCATAGGACCGTTGCTATTCACAATATACATAAATGACCTGGTGGATGACATCGGAAGTTCACTGAGGCTTTTTGCAGATGATGCTGTGGTGTATCGAGAGGTTGCAACAATGGAAAATTGTAATGAAATGCAGGAGGATCTGCAGCGAATTGTCGCATGGTGCAGGGAATGGCAATTGAATCTCAATATAGACAAGTGTAATGTGCTGCGAATACACAGAAAGATACATCCTGTATCATTTAGCTACAAAATAGCAGGTCAGCAACTGGAAGCGGTTAATACCATAAATTATCTGGGAGTACGCATTAGGAGTGATTTAAAATGGAATGATCGTATAATGTTCATCGTCGGTAAAGCAGATGCCAGACTGAGATTCATTGGAAGAATCCTAAGGAAATGCAATCCGAAAACAAAGGAAGTAGGTTACAGTACGCTTGTTCGCCCACTGCTTGAATACTGCTCAGCAGTGTGGGATCCGTACCAGATAGGGTTGATAGAAGATATAGAGAAGATCCAACGGAGAGCAGCGCGCTTCGTTAGAGGATCATTTAGCAATCGCGAATGCGTTACGGAGATGATAGATAAACTCCAGTGGAAGACTCTGCAGGAGAGACGCTCAGTAGCTCGGTACGGGCTTTGTCAAAGTGTCGAGAACATACCTTCACCGAAGAGTCAAGCAGTATATTGCTTCCTCCTACGTATATCTCGCGAGGAGACCATGAGGATAAAATCAGAGAGATTAGAGCCCATACAGAGGCATACCGACAATCCTTCTTTCCACGAACAATACGTGACTGGAATAGAAGGGAGAACCGATAGAGGTACTCAAGGTACCCTCCGCCACACACCGTCAGGTGGCTTGCGGAGTATGGATGTAGATGTAGATGTAGATGTAGACAGTGTCTTGAAAGGAAGATATAAGATGGACATCAACAAATGCAAAACGAGGATAATGGAATGTAGTCGATTTAAATCGGGTGACGCTGAGAGAATTACATTGGGAAATGATACGCTTAAAGTAATAAAGGAGTTTTGTTATTTGGGGAGTAAAATAACTGATGAAGATCGAAGGAGAGAGGATATAATATGTAGACTGGCAGTAGCAAGGAAAGCGTTACTGAAGAAGAGAAATTTGTTAACATCGAGTATAGATTTAAGTGTCAGAAAGTCGTTTCTGAAAGTATTTGTATGTAGTGTAGCCATGTATGGATGTGAAACATGGACGATAAATAGTTTGGACAAGAAGAGAATAGAAGCTTTCGAAATGTTGTGCTACAGAAGAATGCTGAAGATTAGATGGGTATATCACATAACTAATGAGGAGCAGGCCGCGGTGGTCTAGCGGTTCTAGGCGCGCAGTCCGGAACCGCGCGACTGCTACGGTCGCAGGTTCGAATTCTGCCTCGGGCATGGATGTGTGTGATGTCCTTAGGTTAGTTAGGTTTAAGTAGTTCTAAGTTCTAGGGGACTGATGACCACAGATGTTAAGTCCCATAGTGCTCAGAGCCATTTGAACCATTTTGAACTAATTGGGAGATATTGAATAGATTTGGGTAGAAGAGGAGTTTGTGGCTCAACTTGACAAGAAGAAGGTATCGGTTGGTAGGACATGTTCTGAGGCATCAAGGGATCCCCAATTTAGTACTGGAGGGCAGCGTGGAGGGTAAAAATCGTAGAGGGAGACCAAGAGATGAATACACTAAACAGATTCAGAAGGATGTAGGTTGCAGTAGGTACAGGGAGATGAAGAAAATTGCATAGGATAGAGTAGCACGGAGAGCTGCATCAAACAAGTTTCAGGACTGAACACCACAACAACAACATACTAAGATGATAAAGGTTATGGGATATCTCCTATGGTTGTGTAGGATCTCCTTTTGTCCTGTATAGTGCTACAGCTCGGCATGGCATGGACTCACCAAGTCGTAGGAAGTCCCTAGCAGATACAATGAACCATGCTTACTCTATAGCAGTCCATAGCTGCGAAAGTGTTGCCGATGCAGGATTTTCGGCACGAACTGTCTTCCCGACTATGTCCCATTAACGTTCGATGGGATTCATGTCGGTCGATGTTGGTGGCGAAATAGCCCGCTCGAAATGTCCAGAATGTTCTTCAAACCAATCGCAAACAATTGTGGTCCGCTGAGATGGCCTATTATCATTCATAAAATTCCATAGTTTTTTGGAAACGTGAAGTCTATGAACGGCTTTCCAGTTAAAGATCGTTTGGTAGGACCGGAGGACCCAGTCCATCCCGTCTAAACACAAACCACATTGTGGAGCCACCACCCTCTTGCACAGTGCCATGTTGACAACTTCGTGGGGTCTGCGCCACACTTGAACACTACCATCGGCTCTTACCAACAGAAGTCAGCACTCATCTGACCAGGCCACGGTTTCCCACTCGTCTGTGGTCCGACCAATACCGTCAGGGTCCCAGAACAGACACAGCAGGCGATGTCGTGCTGTTAGCAAAGGCACTCGCGTCGACCGTCTGTTGCAATGGCCCATTAACGCCAAATTTCGCCGCACTGTCCTAACGGATACGTTCGTACTTCGCACCACATACATTTGTGCGGTTACTTCTTACAGTGTTGCTTGCTGTTGGCATTGACCTTTCTATGCAAACGCTGCTGCTATCGGTCTTTTATCGAAGGCCGTCGGCCACTGCATTGTCTGTGGTGAGAGGTAATGCTTAGAATTTAATGTCCTCGGCACACTCTTGATGCTGTGTATCTCGGAATACCGAATTCCCTAACGGTTTCTGAAATGGAATACCCCATGCATCTAGTTCCAACTACAATTCCGCGTTCAAAGTCTCCCAGTTTCCGTCTCGCCGCCATAATCACGTCTGACATCTTGTCTCGTGAATTACCTGCGTACAAATGGCAGCTTACCAATTTACTGCACCTTTACACCTAGTGTGCGCAATACTACCGCCATCTCTATATTTGCACATCGCTATCCCATTACGTTTTCCCCCTCAGCGTATAACGGAACTTAGACACAAGAATGTAACCGCACGAGTGCAACCGTGCTTCAGCAACCCGCTTTTGATATTCGTGGAGGAGCGCCGGTTCAAGTTTGAATCTGTCTGGCGGATTAACAAGAGGATCGGATGTGATTTTTAAGCATTTTGTACATCCGCCTAGGTGAAAACCGCGCTGGTACACATTCAAGAGAGAGGATGTATCAAGAAATCAGCGCAAGAGACAAGGGCTGGTCAAGAGGATGAGGAATCCCTAAACAGCCTCACCACGAAAGCGCGAGGATACTTTGGATTCACGGAGGCAGTGTGATGAACAGTTATTAGGTTAATTTTCATTGACGACTAACGGTGTGTTACATCTTGGAGTATCAGGTGCAGCTGCGACCTCCTGCATTCAGCTCCTGCAGGAGCTTGCAGCAGCCCTTGGTCTGGAAACGTCCGTCAGGCAGTGGCTTTCTTCCAGGAGGTCTAGTCTTGCAAATTTCGCAGGAGAGGTCTATGAAGTTAGGAACGCAGGAGACGAAGTACTACCGGAAGTAAAGCTGTGAGAACGGGTAGTGGGTCGTGCTTGAATAACTTAGCCAGTAGAGCACTATCACGTGAAAGGCAGGGGTTCGAGTCTCGGTCCTGCACACAGATTTAATTTGCCAGGAAGTTCCAGGCCTGTGCTGTTTCTCTCTTTTCTAAATTAAATGAATCTCCACCGGTCACTCTGTATTTATGCGTCCGATACTAGACTTATTGGAACTGTGCTGTTTTTTTTTGTTTTTTTTTTTAAGGGAAGCTTGTTTTATGAAAATGTTTTCCTGTTATTGAGATTTTCCGGTTACTGAGATTACTTTATCGTTTTTCAAGTTAACGAGAATATTTTGATTGTTTTGAATACAAGATTATGGAAACTTTGAAAAGTCAATCATCCTGGTTCATACTTGGTTGATTGAATACAGAAACAAACAAAATTGAATTTATTTCACATTAACATAGAATTCGAGTCACAGTTGTGAGCGTGTGGGTGCTATTCTGTCATTCTGCGCAACGGATTAATCTGAGCTGGACCCTTTACCCTGTGGCTCCTGCAAGATGCAATTTCCATCCCCACACTACTACAGAAGTCAGACAGACGCTCCTAACGTCCTAAAGAGAAATGCCTGAAAAACTTTCAGCAATAAATATATTCTGGCGGACACAAAAATTCACAAAATTTCTTACGTAAGTAGTGGGATAATTGGGTACTGGAGTAGTGCTAGTCAGTGTAAGAAAAAGATGAAACTAACGAAAATTATTATTTATTTTGCAAAAATTCTGAGAAATCACAATGGCACTTTTAGTTATGACCTGTAAAAGTTGTTTCCGGGTTCTTTTCGGAATGTGAATTTACCTCGTAAGGAAGATTCGCTAATGAAATTTCTATACAAAGTTTAAGATTGTTATTGACTTGGCAGAACGGCTGAGAGGCGCACCTACTCAACTTGAATAGTTATCGGTTATAATGTTGCTAGGTACAGTCGAGGCTGTAGCGTGTGAAATGCAGTGAAGTGTACTGTTGTGAAGAAAATATGGGACTCGCAAAAGCTGTAGCGTACAATACTGTCAGCTGCGATGACTGCTGTCTGCGCCGCTCGCTGCTGACAAATAAGATAACTCTCATTCTATATGCATTGACCTTCGCCAATCAAACTCTCCTTACGCCTTGATGAAGTCAAGGACTCCTATTCGCCCCTACTCTAACTATTGGCGTGGTACACCGGTCAGATAAACAGTCCACCGTGATGCCACTAAACAATTCGCTTTCAGGCGTTTAACTATAACTCTGGCCATTCACACCGCACAATAAGTGTGGCGGCCAACACAGTGAACAACGCTTAATCTCAAGGACTCAATATAGAGTCGCACTCCAATTCGCTCTCGAGAGAGGTGCTCTCCCAGTGAAGTACTGAGGAGAGACTTGTTCCTCTCATTACGTGTTCTCGCTCCAAGAGCGACAATGGAACGGCCCCTCTCCATGCCAGACGTGAAGGGGTATATCTTTCGGTCTCTTCCATTACTCCTTCAGCTCAACGCGTCAGGAATATCGTCTGCCAATCAGCATTATTCTTCTAAAACGGGATATTGACGTTTCGTTTAAGGCGACCAATCCGGAAATCTGTAGCATCTGCATTTGCTGTCTCCCTGTGAAAACCTCTGAAACTGCATGCTATGTTTGTAAAGAATGTGTAGGCTTGGCGCTCCCAAACAATGTAGCGGAATTTGCTTTGAAGCTGAAAACAGGATCGTTCTTCCTTTCACTCGGGCAAACGCTGTCCTCTGAAGGGACCGGCCTCCTAGCGTGCTGTCTGGCTCTCTCGAAATAAAAGCTCCTGTGACCGTCGTGTTTGGAATGTGTGTGTGTAAGCCAGCCTCGAGTATTTCAATCTCGGTACGGATTTGCGGTTTACTAGTTATTTTCATATCGTTTACATGAATTCATACAACATTGACTTCGTCTTATCGAGTTTGGGTTCGAATGAAGCGTCTTGATGTGCGGAATTCGATTGAGAGGGCGAAATATGTAAGCAATGAAGGTCAGGAGACCATGGTCTTACACAGTCTATGCTTCTAAATCGTTTTAATTTCTTCAAGACTTGTCTATGTTACATGTATGTCTTTCGTCTTCAGTTCTGAGAGCGCGTGAAATGACTGGAAAGTTGTGGTTATGAGTCTTGTTAGGACGAATTTTGCAAACAAAGGAAATAGCTGTATTTTAAAAATTTTCATTGCTGAGATGACTAGTTCCAACGTTTCATTTGCATCTTCCTGGCCTACTATTAACCAAGTAAGTACATACTGTCTATCGTGTACTATAGGACACATACAACAACTAGGTACCGCTGACAGCTGTTCATCAGGAATTTACATGTACTACACTCTTGGAATTTGCATTCTTGGCAAATTGTTGTCTACAGCAGCTAGTTATTTCATGGTGCTATGATATATGGCTAGAAGCACTTATTTGGTTAATAGTAGCACCTGAAGATCACGCAAACAGAGCAGAAACTGGTCGTCTGAATAATAAATGCTTTGAGAATTCGCTTGTGATATTCCATTTCCATTCCTTATATTTTCAACCGCAGTTCCAAGTCTACAAGAAGGATGGACTTTCACCAATTTTGTAAGCAGTCTGTTCTGACCCTTGATGTTGCAGACGTAAATGGATTTCGTCTCAATGTAATATTGACACGGAACCTTATGTCACTGCTGAATGTGGAGAAGTTAGTTTCGAGTGGAATAAACAGCCAAGAAAAGATGTGAATTTTAACCTTGAAGCCAAACACGGATCATTGCTATGACAACATCGGCAGAAGAAATCTTCCATAGCAAACACAGCCAAGATATCGTTAATATTATTTTAGAATGTACTCTTCTCCAAATAATTTCACCGAAGTTCACAGAAGTTTTTTTTTTCTTTTGTTCCAAAAATGCCTTCGTTGGTATTGGGTCTACAGATTTGCTTCCGCCGTTTTGCAATAGATGGTAGTAGTGGAAAGTGTTGATGCAGGTAAAAAGGCTTAAGTATCATACAGTAATATTAGGCATATGTAAACGTAGTACCAGTTCATTTGTGATTGCATCATACAATTATTCTCCAAACAGTATGTCAACTTACGAGCCCAGTTCTCGTCATTTTCGGGAAGGTTTTATTTTCAGCTTTAAAATGAAAGCAATTACAGCCCTCGGTCGTAAAAACTAGGTCCTTTGACCTGGTTTGGACACGTCTATGAGTGCCTTCATCAGAAATAAAATATTCAAAGTGGCTTATAACTTTGGTACCGTACAAAAATTATGCGATTTTTTTTATAAATGTGTGAGTACTGACTAACTGTACCAGAATGAAACAGAGCTTAATGTCACGTACAAAATAAATATCAAGCGATATAGCTTTACTCACAAAATTTTTAAAGTAGAACACGTGGAAATAAGTCAGTCCTTTTAAAAAAGAAAATCCTATAATTTTTTACTAATGTTACATCCCAGTTTTTATATTTTATTTCTGATGAAGGCACTCATAGAAGTGCCTAAACCAGGTCAAAAGACTTAATTTTTGCGACCGAGGGCTGTAAATATTTTAATTTTAATTTGTAAACGGTCGATGACTAAGCAGCCATGTTTAAAACTTCAAGATATCTGCTCTAACATAAAGAAATCTGCAGTCGAGGCGTTCGATGTGCGTCTCCCCCGCATGGTTAAGAGCTCACACGTGTCCCTAGCCATAGAAATATACCAACCGGAAGAGTCACTGCTTTGCAATGGGTCTCATGACATGATTGTTACACACGAATCCGAACGTTATTGCTCATTGTTTCATTCGCTGCATTTAAAACTGTTCTTTCTAAGGTTCCTGCCTATCCACAAAATCGGATATCGTCAAACATTCGGAAATAAAAGAGTCAAACACTTACTTCATCTTTCGTTTTCTTATCAGACGGAAATGTTAAATTCATCGAATATTGAAGAATTACTGGTATTACATCAACAAGAAAAGTCCAAAAAGTGTGAAGTACACTACGATAACTAGAAATATATTAGCGTGGTATAACATGCTAACACACGAAACAGCAATCGTATCCATTACGCTACACTATACTTATGTGACACTTGTCTTCGGTCTCGTTTATTGTTGTGCCTCTTGAAGGCATTTTTGTCGATGAGTTATTAACTGATTTTGAAAGAAAAGGTTGACTTGTTTGTGATACATTTTCAATGCGCCATTCCCTTGAAATTGTATACTACAAGATATAATTCAAAGGAGGTAAATATACAAGAATAAATATGACACATCCCGAATCGATTGTCGGTATTGTGGTGGGCCTCCGATATTGCGTGTGACGTCAAAATGATATCACAGTTGCAAGAAGTGCTGTGAGACGAGTGTTAGCCCAAGCATTGGCCTGTCTGTCTCTCTCTAGGCTCTATAGCGGGCCTGAAGATGTACCCACTCCGCTTGGTATCTGGAGACGGCGCCTGGAGACAGACAACCTGCCGCACGGCGCCGGGAGACAGACGGCCCTGTCGACAGGTGCTGACCGCTAGTGCGTCGGCCAATGGGAGCGCGCTCTGGGGCGCCGCCGCCTCCCCACTGACGGCACCGCGCCCTCGCCGGCGTCGTCGTCGTCGCTGGCGACGCAATTACAGTTTGCCGGCGCCGTAAAGCCCCCACGACGCCGCGAGAAGAATGCGGTCCGCCTCATTCGACTTTAATTAGACCCCGGCGCGCGTCCTGCGGCTTTGCAGACGACCCCTCGGCGCGCCACGCCACCTCCACCTCCGCTTCGCCCGCCTCCCTCAGCCTGCTTCGGGATGGCTCTCGCTTTTCTCCATTCTGCGGCTGACGGCGTCTCGTGTTTTCCGTTTCTCGGCCCGCCTGGCTCCTCAGCGAGAGGACCCTGCGTCCTTCTACCAGATTTGCTTCTCGGCACGACGCTGTGCCTGCAATACTCAGCGTGTGTTGTAACATCCTGCGCCCGGGATTTTTCTAACTATCTCCACTGTTAATGTCAAACTATTTGTTTGTCCATTACGTAATCTGATTTTCAGCATTCCTACACGTTCTTCATTTTCCATTGTGGGTTGTCAAAAAGAAAGAAAGTAGTATCAAATTGTTGTTTATTGTGGCTTTAGTGCGCAAAACAGTTGAGGTCTTAAGCAGCTAAATCGTCACTTAAAATAAGCCATAAATTATTTTACGTTTTTCCCCTCCCCTCCCTATTCTTTCCTTCATCACCACATCTCATACTTGCTACAAATATGGCCTACGAATCTACCGGGTGATCAAAAAGTTAGTATAAATTTGAAAACATAAGAAACCACGGAATAATGTAGATAGAGAGGTAAAAATTGACACACATACTTGGAATGACACGGGGTTTCATTAGGACAAAAAAAAGTATTGATAGACGCGTGAAAGATCTCTTGCGCGCGTCGTTTGGTGATGATCATGTGCTCAGCCGCCACTGTCGTCATGGTTGGTTCTGAGCACTATGGGACTTAACAGCTATGGTCATCAGTCCCCTAGAACTTAGAACTACTTAAACCTAACTAACCTGAGGACAGCACACAACACCCAGCCATCACGAGGCAGAGAAAATCCCTGACCCCGCCGGGAATCGAACCCGGGAACCCGGGCGTGGGAAGCGAGAACGCAACCGCACGACCACGAGATGCGGGCACACTGTCGTCATGCTTGCCCTCCCAGGTCTCCAGACCTCTGTCCGTGGGATTATTGGCTTTGGGGTTACATGAAGTCGTAAGTGTATCGTGATCGACCGACATCTCTGAAAGACAACATCCGACGCCAGTGCCTCACCATAACTCCGGACATGCTTTACAGTGCTGTTCACAACATTATTCCTCGACTACAGCTTATATTGAGGAATGATGGTGGAGATATTGAGCACGTCATCTTTGCTTTGTCTTACTTTGTTATGCTAATTATTGCTATTCTGATCAGATGAAGCGCCATCTGCCGCACATTTTTTGAAATTTTGTATTTTTTTTGGTTCTAATAAAACCCAATGTGATTCCAAGCATGTGTGTCAATTTGTACCTCTCTGTCTACATTATTCCGTCATTTATTCAGTTTTCAAATTTATACTGACGTTTTGATCACCCAGTATTTACTTCTGTCTGATTGTTACAAATGTTAGTCACACCATTAGCAGTAAATAGATGGTGTGCTTCTAGCACATCAAAGCTACATTTTTTGGAATTATTATACATTAACATTATACATATATAGTGAAAGCTAATAATTACAGCTCAAGGCATCGCCGAGGCATAAATTTAGGATCCAGGCAGCCAGCCCCAGGGCGCATGTGCTGAGAACGTCAAGTTACGGCCTCAAAATACAGTGTTGGAAACACGTGGACCACTGGCAGAACAACGGATCTCAGCGAGACGACAATTGCAACAAGTTTCTAAAAAACATCACCTCTTTGAGCAGTTATTGTAACTGAGCAAATATGTGAATTTCCCAACATATTTTTTAAAAATTTGCTCACAAGTTCGTTGGTTAAAGTTTGATTGTTTCCATCTACAGATATCGCTTTTAACTCATTTTGAATGTTTTAATAATTGAGGGATAATTATGTAAAAGTGACGACAGAACCATAGTCAACACTTAAATGCAAATTTAAAAACAACTGTATTCAAACTGATCATCCAAAAACAAAATAGACAAGAGTAAAAGGCACAAAATCCAACTTCCACATTTAGTGTGATGTTTGTGCTTGAATTTATGAAGAAACCAGATCGAGGCTTGGTTGGACCTTTGAAACAGCAACTCGCAGATCCATGTCTAGCTCCACTTGAGATTGATGCTTTGTATTGATTAATTCCATTGTTAAAACGTTTTGTTATTACCATTAGTGATTGAAATATGTTTGGTAGCTGATGGGTAACACGGGCTGCAGGACGAAATATAATTTGCGACTTTTTTCAGCAGTTGTGAAATATGACAGCTAATTAACGACGGAGGAGCTTTCAAATTTGATGCACGGAAATGACAGTCTGACGCTAGCAATAAATGTTTACCGGAAGTCTTTTCCTTACATAATATGAAACATTTCTGAAGAACTGAAATTTGTTAACATCGAGTATAGGTTTAAGTGTCAGGAAGTCGTTTCTGAAAGTATTTGTATGGAGTGTAGCCATTTACGGAACTGAAACATGGACGATAAATAGTCTGGACAAGAAGAGAATAGAAGCTTTCGAAATGTGGTGCTACAGAAGAATGCTGAAGATTAGATGGGTAGATCTTATAACTAATGAGGAAGTATTGAATAGGGTTGTGCAGAAGAGAAGTTTGTGGCAGAACTTGACTAGAAGAAGGGATCGGTTGGTAGGACATGTTCTGGAGGGCAGCGTGGAGGGTAAAAATCGTAGAGGGAGACCAAGAGATGAATACACTAAGCAGTTTCAGAAGGATGTAGGTTGCAGTAGGTACTGGGAGATGAAGAAGCTTGCACAGGATAGAGTAGCATGGAGAGCTGCATCAAACCAGTCTCAGGACTGAAGACCACAACAAAAACAATATGAAACACAAATCTGTCAATGAAGGCCGGGGCCTCCTTCCGTTACTCATAGTGTCTATAACTTTGAGGATAGCTGATGTAGAGAATGTTCCGTGGTTCCACTATAAAATGTTATATAGAAATAAGTAAAAACTCAAATAAATAGATGACAGTTCAGTAAATAACTTGAATTCGATATTATATTAAATATCTGGCAAAATGAAGTGTTAAGTAAGTTCTCAATCAGTTACATACGTATTCATGCGAGCATTGCACAGCTAACTACGAGGATAAAGGCTCTTGATGATTATTGTACTACTTGCTCTAGCAATTATGCGGAACGGACAGCCACACATTCTGCTACTTTGAGTGAGAGTGCCAGAGTACAAATACAGAACTCCTCTTTTGAATAACGAAGTTAACGAAAGATGAAAGAAATTAAGTCAGTGATGTGCCTGGAAAGATTACGTGTTAATATACTAGAAATATTTTGCTAAAATGTTACACGTCCATAGGTTTCGCACAAGGACATGCGCAGTTTTAGTGGCAGGTAAAATATAATGTAATGAATACTGATAACGCGCCATAATGCAATACACATGCTAAAATGCACTTGTGTATATTTTTAATTCTGACAAATATGTTTGTAGTTTTATTTTCGACAAATCTGTGTGGAAGGTGCAAAATACTCTCCAAGTAAATGTTAACATTGCAGGAGAAATGAACGCACAATGGAACCTGACATAAGACTAGGAACGTTTATGACGATCTGAAATTGACAGTTTTACCTGTCGACATCGGTCAATGAAAAACTGTGATAGTTAAATATTTATTACTACCCGCCGTAGATTAGAGGAAACTCTGCTATACTGCAAAAAACAACCACAGCTTATACAGCAGTCCAGAAGAACGGTTACTCAAGTAGAGTAATTCACATATCATTCTCGAAGAACGAAGGACTAATGAAAAAGAGAAAATTTCTCGTTACATTAGATGCAAGGAATATATCGTCATCCATTATTTTGGTGATGTCTCAAGATTTAGCCAAATGTGTTTCAGAATGCTACCCTTTTCTGCAGTATTGAATAATTATGTGCTGTTGTTGTCTATCAGTAGACATCATATAATCATATCCGACAAAAATTTCTCTGGCTGCTTCAATAAAACTTTTTAGACAGCAAACGACTGCTCTCGAATGTAGGGGGAAGGATACGAGATATATGAATAAAAGGGTAACCATAATTTCTTAATGACACAGAATTAGAAATACATGAATTAGAAAAATTCTCAAATTAATTACAAGAATCCAGTCGGTTCAAACCACCATTAACGAATCATCTAACTTTTGCGTGCACAGTGTTTGTACTGTTTTTCAGACAACTGTCCATGTTTCGTGAGTACGAATAAGACGCTAACACTTACATGATCTTTTTCCTAGTCCTTCAGACCAAAGGAAGAAGTATTGATTTAAATCTTATTACCTACGCTACGTGATTCTGCACTGTAGATTCCTAGAAAGTAGCTAGCATCTGTGAATATCGTGTCATTTAATGTTCATAGCAGTTGTATGTCAGTTTGCCTTATATTGGACTGTGTAGTATGTAGCATAATCAATGGCCATGTACTGGCTGTAGCTCATATGATACGAATCACTTGTATTTGGAATTCAAACCTCGGATGTTAATAAATACAACTACTGCCTTAGTTTAAGTACATAAATTATTTCACTTTGACAGAGCCAGGGATTAAATGCTGTAATGAAACGAAAAACTAAATACACCAACTATAGTGTCACAGGAAATTATGTCCATAATGTCATTCAAATGGTTCTGACAAACGATAGCTATATCTCATATTAGATAAGAAAATAAGAACAAGGAAAAAACGTGGTTGAAAACCACATTGAAAAGTATGATCGATAAAGTATGATATTTATTTTTGTTGTAAACTAGGGTTAGTTTTGGGAGTGATGACCGGTTTGAAAACTTATTTACGAACTGCATCCTACTCATTCACCGTTCACACGCAGTTCCAGTGATTGCCTTTTTTTATCATCCTGGTAATTTTATAACCACGATTCATCTGTCAGCCTCAACTACACTGGCGACTCCTGACGATACAGAAAAAATACATACAACAAAAAGAGTGTTGTGTGTGTGTGTATGTGTGTGTGTTCGTATGTATGTTTGTGAGCGTGCACGCGGGCATAGATTGGCATATTGGAATGTGTAATACAAGGATGAGGTATATTTCTAATAAACTGTCCTTGGTGTTGAAGAATCTGTAGTAGTGCGCTACAGAAAGACAGAAATGTTTGTTATGACTACAGGGAATCACAGGACAACTAAAATTATCGAACTGGAAATATTTTGATCTCTGTGTCATCAAAACCAAAAAAATTTCATCCATCCTAGAATGAGATCTGCCAAGACATATATGCATTAGAAGCGTACATAATGAAATAAACATAATTGTTTGCGGTAATGACTTCCGTGTACTGCACGTATGTAGGTATACCTGAAATTTTTGTGCCTATACTCCTATTATTGCAGTGTTGAATACTAACAGTAGTAATACTGTAAGCCATACAAGCACGGAAAACAAAGGATCAAGTATTACAACTCATTTCAGAGAAAAGCTGCAACCTAGAACTTTTCTATAACCATTAATTCCAATTCTTGACTTATCACAATACAGCTCACTCACTGACCCTGAAGTAAAAATGCTTAAATGGAATTAGGAGTTCCACCTTTTACTTCCGAACCATAGGGAAAGAGAAAACAAATTAGATTTTAAACGTGAATTACGGAAAAGTTGTGGCTCTTTCAAACAAGAGCCGGTATGAGACTGCCTAATTACTTTAAGGCGTGTAGACAAATAAAGACAGCTAAGTACAGTTTTTTCATAAATGCGGAGTCTGAAGGAGAATCATACCCTTCGCGAAAATCCGCAGAGTTAATTAGCGTCATAAAGAACTAGAGATTTCAAACTACTTCAGCTTCATTATAGAGTAACATGATAATACTTTCTAATTTTTACTTGGGTTTAAATAACTGTCACTGACAGTTGAAAACGATACGTGACACAGAAGACTAAAAAATAAGATTGTTTAAAGAACGCCAGAAATGCTGAAATAAAATGGCATTACCAAATTACAAACACAAGATTGGCTAAAACTTTTACATGACACAAAGACGTTTCTGAAAGACTGAGGCATTTTGCAATGTACTGCTTTGAAAAACTTTATAAGGGAATATTCTCAAGGCTGTCGGAAATAAAGATTTTCCTAACAAGATACGAAAATATCTTTCACAAAATTGGACGTGCATTATTTCAAAATAATTAATTTTCCATCTAAACTATCATTTACCATAGGGTTACAAAGCAGGCTCACGACAACGTGAAGAATAATGGATCGTAACTATTGGGTAAATTCAACAGAACGTAACTCAATACTCACTGAATTAAGACTATATTTTTTAACGGGAATGTGAGCCGTTCTGCGCCCACGCCCTGCGATATGGCAACAGATTACTGAAGCCCACGATGAAGTCATTAAAAGCCAAACACTTTCCGGAGATAGCGGAGCATTATGACATTGAATCTGAAGCCAGCTGGTTCTACAATCTGAACTTTAGTGTGTTTAAATGGTGATTTACACATGTCACAGAGAGCAGATATACAAGTTAGCAAATACTAGAGAAGCTGTTACTAGCACAACAATTAATTATGGCAGTATTATCAGAAATGCAGAGGTCAGTTAGAGCAAGCTTCTTAATTCAGTTATGAGTATTTAGTAAAAATGTTACATTATTAACAAGTTACAATTTGTATTGCGCAATTTATACAATACAATTAGTGGGCAAAAGATATGTAATGAAGAAACAGATTCCATCGTAGGTGAAGCAAGTAACAAATTTCTCATCTTTTGCAGAGTACACGACAAACGTAAGAGTCCACAAAGGAGATTGCTTACAAAACACTCCTGCGAACATTCCTATAACTTCCTCAAATATGTGGGACCCATACCAAAACCCCAATATTGAGCTTCTATAAAAAAGGTAAGTATGAATGGTCAACGTTTATTTTATTCACAAGAGTTTCATGGAAATGCTGATGAACCTTAAATGATAAGATATTTGAAGAAGGACGCCAACCATCCCGCGATTGTTAAGTAGTAATTCTGGGAATGCGTTAAATCCAGCTGCACATTGCTCCAGCTGTGGAAATGAAGGCAAGAGTACAATAACTACCGCGTACACGGCCATTTCAGTAGCCATTATTGTGGCACTTCACACTAGAATGGAGGGGGAGAAATCGTAGCATGTGGAGCACGCAATTTTCAATTCGTAGTGGTCGGCAAAGTATGAAAGTAGATGTAAAAATTAGCCGTTTGGTTCTCTAGACGTTGTTTAGAAGTAAGTGTGCTACGTCAACGAGGGCAATAGACTGTTTGCATTTTTTTTCTCTACCTCAGCGGCAGCACGTTAAGTATATCTATCATATGGGAGGAGATCGTAGTGGTTAATAAAAAAAGGAAAGAGAGAAGAAAAGAAAAAGAAAAAAAGGTTGAAAATGTGGGAAGAAATCGTAATGAAAATGGTTTTTTTTATAAATCGTTAATGACTGTGAAAAAAGAAAAAAGAAAGAAAGAAATGCAGATCGGACTTCGTATTACAGAAAAGCTATAGTTGCTGTGGTCCTTGTGGCGTTTTTGGGAAAAAGTTAAACCAATTTCCACCACAAAAATTGTCGAAAAGAAAGAGAGAATAACAGAATGTAACTGACAGGGGAAGTGGCGTAGATGAGAGATCATCCTTTACCAGGTTAACTTGTCTTCTTTCGGGCGGCGTCCAGGTCTTCAAAAATCTCCTTCATTTCTGCGTGGAAAGTCTGCTCCGAAATCTTGCAATTGTCCAGGAAT
This sequence comes from Schistocerca cancellata, assembly GCF_023864275.1. NCBI lineage: Eukaryota > Metazoa > Arthropoda > Insecta > Orthoptera > Acrididae > Schistocerca > Schistocerca cancellata. Next base: position 267,621,136 of record NC_064634.1, read on the forward strand.
CACTAATTTATACCAATTAAAATCATCTTGATACTGTATGCAATTTAATTTACTTTGCTACTTCCATCCTCCGAATTTCTTAACAACTTCCACAATGTCTACACATTAAAATCAGATCAAGACTAGCTAATAAGTTTTTTTAACGTCTTCATCTGATCACGTCTGCCTTAAGCTCCGGCTATCAAGAGACAATACAAGAAACGGATAGAAAAACAAAAAAGAGTTACAATTTTAGTATTTTCTCTGCCGTCGAGCGCTCATACCGCTGCGACGGCACAATTCATGTCTGAGGGAACGAGTGCAGCGCGGCGAAATTCGAAGTCCCGCTACAAGATTTTGACTCGTGACCTTTCTTAGATCTTTCCTTGTTGTGAGAATTGGTTTTGGATTCAAAGAATCTACCTGCAGGAGAAGAGACAGTGGCTCCTGTTAGAAAGGCGGTCTTATTAGGTTTTTTTTTTTTTTTTTTTACTTCAAGAACTAGTGCTAAGTAAATGATGTTACAAGCACTATACTGTCGAAATGGAGACAATAATTTACAGTTTAGTGCTATCTTTATTGCCTTAGTTGCATACACTGACCAGCCAGAACAGTATGACCACTCACCTAATAGCCGGATAACAGCCGTGATGCGTCGTCGCGTGGAGGCAATGAAGGCGTAGTAGGTCCTTGGAGGGAGTTGGCACCACGTCACCTAATTCCTGTAAATTTCCGGAAGGGGGTCGATGAGCTCTGACTCTTCGTTCAGTCACATCCCACATGTGTTCGATCTGGTGCAGATCTGACCTTTTGACATGATACATTATCCTGTTGAAAAATGTCACTCTCGTCGGAAAACGTGATCGACGTGAAACGGTACGTGGTCTGCAACCAGTGTACGATACTCCTTGGCCGTCACAGTGCCTTGAACGAGCTCCACTGGACCCATGGACGCCCGTGCGATTGTTCCCCAGGGCATAATTGAGTCGCCGCCTGCTTGCCTCTGTCCTGCCGTACAGGTGTCAAGAAGCTGTTCGCCGGGAAGACAGGATGCAGAGGGTATCTGGAATCATCAGAATATGCAGCGCTCTGCCACTGCGTCAACGTCCAGCGCCGATGGTTACGTTCCCATTTCAGTCGTAGTTGCCGGTGTCGTGATGTTAACATTGGCACGTGCTTGGGTCGTTGGCGGCGGTGGCCCATCGCTAGCAGCGTTCTGTGCATCCTGTGCACTACGTCTGACGTCTGTAATGAGGGGCGGCGGCCCAACCCCAAGACGTCTGGACGTGGTTTCACCTTGGTTTCGCAAAACGTTAAAGACTCTCACCACAGCACTCCTCGATCTCTCAGTGAATCGTGCAGTTTCCTAATGCTCTTGCAGAGCATTCGGGCCAACACAGCCTGCCCTCGGTCAAACTCAAATAAATCACGCGACTTCCCAATTTCAAACAAGGACAGCAGGGTCACTGATGGTACGAACACCACGCGTGTGTCTGGACCAGGAGTCGTTCCACGCCAGCTGACGCTGCTATCGCATGCGTAGTAGGTTGTTGGTCATGATATTATGGCTGATAAATGTGTAACCCGTTTGACTGGGAACTTTTGTGATGTTATGAAGCGGAGCTAACAAGCCACGGACAAAAACGTGTATTAGAATCTATTGTCTGAATGATTCAACTGTGGTTTCCTGGTGTAATGTTGGATGTTGGATGTTATATAAATAAACGAAACACTTCCTTAGCCTTGTTTCAAAGACTGTATTATTCGCGTTATAAATCCCTTTTCTACTACGCAAGTGGTCTCGAAAACGGAAACCAACCAAACGTAAACATATCAACTTTCGACCTATCGATTCTTGACTGAAACCATAAAAGGTATCCCAGCCGACAGTTATGAACGGTTAGATAATTAAGTATTTTACAAAAGATAATTAGCATAGCATTCACAATAGTTATAAATAAACGTACGTCCAAGTAGAGCTATGTATGCATGACTAGGAATTTGTCCCACAGTCTAAAATGTGTGAATAATTAAATTATGTTTGCTTACTCAATAGCTGATGTGTAGATACGCACATCTATTTTTAAGTTCCTAATATTTAAGAGTGATCTTTACACCCTTTCTCTCTGTTTGTAGGAATTCTAAATCTGTTACGTATTTGTGGTTTTCGTTCAAGCGAAATACGGCAGAGGATGAATCTGGCTTATCTCCAGCTTCTTTATTGTTCTCTAAATCTAGCACAGTCTTCCCAGTACGCTATAGCAGAACTGACACTTAGGCAAATGATGTTGTAAACCTTCCTTTCCATGATGGCTGGTTGCTTATACTTTGGACTGACTAAACGTCTACCTATTGTTTGTGGGATATAGAAAAACACAGAGACACCCTTTGCCTTTAACATTTTGTCTATCCTGTTTGAAATTTTACCCATAAAAGATAAACTGCACCATTTCCTTTTCGGCCTCTTTCCTTGTTCACTAGGTATAGTAGGGATCTGTCTTCGCTCTTCAAATTTTTATTGAGAATTTTGTCAGTGATGATAGATTCCAGTTCATTATTTGTGGCTATTGGTTTTAGTGTACTTATTTTCTCGTGAAAGTATTCTTGAGACATGAGGAATAAAAATTTCGCCACGAGTTTGTGGCTACAGCGTGTATTTAAATGAGGATAATATGAAGATACCACATTAATAATGTCACCCGCCAATTAAAAGTCAAATTCTACTGTAGTGCCTTCTGTGGTCAATGACTGAATGAAAACAACATTTTCAGAGTTATCACCGTGGAAATATTTGTAAACAATATGAGTACGAAGAAGAGGAGTAAGTGTCGCACGGAGGTAGAAAAAAAACTCCAAAAACGACTATGAAAATCATTTGATGTGATCAGTAGTGTTTAATTGTTATGTATGAGTGGATATAAAACAGTGGAGGAGCTAGGAAAATCGTATTACTCTTCTAGCACAGAGGGCTCAGTATTATCAAGCACTTACGTCATTTTGAAATTAAAAAGACGCGGCGTTAACTATAAAGATTTCCACAGACGTATGGCTACTTCGAACAGTTGTTGCACGAAATAACCTACCAAGTCATTTATATGGGACTCTAGAGTTTAGATTAGACTCAAAACTTAGCTTTTCCACGGATCTAAATCATTTTAGCAGTGCAAAAGAAAAAAAATGGTGGATGGACAAGGAGTAGAACAAAAGCTTATGAAATAATTTTATCTGTTTCTGTTCTCCCTAAGGCAAAGGCATTATTTCCAGGGTCTTAATAGATGATAACGCCGGTTTCTCATATCTCAATATCTTGATCGTCCTTCCCCCACAATCACCGAATCTAGTGACTGTTATAGACATTTTTATGTCTGTTGGGAAAATAATAATTGCCATCTTAAGTTTGCGTCTTAATATCCTAGAGTTGGAGTACACTGTGGGTGAACGGTGACAGGGAACTGCATCGAAAACCATTCCCTATTTCAAGGCACCAATCACCATTGATTTAAGGCCTTTTTCGCGTAAAAGTTGCTTTCTTTATTAGCTGGATATTTCTACCAAACTGCCCAAATCCCGTGCAAGGCACTAGTTGCAAACAAACAGTTAGTTTGTTACTTACATGTTCCACAGATAATTTGAACGATATTTATTGAAATGTTGTAAATAGTGCCAGTTTAGGGGATATATATACACGATAAGTTTTTAAAGGTAATTAGTTCCGACATCAGTTCATTTACAGGTAACCAGTTTTTAAATAAATTCTTCTATAGAATAGGAGATGTAGTGCAGATGAAATAGTTTTGAATAGATTCAGAAAATGCTTGGCTACATGTCAAACGCTTTATGATAACAGCTGAAAGATATCTTTTAAAGGTGTACTACTTTCGTTTTCTTTTTATTATTTTTACGAAGAAGTCATCAATTTGTAAGAAATCCCATGTCGCAGATGGTGTATGTAACACAGTAAATTAGATGACGAGTATTATTTACAAGTCACAAAAAATGAATGTAAAAAATGACAAAGAAACTCTCTAGTCACACTCAGATTTTTGAAAGACTAAAGATACAGAAGGGAGTACTTCTTTGTAACTTACGTCTAATCTTGTCTTCAAACGTGTAGGAGGTACGTGTTGTAACCTCTGCAAAATATCTAATTTATGACTAGTAATTGTCACAGTGGCAGTTAATAGTGTCTCCATTTTTTTGTAGAAACATTAATTTCATCTGAAGAGCTCTTATTTGCAGATAAACGTGTTATGAATTATGCACACATTGGTTGAAAGAAGATCAAGTCGAGCCTGCAGATATATTTATACGAAATTCGATCTAGTACTCATTACGAGATTCTACGTGGAAGTCTATATAGTATTTTCACGGTCAGCAACCTTTCACAGTAGCTGCCAGGACCTGATACATCAAAAGATCATATCATTCTACAGTCTGAAGGCATAATAAATGTGATTCAGTACAACAATAAATCTGATTGCTTTTTTATGGGCATTATAGTATTAACCACATCGTGCCATCATAGTTCTGACGAGTTTTCCCTGAGGAAAATTTCTATTATGCACCGCGTAATTTTCGCAAGATTTAAGTGTTTATTTCACTTTTTATCTTCCAGGAAGGAAAAATACTTTACGTTGATTCCACTGACCACTTATCTCACCCACTGGATGCTTTAATGCTTTGTAACAATGACTCTTAGTAACGTTTAAAATCTCGCGATGTGACGTTTGTGACGCCAAGTGATATAATGTACAACACAACAGACTGCAAGTGACGGGATATACACTAAAATATGTTGACAAATATTGAAAACGTGAAGTCACCACATTACGTACGTTGGCGCACCTAAAAATTCCAACACAGATCAAGTATTCACGTCTGCGTGTCTCCGGAACTACGTGCTCGAATTTAGCGCGTGGGGCTCATGGTTCGAGTTTGTGTCTGGCAGGAAGTGCTTTTTTTCACTTCGATTGATAGTTATGTGTTTACATTGAGATAATGCATGTATTTATTATTTTATTTACCGGTCCCGCGCTCTCCGCTGGTTAATTGGAAAGTACAGCACAACAAAAACGTACCATATTGCGCCACACGTTGATAAGACAAGTTTCCGAACTGCGTTACCAATAAAAGATATACGTGATTTTAAAAAAAAATAATGTTTGCAAACATAAAAACAAGGAACAGAAGAAAATAAACACTAAATAAGAACAGATTTTGCTTGATTATAGCAAGGACAATAATTTATAACTTCTACGCTTGCAACGGAACACATTTACAAAAGGAGTTCAAAAGCAGAAGAGCCTAACGGAGCGGTGTGTAGCATTGCTCCCTACCGGCGAGCGTAGGAGCAACAAGCCCAATCGCTGCACGTGCAGCGACTTACGTCGTCTGGTGACGTCATACTTTCAGCTTTTGTCGTCCACTTGTGCGCTATTTCTCGGCATTTGCGGCCCCATGGGTCTTATATTAAACTACTTGATTCAGTGTCATCTACGTGCCATCGGGTGTTTTAGAGTGTTAATAACAATCACCATGTATAATGAAGATGCAGTTAAAATGCTGTCTCCTTGAGGAGATGTCTGCGGATGAACTCCATCTATTATAGTTATTGCTTGATTTTGTGCCATCATTAATTTCTTTCTCGGTGAGGTGCTCCGTACGACATTATTCAGCGAAAGTATACCAAATATATTAGCAAGTCGATTCATTTGTTTCCAAGACTAGTAATTGTACTACGATAAGAAGTAGTGGGACTGAAATGTTTGAGGAGCTCAGTAATATGATCCTTCAAGTTTTCATCAATAAGTCCATCCTAAAATTCATAGCACTCTATCTTGTTTACCGACTCAATCTTTGGCGCGATGTAGTTTTATGATGTGTTTTTCTTGATGGGAAAGCTTGTTAGGAAATTTTGACCACTGATTGTTGGCCGTCAGTCACGGCTGGCTGCGAGATCAGGTTAACCAGCAGCGCTCGCACGCGCAGTCAGTGCTAACAGCACTTGTCGGCTGCTGGTGGGCGGCCACGGCCCTCCGTGTGTACGCGGGGCGTGCGCGCGCCACGTCGCTAATTGTCACGTGACCGGTGTCGTGCACCGTGTCCGGTAATTGAGGCGGGTCCCCCCGGTAACTGGGGCGCTAACAAGTTTCCCGAGCGCGCGCCTAACGCGATTGCCCGCCCCATCAGCCGGCGAGCGGCGCAGCGCGGGACCCCCTCACGGGATTCCACACGTCAACGCTGCTGTGTTCTGCAGGACGCACGGCGCGGCGGGATATCTGCGCGACATACGCGTACATTACGCGTGCTTGCAGCAGCGGGGTGGCTAGCTCTCACATGGCGAGCCGGGCGCTGCTACTCTGACGGTGGTCAGCTAGCTACCGAGCCATATGATGCACCAACAGGTATGTACCCTGCTGGCCAGATGTCTATATCTACGTCTATATTTATACTCTACAAAGCACCCAACGGTGTGTGCCGGAGGGCACTTTCCGTGCCACTGTAATTACCTCCCTTTCCTGTTCCAGACGCGTATGGTTCGCAGGAAGAACGACTGCTCATGTAAATGGCGTACATTGCCTGAAAAAATGCAACACTCTCATGGACAAGATCATTCCATTGACAAATGAGTTTACACATAGTTCATCATTGTAGGATAACAAATTCAGGCCAAATGAAACACACGTATCGCCTGTCACAGACGCACAAATACGCTATGTATCCGTCCACTGGTGGCAACACAGGCATGTATTCTCGTATGTAAACGATCGTAAAGGTGCCGAATGGCATTCGGCGATACACTGTCCCAAGTTCTTAGACTTCTTGTGTCAATTGGCCAATGGTTCATACTGGTCCTGGAGAACGAGTATGTTCTACTTTCAAGTTCCGTACACTGATCTGACGAAAGCTGTGGTGTCACCGCCAGACACCACACTTGCTAGGTGGTAGCCTTTAAATCGGCCGCGGTCCGTTAGTATACGGCGGACCCGCGTGTCGCCACTGTCAGTGATTGCAGACCGAGCGCCGCCACACGGCAGGTCTAGAGAGACTTCCTAGCACTCGCCCCAGTGGTACAGCCGACTTTGCTAGCGATGGTTCACTGACAAATTACGCTCTCATTTGCCGAGACGATAGTTAGCATAGCCTTCAGCTACGTCATTTGCTACGACCTAGCAAGGCGCCATTATCATTTGCTATTTATCTTGTGATGCACGTACCGTCTGATCGATGTTCGCCAATTATGGATTAAAGTTAAGTATTCCAGAAGATCCGTACTTTTTTACTAGACTCAACTTCTTTAATGTTCCAGACCTCACGCCAGCCTGCGTGAGCTTATCGCGTGCCTTTCGGCTACCAATCATAGTGGCTTGGCTGTCTTGCCAAGTCACAACAAAAGCCATGACATATCTCGTAATGTCATATCGGAGTTCCTTTGGCCCAGCCTCGCGCAGAAACTGCGACATGCTTGGAAGATCATGAATCGCAGTAAATGGTCTTCAAGTAGCCGAACACATCATTTCCAATCAGTAATAGGTTCAGTTGAACCAGAGCACCCAATGCAATTGATGCAAACACATTACACACCATTATTCAGCCACCACCATCTTGCACAGTACTTTGTTGACCCATCGGGTACATAGCTCTGTGAGGTCTGCGCCAGAGTGGAATCCTTCAGTCAGCTCTGACCAGGCCACAGTTCTCCAGTGCTTTAGGATCGTACTGATATGGTCACGATCCGAGGAGAGGAGCTGCAGAGGATGCCGTGCTTTTACCAAAGGCACCCGCTGATGTCCTCTGCTGCCGTCGCCCATTAACGCCACATTTCGCCGCAGTATCCTGTCCGCTGCGTTCCTTATACGGACCACATTGATTTCTGCTGTTATTACACGCAGTGTTGCTTGCTCGTTAGCACTACAAACACTACACAAACGCCGCTGCTCTCGGTCGTTAAGTGAAGCCCGTCGGCTACTGCGTTGTCCGTAGTTAGAGGTAACGGCTGAAATTTGGTATTCTTGGCACACCCCTGCCACTGTCTACCCATGAATACTGACTTCCCTGACGGCTTCCAAAATGGAATTTCCCATGCATCTAGCTCAAACTAAAATGCCGCGACTGTTAATTCGTGTCGTGCTGCAGTAACTACGTCGGGAACCTTTTCACATGAGTCACCCGAGTACAAATGACAGCTTTGTCAATGCACTGCCATTTTATATCTTGTTTAGGCGATAGTACCGTCTTCTGTACATGTGAATATCGGTATCTCATGACTTTTATTACCCCACTGTATTTTACAACCTTTGTTACAATTCGGCAGTGGTTCTTGCATACCCTGAAGAACGTGTCAATTTCCGTTTCATCAAGTACCATAAGCGTTCAATAGGCGAAAGATCTGCTTATCTAGCTAGGCGGTGCAGTGGTGCACCCCCGAAGAGCACGTTGCGTTGCAGTGTCCTGCTGAAAAAACACGTCACCTTCCTGACGAAGACTCGACGATAGTGCGGGGATAACAACCTGTAATATGACTAGACCGGTAGTTACTGTACCCTCTAAAAACACCAAATGTGACTGTGAGTGGTAACTGATAGACTCCACACTTTCAAGATAGCGAATGCACTCTAGAATAGGTAGTTCACCATGCATACTCTCATACAGACAGAAATTGTTCTCAGCAGCGAAAACAACAGAGCGCTATTCCCCTCGCCAGTCAACTCTTCCACGACACCAAAATACCTACGCTTGCCGATGTCGTGGTGCCAATGGCCACCTGGCCAATGGCACAAGTGGTTTTAGTCCACAAGTGGTATTAGTTCTTCTCCAAGAAAACCGTTCCCAGTGGTCCCTGACGACACAGCAGGTTCAACACGTCCCCGGATTTCGTTCCTAAGGACGTTAAGGCAGCTACCGCTGCTCACACAAAGCGCTTATCATGTCACGTGTCTGTGCTAGGTGGACGTTCACAATGTTTTCCACAGCTGTGTGAATATTCCGCTGAAAGCAGCGACACACCACCGATACAGTGCCCCCACCATCTGCAGCAATCCTTCTGTTCAAATGGCTGATCTGTTGATCAGGAATACACGGTGGTTGTACCCTAGAACGAATGTTGCAAACACTCTTAAAATCCGAAATCAGCAAATTTACTGCTTGCCGATCCAAGACAGGGGATCACGAGCGTCATCTGATCGCAGATGACCCGGAAAAAATGAACACTAACACAACAAACTTCACTATGCACATGCTACATCCTGCTGCCACCGGACGCAGTCCTTGAGTGTGTGTTAAATTTTCCCCATAGTGGACTATGGTGTTAAGGACTTTCAGTCTCCGGTGGCTCGTGAGTGGATAGAAAATATCAGTCCATTACTCGTGAGTGGTGCTGTAAGAAAAGTATAGCACCCGTAAAAGTACCTTATGGTGTTGGCTTGTAAAATGACTGGTACAGATCGCCTGCCGATCCTGTTCAGCTACATTTTATTTCATTTGCAAAGTGGGCAGTCCTGACTGACTGTCGGGGGTGTCTAAAAAGCTCTCACGGGAAGTTCCGGATTGTGGGACATACTGTATGTTCTGTGGAGTAGCAGTAAGGAGGCTTCTTTCAAGATGGGTGGCAACTCTTGGGTGGTTACATGGGTCTGCTCGGCGCTTTTTGAAGCTGCGGTTTCCAGGATTTAACGTCTGCCATTGGGCCTCAAGAATGCTTTAGTCCTGATGTACCCACTTGAGATGTAGCAAGTATGAATTCAGCGTGGATATCGACAATAGTTCTGTCTTTCCGTTGAAATGAATTTAGCACCTTCTCAAAGCTATTTTCTGTTTCGCCAAGGGTGTGTTTCCCTCCCTTTCTGTCAACTGTGTATTCTTCGTCAAACAATAGTAAAACAACATTCAAACTAACTACTAATCTAGTTAAGAGTTTTCGCCTATTTATACACCATGTCAGGAAAACTTTTGCAACATTCTGTCTATTTTCATGTTGTGAGGCAGATTTACATTCGCCAAATTGGCTACAAACTAACTACCGCCCCTCCAAAGTGAGTCTGGGCAGAGAATAGAGAATTTGGTGTTCTTATCACACATTTCCTGGGAGATATCCGTGCTATCATTTCCCCGTGCTGATCCAGCAGTTTGTAGGTGTACAAATTGATTTTTACCATAGCACTTGAAGCAGCTCAAGTTTATCTGGTTGTTTGTATGTTGGACGTTGGTTTATCTTTACAACGTGGAAGAGCTGTAACAAAAGTGTATCAAATCACAGGGTGCTGAATTATGGTATGGAGACTCTTGCCGCCCGCTTCTTATTTGAGCTAGGAACATAGGGTAAAAAGTTTTTGATTTAATCCCGATCAGCGGCTATTTATATAGCCATTCGAACATCTGTCTTACTGTAGCTGTTTTATAGTATGTTAAGCATAGTTTGAACGACGAACCGGAGCTGCCGAAAGACAAATTGTGCATAACTATTAGTTCCTTTTGCAAAAGATTATTGGGCTGAAATTAATGCTCAAGTAATGGCACAAATTACATCTAAATCTACATCTACATCCATACTCCGCAAGCCACCTGATGGTGTGTGGCGGAGTGTACGTTGAGTAGCTTTATCGGTTTTCCCTTCTATTCCAGTTTCGTATTGTTCGTGGGAAGAAGGATTGTCGGTATGCCTCTGTGTGGGCTCCAGTCTCTCTGATTTTATCCTCATGGTCTCCTCGCGAGATATACATAGGAGGAAGCAATATATTGCTTGGCTCCTCGGTGACGGTATGTTTTCGAAACTTCAACAAAGCCCGTACCGAGCTATTGAGCGTCTCTTCTGCATAGTCTTCCACTGCAGTTTATTTATTATCTCCGTAACGCTTTCGCGATTACTAAATGATCCTGTAACGAAGCGCGCTGCTCTCCGTTGGATCTTCTCTATATCTTCTATCAACCCTATCTTCTATCAACTACTGAGCAGTATTCGAGCAGTGGGCGAACAAGCGTACTGTGTCCTACTTCCTTTGTTTTCGGATTGCATTTCCTTAGGATTCTTCCAATGAATCTCAGTCTGGCATCTGCTTTACCAACGATCTACTTTATATGATCATTCCATTTTAAATCACTCCTAATGCCTAGTCGCAGATAATTTATGGAATTAACTGCTTCCAGTTGCTGACCTGCTGTATTGTAGCTAGATGATAAGGGATCTTTCTTTCTATGTATTCGCAGCACGTTACACTTGTCTACATTGAGATTCAATTGCCATTCCCTGCACCATGCGTCAACTCGCTGCAGATCCTCCTGCATTTCAGTACAATTTTCCATTGTTACAACCTCTCGATGTACCACAGCATCATCCGTAGAAAGCCTCAGTGAACTTTCGATGTCATCCACAAGGTCATTTATGTATACTGTGAATAGCAACGGTCCTACGACACTCCCCTGCGGCACACCTGTAATCGCTCTTACTTCGGAAGATTTCTCTCCATTGAGAAAGACATGCTGCGTTCTGTTATCTAGGAACTCTTCAATCGAATCACACAATTGGTCTGATAGTCCATATGCTCTTACTTTGTTCATTAAACGACTGTGGGGAACTGTATCGAACGCCTTGCGGAAGTCAAGAAACACGGCATCTACCTGGGAACCCGTGTCTATGGCCCTCTGAGGCTCGTGGACGAATAGCGCGATCTGGGTTTCACACGATCGTCTTTTTCGAAACACATGCTCATTCCTACAGAGTAGATTTATAGCCTCCAGAAAAGTCATTATACTCGAACATAATACGTGTTCCAAAATTCTACAACTGATCGACGTTAGAGATATAGGTCTATAGTTCTGCACATCTGTTCGACGTCCCTTCTTGAAAACAGGGATGACCTGTGCCCTTTTCCAATCCTTCGGAACGCTACGCTCTTCTAGAGACCTACGGTACACCGCTGCAAGAAGGGGGGCAAGTATTTGTATGTGATGCTCAACTAATGGCACAATTTGAACGTGAAACGTTCGAATTTTACGTGCAAAAAGAGAACTCTGCAGTAGGTCGAAACTGTTGGTTCAAATTTGGACCTTGATCTAAGATAAATATTTACCGTCAACCTCTATTACGTGTCTCCGGTCTCGGTGGAGACTGATGGTTCAAATTTGGACTTTGGTCTGAGATAAATTTTTACCGATTGAAAAAAATCTTGTTTGATTTGGTTCTTACGTGCAAAAAATTCTCTCTATACTGAGGAGAGAGAATGTATAACGTATTACTTCCTGGCCAAGCATCTGTGGGACCCCTGTCTTCTATTGTAAAAGTGGTAGGCTGCAAGGTGATAAGGGGATTTTATCTGGCGTGAAGAAGATGGTCAGCGTTTACCATAACCCTTCTAATTGGGTGACTGCCTGACTGTTCTGATCATAATGGTGAGCAAATTAACCCCAGCGGCCGGTGTATTGACACACGCATTCCAAAAAAACTTCTTAAAGTCCTGCCAGTAATCAAAAACCTGCAGAAGCTTGCTGAGTGGTAGCAAGAATTGGCCAACTAAAATGCTTACGTTTTGTTGCTGGTTGGGATTGACCGAAGACGTGAATATAATGTAAACACATGGAGAGGTTTGGACTCATGCCGTCGAGCAGTCAGACTCCAGCCTTCGTGGTGTGCAGAGGTCATGTGCCCTCTGAAGCGAAGATGATGTTCCACTGTATACCACTGAAGTCGTGAGGTCGTTAGCCTTTGTGATGAGTTAGTAATGGGACAACCGAATGGTTTTAATTACTGATCGATCAGAGGGTTGTTTTCTCGTTCGGTCAGTTTTTTCAGTCGAATGGAAGGATCGAATGTCTCCACAGTCTTGCCAACCATATAAATGTTTCTCACTCACTCTTGGGAATTGAGCGTTTCAACTTAATGTGAGACAAGCAATTAACAAGTGTCTAACGGTTATGTATGTTACATGAATGTTTTCACACAATCTGCACGTAGAAGTGCTTTCCGTTACATACTTGTTCAGAATTTTTGGGTATACTTGAGCCATAAGGTAACGTGTATCTTATTTCACGAAGGGGCAAGCGAAAAGTACATACTGTGTCCCACTTAAGACTGCTTGTGTGAAATTCGAAACTGCAATGATATCTCGCTGCGAGTTGCAACATTCCGCTTCTCGAAGTTTCAAAAAAAAGCTGTGTAAAATGGCAAACCGCTAGCTAGCATTGCTTCTGCAGGCATTCTGGCTGCAAATGTAACAGTACTCCTCTGACACTTGTCTGAAAACGGCACCGGGGCAGTTTTTTTTTGCGTCCTCCAGCGATTGTGGGAGAGAATTCGTCGAATTCCACCCGAATACCGAGATGCAGATTCCTCGTTGCTCTTCATGACGAGACTCCAGCCCACAGAGTGAATGTTGTGCATGAAGTTTTCGGCAGCAAATCGATAACCAGCTTGGCTCACCCCCTATATTCCCGAAATGGCCCCAATTAACTTCCGGTTGTGCCCCAAATTGAAGTTGGCAACGAAAGAACACCATTATGACGCAGTTAATAACATTCAGGATAGTTGTAATGCAGTACTAACTGCAACGCCAAAAAATGAATACAGTGACTATTCCAAAACATTTTAAAAACGATTTAAGCTGTGTTTTGATTCACGGAGTGACTATTTTTAATAACGACAGTGATTTTGCGAAAATAATTCATGACATATATTTTTCATAACCACAGTCGTAACAGAACTGGGACACATTGTGTCTGTGTCGATGAATGAAATACTTTCAAAAAGGTGTATCTATTTACTTAAAAAAGAGTTTATCGTACTTATAGCACTCAGTATCAATATTTCGTAGGTTTTAAAATAATAACAACAGGTACGTTGTTATAAATTTACATTTAACTAAATAAGAAACTCTTATTCTTAAACTGAAATTTATTCTTAAATTTAAATTTATTGGATGAATTTTTGTCTCCTCCAGCTGTTTTACACACGTCACGGATATCTCTCATTCGGTAAATGCATAGGTGGCAGAAAC